>NC_042625.1:79666981-81062398 GCF_901001135.1 Rhinatrema bivittatum
TTATTTTGATATATTGAGCACCATTTTAATGGTATCTGAAAATCGGTATATAAAAAAATTACACTTATCTCCCTCCATCGCAACGTCTCTGTTGTCTCCTTGAGCAAGGACTTCGTTAGGAGAGGCCAGAGCTGATATGCTCCATGGTGCCTCTGGTCTCTGTGCAGCCACCAGTTTAGTTGACCCTCAGAGCACACTGGGAGCTTCTTGATGAAGTCTCAGAAGATGATTTTCCCAATTCCACGGGTAAAATGTTAGCCCCTATGGTGGCTCATTGCTCAGAACAACATCATACTTTCCAACAACTCAAGTGGCGAGTATTAGAGGTTATTGCAGACAACATGCGAGGGGGTGATCCTAATTTTGTATTAAACTTAAGGGAACAACAATGGATTTTTCGTATGAGCACAGTTACGCCCTCAGGACTTAATAGTATCATCGATTGGTATTCTTTGTAACATCAACTTAGACGTAATGGATTGATAAGGGGTCTTGAGAATGCGAGGGAATGATGTCAGTAAATGGTGAACCTGACACCAGAAGTGACGTAGAGGGTACATAAGGACCAGGGGCTTTAAAATGGAGGCGGGAAATTCAAACCGGAAGAGAAGTACGAAAAGGGCCTTGAGAACGCGAGGGTAAGATGTCAGTAAATGGTGAATCCGACACCAGAAGTGACGTAGATGGTACGTAACGATCAGGGGCTTTAAAATGGAGGCGGCAAATTTAAACCGGAAGAGAAGTACGAAAAAACGCTGAGAGCCATTATGATGCAGTAATGAGTGAGTAGCTGGTGCATTGTTGTGTTCGAGAGATAATAGCATTAACCGCAGTGATCTAAATTCTTTTTGTGGCGCAGATTTTGCCCTTGAGGAAGGACGACACCGTCCGAAACCTGTACAGCGTTGGGCACAGACTTAGCAATGTGGTATCGGTCGCATTGCTGGATCATCCGATAGGAGAAACTCGGGCAGGAGTTGTGATATTTTCAACTAAAGCTAAGTACCAAAGAACTGTGTATCAAGTACTAAGAAGATTTAAAAGCTTGGTTAAAGGTGTTAATAGCACAGTGGATATTTGAAGTATTTTAAAACACATGGAGCACTACAGCACTAAAAAAAAATTCTTAAAAAATTGATTATGGACTGACCTATGATTAAACATAAGGCAGAGTGATTGACAGGCATGGATTGCCACACAATGACGCCTATTATGATGGTCAATTAGGAATGCGCAGAGAATTGTTTTACATCAAGAGGTGTGGGGATTTAGAGTTATTTTGCCTATAGAGCAGTCATAAAGGCAAACCCAATTATTTAGCAAATCTTTTGACTCCTTACAGGCCTGCAACAACCTTGAGATCCTCTCAGCTAGAGTTAAGATTTCCTTCCCCATGGGAAATTAGACTAGAAACTACCAAACAAACCACCTTTCAATATAAAGCACCTTTAATTTGGAATTCTCTTCCTCTAGATTTACAAAATGAACTTAAAATTTAGGAAGCTTTTGAACTCTTGGTAGTTTACACGGGTTTTCACCTATAGTGTATTTTGATGAAGAAATGTTACATACAAATGTTTATGTTGACTTTTTAATTTGTTTTCATTTTTTTCAGGTATGTATAGTTTATTTAAATGGTGAGATTTGCTTTTTCTTTATATCCATAAGTTTTATTGTGATTTTTTTTTATTTTATATTATTGTTTTAACTTTATTTTGATATATTGAGCACCATTTTAATGGTATCTGAAAATCGGTATATAAAAAAATTACACTTATCTCCCTCCATCGCATCATCTCTGTTGTCTCCTTGAGCAAGGACTTCGTTAGGAGAGGCCAGAGCTGATATGCTCCATGGTGCCTCTGGTCTCTGTGCAGCCACCAGTTTAGTTGACCCTCAGAGCACACTGGGAGCTTCTTGATGAAGTCTCAGAAGATGATTTTCCCAATTCCTGGTCAGAGGACACAGCCACCCATAGACCAGGTAAAGGAATTTGTCTCATTAGCAGCAAGTGACAAGGAGGGTGCCCATCAACCTTTAATGACAAGAGTGACAGATCTGTTCCCTTAAGGGGGAGCCCTTCTTGCCTCCATGCCACAGGTGCTCCCATCAGAAGTCTTAGTGGTAGGATCTAGCCCCCCCAACCATCTCTCTCTGCAGAAGAATCTAGCCAATCTGAGGAGGGAGCAAAGGACACCACTGTTTGGAGAATGCCCCAGGAATATTCCTTTCCGAGACAAGCAAGATCCCCACCCAACTGCCTTCATCATTAGTGGGGTTGTGGTTAGTGTTCCTTCTCTTCTCAGAACACTAACCCATGAGGATTCCCTCCAAGCACCCTACCGGACCTGCCAGAGAATTCTTCACCACATAAAGCTCTCTCATACTCTAACTTGTGTAACAAGTTGGGCAAGGCATTGGACACCAACTTCCATAAGGGCAAGGACCCCTACGCTGAGGTCTTTGAATGTCTCCTGATCCTAGAAACTCCGTCAGAGCAGAATTTTCAACCAAGCCGAGAGCAGTCGGTGGAATTTTCAACAGTGCCAACAGAATTTTTAACTGAAGCAGAAAGAATTTTGGATCAGAGCAGACAGCTGTCGACAAAATTTTCAACAGAGCTGACAGCAAACAGAATTTTCAACCCAGTCGACAGAATTTTTTTTTTTAAACTATTTATCAAAACAAGCAGACATAAGAAACATTTCACTAAGCATTACAATGGTGAATATAGTTGTCAATGTATACAAAAAAAAAAGAAAAAAAGGAGGGGTAGAGTAGGGAAATCCCCCAGCTTTACAGCACAGATATCAGCTGCAAATATAATATTAATAGCACTCAGCTGCAGTGAGCTATTATGCATGCAATTCACATACAAGAGTCCCTTGATAAAAAAAACAGCAAAAATCATGTGTGGTTATATATTCCCAATATTTACTCCAAATTTTGTCATAGTTACATCTTTGTACAACATAAAATTAAGCTTCTCAGTTAGAGCTATGTCATGCACTAGTTTATACCAGTGTGACAACAATGGAGTAGGCTTCCAATGTGTACCAACAGTGAACCGGGCTGCTTGAACCAGAATTTATATTTTCCACTGATAAAGGTTAAGAGAGGCATCCAGCCAAAGCCCCAATAGTCATTTCTGGACAAAGTCTCATGCTAGTGGTCAAAATTTCACCAATGGTGAGAACTTGGGAAAAATATAGAGATCTTCACTTGGAACAACGGTATATAAAATAACTAAACAAATCAATCTATAAATCCTATGCACAAGTTTATACATGGAGTTCCTCACGTCTACTTCAGAAAGAAACATTGTGCATAGTTTTCCAGATTCCTTTCCAGTCCTCCACATTAGGATTCAGCCCGAGGTCTCCATTCCACCGTGTCATAAGGGAAGACAAGGGTTCGTGCTTCTCCTGCATCATAATGATGCCTCTATACAATGGGGAGATCATCTTACTACTTTCCTCAGCTAATATCGGCCTCTGCTCCACCAATGAGAGTTATTTTTCTGAATCTCGGAAGTCCTTTCTACTTTGATGAGTTTGGCATAGATTGTATTGCAAACCTCCTGAGACTCCTCATGGAGACCAAACTCCCTCTCCTAAGGGTTTCAAAAGGAAGCCATCCCCTATCATCCCATAACTGCCCTAGGAAACAAAGCCCAACATCCCACTAATCTCCGAGCTCTGGGTGGAATGTGGCTATGGCTAGAGTTATCCTTGAGCAATGTCAGTGGTGAAAAAGCACCCCCACCCAGAGATACTCATATGATTGGTTAATGATTGTCACATTTTAAGTGTGTGTGCTATAATGGGGCAAGATTGAATCACTCTTCGCACCTGAATAGAATCAGGAGGCATAAACAGCAATAGTGACAAAATCAATATCCTCTGCCACCCCTGCCTCCAACGAAAGCCAGGGTTGTGTATAGTTTCTGTTGAACCAGGCTTTCAAACAAGTTAGCCTGGCACTCAACCAAGATTCAACCAGAGCTGACTGATCAAAAATTCTGTCAACTGCCGTTGGCTCTGGTTGAAAATTGTCAATTACGGAGTCAACAGAATTTTCGACCAAAGCTGACGGCAGTTGACAGAATTTTCAACCGCAGTCCACCAAACTTAACAGTTGACAGAATTTTTAACCAGAACAAACATTTTTAACTGAAGCCGACAAAATTTTCAACTGGAGCTGACAGAATTTGACCAGAGCCCACAAAATCTTTGACCACCATAGTTGGCACAGCTTCTGACAGAGTCAACCGCCATCGGTGCACAGGCAATTCTCTGTGAATCGGCTTCCAATGTCTTTGAGACATGACACCATCAGTGCATCAGCCATTGACAATTGCTCTACTGCCTAGGTCAGGGGCTTGTTCGAAGACTGCCCGGACAGGACAGGATAGCAAGCAAGAGAGGAGACTACATCATTCATAGAAATTAAATGAACATAGAAATGACAGCAGAAGATGACAAAATGGCCCATCCAGTCTGCCCAGTAAGCTTTCACACTTATTTTTTTCTCATACTTATCTGATACTCTTGGCTTTTATTAGTAACTTTTTGGTTCTATTTACCTTCCACCCCCGCCAGTGATGTAGATAGCAGTGCTGGAACTGCATCTAAGTGAAGTATCTAGCTTAATTGGTATGGGGTAGTAACTGCCGCAATAAGCAAGCTACTCCCATGCTTATTTGGTTACCCAGCCTGTGCAATTCAGTCCTTATTGGTTGTTGTCTGAATATAAATCCCCTTTTCTTCATTCCCCCTGCCATTGAAGCAGTGAGCTGCGCTGGAAATGTATTCCAAGTGAAGTATCAGGCTTATTTGGTTTGGGGTAGTAATCGCCACAACAAGCAAGCTACTCCCCCACTTTGTGAATGCAAATCCTTTTTTCCACATTTCCTCTTGCCATTGAAGCATAAAGCAATGTTGGAGTCGCATTAACCATGTGTATGTTTATTGAATAAGGGTATTAATCTCCAGGGAGTAGCTGACATTCCTGCAAGCCACCCCTATGCCTCTTCTCTTTATTCACATCCTCTAGACTTTATGGATCCACAGTGTTTATCCTACGCCCCTTTGAAATCCTTCACAGTTTTGGTCTTCACCACTTCCTCCAGAAAGGCATTCCAGGCATCCACCACCCTCTCCTTGAAGAAATACTTCCTGACATTGGTTCTGAGTCTTCCTCCCTGGAGCTTCAAATCGTGACCCCTGGCTCTGCTAATTTTTTTCCAATGGAAAAGGTTTGTTGTTGTCTTTGGATCATTAAAACCTTTCAAGTATCTGAAAGCCTGTATCATATCTCTGCTCTTCCTTTCCTCCAGGGTGTACATATTTAGATTCTTCAATCTCTCCTCATAAGTCATTCGATGAAGACCATCCACCTTTTTGGTCGCCCTTCACTGGACCGCCTCCATCTTGTCTCTGTCTCTTTGGAGATATGGTCTCCAGAACTGAACACAGTACTCCAAGTGAGGCCTCACTAAGGACCTGTACAAGGGGATTATCACTTCCCTTTTCTTACTCGATATTCCTCTCTCTATGCAGCCCAGCATTCTTCTGGCTTTAGCTATCGCCTTGTCACATTGTTTCGCCGACTTCAGATCTTTAAGACACTATCACCCCAAGGACTCTCTCCTGCTCCGTGCACATCAGCCCTTTACCCCCAATCGAATACAGTTCTTTCGGATTTCCACACCCCATATGCATGACTCTGCACTTCTTGGCACTGAATCTCAGTATCCATATCTTTGACCACTCTTCCAGCTTCCTTAAATCCTATCTCATTCTCTCCACTCCTTCTGGCAGTGCCCACTCTGTTGCAGATCTTAGTGTTGAGCCCTTTGCAATTGGTACTATTCCCAGGATTGTAGTGAGGATGTGCTCTCCTCTCTATGGGAACCCCTGGGGAATTCATCGATGCACTAGTGGTACATCCTAGATTCCTCAATGTCGATGCCTCTTATTGATGCACATCAGGCATTCTAAGTCTCCCAGAGCTCCCGTCTGGAATGACTATTTACTAATAGTGGGAGCCTCACATCTGGTTTATACCCAGGTAAGGCGCCAATTGACACAAGAGGTGAAAGGCCTATCCTAACCACATAGGAGCACTGAACTGCAGGCCCCTGCAGGCATCAGATCCAAGGCAAAAAAAAAAAAAACAACCCACAGTGAACGCTGGAAAAAAATCTGCCTCGGCACAGCCTAGTCGCATCAGGCCACTGCACCATGCAGGTGACTGAAATAAAAGGTTAACAAAAAAATGAAACTGAAGGATAAAGGACTGGAAGAAAGGATTCCTACAGCTCCAGAACTTTCACTGAAGCAGCTGTGAAGAAAAACTTTGATTTCAAAGCTTCTAGAAGCTTTGAGCATGCCCTATTGGGCATATGCAGCTCTAGTCACCTCCCTGCCTCACAGATAGGGCCCCTCAGTATTATCTTTTCCATGGAACCTGCAAGAAATGTTTTTTCCATGCCGGGCTCCACCTGATGATGCCACCCTGTGGAAGGAGTACTACCTTGCTTGTCCTCAGAGAAACCTGTTCCCTTTCTGTCAAGTCCTGCTGCCACAACAACCAGTGCAGAATTAGACTGTGTAGGATCCCTGGTACTGGGATCATAGGAGCTCCCTCAGACCCAAAATGCAACATCATTCCTCCAACACCTTCAGACTGTCACACACACACACACAGATACATATCCTCTCTCCCTTCCACCCTCTCCCCGCAACACCACATTCCTCTTCACCCTACCTCTCCTACCACAAAACACTCCTGCTCACATCACCTACCCCTACTGCAAGGCACAGTGTATGTCCCTTGCCCCACTGCAACACACAGTTCATCCCCATTCCCCCTCCTCAAACATACACTCTTCCTCTCCCCACCACCCCTCATTATAACACACAAGTCTCCAGCCTGCTTACCATACACACATGGTCCACTCCCCTACCAAACCTACAGGGAAATGGGGCACTTGTGTACACATACACTAGTATATATATGCACACGTACAATCACTTGTAAAAGCATATCATGCCACAAACAACAGGTAAGCATACAAGCAGTATCACTCATAAAGGCATAAGTTTCTCACATACACAAATGCTGGCTCCCCCACCTCAAACACACTAATGTTCCTTTCCTCTCCCCAAGATATACACATACAGCATCGCTCACGTAGGTATGCTTATCTTCACACAAAGGCTCTCACCTTCCCCTCATGTGTTCCACCTCCTGATTCCAGATTTCTCTCTACCAAATTCAGCTACTAACATTTAACCCAACCACACAGAGGCGGCTCCCTGTAATTAAAACTGGAGAGGATGAGAATACACACACTTGTTAGAAACATGGCTCTTTCCCTCTGTAATTGCAATATGGAGATTTTTTTTTTTTTTAATTTACAGCTTTAGATTCCACCATGAAATTATGTTCCATGCAAGTGGTAGTTGAGTGTACAGCAGCGCCAATTGCTGCCTTGCTGGCCATGTCTCCTCTCTCACAAACCTCAGCATTAACTGTACAGAGGATACAGATGGTTCCCCTCCCCTCTTCTCCTCTCTATTCTCTTTTTCCTCTTCCTCCAGGTACAGACAGGGATCCAGGGAAAACTTTCTGCAAAACTGTTCCAATGTTTTGTTTTCTGAATTTGAGGCACAAGAAATTCATATTCCAAAAATAGTAATTGCCTTCATGAATGAAATTTCTAGTCACATAGCACCTTAAACTGCTCAGGGTCAGTGTGCTTTCCTTATTTTTGGTATGTATGTTCAAGGAGAACTGTTTAAATGAGCCTGGCTACATAATTCTACAGTGTGTTACGTTGTAAGGCGGGGGTCGTTGTCATCATGCTCTTTTCTCCGTTCTATAGCTGTTTATGTCTTGCCTCTTTTAAGAGTATGATTGTCAGAGTGTCCCAGGGATCTGTGCTGTTTAACATATTTGTAAAAGACCTAGAGATGGGAATAATGAGGGAGGTGATCAAATTTGCTGATGATACAAAATTATTCAAAGTTGTTAAATCACAAGAGGACTGTGAAAACTTGCAAGAGGACCTTGTAAGACTGGGCACCCAAATGGCAGATGGCAATTAATGTGGACAAGTGCAAAGTGAAGCACATAGGGAAGAGGAACCCAAATCATAGCTACACGATACAAGATTATATATTGGCAGTCACCAGCCAGGAAAAAGATCTAAATGTCATCGTGGATATGTTGAAACCCTCTGCCCAGTGTGTGGTGGCGGCAACCGAGAAAGCAAATAGAATGCTAGAAATTATTAGCAAAGGAATGGAGAATAAAACAGAGAATATCATAAATGCCTCTGTATTGCTCCATAGTGAGACCTCATCTTGAGTATTGTGTGCAATTTTGATCATATCCAAAAAAAATAAAAATATAGTGGAATTAGAAAAAGTACAGAGGAAAGGCTAAACAGGTTAGGGTTCAACTTGGATATGAGATACCTGAGGGGAGATATAATAAGAGGTCTATAAAATAATGAATGGATTGAACAAGTGAATGTGAATCGGTTGTTTACCCTTCCAAAAAGCACAAAGACTAGAGGAGATGCAGTGAAGTTACTAGGTGATAAATTTAAAACAAATAGGAGAAGATACTTTTTCACTCAACACATAATTAATCTCTGGAATTCTTGCTAGAGGATGTGGTAAAAGCTGTTAATATAGCTGGGTTTAAAAAAAGATTTGGACTAGTTCTTGGAAGAAAAGTCCAGAAACCATTATTAAGAATGACTTGCAGAAATCCACCACTTGTCCCTGGGATAAAGCAGCATGGTATCTATTTAACTTATGAATTCTTCCAGGTACTTGTGACTTGGCTTGGCCATTGTTGGAAACAGGATGCTGGGCTTCATGGACCTTTGGTCTGACCCAACATGGCATGGCAAAACTTATGAAATAAGAATATTTGATTTATTAATGTTATAGGATGGTGCCAGTTATTGGGGCTGTCGTTTATAACAACTAAAATGTAACATAAATAAGATTCAATATGGGAGAAGGAAAAAAAAGCAGCTGCTAAGTATCTGCTAGCACCTCGAATCAGCAAAAAGAAGTGGGGGGAGTGAGCGTGTCATTTAGACAGGCAAGAATGGCTGATAGGTCACTTATGCACTGCCATGGGATCTTGAAATCTTATATCACATGGGAGCAATAATCAGTTGTGCTCGTGTTTGCACCAATAATCATAAAAACTATAACTGGTAGTTTTGCTTTCATTATTGCCTAGTGAAGACTAACCAGCAGAGATTTATACCTGCTTTCTCTGCAGGATTTTTTCAGAGCAACACACACACACACAGTTCCATTCTCCACCCTTCCCCCTCTGCAGTACGTGGACAAAAGTACATGTGTTGTCACAACACACACACACTTTTGTCCACATACAAGGTAGGCAATAATTCAAAAAAACTTGATTCAGGGAGTAAAGCACCGTTTTACCCATGAAAATGCCTTTCATTATTACCTTCTCAGAAGCTATTTGAGAGATCCCTGCAGAGCTGGAACTATTACTCTGACCAGACCCTGTGGCAATTTAAAAGTGCTTTCAAAAGTGCAGTCCAACTTAAACTGAAGGGTGCAGGACATCCTGTCGCTGTCACAACGCACGCAGGAGCTCAAACACAAAAGCATACAATGGAAAAGCATTAGAGCAACAGACCTTCTTCTGTCCATGCTGGATGGCTGTGATGCATCCTGGGTCTACCAGTGGCTTGGGCCGTTTGGCCGACTCCTCGATGAGGCTTTGCCACTGCCGCGGCAAGCCAACGAACTTCTGCTCCTCTTCGTCATAGCCCGTGTGAACACGGTGCTCGAAGTTTGAAGGCGCCGAGATCTCAACGCGTTTCTTCTTCTTACTAAACATGCTGACAGTGGCAGAGAACTACAGGAAAAAGAAATAGAGCGCCACTAGTTACATCCAGGATGGCAACAGCAATATTCACACAAACAAGATTGATGACAGTGATATCCATAGGAGAAAAAACAGGACAAGTACTACTTTTTTTTTTTTTTACTTGATGGTTTCCTCCTGCATCTTAGTTGGAACCAGGGTTTGGATCTGGCCCCATGAGACATAATTTGCAACTAAAAGGGATTCTTTTCCCTTTTATATCTCCCTCCCAACTTACATTAGTCTAGCCATTGCAAGAACCAACCTTAGCTGGATGCCATGCAGCAGGGATCCTTCCAGAACCCTGCAGTAAAAAGCCAGAAATCCAACCACTAGATGTCGACATTGTGCAATGGACTAGGACACCTTTCTCTCCAGGGGCCGTGAACACACTGCCTCTGCAGCACCAGACCTGGCCAACCTGGGAAGCAGAAGACCTGAACCAGAGGACTTGAACCCAGCTCCTCTGTCATTAAGGCCCCCCCCCGCAAGTCACTTCTAGGACAGTGACGGTGATACCTGCAGAAGGAAGAGCACAGAATTATGAGCCACATCCAGGACAGCAATACCCTCAAGAAGAATATAGAGCCAAGAGCCACATTCAGGACAGCAGCAGTGATACCCACAAGAGGAAGAGCCCAGAGCAAGAACAGCGATACCTGTAGGAAGAAGAGCACAGAGCCACAAGTCACATCCAGGAGAGCAATGGCAGTACCTGCAGGAGGGAAGAGCACAGACATTCGAGTCACATTTAGTGTATCAGTACATTTACTCTAAGACCACAATGTTTTAATTAAAACAAAAACAAAAAAAAGATGCACGCTCTGATGAGCTGAAAGTTAGAGTTCACCCATCCCATTCTACTGTACAAATTTGCCCCTGGTTCTTTGTTAAAGTCATAAGCTCTTATGAGTTTCAGCACCAGAGATTTGAAACTATGAAGTCATTCCAAATCCAGAGACGGCCCAGCTGTTTAAGAAACTGGGTGGGTACAGATGACAGGACTGGGAAGAAAAAGGAACTTGTTCTGACTGGTGAATGGAGTAATCACAACATCCAGATGTCACATGGATGCTTAGTGTGGTGGAGGACATTTACGAATTGGTTAAGCAACTTCCATCACCACATGCTGTTACCCCCCTCCCCCACACACACACATTCCACATAGGCTTCCCAAGATGATCTCTCATCACAACTACCTTATTTTAATATAGTGCTTTTCTCACAACAAGCAATTAATACAAAATAAAATCTAATCAAGGCTCCCCTCACATCATGCATGCCACAAACATCCTGTGGTCAGTCAAGAAGCACTTTAACCATGAGCAAGTGTGAGAGGCTACATGGAAAGGTGACTGACTCCACACGAACTATAGAGAAAAGGCATCCAGAGAAGAACACCGCCTCTATCAGCAAAGGGTTAATTTTAATTTTATAAAATGTTTGGCCTGCCTTTCCAAAAGATGCTTAAAGCAGCTCACAGTGTTATTAGAATTCAGGCACTATAAGTTACCACTGACCAGTTCAAAAAAAAAAAAAAAATTATATATATATTATTTTATTATATATGGCAGCTCTTGCCTTTATTCTTGTTCTATTCCTAGATATCAACAACTGACAGGCAAGCCAATGAAAGGAAACCAGCACACACACAGCTTAAGCCCAGCATGTACTTCCACACCAGAGAGAAAGCAAACAGCAGTTTCAGTCCACCAGAGCCCATCTCTGCCCAACAGATGCTGCAACTGCACTGAGCGGGAGCCTCCTTTACCTGTTTCCCAATTTAAAGAAAAATTTCACCACCCTCTTCCTTTACTGGGATGTGGCAATAGCATTAAAACGTCGTCCTGCACATTTCTCGTCTTCCACTTGGATGATTGTGCTCCTGCAGCATCCGTGTGGGCAGAAAGAAAAAAAAAAAAAAAAAAAAGGAAGGCTCCCGGTAATAAGAGCTCAGAGTAAGCAGACGTCACGCTCCTCCCCGCCAAGGAGCCGCAGAGCTCTGCTCTTCTTTATTATCGCCTGGGCTAAATAGTGGCTTAAGGAAACCGATAGGACACCAGCAGCACACTCACTTTCTAAAAGGAGCCTTACAGGAAACCTTTCCCCAGACTGCGCAGCAGAAAATAAACACAGCATTACCCTCTCCTTAAGGACTCGCAGATATTGTTGGTAATTTTCCAATGCTTCGCTTTTCGAGACAACAACAGTTAAAGCGCATCTAAAAAGGGATCTATGGGGGCTCAGAGCCTTATCTAGGCACACATTTGGGGAAAGGGCTTGGTGAATCAGGCCCTTCGTGCCAGTCAAATAAAAAGGTATCAGCCTACAAAGATTCCAGCTTAAAAAGTACTGAAAAAGAAACAGGGAGGGTGGCCATCTCCATGTCTGCAAGCATTAAATACCCGGGTGGTAGCACACAGTACATTTGGTGTGCATTTTAGTCATGTCTAGACTAAGTTCTATGGCGAGGGGACCCTCTCTTGTGCATTTGTACAGTACTATGTCTAGTAGTGCTGCAGAACTAAGCAGTTAGTAGTTAGATTGACGATAAATGCTGCTATAACAAAAAAAAACCAACTCATCACTTTTCTTTTTAATTTA
This sequence comes from Rhinatrema bivittatum, assembly GCF_901001135.1. Lineage (NCBI taxonomy): Eukaryota > Metazoa > Chordata > Amphibia > Gymnophiona > Rhinatrematidae > Rhinatrema > Rhinatrema bivittatum. The sequence continues at coordinate 79,679,519 of NC_042625.1, forward strand.
TTGAATTTCAAGCAAAACACTTGTTCAGAACAAGCAGAGATAAATATCAATAAAGCAATTAGCACACACCCACATAAAAATAAATAAAATTCTCTCTCATGTCTTAACCCACTGCCAAGATTTAGGAGAGCCCAACCACAATCTAAAAACAAAAACAATAAAGAATACAGTTTTATGTGGAATTAAACCATCCGTTACCTAAGTAACGTCATCTAAAGCTGGGGGAAAATGAAGGTTCAGGATCCGGATGCGTGGAAACAGTTACCTCTCATTGAGGAAGGCTACCCACTGACAAGGGTCCAAAAAACACACATACCTCATCCCTCTAAATTTAACCACATGCCCCCCCCCATCCCTTATTGTATATAATTTGTACATACATACTTAAGTGTATTTCACGTTACTGTTTGTATAGCAAAAGACCCTGGCTACCCTGCCCCCGCCCCCCTAGTTCTATTTTTAGTTACACTGTAAAGCCCTGTTGGCTATGTTCACATTGAATGGAAACCAATGTGATGTTTTTCTTAACGAATGTCGGTATACAAAAGCTTTTAAATAAATAATAAATAAAAGGAAAGCAAAGCCAAAATAAAGCTCCCAATCTAATAATCCCAGGTTTCAACATTTTGCATCTCTTCCGCTTTGCCTGCATTGTCTTAGCAACATCTGGGAATACTGAAACTTTTAAACCAAGAAAGGAAACTTCTCCGTTACATGCAGCATAAAATAAATTTCCATTATATAATCTCTGTCAGAATCCATGGACAAAGTAAAAAAACAAAGAGTAGATGGTACAACTCCATCTCTTCCCGACTTTTCCAGAATAGAAGTCAAATTTGATATATCAATTAGTGACTGGCGCAATCCGTCCCCTTGTAAAGATTTTAAATTAGATGGCAAATAAGCTTTAAATGTTCCAGAATCTTCAAAACTTCTAGAAAATATTTCCTCAACATCTCAATGGGGGAGATCAGTTGCTTCTTTGGAAAATGTACTATTTAATACATTGTCAAATGACACTTTCTAAATTTTCAATTTTATTCTTTGGAAATTGTCCCAATCGTGTCATGCAAAGCAATCATTTTAGAATCCAAACACTCAGCTTTCTGAGAAAGAGTAGAAAAATGCTCTTGCATTCCCTGTAATAGGGCAAAAACACCCTGCTGCTGTCTCACAAATACATTCAACTGTGAAGGTTATTTAGATACAGCTTTCCAGATAGCATCAAAAGTAATAATAGGGGGGTTTTAATCACTTTAAAACTCAGTACCTCAGTTTGTTGAACCTTCCTCAAAGGTTGAATCAATCCATCAAAGGCTCAATAGCAATTTGAGGACTTCCTGATGGCTTGTCCAACGTTATTCCTGGTTCCACCGAGTTCCAAACATTGCCCGCAGCAAAGGATTCTTCCATCTGCTGATGCCATGATGGCAGCCTGTTTGATGTCACTTGCAAACAACGAGGTACAGAAAGTCTCTGTTACTGCTCTCCAAGAAACTTGGAAATGGAGCTGTACAACTCTGCTCTAGACACAAAGATGCTTCATGCTCAAGGGTGGTTCTTAGCAAACTTTTGCCCAGCAACCGCTCAGAGTCAAACAGAGGATCCAGGTGTTGGGTTTGTGGCATATTTGTGGACTCTTGGTCGAGGTGGCGATGACTCCTCCCATGGGGAGGGGCTCCTTGGGGAGCCACAATAGCAGACACTGAGGAAAGAAACCTTTATTATACTGCTGTAGCTAAGGTTGAATCTTGCCCAAGGAATAGGTAGTACTGTAGTCCAGTGGTATCGCAGTAAGCTCAGACAGTCTCTGTAGTAGATGGTCTCACCCAGATGTAGCAAAGGTCCGGTAGTGTTCCGCAGCGCGGGATAGGCCGTGAACCTGAAGGGTGGAACAGGAAGAGCTGGAGCATAGAGATACTCACAACATTGCAGTGCTGATAAACTTTCTTTGGTAGGAGCATGTAGAGAAGGACCCTCCCACATCAAAACAGCACTACCTGCCAGCACTCAAACAATAACAATCCTACTGTGAAAAAAGCAACACTACAAATATTACACCATGCCCTAAAACCTCAATACATCTCCTATTAGAAAAACAGAATAAAACTAGATTGCCTTAGATACCTACACAGAAACTAAATACTAGCCTAATACCTCACTTTGGCAACCCATGCAGAATGCAGACAGAACCGCACCAAATTCAAAATAAAGAGACCATACTCATTAAGTGACACCTAATAATAAGAACTAAGGATCAAAAAATTGTCCTCTCGCCATACCTGGAAACATCTGATTTCCAGTCACCCTGCAATTGTCATGGATTATTGGTGAGGGGAGGATATGAAGGAGAACATAAGAACATAAGAAATTGCCATGCTGGGTCAGACCAAGGGTCCATCAAGCCCAGCATCCTGTTTTCAACAGAGGCCAAACCAGGCCACAAGAACCTGGCAATTACCGAAACACCAAGAAGATCTCATGCTACTGATGCAATTAATAGCAGTGGCTATTCCCTAAGTAAACTTGATGTGGAGCACTGTAAACAAACATTAAAAACAATCTCAAAAAACCAAAAATATAAATATGAAATTAACACTAGTAAAAATAAATAAATAAAAATACAATGCGATACTGTCCAGAAATAGTTCAGCTAATCAGACATTCTTTAGTTTCATATGGAGGACAATCAGTGCCATTTTTTGCAGAGACGCTGATTGAAGAAGAGATATGAACTTTTGAGAGTATTCGGAGACAGGACTGCGTAAAATTTCTCCTCTCCCATATACACACATACACACACACACATGCACTTGAAACACACATGCAGTCACTCATACATGCTCTCACTGACAAACACACAAACACTCACATAGGCTCTGACACATGCTCACATATGCTCTCACTGACACACACACACACACATGCCCTGCCTCTCACTTAAACCTCCACCACCCATCCCCTCTCTCACTTATACTACACATACTGACTCTGACTCATGCTGAGGCCTGCCTCTCTCCCACACACACACAAACACATGCCCTGCCTCTCACTTAAACCTCCACCACCCATCCCCTCTCTCACTTATACTACACATACTGACTCTGACTCATGCTGAGGCCTGCCTCTCTCCCCTGCCAGCAGTGGATCCACTATCAGCTGTTGGGCCTCTCTGGTCTTCAGCCACCAGCAGGATGGGTTCCGCTGGTGGCCAATGGCCTTCTCTTTATGTCTTCAGCTGCCAGCGGGATGGGCTCTGCTGGCAGCTACTAGGTCTCTTGCTCTCTTCATATGCACACCTTCAATGGATTGGCCCTTGGTCTTGCTCACTTTTGTAACCGGACACTGTACAACTAGCTACAAAACCAGGTAGCTGATTACCCTAGCCAGCCCTGGGTTGAAGTTTTTTTTATAAAATTTTCATCTTATGTTAAGCACATAGGACATCTCAGTCAATTCCATATTTGGTCAACATTGCATTTATGAACTCAACAACTGTGTAATAATTATGTCACCAATAACAGATCGATCATTTCATAACCCCTGGCCCATCACCTATCCCCACCAGCCCATATGCTATGAAGCACAAGCAGAAACTTGGAAAGAAGAGACAGTGGCAATTTATTAAGACATAATACTGAAGGGATAGAATTCCTGACGTCTTTTCTTTAGCAGTTATAGATGAGACAGCCTAAAGAAAGAAGCTAAAAGCTTTAGATCCTTAAAGCACATGCTCAGAACAGACATCCGAAATCTTTATCTTCACTCGCAACTCATTCAGCACTATACACAGGCTCCTCAGCTGCCAGGAACAGATGACAGAGTTCATCTGAAATATGCAGCAGCTTCATGCAATTGCTGCCAAAATAGCACAAGATTAATGGCCTCAGAAGCTGGGACACCCTGGTATCGGCTCGCATTCTTCCCCGAGAAATGCTAACTGATGCTACGGAACCTCAGCTCCTCTATTTATGTAGATGGTGCAATTTATAAAATGAGCTACAACAGTTCTCGCAAAACCAGATGTACTAAAAGGAGCATTTTTTTTTTTTTTAAAGGATTAGTCGCGATCCACGCATCTAAATCTGCAAAAGTGAATTTTCAGTTATCTAAAAAGTATGTGTGTACTTTTAGCAACGTAGCAGAGAGGTACTCTGGTAGGAATACAGGGGGGGGGGGGGAGGCTGGAGGAGACATTTAAACCATGCGCATACATTTATTTTTCAATAATCCCCATGCAGACATGTATTTTAGCTGCATACCATGCTGATATTCAGAGACGATGGACGGGAGAGCCTTGTTTTTGAAAGCTGGCTGGTTGTGTGCAGATTGATAAAGGACGTGCACACATTTAAAGTTAAATGACCAATAGAAAATTTACCCTCAAATGGAAAAAACCTTTTAGTGCATCAGGATCTTAGTCTCCAAAGGCAAAGGCAGAGGAAGGTGGCCAGATCCATGAGTGAAAAAAAAAATTCTCTTTTCAGTAGTTGGTCCTTTGTTCAAGGCAAGAATACCATTTCATTGAGTAATCTAATCAATCATATTTCATGAGCACCCTAAAAGGAGGAGAAGCTGCCTTTCAAGGAGGTGGTGCACTGGCAGAGCTGCATGTTAGAGTCTCAGTACTGGCATATCAAGGCAGGAGAGGGTAAATTGCCAAGATGCAGATGCGAAATCACTACCAAAGTATTTGGCACAGAACAGTGATTTTCGAGGGGCACGTGAGAAAGGTGTGCAGACCACTGGTGTCTAGGCTTGTACTTTACATTCCTCCTAATGGGTCACCAGGACAGCCATTTTACACCAAAGCTCTGACATGGTAGCAAACATGCTCGGTGCCAACACTCACTCACACCTCCATTAAATGACAGTGGAAAAACCAGTTTAGTCACTTGCTTTCTCAACTGCAGCCAATTTATAGAAACGCAAATGTTCTGGCCATTTCAGAAACCGTGAGCCAACTGGCAAGAATCCCTTTTAAGTGGTGTTTCAACTTGGCGATTTTTAAATGCTTTTCTCTGGACACAATCTCAGCAGGCTGAAAACCAGGCAGTCAGTCTAATGTTGTGGCAGGACCTTCTTCTGTCTTTAGAACTGGGGGCATCACTTATTGAAGTCCTATAATTTTCTCTCTGTTGAGATATTTCTCCCAGTTAATTTGTTGCTACTTTTTCTAAATAAAATAAATTGGACTAGCAATAATTTTACCCCATGTCCTAGTGGCATGTTTTATGTTCCAAACACCCTGTCATTTTCACAGTTGGTATCTCAGGGTAGGCAGATAGTGAAGGTACAAGTACACTGCTTCCTAATGTTTCTGCGAAGTTATACAATTACAGATGTTCCTAAACCATATAAAGAACACACCCACATTCCTCTCAAAAACAGATCTCTCTAAATGCACCTAAACTGCAGGACGAGGGAGCTGGACAGAAGCTGCACTCTCAGGATTAACTAAAAAGCAGTTATCTCACTGCCCAAGTGTTGGAGAGAGATAACCTAACATCTTTCTTCAGTAGTGTTTGGCATTTCAAAAACCAAACAATGTTTCCTTACAAAGTCAGACAGGAAGAGGATACAGAGTGGATTTTTTTAAGTTTCTGTTTGCAGATTTAGGAGACTTTTCAGGATTTTTTGCTTTAATTTGGTTCATTATGAGAAAATAAATGAAGCGCTGCCAGTAGTTACCTGGGTCTTTTTTGATTTGGCACAGACTTTGACGTAAGATAGCTTTCCTTTTTTTTTTTTTTTGGGCAGGTTTAATTCTCTGGTGTTACATCATCATGCCCCCAGCAGAATCACGGGGCAGGGCATTAGCCCCCGAATTATACAGGTTCTCAAATTTCAGACAAAAAGCTGAGAAAGCTCATAGCTCAGACCCTGCACTTGGATCCTAGCCAAAAGGAGGCAGAGTGTGATACTCCAGTTTATTCAGTCTGAAGAGAAACTTAAAAGAGCAGATCAGCGGCACAAGACTGTAAAACAAACTGCATGTCCATAGCTTGCATTCTCTCACAGTAATTCGCAACTTAGACATGTAAAGTGACATCGGATTTTTAAAAAAGGGGGGTGTCCAGTAGCCATTACATGGGAAGTTGCCTGGAGGTTAGGAAGAGTTCCTCCAACAGCTGTTAATGCCTTATTATACTTTTTTCTCCACCTTCCTTTGGGCTGGGCAGCTTTCCTCAGGCTCCCAGGTTTCCTCCATAACCAGAATCTTCTTCTGTCCAGTCCCCCTCACAAGGACAGGATGGGAGAGAGGCAGTGACTCTTCCCTTACACTCCACTGGTTTTTGCTCTTTTTCCTTTTTACACTGATGAAGGCAGCAAAGCTCTCCAAAGCTAATCAAGCACGTATTACCTTAGTAGTCCAATAAAAAGGGTCACCTACAACTTGTCTGTTGACCTTTATTGCTTGCTTTTGCCCAGAAATCACTGCCAGGATACTTAATGGTGAGAAAGTGTTATTGGGGGCCTGCTCCTTCTCCTGTTTCACTCCAGCCAGAAACACCCCCCCCCCCCCCTGCATTCCAGCCTCTGCTATCCTAACCCAGGTCACATTCCCTTTATCTTTCTGCCGGCCTTAATTAGTCACCCATTAAGTACCACTTTATAAAGGAATGCTGAAACAAACAGCAGGGCCCCCAGAAAGGGAATCTCTCTGGCGTGCAACTCTTCCCCGCAGGGAGAGGTAAATTACTGAAAAAGCCCAGACTTAAGAGAGGCCAATGTAGCGTTTTCCACCAAGCGCCTCTGCTGCCAGCCCACTTGGTTTCTCTTACTTCTGAGTGCAGAAGCAGCTCAGCTGCCTCGCTTGCTACTAATGAGCTCAAACAGCAATGGATAATAAGCCACCTCCAGAAATACACCAAGACCTACAGGGAGATGCAGGTGAAGCCATTCGCTGGCCCTGCCTCCTCCTCCACTCCCTGCCCTATTGTGCCTTTACTGCCGGAGTTTATAGGACCAGAAGACGCAAACAGAACGTAAGCTTGTTTTGATTGTGCTTATATGCCATGTGTGTACTTTTTCCAGCACAGATCACCCTGGGAGGTCACCTCATGTCCCAGCTCCGTTAGCAACAGCTACGGCATTTTCCTTTTCTACTCATACGATGATGAAAGCTCAACCACCACCACCAAGTGACACGATAATTTATTTTTTTTTTAATGGGAGAAAGAGCTAATCCACTCGTTCAGTTCTGGCCTAAATCAAAGTCTAACCATGCTTACACCTCCCTATACACGCCACCCTACTTAAATGAGCAAAAAACTATCTGGAACCAGGCAAGACGTATATGAAGAGTAAAGACAAGGCAGGAAAGGGAATGATCATCTTAAACACACCGACCCATCCAACCCAGGAAGAAGAAAGGAGAGGAGGCACAAGTAGTTTCTGGCTTCTTCCTCAGAGAGCAGATCTCTCTCGTCTATTTTGCAGCAGGAATGATTTGGAGATAGGGAAACCTAAAAACCTTTTATTTTAATGTGTTTGTTTCTGCATAATATAATCTATCTGGAACAGGTGGGCTGGTAACTGGGTGGAATGTAAATTACTGTAAATAAGTTAATAAAAACTGCTGTGGCCAATGGTAGATCAGGTAAAATAGCAGCGGCATTTGCAGCATCCCCCAGTGTCAAAAGACTTAAACAGGACCTTCTATCGCCACAGGAAATAGCTGCTGGCAAGGAAACTGAAATCTGCCTGGCCATGGTAATGAAGGAGCTGCAACCTCTAAAGTTGCCAAGGACAGAGAGAATCCTGCTGCAAGGAAACAAATTAGCATGGAGGTGGCTTCCTTTACAGCGTAGTTCTCGGTTTCAAAAGTGAGTGGATGGACTGCAGTTAAAGAACTTCCTTGTTGAAAGATGCTGTGGGACTGCAGAAGGACAAGGCCAAAACCACTGCTGAACTGAAGAAAAGGCTTTGAAGAGAAACAATGGGAGAATTTGGGGAAGTCTAGAAGGAAGAGAAGATAATGAGCCAATCAAATTTATGGCAACATTTCTGCAAATGCTGCAGTTTCGGAAAGATTTTGAAAGAAAGAGTGCAGCGTGCGCCTTTCCATACCACCAGCAGAAATGCCTAAGGCCAATGGTGATTCATCTCTTCACAGTCTCAATTATTGGAAACTGTGAAAAAATAAAAAAGTCAAACAGACTCCTGTACTATGGGAAGGAAAGACAATTTGGATTCTCACTAATCTAAATAAAGTCAATGCACAGAAAAAGGAAGAACCTGTTTAGCTGGGCCCATTCTCATGTTGATTCAAAGCCAGCAAATCAATGAGTGGGATTTAACACAAGGAACTTGTTTATTTCTGTTTCCATTGGGGCTTATATCCCGCCTTACTGAACACAAAGGGAACATTCAAAACACTTACAAACAGATAAATAATATACAGCATCAAATACAACTCAATAAAATTTTACTGCAAATGTAAAACATTCAATACAGTTCATAAACTAATAACCAACTAAATCCAACTCCCTACTCTCACTAGGGGATGAATTCAGTTATGGTACATTAAATGCGCTAAATCACCATATACCATCCACCGCCCTCCTCTTTACTAGAGAACAGCAATGAATTCCACATGCAGGGCTGGAATTAGGCAAGTGCAAAATTCTGAAGGTGCTCAAAAACTGACAGTCCCCCTGCTGCTCTCAGATTTCCTGGGAAAAAATGTCCCATGTCCGATCCTCTGCCTAAGGGCACCATAATCTTAAATCCAGCCCTATCCACATGCAGTTAAGGGACAGCTATCCTGCTGCTCCAGCCACTAATATCATTCAAGAAAGTCTCTATGCATGAAACACAATTAGGATGGGTGCTAGATCAGAAACGTGGTTGCAGTGGTAGTTCCCTTAAATGTGCAGAGACAAGTTACAGGCAAGACAAGTGTTTCCCAACCATCTCCTGGAGGTATGACTATTCAGGATTATCACAATGAATATTCATGAGATAGATTTATATACACCAAAATGTCCAATGTATGCAAATCTCATGCATATTCATTATGAATATCCTGAAAACCCAACTTGGTTAAGACTACCTCCAGGACAGGGCTCGGAAACACTGGATTAGACTAAACTAAAAAGCCTCTTCAGCTAACCTGCTCATTGATCTTCACTTTTGCATTCAAAAGGTTGTGGAATTCTTTTGTGAAGATTAATTCTGTCACAACTGCTAACCAAACACTCAGTTGTACATTCCATGTACACTATGGGTGCTATTTTACCCTTTTGAACATAAAGTGGAGAATATCCCAAATTCAAAAGGTATCTGCAGACATATCCTGGTCAAGGACACTGATCTATGAAAGGTTGTGTGAAGAAAGGCAGGTCTTGGGTGATATAAACATCATTGTGTAGTGGGTTATCATCAACAAATGGATGTATGGGGGAATAATATTTGCAAGAGCAGGAAACAAGGGAGGGGAGTTAAATGGAGAGCTCCAGTTATGATATGCATGGTTGTGTTTAGTTTGGCGTCAACAAAATGTGTATACCAAACAGATGCACAATATTTTGCTGCTTAGTGAGACAGGGCAAGGAGTAGAGGTCCAAAGTATTATAGCTATCAGAATATTTCAAGATTTGACCTTTGCTGCTGCTCCCTTTAGGTGTTCCCAGGTGGTCAGGATTCTCTCTAAAACACAGTCCCGGGTATTTTGAGCAGGGATCATGCTTTAGTCTCTAGTCATCCACGTAGATATTAAGGAATTTTGGACACTGTTGTGGAGATGGAAAACACTGAATACAGTTTTGGTGGTGAAAAGCATGAGCCATGTAGTTCAGCCAGTTATGTCATATCTTCATTCAGGGAATAGTCCAAAAAGAGTGAAAAGAAGGATGAGTGGCATAGTAAGTGTCATCAGAACAGATTTATTTAACACATTTCTAGCTCAAGCTACCTTTAATCCTAGGCAGGTTGCAACATAACATGCATAAAAATAAAACTCGTGAGATGTAGTTGTTGTCAGACCATTTCTATATGCACTGAACAGGATTGGGGCCAGCATATAGCTTTGCAGAAGTCCACTATGCTATCTCTTCCATGCACTTATCCCATACCAAGGTGAACACAATCATCCATTAGAGAGAAAAGTGTTTATATAACTAACAACTCAACCTGGAAGTACTCTTGACAACTTTGGAAGCAGGCCAGTTGGCCATACTCTTATCATAGGCTACTTTAAGATCCAGTAACACTAAATGTGTCTTCAGGTTCTTTTGAAAATCATTTTCAATATAGGATGCATGTGCCAAAACTTGATTAAATGCACTGTGGCCCTTGCAAAATCCAGCTTGCTTTGCATCATCTCTACTTCTGAGGATATCCGTGGTAGAATGAAGTGCTCATGGATTTTATAGCACACAGAGTAGTGCAACTGGACAACAGCTAGCTGCCAGCATAAGGTCTTTATCACATCTTGGAAAGGAATAACTTTTGGTATATTCTATGTCTTTGGGAATGAGCTTGAGCTAATAATTCCTGTATAGAATGGAGTCAGTCATAGGCGAGCACAAGGTCCAAACTGTTTCAAGAATTCTGGTAGGATGTTTTCATAGGAAATAGTATATAACAGCAGATAACCACCCAAATGGTCCATCCAGTCTGCCCAGCAATTACCAGCAACTCTGCCATATTTCAAGCTGCTTAGGACTTTTTACAATTTACTAATTTCAAAGGGATCAGGGCTGTTGTGTTCCATGTGTTGCTTCCAATATTGCTTCAGTTCATGATATATGGGAGGGGGGGTTTTATATTATTTTCCATTGGTGTTTTAATTACATATAGAATGTTACAGACAATTTAGGTTGGAGTGACCAAGGAACAATTTGGTATACGTGGTTTTTGTGCTGGTCTAAAGCAGCAGATAAAGGTTCTAGGATTTCAGATTCAATCATGTGATGTTTAACTCTGTTGTGGATTCTTCCCTTATAGCATTGTGTGTAGTGTTAAGAGACTTGATCCAATACTTCATGGTCACCAGATGAAGGAGATTCCTTTAGGACTACTGCAGTCTTTGCATCAAGGCACAGAATGGATATGGGTTCATAACCATGAAGAAATCTGTGCAAGCAGCTATATAAATGCTACCATCAAAACAGACGTTTGCCTCTTTCACAGATATATTTTGCAAGGATACTGTTAAAATGTTATAGTTTACAATCACAGAGTACATTGTCCAGTCTGCTTTGAGGAAATTCCATTGCATCTTCTTTTGGCTGCTGATGAATGGAAGGCAAAAGCAAATATGGATAAACAATGGCCTGTGTTCATAGCGCAGGAAACCATCCAAGACTAGGTACTGTATTGGTAGGGTGGCCATCAGGGAACTAACCGAACCCTAGCCCAGATCAGTCCCATATGGTTGAAAAGAACATTCTATGACATCGCAAAATATGTATAACAGAGGGGCTTCATCAGCAATGTTAGACTGTTTTATCTTATCATCTAAGTATGTGTTTTATTGCTTTAATTTATGCTATACTGTACCCCGCTCAGGAGATTCTCTTTATGAATGGTCTATAAATGACTGTAAATAATTAATAAAAAAGACTGGACATAAATAGCATGCCCATGTTTGGCATGGGGAAAGGAGCACAGTAGATTGAATCCTTTGACATAATATTGACCTGTTTCCTCAGTTCCAATGTGGATCTCTTGCAGGAAGACACCGATGGAAAGCTAGATGACAAAAATTTCCATGAGGTTACATTTGGCTGATGGCAAACTCTCCATGTTAAGCTGCAAGATTCAAAGGGCAAGCCTTGTTGCAAAAAAGCTAGGTAGCTGTTCAAAATCAGATAGATTCCATGCAAGGGCTATTTCTGAGGTTCTCTCAGAAAATAGTCTGCTAGAGGGATCATTTGTTTCCCCAGGAGGTCCTGTACACAAAGAGTATACGATATGAATGATGACCAATTGCACTCCTGATGTGAGATGCAAATACTGATCTGGTAAATTACTGATGACGTAAAGAAGCTTTTAGACCCTTGGAGAATCTTTTATCAAACAGATGCAGATTACGCATTTTTCTTCTTCCCTCATACATATACTAGAAGAAAACATTTCTTGATATCCAAAAGGTTTTATGGTTCAGTAGTTCAGGCAGAGGTTTATAGTTTACAAATACCCGAGACTGCAATTATGGAAGATATTTCAAATCCTGTAATTGCTCTTTGGGACCTTGGACAAGTCACTTCATCTTCCACTGCCTTAGGCACAAACTTAAGAGGTCATTTTCAAAAGGAATGATGAGTGTAAAAGTAAGCAGAGTTACTTATCTGTAACAGGTTTTCTCCAAGGACAACAGGATGTTAGTCCTTACACATGGGTGACATCCTCAGATGGTGCGTCATCCTCCCAGGTATCATAGGGTTCTCCTCATCCTCACTGAAGCCAAAGGGGAAGGGTCCCTAGGTGCAGGCAACAGTAGAATTGGATGGGGGGGGGGGGGGGGCAGCAGGCTTCTGTGTCTTGGTAGAGCTTCCTCGGAGAAGGAACTGGCGATGACCACCATATCGGTAGGGGAAGTCTTGGTGCCCCGCTGGGCACAGATGCTGTCCCAGGAACTGACTCCAGCTGGGCTGGTAATGCACAGATGAGCACGTTGAGCTTCTCCAGAAGTGGTATAAGGATGGGCGGCACTGGGTCCAGTGCTGTCAGTGCCACGTGACTGAAGCATTGCAGGGCTCCATCCAGCGCTAACTGGACTCTGGGCGCCAGCTCCTCCTTGAATGTTGCCGATGCCAACCCCGACTGGGAGGAAGGAGGGGTGGCTAGGTCCTCTTCAGACTCGAGGTGGATCGGTGAAGACCATCGCTTACCCCTGGCAACAATGGAGGATTGGCACTCCTCGCCGAGGGGTCATCGCAGTAAAAGCTAGTGCAACCACATACCTGGCATCATGCATGATGTGGACTGGTGCCAATCCTTCTTCTGCTGCCCTCAATGCTCAGCCCGGTCCTTCCCCAGTGCCGAGGCTGATAACGAGGAACCAGACATCCTCGGCCTAGAGATCAACAATGGTTGGACTCCGGTGCCCCTGTCCGCCGACAGCATTGATGGAACAGATGGTCCTGCCAATGTCAATTGCTCAGTGTCCATCGGTGCTACTCCTTGGTCCTTCAATGCCTCTGATGGCTTGGACTTCTTTGTCCTGAAGAGCTGTTCCATCTTAAGTCGAAACCAACGTCCCTTTGGGGTTATCAGGGCGCATAAGTGGCAACCCCAGATTTTATGTGATGCCCCTAGGCAGAGGACACATATCTCATGCAGATCCATGATGGAAATGGTCCTCAGGCACCGGGGTCATTGCCAAAAGCCGGACATGGCCATGTTGGATGAAAGAAAAGGCACAAACCAAAAATGATGCGATGGGGCGTCGATGGCAGGCGGGCACCACAGGTTGTCAACCGCAAAAGGAAACTTACCCAAATTGCCGAAAACCTTAAGAAGCACTACTGAGAGGGAACTGGCAACAGAATAGCACAGAAAAACTGTGAAAAACATGAGAAAAAGAGTTTTCCACAAAGCCAAAAACAGCCGTGAGCTCACTCAAACCGCAAGGTTTACAGCTCCACGGAAAAAAGAGAGACTAGAGAGGGACTCCGCGTGGATGTACTGGGCATGCTCAGGGTGCCTAGTCAAAGTTCTAGAAACTTTGATATAAGTTTTCTGCATCAGAGCTCCATCGGAGAAGCATATATCTTTACAGTCTTCACAAGTCCATTTACATGCATAAAAACTTTGGAAAATTCATTGCATTTCAAAGGAGTTATGCACATAAAGTGGCAATTTTCCAAAACCCAGTTTTATGCACGGAAATCCTTTTGAAAATTAGCTCAAGACTGTAAGCCTTCTAGAGACAAGAAAATATCTTATGTAGTTGAATAATTCACCTTGAACCAATTAGGTTGATACAATAAAGTGTGTGGGAAAACAGGTGCTCAGTGTTGAGCGTCCACTTTCCTAACGCACACTCAGCCACCTCTCCTGGGTGCATGATACTGTATTTAAATGAGGGGTTGCGCTAAAAAGAAGGCGCTAGGGACAATAGCGCGTCCCTAGCGGCTCCTTAGCAGCGGATGCCCAAGAGAGGTGGCTGTCAGCGGGTTTGGAAAACAGATGCTCAATTTTATGAGCGCCCGTTTTCCTAACCTGTGCACAGGTTAGCAAAACGAACCTTTTCCTAACGAACGTTTTCCTAACTGACTCGCCGGCACTTTTTTATTATTATTTTTTTTAACCTTTTGGTTCTTCCGACTTAATATTAAGTCGGCAGATGGTTAGTGTTACAGTCATTAGGTAAAATCTAGTAAATAGTGTCATTAGGCGGGTGATAATTTCTGAACGTTAAATATGTGAAACAGGCGCACTTTTTTTTTCTGTATTCCGGGCGAATAACTAATAGCCTCATCAACATGCATTTGCATGTGATGAGTGCTATTAGTTTTGGGAGGCTCTGGATGCACTAAATCCCTTATTGTATAAGGGGTAGTGGACGCGTGTCCAAAACGCGCTGAGCGCACTTTACTGTATTGGCCTGAATGCAAAGGTGCGAGCTAAATCTACAACAAACAAAAACTAAGAAACTGATAGATATTTTACCTTGCTTGCTTTTAAATGTCATCCTTTACAAGTGGAGATATATAGCTGGTGGATTTTAGTATGGCTGACGTACAAATATGAAGCTGCTGCAGCCAAAAAATAACAAAAATCTTCAGAAAATCTGAAACCCATAAATCTTTCTGTATCCCAGGTGCCATAACTGCAATCTTTTTTTAATATGGTAATAGTATCCTTCCAGACAGTTTTGTATTCACTAAATGAAAACTAACTTATGTACAAATTCTTGTGAATTCAATACAAATATGATCACAAACTATCTCCAAATTGCACAAACATACTGGAATAATTTGTATGGCCTATCTAGTCTAGCCATTCACACATCTCAACTCTGCAATCCGTCCCACTCCCTCAGCAATCCCCAGGCTTGTCCATGCTTTCATGGTTAGACAGGTTATATATTTTGCAGCCCAGAAAGGAAAAACCTTTCCTTGAAACTGAACTTCAAGTCAGTTGACCATTTTAATGGACGAGACCTAGAATTATATGTATATGTTTATAATCTCAAGAACTCAGGCTCAGAGTCAAATGTCTTAAATGTTTTTTGAAGACTAGAAGGTACGGCTAAAGGGTTTGTAATAAACAGGCAAACTATTCCACGAGGGCTTTCTCAATTTCCTTCACTCCATAAAGCTAGTCTTATGGCCTGGATTGGCCACTGTTGGAAACAGGATGCTGGGCTTGATGGACCCTTGGTCTGACCCAGTATGGCATGTTCTTATGCCAAAACTTGGATCAACTTCTTAGCAAAAGTCACAGAAACGGCAAACTACAAAAAACCCCCATCCCAGCCATCACAGATATTGGCTGAGAAACTGAGCACCAGAATTCCGATAAAGGTGAAGTGACCAGCAGAGCATGGCTGGGCCAGTTCTTTTCATTACCCTTATTAGCAATCTGCTTTGAGAATGTTTATGGAAATGCTGAATCTCAAATGGAATAAACAATATTGTAGAGAGACTTGAGGCAAAATATGCAGATGATACAAAAATCTAACAGGGTAGACCTGAAAACAATGCTTGCAAAACCTGGAAGCATGGCCAAGGGTCTGGGAACTGTACTTCAGTGCAAAACAAAATGTACAACTATGCATTTGGGACACAAAATAAATTCATTAGTCACATATGAAGAACTAGAAACTATTAAACAAGAAAGAGACCCAAGTAAATCATCTCACATGGCCTCAAGGTTGCCAATCTTACGGGCCAATACAGTAAAGTCCGCGGGAGAGCGGGTGAACGCCCGCTCTCCTGTATTTAAATGAGGCCCGGCGGTAAAAATGGGCAAAAGGAGGCGCTGTCAGCGGGTTTGACAGCCGACGCTCAATTTTGCCAGCGTTGGTTCTCGAGCCCGCTGACAGCCACGGGCTCCGAAACTGGATGCCGGCAAAATTGAGCGTCTGGTTTTTGACCCGACAGCCGCCGGCCGACTTCAAATTTTTTTTTTTATTTTTTTTTACTTTTGGAAAGTTTCGGGACCTCCGACTTAATATCGCTATGATATTAAGTCGGAGAGTGCACAGAAAAGCAGTTTTTACTGCTTTTCTGTGCACTTTCCTGGTGCCGGAAGAAATTAGCGCCGACCTTTGGGTAGGCGCTAATTTCTGAAAGCAAAGTGTGCGGCTTGACTGCACATTTTGTTTTCTGAATCGCATGGGAATACCTACCGGTAATAGGGCCATCAACATGCATTTGCATGTTGTGGGCGCTATTAGGTTCAGCGGGTTGGACGCGCGTTTTCGGCCCCTTACTGAATAAGGGGTACGGGAAAACGCGTGTCCAGTGGCGGGTTAACAGTGTGCTCCGACGGAGCGCACTGTACTGTATCGGCCTGACTGTAATAGAGCAACAGAGAAAACTTAGCTGCAGAGAGATTCTTTGGCTTACTCACCAGGGAAGAAATGCACTGACCATCTACCCTACTGCCCCTCCCCCCCAGCCTTCCGCACACACAGTCCTCTCATGCTTCCCCACTCTGTGGCCCTTTGATTCTTCTCCCCCTCCCTCCCAATGTGCAACCCTCTCCCCTCCCCCCCACCCCTCACCCTCTTCCCTGCAGCCTCCTACCCCCAGGCGGGACTGAACAATGCTGCCTTCTCCAGAACATGTCCTGCCAGCCATGAAAATCTACTCACTTGAGATGAGTGGATTTCCAAAAGCCTGTTCAGGTGCATAAGTAATAGATTTATTAGTAGAAAAGAGGCAGGCAATGCTGTCCTTGCATAGCTCACTATTGAAAAAGCACTCTGAGTATTGGGTTCAGTTCCGGGCGAGCGTACTTTGACAAAATGGAAGCAGTTCAGACAAGAGTCACTAAAATAGTATGCAGCCTACAAAACAGAGGCTTAAGACACTCCAAATACATTCACTGAGGGGAAAAAAAGGAAAGAGGATAGAAATGTTCAAATATTTAGGAAGTCTCAAAATAAAAAAAGGGCAATTTTCCACTGTATAGAAATTAAGGGCAAGGAGTCATGATATGGATGGAGAGAAAGGAACATGTCAGCAAAATAACACAATATGATCTCTGTCCAAGTAATAATTAAAATGCAATACAGAAAAAAGTAATTACACTTTTCTGTGCAGAATTTCAAGAGTACCGTAAAATTTTATTATAAGGCCTCCAATTCCTATATCCCATGCTTGAAACACACATCCTTCACCACTGCAGGTCTCTCCCTGCCCAGGCTCAACCCCCACTCCCCAGCTCGCTTTCTGTCCCTATCCCCAGTCTCAACCTCCTCCCAAGCTCACTGCCCTCCCTCCCACACATCCAATTCTCCCCCCCCCCCCCCCCCCCCAGGCCTGACCTGCCTCTTCAGCTCTCTCTCTTCTCCTCCAGACTCAACTCCACCCAACCTACTCTCACTTCCTTTCCTCCAGGTTCAAACCACGCCCATTTCCATCTTTCCCATGCCATGCAGCAGCCACTTCCCTTCTTCTTCTGGTCCATGAGGGCAGACACTGCCACCTCCTTCCTATTATGGATCCACTATCACTGCCTCCTGGTCTACACACCAAATTCCACGTGATAAATATAACATTCTGTGCACAAATTCTGCTTTACACAGATTTGCCCCAGGAGTAAGCACCTGGAATAACTTACTAGCAGACGTGGTGGAAACCAAAACTGTGACAGAATTTAAACCCACGTAAGACAGGTACATAGGGCAGTGATAGAAAAGTGAGAGGTTGTGTAAAAGAACATTGGGGTGGGGGCGTCTATGAGAGACAGTTGAAGTACAGGCGCTTGTATGCTCATCTAACCCAGAATGGCAGAGGACCAAAAGGGTAGATGATAAAATATGAGTTGAAGAATAAGTGATATCCCACAGCCAGCAGGGATGTATCCCCAATCAGAGCAGTGTAAATAGGAATAGAGCAGACTGGGTGGATCAATTCTTATCTGCTATCATCTACTAATGTTATTAAGTTACAATTCCAGTTTCCATCCACATAATGCTAGGAAACTGGTAATCTACAAATCGGACAAATTACTGTTACAATTCAATTTCTGCAGATGAAGATACTAGATAGCAGATTACAAGAACACCTCACCACTCTCTGCTTTCATTCAACAGGGCCATTCTGCCAGATTTATAGACGAAGAAATGCAATGTGCCATGCAAATACCCAGGAAAAAACCTGTTTCAACACAAGGAGAAAAAAACCCCCAAAAGTACCCCCTTTTGCTGCTTGTAACGCCATAATACTATAAAAAATATTCAGCCTACACTTACTGCTGATAAAACACTGAGAAACATTCACTGGCACCTATCACAGCCCATAAAATACCACCTAACCAACTCATCAGGAGCAAATTTTCCATCCTGATCTAAAAGGAACTCTACCATGTGATAAGAAGAAATGAATGACCTGCAGACATACATATGCATAGATCCCCACTGCATTCCACAAACCCACAGGATTACATGAATCATCCACCTGCATATCCAGCAGTGCAGTATCTCTCACCCAATGCAAGAAATGTCCCAACAAATGATGATATGTGGGAGAGACAAAACAGACCCTTCAAAACAGGATGAATCAATACTGACATAATATATCCAACCCTGACAAAGTCACCTGCAGGTCAGCAAATCTCCCTACCAGGACACTCAATGACTCCACTTTCTCTGCATTAATCTTTAAAGGAAATTTTAGAAGTTTCAGGCAGAACTAAAGATGTATCTGGGATGTGGATACATCTGCACACTTACAGGGCTAAAAAAAAAAAAAATACCCATCGGAAACCCTTTGGATACCCTGCCACAAACCAAAAATGTGGTAGTGGATAAGACACTAAACACAAAGGGGCCCGGTCAATATTCAAAGACATCAGGTTATCTAATTATCCGGATAACTTAGGAGAGATATACAGCAGCACAGCTATGCTGCTGAATATAACTAGTTAAGTTCTAGTTATCCGGATAACTTTAGACCTGTTAACTTATTTGGTCAACTTAACTGGTTAAGGCATGTATCCGGTTAAGGTAACCAGATAAGTAGCACCGCCTCGATCCCCCCATTCAGTGGATACTTTACTGGTTAAATCCTATTTATACAGCTAAGTTGGAGATTTTAAGAGTCTATTTATTTTTTTTTTAGATATGCCAGTTTCTTTCCTTGAAGTCTCATCTGAAGAAGAGATGTATGGAGTTTTAAAAGTTCATCTACTAAACACACTAGCTCTTTTGGTCAGATTATAAAGGTATCACAACATAGAGTCCCCCTCCTCTCTTGAAATAATATGGTTACCAGAACTTTGCACTAATAAAAGCTAAAATATAAGTAACACAGAATGTTAATTTATGAGACAATCTTCATGATTGCTGTATCTGTAATGTCCTGATGCTATATATATCAGGATTATCCTTATTTAACTGAATGAAAGGTTCTAGAGAGAATCCAAACAAGGGGGAACACATGAACCCTGATTTGTGGCCTTGCTCAGGGGAAAAAAAAAAGTTCTGTGAACATCTCCTGATTTGAAGTTTAGCTTTGAGAGAAATATGTGGTTACCCAATCCAACTCAACTATCTGGGCTCACTTTTCTGCAGTAAGGTCTTTATAAAGGAAACCACCTTCCACCCTACCAAAGGCCAAAATCTTTTTCTATTTCTATTCCTCTACCAACCATTCATCCCTGACCCCTATTCAGTCTAAAAACTTGAAAGGAGGATGTGGTTGTGGAGTACAGGAATTCGTCACACTTGTTATCAGACTTCCTAGATCTGCTTCCTGATGAGGCAGGGAATTTTAGCTCCGATTATATTATTTACCTTGCAATGAGTAACAAACAAACTCAGAGATAAAATAAAACCCATTAAATCATAAAAGTGCTATCCCCGCTGCGAAGCAGCACTCACCGCACGCCCCCCAGCCCCGTCCCAGCTCGGCTCTTTGTGGCAGGGACCGTTTCCGGCGGCAGGTGCAGCACAGGCCCTGGCTATCGGATTGCGGTCCCACCCCAGAGACAAAAGAGTAAAGGGGGGGGGGGGGGGAGCCTCTGGCGAGCGTGGAATCCACGGAGCGGCTCCACTCCTCTCTCCCCCTCGCCCCCCGGACCACAGAGGAAGGCTCTTACCCCGGATCCCAATGCGCTGCCTTGCTGCCCCTCTCACATTCCGGCAGTTTCAGTCCAGCCGCCGCTCTTACAGCTCCTAGCAGCCGAGTTTCGTGACGCGTGAGAAGGGGGAAGAGCCTCGGCTCCTCCCCGGGGCGGAGAGAAAGGAGGAGGAGGAGAAGGGGCCGAAGGGTATGCGCACACATCCCGTTTTTAGCACCGTGACTCCCATTTTTTACTACCCGTTACAGATTCGGTTTTCATCAGGCAACGTGCAGGGCACCGCTCCCTTCCTTATCTCCCCCCTACCATCACGAGCTGTACAAAATCACTGGCCGTCCCCGAATCCCAGGCGCTACCTTCTCCAGCCCTCCCCTGCCATCCAAGGCAAGAGCCCTCCAGCTTTCAGCCCATTCTTTGCAATGGGCTCGGGCGGCAGCGCGCGGCACAGGCGCTGGGCTTTACCCCCTCCCCTCCGCCCGGATCCGGAGCCGCAGCACAGGGCGCTCCAGCCAATCCCCGGGCCGCGTTCAAAACAAAGCAAACAGGCTTTAGGCCACTCAGAGAGCCTGCGGCCCCTGGGAGATGTCACGAGCCAGCCCAAGGCTCTGCCCCCGCCTGCACTGTTATAAGCAGGACAAGAATTACCTGAAGTGCACGTCTCTCTGCCAGGCAGCTGAGTGGGTGCCAGCCCAAGCCTGGAGTAAACCCAGCCCTGGCAGCAATAGCTCACAGACACACAGCGGGAGGCTGGAATGAGGTTTCGCTAATCCTGGCCGTGCTGTTTCAGATGCAAAAAGGCAGGAACAGTAAGTCAGCAAAATAAAGCAGATGAACTAAAAAACCAAACAAACCCCCTTTATAATTTTATTTTAATTATTGTATTTCTGAAAAAGAAAGCTCAACTACACCAAACTGCCAAGCTTTTATCCCCTATAGAGACAAGTGTAAAAACCCCGTTATACAGTTTATATATAAAGTGTTATTACTATATGCCGACCCTCATCAGAAGCCCGTGATATACAAAAAAAGCGACAATAGCAGACAACTAAGAACAGATCCAAGACAAAAAGATAAAATCAGGAGTTATTACCACGTTAAGAGACAAAGCAACAATCACTCCGTTTTTGCATATTAAAATATATGTTTTATTCCAAAACGAGAACAGAAATGTGGCAAAGAAAATACGTGACAAGAAGAAAAACAAACCTAAGAATAGAAACAGGAAAAGAAAAAATATACAGCCATGACTTTTTTTTTTAAGTTTACCCAAACTTGTAGAGAAATGACAGCCCAGAAGTAAGACACACCCCTTTAAAAACAGGGTAAGCCTACACAATTCCATACAGAAAATATAGTTGCCCCCAGGTTCGGCCGCAGATGAGTCCCAGCAGTAATCCTCTAATTATACCTCATTAGCAACAGGCAAAAAAAAAAACCCACCCCTGTAAATTTATAGAGAGCTCTAAAATAGCAGATGTGCCAGAGTTTTAAAGGATTTGTAAAGTAGAAGCTTGGCTGAATTTTGGTCCTAGCTCAGATGTGTTTATTTGTAAACACACATTAAAGTGTGCCACAGCAAAGCAACCACTGTGTTTGATTGTTTACATCTAATAACCAAAAGAAATCTCCACTTCTGTGTGAAAGAATTCACTAATTCTCACAATCACATTTTTAATCAATATAAACATGCAGGATGAATGTTGACCATAAGTATAACGGTATTTGTTACTTTGAAATCAAACAATGTGATTGTGTGAATTAGTGAGCAAGTGAAAATTTACCATCGCTAGTGAGCATTTTACGGGAAACGGGCTGGCGATACATACATACACACTATAGATATCTCCTCCAAACAAATACCTTTTCATGTATCTAGCATTAATCATTGCTAGATGGGCAGGATGGCTCAGATTTGAGGCACAGTGTAAAATCATCACAGTCTAGCCCTATCCGCAGCCCCTGACAAACTGGGGAGCATAAGTAGCTACCTACAAAGATTTATGGATTGAAAAATGTGTGTGTGTGTGTGCGCCCTGAAGCTGCTTCAGAGACATCTGAAGAGGCCCTGAAAGCTAAGTACATCTGTGTATAATTTCTTTTCATGGGTCCCATAAAAGAAAGAACAACTTCTGGGCTGGAAAATGAAGCTGCAATATACTGAAGCTTTGCAGCTGGTGAGCTCCCTTGATATTTTTTCTTTGCTATGTATGTTTACTGAATGCTCTCTCATGCAACTGTACTAAAACATTGTGCCTTATACACAATTATGAAAATGAAGGTTAAGTGCCAAACACGCTTCTCCACGAACACAAGGATACAATACCAAATTTAGTAGAAACAAATATCAATTTTTGACACATATCAAGGTGCAGTTATTTCCTACACAAAGGACCAACAGAGATATTTAGGGCCTGCTTTACTAAGCTCTTTCCCATAGAATGGAAAAAAAATCTTATTAAATCAGTTATTAATTAACTTGATGAAAACTGTATTGTAGACAGAATACATAAATGACAGAAAAACAGAGTAACACATATGACAGAGAGTCCAACCAACCTATCTGGTCTGTCCAGCTATTCTGTGCACACTTCTAAGGATAGATGCTAGCTGTCAGCCAAAGTGTGACCATCTGAAAGATAGTCAGGACAGTCTATTTAGATATGTTTCTCAAAAAGTGAGAGCAACTGCTTTTGAGCCTGTGTCTGTCTGCCTATCTAGTCAGCCATTCGCAAGTGTCTGTATATGCGCAGCCAAGCAAAACATGCACAGACATACAATGAAGAACAGGAGCCAGGAGCTGCAGGGGTGGCAGGAGCAGAAGCCCCACCACAAAGGAACTAGGATGGTGGCAGCTGAAGCCACTGGGAAAGGGAACCCAAACCCCACCACGCAGAGAGGTCCCCCGGCCCCTGGATTCCGCGCAAGGCTCTTGCCCCCATCTCTGGTCTTCACAAAGCAGTAATGATCTCCAGTCACTTTTGCCCCTCCAGTACAGTAAAGCAAGATGATGTAGAGCCATTGCTAATCCAAGGCTGGTGACATTTTGGATTATTGCCATACAACAAAACTGTGCCGGGTTCAGGTCAGCCAATGCCATTTTTGTCGTACAGCACTAGTCGCACAGGAACAACTGGGGATCAGTCCTGCTTGAGAAGACTATAGATTGGCATGGGTAGAGGGGATCCAGGGGGCTGGTTGAAAACCCAAGAGGGCTTCAATTTTTATATATACCACCACACCACCCCTCACAAACACCCTTTCCCCCAGCCCCCATCTGCCTCCCCCATACACCCAACACCACTCCTTGCTGCAGAATCAGGTAAAGATACCCAAGTTTGCCAGTAGAGGAAGAGGAAACATGCCACTAAAAAAAAAAGCTTAGCATGGTCCTTGTCCAAACAGCCAACCTGCCTCCTAGGTCCCTTGCATAGCCTGCTAATCAGACACAGCTTTAAGCACCTGCATTTCCACTAGCACTTCTAGCTATTGAAGTACACCAGACAGACCTACCTACCAATTTCATTCTATCACCACAGCCTAATCATTATTATTATTTTAGATTTAGCCTATACCTTTGCATTGGTAGCTAATCTAGGGGTCAATGCAAAAACCAGAGCCACAAACCTGTGCACTGAAATTCAGCACATAATTTCCTAATTAACAAGCTAATTTGTTTTGTATCTCCGCTGCAGTAAACTAGTGGTATCCTAAAGCATTGCGAGTTTTAAAAAGTTCACAAACCAGAAAATCTGCACACAGAAAAACAAGTTTATGCACAGAAATCATGGTTTTCCACGTATAAAAAATTTCTGTGTGTAGTTAAGAGCAGAGAGTTGGGAGCATATTGTTTGATGTGTGCTCTTCACTTGTGTACACAAAAACTGTTTTCAGTGCACAAAGCTTTTTGTGTGCATAAATCATATGTCCTGCATCAGAACTCCAGCTTTCACTCATAGACCAACATTAGCCCTGGAAACTTTACTTCACCTCAGCATAAGTGGTGATGTCCTTTCGTGGATCACAAACTGGCTAAAAGACAGGAAACAAAGAGTAGGATTAAATGGACAATTTTTCTCAGTGGAAGGGAGTGGACAGTGGAGTGCCTCAGAGATCTGTATTGGGACCCTTACTTTTCAATATATTTATAAATGATCTGGAAAGAAATACGACAAGTGAGGTAATCAAATTTGCAGATGATACAAAATTGTTCAGAGTAGTTAAATCACAAGCAGATTGTGATAAATTGCAGGAAGACCTTGTGAGACTGGAAAATTGGGCATCCAAATGGCAGATGAAATTTAATGTAGACAAGTGCAAGGTGTTGCATATAGGGAAAAATAACCCATGTTATAGTTACACAATGTTAGGTTCCATATTAGGAGCTACCACCCAAGAAAGAGATCTAGGCGTCATAGTGGATAACACATTGAAATTATTGGTTCAGTGTGCTGCGGCAGTCAAAAAAGCAAACAGAATGTTGGGAATTATTAGAAAGGGAATGGTGAATAAAACGGAAAATGTCATAATGCCTCTGTGTCGCTCCATGGTGAGACCGCACCTTGAATACTGTGTACAATTCTGGTCGCTGCATCTCAAAAAAGATATAATTGCGATGGAGAAGGTACAGAGAAGGGTGACCAAAATGATAAAGGGAATGGAACAGTTCCCCTATGAGGAAAGACTAAAGAGGTTAGAACTTTTCAGCTTGGAGAAGAGATGGCTGAGGGGGGATATGATAGAGGTGTTTAAAATCATGAGAGGTCTAGAATGGGTAGATGTGAATCTGTTATTTACTCTTTCGGATAGTAGAAAGACTAGGGGGCACTCCATGAAGTTAGCATGTGGCACATTTAAAACTAATCGGAGAAAGTTCTTTTTCACTCAACGCACAATTACACTCTGGAATTTGTTACCAGAGGATGTGGTTAGTGCAGTTAGTGTAGCTGTGTTTAAAAAAGGTTTGGATAAGTTCTTGGAGATGTCCATTACCTGCTATTAAGTTCACTTAGAGAATAGCCACTGCCATTAGCAATGGTAACATGGAATAGACTTAGTTTTTGGGTACTTGCCAGGTTCTTGTGGCCTGGTTTGGCTTCTGTTGGAAACAGGATGCTGGGCTTGATCTGACCCAGTATGGCATGTTCTTATGACTAGGAGTTAAGAGTGCATATTCAGATGCCACGTGGCTCTGGATAGTTACTGGTTATACTTAACTGGCTAACTAGTGCTGTATAGTCAGTGGCACAGCTGCACTGCTGAATATATCCAGCTATCTTAAAGTTAGCCGGTTATGTATAGCCAGTAACTACCCAAAGCCACATGGCAGCTGTTATGATTAAACAGGTTAATTTTAGGACAGCCCTTTGTCCCAACCATAGTTGGCTGGAAAAATCAGCCAGCTAATTCAGAATATCGTGTTAGCTGGTTAATTTATCTGGCCAACTCCACAATCCACCCATTCCCTGCTCCCATCTTAGCTGGGTACAAACTTATCCAGCTAATTGCTGCCTACTGACCTTAGCTGGATAATCAGCAGCACCACTTAGCTGGCTTACAGGCTGATTCATTATAAATTGCGGGAGAGCCGGCGCTCCGTGTTGAGAGGTGTGCAGGCTTACCTCATGTTTTGTTAGCGCTAAAAGCTTAACTCCTACTCTAAGGTGGAGAGCTAAAATGCAACTGAATTATAAAGTATTGCAGTTCCTAAGTTTTCAAGGTAATAATAATTTTTTACTAGGATATCAGCCTTTGGTCTTCACCTCGTCGGCTGTTAAGTATCTTCATGTTATTTCCCAGTGCATGACTGAAGATGCACAGTTGCTCTCATTTCAGGAACTTAAGAACCAATTTGAATTAAATAATAAGCATTTTTATGCATTTCTACGGGGTAGACATTACATAAATTCTTTGGGGTTGCAAGAGGGCCTTGCTAACAAAGGTTTGATGTGGAAGATCCAGCAAGGCATACTATTTATTTTTTTCAAACATTTTTGAAAGGCTTAGATACTTCATTTAAATTTACAGTACAAAGGGAGGGATGGGAAAGAGAATTGGTTATTAGATTGACTCCAAGTCAATTTCCTTGATCTTTTTTGAGAATCAAACTAGTCACAAGTAGTATGATGTTACGGGAAATAATGCAAATTTATGGTAAGATATCATACCTCTCAGAAACAAGCATTCAAGTTGCATTTAGACCCATCAGACAAACGAAAGAAATGCCTTACAGAAGTGGGAACTTTGGAACATCAGTTTTGGCTTTGTCCCCAGATTAAAGATTTTTGGGTAAAAGTTTTATGATATAGTAATTTTGTAAGGAAGCAACAACTGCCCTTAGAGGCACCCATTGTTCTGTTTGATAATCTGAGGGCAGTTACATTTCAGATAAATACACAAGGTTATGGGGTAAGAAAATTATTTTACTTGCTAAACAATTGATACTGCAAAATGGCTATCCACAGAAATTTCCACAATGATGCAATTTAGAAATGCTATTAGACAAACGTGTTATGGAAAAATATGTGGATATGTTAGATGTCAGAAAAAACATAGGTTGTTTTTGAAAATATGGGATAAGTATTTGCAATCACTCTCACACAAAGCTCGGAATATGATAATAAATGACTTGACTATTTATTTTATTTATTTTTAACTTTTATATACCGATCTTCTTGCATGAGATACAAATCAAACCGGTTTACAGTGAAACAATAACCTTGCATGAGAGCGTTACATAGAACTTGAAAAACATCACAATAAAACTTTGAGTAACCTAGCATGAGAGTTAAATAACGTCGAAACAGTATGACTAACGTATGATGGAGAATATAACACAGATGGTGTTACCCATATGAGGAAAGGCTGAAGAGGTTGGGGCTGTTCAGCTTGGAGAAGAGATGGCTGAGGGGGTATATGATAGAGGTCTTTAAGATCATGAGAGGTCTTGACTGAGTAGATGTGAATCGGTTATTTACACTTTTGAATAATAGAAGGACTAGGGGGCATTCCATGAAGTTAGCAAGTAGCACATTTAAGACTAAGCGGAGAAAATTCTTTCAGTCAATACACAATAAAGCTCTGGAATTTGTTGCCAGAGGATGTGGTTAGTGTAGCTGGGTTCAAAAAAGGTTTGGATAAGTTCTTGGAGGAGAAGTCCATTAACTGCTATTAATCAAGTTTACTTAGGGAATAGCACGGGATCTTCTTAGTGTTTGGGTAATTGCCAGGTTCTTGTGACCTGGTTTGGCCTCTGTTGGAAACAGGATGCTGGGCTTGATGGACCCTTGGTCTGACCCAGCATGGCAATTTCTTATGTTCTTATATGCTTCACATCACAAGGGGATGGGGAGGGGGCAACTGTGTTTTTCTGTTTAACTGTTAATGTTCAATTTGTACTCAGAACTTTTCTACATACCATGTAAAAATCTAAATTCAGAGTCCTGGTGAGCTTGTCAGCAGACAGGAACCATCTGCTGTCAAATTATTGTATGAAAACTTTAATGAAAAGAATTTGAACATAGTTGTATACAGGCCATATTTAATCATTGGTCCGTATTGTAAGTTATATGACTGTGTAATACTTTTAAAGATTTTTGTTGCAATTAAAAAATGTCAAGCACATTTCAATTAAACATTACTTCCCTGACAGTTGTTTGTGCTGTCAAGTTTCACACTGGCAAAGGAATTTCTGGCTTTTTTTTTTAACTCTATATTCGTGCATAAATCTTTTCCATTGAATGTGCAACAAACGTTTTCAGACTCAAATGGCCGGTTGGTATTGTAGAGGGGGTGCTGTATGGAGAATCTCTTCCATTGGTGAATGTTTATGGGCCAAATACCAGTCACATAGACTTTTTACAGAAGTCTGTCTGTTTTATTAAGGAAATACGATACTAGTTCCATTATCTTAGGTGGGGATTGGAATTCGTGCCTAAATCTCAACCTTGTTAGAATGAGTTTGAGAGGGTTGGGTCACACTGTTACAGAACTGCAGGATATCATGAAATTATGTGATCTTAAAGACTTTTGGAGGAAGTGTAACCTGAGTGTCAGGGAATACATTTATTATTTCCCAAGGCATAATTCCTTTAGTGGGATTGATTACGTCTTAGGTAGTTCTAAGTGATACAGCAGGATAGTGGACAGCGATATCCTTCCTAGTTTTTTGTCTGATCATAATCCTCTCAGTTTAAACATAGGGAGCAATATCTTGAGTCAAAAAAAGGTAGATGGTAGTTTAATTTATACCTCTTAAAAGACAGGGCATTTGGTGAAATGCTGGGCAAAGAGCTTAATGACTTTATAGCTATACAGCTTCCTGAAATCATACAATCCAGTATTAAGATGGGAAATGCTCAAAGTGGTTCTCAGTGGGAAAATTATTGCATATGCCAGACACCAGAAGCAGGAAGCCCTTATCAAACAACTCATGGCTCTGGAACAGAAACACAAGCTTCATGGAGGTAATAAGGTATTCAGAGATCTTAATCTGGTTTGAGATGAGCTGAAATCAATACAGATAACTCAAATTGCCAAAATGTTTAGATATGGGTGGCAAAAATATTATGAATTTGGGAACAAGTTGGGACTGTTTCTGGCTAAGCTTGCCAAACAACCTACACAATCCACTACTATCTGTAGTATAAGGGACAAATAAAATGCTATTTGACATCTCCCCGATGAAATTAACAAAGAATTCTTTGATCTCTTTTCAGAGCTGTATTTGGCATCAGAAGAAGCTTTGGAGGAAGCTATAAGGTGATTTTTGGAGGGATTGAGTCTTCTGATTTTGCCACCCAAAGCAGCAGCATCTTTAACAGATCCTACTATAGAAATCAGAACTATAGCAGCAATGAAAGCATTGCCTTTGCAGAAAAGCCAGCGACCAGACGGGTTTTCCAGTAGACTTTGCAGAGTTTTTCAGGGACTGTTTACGGGCCCCATGAGGGCTCCCTTTGGTGGAATGAGCACTTTGCAGGGGTTCTCAGATACACTGACTGCTGCCTTCATTACTTTGATTTATAAGGAGGGCAAAGACCTTCTGGACTGTGCATCTTATAGACCAATATCCTTGATAAATGCAGACATAAAAAGTTTTGTCAAAATACTGCAACTTCGGCTGAAAAATGTTCTCGTCTCAATAATACATTCCGATCAAGCAGGTTTTATGAATGTGAGATTTTCGACTACTAATGTATGGCAATTAGTGAATATTATTCACCTGGCTGGATAGCATAAAATGCCTGGATTAATTGTCTCACTTGATGTTGATAAAAGCAAGTTTGCTTACCGTATGCTACTGGGGACGACACTCCGAGGGGCTAGACGGAACTTCTCAAAGATGACAGAGCTTTTCTCTATGTGCGGGTGTGCGTCCTTTGCCGTGAGGCTCCATTTTCTCCTCAGTCTATTCCAAAACGTGTCTGCGAAGCATGTCATGGAGACTGTCCGGTGAGGTAGGCAGGTCAGGATGGCTAATTCCTTCTATCTACAGAAAACTCCATTTATGGTAAGCAAACTTGCTTTTTTCCCCCGCAGATAAGCAGGCTGAATTAGCCATGCTGTCTGGGAGTCTCCAGCTAAAGGATGTGAGCATTGTATGAAGGGTTCCTGTGGGAACGTGGTGTAGTTCCTGAGGCTGAGCATGACGTGCTGCACCCAACCTGGTCCAGAGTAGCAGACAGTCTCTTTATGTGGTCCCTGATTGGAGTATGGATCTGCCCATCACCGCATCCACAGCAGCTTGCTGGTTGAGACAGTAATGGGACGTGAAAGTATGGAGCGAAGACCACATAGCGGCTTTGCATATGTCCATTATTGGGACCTCACTTAGGTGAGCTACTGACGCTGCCATCACTCTCACCTGATGGGCCTTTGGTGAACTGGTCAGGGTCTCTGATCTTTTATTGTAACAGAACTGAATGCACTGTAAAATCTAAGTTGAGAGCGTCCTCTTGGAGACCGGCAGACCCAGGGAATTCGGGCTGAAGGAAACAAATAGCTGTGAGGTTCTAGATTCGGCGTTTGCTTGCAGTCTAGTGTGTGGAGCAGTCTCTCATCCTCATTTTTGTGTGGCTTCGGAAAGAAGGGTAATGGTTTGGTTGATGTGGAAAGCCGAAACTACCTTGGGTAAGAATGAGGGGGTGTGTTCTTAAAGACACCTTGTTGTGATGAAATTCATGGTATGGTGAATAGTGAACCAGAGCCCGCAACTCACTGACTCTTCTTGCAGAGGTCAGAGCGACTAAAAACAGAATTTTCCATGACAGATATTTATATGACTGCTTTCCAGAGGTTCGAAGGGTGGAAACGTCAACTGTTCCAGAACTAGGTTGAGATTCCACAGAACAGGTGATCTGTGAACCGGTGGCCACAGTGATAGAATGCCCTTTATGAACCGGGAGACTAGTGGGTGGTTGGACACCAGTAGGCCATTGTAGGGATGATGGTAAGCTGCAATGGCATTGACGTGGACCCTCACCAAAGCTGTTGCCAGTCCCACCTGATACAGGGAATGGAGGTACTCTAAAAGAAGTTCCAGTGAGCAGGAGAAGGGGGTCTATGCCCTTGTCGTCGCACCAGGCCAAGTATCTAAGCCCTGGTAGTTCCCTGGTAGAAGATTTTCTGGATGACACCAGAACCTCTTGGATCACCAAAGGCAAGTACAGGTGACTTAATACTGTCCTTTTAACCTCCATGCTGTGAGATGCAGTGAGGAGTGCATGGGATGAAGCAGGGTGCCGCTGTCCTGCAACAGCAGATCCACACTATGGCCGGAAGGGAAGAAGTGATTTGATGGAGAGACACACTAAATAGGCGTACCACGGTTGTCTTGGCCAAGCCAGAGCTATCAGATGAGGTCGGCAACATCCACGATACACTTATGTATTGTTCGAGATAAGGGGGATTGGGAGGTAAGCAGAGAGAAGCCCTCCCGTCTATGATATGAGAAACGTGTCTTGCATGAGTTGCTTCTTGCTGGGGTAAACTGAGCAAAACATCTGTACCTTCCTGTTGTGCTCCTTAGCAAAAAGATCCATGCATGGGAGGCCCCAAGCCTGGAAGAGGTCCTCCACCATATCCTGGCGAGGTTCCTATTCGTGTGGATGGAAGATCCTGCTTAGTGTGTCTGCTCTGGAGTTCTCCATCCCGGGTAGGTAGGTCGCCTGAAGGATGATGGAGCACTCCACTGCCCATTCCAGGATGCACTCTGCTTCCATGGACAACATCCAGGAACCAGACACTCCTTCCTTGTTTATGTAGAACATCGCGATCTGATTATCCACATGGACCATGATGGTTCTCCCTCATAGGAACCTCTCATATGGCATTTCCAATCGCTCAGAGCTCTAGGAGGTTTATATGTTGGACTCTTTCCCAGTGGGGCCAGAGTTCTTGTGTTCATACTTAGTCCAAATGGGCTCCCCATCCCTTGCTTGAAGCGTCTGTAGTAAGGATCAGCTGATGAGTTTGGGGAGGGGGGGGGGGGGGAACGGTGCCTTGTCAGAGAGCTGTAGGACGCAACCACCAGTCTAAGTCCGCTCTCATGCTTCTGGACAGACTTACTTGCTGGGACAGCAAATGTGAGAGCCGAGTCCATTGCGTCTTCAGCCCCCATTGCAAGTGCCGTATGTGCAAAAGAGTATGCGGCACCACATAAATGGCCGCTGCCATGTGGTCCAGCAGGGTCAATATCTGGTGGGCCGAGGTGTGAGTAGAGTCTCATCTTAATTGCCAGGGTGCGCACCGTGTGGGTCCTGTCCACCAGAAGGAATGCTCTGCCCTGCATGGTACTTATACGGGCCCCAATAAATTCCAGGTTTTGTGTTGGCTGCAGACTGGACTTCTCGTAGTTGATGACCAAGCCAAGCCCCTCCAGGCATTGGATTGTGGCCAGTAGGCTGCTCTGAAGGGTTGTAGGTTGCGGTGCCCCCATCAGCTAGTTGTCAAGGTAAAGGAACAACTGGATTCCTTGCTTCCTGAGGTGGGCCACTGCTACCACTAAGCACTTGGTGAAGACTTATGGGGCAGACAAGAGGCCAAAAGGGAGCACCATGTACTGGAAGTGGTGTTTGTTGACCTGAAAACATAGGAGTCGCCAGGAGGAACAGTGCATAGGGATGTGAGAGTATGCATTCTTGAGGTCCAGCGAACATCTAATCATTGGGTTGTAGAAAAGGAAGGATGGACTTGAGAGATGTCAGCTTGATTTTCTCCCTTTTCGGAATTTGTTGAGAACTAAGTCCAGGATTGGGCAGAGTCCTTCTGATTTCTTGGGAATGAGAAGTATTGGGAGTAGAATCCATGGTTTAGCTGAGTGCTGGGAACCCGCTGGACAAAATGTTGTTGGAGTAGTTTGGAGACTTCCTCTTGTAGCCAGTGACAGTTCTCTGAGATGGGCCGATGCAGCCTTACTCATGGGGGAGATTTGGTGTGTTCTTGAAGTTCAGGGGATAGCCCTCTGACAATGTCGAGTACCCAGTCGGAGGTGATCGCTTCCCAACAGTGGTAGAAACGGGAAATTCTCACTCCTACTTATAGCGGTAAGAGTGGCCCAGATACCTCTAAAATCCCTGCAGGGTTTTCGTATTGTTTTTTGGGGGTAGGCGCTGTTGTGTCCAATTCCTTTGCCTGCCGCGGCTCTGCTGCGGTTGTGATGGCTGTGGCCGGGTTTGCGGATAAGGCAGCAGACAGTACAATGAATATGGCCTGTACGGTCGGTCTTTGGAAATAGGTCTTTCTGTGTGATGGGTAATGCTTCTTACCCGAGAATTGCTCAGTGGGAGACGCCAGGGACAAGACTGCTATGTTCTGCTCCTTTAATTGGGCCAGAGTTTCATGCAGCTTGTCTCCAAAAAGGTTGTCTGGGGTACTGGCTGATCTCCCCTATTTCTCATTATGTCCTCTCGAATGGCGCTGGCCCAAAGCCACACCACCCACCGAGCGACTATGGCTCCCGCTGTAGTACGAGCTGAGGTTTCGAAGGCCACACATATTTCATGCAATAAATGCGTTAGCCCATTTTCCAGGTCATGAAATTGTTGAGGTGGGGCCTTATCCAGCAAAGCGGTGGTAAAGTGGGGCTTGAGTGACTGAAGGCACTTGTAAAGATACAGAGTGATATAGAATTGGTGCTGATGGATCTTTGCGTTCAGCATACCCGCCTGGAATGCTCTTCTGCCAGATTCATCCAGGTACTTACAGTCACACCCTGGAGGGGTGTTTGAATAAAGGCATTATTTTTTAGCCCTCTTCATGGCCAACTCGACCACTACCGAAGCATAGACCACGCTGTAGAACGGAGATTGATGAATCCAGAACTTGAGGTCTGTCTTCTATGAGTCTGCTTGCCCCAAGAAGGGGGACTCCCAAGCCTTCATCATGACTGTATCTAGCACCGCATGGGAAGGCAAGGCAGTTGGCTCAGCCGGCGCTTCGAAGATCTTCAGGATCCCTAAAATCTCAATGCAAGGATCTGGCACCTTCTCCACAAATTTTGAATAGGAAAAGTCTTCCGGAGGGGAGGCTGGCTCAGATTGCTCCTCTGGCAGGTCAAATGGGTACCCCGTCGAGGAACCCGGCAATGTAGGAGGCAAGAACTGCAGGGAGATGTCAGGTTGTGGAGAGTGCCCAGGAGCCAGGCTCCTGGACTGATGATCAGGACTGATGTCCCCTTGCAGAAACGAAGGTGGTCGGCCTTGGGGGAGTCTTCACATGGGATAGGGTGGAACTTGCTGCTTCCCTGATCCTTTATGGAGGAGAGGAAATGGGCCAAGATCTTGGATATTTGTGACATCATTTGTGAGGGCAAGGCCCCACGACCCAAACGAAGTGACAAGTCATCTACCGGAAGATTCCTTAGTGTCAGTGCTGTGAGCAGGATGTCCGAGTCAGGACCTCTGGGCCGGATTTTCACCTACTCCATTGAGGAAAACCTCTTTTGTTGCTTTCGGAGGGGCTCCTGCAACTGCCCCGCCAACTTCTTCTGTCTGGAGACTGAAGACAAATCGGAGTAGACATGTGCAGAGGAGTGAGAGAAGCCTTTGGATGCATAGTCAGATGCCACTAATCAGAAAAAAACAAGATCCACTAAGTCAGGAGTGAAGGCCCCTTGTGGTTCCACAGCCGGAGGTGGTTTCTGGGAGGACTTCCCTGTCAAGGGGCTGAAGGCGGGTGGATACAAGCTATCTGTAGACGCTTTTTGCAACGAGGTGTACGTCGAGGAGTGGGCTGGCATCGGCATCCACATTGACGGGCTGTTCTGCGTCAATGACTTTTGGCGATGGTGCATTGATGCGGCGACTCTCCTTTGCACTTAGACACGTGTATCGATGGCGCTTCACGTGCATGTCGTCGGCCAGCTGCGTTGGGGCTTTGACCCTGGATGATGCCAATTGCCTCAGTGGTTGGGTCAGCATATCCCCCGACACACTGCGTGCCTGAATGGTCTGGGGGCACTGAGGGACGAAGGGGGGTTAGCCCTCCTGACCCCATTGTCTGTCCGGCAGTCCCACAGAGGAGGCCCTCTTGGACTTTTTACGGTGATCCAGATGGGGCCCCGGAGACAAGTGGGCCGACAGGTGCTCCGAGCTGGGGGCATAAGACCCAGAGTTTCTATCACACAGCCAAGCAATTTTGGCGGCACGCTGGCACTGCAAGCCACCTGGTCGTGGTCCGGGCCGAAGCAAACACAGTAATTATGCCCCGTCGGTGGTGGATATAATCTTACTGCATTTGCAGAATTTAAAGCCAGGTGGTTTCGGAGGCATTTTCCTTCTTCCTTTTTTTTTTTTATGCAATGGGCTCTCTGAGGAGAGAAGAAAAGCTCCGCGTGCAGCCTGCTGCGCGGAAAGAACAGACTGAGGAGAAAATGGAGCCGAAAGGGAAAGGATGCGCAGCCATGCATTGAGCAAAGCTCTGTCATCTTTGAGAAGCTCCGCCTAGCAGCCTTGGAGGGATGACCCCAGACAGCCTAGCTAATTCAGCCTGCTTATCTGTGGGGAAAAAATC
Source organism: Rhinatrema bivittatum (assembly GCF_901001135.1). Taxonomy (NCBI): domain Eukaryota; kingdom Metazoa; phylum Chordata; class Amphibia; order Gymnophiona; family Rhinatrematidae; genus Rhinatrema; species Rhinatrema bivittatum. The sequence goes on from NC_042625.1 coordinate 79,714,739, forward strand.
TGTTCAATAGAATTTTTTGGAAGTACTTATTTTCGGTTCTACTACATTTTGGATTCCCTGAGAAATTTATGAACTGGATCAGGGCAATGTACCACTGATCAAGGGCCATGATTATAGCGAATTCCCATTCCTGGTCAGCTGGGGCACTTGTCAGGGCTGACCCTTGTTGCCCTTATTTAATCTAGCCATGGCACATATGATTCGGATATCTCCATTGGTATCTGGTTTTCTTTTTCATGAACAGGAGCACAAAGTGGCTCTTTACATGGACAGCATGCTGCTATTCTCATAAACAGCTCCTTAGTTTATGAGAATTCTTGAAAACTACAACTCAATATTTGAATATCAGGTAAATTATGCAAAATCACAGATTCTGCCAGTGGACCCTAAAGGTAAACTGCCTGACTGCTTAACTAGGTTTGCTATTGTCCATAAAAGTTTTCACTATTTAGGGATCTAAATTTGTGATATCAGGGACTTCCAAACTAAAATTACAGATCCACTCTCCAAAAGATTAAAGATCTAGACAGGTGGGAATTTTTGCCCATCTCTTGGCTCAGCAGGGTAAATCTTATTAAAATGGTGATTTTATCAAAGTTTCTCTATTTATTCCAGCAATTCCCTTGTGATATTCCTAATAAATTATTTGTACAATTGTGCAGGCATATTTCTTCCTGTTTATGGCTCAAGAAACCATGTCACAGATCAGATTGTCGACATTGCTGCTTCCAAAAGGTTGCAGGGGACGGGCGCATCCCAACTTTTTTTTTTTTTTAATATACTTTCTCATCCCAACTGATTAGTCTGCGAGGTTGGATGGGAGCTGACCTGGAATGGAGTCAGATCAAGTGACATAACCTAGCCAGCCTGTTACTGTATCCTCCCAGAGCACATAGCCTTAATACAATTTGTAGGCTGCATCCCATTATAGCACATACCATCAAAGTATAGAGGCAGATTGGAAAATGGTTAAAGACATCAATTGAAACTCTCTCTTCTCTCACCTATCCCCGATTACATTTTCCCCAGACATGGAAATACTTTTAGGGCATTTGTGGCAGGGTTCGTCCTTCTATACTTTTGCAGACCTAAGGACCAGATATAAAATACCAATTTACACTCATTATCTCTACTCGCAAACATGGAAAATGACATAGGGGGGATGTGCTGGATAATAATTTTCTCCAGGTTCTGAATTTAATTGAAAAACATTCAAATGCAAGCAGATATAACCTCTAAGGGTGTAACAAAAATATATAAACTATCTGGCTTTTGGAGATGAAGAAGCTGATACTAGCCAATCATTTATTGAATGCTGGAATCAGGACCTCCAAGTGACCAGCAAGATATTTGGGGTTCAATTGCCAAGATATCTATTTGCAACAAAAGACAAGAATTATATAAATTACTTCACAGAGCTTACAGATGCCCAGTTTTTTTTTTTTCTAAGTTTGGTGCATCCGGCCTGTGTTGTGGGGTAACAGAAATACATATGTGGTAGAAATGTAGAGCAACAACGTTTTTGGCAAGCAATACATGGGATAATACAAGATATGATAGGGGTATCTTTTGAACTCTCTCCTAATTAAGCTAATTAGGTTTTGGGGGAAATGTCAGCTTTGAAAAGAAGACAGAAATTGTAGAGGCGATGTATTCATGCTGTAAGATTAACTATTGCTTTTTTTCTGGAAAGGCTGTTCCCGTAACCTCTCTTTGGCATACTTTGGCAGAGCTTGCATTGATGGAAAATATAACTTATTTGCTAAGGGACAAACCCATCTTTATGCGTCAGTCTGGGGATCATACTGGAGTTGCAGTACTAGAAATCTTTAAGGGTTTCACTTTCTCTCTTGATGTGATTACGGCAATTCACTTTACATTGTACGCAACTATTTAATGGAAATTCCATCATCCATGTATTTCTCTTTGGATTGTATTTATATACATGTACCTCCTCTGGTTTACTGTTAATTAGTTTGTAAGCACAAATGGCTGTGTGTTTCTTTAAATAAAGAATTAAAAAAAAAAGACAGATGCTTCTAATTCTCTGCTTTCACCTACACACAGAACACATTTTTGTACACATAAACCATGTTTTCTGTCCAAAAACTTGTTTTTTCTGTATGTACATTTTCTGGTTTGTATGCATTAACTCCCTAAGCATTAGCATAATATTAGCTTACTGGATCAGGAGTTTAAAAAAATTAGCTTGTGCATTAGGAAATGCTCAGCTTTTTACAATTGACCTTCATTGTTAATAAGCCTCCTAGGTTCTCTGCATATCCTGCCAGCCAGGCCCAGCTAAAGCAGAGGAAAAAGTTTGGATCTACACCTACTAGGAGATGTACGAGTCAAATTCTGCTATAATGCTCGGGTCAGAGCAATAGTAATATAGAACCAAGTTCTGAAACAGCAAAATATAAAGATCAGCTAACATAGTTAAATATTGACTAGTCTTTAGATTAAGATTCCTATTGCAGAAGCATCTGATGTCAAGCAATTTTCAGCAAGAAATCTGTTCATTTACTGTTCTGTCTTCTATTTATCAGATAAACAGAATCAGGAATGTTGGACAGCTAGGAAAAGTCATATTTCAGTCACTCTAGCATCAGGTTCAGGATCGATGGGAATTTATGGATTTCCAATGTGAAGCAGACAATTTCTTGTATGGCCCATGAATTCTGTCCCTTGCAGAGCACTCAGAATGACATGATTTCCCCAGAAGCAGCACCTACAAGAACAGAAATAAAAGCACAAAACACCAAAGGACTTTATTTCCTTGCAACTTGTTTCATGCTTTGTAAGGGGCTTACACTGCAAGTTATGGTAATGATGATTTTAATGTTAGCTGTCAGCACAAATGCTAATCTTCTAAATCCTGATTACAATAATGAGAAAGACAAACACTGCCCCTTTGTTGGGAATAGAGGGAGAATCGGTGCTCTTTCCTTAGTTGCTGTCAGTAAATTCCAGTCCAGTTGCAATTTTACAGCTCAGATGGCTCAAACACCAGAACGTGTTAAAGTTTAAATACTCAGAAGCCAGATATTTCTGTATCAGTGCAGCTTTGATTTACACTGTCTTTTTCAAAGGCTGGATATTTTACTCCAATGAACAGTGCTGCAGCACGACTGAGCAGAAATCCCTAGAGACAGGTTTAATCCTAACACACAACAAAACCAAAAGAATCTGCAGCACCGAAGAATCAAAACACAGAGCATTAGAAATACAAAATGGACAATGGTAAGCCCACAGAGAATGTTGGGCTGGGGGAGAAGAGAGGAGGAGAATCATATATCAAAATAATTAGCCACATAACAGTCTAGATGAGAGGCTTTTACTGACTGTATTTTCACTTTGAGCCTTGGAAGAAGTGGTAAGGCGGTTTTACTAATACATACCATTTTCATGCTACATTAGTGAAAACAGGCCAAAATTTAGACAAGAATAAACTTAGAGAGAGATATAAAGTTACACACCATAAAGAAGAGCAATGAAACATCTCCATGGGGGAACAGCTTTTCGGAAGCAGACCACTGCATCAGTGGCCTTATGATCAGAATACTAAAAGGGAAATTCAGAAGAATCCAGAAACTAAGATACTGGAGGTTAAAATGATCAAACACTGATACAAAAGGCCTTAACAGAGCCTTGGATTTTTTTTTTTTAACTCACTACTAGAAATAATTCTATTGCCTCTCTGTCACCTTATTATCACTCAAATACTTGTTAATTCCCTTTCAGTTAGTCCTGCCAGACCAGTGGATTATGTCCTCCTGCCAGCAGATGGAAACAGCGAAAAAAGCTCACAACTGACTTCATTCCCCCTATAAAGGTCTGATGCTGCCATCAGCTCTTCAATATCCTATGTCAAAACTAAGACAAATGGGGGCAATTGTTTATTTTGGTTTCCAAATCACCATCAGAACCAAAACCTGATACAGCCAGAAAACTTCATTCCATTGTTACCACCCCAGGAATAAGAATCCTTATACCAAGTTCACAATTAAGCCAGCTGCTTTCAGCATGAGCAGCAACATACTCACTGTTAAATTTCTGACTTTATCAGACTAGGCGCCTTTGATGCTGTGGCTTCCTTTATGAGCTCTTTACTGGTCTTGCAGGTCTAAAGGAAAGGAAGTTACTATGCAAGATTAAATTTTACATCTCTTATCAATGACAAATCAGTCCAGACAGATGGGATGTATCAAAGTTGCAGCCAGTCTGGGTGGGAGGAAGCCACGATAGCTCTCAGATCTCCTGCATCCAGTCTCTCCCCACCTGCACACCCACCCTAGGGTGCTTCATCAAGGATGCAATGGGAGCAAAGGCGCTGGCCCTGCCATTATCTTCTGGAAAGACAGATTCTGATTCTGCGTATGATAAGACCTTTACCCTTGTTAAGTGGGCTCACCGAGACCTGCAAATCTTTGCTGGAGAAGCCAATGAGCTCCTCTCTTTGATTACTCCTATAATTGATGCCTTAGAAATCCACTGTGCTTTAACAGGACACATTAATAGAACAAAAGAAACAGATCGCATACAATGGCCTTGAAATGGCCATCCCCATTCCGACCTACATTGTCTGACTATCTCACCCTAGTAAGTGAGAAAAGCCCAGTGCCAATAGTGAAACACTATCCTCAAATAAAACAGCATATTGGTTTCAGTGATACTTTTCCTTTACCAAAGACACCAAGGAGTATGACTTCAACAAGACTGAAAATATACGGAGTTCAAGAGGAAGGTATGCCAGATCCCTTCAAAACTAAGCTAACTTACAAGTCAAGGAAATCTCCTGCAGCAGAGGATTTGTGATCTTGAATTTTCAGAAAAAAAAACATCTAATCTTAGAGAGTAGTAAGAAAGCTCCCGTGCCTGTGTTTCTTGCAGTAAGCCAGAGCCAGACATGCCTTCATCCCAGTTTCCTCTGGCGGAATGACACAATTGAAGAAATGGAACACAAGAGGAAATAGTCTCCATAAACTGACTTCACAGAGACTCCAAGCTCTAAGGTCTAGTAACCCCTGACATAAAATATCCTCGCTATGTAAACTGGTTCTCTTAACAGCCAAGGTTGTAAAAGAGAATGGAAGGGATCTAGGGAAAAATCCTCTGTCACTCTTGATTGCACCTTCAGAACTCAGTCCAAGAAATGTGCAGGCTTCCAGTGGATACACCCGCTAATAGATGCCAGTCATGGTTCCATCAGGATATCCAAACCCCGAGTCCTACTTTCCTTTTTCAAGCAAAGAACTTACTTTTTTTAGAAACTTCATGGGAATGGTCTGAAATCCACTCATGAAAGTGCACCACTTGACCTCCAATAGCACAAAGGCCAATTTTGCTGGTCCTTTTTCTAACAGGTTTCAAAACTGTCAGTTCAAAACACTTCTCTGTACTATGATGGTGTTGGCCATGTGGACTACTGCTTAGTCCTGCAGGAGAACTCTATCCCAGACTAGATCAGACTTACTTACTAGGGTACCTGAGATACTAGTTTCCTCTGTTTGTTCACATCAGCTAAAGGCGCATCAGCTAAAGGCATTACACATTGACTACCTTCTTTTGAGCTAGAAATCATGATTTCTGGAATGCTAGACAGCCAGCTCTGGCCTTCTGCCTAGACCTGGACTCACTGGTTCTATACTAGGATTTCAATTCCTGCTTTAGCTATCCTGAATCACACAATGTGATGTGAATGAGTAGAGAGAACACCATGCTGCAGTCTTGCAGATCTCCTCCATGGGGACTGATCATAGGTGAGCCATTGTTGCTGCCATGAGTCAGACGGAATGAACCCTGACATGGCCCACCTAGGCATAACAGAAGGAGATGCAATCTGCTAGCCAGTTGGAAATAGTCTTTTTGGCAATGGCGATTCCCAGCTTGCTTGGATCAAAAGAAACAAAGTTGGGTGGACTTTCTATGGGCTTCAGTCCACTCTAGGTAAAATGCCAAGGCTATCTTGTACTTAAAACTGTGCAGTGCTTGTTCCTCTTAGTGGACATATCACTAAGAGGAACATGGGGAAAAATATTGGAAGGAAGACTGTTTAAGATGAATTTTCAGAAACACCTTAGATAAAAACTTAAGATGGGGATATGCAGGATCACCCTATTCTAGGAAAACTTAGTATAAAAATGGATAATGTTACTAGAGCCTAAAGCTCACTGGCCCTGCTCACTAAAGTAACCACCAAAAATCTGACCAAGTCAGGTAACCTCAGGTTACAGGAGTGCAGTGGCTCAAAGACAACTTTTATTAGCTGGGACAACACCATGTTGAGGTTCCACCATACAGAAGGTGGTTTGATGGGTCAAATGATGTAGACTCCGCAAGAAACTATAGGCTATACCAAGATGGATTTACCTTCTACATGGTGATGGTAAGCTTCAGTTGCACTAAGGTGGATCCTAACAGTTGTGGTCTTGAGACAAATGTATCAAGTACTCAAGCAGTTTTTGTGTGGAGCAGGAGACAGGATCTAGGGCCTTTTGCTCACACCCATGAAGTAAACCTCCTCCACTTCAATCCATAGGACTTCCTAGTGGAATCCTTGAAGCTAGAAACACAAAACATCTTCAGACAAATCAAGGGGCTGCAGAATCAATCTTTCAAACATCTAAGTGGTGAGTGAAAGGGACTTGAATTTGAGCTAGCACAGCTGGCATTGATTCTGAGTGATGAGATCTGGGAAATTTCCAGAATAATTGGAGGGGGAAATCAGACCTGTCTAGGCCAACAGGGGGCTATGAGAATTAAGGTCTCCCTGTCTTCTTTGAACTTAAACAAGATCTTCACTACTACAGAACATGCATACAGAAGACCCCTGCCCCAATCAAGAGCAATTTGTCCAAAGCTAGTTTGCCGCACACCCTCTGTCTGGGGCAGAAGAATGGGACCTTCTTGCTCCAAAGGGGACATGAACAGATCCACTGCAGGATTTCCCCAGTGGCTAAATAGCTCATTTGCTACTCCTCGATTCACAGACTATTGTGTGGTTGCAAGGATCAACTGAGTCTGTCCGCCAACACATTCTCCATACCGGCCAGGTAAATGGCTTAGAGAACCATCCCATAAGATGGATCAGCCCCACAGCTGGACAGCCTCCTGACACAGAAGGTATAAGCCCATACTTCTAAGCTTGTTAATGTAGTACTTCGCCACTTGATTGTCCATCTGGATGAGAACAATTTTGTTGGACAGCTGATCTCGGAAAGTCCATACTGCATACCAAAATCACCCAGAACTCTGGGAAAATGATCTGATGCAACCATTCCTGCGTGGACCAAGAGCCAGGGTGCAGAGGCCATCTACATGAACTCCCCAACCCAAGTAGGAAATATCCGTCGTGAGGACAATTCAGAACAGCGCAATTTGGAAAGGGATGCCCATGACCAGATTGGAATTGTCCTGCCACCAGGACAGAGTCTCCCTGAGCAGTTAAGATAATATGGATGCTGTCTCGTGGCTTGCAGCCACTGGATCTTTAGCTTCATTGGGCTCTTCTCATGAAAAGATGCGCCATGGGATCACATGCACAGTTTGTGGCCATGAAACCTAGCAACCTCAACATGTGCCAAGCTAACGTTTGCTAACATTTGAATTTCCTTCGCTACGGCCAACAGAACAGCATCCCTTTGCTGCAAAAGTAAGGCCTTGGCCCAAGTCGAGTCTAGGAGAGCTCTGTTAAACTCCAATTGAGGTGTCAGACTGAGGTGAGACTTGGAGCAGTTGATAACAAACCCTAGAAACTCCAGCACCCAGATGGTCTTGCACATCAATTTTTTGGTTTATTTATTTGGTTCCAACCTGAGATATGCTCTTGACCAGCCAATCATCCAGATAAGGAAACATGTCTCCACAAAATGCGCTGCCATCATGGCAAGGCACTTTGTAAAGACATAAGGGGCAGATGCTAGCCCCACAGCTGGCTCACCTTAGTTCAGTGAGAGAGAGGTCCTTATCTTTAGCAGGGCCAAAAATGTGGAATTCCTTACCCGCTGAGATTCGGACAGAGGAGGACATTAACAGCTTTAGGAAGCAGATAAAAACCTGGCTATTCGAACAGGCTTTTAGCCTGAATAGTTGACCCAGTTTTCCATAGTAGTACAGAGACACTAGGAGAGGAGGGAGAGGAGAGTCTAAGAGGGAAGGAGGGGAGATGGGTGGGTGGAGGGGAGGAGGGTAGATGGATGGGTGGAGGGAAGGGGGGTACCTGGGAAGATGTGGCAGAATTGTTGGGATTTGAAAGGGTTTAGTTTAATATATTTTTAGTCAGCTAGCTTTTGGTTTTAATGTATTTTAGTCATGTACCATGTTTTGTTTTTAGTATATATGTGTTTGAAGGTTGCTACTGCAACTTCAATCAATGTAAACCGCCTTGAAATGAACTTGAAAGCCGGTATATAAGATTGAATAAATAAATAAATAAATACTAGAGGCGCTGGTTTTTTCTACCACAAATCGTAGATATTTCCTAGTCACAGGAAGTATCTTTATGTGAGTGTAGGCATCCTTGAGATCAAGAGAACATAGTTAATCCCCTTTTTGAAAAAGAGGAATTAAGGTATCCAGGGAAACCATCTTGAACTATACTCTTAACAAACATGTCCAAGGTCCTTAACTCTATCGCCTCCGCTTGTTCTGCCAATTACCTACCATTACCAGCCAGAGAAGAGCTTTAGCACTTTTAACATTGCCAAGGCCAACCTGAGGTTGTTCCATTTGAGAACACAAATATTGGCTGAAAAGTGCTCAAGGAAGAATCCAAAAAGGTACTGCTCAAGCAGAACCACCTGGGATTTTTAATTTATTTTTTTTTTTAATAGCCTGCAGACATTTTCAGCAGCAACAAACTTAACAGCTCCTCTACGAAGCCTCCTTTGGGTAGAAGGGAGGACAGCCAATTCTACAGGTTGTTCCCTCAACTGCTCCATCTGCAGAAAGGACGGGAAAGAACTTCAAGATGCTTGGAGGTCACTTGCTGCAATAACACCACCAATTCAGAAATCTAGTAACAGTAATGATGGCAGAAAAAGACCAAATAGTCAGACCAGTCAGCCCAGCAAGTTTCCCATGGCAGCAAATGCTGCTCTTTGCAGGTTACCCCCAAGCCTTATATATAAGCAATATTTACAGTCAAAACCAAGCAACTATCAAACCCATAACAAAATTACTGCTAGCTACATTTTCACAGGGTGAGCAGCGTTCTTGATAATTCAGGCAATGCTGCTTGAACATGCTTTGCTTTTGGATTTGGCTGTAGAAGCAGTCCTGTGTTTTATCACTAATATTTGCATATCAGTACCCCGGACTGTAAAAGTCGGGGCCCAATGTTGGCTGTTTTTGCAAGCATCAAGGCTAATTGGTTAAGAGTAGTAATCCCCAAGCCTTCTGTTAAGGGTAATTACTACTGCTCCATGCAGGTCACCTCCATGCACCTTTTCCCTCATTTTCAACTCCAGTCTTTAGTGTTTATTCCATGCCTTTTTTAATTTGTTTACTGTTTTTGTTCTCACCACATCTTCCAGAAGGGCATTCCAGGCATCCACCACCACCTCCGTGAAGAAATACTTCCTGATGTTGATTCTGAGTTTCAATTCCTGACTCCTAGTTCTAAAGTTCCTTTCCAACTGAAAAGGTTCAAATTTCATGCATCATTAAAACCTATCGGGTCTGTGAAGATCTGTATCATATCTCACCTGCACCTCCTTTCTTCCAGAATATACATATTTAGATCCTTCAGCCTCTCCTCATAAGTCTTCTGATACAGAGCCCATAACGTTTTGGCCGTTCTTCTGTGGACCATCTCTGTCCTATCTCCATCTTTTTTGAGATACAGGCTCCAGAACAGAGCACAGTGCTCCAGGTGAGGCATCACCAAGGACATCATCATCTCCTTTTTCCTGCTGGTTATTCCTCTTATTGAAAAGCTGGATGCAGAGGATTATTCTGGAGAGCTGGTGTTTCACTGTGCTACACGATGGCTTTTGTGAGCTAAAGTCACTGCTCAGTTCTGTTTGTTTGTTTTTTGAGCTGTTGGATACTGTAAAAAAGTATTCATATGGAAGAGAAGTACAAAGTATACCCATAGCTAACAAACCCTCAGGGTTTGGGGTTTTATATTTAGCATTTCTGGCAGACATGTTGCTTCATTTGGATAAACTCAACATGAATCTTGAAGGGAAATTAGAACTGCTGCCTGACCTCATGCAAAGTGTGTTTGCAGTTGCTGAACTCCAGTTGTTCTAGAAACAACTGGAACAGGGTGAACTAATACATTTTCCTACCATGTCACAAGCAAGTAACCATGCAGCCGAAACCTTAGGAGTTCAACATGATATGTAACTAATTCAAGAACTACAAGACAGTTTTGCTGAAAGATTGCCTGATTTGCAGCTGAAAATGCCTGCAATTAGATTTTTGGTGGACTTTTTCACTACGGAGGCTGTTTAAAGCCTCCATTAATCCCCAGTGAAGCAGTTTCTCATCTAGAGATAATTGAACTTTGTCAAGAATACAGACTGAAGCCTGTTCTACCACACACTGCACTGAAAAAGCAGTATCAGACATGCTGCCCTCCAGTTGGTAACAATGTTTAGCTTCTGGGGGGTTTTTTCTGCTCTCAAAACAAGTGAAATATAAGCACCCATCTGTTCTGGCAGCCATATAAAATAACTGCTTCATTTAACCACAATTGAGCACAAGCCAAACTTCATGAAAATAGTCAAAAGATTGTCAGAAGTCCTACTAAGTCCAGAAGGTGTGTCAAGCAAAATACATAGTTTATTTTTGTATTTTTACTATTAATCTTGATTTTTAATGTGCTTAAACTCAAAAGTTATGTTCATATTACACATCACATCTTTTATAAACTCGAGGCTCTCTGGGTATGTGGTGGGGGGGGGCTCTTTATCTGTGACCTGTTGGCCATCCCCTGTAATAGTTGCAAACAAAGCAGAACACCATACTAACAAGCATTCTCAATAACATCCCTCCCCACATTTACATAGATTAAACGGACCATCAAGGACCTAAATTCCCTAATACAAATGCTGACAGTTACAGCCAAGTCTCAAAAGGAAAGCAGTAACATGAAAAGTTTCAAGTGGCTGACTTCTTTTCCTGCCCGTATAATTGTTTCTGCCTGTTCCCTTTGAATGAGAAAATAGCAGAGCCAAGAGCACTCATGGATCTCCGATGTGTGACCAAAACCGATCTTCAAAGCAAAATAATTCCCATACAACAGAAATGCACAGCAAAGACTCAGGGGGACTCTTCCTCCCTTCTCTATTCTATTACCCAGCTATTTAGTTTTTGTAAATACAACACTTACAGACTGGCATACTTAAAAACAGAATTGGCTTTTTGGCCTTATATCTCACACATCCATATTTCTAACCTATCTCTGGCTATACCATATGAAGTGAAATGCTTACCAGCTTGTGACTAACCAGCCAAAAAATCAAAGTGAAGAACCTGCCACTCAATGTGACAAGCATGATTTGACAGGGGACAGACTGCAAGGAAGAGGCAAAGGGAGCCATGGTTGACAAATGAAGCAGAGTTTAGAGGGGCAGAAGTGAAATGCAAGAGCCATTTGTAGGCAACAGAGACCTGGGCAGAAATATTTTGACTGAGAACGTTACATTAAAGCAACAACAGAAGGCATTCAGGACATAGAGACCTGCAGAGAGCCATCCAGGGAGAAGAGAGTTGGGAGGTGTAAGGAGGTGGCATGCGAGGAATGCAGGAGGATCCAAGACTGGCGGCTCTAGAGAACACCAATTATACAGCGAGCTCAGCACCTACCCTCCACATCTCGCACCCCTGTAAGAAGGAGGCTCCAGCACAGACATCCACAGTGCTGAGGTCTGAAAAAGGGGCTTTGGAAGAAAGAGAAAAAAAAATGGTAATAGCTTACAATGCCAGAGCAGAATCCCCAATCCGGTATTTATTCTCCTGAATCAGTATTACACTTTGAAGCTGAATTTTAAAAAAAATGTGTTTTAACACATGCTCTACACTACCAAAGCAGAAGGAGAGACAAAATGATGCGTCAGCCTGTAAGCAAGAATTAGGATAACAAATGAAAATATATTTTCATTCAGTAAATTTGATAAAACAATGTGGTTGCTGTTACGTGGGCTGTCCTAGTTCAGTAGGTACCACAGTTTTAAAGCCCACACAATATGACAAAATCCATAGGGAGACAGGAAAAGCCACGAGCTATGCAGACAAGATGCCAAGTTGATGGTTAGCTTACAGGCTGGCCGATACAGTAAAGCGCGGCTGCGGTTACCCTGCTTCTAACTCACAATTTGGCCGCGTAAATCCAACCCGCGATTCACTATCCCTTTTAACTCATCCTTACCGCTTCTTTAAATCAACTGGTAGCCCTTTCCGCCCGCAGCATGTATATGAGATGTAAACACTCCAATTAGCTATTCCCTCCCATACAGCAATGTGCGCCCCGATTATCTCCTTTTTAACCTGTAGTTTTGCCGCGCGTTTAACCTGCTAACTTACTGCCTACCCTTACCACTGCGTTAGTGTGGAGCGTCAGGTCAGAGAGACGAAATTTCATGGGTAAACGACCCTCTCACCCCCCGGGACCCTTACCCTGGCGTTAGTGTGGTGTGACAGCAATAGGCAGGCTCCGGTCAAAATCCCCCCCTCCCGAAGCAAAGCGCAGGGCGAAAATCGGCTCCACATGTCATTAAAATAAAAGTAAATAAAGTGTAATAAAAGTAAACTTACTGCATGTGAATTTTCTTTGAAAAGTCCTCTCTCCCCTCCTCCCGAGGCACGCACTGCGGCTCCCCTGCCTCCCGGGGGCAGCCGACGGCGAAAGCGGCGGGTGGGCGAAAGCATACGGGCGAAAGCGAATTAATGCACGCCCGTACACGGCGGGAGCCGGCGGGCGTGCATTCATTCACTCACCTTCGCCGGCGGGCATGCATTCATCCAGGTGGAGGGAGCCGGCGGCGAAAGCAGCTTCCAGCAGCCCCCGCCGGCGGTGAATGAATGCACGCCTGTGTACGCCTGTGCGTGCAATTTGGAAGCTCAAGGCGTGATGTCACGACGTTTGACGTCACGGCGTGTGACGTTGGCATTCGCTAATGCACTGCCTTGAGCGCCCAAATTGCACACACAGGCGTGCATTCATTCACCTTCACCGGCGGGGGCAGGGGAGCCAAAGCGGCTTCCAGCAGCCCCCGCCGGCGAAGGTGAATGAATGCAATTTGGGCGCTCAAGGCAGTGCATTAGCGAACGCAGACGTCACACGCCGTGACGCCAAACTTCGTGACGTCACGCCTTGAGCGACCAAATTGCACGCACAGGTGCACATTCATTCACCTTCACTGGCGGGGGCTGCTGAAAGCTGCTTTCGCACCGGCTCCCCCCGGGAGGCAGGGGAGCTGCAGTACGCGCCTCGGGAGGAAGAGGAGAGAGAGAGAGGACTGTTCAAAGAAAATTCACATGCAGTAAGTTAACTTTTATTACACTTTATTCACTTTTGTTTTCATTTTCGCCCTGCCTTGCTTCGGGAGGGGGGGGGGGGGGGGAAGAGGACTCGCAATCCCCCCTGGTACCTGTCATTTCAAACGACAGGTACCAGCGCACCCAGGATACTGTATAGGCACTGTATAGCGCTCTATACAGTAAAATGGATTGCGTAAGCCTAACGCTTCATGGACGCAGCTTGCATTTGCAAGCTATTTCAATACAGTATCAAGCGGTAGGTGATCCGAACTGTGCGTGCGGCAAACGCAGGTGCACCCGGCCGTAACACACCTCTTCCTACCGCTCCTTACTGTATCGGCCTGAGAATCTACTCTAGGCTGAAAAGGTAGTCATTTTCACAACTACTTTCTGCTATAAGTCTGAAATCACAGAATGCTGTAACACAGAATGAGAGGAATTTTTTTTTTTTTAACTGGGAAATCTGTTCAACTGAACCTTAGAATTATACAGTAAAGATTAAATTGTTATCTTAAGCAAACTCCCAATTCAATCATGGAAAGTTCTGTAATACTCTCTGGCAGGAAGCCAATGGCCAAAGCACTCCACATGTGAAGGAACAGAAAGTAGGGCAGGCCATGCTGAGAAGCAGGGAACACTGACCTAGCCCCACCCAGTGATCAGCATAGAGAACAACAAAGCAGAGAACAAAGCAAGAGAAATCTTTCCTCAGGAGGAGTGGAGCTGGCAGATATCATCTCACTTTTACAAAAAGGATTCAGAGTCAAGAAACAAGCAGTAAGGACCAGGTCTTCCAATAAACATTTTCTCATTGTGGCTTCCACAGGGACTTAGCTTATCATCTTTGTCCCATTCAGGTGCTCCACCCTCTTGTTCTCCCCTTAGCCACAGGAAAGCCTTTACTTTCTTCCCCCCCTTGCACAGGCTCCATTCATGCTTTCCCTGTAGGTCGAAAATCCAATACCCTCAACACCCAGGAAGTCCAGCAAAGATATTTTAATGATTTCAGGCAGGACTGGTCAGAAATTACTTGAAAGATTTTCCAAACAGTTGCTGCAATAGTCTGGAATTATGCAAATATTAGTTAACTAATCAACTTACAGGTAACGAGCAACAAATACTAGTTTTCTAAACCTAAGAATCTCAGTTTCTGGGCTCTGGAACCTTTGCAGGTTGTGATACCTTTAATTCAAGCAGTACAGGATTTCCTCAAAGTTGATAATGCACATAAACTTTGGAGAAACATAGATTCCTTTACTTACAACTCATCTTCGAGCTTCAAAGGAATGTGGCAGGAAGAATTCCAATCAAAATTGGTTCATCATCTCTACTATTATTTTAACAGTATAAAATGTTTTTTTAAAAATTAAAACATTTTGTAATCGCAATAAAGAACTCCAACATGGAGGTTGGAAGTGGGATACTGGCATTTTTTGAAAGACTGATGACACAAGATGAATAGTTGCCACTAATGGACACCCTGTTCTCTCTTATTGCTCAAGCACAGCTCATCTTCCCTCAAAAAAGATAAATCAAATATCAGCATCATCTCTGTATGAGCAGTAAGGCAAGGAGTACTCTGTTCCAAGGCTCCTATCTCGATTCCAGGTAAACTGAATCCCAAGAATGGAAAAATTATTTTTGTGGATGCTTGTAGCCTAGCCAACAGAAAAGCAACTTTTATAACTTTATAATGTACAATAGAGACAACTATGTTTTCTTCCAACCAGAACAGTTGAAAAGTTTTGTCGAGTCTAAAAAAGCTCTACTGCAAATTAGCAGCACTTAATGAAGTTCATCAAGAAAAGATGCAGAAGTTTAGTAGTGGCCTTGTTTAAAATTATATTTCTTGTATTATCTCCTTAAATTTCCAAGTACACCACCGTCCCACATATTTGGGGTCTAACGGGTAGTAAATATAGAAGATATTTCAGGGAATTTTTTTATTATCCTGTATTTTGTTACATTATTATTTCTGATTTGTCATACCATGTTTCATAGCGAAGTGGATGCTTTGTATGTTATTGAAAATTAATAAAGCTAAAAGAAAAAAAAGAAAAGCAACTTTTTAGTTTCCTATGATCCAGCCTATAGAAAAAGCACTTGACTCAAGAATGAAATTCAGGTCTTTTTGTTAACTATGTGGAACACCAGTCCTTTTGGGACTGGTACCTGGTGTTCCCATTCCCGTCTGATACTTAACAAGCCTTCTGTTCATTTTTTTTTTTTTTTTTTTTTGCAACCTGTTTATCACTTTACTTAAATGCGTTTTACTCTGCTTCTTAATCATTAGCGTGTACTTTCTAATTCCTTCAACTGTGCCTTAGAACAATATCAAAGAAAAAATAGGTCTAATTACATCTATCTAGTTCAATTGTTAAGCACCGTTGCTAGTCGTTTTGTTAATTGTAAACTGATGTGATGTTACTAAATGAATGTCAGTATATAAAAACTGCAAATAAATACATAAATAAATTTAGAAAGAGCACTCCAATAACAAACCCCAATTTGTCAGCGTGTATCTGAAGAACATCTCCATGCTTTCCTCTCTGCTAAGTAAAACAGCACTACCCGTTCTGCAACCTTGGGTGAATTAGAGTGCTTGTCATTTCCTGTTTGGCCAACCGAAATGATGAAATCAGGACAAATCTTTACATTATCTTCAATCCTGCCAGGAGATCCAAGCTAGAGACATCAAATGCAGGCCATGGTGAAACCTATTCCAAGGATTCCATAATTATGGGCAACAATATCACTCTGCACAGAACCACTTTCTCAACCAGTGAACAAAACCAGAAATGGAATTAGCATACAATTCTCACAGCTATGTGTTATCCTAGAACCCCTGATAATTTAGACTCCCATGAGCTCTGAGGTACACAGTGATGCGTTACCTATTTCTGATCCCAAAAAACAAATTAGGACCACTCGCTCCATTCATTCTGCCATATTGTGCTGGTCAAAGATCAGAGGCCCTTTCAAAGGTAGCTTATTCAGTCTGGCCTTGTACACCGAGTTTGCTGACCAGTTTCTCAACCATAACAGACGTCTGGCTAGCACCATTGTTGCCACATGCTTAGACAATATTCTAATTATATCACATAAGGTATCGGCTAAAATGCTGCCTCTGACTCTAGGTTGGCTGTCTCCTTGCCATCTTTGCGATACTTCCTTTTCTAGCTCCGAGGGAGATTGTTGGATCCAGCGAATCATTGCTCAGACCACATACCAATGCCTGAAGCTATAGACCTGCTAGCTCAAATGACTTCTTCAGCAAGAATTCCATCTTTCTGTCCTGAGGGTCTTTCAATGCTGTGCCTCCCTCAATCAGAATAGTAGTCTTCCGCATGACTAATGCTTGCAAGGCATTTTAAATAAGCATTTTTCATTCTGTTGGAGCAGATACAAAGCTTCTATAGGCTTTTTAAACCTTAGCGTAGAGTCTGGGTTGTCCCATTCAGCCCCAATCATATCTCGAATAGACAAATGTACGGGAAATGCTACAGTAGGCTTATTTATCCTTGCTAGGATAGGATCCCTTGTAGGTGCCACATCCTTTGGCTGCTCCTCACTCATTCTCAAGGCCTATGAGACTCTCATAATGAGAGCTTCCAGCTCCTAAATATCAGCCAAATCCTCCGGAGCTGAAGAGGTCCGCTTCCCTTACTTTGCTTCCTCCCATAAGTCCCACGCAGTTATCCCTTTATCTCCCAGGTCACAGAGGGCATCCAGGGACAGCAATAGCTCCCTTATCGGAGATCCCTGCTCTGTTTCCAACTGGAGCCCCTTCAGTCTGGGTCCTGTTCCAGGAGGTAGTTTCCTGGGAAGATCAATTCCCCTCTTACCATCTTTCATCTCACAATAGGACTTGTTCATAATAAGCATGCATTCTGTGGAAAATTCCTACCCAAGGGCAGCTTTTGCTCCTATTCCTTCCATAGGCCTGCGTGCGAGAATTCTGATGCAATTGATGACTCCTGGGACTGTGCAGCAGCCGCATTCCCAAATAGCAACACTGCAGCTGTACTCGCATGGGGCTCCAGTGCTGACTGTTACACCACCCCTTCCTCCATGGCACAGAGTTCTAGTTCCCTCCTGCAAGCCTTGCAGGAGGAGCCAGCCATGCTAGGCTGCTGGCATGCACTGCACATCTCATGCATTTCCTCCCCCTCTCCATACATGTGTGTCTTTTTGGGGAACCAGCAGAGGAGCCCAAGGAGAAGGGGGGATGAAGAGACTCTGTTCTGCTCACCATGGTCCTACAGTATTAGTTTTTTTTTTTTTTGTTTTTTTTTTTTTTAATTAAATTGGAAGGCTTTAGCTTTTGCTATCTTCTTAAGGCAGGGAATTTCAGATTCCAGAGAGACCCTGGTGCCTCAGGGAAAGAAGATTGTCATCTATTGTCCTTAGACTTGGTCCTGGCTAGCACTGGTGAAAATCAACCTGCCTTAGGTTGTTGCCCCAGGAGCCCACATCACTTTACTGTTGAACCAGACTGAACTCCTACGGTCTGCTGAAGGCAGAGAACTACTGATGACATCCTCTGCTGTACCAGACTATATAGAGAATAGGGACATCAGTGCAAATGTTTTGCTCTCTGCCACCATCTGCTGGTAGGAGGGCCTAATCCCCATCAGGGAACAATAAGTTTAGAATGGTCTGGCAGGATAAGGAAAAAAAAATCTATAGACAAAAAGAAAAGAACAAAACAACAAAGTCAAAAAATGGACAAAATAAATAAAAATTGTTGCAAAAAAAAAAATAATAATATATAATATATATATATTTTTTTACCCTAAAAATAACTTGGCTACTATGCAAATTTTCTAAAAAAATGTTTTACACCAAAGTAATATTAATTCCCATTATACACACCCATTATTTTTCTCAGCTGCTTTATCACAGTTTAGACAAAGATTACACCGTCTGATCAGAGATAATTTCTCCAGGTCTCTTTCCCCATTTGGCGACTGCTAGTTTCTCTCCTTCAAACAAGTAGTTGGCCCTTTAATTTCTACACCCAAAATGTACTTCCAAACATACAAAAACAAACATAAAAATTGTTTGACAAAGCATTCTTCAAGAAAAGGATTGTTTTCTTTCCTACTTCAAAGGTTGTACTGAGATAAATTTCTTTAATGGATCTCATCCAGTTTGCAGCATAGACACAGAAAGAGCACTCAGCCTCAGGCTCCGTCGGCCTGCTCTTGGAGAGTAGCAGACTGCCTGTATTCTCTACATCAGTGTTCTATGCTGTGAAATTGTGCTGAGGTTTGGGGAGGATTTGTGGTTTTCTGGGATAAAGCTGTTTACTTTTCCAGGTTAGCAGGTTCTGCATCCTTTGACACTGAACCACTAAGCCACTACTTATCCCTGGGCGTTAGCATCATGGAATCTGTCTTGTGTCTACTATTTGGGATCTGGACAGATACTTGTGATCTGGTTTGGCCACTGTTGGAAACAGGATACTGGGCTTGACAGACCCTCAATCTGACCCACCATGGCAATTCTTTTGAACTGTAGACCTCCAGGGACATGATAGAAGGGGTTTTCAGGAGCCCCATATTATTTTATGAAACCAAAAAGAGTATCTCGTAGAGTTGAGCAGAACTAACAGAACCTTTTGGAAAAAAAAATTCAAACTTGTTTATATTAACCACCTAGAATTGTAAAGAGGCAGATTACAAAATCTGTTAAACAAACATTAAAGTTTTAAGCTTTCAAATGCTAAAAGCCTTATAGTAAAGCCAGCTTCAATTTTGACATTGCTTCCTATCCATGCAGCTCTCCACTTACGACACTTTTATACAGCATTAACAGTATATACAGAACTCTAAAAGAAACAAAATGTACTAAGAGGCCAATATTCAGCAAAATTTATCCGGCTAAGTGGCAGCAGCTGAATATCTAATTGTGATCAGCAGTGGCCACTTAGCCAGATAAGTGGATAACTGTGGATAAGTCAGACCTAATCAATAGAAGGTTTAAAGTTAGCCGGATAAGACTTAACCTGCTAACTAGCAATGTTTACAGGAATATTCAAACAGCATAGCCATACTGCCTAAATATCCTTTGTAACTTAGACAGATCAGTCTTATCCGGCTAAACTATTTATCAGGATAAGTTTGAATATAGTTAACATATTCCTTGAAGCTAAAATAGGAAAAAGTTTTACATCTGTTCAACGAGAGAAAAAGATGTACAAGAGAGAAAGGAGGATAGGGTTACTTGTATAAACTAGTAGAAGGAGTAGTCCACAGCAGGAGAAATGTCATAAGGACTCTTTATAGACCTGTCAGGGCATGGAGAGGGTGAGTCTGGTGCAATGTGAGGAGGTTCCTGTAGTAAGGATCAGCAAGGAAGATAGTTTTGCTTGTGTGTGTGTGTGTGTGTGGGGGGGGGGGGGGGGGAGGGAAAGTGCAGAGGGGATAGTGAGCTGAGGGAATAAGGAAGACACTGCTCCCTCCCATGAGAGTTGCCCTTGTAGAAATTACTAGGAGGAGGAAGGATTCCCTGGTGCCATAAACCATGCAAATCTGATTAAACTGGAAGCTATTTTTGCTCTGGAATTCATCAGCAACTTTTAAGCTTTCTCCAGTGTGTACTGCACAGCACATGTGAAGGGTGGTAATGGGAGTTATAAACAAATTACAAGAACAAGCAACAAACTGACTTTTTTTGTTCTGGGGTTCCTTGTTTTTGACCTTAAAAATACCATTCATCAGAAATTAACCCTGAACACTACACCCAAGACATGCACACAGATGTGTGTACACACTCACAAATTAACTCATTCTTACAGATTCAAGCCTCTGGTTGACAGGGAAGCTTAGATGAGAATCTTGGACAGCACAGCAGGCATTTCACAAACATTTTTGTGCTTAGATGATTTTTTTTTTTGGGGGGGGGGGTGTCTTATCCACCCTTGCTTAGAGGATAGGAGGAATGCAATCTTTAATCAGCAGCCCAGAAATCAGGAACAATTGACAGAATCCTGGTGCTGAATCAGGGAAAAGATGCAGAACCACCATGAAATGAAAGTGAAAGATCCTCCAAGCTGCCACATCATTCTCTCTTCAGTGCAAAGGTTAGTGGATCCCACTGATCAGGCTCTTACTTTTGAAATAGTATTCTGCATACTACACTCTTAGGTTAAACATAAGCCACTGCCTTCCTCTTTCCATTCCTTTCTCCGTAGCCTTTAAAACATGGCAGAAACAAAGCAAGCATTGTAATTTATCATGAGACTACAACTAGTCATGCCTTACTGCTTTATTTCTTTACACACACAGGGTCTTCTGCAGGCCCCACTAACATCTGTCCAGGACTGTCAAGCAGAAGGTTTTGGGTTTTTTTTTTAAAAAAAGGTCCTCACTCAAAAACTAAACTCCAATAAAGTATCTAATGTGTAAACCGAAGTGGTATGCACTAGTGCATGAACTCCGGTATATAAAAGCCTTTAAATAAATAAATAAATAAAATAAATAAAATAAATAATGAAAGCCAGCACCACAAGGAACAGCTGCAAACACAGACTCCGTCACCATATAAGCATGGGGCACCTTCTGCGGAAATTAAAAAAAAAAAAAAAAAAAAAAAAAAATGAATATTGCACCTGGTGATCATTTAAATGTTCAGACACTCACCTTTCCAACAATACTAAACCCAAAAGCAGTTTTTCCAATGGCTACTGAAATGCTGCCATGTAAACAAATGCATTGTGAAGACTCTCAAAGCAAATACAAACTTTTTCCCCAAAACATGACATGCCAAATCATTTTTCTCCTCTTTTGACAGAAAAATGTAAAAGAACAAAGCAGTGACAGAGTTTTGTTCTTTAAAAACTATTCTAAAGGGCAAAAATCACGAACATATAGGAAGACATGGGTAACCCTTTTTCTGGATTTTATGGTAGACCAGAGGGCTCAGAAAAGAATTTCTCTTGGGGCTATCTTCTTTTGCCACCTCCCCAATTTTCCCAAACCCCAAGGAACAGATTCTTCTATGGGGGACAAGTTTAACCTTTAAGGCCCAGGCGGCGAACAGGAATCCTCCCTGAGGTGTGTTACTGTCCCTTTTCTTTGTGTTTGTACTTCAGGAACAGTCAGGGCACAGAATGGGTGTTCAGAAAAACTTTACTTTGATTTAACAGAATTAAAATAAATGTCTAATCAATATGTTACTTGTATTGCTTCACATCTGTGGTCCATCTGGGTCATTCATGAGAACTCGCTCTCTTTATCTCCTGTGCAGGTGTCCTGTTCACTACTCTCTGGAGACAACTCACCACTTAGTACTCTGTGTGGGCAAGTGTCCCAGCTGGGAAGGGAAACCTATTGCAAGGGCTCCCATAAATCCCAAAACATCTCATGCCTGCAGTTCAATGGGAGTCCCTGATTTCCCCCTGCTGGTGTCCTGCGCTCCACAGGGTGGAGCTCAGGTAGGGCTCTCCAATTCGATCTTGAAACTCTTCTCTTCTAGACTCCTTCTGTAGTTGACCTCTTAGGGGGAAAGACCCTTTTTTCTGGACATTGTATGAGCAGGGCTTTCATAGCCCAGCCACACAGTGAGGAGGGGGTGGTGCAAAATCCTCCCCATTAAAAACACAACTTTGCACAAAATCCAGAACTTCACTCCTGGATGAGGAGTCACTGTAGTCCTCTCACTGGCTGGGAGGAATAAACAGGTCTTCTCCTCCCTGCTCTGAGGTTATGGGGGTTGCCTCACCAGCAAGAACAGGATTTCACCAGGGCAATGTTGAACTTGAGAAAAATGTCTTGCTAAAGTCCTCTCTACTCCCAGGAAGGGATAAGCCCCTACCAGGCGAAGGGTACACTGGAAAAAGAGTAACCTTCTAATACAAAACCAGAACAGGAGCAAAACAGCACCTAACTCATCAAAACCCAAACTCAACAGACCTCACTGCTCCTAGCCCTCCCCCCCCCCCCCCAAAAGGCAGCGAGCAATCCATCACAGACAGCCTCAGAGGGAGGTGCTGCAGAGACTGGACCGCCCCTCTCGCTATCACCTACCAGAGCAGGGATCTAAGGCCATCTAACTGGCAACCAGGAGCCCTCACAAATGAATGGGACACAGCCACCATGGATTTACACAAGGGAAGTCTTGCCTCATCACTCTGCTACATTTTTGAAGGGGTTAATAAAAATGTGGATAATGGCAAGCCAGTAGATATAGTGTAGTTAGATTTTCAAAAGGTGTTTGACAAAATCCCCCATGAGTGACTCCTGAGAAAAATAAAGAGTCATGGGATAGGAGGCAAAGAGTAGAACTAAATGGTCAGTGGAGAAAGGTAAACAGTGGAGTGCCTCAGGGATCTGTACTGGGACCGGTGCTTTTTAACATATTTATAAATGATCTGGAAAAGGGTATGACAAGTGAGATGATCACATTTGCAGATGACACAAAATTATTCTGAGTTGTTAAATCACAGGCAGATTATTTTTGTTTCTTTTTATTGTCTGATTACATTAAACTCAATATGCAAGTACTTTCATATCCGTGAACTTTGCAATGAATTTTCAAAGGGTGATTTCCCTTTTAAAGTTCTCAAATATTGACAATGGTTCAAAAGCAAGTGCATACTTTACTCCTACTTTATCTCCAGGTGCAATAATGCGGGGAAAACTATGCGTGTGCTGCTTTTGACACTGTTGATCATCACCTACTCCTTGATACTCTGTCTTCAGTTGGATTTCGGGACTCTGTCCTATCTTGATTCTCTTCTTACCTCTTCCATCGCACATTTAGTGTTTCCTCTGGTGGTTCCTCCTCTACTACATTCCACTATCAATTAGTGTGCCTCAGAGTTCTGTACTGGGCCCTCTTCTCTTCCCCCTATATACTAATTCCCTTGGTAAAAAGCAGATTGTGATAAATTGCAGGAGGATCTGGGAAATTATTTTAAGCAGTTATTTACTTTACCTGAAGAACTTTGTACCACGATAGAAAGTAGTGGAGCAGAGAATCACCAATATTACTAGTGTACAGTAATTATTTGATATAAGGCCTATAAGTTTTGAAAATAAATAGGCCATTTGTCTTAGCCTGCTTATAACAATAAACAAGTCTTGAGATCAGATAAATGAAAGAGCAGTTATTCAGGAGGCTAACTGAGCAGGTATAAGAGAAAACAGGACAGTAGCCACACCTAACTGTTTGCTGATGTGATAAGGACAGACAGTTGGGGCCTCAAGAAATCATGGGAGAAGCCCAGAAAAAAAACTGGAACTAGGTCAAAGGTCAGCAGAATCAACATAAAAAGACTCACTTCAAGCTAACTGTTTGAAATCAGAGAAAGAACAGATCAGAGGAAAAGCTTGTTGAACATTACAGTGGTTAATGAAGTTCCTGATGAACTGTTCCTGGTTTTCCAGCGTTGTGTTTCTGTCTTTCCAAAGATAAATAAGTCTCACATTGGAAACTGTGAGGGGAAGTATCTTTGTATATATTCTTTAATGAAAACTCTAATCTTGTATGCTTTTATTGCTTATTCTCAGACTTCTAAGTGTTGTGTATTATATAACAAAATAACCAGCAATTTTCCTACCCACTAAAAAGGACCTTGCGAGACTGGAAGATTGGGCATTTAAATGGCAGATGAAATTCAATGTTGACAGCTTTAAAGTGATGCACATGGCAACTGGGCTCAGGTTTGCAAGAGTCAAGAGAAAATGCAGTCTGACATCTGGTGGATTAAAGGATTTGAAGGATGAAGGGCAGCCAGTTCCATATTGCTTATGCTAGATCACAAGGAAGTTTGGGGGGGGGGGGTTTAAATAGAAATATAGATTAATATTTGTGAAAACTGAATATTACATTGGATACAATTTGAGAAGCTTTAACAACGTTGTTCTTCCAACTTGATTAATTTGTGCTTCAGCAGCTGAGTCAGTCAGTCATTACAGAGTTGTCAAAAAGACAAAATTACCCAGCTTAGTGCAAAATTTGAGGATTTGGAAATATGTTTTTTTTCAATCCATTGCAACTTACTATTACTTTCAGACAAAACCAGATGGATTCATCCTTGTCCTTAGCTCCAAGACTTATTACCGTATTTTTCGCACTATAAGACGCACCTGACCATAGGACGCACCTAGGATTTAGAGGAGGAAAATTAAGAAAAAAAAAATTCTGTCCCCATGATGGGCTCTCCCCCCTGGTGGCCGTCCGTGGGATTTTTTTTTTTGTTTTGTTTTTTTATAGTAAGGCAGAGAACATCCACACAGGTACTCACACTCACTGGTTTTCTGTCCCTCACATACATACATAGGCTCTTTCACATTCACTAGCTCTCTTCACATATACACATACCCACAGACAATCACACACTCAGACTCTCCCTCATACACATCTCTCTCACACCAGTTATTTTAAACTTTCATGACTGCTCCAGAGTTCAATAATAAATAGTCAGGGCTATATTACATTGATTAGGAGAGCAATTGCTCCTAATATTTCAACAGGTAGTCACTTAATCAGCACAGGCAGTAATTCTATTTGCTGGTCTGTGTCATGTGTCCTCCATCCCAGGCAGTATACCACCCCCATGACCCTCCAATACATCCAAACCACAACGAGTGAAGTTCTTACTTTGGACTGCAAGTGAGAGCCTCCGACGGCAGAGCCCGAGCTCCCCGCCGGTTCCGGGTGCATCTCACTGCGAGGGTCGCCGCGGCGCAGGTCAGTCATCACCTGTTTGAACCGCGTGGGCTACGGAGGCCCCTCCAGTTCAAACAGATCCCTGCCGGTCTGCTGTTCCCGCGGTGCAGCTTGCTGCGAGGGTCGCCGCGGCGCAGGTCAAATGCCAGCCATCTGAACTGGAAGGGCCTCCATAGCCCATGCAGGTCAAACAGGTGATGTCTGACCTGCGCCGCGGCGACCCTCGCAGCAAGCTGCACCGCGGGAACAGCAGACCGGCAGGGATCTGTTTGAACTGGAGGGGCCTCCGTAGCCCATGCAGGTCAAACAGGTGATGTCTGACCTGCGCCGCGGCGACCCTCGCAGCAAGCTGCACCGCGGGAACAGCAGACCGGCAGGGAGCTCAAGTTCCGCCGGCAGAATACACACGCCTACACCACCATGCTGATTGGGCGGAGTTGGGAGGAGGCGGGGGACGGCGCGCGAGAGGGAGAGCTGCTACATTCGCTCCATAAGACGCACCCACATTTTCTCCCCATTTTTTGGGGAAAAAAAGTGCGTCTTATGGAGCGAAAAATACGGTATATCCTCTACGGGAGAATGATCTAGGCTCATAATATAGCATAATTAATACAATTAATATAATTATCCTGGGCTTCTTTGAGCATTAAGTTACTTTGAATTTGATTCTTTTTCTTTTGAGTGGGTTCCCCCTCTTACTAGACTATTGGCAATGTATTAGAGTTAGGTTAAATTTGGAATCATAATATAATATGTCATTTTCTCTATGCATTGATCTGTACAAGATTTTTCATGGCTGTAATTTTGAAAATTCTATAACTAAAAATGTTTTAAAGAAGCTAAAACTTTCTACTGCCTTACAGTGTCATCTTCAGAGTAACAAGACGACATCTGTGGTCTCTTCTTGGACTAATACCATTGGATTTGCATCCCTGTGTCAGTATGCAATTAAAAGCTTGGCGCTCTCATCACAAATTGTCATTGAACCTTAAAGAAACTGAATTAATAATATTAGGATGCCCACAATATCAAATAACCCCAACCTTTCATTTTGATACTCATGAGCTATCAATACCCAAGAAAGTGCAAGACTGAAATATTTTCTCCATCCTTCCTTGTCAATGTAATTACATATCAAAAGTATTGTACAAAATTCTTTTGTTAAACTATGACTAATTGACCACCTTAAATCACTTTTAGATCCAGACTTTAGAAGAGTTCTTCAGTCATTATTTAAAACATTTGCATTCTGCTGATCTACAATTCACAGCGAATTACATTATCACACACATATATTCAGAAACACAAAATAGACAACACATCCACAAAAACAAATACAAAAGGGCATGAACAAAACAATCAACACCAGATATAAATCAAAACAGATCAGCAGCATTGCAAATTAGGTAAAACCGGCATAGGTTTAAAAATATCTAAAACTATCAGTAAGTTAAAAGCTAGGAAAAAACAGGTGAGTTTTTAATAATCTTCTAAAGCAAAGTAAGTCAGGCCCTGCCCTGATCTCTTCAGGTAGTTCATTCCACAGAACTGAGGCAGCTGTAGTGAACATTCATTAATTCTTAATTCTCTTGATTACTTTATGTAATTCACTATAAACAGACCTTCCTCAGAATACAATTAAATCCCATTAAATAATCCAGAATTATGCTGCACGTATGCTCACTGGAACTGCTATTCATAAACATATTTCCCCTGTATTACAATCTTTACATTGGTTACCTGGGCAGTGGCTGTCGCAAAACATAACTTCCTCAACAATGTTACTGCTCCCTGCATTACCTCAACATTGTTATATGTTCCTTCATGATCTTTATGCTGTGCTAGTCAAAACCGCCTGCACTTTGGAGTTCATTTTCCCTTACTTTGCAGAGCATAAAAAGGACCCCAAGATTTTTGAAAAGCTGTAAAGACAGCTTTTTTTAAGGAAGCTTTTCCAGCAATGTAACTTAATGTATACCCCTGTATAAATTCTCATTGCATTTTTAGATAATGTTAAAGCAGCCACTGTATCATATTGTCTGTATTGAGTATGTATTTGTTAATTTCTATTATGTAGGTTTTTATCTACTCTACCCTGACCGAACCTTGGAGGGAGTGGGAAACAAGCAATTTTGAATAAATATACTTTTTTTCTTTATTTCAATGACAAGTATCCTACCTACAAAGACTATTTTAATAATTTCTCTAGGATCAAGGCAGCTACTAAAACTTTGTACCAAGTCTTGACGCATGAACTGAAAACTGCACCAATCTAATGTAGACAAAGGTAGGAAGAATATATCCTAGGGTTACATAGGGCCATTGGAAATTCCAACATTAAACAACATTAAAGCAGAAAAGAAAAGAGAAAGAAGTACAGCTTCCCACAAAATAATGAGCACAAAAATCTCTGTACAGTTATATATGAGAAACAGCAGCTACAGAAGCAAACTGTGATATCACGTGATCCAATCAAAAAATATATTTGACCAGATCTCATACTGAGTATCACCAGAGCAACTCTACACACGTCTGAAACATTGCTAAAGGGTGTTATTTCTTTGGCTAAAACCTGCTCCGCCCTTTCTGAGCATGCTCACAGATTGGTCATCCACTATTTTATGACATTTTTGCTTAGACTATTACACAGGCTAATGCAATAAAGTGCATTTAGCTGAACACAGTTTTACCAGCACTTGAACACAGGAAGGAATTTCACGTGAACAAAATGTGCATTTAAAACTCTGTACTGTTTTAGCACCCTCACATGGAAATCCCATGCAAATGAGGGCATTATACACCGAGTACTCTCCAATTCAGAGAGGTGCTCTTGGCCTAACCCAGGTTCTCTTATCGCTAGAAACTTTACTCTTGCTCAGAGATGGAATTATGTTTCCAGCGCTGCTGTCACCTCGCAAACGTTCAGGTCACATCTAAAAATAATCACAGTTCTAATCTAGAATACATGTTCTGTCTGTGCACCTTATCCAGCCTCCTTTCTCTTCCCTGATTTGAGGTGGCTACCAGGAGTAAGCACTGAGATCTTCCTTTTGTCCACTCTGCACCACCAAAAACCGCTTTTGTGTGTGTGTGTTGTGTGTATGTGTGTAAGAGACTACCTGGAAAGATAAAAGAAACAGGAGCAGAAAACTGATCACTCCTCTCATATATTGGAGCCTGTAATAAAAGGACATTGTGCTGGATAGGCTTCAGTCACATAGAACAGTGCTAAAGTGGTCTGTCTGGCTCTGAATCCAACAGTTTGGAGACTCCTAAGAATGCAAAGGGTCTCTGATCCAGAATAGCAGAGGGGAGCTCTGTGTTTTCCAGAAGCAGAAAGGAAAGGTGGATAGGCTATGCACAGTACATCTCATTAGCACTCTGTGGTGGCTCCCCCAAGTTAAAAAGGGTATTTAGCCTGTGCACACTTTAACTTGATATATGCACATTTTAACTCCCGATGTATTAGCACTGCATTAGAGTATTGCATCAGAAGTTAAAAAAAATGTAACCTGAATTTCAGGGCACAGTTTTAACACACGGGTTACTGCATCAGCCTGGCAATTTGTTCTTCATAGGCTACCCACTGAACTGTCTTTCTCCACAAAATATGGTCGCACACGTTAATCTTTCTTCAGTATTGACCATGCAACCCCTCTTCTCAAGTTATCACACTGGCTCCCTATCTGCTTCTGCATACAGTTCAAGCTTCTCTTACTCACCTTTTCACTCTATGCAGCTCCTCATTAATTATTCTCTTCTACACCTTTCCTTGTAAACTTCATTCATCCAGCAAGTCATTTTTACCTGTACCCTCCCGACTCTGGTTTTTACACATTGCTGTGCCATATACCTAGAACCGATTTCTGTGTCAGAGGATCCTGCTCCCTCTCTAGCATACTCAAAGTTCAGTCTAAAACCTCACCTTCCTGAGCCTGCTTTTAAATCCAAAGCATATCTTCACAATAAATAAAATTTCCCATACGCTTTTGTTTATAAATGCATGCGTGTCTCTCATGCATATCTGTACAGCACTGACTTGTCTATTAGCGTTTTAGAAATGGAAAATAGTTGAAGTAGTAGAATTGACTTATTTCTCTTCTGTATTCAATTATTTTTTTTACTTTAGAACCTCAACACATTATCAGGCCAATAAAGTTAACCTAAACCGAATTCAGACTCAGGAAAGGACTTCACACTGCAGCGAGGACGTACCCTACGGCTGAAACCCCCCCGAGAGCTGCCCTTTACAATGCCGTGTGCAGGAGACAGCGCGACTCTCTCACAACCGGCGCAGGACTTCCAAAACAAAACCAAAAAGGAGGCAGCGGCCTCTCCCCCCAACTACCGCAACCCCCTTACCCCAAGCTCTGGATCTCCCCTGAGCTCCGAGACCTCTCACGCCAATCCTGCAGTCGCTAGCTTGCGATACCGCAGCAATATCCGGGATACCAAGTCCCCGCCGCTGCCTAGCAACGGAGTCGACTTCCGCCCTCCGATGACTCCCATTGATTCCAGCGGCTGCCAGCTATCTTCCCAGTGTCCAATGAGATGGAAGCATGGTCTGCCCGGTACCGCCCCACCCTGCGAGACCTACGTGAACCCCCGCGCCTGCGGGTCCTCTTTCCTGCTGAGCGTCTGGCGAGGCGCGTGTGTGGGGCGCAGCGGTCGCCTGGTGCTTTGCCAAAGATTGCAGGACGCAGAACCGCTGCCGACAGCATTCATTAAAGTAGTTTGGCTGGTGGCTGCCGTGTTAGTCCACTTGAATGTACAGAAATAACGGTTAACAAATAAAAACAAAAAAAATATATATATATATCGGGTGATGCCTTTTTATTGGACTAAATACGGAGGATAATGTTTTGGTTGTTTGTTTTGTAGGCCCTTAGGGCAGTTCTTTCTAGTGCAAAGAGCTGGAACAAAATTGTTTTCTGTTTGCAGGGAAAGCTGTAAAAGTTTCGACCTCCCTAGCATACGATGCAAGAGTAAAAATATTGTCCCTGCTAACATACGGGCCGATGTAGTAAAAAACGAGGGAGAGCAGGGGCTAGTGCCCGCTCTCCTGTGCGCGTGATACAGTAATTTAATTTATTTCATTTAGGACCGGCGGTAAAAAGAGGCGCTAGGGACACTAGCACCTCTTTTCGGACAGGAGCGTCGGCTGTCACCGGGTTTGACAGCCGACACTCAATTTTGCCGGCGTCCGGTTTCCGAACCCGTGGCTGTCAGCGGGCTCGAGAAGCGACTCCGGCAAAATTGAGCATCCAGTTTTCAAGCCGCGGGCCTATTTCAAATTGTTTTTTTAAACTTTTTTAAAGTTTCGGGACCTCCGACTTAATATCGCCATGATATTAAGTCGGAGGGGTAAAGCTAGCATGTCCAAATGCCGGCTAACTGTATTGGCCCACAGATAGAATCAATCTAAAAGTTTGGAAAAAGGGCTAGTGCTGGATGTATAAATTCAAGGCTGTAGTTGCTGGGGGCCTTAACAGCAACCGTGATCTCAGTGTTTTTTTGGGGCTAAGTTGTGATGTCATTGTTACCCCATGTCACTATGCACCTTATTTTTGCTGGTGGATTTTATTTCGGATGTAGTTATGTCATTGCTGATGGTTAAAGAAGATTTTTTTTTCCCTTTGGTTCTCCATTTTGAATCACTGAAACCCTCGCTCCTGATGAAGTATGGTAGATTTTGGCCACAGATAAGTATTTTCTTTTTTTTTTTTTCAATTTTATTCTTATTGCATTTTAAATTATTTACACAAAATAACATTGTGAATGGAAAAATCAGATGATACTTTTAGCATTTAGCAGTAGTCTCAGCCAAACTTAATACCATCAGCAATAGTACTATGTTCGTATCATCCTAATAATAAGAAATTTGGGAGGCAGATACTAAATACACTTCAGAGCGAACGAATCTTAGGCAAAAGGCAAAAAGAAATAATGGCGGTCGAGAGAATGCCTACTTGTGCCTACTGTACTGTCGTAGTAGCTGCTATACGTGAGCCAATAAAGAAACGTAATTGAGACGGTTCAAAAAATACATAAACAGAGTTTTGAAATTTTACTACACATTTACATGGGTAGCGAATGACAAATTTAGAACAAATAGTTAAAGCTTCCGTCCTTAATTCAATAAACTTTTTCCTCCTCTCCTGTGTCGACCAAGTAATATCGGGGAATAACCAAATTTTTTGACCATAATATTTTTCAGATCTTTTGCAGAAGAACATTTTCATCACCTTATTTTTTTCTGTGGCAAAAGCAAAAGTCACAAATAAAACTCCTCTTGAAGTGACTGGATCCTCTATTGATAATTCTAACAAATCAGAAATATTCATTTGCACTTGGGGTTCTTCCTTCTCCTGGTCAGCCTCTCTTTTCTTCTGAGGTAGATAATAGGCCTTTAAAATTAAAGGCAATACCTCCATTGGTATTTTCAAAACTTCCATTAAGTATTTCTTAAACAAATCAAGTACTGGCATTTGGGGTATGACCGGGAAATTAAGGACCCTAATATTTAAACTTCAAAGAGAGTTCTCAATATTTTCTATTTTCTTATTTAACACAGTCTCGTGCTGAATTATAAGTTGTTGATGACTCTCAATGTTCTTAATCTTGTTATCCATTTCAAGCAGTTTATTATCTTGGACTTCCAGTCTTTTCTCATTCTCTATACTTCTTTTATTAGACTCCATGCAAACTTTTGACAAATTCACAATGGCTGTTTCGATGGCAGCCATTGCTTCCCACAAACTTTCTAACGTTATTACCACTGGTTTCACAAGAAAGAGGATTAATTCTGGATTTGTCTCACCCTTTCCAGCTACTCCAGATACAGTGTCCCGTGAAATTCTCTGCAGCAGTGTTTCGGGGATATCTCTCAGCATCGGAGGTATATATCCTCCCAGCTGGATTGTTCCTCCCGCTTCTGCCAGGCTCCGACCTCCTCCTCTTTCCTAGCTTAACGGCGAGCATTTTGGAGTTGACTCCCGAAACTCACTCTCTCGCAGAAGTGGGGACGGCGTCTCAGGCGCTCAGCGAGATTTCTTCTGCCTGGGAGGGGGACGTTCGCTCCATGCCCCAATCCATCGCGGCACTCGCTCCCAGCTGATTCGGCATCGGTGTGAAGAAGGCAGGAATAATACTTTGTCGTGCTTCCGGGGATTCCATAACTGCCTGGCTCTCACGGAGTCGGGCCTTACGTTTCGTGTGCGGCATTCGTAAGGCAAAAGTCTAAATTCAAGGGAAAAATGTAGAACTTCAATGGACCTGCTTTCTTCCGCTTCTCATTCGGTCGCCATCTTGGACTCCGCCCCAAGATAAGTATTTTCAATACATTTCGGTGCATAGAACATTGTTTAGTTGCATTATCCCACAGCCAACAGTTGGACCGTGATTTAAATATCGACAATTTATCCCCTGAAAAAGCATCGATTACAAAACATGGGCTGTGTTGGACTTGTCTGACATTTTGGACTAAGACAGTTGTGAATGACTGATTTATATGCCTTTCAAAAAAAAACACAAAAAAACCCCACAAAAAACTTGTTTTGCAGGTGAATGATCGAATTAACTGGGTGGTCCATGCCTAGCTTGGCAGACTTATTTACAGGTTTGCTGAGATCCTATAAGAAGTGTTATTACTTGATTTTTTATTTTTTATGATGTTGTCCCTCTTCTGTTTATGATATGAAAACATTTAGGAACATACTAATTATTTAAAGGAGGCAGGTAATGAACTTCTAAGCTCATCTCTTATACACAAAAAAAAATATTAACTTTTCCTCATGATCCTGTCCTACTAATCCAGACTTGTGGAATATATCCCTCCTACCAACAAATAGAGGCAGACAGCAAAAAGCTTTGCAACGGATGTCTCTCTTCCCTATATAGTATGGCAGAGCAGGGGAAGTGAGCAGAGACTCTCTGCCTCCGGCAGATGGTAGTAGTCCAATCTGGTTTAGCAGGATAGGCTGTTGGCCTAGAAGCCCACAACTATGACAGGTTGATTTCATCAGTGGTAGGCAGGCCCAACTCTGCAGAATATGAATGACAGAAAGATCTTTCTTTCCTGGGGCAACAGGGTCTCTTTAGATCCAGAGATTCTCTACCTTAGAAAGACAGCAAAAAGGTAAAGCCTTCTAATCTCAATATTAAAAAAAAAAAAAAAAAAAAAGAGGATACTGCAGGAGCTGAGTCTCCAGGCCCACCTCTACTTTCCGCTCGGCTTCTCCCACAATTTCATTGCTGGTTCTCCCATAAGAAACATGTATGGAAAGGGGTAGGGAATGCAAAAGGCTCTCTGTGCACTGACAGCCTAGGGTACCTGGCTCATTCTGCAAGGTCTCAATGGCAGCAAGGCCCAAGGGAGGGAGACAGGAAGGGGTGGTACAGGAGTCAGCATCACAAGTCCTATGTGAGTACAGTGGCTCTGTTCCCAACATTATTGCTATTTGGAAACATGGCTGCTGCATCAGCATTGTCAGGCACGGGTCCACAGGCGAAGGAGCTGGAGGATCCCTTGCACACTAGGAGGTAGGAATTCTTTGCAGAGTTTGTGCTTATTATGCATAAGGCCTATTGTGAGATGAAAGGTGGCAAGGAGGGGGGGGGGGGGGGGGGGGGGGGGAGGGGAGGGAGGAAATGGATTTTTACAAAAAAACAAGCTGAAGAGGCCTTTAGCTGCAACAAGGGCAGGAATCACTGCCAAGAGAGTCGTTGCTGCCCCTGAATGCACACAGCAACCCAGGAGAAAGAGGTATAGCTGAGTGAGACTCATGGGAGAAAGCAGAGCTGACTTTTTCAGCTGGGGCGGATTCAGCTATTATTTTACAAGATTCTCACAGGCCTTGAGGCTGATAAGGAGCAGCTAAAGGATGCGGCGCCTAAAGGGGATCCTATCCTGGCAGAGATAAAAGCACCTACCAGGACATTTCCCATAGATTCAGCTATTGAGGATATGATTGGGGCTGAGCTGGACAACCCAGCCTCAGTGCTAAGGTTTACAACGCCTATAGAAGCTTTGTCTCTGCTCCAAAAGAATGAGAACAAATGCCAGAGGTAGATGCCTCACCAGCAGTAGACTACTATTCCAGTTGAGGGAGGCAAGAATTAAAAGACCCTCAGGGCAGAAAGGTGGAATCCCTGCTTCAGGCAATGGTATGTTGGAGCTGTAGCCCAAGCGAGGATGCACTGGATGCCACACTCTCAGTCAGATCTGGAAAAGGAGGAATCACAAACTGGTAGAGAGGAGACAGCCCGCCTCGAGTCAGGAACAGCATTATTAGCCAATATCTTATGTGATCTAATTAGATCGTCGTCTAAGCAAGTGGCAACAGCGGTGATAGCCAGATATCTGTTAGAGTTGAGAAGCTGATCAGACTCAGCATCCAAGGCCAGATTAAGGATGCTGCCTTTCAACAGGCGCCTGGCTCTTTGGGGGAAACAGCTAGAAAAAATGGTGAAGGATTTAGGGAAATCAAAGCCCCAGAGCCTTCCACAGGGGTACTGTTAGAGGAAGCTTCCCTAGAGAGCACCTGATCAATGTGAGGCAAATCAAGTCAGACAGACTCTATAATGTCCAGAGAGCAAGACTACCCATAAGAGACAACCATTTTGGTGGAGTAGACAAGGGGGCCGGGGTCCTATGGGATGCAGGGGTGAATAATGGCAATTCAAAGGGCCACTCCTCTCTTCTGCCAGGAGGAGGACAGTTTTAGTGATATCATGAGGAGTGGACTTGTATCACAGAGGACCAATGGTCATGGAAATCATTCAGCAAGGAGGTGCCCTTGAACTGAGCATACCTATACCAGAAGCATGTCTCATCCCCTCGCAAGTCCCCAGAAAAGAAGATGGCCATTCGACCAACAATAGACAGACTGCTTCGTCTAGAAGCAGTGGTGGCAATGCCAGAATCGTAGCTAGGAAGAGGCAGATGTTCCATTTCTTGGTCCCGAAGGAGGGAACATTTTGACCCATTTTGGATATAAAGAAGGTCAGTCATTCCATCCTACATTTTTGAATGGAAACCCTGAAGTTAGTGACATTATCGGCAAGAAATGGACAGTTCTTGTCATCCTTAGATTTATTTCCACATCCTTGTGAGGGAAGAACATCAAAAGTTCCTGCATTTCAGAGTGCTAGGATGACATGATCAGCTCAAGGCTCTGGTCTTCAGACGAGTCATTGCCCCATCAGCATTCACAAAAGTAATGGCAGGGGTGGCAGCCTTCTGCACGGAAGGCATTCTAGTACACCCATACCTAAACGATTGGCTAATCAGGGTCAAGTCCTTTCAAGAAAATCTTCAGGCCATTCAGCGAATATTGCAATTGCTGGAAAGTCTAGGTTGGATAGTAAACAGACAAAAATCAGGTACAGCTCTCTTATTTGTTCATAGACTTAGGGGCAAGGTTCAAGATGAGCAGAGGCGTGTATTCTGGACAATGGAAAGTATCAGTAAACCGCAGGAGCAGGTGAGGAAATTCCTGGCCACAAACTCACCATGAGCTTGATCTTATGTATATGGGGCTAGGTTCAAGGCAGCATCCAGAGGCCTAAGCAATTGCCGACTCTGCTTATGCAGAGGGCCAGCGCTTTAGGCAGTGAGAGGAGGACAGTCCTGGGTTCTTTGGTGTCCCTGCTCCACAACATAACCATCAAGCACATACAAGCATATTTTACATTTCTGTCCCAGCAAATAGTGACTGCAAATGTGTCAGAGAACAGAAAAGATCGATAGATGCTTGAAAAACCTCACAAGAGAGCAGGACAAAATATTTCAGAGAATGATAGAGGCAGGGGACACCAACACTGCTGCTGATTTGCTCATTTCTCTGCTAACCATGCTGCTATTGCCAGGAGTACAGTCCCCAATGACCCTAGTCAGTGATGGAAGTCAGTACACCACTCCTGGTATGTCCAAGTACAACGATTTTTAGTTTTGGTGTTCTTGATAATCATGATGTGAAGATTTTATTTTTTTAATAAAATATAAAACACTTTTGGGCAAAAGACTTGTGCTATAAGCACAATGGCTGCCTGGAAGTTAGAACTGAGTCACATGGTCCTGGACTGAACTATCGATTCGGTTGCTGCCATTGGAGCAGCTGGGAAGACAGGAAGATGACTGGCTCTGCTCTTGGTTCTCTCAAGTATTACAATGTAGAGGACACCAGCAATTAAAAAAAGTTCTTAAATTCTTCTGGCTTTGTGCCGAGCCCAAGCCAGAATGCTATAGCTGGGGTGTAGAACACACTCCATTTTTCTGAGGAGGTTCTTCAAACAGGCCTCACTGCCAGGCCTCCGGCCCATGCTTCTCTTTAATTAGCCAAATGCTATCCACAATTCTTCCATCCTGAAATTAAAAAAAAAAAATTGAATTCTTAAGAGTTCCCACCGTAAAGCCCTGAAAACACAGCACTGGCTGGAACTGTGAACCGACGGCTGAGCCCTAACCAATAATAAATAAGGCATTTCCAGGCCATCTCATACGCTACCTGGTCATCTGAGACTTGTTGGAGATATATGTGTGTTTTATTCAGGATCTGCATACGGGTATAGCCATAATCCTCAATCCTCACTGCACTCCAGTTTCGGGGTTCAGGGACAAATGGATCCAGCCTTTCCTTACAGCCCTAGAAAAAGGCCCAATATCAGCTCTGTAAGACAACATGGCTTCTACAGAAAGTCCTGTGCAATATAGCCAGGAACAGAGACTGGCTTTCTATTCCTTTCACAGCCTTTGGGAGCTTTGTAACATTATGCACGTGTGCCACGCCATTATATAATCGTATCTTAAGATTAAAATGAAGAGATCTCAGCAAAGAAGTGGATAGTCCCTAATGCTGAACAGTTTGAGCACTTGAAACATGTCACAGTCAAAGAAGGCATAACATATTCTCTGTCTTCAGTGCTGGCTGGGATAGGATAGGATGAACAGGAGCACAGCTGCAGAGCATCACATGAAGGAAAATATCCCATGCTCTCATTAACTTACCGCTGATCCTGTGATGATATGGACAGGTGCTCGCGGGTTGGTGTACGGAGCTTCCGTGCTGCCATTAAACACCTACACGAAAAGAGAATGACCGTAGGTTACGACGCAGCCGAGAAGCAGATCATTCTATAAACACATACAAGTGCTTTATGACTACGGCATCTGGTAAGCAGATACAGGAACAATACAGCCACTGAGCTCTCTAAAACCAACCATGAATTTGTGCCAGTTCACCACCACCACCATGTATAAAGTTCAATATCGGCCTGCCTCCTTCCCCCCCATGAACTTAATCACCTTGTAATCATAGAGTGGCCACAGTCTCTCATAGGAGTGTTCATGGGCCCATAGCTCAAGATCTACACCTTTAGGAGAGAAATACAATCCAAGTCAGCAAGCTCTGTTCTGAGTACATAAAAATCAGAAGACAGTTATGCCACCCCTCCTCCCATCCCCAGACCCCCATGCTGAACTCAGGAGATTCCTCCTGCATCTACAGATCCTGGCTCCTCAGCAGAACAGAGGTTTTGCTGTAGGTTTTTCCCCTGGGAATTCCCCGGTGTAGGAGAAAGGCATGTGAATAACTCTGCAGGAAGTATTGGTTATATGAAGCTGGATGAGTTTCTAGAAGACAAATGGTGAGACTGGATCAGCAACCATGACTTTCTGGGTATCAGAAAGGATTTTTTTTTTTTAACCTCCAGAATTGGATTGGCTGAACTTTCACTTTTCTCCAGATCACTATGAACTGAAATATCCAAACCAGGGGAGTTTGAAGAGCAAAAGTTTCTTCTAGCCCTGGTAAGACAGCAACAGCACACATAGGAGGAAGGGCAAGCTGGAGAAGGGAGCTAGAAATACAAATGGAGTACCATATTTGTAGAACAAATCTTCCAGGCCAAACTGATGGTCAGGGAGCCCCAGCCGCACCTGAAGAAAATGAAAGAACGCAATTCAGTATCTTCCAACACAGCCGTAGCCCAAAAGAATATAAGATTTGTCATTCTGGGCCCGCCCAAGGGTGCACTGTGCCCAGCATCCTGTCTAAGAGTGGCTTTCCCTAAGTCTACCTGGCTAATAATTGTTTAAAGGCTTTTCTTTCAGGAACTTCTCCAAACCCCTTTTAAATCCAACTCTGCTATTTGCCTTGACCGCATCCTCTGGCAATAAATTCCTTATGGATGGACAGAAAACCTTACATAATGTATTTTATAGCTAAGTTTTACGCTGCGATTTCATCTGACCAAGTATCCTGTAAATAATACCAAAGTGTTTGTCATTCCGAGAATCTCATGTACGTGCACGGCGTCCAAGCTGCATGCAGATGTGCTTTTTCATGGTCCCACAAATAAATGCACTGGGTCGTAAAGGATGGCTGCAGTCGAAGCGGTGCTGGAAGGGGGAAGCACAGCAACCGCATGGTGGGTGGGAGGAGAGATAGAGGAGCATGGGGGCAGCCAGAGAGACTGGCGGAAGGAAGAGATAGAAACTGGTGTAAAAAGGCTGAGGGAAAGAAAGAAAAACAAGTAAGGACAGGCTAGAGGATTAGAGAGAGACAGGTAGGGTAGTAGAGACATTTAGGGATGGAGAAAGACTGATGGGCCCAATAACAATACACTGAAGTGCCAAATTTCACCACAAATCTACCGTGGATTTTGTGCAGTATAAACTATTATTGTGTCACTTCAATAGGCATCACAAATACATAGGCCCTCTCCTCTCCACCACCCCCTCACACAGACCTGCATGTGCATTCCCTTCCTCTACATATGCGTGCACTCCCTCACGTCTCACACATAACATACAACCTGCATGTGCATCCTACCCCACTTTGGCCTATGCATCTTACTCAGCCCAACACTCTCCCACACTCACAATGCTCTCATGCTCCGTGCAGTCATCCTGGTCATTGTTGGAGCAGTACATAGGCCGGTGACCCATTGTGATCAGCCATGGATGCTGCCTGCGCTTTGCAGGCTTACTGGCTTCCTGCAAAAAAAAAAAAAAAAAAAAAAAAAAAAAAGTACACAAACCCAGAATAGACAATAAGGAAACTTGAAAGATAATCTTCTGAAGGCACCTAGCCTTCAGTTCCACAGCTCATCACTAGGAGAGTATGCCTTTAAGACTGCCCCCTCCTCTCCTCACCTGCAAATCTCTCTCCAGCCACAGATACTGCTCCCCGACAAGCTCAGGGCCATACTCGGGATAGAAATACACCTCCGTGGAGAAGGAAATAATATGAGCAGGTCCAATATCCCAGCTGTTAAGGAAAAAGGTGGATGAACTTAAAATGGGAATAACGGCACCACCTTTTAAACATGAAGGACCACCTGCCAGATCCAGACAGACACACATACACACACACACACACACACACACTGTACCTGCTCCTATGCCTCTACCCAGCCTCTCCCTGCCACAGCACTTACCTGTACCAGAGACTTTCAGTGTTCCCTGGCATACTGAATCTATTCCGATAATTGGAGAAATTGCTGAGAAAGATAAAAAGACAAGAATAAGTGCTGCCGCCCCCCCCCCCCCCCCCACTTCAAGTTTCTGCTGTAATGAACTATCCCTCCCCCCACCCCCCCCCCCCGGAAAAAAAAAATATATATGCCTTCTTCCTCCGAATCTCTGCTCCTTCCCTTCCCCTAAGATTGGATGCCCCTCCTTGTGAAAGTGCGTAGTGATTAGAATGGAGCTGTTCACCTCACATCTCGGGAGAGGAGGGATTTCTACTTACTATTTCTCTTCATGGTTCCCCGGGCAGGTCATGTAGGGTACATAAGCAGCCACAGATTCAATCTGGCGCATGAAAGCGTCCCCAATCCGGGCGTTGTCCTGCCCCATGAAAACACCAATGGGAGAGGTGGAGAGAAGTCAGCATCGTGGTGCTGGATTACAGAGAGCAAGAGTGTGTTCATGCATGCCACTCTGAGCAGGTTTGGTTGTACAGACAGGTCTTCAAATTGTTCGTGTACACCCGTGTGCCAACAGATGCACGTGCAGGAGTCAGACTGTGTGTATGCATCAGGGATGTTAAAAGAGAAAATCAGCGATGTGAAGACCCGCCCCCCCCCCCCCCCCCCCCCCGACGTCATGACGACCAGCCAGCGGCAACCCGATTAACGGCGCGATTCCACCAGGCGCTGTTACAGAGGGGCAGCCCACTACCATCGGGCACTTAAAGAAAACTACATCTTGTGAGAAAAAGACACAAAAAAATAGTAAAAATGAACTGAGATGTTAAAAGAGAAAATCAGCGATGTGAAGACTCGCCCCCCCCCCCCCCCCCCGACGTCATGACGACCAGCCAGTGGCGACCCGATTAATGGCGCGATTACACCAGGCGTTGCGTGCCGGGCGTGACAAAGGGGTTTTCCCCTTTGTGCTCCTTCTAATATAATTATATTTATGTTTATGTTAATAATTTAACTTTTATTAATGTTATTTAGCTTTTTGCTTTGTTTTAAAATTATTTCATTATTGACGTTTAAATGTATTAGACTAAGGAATTTTACTTCCTGCTCATTCTGTTTCATTGTAAACCGGTTTGATATGCATTTTATGCAGGAAAATCGGTATAAAAAAACTTAAAATAAATAAATGTGCATTCGTTTTCTCCATTTTGATGGGTACACGCATAGCTTGCCGACTTTTTAGTACATGCGAAAAAAAAACAGATATTATGCGTGGGTTTTTTTTTTATAATGTGTTATGTGCATAATATCCGTTTTTCTGAGTGTACTAGAAAGTCAGGTGAGATATGCGTGTACCCACTGGAACAGACGACATAAATGCACATCCTTAATATGCACACATACATGAGTAAGAAATTACGTGCACTGTGCAACCAAGCCAAGAAGAAGACTGACACACCAGGAAAATAAAGGCAAGAATTATATTTAAAAAAAAAATAATAATAATGTGGTGGTTACCTTGTCCATGTCATAGGCGAAGTCACCTGGAAGAAGAGATTTGCCTAATCATTAAAGAGGCAAATTACAATAAGCTGCAGAGAGGCAAAGACACAGGTACTTTTGTAGCTGCTTACCTTTAGAAATATTTCAAAGGGAAACTAGGCAGGTATTTCACTCCTGCCATTTGTGTGGCCAGGGTTCGGGGGAAAAACCAGCGTAAGTGGTTCCCTCCCCCAACCCAGTGGCTATGTGTAGGCAAGTTGTTCGACACAGCCACTGCACCTGAGACAATTTTGTAACCCAAGGCATCTAACTCGCTGGTCAGGTGCCTAGATCCCTTCAAAAAAAGTATTGCTAGAGCAAAAGGAACGAGTAAAGTGAAAATACTGCCCCCTCCCCTTCAATCCTCACACAGCACCTACCGATGTGAAGGATGACGTCGTACATGCCCTGCTGCGTCTCCCGTTGCAAGCGGCCCAGTGACTGCGGATTCTCGTTGCCCAGGTCTCCGAACAAGCTGAAGCGGGGGCTCCAGTCGCTGCCGTTCCTCAGAGCCACAAAGTAGAACTTCGCGCTCCAGCCCAAGTCACTGCCACAGTGGTAAACTAGGAATACAGCAGGGACGCTACTGATACGGTGACACACAGCAGTGCCATTAAGGACACCTCAAGAGAGCAGACGCACTATTGCAGTGTTCTTCACTGTAAGGCCCAGGAGCCGCTCCCTGACTCTCCCCACAAGGTGCTGCCTGCTTTATTCTGGTACTGCGCAGTTCTCAGCGAGTTTGAGCCATATGGTGACCAAACTCCCGTACTTGTCTAATAAGACCATGAGAACAATGTGGGAGTTTGGGCTCAAAACCAGCAAGAGCTGTGCCGTGCCAGAAGAAAACAAAATGAAACTGTTTAAGAGGCAGCACAGACAGTAAGCCTCTGGAGAAGGTATGGGGGAGGGAAACCAGCTTGGAGGGGATGGGGCGGGAGCTGACTGGTCATGCAGGTAGATAGGGTTAAGAGTGAGTATGTACTTGGAGGAAGACTGTGAAGGCAGATAAGCTGGTGGAAGAGTGTATGGGAGAGGAACAGGCTGAGGGAGAGTGTGTGTGGGTGAGCAGGTTTTGTTTTAGTTACACGAGTTACCCTAAATGCATCTAAACAGCTAGTCCAGCTGCATTATCAGAGGGGACCCCCCCCCCCATGAGTCAGCTGGATCATTGGAGGAGGACCCCCTCCTATCGCCTGGCGTGCCAACCACTATGTCTGACAATTGTCCCGGCTCTCGCGCTGAACTGGTTTTGTCAACGTGGCCCCTGCTTGAAAAATAGCAATGATCACTGCACTACTGAGACGCACACTAAGATCCTCACCGTAGCCCTGACCTGGCATCAGTCCTGTCAGCTCCACCCTGTGGATATACATTGCTCGCTGCCTCCATCCTCCATCCACAAACTTGGTGGCTTCTCCTGTGGCGCACTCTGTGAAAGTCTCTGGTCCGGGAACCCTCTGGAACTCCACCACAGAAGGTGCAGGGCTGAAGGTCGTCCAAGTCACCTTCATGGATGTGGGGTCCCCTGTCAATGTCACAAGGTAAAAACCATTTAAAATAAAAAAAAAAAAAAGGAGCAGCCTCGAAGATTGCAGAGTACTGAGATAGAGAGAGCAACCGCCATGCAGTGGCACACTAGGGAAGGAAATCAAAACCAAAAAAGTCGAGTCAGCATAGAGTGGACAGGATGCTCTGCATCCATCACAAGTTCTGGTTCAAAATACTAACGGCTCCGGGAGGGCAGACTTTGTTAGCAAGATGTAACCCTCCCAAGATCTTACCTGTGTAGGACAGGTGGACCTGCTCAGGTTGGGTCCAGACAGGAGGCACAGAGTGCAGCTCAGGAAGTGTCAGCAAGAGGCAGAAGAGCCCGGCCACGGCGTCCATGGCTCAGAAGGCATTACCTGGAGCTGCGCTTCTTCCACAGATGGGCAGACTCTGGAGCAAGACACCTTTCTCAGCAACTCTGCAGTACAGCTACTGCAATAAACAGTGACCAAAGAACATTATCTATAATCTTGTAACGGAAAAAAAAAAACAAAACAAAAAAACAGCACAGAGCATATTTGCTTGCTTTAGTAAGCCTAAGGGAACCTGTAAATCCCCAGCAACAAGCTGCAGAGAAGAGCAAAACTCTGCCCAGCCCAATTCTTAGGGGGAGGCGCATACAATAAAAGGAATATACTCAAGACTATGAAAGAGATGCTGTGCACACAGGGAAATGGACCTGCATAATGTTACTATGAAAATCAGAAACTCAGCTAGGGAATCTGGAACACAAGAGTGGCCTACACAGCTGCCGTATACTCTGCCTGAATCTCTCACAGCGAGTTGCGCTTAACGGATCTAAGAAAAGAAAACAGCTCAGAGAGGCACTATGGCCTCCAAAAGCCAA
Source organism: Rhinatrema bivittatum (assembly GCF_901001135.1). Lineage (NCBI taxonomy): Eukaryota > Metazoa > Chordata > Amphibia > Gymnophiona > Rhinatrematidae > Rhinatrema > Rhinatrema bivittatum. The sequence continues at coordinate 79,758,279 of NC_042625.1, forward strand.
AACTCCTTTCTTTAACTCAGCATCTGGGAAGCTGCCTGTCTTTAAAAGGTTTTAGCCAGACCTCAAATAAGAAAATAGGGATTTGGAAAAAAAAAACAAAAAACACACAGATACTGGAACCCTCTCCTCAGAGACCCTTCTGCCTCTCCCATCTGGAAGGGAATCCAGGATGTGATGTCTGCAAAGGATTCATGTGCCCAGGGAGCAGGGAAGACGCATCCCTGCAGGACGAGCAGGTACAAGAAGGCAAAGCTCCACTTCCTGGCACAAACAGCAGAGTCCCTACAGCACGGCTTCCCGATCCTGTCCTGGTGATCCCATGGCCAGAAGGAACACACACACACCATACATTTGCATATACTAAGTCTTCAATGTGTGCACATTTCTCTCTCGCTTATTTGTTGTGGGCATCCTGAAATCTTGACTGGCTGAGGGGACACCAGGACAGGCTTGGGATGCCCTGCCCTACAGAGCCCTACATCCCACAGGACCAGCTTAGCAAGTTCTTCAAAACATGAGGCTGGATTTCATCACTCTGTAGATCATGAAACCAGCACATTAATACAGAAGCTGGCAGGGCCATTTATTTATTTGATTTATATTCTGCTTAATATATTTAGAGGGCTTACAGTCTTCGTGTTTTGCATGTGTAAATGCGCATAAGTTAGCTTTTGAAAATTGCTGCACGAGTATGGTACGCGTGTATCTCCCGTGAAAAGTTACCTCCTAAGTTTGTACCTGAGGGCAACAGAAGGTCACAAGGAGCAAACAGCAGGATTTGAATGCTGGCTTCCCTGGTTCTCGGCCCACTAGGCTATGGCTTCTGTGCTGGGCTGTTCCTGGGAAGGAAGCCTCTGTCCTCAGAAATCAGTCAAGAGCCTGGCTCCTGGCAGAAAGGCTGGACATGGCTCTGTGCAGAGGTGGCTCAGCAGGTTTTACAAGTGACTCTTGACCCCCGCCCTGTGACTAAAATTCACAAAGGTTCAATAGCACATAACTAGTACTGACCTACTAAGGAGTGTTTAGCTCAGGAAAACGTGAATATAAGGTATCACCACTTCACTGTTTATCCATATACAAGTGTTTTTAAATTGAAATGACACATTTATGAAAATAACATGGCAAACTAATGGCTGCAAGACAGGGGCCTCAGGTGGGCACATATGGGACTAGAGGCTGGGTCTCCAAGCCCCAGATTTCTGCACTCCAATCAGCAGACTACACAGTGAGCGCTGCATGATGGGAAATGAAGTCCTGAAAGTGACTTTGGCATCTTGGATGCCGACTCCTCCTTAGGTCACACTTTTATCACAAAAATTGGACATGGATGTCATATTTCTAAAGCTCAACTCATATTGTAAATATCTTAAATTTCTCATTTACAGAACAGCAGAACTCCGATCCAAGGCCTGGTGCTACCCTGAAGTTTTACACAAGCAGTCAGTGCACAGTCAGTAGAGATGATCATGGTTGCAATATGTTTAGGCTTTGGAGTTCAAACAGTGAGAGGCAGGACTCAGCAGCCAAGAAAATCTCCAAAACAGGTTACATATTTGCTCAGAAAATCTTTGAATCCTCCAGTTTATTTTTGTACAATTTCTCCCCTACCCACTTTCTCCCCAAGAAATGTAGGTATGCTGAAGAAAAGCATCCCAGGATCTTATATGAAGTGGAAACTTCAGGTTGGAAGGGAGCTCGCTCTGATAGCTTTATGAATTATTTCCTTGTCTGTATAGAACACACTACAACACTAAAAGTAATCACAAGGAGAAGGAAACAGACTTCCTGGCATGAATATATACTTGAAGTGCATAATTTAAATTCATTGCTTTGAATGTATGTATTCGTGCATTTTAAAAAAAAATTGATTTCAGCAGACAGAACTGGCTCTAGGACAAATAGTGCCCGGGACATAAACTGTCAATAGTGACTCACCCCATTCTCTCTCCCTACTCCACCCCTTCAAATATTCTCACCCTCACTTCCTCCCTCCAAGCATTCTCCCTATTCTCATGTGCTTCTTTTATCCCCACCCTGCCACTGTCCCTTTTATGAATGCATTATTTCACAATCTTTACATAACAAAAATAGTCCAATTCATATTAACATGAAATTCATATATACTACCCTACTGTGGGTTTTTTTTTTTAACTTTCTATTTATTGACCTATAAAATATGTGCACCAGTAGAAAGAGTGTTCTGTGGGTTTTGTCTTATTTCCAAAGCGCTTGGTAGTGGAGAGTTTGTGTTGCTCTTACTGAGGTGACTTCAGAATTTCTATATTATGTACATTGAATTTCACCTGTGAAATTATAATTGTGAAATTCTGAACCTATATAGAAAATCTGCATTATCAAAATAGTTTTTAACTCCAAGAGCCAAAATCCTACCTATAAAAGGCAGCACTGCAAATATTACATCGGCCCTAGAACACCAGTACACCTTCTACTGGGAAAACATAAGTCAGACTGCTACAGATCCCTACACAGAAACTAAACACTAGTACAATGTCACCTCTGTCACATAAGTGAGGTCTGCCTGTGTTCTGCCTAACACAGAATAAGGGACCACAAATTAGAAAAGATATTTGTAGACAAAAACTGAACTGGAAACCTTAAGAAGACAGATTCTGTATGAACTTCCTCCTGTACTGTGAAAAACACAAGGATATCAGAGATGAACATTCCCAGAGATGACATATTCAGATCACTGAACTTAAAATGAAATATTTTCTGAGCTTTTTATTTTTTTCTAATTGTGTTCATTCTGGTCTTTTTTTCTGCTTCCAGTGCCTCTCTCTTCTTCATTTTCCTTTTCTACGGTCTTCTTTCCATTTTCTTGCTCTTCTGTTTACATCACTTCCTCCCTTAGATTTGCCTCCAACACTGAGCTTTTCTCTTCATCCAATTTCTCTGCCTCTTTGCCTACTCAAAGCTAGATGTCATCCTCTCCTTGCAGCCTTAGTTTTTCACCTCCATAATTCTATTCCATATCCCCTGATTGATCTCCAAGTATCTGGATCTCTTGTCCTTAATCTCCCCTCCCCCCCCCCCCCCCCCCAACTGCTGCTTCCTTTCTGACTCTTTTACACTCCACCATTTTCAAACTGATTCCCTTTAATCATCCTCATCTATTTACTTCTACCTACTTTCCATTTCTCAACACCTTTTATTTAAGGCTAGAGGATGGGAATAAATAAAAAAGCTTAACCGGCACAGAGCGGCAGTTACTATCCTTAAGAGAAACATGGGGGTAACCTGCACAGAGCAGCAGTGACTGCCTTGGGAAGTCTGCTGGGCAGATTAGATGGACCATTTTGGTCTTTTTTTCTGCCGTCATTACTATGTTACCTTGCACTTTTCCCTCACCCCTCCCCATTCTACTTCTCTTGCCCACCATTGTCCCTTCCAGGCCTCACATTCTCCCAATTTTTATCTTTTGCCCATATCAGTTTTCTACCAATCACACTCCCCCCCTCCCAGTCCTTCTTTTCCACATCTCTCACCTCCTTCCCAATCCTCTCATTCCTTGATTCTCACACCTCCAGCCTCCTGTCCCACTCCACCCATCATCTGCTTTCTTCTGCCTCTAAGCCCCTCACCAGCTCCTTCCCTTTTGCTCACCCTCTCCCCTAGCTCCATGCCCTTTCTTCTTCCATCCTGGGTCTTCTCTTCCTTGTCATATCTCCATCACTAATCCCTCTGCAGCTGCCTCCATCCCCATGTTCTCTATCATTTTGTTCTCTCACTCCCCAGATTCAGGCTGCCTCACCCCTGATCCCTCTCAGCCTTCCCGCCACCTAAAATGTGGTCTCTCTCTGTCCCATCAGCCCAATCCTCTCCCTTCCCCAGTCCATCATGGGTCCTCCCCCTCTATCCTAGATCTTCTCTCCCACTTCATGTACCCAGCGTCCACTCTCCCTGGCCCAACCCATGTACAGTCTCCTCCCTGTCCATCCGTCCCGTCCCCCCCCAGCATGTAGATTTTTGTTTCTCTGTCCCTCACTATCCCATGTAGACTGCCCTCCCCTTATCTTACCCACCACCACTCAATCTCCCTGTCTCTGCCCCCTCCCCCCCACATGTCATGTCTTCCTCTCCCTGCCGTCTCCCACAATCATCGCATGTAGGACTGCATTTCCCTAATCCCCCTCCCCCACACACTCTCATGCAGATCTCTTTTTCCCTGCCTCCACCCTCTTCCTTAATTACCAGTGCTTTTGATCTTCTCCCTCCCCCCCCCCCCAGTATCCACAGTTCTGTGGACCCTGACAGTCGCAGGAGTGCCACTTAATAGCATGTCAGCTTCTTCTACCACACAGTGCCAATCTCACAGCTCATGCTACAAGACTGGCCCCATGCAGCTAAGGAAGTTGTCGCATTGTTAAGCACCACTCCTACTGGCCGTAGGTATGGATACAGCAGGTGGCACAGGCATAGAGATACATATCGGTATAATTTCACTGCTGCTGCCTGCTCATCTACTGACCAGCCAAACAGCTATGCCAGTAGGGCCCAGGGCACCCCCTCATCTCACGACACCCCCAAGCTTCAGCATAGTTCTGAAGATTAGTGTGGAGTTTAATCGTTATAGCTGTTCAATAAAAGACTGTGGATTTAAAAAATAAATCAGGTAGGACGCTTCTGTAAAGAAGTGTACCATTAGCAATATGCTGAAAGCTCCTAAGACACAGAAAGCCTATCCTAGATTACTTTGCCCAGGAAAAAGAACAGCAATTATAGATCTATGCAATAGGAAAGAAAGAACTTGGCTAATTTTACCTTTCATGCTGTCTGCTCGCACCTGGGTAGCGAGCTCTCTACAAGTAGAAAGCAAGAGCAGTACAGCTGCACAGACAGCGGAAGAACCCCATCTTAACGCTCCGCCCCCTGAAGGGAGGAGCCTGGAGCTGGCACAGAGCTGCAGGAAGGAGCATAGAGGAGCGCAGGCGGCTAGAGAGGAAGCCTCGGTCCCCTGGGGAAGCTTGCTGCTGCTGTGCCTTTGTGGTCACCTTCAGTAACCCTTAAATCCCAGAAAACAGCTTGAAGGTCGGGGAGTGACCAAACAAAGCAATCGAAAGAAGTGGAAGGACAAAACAGAGGCAGCACTGCTAGGTATTTTAACTGTACAGTAGTATTACAGGTACAGATAACTGTATTACATAAGAAATGCCATGCTAGCTGAAGGCCAGGGTCCATCGAGTTGCAGCATCCACCCACCTGTCTCTGACAGTAGCCAGTCCCTGAGTCATTGGCATAACAGTTTTACATATGTTGCCATTACCAAAGTAATACATAAAAGTAATGAAAATACAAAGAGAATTTTCTTTTTTTTTAAACAAAATATTAATATTAAAATCAAATTACATGGTCCAGAAAGGACAAAACAAGGACAATTCCCAAGTTTTAGTGCTGGCCCATATTGTGCCTGATCAGATTACATTTCTGGCTTGGTAGCAGGATATAACACTTTAAGATGTGCAATGGTAGGGCAGACCAAATGTCCATCAAGCCAGCAGCTTGTCTCTGACTGCAATCAGTGCAGGTCATTTAGGAAATACCTGGCAGATCTCAAATAGTAAATTAATTCTTTGGATTGGCACTACAAAGGGAACCCTCCAGTTGCTTGCTGCTGTTTCTCCAGGGAAGCAGGGATAAGCAGTGGATTTTCCATGTCTGTCTAATAATGGTTTATGGTCTTTTCCTCTAGGAATTTGTCCAAATCCCTTTTAAACCTAAGTATGCTAGATGCCTTAAGCACATACTCTGGTCACAAATTCCACAGCTTCCTTGTGCATTAAGTGAAAAAAAAATACTTTATCCAATTTGTTTTAAATCTGCTACTTGTTAATTTCTACTTTTACTGCTATTTGAAAGGGTAAATAACCATTCCCTATTAACCTTCCCTCCCAATCATGATTTTATAAATTTATCTCAAACCCCTGCCCAATACGATCTATGGTATCACACTTCCCTCCACCCCATCCCAAGCAGCAGTCACCTGGAACTGAGAAGGGAAGGGCCATGTAAGATCCCCGATCGAGAAACCTGCCCCCCCCCCCCCCCCCGATGTCACTGATGACAGCGCTGGACCGTTAAATGGCGCCAGAACACTGGGCGCCCACGCTCAGGGAGGTCACCCACCATCGGGCACCCTGCAGCACCCACAGCCATGAGAAAAAAAGAAAAACTAAGAATTTACCTGGAACTGAGAAGGGAAGGGCCATGTAAGATCCCTGATCGGGAGACCCCCCTCCCCCCGACGTCACTGATGACAGCGCTGGACCGTTAAACGTCGCCGGAACACCAGGCGTCGCGCCCCAAAGGGGCACCCCTTAGTGCAATCCGTAGTGCTAGTTCTAGTTAATATCTTTGTAATCAGAGGTCTCTCATGTGTGTTTAATATGCATCCTGTTATACTTTTTGCTCAATTTTTAAATGTATTGCAAGTTGAACCTTGTAAACCGTTATGATGGCTTTACCGAATGACGGTATATAAAACTCAACAAATAAATAAATAAAATCTGCTGCCTCAGGGCCAATCTCGCCTCTTTTACCTCGAGATGGCATTTTCTTATGTTCTTATGTTCTTATTCCCCCTATAGATGATGGCGGCTATGGCTGTAAGCCCTGGTTGCTAACTTTACTCCAGTCTCCACGCACTGCGGCAGAAAAACGCTACAATGAGGCTCATGGCAGCACCAGAAACGTTATCGAGTGGACTTTTGGAGTTCTGAAAGGATGATTCAGATGTCTGGATCACTCTGGGGGAGCCCTGCAGTACAGTGCAGAAAAGGTGGCGAACATCATTGTTGCCTGCTGCATGCTACACAACATTTGTCAGCGAATCGGTGTGCATGCAGCATGCAGTACATTAAATATGTACACCCTGGAAGAAAGGAGGAGCAGGGGTAATATGATTCAGACTTTCAGATACTTGAAAAACTTTAACGATCCAAAGACAACGACAAACCTTTTCCATCGGAAAAAAATCAGCAGAACCAGAGGTCACGAGCTGAGGCTCCAAGGAGGAAGACTAAGAACCAATGTCAGGAAGTATTTCTTCACGGAGAGAGTGGTGGATGCCTGGAATGCCCTTCCGGAGGAAGTGGTGAAGTCCAAAACTGTGAAGCACTTCAAAGGGGCGTGGGATAAACACTGTGGATCCATCAGGTCTAGAGGACGCATATAAAGAGCAGGCAACAAAACACTGCATGGAGCGGCAGTAGCCACAGAGGCATTCACGGAGCAGGATGCCAGTGGCCAGTGGTTGGTGTTCCACCTTCAAGGAGCGGAAGAATGGAGGGCTGCCATCTCCCAATTAAAAAAAGAAAAAAAAACAAACAAAAAAAACAAACAGGGATGGGTTCATGGGCTATAGGTATTACCAATTATTAGGCTTATTCAATTACCAATTATTAGGCTTTTCAATATTTGATGATAGTTAATGTGACTTTCAAGGCATACTTCACTTTCGATGCATATCCAGCATAGCTCCCTGCTTCAACGGCAGGGGAGAAGAAAAACTAATACTTCATGCATATCTCTGCTTCAACAGCAGAGAGCTATGTTGCCTCTTACCCAACTAATCAAACTTAACATTTCACTTGGAAGCAGCTCCATCACTGCTCTCTACATTAATAGTGGGGGTGAAAGGGAAATAGAACCTAAGGTTACTAAGAGCCAAGAGAAACAGATAAGTATGAGAAAAAAGAAGTGTGAAGCTTGCTGGGCAGACTGGATGGACCGATTGGTCTTCTTCTGCCGTCATTTCTATGTTTCTATGTTTCTATGAGATCAGCCCCATGGCAACAGATGACGTTCAGATAAATGCGACTCCTGCTGCTGCCCACCCCATAACTCGGCAGGCCACCTCAGAGCCTATCCCATGGTAACTGAAGAGAGGATGCAGTGGCCACCAGCAGATCCCATTCTGCTGGCAGCTGAAGACGAGCCCAGGCCCTGTGTGTGTGTATGTGGCTGGATGAGAGTGTGTGTAGTGGTGTGGTGACTGTAGTATGGGTGAGTGTGTGTGCTTATGAGTACCTGGGTGTGGAGGTGAGACCCAGGCTGGGGGGGGGGGGGGTTGTGTGACTGCCTGTGTGTGGGTGTGGATGTCTAGTCAGGTGTATGAAATCTTATGTGTGCGAAGGTGAGAGGCGGTATGTAAGTGGGGGTTAAGAGCCTGTGTGTGCATAGGGGTGGGTGGGTGAGAGGCTATATGTGACTGGATGAGCTCCTGTGAGTGGGGGTTATGTGTGACTGTCTGTGTGTGTAGTGGGGTGGGTGAGAGAGCCTGCATGTGTGTTTGTGGGTGGGTGAGAGACTGAGTGTGTGACTAACAGCATATGGGTATGGATGGCAGGAAGAAGACAGGTGGAGAAAGAAAAAACAGAAAAAAAGAAACCTTGTAAATGGAACTGCGAAGAGACCAAGAAAGGGAACTTGGGCAAGTTTTTAAAAAAGTCCTTTTTAAACACTAATCTTTTTTTTATCGCTACATAGATAAGGCTGATGCTGTTTGAGTCCTGAGAGGTTTGTGTTACTTCTCAAAGTGTTTGGTAGTAAAGGGTTTGTAGTTACTGAGATGCTGAGAGTATAAAATTGATAAGCTTTTTGCATTAAAGAAAGTAGTGCTCACAGGGTAATGAAACCAAAAAGATTTACTCACAGGCAAAAGATTTTGCACACAGCAACCTAATCCCTAGAGGGAACATTGGATAAAACAAAGGCTGGTAGGACTGAAAGGAGGTGGCACTATGTGCAATGTGTGCAAGCTAATCAAAGCAGAGCCTAGCTATTCATGCCCTACATGCTGCCCATTAATAACCACACTCCAGAGCTCATGCTGTAGCCAGGAAGAAGAGGCCTGCATGATTACATGTTCTCAGAAAGGAGCTCCTACATGTTTAAGAACCACCTCTGGTGTGTCTTGCAGGGGGCTGACAGGAGAACCCCACTGCTGATCAGGATATGAGCAGAAAGCAGTGGTGACTTTTTCATGGCACACCTGACAGTTCTAAAAGCATACTGATTGGAAACTCTATGCTAGTCCAGCAGTTGCCTTTATTACCGTGAATGAAAATTTTATCAGTGCCCTATAGAAACATAAAAATATTTTGTTGGGAGTTGCCACCATTTCTAGCACTAGGCTATGCCAAGCATCCACCCCCTATCAGTAAACAGGTATTCCCTCCTAGCCTTCCTCCCATTTCATTATATTTTGATATTCTGAATTTCCATTATTAGCACAGTTAATTCCATTAAAAAAAAACCAAATATACACATCATGAAACACCACCAAACATAATACAATCAAGAATAAAAACAACCTTTTTTTTACCTCAACATCATTATCATTGATATTTCCTAAAAACAAGAAATTGCTAACAACATATTTTGCAATTCTATCCTCTCTTTATAATTTTAGCTCAGTGCAGCTTACGTTTTTCAGGCATGGTAAGTCCTTTCCCTAAAGAGCTTACAATCTAAATGGATACCCAAGGTAGTGAGAGATAAAGGGGCTTACCCAAGCAAGGAGTGTCAGCAAGAGAAGCAGGATTTGAACACTGATCCACTGCCCTAACCACTAGGCCATTTCTACTCAAGTGAAGCCTTTTAATGCCTTTTGTTCAATATTTCTATTACCTTGAGGACTACTTCAAACAGACCACATTACTCCATTTTCAGTGTCAGTACAACGTAATCTGTGTGAGCTTTTGGTGACAATGGGCCTGGGTCTGGAAAGTCCACAAGAACAGATATGGATAACGAATGATATTCTACAAGCACTCAAGTGGAATATATCCTTAGCAGTATATGCCAGTATAATTGGGCAGAGTAGATGTGCCAGTTAGCCTTTGTTATATGTAAGGGCTCCTCCCAAAAGTTAATTGTATTCTTCCTAGCTGTTATATGTAAGGGCCCCGTCCAATAGTTTTTGTTTATTGTGAACCGATGCGATGTGCGAACGGATATCGGTATAAAAGAGACGTTAAATAAATAAAATCTTCCATCATCTACTATGTTACTATAGAAGCAGGCTTTTTCCATGCTAGCCTCATCTGAAGAACATGGCGTTTCTTCACTTAAGTTAAGTTTTGTCAATGTGACTTTGAAAAGGATAATCAGAAAGTTTTATCACTATTTTTTCACGAAAGGAAAGCATACAAAAAAATCTATACAATTGACCGATGATTATAAACGTTGGCAAATATATTCTATGCTAATTTAGCATTATTAACTATGCCAGTTTATGAGGTCTGGTGAAAAAAATATTTTTTCTCTCACTTGAGGTGTTCGATGAATTTTCTTTAAAATGGTGATGTTACAGCAGTCTTTTGGGAAATTTATGTTTTGCTGTTTTCACTGCAGTTAATACTTTTGAGAGTTTTCTGAGTATATAACTATAGAAGCAGGAACATACAAATTGAATAGTTTTTAAGAATAAATAAAGAGAGACAAACATAAGAAATCAAAGGCTTTTATTTTATGAAACTTGAATTTCCCTTTCAACCTTCACAATCCGTGAAAGATAAAGAGGACAAAAAGTGGCAGTCGCTCAGCAAGGATTTTATACTGTTATGATCCAGGTTCTCAATACCCAGAAAGAGAATGTGTAAAACCAATGGACATGCTCAAAACAACCAGTTCAGATTCAACATCTCTTCCTCTCAACTCAGGACACTCAAGAAATTGGTTACATGAAAATGCATTTATAATTTAGAATCCAGTGAAAAAAAATCTCCTTCCACAGAGTTCTGGTCCCTCCACATTCACTTCTTCTTTTGAACATGTGCACAATCGTACTTTCCTCGTACAATCTTAAGTTTCACACCAGGCAGATCTTGGGTCCGCCCACCCTCCACCAGCACAATGTTGTGCTCCTGAAGGTTGTGCCCTTCCCCTGGGATAAAACACACAACCTCTTTGCCATTACTGAGGCGTACACGGGCACACTTCCGATTGGCAGAATTGGGTTTTTTTGGTTTACGGATCATAGTCTTCAGAACCACCCCCTTTAGCTGAGGATGGCCAAAGGTGGGACCAAGCTTTGGTGGATCTGGTTTTGGTTTACCCTTGCGGTGCATCTGGTTTAGAGTTGCCATAGTACAGGTATCCTGACAGCACCCAGGCTGCACCACCGATGCTATTCTTGGTATGAGTACATGAGATACAGGAGGAATACCTGCAAAAACATCAGTGAGTATTATTAAAATTTAAAATCAACAAGATATTATTAAAATAATTTCTGCCGCTTACAGAATCAGGTATGGAGAATCAGCAGTTTTCTTGCCATTTGCAGGCAAACATTTTTCACTCACATTTACACTAAAAACCATACACATGTGAATATGCAATCATTTCTAAAGAACCATACTTTCTGGGAGCTTAATTACATTGCCATGTAATCAATGACACCTTTCAAAGAATCCAAACTTGGTACTACTTTAGAATCTCTGTCTTCATCCTCAGACTTTTATTTCCCTAGTAAAAGATCAGATCAGGGTGGGATCCCTATGATTGTGGAGCCTAGAGGAAGGGTGTAGCAGGACTGTGTTTCCTAGGTGGGGATTGGTAACCATATAGCAATTCTCTTCCTTCCATTAAAAGTATCTGAAAATGTTTAATTTCTTCTAAGAGCAGATGTCAACGTTTTAGTTACATGCAAGTTCAGAAGTATAATGAACATCCTCAGCCCACAAATACGTACAATTATAAAGGCCATAGATCAATTAAAGGCATAGTGTATTTAAATAAAGTCACCTACCCCATCTCCACGGTGCCACCATCATCCTAAGAAAAACTATGTTCATTCTGTGCCAGAAAGTACCAAACTCTTTAAACAGAGAACAGACCCCTGTGGATAAGAAAGATGGCTTATTAACATTATAGCAGGTACAGCCTGCGAGGTGCTGACAATAGCATACAGATGTGCTCCACCATCCATCCCGGGAACACATTCGCATATCATAGTTAGCAATGCAAAGTCACCAAACGATTCCGCAACGGAGATAATGTAATCAGGGCCCAGGAGGAAACCAAACCATGGTGCATGCTATAGGGGACATTATTAACGCGTCCTGTTACTTCTGCGCTGGCATCTTTACCATTAAAAATAGAGATTTCATCTTTTGAATGGATAAACATACAACAGATTTTTCACTAGGGACGATATGGAGAAGCCTCTACGCTGGGCTACTTTTAGAAAATCGGTGACTGGCTTACACTATAAGAATTAAAGCTTCCTCAACGCCTCACGTAGCGAGCACAGACCTATTTCTAGCCATTCTGATATTTCCGTTTCCCAGAAGGAGGCTCAAACCGGAAGTGCGTCACTGCAGATGGCTGAAGGAGCTTAGAATGGGGCAGTCGGCATCCGGTGCTTCGGGTGATACCCTGTGCCGGATGGACTTGGGGCCGCTGCCTGACGAGCTGCTGCTCTTGGTACTCAGCTTCCTGCCTGGCCGGGAGTTGCTGTGGAACTGCCGGCGTGTCTGTCGCCGATGGCGATGTCTGGTGGATTCCCCGTGCTTGTGGCGAGTGAAGTGCGAGCGAGAGCGGCGCACATCGCTGCTGGAGGCGGCGCGCTGTTGCCCGGACCTGCCCTGGGGCCGCGTGTACCTGAAGGAGCCCTTCGCTCGTAATCTGCTGCGGAACCCCTGCGGAACCGGTGCGGGGCTGGAGAGGAAATGGGTTTTGGGGATCACTTGCACTTTTTCATTGCAGTAGCCTCCCTGGCCCCTTTATAATACCCGGAGTCGGCAGACTGATTGGACAGAACAGTGAGGCGGAAGGCCTGGATTTAGGCATAGGCATTTGCCTAAGGTGCCAAATAGCTGCATTTCCCTTTGGCCTAGTTATGTCAAGAATGAGCCTGCTCTTGCAAGCCACTTCAAAGGGACACTGCTGTGGCACTCTGGGACTTCACCCCTATCTGATCTCCAGGGTTCCACCCCTTCCCCATACTGCCTATGGGCTCCTAAATCCAGGCCTGTGAGTCTGTATGGTAGGGATGATGCACTTTAAATTTTAGTTGTATAGTTCTGTAGTCTTATACAGACTCCTGTTGTGGCTGATTTCTTTTATCTTTTTCCAGAACAATTTCAACATTGGAAGTTGCAGCATGGAGGGGATAGATGGAGCGTGGAAAATAACAGAAGCCACCTGGAAGGGGCTAAGGCTCAGAGCTGTTTTGTTACCTCATTTAAGTAAGTAAAGATAGAAAGCAGCCTAGCAGGGCTCCAGGGAGGTTTTCAATTCCCCAAAGACCCAGAGGAGTCACTGAGTCCTTTGGTTATGACCCTAATGTCAGGGACCAAAACCGGCAGGATTTTTGGACACTAATCCACACTTTTCTTTTACTTAGTATTTCTTTGATAATCTTTTACTTGCCTATTTATTGTAGTATGTGATGAGTTGATTGATGGTTAGCCTTGTTTGTTTCCCTGTAAGCTGCTCCAGGGCTTGGAATAGGCAGCTAACAAATGCAAATTCATAAAAATAAATCCACTATTTGGATTATTACAAAGTGTAGTGGTAAAATAAAGGTGAGGGGTCTTGGATGTTAGAAGAGTTTGTGTAAGAGGACCAATGATTATGCAGAAAGGTAAAAATAAGCTGGCTAATATCAGCTATATATGCCTAGTATGGTGGTTGTTTATAAAATAAAATAAGATTCTGAGAATTGATAGGTGTTTTTAGTTATAATTCCTCACTTAATTTTTTGATGGAACACTTAAATACAAGGATTAAGCATGGGACATGTAAGAATCAAGATGCCATGGGTCCAATCTATAATGGTTGACTGCCACAACTCTGTCTAGAACTTGCAATATGGATAGTGTCTCTTTAAATGAAACCAGGAAAAGAGATATATATATATATATTTTTTTTTTTTAATTCATTTATTTATTATTATTTTTTTTTTAGACCTACGGTAATTGGATACCTGACATTGTTTGGTTTGTGAAAATAATATTAAAAGGTGTGGCTGTGGGTTACAGACCCATTAAAATTACCCCCTGTAGTTTCAATTTTAAATTGTATAAAGATGAATGTTGCAGATCTAATTCTGACTTTTTCATACAGCTGGTGCATCAAGTGGCAAGTCATTGATCTTTTAAAAGAAGGTTTATGGGAGAAACTTCTTGATCATCACCAACCAGAAATCTTAGTCACTGACTGGTAAGTAACTTGGCCTTCTCCAGTCATAAGAATATAAAAATAGCCATATTGGATCAGACCGAGTGTCCATAAAGTCCAGTATCCTGTTTCCAAATTGTGGCCAATCCAGGTCCTAAGAATCTGGCAGCATCCCAAATAGTAGATAGATCCCATGCTGCTAATGCTCATGGATTTTCCCCCAGTCTGTCTGGTTAATAACAGTTTTATGGACTTCTCCAGGAACTTGTCCAAACTTTTTTTTTAAACCTAGCTAAGTTAACTGCCTTTACCACATCCTTCAGCAATGACTTCCAGAACTTAAATATGCATTCAGTGAAAAATAGTTTTCTCTAATGTTTTAAATGTGCTACTTACTAACTTTATGGAGTATCCCCTAGCTTTTGAATTTTTAAAAGTAAATAACTGATTCACATTTACCCATTCTATTCCACTCAAGATTTCATAGACCTCTATCATCCCAACTCGGCCCTCTCTTCTCCAAGCTGACTCCTCTTTCTTCATAGGGCAACTGTTTCATTCCTTTAACATTTTGATTGCCCTTCGGTACCTTTTCCAGTTCAACTATATCTTTTTTTTTTTTTTTTGAGATGTGGCGACCAGAACTACACATAGTACTCCAGGTACAGTCTTACTATTAAGCGATACAGAGATATTATGATACTCTGTTTTATTCTCTGTACCTTTCCTAATAAATAGTAACATTCTATTTGCTTTTTTGACAGCCACCACATACTGATCTGAGGATTTTAAAATATTGTCCATAGTGACCCTCATATGCTTTTTCCTGGGTGGTAATTTCTAATCTGGAACCTAACATCATGCAACTATAGTGTGGGTTACTTTTCCCCATGTGCATCACTTTGCACTTGTCCACATTACATTTCATCCGCCATTTGGATGCTCAGTCTTGCAAGGTCCTCCTACAATTTCTCACAACCCGCTTGTGGTTTAACAGATTAATATTGTGTCATCTGCAGATTTGATCACCTCGCTCATTGAACCCTTTTCCCGATCATTTATAAATTATATTAAAAAGCACTGGTCTCAGTACAGATACCTGAGGCATTTCACTGTTTACCTTCTCCACTGAGGAGACTGACCAGTTAGTCCTACTCTGTTTTCTATCTTTTAACCAGTTTGCAAACCACTTATGACACTGCCTCCTGTCCCATGACTTTTTTTATTTTTCTCAGGAGCCTCTCATGGGGGACTTTGTCAAACGCCTTCTGAAAATCCAAATATACCACATCTACCAGTTCACCTTTATTCACATGTTTAACCCCTTCAAAAATGTAGCAGTTTCCAACCTCTTATTAATATTTTCTGAGAATTTTGCTGACTCTGCAGTTAATCCCATATGGATGTGTCAGACTGCAGTGCAAAAACATCAGGTTTTTGTGTGTTTTCATAAGAAACTGGTCAAGAAAGCCTTGTGGGTTTGTCCTGTCCATTTGTCTGTTGATCCTGTCTCAGCTGTAGTCCTGCAGAGGTCCCATCTTTTGCTTTTGGGGGTGTAGTATCCTGTTTTTATATTGGGGAGGTGAAAAATAAAGGTTGGCTGGAGTCTTCATCTGCAGCATGGCAAAGAGAACCGTATATAGCCAGAGAGCAGCAGATGCATTGGGAAGGAGATTGAATATGGAAGAAGACCGGTACATAGGCTGCAGTTTAGTCGGTGACCACTGGCCTGTGTACAAGAATGCTACTCCCACTGGTATGCACTCAATGGAAATATATATTCTGTACTTGAATCACTTTTTTGCTGGTCATCTTCATGAGCATCTGTTTTCAATTCCTCTGTAGAAATAGCATATGATGCTCCAGAGTAGGAATTCTTATGTGTATAATGCGTGCTAGTAATAAGTAGTGCAAATCTGTCCAACTCCAGTCCGGAAGAGCCTCAAACAGGCCGGGTTTTCAGGATATAGATTTGTATGCAAATCTATCATGCATATTCATTGTGGATATCTTGAAAGCCTGGCCTGTTTGTGGCTCTCAAGGACTGGAGTTGGTCACCCCTGAAGTAGTGTAAGTAAGGCCCACCTAGTCTTCCCAATTGATTTCCATTTGCATATAGACTAGTCTTAAAGCTGGATCCCAGTTCAATTCCATTGGTTAGGTATTCATTTAGAGAAGTTTGAGTTTCTAGATTAGGGCTTCCCAAATATGTCCTGGGAACCCCACAGCCAGTTGGGTTTTCAGGATATCCACAATGAAAATGCATGAGATAAATTTGCATCGTATCGAGACTGTGTCGCTCCCGCATCTTACTGTGCAGTGTCATTACTTAATTTTGACCAAAAGCTGTTGGCTAAGATCATGGTGGATAGATTGGCTCTAATAATAATAATACTACTGAAGCTGATTGACACTGGACAAGTGGGCTTTGTTAGGCAGCACTACACCCTGACTGATATTCGACTTTGACTGTCTGCCATGCTCTTGGGAAAGCAGCGTCAGGTTCCTTTTCAGTTTTGTTGCTGAAAAGGTTTTTGACTGGGTGGAATGGCACTATTTATTCGATCTCTTGTCCCATATGAGGTTAATGGGAAAATTTCAACAGGCAATAAAATTAAGAACTAAGAAATTGCCATGCTGCGTCAGACCAAGGGTCCATCAAGCCCAGCATCCTGTTTCCAACAGAGGCCAAAACCAGGCCACAAGAACCTGGCAATTATCCAAACACTAAGAAGATCCCATGCTACTGATGCAATTAATAGCAGAGGCTATTCCCTAAGTAAACTTGATTAATAGCAGGTAATGGACTTCTCCTCCAAGAACTTATCCAAATCTTTTTTGAACCCAGCTACACTAACTGCACTAACCACATCCTCTGGCAACAAATTCCAGAGCTTTATTGTGCGTTGAGTGAAAAATAATTTTCCCTGATTAGTATATAAGCCTGAGGCGACCTTAATTGTAAATGGGGAACGTTCCAATTCTTTCCCAATCCTGAGAGGCACTCGACAGGGTTGCCTGCTTTCTCCAGCTTTATTTGTGTTATCTTTGGAACTGCTTTTGCGCTTCCTTTAACGGAATACAGAGATTGCCGATAAGGAAATGGGCACTTTTGTTTGTAAATATGCGGCTTTTGCCGATGACATCTTGGTATTTTTGACTAATTCAGTGTCTTCTTTGCAGGCGTTGATGCAGGCTTTTCAATTATTCAGGAAATTCTCGGGCCTGAAGCTCAATGTTGATAAATCAGAGGCTTTGGCCTCTCCATCCTCTCTTTGGGAGCAGTGGCCTGGCACTTTCCCACTGAAATGAGCTTCAGGCCTGATTAGATACTTGGGTGTTTTAATTTCTCCAGATCTGGGTGATTTATATAAAATTAATATCTCCCATCTCATAGATTAACCCATGAATGCAGCTTTCTTTTGGAATAATCTGCCATTATCCTTAGGGGGAGGGGGAGAATGAATTTTTTCAAGATGGTGATTTTCGCCAAGTGGCTTTATGTCGTACAAAACCTCCCTCTGCGTTTTGTTACAAAAAGATCTCCAATTGATGGACACTTTATTGATTTCCTTTTTTTGGCAGGGGAAAAAGGCGAGAATCCCATTCAAACATCTGAAGGCGTCTTGGTTTGTGGGGGGAATGGGTGTCCCTGACTTGGAATCTTACAGTTTAACCTGTCTGCTGCTCATTATAAGAGACTGGATATATGGCAAGTCCTTTTATGTTAATTTGATGGGGGAGAGGGTGGCACTGCATCCCTTTGATGTAATCTTTGCATTTCATGCTCCATATGGTAAATTACCAAGTGGGTGGTCTAAACATGTTGTGTTGTCACCTCTGAAATGGGCATGGATCAAACTGACATCTTTGTTTGGCAAGTCATCTCTCAATTCTGTTTTTACCAATTAAAAGGAAATCCGGATTTTACACCTGGTAGCTTGTCGTTAGATTTTCAGAGATGGAGGGAGAAGGGTATAACCCAGATGTTGAATGTCATGGGAAGAGAGGAAAAAAAATTGCCATTTCAGGAGCTAGACGGTCTTACTGATGCTAATTACTTTTCCTGCATACAATTGAAACACTATCTTGCCTCTATGCCTTTGGTAGATCAAGACTCAGCTCTTCAGATTTACTGATCAAATTATTTTGACCTGAAGTAGTAAAGAAACTTCACTTGTCAACTTTACAGAAGGAGTTACATAAGTGGACCGCTCAACCGCGCTTTGGAGTCTTAGTTAACCGTTGGAAAAATGATGGTATTTTTGCTATTTCTGAAAGAACGCTGGGAGCTAGTTCATAAACAAGCTCTCTAATAAGTACGTCGGAGAAAATCACTGTAAGTTCCTGCACAGGGCATATATTGCCAGTGACCAGATATTTACAGCGAGTCTTTCTATCCCGATGCCTGTATTAGATGTGGCATGGAAGCAGGCACTTTTTCACATTTTTTTGGGCCTGTAGGCAGATTAGTCCCTTATGGTGTCATATCTATCTATATGTCCAAGGTTGTTGGATATGTGATTCCACTTTCCTCTGAAGCTTTATTGTTCGGACAGTTTCCGCCATTGTGGGGCTTTTTTGTTTTGTTTTTTTTTTTTTAAAGACCTGTCGGGATCGTTTTTTTTGTAATGAAAGCTTGATGCATTGGAAAGAAACAGTCTTGTTAAATTGGAAAAGCAAGAAAATGTTTTCCTTTTTGCAGTGGTGAAATTTGCTACAAGTTGATGATCCCTGTACGTACCCGGATCAGTCCAGACCGTGGGTTGAGCCTCCTGTCCAGCAGATGGAGACAGACCAAAACTGAAAGGGTATCCTATATCAGGACAGAGCCTACCCTGCAGCCCCTCAGTATTTGTCTGCCTCCAGCAGATGCAGGCAGCTCACCATTTTAGATTCACTTAGGGAGGCCACGCGGGCGGCATTGGGGGATGGGCCGATGCCTCCCGCACTTTCTCCTCAGAAGCCGGCCCGGGGGGGCGTGGCTTCTTCCCCCGTACCGGAGGATAGCCTGGGGGAGTCTTCCTCGTCGGGGGGACTCATCGTTTTCGTCGGACTTTGTGCTTTTAATGAAGAAAGTACTGAAGCACAGAGTCCTCAGAAAAAAGGCAAAGAGAGATCCTGAGGGCATTGGGAAGCAGTCCAAGTCCCAGAAGAGGTGGAATAGGGATAGGCCCCACAGGGACGTGGAACCCCCAAGAGAGAAACTGCCCTTGCGGACGGTCCCCCAGGGCATGGACACGGAGTCCTCGTCTCAAGAGGAGACAGATCTGCTCCCGAGACCCCTGGGGGGGTGGTTGACGAGTCGGATGGTGAGGGACCGGTGCAGCCTGGTACCAGCAAGGGGCTGCCAGTAGTGGACGGTGACGATCCAAAGGTGGTCCGGCTATTTAAAAAGGAGGCGCTGGTTCCACTCATCCCGGCCATACTCCAGGAGCTCGGTGTGGAGGCACCTCCAGTGGAGTCCCATCCGGGGGCCAAGATGGATCCGGTGTTGTTGGGTCTCCGGGGTCCACCCGTGGCTTTCCCATTCCATTTTGCGGCGACTGACATCCTGTTCCGAGAGTGGGACACTCCGGAGCTGGGTCTGAAGGTGAGTAAGGCCATGGATAAGCTATATCCGCTTCCGGAGGACGCTCTGGAACTTCTTCGCCTTTCTAGGGTAGATGCAGCGAAGCTATTGTCCTCTTTTTGCAGGATACTGGATGTTTTTCATCAGTGATTATCCTTAAAGGCACCGAAAGCATCTGTTTTGATGACAATGGATATTTATGCAAGAGCGATCATATACAGAGTTCATTCAGTGTTTGCAATTGTTATGTTTTGTGAGTTCTCTCGTTACTTGCTTGATCTTTTACTGGTTATCTTTATTCTTATCTGCTTTGACAATGGTTATACTGAAGGGCTGCAGGGTAGGCTCTGTCCTGATATAGGATACCCTTTCAGTTTTGGTCTGTCTCCATCTGCTGGACAGGAGGCTCAACCCACGGTCTGGGCTGATCCATGGTACTATAGGAATGAAAATTAACAGGAAAGAACTAATTTTCCTCTCTTGGAACAAATGGCATCTTAAGTGCGTCTACAAACGTTGGACATTATTTTTGGAACTTGGGGAACATATTTTGATATGCTAGCACCTAGAACGAGAAACCTAATTCTTGATAGTGGGCCATGATCAATCTTTCTTATGAGTGCATTATCTGCACTCTTTTCTACTGGATTCATACTTTATGTAATTTTTTGTATTTCATGTAACCTTTTCTGGCCAAAGAGGGTGGGGAGGAAGATTTACGGGGAGAAGTAACATTAATGTATTGCTATATCAAGGTTATTTTCCTTCATGGTACTTCAGAAACTCAGTACCTGGAGGAGCTGTTTGTATTACCTGTTCTTTCATTGCATATAAAAGATATTATAAACAAGCTGTTTTGATATAAACTGGAATTTATTTTGATGAAAGATAAGAGGGAGGAACTGTTAGAATCATTGTTTCAATTTTCCACTATCGGACTAAGTTTGTTTGGCATACAGTAAAGATATTCCATCCTTTTGGTCAATAATTTAAAATCATGTCTAAGCTTTTATGTTCATTTGCTTAGACACCAGTTTCCAACCTCTTCTTGGTATATTCATTTGCTTGAAGATTCTAATCTAGCGCATTAGCTGCTTTATCTATTTATAGCACTTTTCAGCTCACACCATGAAAATTTACCAATCACATCCAAACTTGGTGGGAGAAGGAGTCAGGTAGAACATGGGCCCGAGACCTACCTAAGAAATTGCCATGCTGGGTCAGACCAAGGGGCCATCAAGCCCAGCATCCTGTTTCCAACAGAGGCCAAACCAGGCCACAAGAACCTGGCAATTACCCAAACACTAAGAAGATCCCATGCTACTGATGCAATTAATAGCAGCCGCTATTCCCTAAGTAAACTTGATTAATAGCCGTTAATGGACTTCTCCTCCAAGAACTTATCCAAACCTTTTTTGAACCCAGCTACACTAACTGCCCTAACCACATCCTCTGGCAACAAATTCCAGAGCTTTATTGTGCGTTGAGTGAAAAAGAATTTTCTCCGATCAGTCTTAAATGTGCTACTTGCTAACTTCATGGAATGCCCCCTAGTCCTTCTATTATCCGAAAGTGTAAATAACCGATTCACATCTACTTGTTCAAGACCTCTCATGATCTTAAAGACCTCTTTCATATCCCCCCTCAGCCGTCTCTTCTCCAAGCTGAACAGCCGTAAC
Source organism: Rhinatrema bivittatum (assembly GCF_901001135.1). Taxonomy (NCBI): domain Eukaryota; kingdom Metazoa; phylum Chordata; class Amphibia; order Gymnophiona; family Rhinatrematidae; genus Rhinatrema; species Rhinatrema bivittatum. The sequence goes on from NC_042625.1 coordinate 79,779,675, forward strand.
CTCTTCAGCCTTTCCTCATAGGGGAGCTGTTCCATTCCTTTTATCATTTTGGTTGCCCTTCTCTGTACCATCTACATCGCAACTATATCTTTTTTGAGATGCGGCGACCAGAATTGTACACAGTATTTAAGGTGTGATCTCACCATGGAGCGATTTATAGAGGCATTATTACATTTTCCGTTTTATTAACCATTCTTTCCTAATGACCTCAGTCTAATAAGGTTAAGGTCTTTTAATAGGAACAGGGTGGAAAACTGCTATGCATGCAGGTGGTTTTCGCTTTACTTGTTGCTAGTTAGAAAGGTCGGATTAGCAGTCCTAGCAGAAATGCAGCTGTTCACATAGCTGGATCCGCCTGGCAGGTTTTCCACTTCTTGTATTGATCACATCAGTGTGGAGTCTAAAAAGGCCATGGGGACCTAGGAGTCTAGATGTTAGGGTAATAACCACAATGATGTTGGTGACTGTTTGGATTATCATGGCGCCTTGTGATTGAAAATGGGGATTTTACATGCCTACTTACACAGGCATGCAATGAAACAAGAATGCAAAGCCTGTCTTGGATAAGGAGTGATTATCCTACAGGCAATCATGCTCTTTCTGGCTTCTGGGATATGTCCTTGGCAATGTGGAAAAGAATAACTGGATGGACTCGTCTTTTTCTGCTGTCATGTACTATGTTACCATGATTTCTCTTTTGTACTTGACTGTTTTCAGCTGCTGTCACCCGTTTCTATGCTTTTGTCTGTATCTTAACACATTCTGGGAGCACTTTATTCTGCTTCTTACTCCCTGCATACCCTGCCTTCTACATGCTGTGAATTTGATTTGTTAATATATATGTATTATATCTCCCTGTTTTTCTTAATTGGACTACTAGTGGCAACAGTAAGAATCTTCAATCCCATTTCATAGGTTTTTTATTTGTCTTGACTTTCTATACTTGCCAATCTTTATTTTAAAGCTAATACAATCCTTTTATTTTTGTGAAGGACTAACCACCCAGTCCTGTTTGTTTCTGAAGGTATGCTGGGCGTAACGACTGCGGCTGTGTGTATTCGATTCATGTGAAGCTGCTGGCTGCAGACAAGACCTCAGTAATTGCAACATTCCAAGAGAATCCAGAGCCCATTCCTCAGTGGAATGATGAACAATATCACCAGGTATCCATTGCCCAGGCTGTTCCAACAAAAGCTAAGTATGGTGGTGGTGGGGGGGCAGGGGAGACTTCTTTGCATTTGCATGTTTGTTGAAGGGATGGCATTGGGGAGAAGGGGATAGGTTCCCCTGGTTGTGTAAGAATGGGAAGGGCCTGGATTCTTTGATACCTTTTTATTAGACCATTATACTCCAGTTCTGCAGAGTCCCTTGTCTAGATATGATCAGCTTAAGGAGGTGAAAGCTCTGCAACTTTGAAGCAGCACCAAACAGGATTGGGAGTGAAGTAGCCAAAAAGGATAAATAGTAACATAGCATCTTCTATAGTAAATCATGGCAGATAAAGACCAGCTGGCTGATTGGGAGAACTATTGAGATTCTTACTTTCTTTTCCACTATCAGTTTGGTAGATGAGCATATTAAATTCCCATACTTAAACCAACTCCAGCCCCCTCCAACCTTTCACCCATGTTCCTGCGCCCCCTACCTGGCTCAAGCATATTCAAATGCTGTTAACAGTGCTGGCAGGCTATTCCAGGACTTGTCATGTTTCGTATTGATTTTGACAGGATCAGTGCTTAATCCAACACTCATGTCATCTTCCATGTCTTACCCTCAAGTTTTGTAATTCCAAAATTTATGAGGCTGCTGTGCAAAACATCCAGCAGCCTCCCTATGCTCATTCATGTTTGGGTTTTAACCATGGTCACGGTGCAGGGACCCTTTCTTGGAAGCTTGCAGCTGTAACCACAGCTCCAAGCAGTGCTCAAGCCACTGATAGACAAGAAAAGAATCACAGGACTGGATACCTGGGTTGTTTTCTACATCCAAGACCATTAGGATATTAGGTCGCATGCAGCCAAGTACAGGACCAAATGTGCTGTGTCTGCTTGCTTCTCTGGATGAAACAGTATCAGGCACCTTTTTTTTCTTCCAGGTTTCTCATGTGTTTCGAAATTATGGTCCCGGAGTCCGTTTTGTTCACTTTCTTCACAAAGGGAAGGATACACAATTTTGGGCTGGGCATTACGGAGCACGGATTTCTAATTCTACTGTGATGGTTGCCCTCCGGTAGTCCTCTATCCTCCACAGATGACCAGAGTCCTAATATTCTGCCTTCTATCCGCTACCCTTCTCCAGCCACAGAACATGTGAATGCCTGGCTGCAGCTCTTACTCAAGAAGATGACTTGGGGCAGGTGTGACCATCCAAAATTATTGGATTATCCACTCTCAATCTAACTTGGGAAGCGAAAACAGCACCTTCCAATTGAGGTGCCCCTTGTCTTTTGCCTAAAAAACCATTCTGATGTAGCCACAAGCTTCTGGGTCGTAGGCGCCTGTTCTTGGAATGTTATAGTTTCTAGTCTCTGAATCTGTAGTTATTTTTACTCTACAGGAGCCCTGCCCACATTTTCAATGTACTCCCCAAGCAGAGTTTAATTTACACATTTCAGTTAAAGTTTAGTCCAAGTGTGACATGAAATAAGAGGCTGCAGGGGAAGGTCTCAAGGCACTGTTGAATGAAGTACAGTTTTAAAATGAAGAAGAGACTTTGTGTAGGTTAGACCAGATTTTACATGTCTGGTTTATGTACTGATAAGACAAGCATGTGGCCTGTCCCCTCCTCCCCCAATGTGGGTGTAGGCCATGAAGTAAACTCTAGGCTCTGAAGTCTGCTGCCCCAGGAATGTCTGTCAGACTGTAGTGCTACCTGCAAGGAGCATGGATTGTGTGGAATATATTGGCAGTTCTGCATGTCACTGTAAAAACATGGAAGACATCTGAAGTAAGGACTCCTGCAGCCTTCGGCTTTTGTCTTGCAGTTTTATTTTACAAATTGACAGTTGTACGTTCAATTATCTGGCAGTAAGAAAAGTGAAACAATGGCCTCTCTTGCATTTGGGGCTTTATAGTTGAATCAAATCACAGCAGTGAGAGCTGCAATGCCAAGCAAGAAGTGAAATGGTGGAAGGAGGATAAGCATTAAGGCTTGACATGCCTGTTTTTATTACATTCTGCCCTATAAAGATATCCTGAGTATCTGGTGTTAGCAGAAACCCAGGGGGCTACTTAGCACTGCGACTTGTTATATTGCCATATGTTATGATACGAAATAATTGAGCATCACCTGAATGGCCAATGAATGTAAATGGACATTTCATAATTATTCCTTCTGGCAATTTAGACTTTGCTAGAAATATATATATCTTACCCGCTCAATAGAAACTTTACTATCTATACAATTGAATATTAAAGAATATATTAGATAATTATACTAATTTTTTCTTGGTTTGTTTTTGCAATCTGTTTTGAGTGGAACAGCTCTTCTAAAAAAAAAAAAAAATACAGAATAAAAATTTTAAACTTGAGTTGGTCTACTTCAGTATTACTAGCATAGAGCAGATATTCTAAGCATTTTCACATGGACATTAAATGGGAAAAAATCTTTAGAACATCTGCTCCAGAGCCCGCAGTTGGTACCAGTTTTATAATAGTTGATTGCAGCCTGTGATGCTTTTTTTATAGCATAGCCCCAAAACAGCTACTGTCCAAGCAAGCTGCCTCCGTCACTGCTGTGGCTGCACCAATACTTAATATATAAGGATTGCTTGATAGGGCTTTTAGTGAAAAGCTGTTGTCCTAAAAATTAATTGGAGTAAGTGTGACAGACTTTCCTGAGCCTTTGTTTTTCACATCTCCCCCCCCCCCCCCCCCCTTGAAAACAGTGCAGAACCCTTATTGGAACAAAAACCGCCCCACCTCCCAAAACCTAGAGTGAGGCAGAAAAGACTTCCTGACTGTCATCTAATCCTCTGGCAGCTTATTCCCTTTTAGACTCCCCCAAAACCTTCATCAATTGTTTCAGGTCCTCCCTGAACAATTTTCCTTCCTTTGAAGGGAAAATTAGAGCTGAGACTTGGACTGCAAATCAGCTGACCAATTCTGCAACCACAGCAGACGTCGTCGTACCCAGATGAAGTCCAGCTCAAGTCATAAAGCGCGTCAGCCTCATAGGTAATCGTGGCCTCCACCTGAGTTGCCTGGCTATTAACCCCAGCATCTGCTGAAGACTTCTGGACCCAGCATGACCAGGCCCCCTGCACCAGACTTCCACAGATCGCTGCTCACAGGCTCAGCGCCAAGACTTCAACCATCCTCTCCCGATGAAGCTCTAACTTACGGTCCTGCGCATCCTTTAACACTGCCAAACCTGCAACCAGAATGGGTCGACTTGCTAGTAACTGCTGAGAAGGAAGCATCTTCAGCAATACCAGCAGCTGCAGGATATCCTGCGTGAGGGGATACAATTTTAGTTTGGCTCTAGCCACGTTGGGGATCCCCTCTGGGAAGTCCCATTCCTAGTTCATCAGCTTCTTGATCCTTTTTAGGGAGAAGAAAAGCTTTAGGTGGGCCCCAGAGTCCAAACACCAGATCCACCCCTTCCTTGTCAGACTCCTCCTGAACCACCTCAATATCCAGGCCCTTCCAAACATGGGAAATAAGAGGCCTCAACTCCTTACGGAACTGACGAATCACCTGCGTGTTATCGGGACCTCTTTGGAATCAGCCTGATCATCATCCACCGTGAGATCTGCTGGGTCATCCTGATCCACCCCCGCATCAATCCCAAGACCATCTTCCAGGTCTGAATCATCTGAGCCGCTGGGCCCCGCAGGATAGTCCAGGCGAAGGGGAACCCCTGGACCTCTTTGCAGCAGGAAGAGACAGCTGACAGAAATGCCCTTTTATAAGCCAGTGTAATTGCAATATCTATGGTAAATCTAAGCTGCTTATGTATCTTTTCCAAAAAATTCAATTAAAAAAAAAAAAAAAAAAGCCTTATACATAAGCAAGACAAATTCTGAGGAAAACTCAAGTCATCCTCTCCCCTGTCTGGTTGAGACTGCATCTCCCCTCCCTCCTCCGACAGGATCACTGGAGACAACTGGGGAGGGGGGGGGTCACCTTCCGAGCACGACAGGCTCTTTAGGCCCCCAGTATTGACCCTGGCGGGGCAAATTGTAACATAGCACTGCTGCATTCAGCTGTCCCCAAGCCAGGCTACCGCCCTGACAAGTTTCCCTGCACTGGGTAACGGCTGTTGGAGCCATCTTGTCTTCATGTGTCCATGCCTGCTGCAGGGGAACAGAAGCCGTGAGATTGAGGGGAGCGGGAAAGGAGGGGATCACGGCCCAACGCAGCCTCCAGCTCACCAAGCTGCGAACAGAGGAGCTGCACGGGTCCCTTCCCCGAGCCTGCCCTGATGGTCAAACCAGGAACAGCCGGAGAGGTTGCTACTGAAAGAAAAATAACTTTTTTTTCTTTTTCTTTAAAGAAACAGCAGCCACAGCAAAGGAAAAAAATTCAAGCGAAAAAAAAAAAAAGAAAACTTCCCTGCTGCTGGCAACACCTCTGGGAAGGAGCCTTCAGGGGATAAGAGGGAACCAAGACCTTTGGCTGTCAGACCCCTGGATCTGCAGAAGGCTAAAGCTGATCAGGGACTACCAACCCCTCCCCTGGCTCATCTGGAGGGATGGCCCACGCAGGAACCTAACACCTCAGGGAGCATCTTCTAACTTTTCTTCTGTCCCTTTCTTTTTTGCTTTCCTGCAGGTTTGCATCTCTACCATCTGCTGGAGACAGAGAAATACTGAGGGGACTGCAGGTGGCGCACAATCTGTTATGTAGCAGTGCTGCAAAGTTTAGTCTCTGCCTCCATCTGCTGGTAGGGATGCAAAACCCACTTCTCTGGACCCATCTGGGATACGAACAGGAACCTTGTGTCTATTTTTTTAATACTTAGAGCAAGAAATTGGAAGGCATTTTTTACAGCTGGTAATTTCTGTATGAGACATGCCTCTGGAGGGTTGGGGTCCTAAGGTACAGAGTGTAGGTTAATGAGTACAGTCCTCTATCCTAAAAAACAAAAACGCATTGTCTTCTCCTGCTCTATCGGTTTTCTACATCAAAGCATGACCCCCCATCAGCACTTTTGTGAGAGAAGGCAAGCAATCAAGTTTGTGAAATAAGCAGTAGAAGGCCGGCAGAGGCTGCGCTGGTTTTCTGAAGATGTTCACAATGCTGGTGCATAGATAAGAGTATTACTTCCATCAACATTTTGCACAAACAATGGGAGAAATTGGTGCTGGGTGAGGGGGAGCTTAATACTGCTCTCGCTGTATAATGTTAAATTTTCTAATTATACTCCGTGGAAAAAGGATAAATGAAACACCATGATGTGGGAAGCATGTCTTGCAGTAAACCAGTATATTAAGTGAGATGTCATATCCATTGTATAACAATTATAAAAGCGCTGATCTGATAAAAAGGTGAATGTAGCACATTGCCCTAGTATTGCTCCTTGCCTTTTTGTAGAACTAGCTGGCTCATCAGAAGCAGAGAAACAGCATAGTCGTAGAAAGTTATTGTGAACTTTACATATAAAACCCATGAAAAGTCATGGTTGGGGTCATGGGGTGTCTTTTAGGTCCAGCAAAGTGTTCACTTTAGTTCTGGCACATGACCCATGCATTTTTGCACTCTTCTCTTGATTAGTGACTGGATACATTGGTTGGGTATGTTGAGTGTTGCACAGCCAAACTGACTGACGCCACTGTAGGAGACTGGGAGCTTTTCTTTGCATGTAGTCCAGGTGGCATCCCCAGGTTGCCAGTAATAAATAGCCTTATAAAATCTGCTGCCATTTTCCCCTCCCAGCACATAGATTCTCCTTTTCCATCGCACCACTCCAGCACCACCAGTCTTCTCAGGTAGCGCTGGAACTATTCTATCCCAATCAATGCTACCCTCCTCCCTGATAAAGAAGCATCGTGTAGTAGCATGAAGCACAGGTGTGGCAAGTGGGTTCCCAGGTCTGTGTCTGGCTTTGCTGGGGGAGTAGCCACCTATAACATAGATCCCGTTATCCATAGCAACTGCACCTGCAGATACAGAGACTACCCCTAAGGGTAGCTGGGCCCAGGAGTTCGAGTCAGTGTCATAAATCAGAAGTCCCTGAAAGTTTTGCTTGTGTCCATCTGCCATTGTCTCTCCTCCAATTAGGTACAATTTGCTCTTCAGCACAGCAGACGAGAAGAGCTGGAGTCCCAGTGGAAGCTTGGAGATGGGAGTCCATGCCTTTTGCAGCAAGTCAAAACATTCTGCAGAATCTAGTACAGAGCTACCATTCCAACCTCCTAGAGCAAAAAGCTTCTGCTTGCAAGCCAGAAACCCATGCATAGAGCGGTGCATGGACATGGATGGACCCTCAGTCCACTGGGTTGTAACAGAGTTGAACTCATGGAATGTATCTGAAATGGAATCGTCTTGGTGTATGCCTCCAGCTACATACAGCCTATTTCCCACTGCCACACAGCCAGGACACATGAGGGATTTTAAGGCTGCCAGCTTTTCCCATTCTCCTAAGAAGGGATCATAACAATCCACATGGAAATCGTGATCTTTAAGTCTGAGGTCCTCTCTCACCTGGAGATCCACGCAGACAATTTTTTCATGGTACATTCCCTGCCTGAGCGCAGGTAAGCTCCCTCGGGACCTCTCTTCACTACCCAGCTGTAGAGACGCTATTTCATTGGCTTTAGCATCCAACACACAATCTTTCGAGACCTCAGCAAACTCGCTTGGGGTAAGAAGTGGGACACGGATGTATTGCATCAGCTCCTCAAAGAGTGGGCGGTGATCCTCAGGCTGAGAATTCCACCAGCGACAAGCAGCTCGGTAAACATCCAGTTCAGAAGAGACCACAAGACTATCGGAAGAAATGATACTGATTAAAGTCGGTAGGTCCAGGTGAAGGAAGTCTTCCTCCTCAGAGATTTGGCAGAGGTTCTGGCTGACATAGGTCAATGCTACATGGAGCAAACACTGTTTGTTATGGGAGAAGGCCAATGCGTATATCTCAAGGCAGTTCTGGAGGGAAAGGCTCCTCACAAAGAACCTGAGAAGAACAAGGAGAATATCTGATCAACACATCAGTGCCTTTTCTTATCCATTTCCATTTTAGACCTTCCCCTCATCACTTTTATAGGTAGAAATAAAAACAGCAACTCCTTTCAATGAGGATTCCCCCCTTGGCTTATGGGAAATTTGATACATGTCCTCATTCTTAAGAGTGGAGCCTGACCTCATTGTGCTGATGGATTCAGGAGACATCTTTAAAATGATACTTCTAACACTCCCCGCTTAGTCAAACAAGCACTGGATGCAGGGTCACATTAAATAATATGGGAAACTTAATTCAACCTCCATCAATATTGGGATAGTCCAGAATTTGAGAACCTGTCAAAGATGGTTTTAGTTGATTGACTCTCTATGCTCGGTGGAACTGCTTGACTTATCCAATGCCTAACCCTCCTGCATCGTCGTGCAGAAAGCAGCATATTCACTGGGCACTCTCTAGCCAACAAGTGCTTACTGCCATGTTTGCTGTTACCTGCAGCAGTGATCTAGCAGTGGGAGGACCTGCAGGCGGCTGGCTGTAGAGAAGAGTTGTTCGGCCGTGTGGAGGGTCAGCATCACTTGCCCAGTGTAGATGTAGGTCAATACATCCTGGATAACAGATGGGGAGACATCCTGGAGCTGTACTTCTCCATCCCTGGATTCCTTAAGGGGGCTGCTGAACATGGCCTGGAAGTAGGGGCTGACTGCTGCCATCACAACTCTACACAGAAAGAGGAAACAGAATATGATGGCAAATCAGGATGTCAAGGTCCATCTGATCCATTCCTCCCATAGTGATCTCTCACTTCTTCACAAGCAGGAAGCCTCTGCTTGTCCCATCATTTCTTGGAGTCTGTTGACATTTCTGTCTCTACCAGCTACCCCAGGAGGCCATTCCATGCACCTACCACACTTTCCCTTGAAGAAATATTTCAAGATGATGCTCCTGAGTCTACCCCCTTGGGTCCTCAAACCATGGCCGCAGTGGTTTCCAATATTTTTTGTCATCACACACCATCAATTTCTCTTCTCTTCCCTCCACCCCATCTCATCACCTTCCCTCCTCTCTCCCCTCACCACCTGGCAATTCAGCTGTCTCTTCTCCCAGCTACAGCCTGGAACCTGCTGCTAGCTTCCATCTGCATTGGAACTGCAGGGACCAGCGGGACTCGCCAGACTATAGGGTGGTGTTTCCAAAAGCTCTCCTGGAGGCAGGTTTTCAGGATATCTGTAATGAATATGCATGAGAGATTTGCATACACTGGCTCTTCATTGCCTGTAAATCTCTCATATGCATATTCATTCTGGTAATCCCAAAAGCCAGACTGGATTAGGGGGAGGGGCTTGAGAAACACTGCTATAGGGTACTGTGCAGTTTCAGTATCAGAGGAGAGCCAGCACAAGGGGCAAAGAAGCAGCAGCAGTCCCTCCCCTCTGCTGAACAGAGGATATCCTGAAGACCAGGAGTCGTAGGGGAAAGAAAATGAAAAACTGCTGTGGCACCTCAACTCTTACTGCCCTCTCCCTACCAGCTGGAAGAAAACTTTGCAGCACACTTGTGCTTAAGTCACAACACAGCGCTTGGGAATCACTATGCTAGAGCATTCCTAGCGCTGAAAAAAGTTTGCTTTTGTGCATCTGGAGACATTTGAATCTCTCTCCTCTCCTCTTGGGTATTTCATAGGACTTTTGGTGTAGACCCACAACTATTTTGGTACCTCCACTCTGTCCATTTGGAGAAACAGCCTCCAGCAATGGACATATTATTCTAGGGGAGGGCTCATTAAAAACATTATCACCTTCTTTTTATTGATTATGCCTCTTCCCATGCACCCTGGCTCTGGCCACCACCTCATCACACTGTTTTGCTATCTTGAGATCATACATGATCACCCCAAGGGCTCTCTCTGCCAGTTGGTACACATCAATATCTCACCCTTCATTGTGTACCATTCCCTCAGATTTCTGCACTTTCTTACACTGAACCTTAACTGCCAGGCACTCACCTACCCCTTAAGCTTTCTCCATCACACTATTCGGTACACTCTCAAGGGTGCCCATACTGTTTCAGATCATAACATCCTCCACAAAGAGGCAAACTTTTCCTTCTATCCCTTCTCAAAGACACTGAACAGAAGTAACCCACTTTACCACCACTCTCTTGTCTATCACTTAACCAGTTTCTACTTCAGTCTGCGATGTTAGGGCCCATTCCCAGGTTACTCAGTTTATGCATGAGTCTCTATGTGGGATATTAGGAGCTTTGCTAAAATCCAAGTATGCCACATCAGCACAAGCCCCTGATCCAATTCTCTGTTCACCAAGTCAAAGAAACTGATCAGAGTTTGCCAACACAATCTCCCTTTGGTAAAACCATGCTGCCTCACTTCTTGCATGCCACTGGATTCAAGATACTTCACTATTTCCTGCCTAAGTAACAAACTTAAAGCCAAATTTACTATGCATTTTCCCCATAGGCACAGAATGGGAGAAACGCTTTAGTAAATCAGGCCCTTAGATCGTAAGCTTTCTGGGGACAGGGAAATACCTACAGTACCTGAATGTAATCCACTTTCAAGTGCTGAAAGGCAGAATATAAATAAAATAAATAAATACCCATCACTAAAGTGAGGCTAAGTGGCCTCTAATCTAATCTAATCAGCCTTGCAGCAATAATGTAATGTTCATCTTGCTTCAGTTACATGTACCAAGTTATTTCCTAAGTTTATTTCAGTTGTTTTAAATTAGATTGTACTTTATTATAGTTTATTCGATATGTTCCATGTATGTTCCATGTAAACCGCCTTCCCGGCGATAGTTTTCTCTGTTAATTGTGAACCGGAGTGATATGTATTGTATACAGGAACTTCCGGTATATAAAAACCTAAAAATAAATAAATAATCTCTTATCTCCCTATTTCCACTCTTATGAAGAGGGCTAACATCTGCTCTTCTGTGGTCCTGCAGAACCTCTCCCATTTCCAAAAATCTGCTTTAATAGATGCTTCAATAGACCTGCCAAATCTCCTTTTGCAACTTTAGTATCCTAAGGTGTATTCCATCCAGTCCCGTAGCTTTGCTAGCTCGGAAAATGGAACATCTACACCATTACCATAAAGACCCCGTCCTACTAGCTGTGCTTCTTCAGTCTCTTCTGTAGTGACCACTGAACAAACAAGTCTACCAGGATTTGTTCATCCAACAATTTAAAAAAAATATATATTTTCTATACATGTGTATGTATGTATGTATTTTTATATATATAGACAATTGCCAAGTTGTGAAGAATAAACGGTGTTAGTAGGTAAGCTGCATGGTGTGGGAGAGACATTAGCTAGAAAGTTAGTTATAGCATACAGTCAAGGGAAAGGAAGAGTTCTAGAGAGTCTGCTTGCAATGAGGAGTAAGATCTTTGAATATGAGCAGAAACCTACCTGTGACAGGGGAAGCATCTTCCTCCAACTACTAAACTGGCATCACACAGCACTTGTGCCTGGTACAATTGCTTTAAACCTGCAGACAGACAGAGCAATCAGTGGGCATGGATGTCATGAATGATAGCTCCCATCTTGGCCTTCATGGAAATGCATCTGCAACTAGCACTGCACTGCTGGTAGGGAAGGAGAACCACAAGTTTATATTCAGCAGAGAAGACTGGCGCTCAGGGGAGAACTAGCACTGGTTAGACTAAAAGAAGACACAAGAGAGAAGTCTCACAGAAACCAGTCACAACCAAAAGAAAATTGACTTAGTAAATGATAACAGAAAAAGACCACTGACTCATCTAATTTGAATTTTATTTAGATTAAACTCATGCTTTTTATTGGTAGCTTAAAGTGAGTTACATTTCAGGTGCTGTAAATATTTCCCTGCCCCTTGAGGGTTTACAATCTAAGGCAGTGGTTCTCAACCTTTTTCCCATCGTGACACACCTCAAAGACCACACTCACACGTGGGACAGAAATACAAAAATTAAAGGTCCAGTATTATTTTTATTGTTAAGAATGACAATGGGAAAGATAAGTAATATGTCTGAACAAAAATTGCATAAATAGTAAACATTAGGGGTGTGCATTCGTTTGCAACGTATTGGCAATCCACAACGTATATGCCATATTCGTTGTATTCGTGGGGATCACGAAATGTATGGCGAACCCCCACGAATACAACATATTACTAACGATTAAATCCCCACCCTCCTGACCCCCCCCAAGACTTGCCAAAAGTCCCTGGTGATCCAGAGGGGGTCCTGGCGCGATCTCCTGCACTCGAGCCATCGGCTGCCAGTATTCAAAATGGCGCCGATAGCCTTTGCCATTACTATGTCACAGGGGCTACCGGTGCCATTGGTCGGCCCCTGTCACATGGTAGGAGCACAAGATGGCACCGGACTGTATACAGTGTAACAAAGGAAAGAGAAATTTCACCAGTCCTCAAAATAAATCAATACATATAAAATCAATAGCAGTAAAATCATACTAACAAAACAAACAGATTTCAAAACAGCTGATGAATGGAATATCCAATAATTAAAAACTCGTATCAAAGATTTATAGATACCAATAAAATATTTCAAAATATCAGATGCACAGATCCAATAATGAAAAATAAGGATAAAAAAATGCTTTGCTCTCCATACCTGGTAACCAGGTGCCCTGAAATGGTTTTGAATTTGCAGGAGGAGGGATGGTTTGCTTGCAACTTTTTACCTCACTCTGTCATACACAAGCTCTCTCTCACACACACACATATACACATGCTCTCTCTCTCTCTAACTTACAATCATGCACATATACACATGCTTTTTCTCTCACTTATATAGGCTTTCAATCACACACATACATGGCCATTCATACACTTACACAAAGGCTCTCAATCATACTCACATGCTCTCTCACCTACACTGGCTCTCAGTCTCACACAGACATACATGCTCGCTCTTAATCATACATACACATGATATCTCTCACATATATGTTCTCGCAATCATACTCTTAACATTCATGCTACTCTCACACACAAAGGATCTAAATCATATACAGGCTCTCAATCACCCAAACAGGTTTTCAATCACGCACACATAACTCTCAATCACTCACATACATGCGTCTCTCTCATACACACACAGGCTCTCAAACACATGCTTGCTCACTCACTCTCACCCCCACCGAACTAGCGACAGCAGTAGCCTCCTCCATTTCCTGTCTTAGCGGCAGCTCTCTCGGACTTGAGAAAGGAGTCCCATTGGCTGCGGGCGCGGACATTGCTCCTCTTTTGCTCCATGCCATGCTTCTTCAGACCGCGCCTCTCTTCTTCAGGCCAATGCTGTAAGCACTAGCATGGTCTCTTCTTCCCACGCATGTGGCTGCTGCACACCACTTCCTCTTCCGGGCAATGGAGGGAGGAGGGAGGAGGGGGGGGGGGGAGGGAAGAAGAGACCATGCTGGTGCCACTGATTCCAGCTCTCCTGCCGCATTCTGCCTGGGTGGAGGATGAGTTCCTATGTCTCTGGGGCGGGGGGGTGTCGGGGAATTGTGGCAACACACCAGTTGGGAACTGCTTATCTAAGGGCTTCGTTTTCTAATCATTTTTCCCATAGTAGATAAAGAATGGGAGAAAAGCCTTGGTAAATCAGGCTCTATGTTTCTACCTGAAGCAATACAGGGTGAAGTAATTTGCCCAAAGTCACAAAATCAGGTGCTGGGATTTGAACCCTGGCTTTACAGCCCGCTGCTCCTCTACTCCAGCTGAGATTTCCACTTCGTGTAGATAAGCATCCAACACACACACATATCTATCCCAAGTATGCCCTACATCTGTTACTCACCTGCTCTGGTGAGGCCATGTCAGACCTTATCTTCCTCTTTGATTCTTACAAGACAAGCACATAATCCAACACCCAGGTGGGTCCCTCTTCATGTGGAGGCAAGGATCTTTCTAACATGCTATACTATTAGCAAGCACTATGCACCAACAGACCTCGTTCCCTCTATCCAGAAATCATCAACAACCCACCATTAAGGGAACTCCTTAATACGTGGTCAAATGTGCGGTGGCTTTTATCTGGGACAACCCTTTGTGTGGTTGTCCTGTTACGGTGGTGAAATAAAATAATTGAAGAATAAATTACGGTGGCTGAGTAACAGGACAACCACACAAAGGGTTATCCCAGATAAAAGCCACCGCACATTTGACCACGTATTAAGGAGTTCCGTTAATGGTGGGTTGTTGATGCTATTAGCAAGGCCATTGGTCAAAAAATCCGCCTCCTCCCCATGATGTTCTTTGATACTGACCTTGAATAACGCAATCCCCCACCGTCTGAGAAGTGCCTCCAGGCTTCTGTACCACATCCCAACCCAGCTCAGACTCCATGCTGTGTGGTAAAGACGGAGCAGCTGCTGTCTGGTCAGAAAGCAGAACAGCACAGGCAGTGAATACTAAGATTCAAACAGCTGGAAATGCATTATCTCTACCGCCTCCATCTCCCTCCCCCCGAAACGACAGACCCCAGCATGCCTTGTAACTAACAACGCTCTGTATACCCTCCCTGCCCTGCTCCTGATATAACAACTCCTATCACTCCCTCCGTAACTAACACCGCTTTGTAGCGCTCCCCCTATATGTAATGCACTACATTTCCTGGATACAACGCACCTACAGCTCCGACTCTAAGAAACATTCAGCTCTCTCCTGTTACTGTACAATAACCAAGACAACTTTATCCTGACCAGCCTAGCCGGGCACTGATAGGTGTCGCTGACCCATGACATCATGTTATAATGGCGACGCGCAGTGTCGCCGAGCTATGACGTCAGAGGGGCAGTCATGGCGGCGCGCAGGGAGGTGTCGTCGAACTATGACATCAGAGGAGGGCAGTCATGGCGGCGCGCAGGGAACTGTTAAGTGTCGCTGAGCTATGACGTCAGAGGAGGGACTGTTATGGCGGCGTCCAGGGTCTTGCGTCCCGGTGTCCTGTCGCTGCGCAAGCTCAGCGGCGGCGGAGGGGAAGAGCGGAGCAGTTTGTATCGGCATGTGCTGAACGGATACAGCGCGCGACCGCGCCTGAACATGGAGCGTTTGTGCGCGGACACGGAGGCGGCGGCGCAAGACCTGGAACGGAGGAAGCACGGAGCGCGACGGGAGGAGCTGCTGGAGATAGTGAGATAGATTCGGTAGCAATGGGGTAGGGGGGAAGGAGGAGGAGAGTGTGCGACACCTGAAGCAGGGAGGAATAAGAGAAACTCAATTTTGTGCGGGTTGGAGGATGGGAGGGGAGAAGGGAGGGAAGACCGAGAGATTTGCATACAACTGAGGCAGAGTGCATGTATATCTTTTTCATACATATTCATTAAGGGGTAGATTTTCAGACGAGCGCGAACAGCCTACTTTTGTTTGCGCTCCAGGCGCAAACAAAAGTACGCTGGATTTTAGTAGATACACGCGTAGTCGCGCGTATCGGCTAAAATCCTGGATCGGCGCGCGCAAGGCTATCGATTTCGTATAGCCTGCGCGCGCCGAGCCGCGCAGCCTACCCCCGTTCCCTCCTAGGCCGCTCCGAAATCGGAGCGGCCTAGAAGGGAACTTTCCTTTGCCCTCCCCTCACCTTCCCCTCCCTTCCCCTACCTAACCCACCCGCCCGGCCCTGTCTAAACCCCCATCCTACCTTTGTCGGGGGATTTACGCCTCCCAGAGGGAGGCGTAAATCCCCGTGCGCCAGCTGGCCTCCTGCGCGCCGGGCCGCGACCTGGGGGCGGGTACGGAGGGCGCGGCCACGCCCCCGTACCTGCCCCCAAAACGCTGCCGACACGCCCCCGCAACACCGCGTGCTCCGGCCCCGCCCCCCGACACGCCTCCCGACACGCCCACTCCGAAAACCCCGGGACTTACGCGAGTCCCGGGGTTCTGCGCGCGCCGGTGAGCCTATGTAAAATAGGCTCACCGGCGCGCAGGGCCCTGCTCGCGTAAATCCGCCCGGTTTTGGGCGGATTTACGCGAGCAGGGCTCTGAAAATCCGCCCCCATGGATAGCCTGAAAACATGACTGGTTTGTGGCCCTTGAGGACTGGAATTGCCCACCCCTGCTCTAAAACATCTGCTGCTCTAATTGTTGTGTCATCTGCAAAATGTACCAAAAAATGAAAAAACGTACATAAGCCATAGAAACGTGCAGAAAAGTACTTACCACAGCACCACAATGGACTAAAATGAGCACCAGAAACATGAGTAAACATTTACTCCTTCCCTGACCTAGGAGTAAAATTTCCTACATTAAAAAACCAAGCACTAAAAAGGAGGAGAAGTCCAATAACTGCTATTAATCAAGTTGACTTAGGGAATTGCCACTGCTATTAATGGCATTAGAAGCATGTTTTGGGTACTTGCCAGGTACTTGTAACGTGAATTGACCACTGTTAGAAGCAGGATGCTGGGCTTGTTGGAGGCAGAGGATGAAAGCAGTTACAGAGAAGGGCTACAAAAAATAATGCAAAGCCTGAAACACAAACCATAATCGGAGAGATTTAAGGAACTTATAGGGAGCGGGGAAAAAGTAAAATGATAAAAGTATTTGTTTACACCCTGCCCCCCTCTCCTCCTACTGATCTAACATGAGGATCATGATTCTGAAGCATGCCAGGCATCAAACAATTCACAGTCAGCCAAATGATTCAAGACATTTTCATGTTTTTTCTCCCACCAGGTAGCCTAACCCCCTTCATTCCCCCCATGCCCAACTTCTGCCTCAGGTAAAACAAGAGGAAGAAACTACCCCAACGCAACCATTCCTATCACAATCCCTAGAGTCTAACCACCAATAGCTCATACTTTCATAGGAAACTTGCAAAGCCCTCGCTTTCCCCTTCGTCATCGTCCAATCCTCTCTGCAAGTTGGGGTCTAACACATGCCATAATGTACATGTTAGAGTATATAAATTTATGGATAATTAATCATCTCGCTTCTGGCTCTCTGAGACAGTTGTTGTAGTTAAGGGTGTCAGTAAATTTAAGTTTGCATTTAAACAACCATGCTGTAATTTGATTTTCCATTTGCATCTGATCATGAGATTTATTCCTCAGTAACCAAAAAGCTGGTGGCTCCTGCTCACACCAATGCAAGAGAATGGCCTTCTTCCCACTCAAACATGCCTTCCAGAGCAAAAGGCGTTCATCCTCCTCCTGAAACTGGAAGGAGAATGCTACATCAAAAAGGACTCCCTCAGGAGCAAAAACCACTGTCTCTCCCACCAAAACATCTAGTATTGATTTAAATAGTGCTTACTGGGTCAGATTGGACACACTTTTCCCTGTTATTTGTTTCTTTTCCATTTATCCCTTTCCTCTTGCCATTTCTGATTAGACTTCTGAATCTCCAGACTCCAGTTAGACAAACCAGCTCTTCAGATAACTTTGACCAAAGACCCTTACAGGAGATGGAGATGGCGGAGAGCGCTGCACTTCTATGGTGCAGCACAGCTGCTTCCTCCTCATGTAGAGCCTCTGTGACGTCTTCCTCCCAGTCATGCATTCACCTGCCTCTATCCCAACAGGTCTCTACCTGGAAGCAACTAGTGAAAGTGCAAGAAGACATCTGCAAGCTCGAAGATGAAAAAAAGCAAATTGCCGAACAAGTGAAAAATCTTGCAGTGAGTTTTGAAAGAGATGGAACAAGAGCTGTGATATGGCTTGGGGGAGGAGCATTGTAAGCTTTGCTGAACATAAACTCCAGCATAAGTATTCATATTTTCAGAATAGGGCATACGTACATGCTATGCATAGGTAAACACTACACAGCACACACATTATGCTAGGAGCATGCAGACACTCCACCCCCCCCCCCCCTATACATTGCGTTTGTCATGCGTGTATATGTATGTTCCTTGTGCTGTACAAACACAGGAGGCAGGGGTGGAGAAACTCAAGACAGAGGAAACCTGCAGGGGAGGGGGATCTTTAGCACTTTAAGCACAAAGCTTTTCTATCTCTGTCCTCTACTGTCTCTTCCTTCAAGTTTGCAGTCATTTAAGCAATTGGGGTTGTTTTGTTAGTTACTGCAAATTCCCAGCAGAAGGTGGTGGGTGGTCCTGGAGTCCGTCCAGGATTTCCCACTTTCCTGAAATGAAACTCTTATTTCATCCCTCCCAACCCCTTCAGAAAATAATTCTGTTTTCCTGTTTTCCTCAGATAACTCATGACAAGAATGATTTGCACACGGTAAGAAATCTGCCTATTGCTTACTGAAGGACTGTTATAGAGTACACATGGGAAAAATATTGTATCTCATTCTGTCGTCTACCTCAGAAATATAAATCAGGCACAAGAAACCAACCTTTTTCAGGGGAAAGAATGCTCTGGAATAAAAGGTCCTGGTATGAAATCCCTAGGGAGGAGGGAAGGTAGACTCGGGAGCAGCAGAAAATATTTCTTCACAGAGAGGCTGGTGGATGCATGGAATGCCCTCCCGGTGGAGATGATAGAGAGACATAAAACAGTAATGGAATTCAAGGAAGTTTGGGATAAAGCTCTGAGGATCCTTGGTGCAGAGGAAAAGGGAAAAGCGAGGATCGGCTGGGATCTGTGCCGTTTCTCCGGGAGTGAGGCGAGGTGGACTGGATGGGCCTAATTGTCCTTGTCTAATGTCCATCTTCTATGACAGTGGTGGGGACAGAGTTGGGAAGTTTCAGTATTGCAAACAGTCCACTCCCTCGAGGGCAAAGGTGGGGGGGTGTGCGCCCCCACAGATAAAGGATGTACAACCTAACGATATTGCAGGCAGTAGAGATAGCTGGGTGGGTAGCAGCAGGTGACAGCTCCCCAGAAAGCAGTTGGAATGATGCCAGCTGGTTGGTGATGGCCTGGTTCTGTACAGCAGGGCTGCGGGGACTAGGAGACTGGATGCGTGGTAACCATATAGATTATTACAAAGCTTGGGGTAGCTGGGTGTTGGCTTACATATGGGATCTTAATGCTCATTAGCTGGGATGGTAATGAACCAATGAGGAGGAAAACTAAAACTGACTTGAATAAGGAATGATATACTACAGGCAGTCAAACTTCTACCATTAGCAGCTGGGAGATATCCTTACAGTGAGGACAGGAATAAACAGATAGATCAGATGATGTTTTTGTGCCACCATCTGCTGTTACTCTGTGAGTACTATTATGAGCTTTTATCAGTATAACAAGGACAGGTGTACATGGTTATGATGTATGATGTATGTATGAACTACTATTTATCTCCTCCAACCCAGACAACCACCCCCCACAAACACACCACAGTTATCATCTCACCCTCACTCAAGTAAGAGATCTGGGAGTAATCCTTGACAACCGCCTTAACTTAAAGACCATGATCAATACGACTACCAAAGATTGCTTCCACAGACTACAGGTGTTGAAAAGACTCAAACCCCTCCTTTATTTACACGACTTTAGGACTGTTCTCCAATCCTTAATATTTGCAAAAATAGATTACTGCAGTGCTCTTCTCACTGGCCTTCCCAACTCATCCATCAAACCACTTCAAATGATTCAAAATGCTGCTGCCAGAATTTTAACCAACACCAACCAAAGAGAACATATTACTCCCACTCTCCGAAACCTACACTGGTTACCAATCTACCACAGAATCCTTCACAAATCTCTCACCCTGATACATAAGTCCATCCATAACTATTTTCATCTTGACCTTGAATTCCCTCTCAAACTCCATACTTCCATCAGACCAATTAGAGAAATCCATAAAGGAACGCTACAATCCCCTCCAACCAAAGCTATTCGCCTCGTCTCGACTAGGGTCCGAGCTTTTTCTTTTGCAGGTCCAAACATCTGGAATAGCCTCCCCGCAGACCTCAGGCTAGAACCATGCCTACTAACATTCAAAAAAAACTTAAGACTTGGCTGTTCCAACAAGCCTTCTCGGATCCTTCAGACTCACAATAGACAAACAACCTATTCACGAGCTACGGAACCATGCTACTATTTTGTTGCCTATTATTATGATTATCCTAACTCCTCAGATAATATTGTTTCCTGTTTAATCTGAATCCATTACAACTTTTGTGTTTAAGTTATTGCCCTTCTTGGGCCTTCTATTCTTCTTACTTCTAAGCTGTAAAGCCTCCAAGTTTATAGTCCTTGTTTAATGTAACTTACTGCTCTCTTCTGAGTATTTTGTACTGTTCCATTTCTGTTACAAGTTTTTCTCTATCCCCCGTTCGATGTAAACCGATCTGATATGGTATTTAACCATGAAGTTCGGTATAGAAAAATGCTAAATAAATAAATAAAATAAATGATGTGGCTGTCTGATGTCCCTGTTGCAGCTTCCCAGCTTTCTGACTCTTCGTGGCCGAGGAAAAGAGATACGTTTGCAGCTGACTGGCCTGTACCAAGAGGAGATGCAACTGGATGAGAAGTATTATTCCAAGGCCTTGGAACTCCCCAACAGGACCCATCCTGACGTGGTGAGGGGAGACAGGCAAGCAGAGAGCCGTCCTGTATCAGGACCCATCCTGACGTGGTGAGGGGAGACAGGCACGCAGAGAGCTGTCCTGTATCAGGACCCATCCTGACGTGGTGAGGGGAGACAGGCAAGCAGAGAGCCGTCCTGTATCAGGACCCATCCCGACGTGGTGAGGGGAGACAGGCACGCAGAGAGCCGTCCTGTATCAGGACCCATCCCGACGTGGTGAGGGGAGACGAGCACGCAGAGAGCTGTCCTGTATCAGGACCCATCCTGACGTGAGGGGAGACAGGCAAGCAGAGAGCCATCCTGTATATGGACTCATATCGACGTGGTGAGGGGAGACGAGCACTCAGAGAGCTGTCCTGTATCGGGACCCATCCTGATGTACTATGGGATGAGAGACTTCTGTGTGGTTCTAATTTCTGACCATGAATGGCCTCTAAGTTCAGGGCTGGGATAGGGACTGATGATCTCCCCCTTCGCAGGCTTTATGAATATTCTGTTTGAAGAGGTCATACTGTGAACTGGTCAACTCCCTCTACATCAGGGAAGCCCAAATGAAATGAGAGCCAATTCTTCACTGAGTGTTTATGGGCAGCCTGTAGGTAATGGAAGTTCTGAGAAGCAGCTTCTTCCAGAGTTACCACAGTTGCTAGTGGGATTATTTTATTTAGTGAGGGTTAGTGATACCTCACTTTAAGAGCTCCATGGCCTACTCTTGGCGAGGGGAGGGGGTAGGATAGTAGGGAGCCAGAAGGCGACATACTAGTAAAGTTGCAGTAACTTGTTGGGATGGGCTAAACTTCTATCTATCTTTTTTTTTTTTTTTTTTACAGCCAATTGGTGATGAAAGTAAAGCAAGAGTGGTGGAGGTCATCGGAGAAAAACCAGGTTAGAAAAAGTTTGTTGTAGAATGAAATGCATCTCCCATGGAGGCTGCTCTGGGGCACAGGAGATGGCTGGAGGGGATCGCTCTGGGACACTGTAAGAAGGAAATGATGAGAAACTGGGGAGTATGGGTCTCTTAGGGGCCCCACAGAGGGCTTAAAGGAGAGTAAATATCATAGGGAACACACTGGAACATTGCAGATAGCGTACACATGTAGGCGAGAATGTACAGAGGTGGTCTGTAAGAGACTGCTTGTTGCATTGGGATGCTCTGGCAAGGGAGGTTAGGGAGGCAGGATGGAGATGTGTGATGGAGATAGAGGAAAAGGCTATGGGAATCCCTCAGGAGAGGAGTTTAAAGGTCTTTTTGTGTTTTTCTTTTATAGCCTTTGATTTTCAAGTGAGAGGGCACCTAGACATTGGAGAACATTTGGATATCATAAGACAACGGTAAGAGATGGGGGACAACCTTTCTTCCCTGTTCGTACCAGATCAGTCCAGTCTCCTGGGTTTTGCCTCCGCACCAGCAGATGGAGACAGAGCAAGATTTGACTGGCTCTGCCATATATAGCAGGGTGCCACCCACAGTCAGCCAGTATTACTCTGTCTCCAGCAGATGGTCAGGTGCACCACTCACAGTCTGAGCTGATTCTTATAAAAAAAAAAAGGAAGGGTAGATTAAGCTTACTGTTTTTGGAATTTGAATGTGGTTCTTAAGGCTTTGTGTATGCTTCCTTTCAAGCCATTGAAGAGGGCGACTGTGAAGGACCTCACGTTGAAGATTTCCTCGGCACGTCGGGTCTCGGAATTGCAGGCGTTATGCAGGGAACCTTTCCTGAGGTTCTCAGCTTCCGGTGTTAGCTTGCGGACAGTACCATCTATTCTTCCGAAAGTGGTGTCCTCTCTTCATTTAAATCAATCTGTGGAACTTCCTTCCTTTGCCGATTTGGATTGGTCGGATCCTCTTTCTCAGGATTTGAGAAAGTTGGATGATCGGAGGGCGCTTCTGCGTTATCTGGAAGTTACTAACCCTTTTCGGGTCTCGGATCATCTTTTTGTTCTCTGGAATGGACCAAAGCAGGGTAATATGGCCTCCAAGACCACGATCGCCCGGTGGCTGAAAGAGGCCATAAATTCTGCCTACTTGCTTTGTGGAAAACCTTTGCCGGTGGGACTTAAGGCACACTCCAGTCATTCTCAGGCGGCTTCCTGGGCTGAATGTCATCAGGTTTCCCCGCAAGAGATTTGCAGAGCAGCAACTTGGAAAACATTGCATACCTTTGTGCAACACTACAGGCTCGATGTGCAAGATCCGAGTAAGGGAAATTTTGGGGTATGAGTATTGTGAGCGGGCCTCTCCGGTTCCCATCCCTCTTAGGTACATCCCAGGAGTCTGGACTGATCCGGTACGTACAGGGAAAAGAAAATTAGGTCTTACCTTCGATAATTTTTGTTCCTGCAGTACCAAGGATCAGTCCAGAGTCCCACCCGCTGTGTGCATTAAAGTTGGGGAGAGTCCGCTACTGCTATTGGTTTTTTTGTCCTCTGATCTGCGGATTTTCCTGTTGTTCGTAGCCCTTTTTATGGGTCTG
Source organism: Rhinatrema bivittatum (assembly GCF_901001135.1). Classification (NCBI taxonomy): domain Eukaryota; kingdom Metazoa; phylum Chordata; class Amphibia; order Gymnophiona; family Rhinatrematidae; genus Rhinatrema; species Rhinatrema bivittatum. Next base: position 79,802,740 of record NC_042625.1, read on the forward strand.
GTTCGGTTGTTGGGGTCAGTGATCCATAGATTAGGTTACTTTTCCTGTAAATAGTTAGTTTGGGTTGAGAATCTTTCTTCTTTGACATTGTGTAATACTGGCTGACTGTGGGTGGCACCCAGCTATATATGGCAGAGCCAGTCAAATCTTGCTCTGTCTCCATCTGCTGGTGTGGAGGCAAAACCCAGGAGTCTGGACTGATCCTTGGTACTACAGGAACGAAAATTATCGAAGGTAAGACCTAATTTTCTCTTAGCTGTCATGACCATAATGTGGCAAGGAACAAGAGCGCATCAGCAGTTCACGGGGTTGAAGGGAGGGTTGTTGGATGCGCTGAGGGGTCTGTCTGCATGAGGAATGGACTATAGGGAGAGACAGGAAGCGGAGAGAGAGCTGGAACTGGGGGAACCGATAAGCCAGGAGAAAAGATGACCAGGGTGCTGGCAGGAGCTAGGTGAGCTAACTAGAGATGTTGATACTGGCAGCAGCTGGGCCACCTGGAGATGTAATTGCTGGCAGGGGCTGGGAAAGCCAGGAAAGAAGATCCTAAGGGAGCTGAGAAAGCTGAGTTCAGAGGTTGCTGGGATAGATGGAAGCAAGGGGAAATTGCAGGAGCCAGGAAAGCTGGCAGAAGCTGAGAAAGATGGGACCAAGGGGGAGCTGACCAAGAACTGGGCTTAAAGGGAGCTGGCAGGAGCTGGGTCTTGCAGGTGGGAGCTGGTAGAAGGTGAGGGAGATGATCCAGGGGGAGCTGGCAGGAGCTGGGTCTTGCAGGTGGGAGCTGGTAGAAGGTGAGGGAGATGATCCAGGGGGAGCTGGCAGGAGTAGAGCTTGCTGGTGTGACTGTAAGAGATTAACAGGCCCAGTCTGTGTGCTGAATTATGCATGAATGCATTCTCTCTCGCTCTCTTCCAGTTATTAAAGTTTGGCCCTCAAGCTCTTTCCAACACAAACAGCTCATTTCTTAGCACTTCTGGAAACTATTAACCTTATTCAACACAAAAGGGATTACCCAGTATTTATAAAGCCTTTGTGTCATGTCAGATGTATGTATACACTGTAAATGTCAGTAGCATGCAAAACTGAGGCCACGGTGCCTCTCCCTGAGAGAGAGAGTGTGTGTGTGGCAGACAGAAGTGACAGTTCACAACCTCTCAGTTTTGGAGTAAGTGTGACAGATTCATAGTCTTTCTGAGCTTTGGTTTCTCACATCTTTTTTTTCCCCCATTTAAGAATCTGAGCATTTTTGTGTTCCCTGTATGTACCCGAATCAGCCCAGACTGCTGAGGGGCGGTCGTCCCGGTTCCTTCAGACGAACTTCGGACCGGCAGATATTTGATTTGTTTTCTGGTTCCGAAGAAGGAGGAGTCCTTCTGTCCGATTTTGGATCTAAAGAAGGTCAACAGAGCTCTCCGAGTGCCCCGTTTACGCATGGAGATGCTCCGTTCCGTAATCCCCTCCATCAGAAGGGGAGAGTTTTTAGCGTCCCTCAATTTGTCGGTATCTCTGGTTTATGATCCTCGGCAAACATTTCCAGTTTCAGGCCCTTTCCTTCGGGCTGGCTACAGCCCCCTCACGTTTTATATCAGTGGAGTTTTATGTTAGGGAGAGCTTTGTAAGGACAGAGCAGCTCATAGCTTGTGTAACTGGTCTGTTAACCTATTCTTTCTTTTCCAGACGCCTGTCTCATGTGTCTGGTTTCAGGTCATACTACTTACGAGGGGCAGGGACAATGCTGGAACATGCCCTGGTGCAATTCACCATCAGCAAACTGGTGAAAAAGGTGACGGCGCTTTGCTTAGCTACTGGTTTTCATGCATTGTGTGCATGATACTCAGCTCTGGCAGAAATGCTGGCTTGTTTCTCTGTTCCACCAGAAATACTCATCCCTGCCCTGCCTGAGCCGTTTGCCCCTTTCTTCTGGTTACTTACCTCTCAGCTATGCCTGAGATTCTCCTTCCTGTGTCCCTTACCCCCTGGATTGTTTGCTCCACCCACCTGTTCCTCCAGAGGCTTGTGTAGAACAAAAGTCAGAAAGCTTTAGTGTGCTCGGATGTGTATAGCTTTACATAAAATGACTGACTGAGACCACTGGTCCAGGAACAGGCATGGGGTTGATGCACACATCATGATCAACAGGTGCCCTGTTCAGAAACAAAGGGAAAGGGGAGAACATCGTGCCACAGGGATGGAGGGCTGAGGGTTGTGCAAGTCAGAAGCCTTGGAGCAGCCTTGTTGTCTGCTGCTGCTGCTGCATTCTGAGATAATCAATGGCTCTCACTTTTGTCCCACGTCCCCTAGGGCTTTATTCCAATGACTGTTCCCGACATGCTGAAAGGGGCCATCTTTGTAAGTACCACCTTTCTTGCTCTCCTACCATGCAGCTGAGTTGTATGCATTCATCCAAAAGACTTGGTGTGACTCTCTTCAGTTGTTCTCAGCCTTTGTTTTACTTTAAAACGAGAACGTTTGCATCCTTCTGGTTGTTGGGATTAAACTGTGAGGTGTGGATTTAATTGCCTTTGAGGAGCCTGAAATGGGAAGCTGTTGGCAGTGTTAGCACAGAGGGTGGTCCACACATGTTCTGAAGTAACTAAATCCAAGTCAGGGAGGAGGTTTTGCTCCAGGAATAGCTAAAACGGGATTACACCTATGTGAAAGGAGTTTGTGGTCAATTCTAGAGCTTGGTATGAACAAACATCTCCATATTTCAATCTAGACCACATCCCCAGTGTGCAAAGATCAGGACATGATGCTAGATGAATAGCATATTCATATTCTCGAAAATAGATTACTGTAACTCTTTGCTGATTGGTCTACCCGCAAACACTTTGAAACCTCTACAAATGTTGCAAAATGCCACTGCAAGGATTCTAACTAAATCTAACAAAAGGGACCACGTTACTCCCATCTTAAAGAACCTTCACTGGCTCCCTATCAAATATAGAATCCTCTATAAAACCACATCAATAATCCACAAAGTCATCAATAACTCCACTCCAATTGACCTCACCATCCCTTTACAGCTTCACATCACCTCCCGTCCGACGAGATTAGCCCAGAGAGGCATGCTAAGGGCCTATCCACTCAAAACATCACTAAGTAGAAGAGCTCTTTCCACCGCTGGCCCTAAACTTTGGAACTCACTCCCTCCTGACCTTAGAATTGAACAATCGACACCCTCCTTTAAAAAGAGACTCAAGACCTGGTTGTTCAACCAAGCATTCTCTTAATCCCAATAACCAAGCTTTGAATTTCCATGACCGCCGACTTCAGTCTCAACAAAATCAGTACCAGCAATTATGTTCACTTTCCTCAAAATATATTGTATTTAAATTATACTCTCCTTGTTCATTTAAGTTGTTGTTATTTATTTTTTCCAAGTTCAATTTACCTTGTTCATTGTAAGACATTATTCTATATACTGTCAATTCAATTGTTGTAATGTAAACCGAAATGATTAGTAACTCTGTTACCAGAACTTCGGTATATAAAACTGTTAAATAAATAAATAAATAGTGAGGTAAGTAACCCAGGAGTGTGTGTGTGCAGAGGGTCCATGACCTGTGCCCAGGATACTGCTGGCTGGCTGATCCGTTCTGTCCTACATGATCCAGCAGGTCTTCTCTTTGCTGGATCAGAGTTGGCAGACCTGGAAAGGTTCTTGGGTATGGCACAGGGGTATGTGTCTGGCTCCTGGCATCCTTTGGAGAATGTTTTTGTAGAATGCCATTAACCAGCAAATATCTTTCATCTAACACGCATTGATATTTTTTTTTATTTCTACATGTAGAGCAGTCACAAATGTGTGCATGCTTCAAAAATCCCAGATCGCCCCAAACTTTCTGCATCTCTGAAAATCTTGTGTAGTCACGGCAGACACCGTCCCGTGCTTCGTTTCCTGCTTCAGGGATGTTATGTGTTGCAATATCCCAACTGTCCCATCAGGCTATCGCATGTTTTCTTCTCAAACATTTTTCAAGTGTGCACTTTGAATTTCAAAAATATTTATATATGAAAATGTGGGGTTATGATTAAACCAGCTAGATTGCTGTACCTCTGAGAAACCCTATGTATAAAAAAAAAATATCGATGTCGGTTAGATGTAAGATATTTGCTGGTGAATTGTTTTTGTAGATTGTGATTATCTTTTCAACTAGTGTACATGATCCTTTCATTAATGTCTTGTTTCTTTTGCTGTGGTCAGGAAGGCTGCGGCATGAGGCCCAATGCCATTTCCTCGCAGGTCTATAGTCTGGACCCATCTCGCTTTCAGGACCTGTTCTTGGCAGGTACAGCGGAGCTAGGAATTGCAGGTAGGAATGTCTGCATCCGCTAACACGGTGTATACCTCAGTCTCTGGTCTCCCGTCTTTCCCACCTCATGCTTTGACACCTGCCATGCTCGTGTCTCTCACCTTTGGCCCCTGATTCACTCTTACAGGGTCCTCGGGGTGGGGGGGGGTGCCCCCAGGCTTGTCTCTTACAGGGTTGTTTTTTTCTCCAGGTTATTTCATGGATCATGCTGTAGAATTGGCAGACCTTCCTGCCAGGTAAGGAGACACCTGTTCAGTTGGTGGTTGTATTGCTGCTTGTGGTATCCAACTCTGTCCATGTCTCATCTCTTAACCTCTTGATTTAGATCCAGGAAAGTGTCCAACGTTCTCCCTCGGACTGAAGCCAGGATCTGCCCTCTCCCCATAGCTGTCACTTTTAGTTCAGTGGAGCACCTCGTCTCTCTCAGCCTTGCCTTGGACAGTAATATTTATTTAGTCAGATTTATATACCGACATCCAAATTCATTTCATGTCGGTTTACAATGATAAAATTCAGCGTAACAAAACAGAAATGCAATCAAACCTATCGTTACATCAATATTATACTAAAACACAATACCCTACCGTTAACAAATAGTTCTAGAAATAAAATATATCAACCTAAATACTAAAATTGTTACTTATCCATAAAACTAAACTTAAGTGACTTCTACTATAATAAAATAACATAAAATCATTTTATTCAAAACTAAAACAACCTAAAATAGGATAAAGGAACTAAAAAACAACCTAAAGGTAAAATAATGTTCATATACTATTTATTTATTTATTTATTTATTTATTTATTTAATGCTTTTTTATACCGGCATTCATGATACAGATTATATCATATGCCGGTTTACAAGGAACCAGGGTTAAAACAGTTACAATAGCATTAACGTAACGGAGAAAGGCAAAAGTTATAATAAAACAAGGGTAATGGAACTTGGGGAAGAGGAGGCCAGAGCGAAAGGAACTCGTTGATTATAACAAATTATATACAGTGTGCTGAATGTTAGGCAATGAGTAGATAATTACAGGGAATCCAAGAAGATATCAGTTGGCTTGTTTGAACGCCTGTTCAAATAGCCAGGTTTTTATCAGTTTCCTGAAGCTATTAATATTTGCCTCTGTGCAAATATCAACAGGGAGTGAATTCCACTGAAAGTGGAGGCTTTTTTGTATGCAGTTCGTGTATGGGGTCCCCCTCTCATAGATCTTTTTGCTTTGGGTCTCAGTGAGGAGCAGCTGTGGCAGAGGGTGCCTGGAGAAGCATATTACCCCGGGGCAAGCTGCATTGCCCCCACGCAACCGTTTGCTGCTGGATGAAACAATCCATAGTGATAGATCTAGATCGCGACCCTTTATTCCTCTTCCCTCTTTATTTTGCCCTTCCTTTGACTGCTTTGTCTCTTCCTGTTCAAGGCATTATTGTGTTTATACTGACCATGCTCTTGCCTTCCTACATGCCAGGACTGTTTGTTGCAGTACTTGCTTCAGAGCCGAGACGGACAATGCCCGAGAGACATGGGGGCTCTACAGGGTGCATCACTTCACCAAGGTAGGCGAGAAGGGGGTCTTCCCAAACTTAAAGCAGTAACAGCCCCCCCTCTCCAGTGCTGTCCCTCGCAGTAGAAAGAAATAACAGCAACACTTTCACTTGCCTATTGCTCCCCTCCCTCTCCCTTTTTGCTTCCGGACCCCCAGCTATATCCCACCCTCTCTTGACAGCTTCTCCCTCCTCTTCCCCCCCCCTCTCCCACCTTCCACTCCTCTCAGAAGCTGAGGCACAGTACAAGATCCTCTGCTGTCGGTCTCTGGCTGCATCCTATTCTCTTCCTGATGGCTGGCTGTTTGTTTTATTTCTATACTATTAGGTAAAAAAGAGAAGGTACAAACATGAACATATATGTTAATAAAATAAAACAGAGGGAATACAATAAGTTTTACAATTGTATTAATACTACATTTCAGATATTACTTATTAATACAAAATTTATATAAAGTTCTTTGACGACAAACTTATTAACCCAAACTTACAATAGCCCTAGGTCACCACTAGATAATAATAATTGTTAAAACTCCTAATCACCATCACATATCAGCCATACCTGAACCCTTATCCAGGCATCCCAATCATACAATCTACGTACACATCCAACCATGTGGGCTCTGAGTGGTATACAAATGGAAACATTCATTATAATAGCTAGGAATGTTAAAAATATGTTTAAAACAGTGACAGTACAACAGATTATTACTAATGTAAGGCAATAAACAATTGGGGCTAAAACAAACAGAATCTGTTTCTCTGTTCGTAGGTTGAGATGTTTGGGGTCACAGCAGACGAGTCTGGGACAGAGAGCCAGGATCTGCTCGCAGAGTTCCTCCGAATACAGAAGGAGATCTTCTCCGACCTGGGACTGCACTACAAGTGAGAGCTGGGGCGCCAGGGGACAGACGGACACACAGAGATGTCTGGGTCATTAAGTAACATGTCTGTCTGATTGTGCGCAGGGTTATGGATATGCCAACGGAGGAGCTGGGGTTGCCCGCTTATAGGAAATATGACATCGAGGCCTGGATGCCTGGAAGGGGCACATATGGTGAGGTACGTGAACCTTGTTCCTAAACCGTAGGTGGGGGGAAGGTAGGCGCACGGGCTAACACGTTTCATTTTTTTAAATCTAGATTTCCAGCGCGTCGAACTGTACTGATTACCAGAGCAGGAGGCTGCATATAATGTACCGTAAGCCCTTCGGAGAGCTCGGCTATGCGCACACAGTGAGTCTTGGAGATAAGTGGACACGCTGAACCCCTGACAACCAGAGCCCCTTAGTGTAAAGTGCTGAAAAAGGGGATGCGTCTGACAGGCAGGTTGTAGGGGAGGGGAAAACGTACGCGCTGTTCCCATTCTATGTCCTGAATGTGTCTCCTCTTCAACCCAGGTGAATGGAACGGCCTGTGCGGTCCCTCGCATGTTAATCGCCATCCTGGAATCAAACCAGTTAAAGGTAACTCCTCCCGTGCAGTTAATGCAGAGGGGACCAGCTGTTACCATTTTAGGGTCTTAGCTAATGAGTTTCAGGCAGTCATGGACATTGCGTGTTGTCCCGAAGCATTTACCCACGTGAGAAGTGGGGGTGAGTGCACTGGGAAGAACAGAATTGAGGGAGACGGGGAAGGGGTTGGATGTGGGGGAGATAAACAGATCTCACTTGGGATGGCTGGTGTGTGAGGTGAGGATGGGGGGGGGGGAATCACAGCAAAGAAAGCTGGTGCATTGTGGGAGGGGAGGTTACATGGGGAAAATGATGCCTGGGGAGGGAGAGGAGAGCTGGGAAGAATGACCTCATCCACGAGAGAACTGCAGGCTGAGGTTGCGGCAGGGAAAGTTGCCCCCAGTGAGAGGAATGGGGAGAGCTGGTGCCTTGGGGAAAGCTGGGGTGTGTTTTGAGAGGAGAGGATGAAGAACTCATTGGCAAAGAGATTTGTGAAAGGAAAATACTGTTCAAAGTATAAATAGAAGAGAGTTGTAAGTTTCCACCTGCTTTACTGCCTTTCGGGGGGGGGGGGGTGCTTCCAAGAGAAGGGCTCTTATTGTCCACGATGGCTTGCCGTGGCCCTGACAGTGACCCACGGGTGTTGCGCCACCCTTTCCCTTGATTCTCTGAGTGATGTCTGTGCTGTTCCATGACAGGACGGGAGTGTACGGGTCCCGGAAGTGCTTCAACCCTACCTCGCCATGGAAATCATCAGCAAACCTGGATACACCCCTCTCAGGTACATTGGCCCTAACCAGCGTAAACCGAGGCCTCCCACCAGCTGAGAAGCAATTGGGAGCCCTGCCCACGGGGCTGAGCCTCTGGACTAAGAACTGCATCCTTGCCACCTGGCATTGTCCACGCTGTGTGTACGGACTCGTGGATCTGACGAGGAAGGCACGGAAGGAGGACGGCAGCCTAAAAGCATCTCACTCACCTCGCCCTGCTTCCTGCCGTACAGCTTCTGGACAATGATGTACATGGCCCATGGTCTCTGGTCATCCAGCGGTGCATCATGGGATGCCAAATGGTGACTTGCATATATTACACCCATGACATTTTGTGGGGTATATTGTACTGTGGTGCTCCCTGTGACTTGGTTCTCTGTTTCTATAGCAGCAGGACACTCCTGCGCTGGTGATTAATCATGACCTCAGTATGATTAACATCAACCAGGGATCTGATCATGTCTCCTTTTTGTCTTCTGCTCTACATGGAAATCAGGGGGAAAATCGTTCATCTCCAGCGTGCTGGCGGAGAAAGAGCTGCACTCTGGCAATATATTTCTTACAGTAAAAGGATCTTTGTTTTTGTCATCTTTGCTGAAAGCACCAGTACAGTACCCAAAATAATCACTTCTGTTTACACTTCCCTTCTGGCCTCTCCAGCCCATGCAACTCATGCTCTCCTAGGCTCCTGCTTCCCCACCACTCGCATCACTAAAGGGGTCAAAAAGTGCGTGTTAACTGTGGGGAGAAGAGGGGGTTATACCAAAGAGTGGGGATTAGGGTTATGGGATATTTGTGCTGATGAACTTATCTTCTCTTCTAGCCCCCATGAAAGCTGTTAACACTAAGCAGCAGGGTCTCAAAAAAAAAAAAAAAATTGAGAACCTGCCTCAGCTTCAGGGGGAGGGAAGGAGGAGTGAGGCTGTGCATCCTTGCTTCAGAGTAAAAGAGAGAGAGAGAGAGAAGGCCTGTGCTTTTTGGGTTTAGGGAAGAATCAAACAGCTGTATCATCTTTCCAAAGTGAAATTTACCTCCAGCATGAAAGCCAGTGTAAGGCATTGCACTTCACTGTGGACCTATGAGCTTACCAATAGGAGGTCAGCGGTAGATAGAAATAAGTGAGATGAGGCCTGCGGTAAGAACAGCACAGTCCATATGCCTCGGTGTCTCTTCTTGCATGGCGCGAAAACAGGTTACTAGATACTCAGCTGGGCTTTTTCTTCATTTATAATTTGTCTCATTCCATCCTAAAAAGCAAATATGGCTATGGCTTCTCTCTCAGCTCCTCCTAAGGCTGCAGACCTCGTCCATACTTTTAGCGATGCACTGTTGATAAGCAGGTCTGCACAAGAGGCTTGGTGCAGAATTTGGCAGGTAGTATTATTGCTCTAGGCCCTGAACCCCTGTATGTGCATGCACACAAGCTTGATGAAAACGGAGGTCCTTTGGCTGGGCCCCCATCAAGGATGAGGTACAGTCCAGTGACAAAGGGGCTGCAGGGCAAAGTCCAGTGAAAAAAGTACCAGAGATGAGCTGCTATTAAGTGTGGCTGGCACCTAACCCATCCCCTATCCTACCCCCCTCAGGACTTTTCCTTTTCGTAGACGCCTGGAACCAGCAGGTGCAGCCTGACAATGGCCCTGCATATAAAGACAATAAAGGGAGGATTGTTTGCACCCCTGCCATCTGTTGCTGGATGTCCTACACAGAACAATGACAACAGCAGGGGTGCTGGGAACTTGTAAACATGGAGTTTGTATGTACAGGGCAGCACTTAACCCCTCCCTTCCCAAACATTCCCCTCCACCATGGCTTGGTTATGGTTCCTTATGCAATGGGATACAGATGAGGTTTGCTGCTCACTAAGGACAGGGCCCTAGGAATTGTTCTTGCGGCGGGTGTGGTTAGTGGAAAGCAATCTCTTGTCTGAGGTAGGAGAATGGGGGGGGAGGGGGGCAGGATGGATGTGAGAGGAGGCAGAGCTGCCATGCATGTTGTTCTGTGAATCTGACCTCCTCTCCAGAGACTAGCAGTCAGTTGGGCCTATGTAGCATTGATGAACACACAAACCTGCATAGATTTTCACCTAGGCTTGGGTAAAGCGTAATAAGGAAATAGTGATCCTAGTACCACAGCAACCTCTTTATGCTTTAAACACCCAACATTTGGAAAATTAGCTCAGTGAGGCCAAGTGCAGTGATCCTCTTAAAAACTGAGTTATGGGTGTATAACAGCCACCTAACTCTGACAACACAAATTGTTCCTTTCAAAACTTTATGAGATGTGTAATTGCTGTGAAATATTCTCCCACTCTGTTACCTCCAAGCTATGAAGGTCATTGTTGCAGTGCCGAGCCTTTATCTCTAAACGACATGCTTTTATGGCCGTGGTACGTGTATGCATTTGCGCACCACTGTAATGGAGCATGTTGGGGTTGAGGGCATGTGTGTGTTACTGTTGGGTATCCGCCTGCATACATATGCCTATAATTGTTTGGGTACACTGTCGCTCCCAGAGCGCCTCATAAAATCTTCACACTTGTATGTTTTTCACATTCTGCTATCTGAAAAATACAAATCAGAATGCATTGAAGTGGGAGTTTTATTTCACTGATCTACATAACATGTTCTATGCTTTCATCATGAAAGAACAATTATAGAACTATCACATAAATCTTCTCATTCTTTGACTCCATACTTGGTGGAAGTCCCTTTTTCAGCAATAACAGCCGTGAATTGTTTAGGATAAGTATCTATGAACTTTGCACAGAGGGGTGGTGCAGTTTTTGCTTATTTTTCTAGGCAGAACAGCTCTTTCAAGTTGGCTATGGATTGTTTGTAGACTGTAGTTTTTGTAGTCTTCAAGTCTTGCCACAGAATTTCTATTAAATTTAGATCTGGGCTTTGCCTGAGCAGCTCAAAAACATTCACTTTTTCCTCTTCATCCAGGCAGGCCGGTCCACCCAACTAGCATGCCAGCCAGCAGATGGAGACCGAGATTAACAGGCTCACCAATGTCACCCTCATATTTATTTATTTATTATATACCGATGTTCCTGTATAATATACATATCACACCGGTTTACAAGGAAGTAAAACTGTCACCACTCGGGCGGCTTACATTAAAATGAATAAGGAACTTACAAATAAATAAACATACAAAGAACAAACATAGAAATCATATATGCCTGCACTGACAACAGCCTACCAGTACTCTGTCTCCAGCAGATGGTGGACATGCATATGTTTCTGTGGACATAGGCTTGTCAGGAGCAGGATGGGCTGTGGTACTCCTGAGGTGGCAGCAGTGACTCCCTCCTTCAGTTGAGCTTAGCCTTGTGATCTTCACAAGCCTCTCTGTCCCCGCTGCTGAGCAAAGCAACCACACAACATAATGCTGCTGCTACCACAATGCTTCACAGCAGGGATGTGTGCTGTTTTTGTTTTATGCCACACATACCGCTTACCACTGCAATCAAAAGTTTCACGTTGGTCTCATCAGTCCACACAACCTTCTCCCACATGCATGCAGAGTAGAGATGTGAATCGTGTCCTCGATCGTCTTATTTCGGCTGGGAGGGGGAGGGAATTGTATTGTTGCCGTTTGGGGGGGTAAAATATCGTGAAAAATCGTGAAAAATCGAAAAAACGTAAAATCGCAAAACCAGCACATTAAAACCCCCTAAAACCCACCCCCGACCCTTTAAATTAAATCCCCCACCCTCCCGAACCCCCCCCCAAATGACTTAAATAACCTGCGGGTCCAGTGGCGGTCCGGAACGGCAGCGGTCCGGAACGGGCTCCTGCTACTGAATCTTGTTGTCTTCAGCCGGCGCCATTTTCCAAAATGGCGCCGAAAAATGGCGGCGGCCATAGACGAACACGATTAGACGGCAGGAGGTCCTTCCGGACCCCCGCTGGACTTTTGGCAAGTCTTGTGGGGGTCAGGAGGCCCCCCCCCAAGCTGGCCAAAAGTTCCTGGAGGTCCAGCGGGGGTCAGGGAGCGATTTCCCGCCGCGAATCGTTTTCGTACGGAAAATGGCGCCGGCAGGAGATCGACTGCAGGAGGTCGTTCAGCGAGGGTTCCGGCGCCTCGCTGAACGACTTCCTGCAGTCGATCTCCTGCCGGCGCCATTTTCCGTACGAAAACGATTCGCGGCGGGAAATCGCTCCCTGACCCCCGCTGGACCTCCAGGAACTTTTGGCCAGCTTGGGGGGGGGCCTCCTGACCCCCACAAGACTTGCCAAAAGTCCAGCGGGGGTCCGGAAGGACCTCCTGCCGTCCAATCGTGTTCGTCTATGGCCGCCGCCATTTTTCGGCGCCATTTTGGAAAATGGCGCCGGCTGAAGACGACAAGATTCAGTAGCAGGAGCCCGTTCCGGACCGCTGCCGTTCCGGACAGCCGCTGGACCCGCAGGTTATTTAAGTCATTGGGGGGGGGGTTCGGGAGGGTGGGGATTTAATTTAAAGGGTCGGGGGTGGGTTTTAGGGGGTTTTAGTGTGCCGGCTCACGATTCTAACGATTTATAACGATAAATCGTTAGAATCTCTATTGTATTGTGTTCCATAACGGTTTAAGACGATATTAAAATTATCGGACGATAATTTTAATCGTCCTAAAACGATTCACATCCCTAATGCAGAGTCCTCTAAGTGTTTCTTTGCAAACACTACGTGGCACGTGATATGGCTTTTCTTCACCAGTGGCTTCCTTCCTGCCACCCTCCCATGTAGGCCCATGATTGTGGAGTAATCGTGAAATAATTGAACAGTCAATATTTTCCCCAGTCTCAGCCAGAGACCGCTGCAGTTCTTCCAGAGTAATCTTAGGCCTCACAGCTACGGCCTTTGGAGAGATGGCCTGAGTGTGCCAGTGGTGCCAAGCCTTCGGTGTTACAAAGATGGACCTGTCGGTGCCCCAAGGGTGGTTCAAACGCATTCAAGTTTTCCTTCAGCCTTCCTCCAATCCATACTCTTCAGTAATGTTATCCTGGAGCTCTTTGGGTGGCTCCTTATTTTGCATGCTTTGACCTTTCCTTCACACTTACTTCATACTACAGAAACTGCTTGATTCTTCAACCAGGAGTATTCAGATCAGTTCAACTGCTGTGATTGGACACGGGGGGGGGGGGCGCTATTTAACTCGGGTAATTCGTTAAAGCAATATTTTGAACTGGAATTAATTTGGGTTTGCAGCCAAGACCTTTTTTTTTTCTTCTTAATTCCTTTTGGCACAGTTCTTTAAATGTTCTTCTGCAATGAAAGTTTACAGTATAGTGTGTTGTGTAGATCAGTGAAATGAGCTCCTCCTGTAATGCATTTTGATTTTTATGTTTAGACAGCAGAATGTGAAAAACTTACAAAGTTGTGAAGATAGTGACCAGGCACTCTCTGACTGCAAGTGGAGGCATAAATGTCATCTTTTAATGTAATTGTGTGCTCCATTTTATTCTGTACCCTTTCAAGGAAATGTTGTAAAAGAACGACCACATTGGGATCCAGAGAGGAGAGCATGGCCGCTGCCCATCCATCTTCCTTGAGTCGTGCTGTGCTTCCACCTGACAGCCTGATTTACTGCAGTCCTTCCCCTAGCCCTCTGATCCTGCAGAATCCCTCAACAGCTGAGGAGTATCAGGCTTATCTAGCCCACCCACTTTATATCCTGCTGCAGGGCCAGGTCCCCAGTTCTTCGGCACTAACTAGGGCAGTGGCTCCCAAACCTGTCCTGAAGGGACCCCCAGCCAGTCAAGTTTTCAGGATATCCACAATGAATATGCATGAGGGAGATTTGCATGTACTTGCCCCCCCCCCCCCTCCTGTTGCATGCAAATGTATCTCTTTATTGTGGATATCCTGAAAAGCTGACTAGCTGGGGGTCCCTCCAGGACAGGTTTGGGAACCCTTGACCTAGAGATTCTCTGTGCTTGTCTTATGCTTTCAGTATTTCCCCTCATAAGAACATAAGAAATTGCCATGCTGGGTCAGACCAAGGGTCCATCAAGCCCAGCATCCTGTTTCCAACAGAGGCCAAACCAAGCCATAAGAACCTGGCAATTACCCAAACAGTAAGAAGATCTCATGCTACTGATGCAATTAATAGCAGAGGCTATTCCCTAAGTAAACTTGATTAATAGCCATTAATGGACTTCTCCTCCAAGAACTTATCCAATCCTTTTTTGAACCCAGCTACACTAACTGCACTAACCACATCCTCTGGCAACAAATTTTTATGTTTTTTTAGAGTAATCTTTCATCTTATCTATGCTTTGTGGAATGTCTACTCTCCACCACTTCTAGAAAGCCATGCTTACATAGAAGAAATCTTTTCTGATATTATTCCTGAGTTTGATTCCTTTGAGCTTCATGTCATGACCTCTTGTAGAATTTTCTTGCCACCAAAACCAGTTGGGGTTTTCTTTTTCACATTATTTATACCATTGAGGTATTTAGGTATCTCTACCATCTCTTTCTCTCCACCCACCTTCCAATCTCCTTTCGTCTAGGGCAGTGGTATTCACTTCTAGTCCCTGAGGGCCACGGTTGGGTCAGGTTTTCAGGATATCCCTAATAAATATGCAAGATACAGATTTACATACATTTGAGGCAATGCATACAAATCTATCTCATGCACATTCATTAAGGATATCCTGAAAACCTGACCCATTTATAGAGTTGAAGTGAATACCAGTGGGTGTGGGTGGTAGAGATAATAGATCAGGTTGTCTGGTATCTTATTTGTCTATTTTGCAAGTGCTCTGTTGATATATTCCTACACTAACCCAAAGGCGAAAAAGCACTCCTATACCAAGCCTTAGATACTTAATAAAATATACAAATAATTTGTAATTCTGATTACAAATTTTGTAACACTCTATTCACTGTTCAAAATATACAGAAGAAACTAAAGCTAGAACTGATCTGGACTTGAATGTGTTTGCACTAGCAATGCTTGCAATGTTGTGTGGTGCAATACTGAGATTCTGATATAATAATCCCCAGCAAGGACCCTCGTTTCACTGCTCGGCTTCTTCAGGAGGAATGTTTAGTCATCACCAAGCATTGAAAATTCTGCCAATTAAATACATAAAAAATATTGTTGCAAACAAAAGAGCCATATGTAAAATTAAAATGTAATAACTTTTTAGATTATTGAGCTATTGCTTTGAAAAAATATATATAAATGCTATTTCAAATTAAATTAGAAATTTACATTAACAACTTGAAGTATGTGTGTCTTACTGGAAAATGCTATTTTCAATGGGTCAGCATAGTAAGAAATTTTAATAACACCATTTATCCTGAATCACAAGAAGAGATCGAAACAAAATGAATAAACTCGCGGTTATTGATAATATATATATACTCCTTAAAACTCATCTCATTTTATAAAGCTTGTGGTGCAGATGGCACTATTTTGGTAGTTCATTCTGTATGGCCTCTACTCTGCCTCTATCCATGTGCGTGCATTGTCTTCAGCTGAGGTCTTGGAGTGACCTCCTTTACTGGTTATGCCCATCCCTATGCACCCTAGCATTCCTCTGCCTCTGGGCACCGCCTAGCCATACTGTTGTACTACTTTGAGATCATCACTATGAAGTTTATTCTGACTTGGTAGACAACAGTATCTTGCCTCCAGTCCTGTATTGGTCCTAGGACTTTCTGTACTCCAAATGCATGACTTCTCTACCTTTTGCTTTGAAACTTAGCTACTAAGCACTTGACTATTCCTCAGGCTTCCTTAGATCACTTCTTAGTCTGGCAACTCCCTTGGGAATGGCTACTCTGTTATAGATATTAAATGTCATCAGCAAAAAGACACATTTTTCCAAGTAACCCCCATACCATGTGGGTTAGTTAGAATATAAGAAGTTGCCATACTGGGGTCAGACCAAGTCTCCATCTGTTTCCAACAGTAGTTAATCCAGGTCACAAGTATGTGGCAATATCTCAAACAATAAATAGATCTCATGCTGCTATTGCACACTTGGAAATAATGAACAGCGCCCAGACAAATCCAGAAGGCAATTCATTAATCACCCTTCTCTCTCCAGAGTGAACCTTATTGCCTTTCCGCCACTTCAAAGCAGATTACATTCAGATACTGTAGATATTTACCATTACCCTTTGCCATCTATAGTTCAAGCAGTTTCTAATAGGCACACCCCAAATTATTTTCTGCTAGACAATTACTGATATGTCTGCACAAATTAGGATTTTGCGTCATATTAGGGGAAATACTTTGACTTCTTGCTTTGAGGTGAACTGAGGGCCATCCTTGCTTGAGACATTTTGGACCAGCTTGGTTGTTTTGCCAGAGAGAAATGTTTAGAAAAGGATTAAAAATCAGCCAAACTGAAAATCCACTTCTTGTCCAGCCGTTGTACTCGGAGATTTCCAGACTGTAATTGTGAAATGCTGGGCTCTTCAAGAAGAGAAAGGGAGGTAAACCTGGAAAGCCAAGGGGAGGACAGAAACTGATTTAGAGAAAGAAAGAAAGAAAAAAAAAGGATGCGAGATGGACAGAGAGAGAGAAGGAGAAACCTTGCACTAGAAGCAGGGCTTCTAGAATCTGAAGGGAGGCGGGGTCACCGGGAGAAGCGGCGTTTCAGAGTTAGGTGCTAATCCGGAGTGTAGAGGCAGGAGAAAGGGAAGGCTTAGATGGAAAAAGCCTCCTGCCTTGCTGGGAGGTAAGAATCTGACATCACTTCCTATGCTGCTTGCTGCCTGGTATTTAAAGTGCCGTCTCGCTGCCAGGGCTGCAGAGGGAGCCCGGAGCCTCAGCCTCAGACACCACATCTTGAGAGCCGGAATCAGTCCCTCACCCCGGCAGGAAGATTCCCCACCTTCCTGCAGCCCCCCCCCAGGTCTCCTTAGGTTGACAGTTCTGCCCGATTGGCCTCCATCCTCCCCCTTGTTTGCTTCCTAGCCCTTTCAGGTCCCCTTTGGATTTTCAGCAATTATTACTGCCACAACCCCAAAATGATTTCTGCCGGATTTTTCCTGCTCGTCTCTTTAATCCTGCAAGGTAAGGAAGGGGGAAGTACTTGCTCCTAATGCGGCTCCCGTGCCCTCACTCCTGCTGCTCTCTGTGCCTTTTTCCAAAGAATCACAAAGGTGCCAGGGGGACATGGACTAACTTTTTATAATTTCGATAAAATACTGGGCAACAGCGCTTTAGAAGCTTCACCTGTTATTTTTTTCCAGAACATGTTCTACATTCTGGCTTGAAACTAAAGCTGTTTCTAATTATAAGGCATGCCCTGCTCTGTTTGGAGCAGTATTTCATCTTCTCTTTTTTTTTTAATTCATAGGAAAAAAAACCCAAAGAACTGACTGCTCTGTTGCTAAACTGTTAAAATACTCAAGCATATGTGTTCCATCTGAAAATGATCCAAAGTCCCTGATCGGTTTCTTACTATTAAGTCCCGAATGAGGGGCTTCAGCACCTTGGACAGAGGTAGGAAAGTTCCAAGGGGCTGAGGCTGAAAGGACAAATTCAAAGAATGGGGCGGCTAGGGCTCTGGCCGAGCAAATTAATGAGCTAGACCCAGGGTTAAATTTGAACTTGGGGCCAGGGGGAAAATACCTTTAAAAGGGTGACTGCGTTCCCTACTAAGGAAACAGAGCTGCAGGCTATGGAATGGTTTGGGATTAAAGTTAGAAGTAGTGGCCTGGGTCAACCGATCCCTATTTAACTGAAGTTCACTTTTCCCTAGGTCTTAATTCTCCGGTGCAAAGAGATTCATGCAGCTTCACCTCCATAACATTGTTATAACTAATTTAAAGTTAGTTGCAGCAGGGACCCAGTGTACCTGTATATATAATTTAATTTGTTGTAATGTGCCCTAGTTTAGGATGCTATAAAAATGTCTAAATAATAAAAATTCAGAAGGGTCTGAACAATCCAGACAATTATTGCTCAGGGGGTGATATATTCATGTGCCTTTCAATTACGATCATTCTTTTCTTTAAAACACTATCTCCCATCCCTAACTTCTTTGGCAGGTAGTTAAACCAGGATGAGTGACACAAAGCTAAAAAAGATGGAGGGGCTCTGTGTGCATCCTACTGTTCTTGGCCACCATGGTCCAACCTCCGATGCAGAGTGGGACTAATGTTCTAAATAATACATATCAAGTCATTAGGCATGGCGCTGAGCTGGAGGAAGGAGAGTTAGCAGTCCAGCGTGAGTTCTTTGTTGTGTGTGCTCTATAAACAGGGCAGAGTGCAGAGGATTGGATGGACAGAGGAAAACATTATTCCCTGATCTTTATGGAAAAAGGGACATATTAAACTAACCTACAGAGTAAACCTACTTAACCCCACTAGTGTTTCATCAAGAGCAGTGTATTAAGGAGCAAAGCATTCTCTATCACAGAGGGAGCCGCACTGAGCCTACCGTGGGTTTTACTCATGTTTTAGCACAGGTTTTTTAGTGCTGAAAACCCATGCTAGGAAACCAGCGGTATGCTTCAAGCAGGTGCATGCAAACCCCATGTAACAGAAGGCATTAGCTATGCCCCAGCAATACAGGGAGGGGCGTTAAAGAGCAGACAGCTTAAAGCCCATTTTCTTAACACTGGAAATTTAACTCCTAGATCAGAGCAGGAGTAAAACTTAATTCACAAGGCTGGTGGCCATGTTATACTATTTCTGTGCCCAGTGTGGTAGTGTCTAACTGCTTTTACCAGACTGGACACAGCAATAGAATAAGCGGCTACCAGAAATGTGAGTTTACTCCATCTGGGATACAGGAGTTTAATTTCCAGTAAGCTCTTGGGGTAGGCACCTACAGTTTGACAGTACACCAGCGCAGTGCATCCCAACTTTGCTGTACTACTTAACCGTAGGTGCCGTTCCAGGGAGCTTACACTTTGTTCAGCTCGCTCCAGAGAGAAAATTCTTGCATTCAAGGCCATTTTGGCAAGGAATGGTAAGCAAAATCAAAGCATAAGCTCTACGGGGAGGGAACCTACAGTTATCTTAAAGCATAAAACTCTCATGGGGGGGGGGGGGCACCTGCAGCTGAACAGGATGCCAACATCAGATGCACAACACCAAAGTGCTTGCTATTCAGCCGAAGGGCCCAGCCTCAGAAATCTTTACCTTTTTACTCGTCAATCCTTGCTAAAATGGCATTGCATGTGAGACTGGTGCTGTGCATCCTAACTTGTGACCATGTTCTCTCATTCAAGTCCATTTTGACAAGGAATGGCAATTAAAATTAAAAGAATACGCTCTCTGGGTAAGGCAATTACAGCATGCGATATGTACGAAGCATAGGCTGTCTGGGTGGGCACCAACAACTGAACTGTGCACACTTAGTTCAGGATAGCAAAGAAAACCTGGGAATGGTGCCTTCCTCAGAGGGCATACCTTGAAAATTGAACTCCTGTGTCTGCAATGGAGTAAACTCACATTCCTGGTGGCCAGCGTTGTCTGTTTTTTGTGCCCATTGTGCCTCTTCACCTCAGAGACAGGAAGAACTTATATTTCCAACATAAGTTTTCTGGGGCTTGCACCTACAGCTGAGCAAAACATAAGCTCTCTGGGGAAGGCACATTCAGCTGAGCAGTATGTACTTCAGTGTTGTGCTTCCTGACTTTGGCATATTGTTCAGCTGTCGGTACCAACCCTAGAGAGCTTATGCATTGTTTGGTTTTAGGTATCCTGAAGCATATCTAAAGTATTCCAGTACCATGCTGCCTGATAACTTTAGCCATAACCAGCCATATTCAAAAGAATATAGCCAGTTAAGTGGCAATGCTGAGTAGCATATATATATATATATATATATATATATATATATATGTATATCAAGCAGGCCCCTCCACCTAAGCTGTAAATCATGGACTGAGCCAGCCACTCTCTCCCAAACCCCTCTGAGAGGACTGTAACTAAAAAAAATGGAAGGGGTCTGGGGCCAGGCTCCCCTGCCCGGTTCAACTTATTGCTCCAAGAATTAGTCTTCTGCCTTCACCCTCCTGGTACCTTTGCCAATCTCTATAGCCAGCATTGTAGTAAGCTGCTACCATAGACCCAGCCAGTGCTTTCTGTCAATATCTCTGGAAGCGTAACAATGCAGAAAGCGCTGGTCACAATATATCACGATTCCAGCTGAAGGTAGAGATTGTACATTTTATTTATTTAGATTTTTATATCCTGCTTTTTGCACTTCACAGTGGATTACATTCAGGTACTGCAGGTATTTCCCTATCCCCAGAGCACTTACAATCTAAGTTTGTACCTGAGGCAATGGAGGGTAAAGTGACTTGCCCAAGGTCACAAGGAGCAACAGCGGGACTTGAACCCTGGTCTCCTGCCAGCTGCTCTAATCACTAGGCTACTCCTCCACCTACCGAAAGAGCTAGGGTTGAGAGGGAGGGATATCCAGTATAACTTATCTGGCTAAATTTATCTAATCTACTGTTTTTTAATATTGGCCTCTATATGGTGAAACTCCGATCTATATATTTATATCATTTTATCTTGTTTTACAGTCAGTTCCGTACCACTGTCAACTCAGCTTTCTGAAGAAGAAGAGAAGGTAAGCGGCAGATGCAGACTAATGCATGATACAGGGACACACAGGCTGCCTGGTACACAGCACTACACACTTTCTCAATCAACACTTATAATATTTAACAATAAGCTGTTCCAAACCACAACACAGGTTATACATCATAAAAATCTTAAATATTTTGAATAAAGAGTCATCTTATATTCAAAGACTTTCTCCAATGTATTCGCAAAGGCAGAATTTGAAAAAAAAACTTGCTGAGGAAGTAAAAACTTATAATAAAACCTTTTTCAGTTATATTTGAAGAAAAAAAAGCCTGCTATGGAGTCAGTTGGGCCATTAGATGATTGAGGAGTAAAAAGGGCACTATGGGAAGACAAGGCCATAGCAAAGAGTTTAAATGATTCTTTGCTTCAGACTTCATTAAGGAAGATGTAAGAGAGATACCTAGGCCGGTAGTGATATTTAAAGATGACAATTCAAAGGAATTAAAACAAATCTCAGTGAACCTGGAAGATGTAATAGGGCAAATTGATAAACTAAACAGTAGCAAATCACCTGGACCAGATGGTATACATCCCAAAGTGCTGAAAGAACTGAGAAATGAAACTGTAAAACTACTATTAGTAATCTGAAAACTATCATTAAAATCAATTATGGTATCTGAAGATTGGAGGGTGGCTAACACAACCCCAGTTTTTAAAAAGGGTTGCAGGGATGATCTAGGAAACTACAGACCACTGAATCTGATGTCAGTACTGAGAAAAATAGTTTAAACTGTTATAAAGAACAAAATTACTGAACATATAGTTTAATGGAACAAAGCCAACATGGGTTTAGCCAAGGGAAGTCTTGCCTCACCAATCTGCTACATTTTATGAAAGCGTGATTAAACATGTGCATAAAGGTGAGCCAGTTGATATAGTATATCTGTATTTTCAGAAAGTGTTTGACAGATTACCTCAGGAGAGACTCTAGAGGAAATTAAAACATCATGGGATAGGAGGCAATGATGTATTGTGGAGTGAGAACTGGTTAAAAGATAGAAAACAGAGAATAGGGCTAAATGGTAAATTTTCTCAATGGAGAAAGATAAAAGTGGAGTGCCCCAGGGATCTATACTGGGCTCGTTGCTTTTTAATATATTTATAAATGACCTAGAGATGGGAACAATGAGTGAGGTGATCAAATTTGCTGATGATACAAAATTATTCAAAGTTGTTAAATCACAAGAGGATTGTGAGAAATTACAGGAGGATCCTGTGAGATTGGGTCTCCAAATGGCAGGTGACATTTAATGTGGACAAGTGCAAAGTGATTCACATAGGGAAAAGCAACGCAAATTATAGCTACACAATGCAAGATTCCAGATTGGGAGTCATCATCCAAAAAAAGGATCTAGGCGTCATCGTGTATATGTTGAAATCCTCTGTTCAGTGTGCGGCGGCAATGAAGAAAGCAAATAGATTACTAGGAACTTTTATGAAAGGAATGGAGAATAAAAGAATATCGTAATGCCTCTGTATTGCTCCATGGTGTGACCAAATTTTGAATACTGTGTGCAGTTCTGGTCACCACATCTCAAGATATAGCAGAATTAGAAAAGGTACAGAGAAGGGCAACCAAAATGATAAAGGGGATGAAATGATTCCCCTATGAGGAATGACTAAATAGGTTAGAGAAGAGATGGATGAGGAGAGATATGATAGAGGTGTTTAAAATCATGAGGATAAATTCAAATCAGTTGTTTACTCTTTTGAAAAGTACAAAGCCTGGGGAACACACAATGAAGTTACTAGGTGATACATTTAAGAAACATAGGAGAAAATTGTTTTTATGCAACACTTATTTAAACTCTGGAATTCGTTGCCAGAGGATGTGGTGAAAGCTGTTAGTGTAGCTGGCTTTAATAAGGTTTGGATAAGTTCCTGGAAAAAAAGCCCACTTATAGCTGGGATAAGCAGCATGGAATCTATTGACCTTTTGAGATCCTGGATTAGCCACTGTTGGAAACAGGATACTGGGTTGATGGACCTTTGCTCTGACTCAGTATAGAAATTCTTATGTTGTAATCCTCACTAAAACAAAAAATCCATTTGTCATATTGCAGCCACATTTCTGGCTTCTCTTATTACAGCCAGATCAAAAATCTCCCAAACTGGGATTAGCTTTTGGTTCCAATTTTCTCAATTTACCACTGTGCACTGTATAACAACTAATTCTGGACCAGATGTGCAAAGAGTTTTCTCCCCTATTCTGGTCTTAGGTCTGCAAATTAAAAAAAAAAAAAAGTGTGAAAAATAGATAACCAGAACCGGAGAGGATGAATACATGAGATAATACATCAGCTAACCTCCTTGTTAGCTGATGTATTATTGTTAAAGCTATGGGCTTTGAATAAAAGGATAATCTGGTTCCCTTTTGTTTCTTTCACTCCTATATGCCTTGGTTTGGAGGGGGGGGGGTGTTTAAATTCTTTATCTAATCTGCTTTTTGGCATACTAAAATACAAAATATATGTTTCAGAGGATAACAGGGCAGCATAATGGCTTCAGACAGAATTCAGTAAGCATCTGGAAACGCCCATCAAGACAACAAACTGCTTATTATCAATCCCATGGTTGGATCAGCTTAGACCATATTACCTCCTATAACAGCCCCAGATCCTTTCATACTTATAACTTTCACTTGGTTTCTGTTTGAGATGAAAATTTTTCATCAGAGCTTTATTTCAAGGGCTTCTCGCCGATACTAAACTCCGGCATCTTTTCCCTCCACCTGCTTTTGCTTTGTGACCCCTCCAGAAAAAAAAACCCACCATGCATCCTACATGTGAGTACCAGCATCTTTTAATCCAGAAGGAAAGCCCTGGTCTTCATGCTTTGCTGTAGCCGATTTCCAGCGCCACAAATACCAAGAAATATAAAAAGATTTTATTCTTTTTGGAATTCTCCATACCATGAATACCAGCCCTAGACAGACAGAGAAGAGATGTAGATGGTATTTTGAGTTTATCTGTCCTGTGTAGGTATTCTGATCAAAAGTACTTTTGTAAAAATGCAGTTTTAAACATCCCAATACATACATTAATTTTACCATCTTCTTTGAGGTTACCAAATGCATCATGGAGGTTCTGGTGGATTCTCTGGCCAAGCCCAATCAAGGTGAAGTCAGCAGTGAGTGCATGAAGATCCTAAAGGAAGGTAAAGAGTGAAATAACCAACATTAAGAGAGAAAGTAAGGGAAAAAAACAAGCATACACATCCACCAGCTGCAAACCCTGCATATGCAGCATTCACTCACACATGGCACATCCACCAGCTGCAAACACTGCGCATGTAACATTCACTCACACATGGCACATCCACCAGCCACAAACACTGCACATGCAGCATTCACTGCATATGGCACATCCACCAGCTGCAAACACTGCGCATGCAATATTCACTCATGCATGGCACATCCACCAGCTGCAAACATTGCACATGCCACACACACTCACAATACGTACACCAGATGCAAATAGTGCACATGCCCCATGCACACATATATACACACAGCATGTACACCAGACAGCCACATACAAACAGCACATAGATATGTGTGTCCATGCATCTGTAGTACCGTAACTGACTATTCATCTGACTGTCCCTCCAATCACTGTCCTTATTTATCCTAAGTGATCTATCCATTTGTGAATTTATCCCCTTTCATGTATTCATGCATCTATTAGTTATGATCCAGGCATACAATGTCTAAAAAACTTGTCCAGCTCTATTCTGCAGCCCCCATACTCCAGTGTCTGTATTTTGTAGATGAGAGAGTCGTAGCAATGCTGCATCACCAGCACCTGCTGAAAGAGCTGGAGGACCTGGCTCACCGAGGTAAGCAAATGGATCTGCTTCTGTGCTACATTTAGCACTTCTCTTCAGTCATTTTCAGCTTTCTCTTCACTGAAAATGGGGTGTGTGAGCAGAGGACAAAACAAAGTGGAAATGTGTGGAGGAAAGAATAAGAGATAAAAACCTACGAGGCTGACGATGTATTCAGAGGAAGTGTCATATCACACAGCACAGGACGTGGACCCTAAGCTCCAGTATTATCAGTGATACTGCACAAGACATGGACCAGGGAGAGCTATGCTGCAGTATTATCAGTGATATAGCACAGCACACGGACCAGAGAGTGCTATGCTGCAGTATTATCAGTGATATAGCACAGGACATGGTTCAGGGAGTGCTATGCTTCAGTATTACCAGTGATATAGCACAGGACATGGCTCAGGAAGTGCTATGCTGCAGATTATCAGTGATACTGCAAAAGACATGGACCAGGGAGTGCTATGCTGCAGGATTATAGGTGATATAGTGCAGGACATGGTTCAGGGAGTGCTATGCTTCAGTATTACCAGTGATATAGCACAGGACATGGCTCAGGAAGTGCTATGCTGCAGATTATCAGTGATACTGCAAAAGACATGGACCAGGGAGTGCTATGCTGCAGGATTATAGGTGATATAGTGCAGGACATGGATCAGGTAGTGCTATGCTGCAGTATTATCAGTGATATAGCACAGGACATGGCTCAGGGAGTGCTATGCTGCAGTATTATCAGTGATATAGTGCAGGACATGGATCAGGTAGTGCTATGCCGCAGTATTATCAGTGATTATAGCACAGGACATGGCTTAGGGAGTCCTATGCTGCAGTTTTATCAATGATATAGCACAGGTCACGGACCAGGGAGTGCTTTGCTTCAGTATTATCATTTATATAGCACAGGACATGGACCAGGGAGTGCTATGCTGCAATATTATCAGTAATATAGCGCAGAATACAGTTGTGGGAATGTTATGTTGAAAGATTAACTGTGTTATAGCACAGAATATGGCTCTGCAAATGTTATGGGGATGTATTAGCTGTGATACTGCATAATGTGTGGCTCTCAGAGTGTTGTGGTGAAGAATTAGCAGTGATATAACACAGGATATGGCCTTGGGAGAGTTAAGGTGCAGGGTAAGTAGTGATATAGCATAGGACATGGTCAGGGAAATGTTATGGTGCAGGATATGTAGTAATATAGCACAGGATATGGCCCTGGGTATGTTATGTGCAGGATAAGTAGTGATATAGCACAAGATATGGCCCTGGGAATGTTATGGTTCAGGATAAGTAGTGATATAGCACAGGATATGAACTTGGGTGTTTTATGGTGCATGATAAGTTGTCATATAGCACAGGATATGCCTGGGAGTGTTATGGTGCAGAATAAGTAGTGATATAGCACAGGATATGGCCTTGGGAGTGTAATGGTGTGGGATAAGTAGTGATATAGCACAGAATATGGCCCTAGGAATCTTATGTTGCAGGATAGGTAGTGATATAGCACAGGATATGGCCCTGGGAATCTTATGTTGCAGGATAAGTAGTGATATAGCACAGGATATGACCCTGGGAATCGTATTTTGCAGGATACGTAGTGATATAGCAAGGATATGGCCCTGGGAGTGTTATGGTGCAGATACGTAGTGATATAGCACAGGATATGGCCCTGGGAATGTTATGTTGTAAGATAAATAGTGATATAACACAGGATATGGCCCTGGGAGTGTTATGGTGGCCTTAGTCCAATTAATTAGTCTGAGAATGATCTTATAGCTCTCATTTCCCAGACCTATGGAGTTCGGGCACATCATGAATGAGACCTGTCATTCCAGCAGGATGAGGACACAGCAGCTTTACAGACTGCATATCCTCTGATGGGATCTTCTCCTTTTTACAGTAAAAATCGGCTGCTTACCAGTGTATGTGAGTCGGAGAATGGAAAAATTAGAGGTTGAAACAGAAATTGAGTTATAAGATCCTCAGATACTGAATGGATGATCTGGTGATGGAATACATACAGGGTCCTCCCTTCTCCCCATCTCTCAATATCTCTATACTGTAGCATCTTGTTTGTTATACAGATACTGTTTTTCTATCATAGAGCATTCCAATCATAGACTTGGGCATGAAGGAGGACACAGTGTGTGGGAAAGTGAGAAAAATGAAGAAGAGGACCTAAAAAAGAGAGACCCAGCGTCAGCAGCTGTCCATCAAAGAGATGCTCCAAAGCGGGCACCTGTCGAGGGCAACGGGAAGGAGGTGGAAAAGAAAGACAGCGAAAGCAAACAGGAGAACGAGGATCTGAAGGAGTTTGAGAAAAGTGAAACCATAGAAGAGAGAATAAAAGAGCACAAAGTATCTGAGGAGGAGAAAGAAACCAGGGAACTCCTGGAGGAGGAAGACGAGGAAGACAAAAAGAAGAGAAGTTCACCAGGGAAGCGATGGAGGGACAACTTTGAAGAAGACAAAAAGAATGACCAAGAGAAGAAGAGAAACAACTTCCAACTGAATGAGAAGCATGAGAAAGCTAGCACTGAAAGACACCATGCCAGCAAGAGGCCTGGTGGCACCAAGAGGCTTTTCAGTAAAGAGGAAGACAGTTTGGAGGAGGAAGAGAATTACCACCATGGAGGCCATCACCACAATCATCACCAGGGCCATCATGGAGGACATCAGAACTGGGAGAAGGAAGTAGAAGAGGCAGACGAAGCTAAGAAGAGATCTGGTGTCCAAGCCAAGAGTGTCCACAAAAGGATGGATGAAAAAGCCAGTGATGAAGAGACAGCCCAGTTTGAAGCAGAAGAGAAAGGCGTGAAGGTCTCCAACTCTCAAACCCACCTGCATGGTGTCCATGGGGAGCATCACCTGGGCAGGAACCTCTGGGAGGACAAGAGGCATTTCCATCACCATCAGGCAGCCAGTGAAGACGAAGAGCTGCGGAAGAGACACCACGAGGAGGAGGAGCCCTACCACAAGAGCAAGCATCACAACCATGAAGCGGAAGAGGAGGAGGAGGAGGAGGAGGAAGAAGAGGAGGAAGAGGAGCAAAAGGAAGAGGAGGAAGAGAAGGAAGAGGAGGAGGTGAGTATTAGCTGCTTCCTGATGTTGAATAAAGGAGCAGAATTTACTGAAAACTAAAATCAGTTCTTGCATGGCACAAAATCCTTCTGAATTCCAAAAGTGCCACAGATCCCCGTGGACCCCCCCCCCCCCCTTATTCCCCCCCAAATCCTGCTGAGGTCAGAGATATTCATGGTAAACCCAGCAACAATAAACAGTGCATCATTTGCAGCACTCAGAAATAATCCAGAATTAGGGGAAGGCCTAAGCATGTTACACAGTGACTCAGCGTCACCAGGTGATGCTCTTTTTATTGGCATAAATTAATTTAATAAAGAGCTCCTAGATGCCCCTCACCAACAAACTGAGCCGCAGCTTTGGGCTGGGAACTGAACCCTATGCGTTGTTTGGTTCCAAGAGCACAACAGAAGCTGTGTGCCCATGCCAGGTGGGTCTACAAGTTAGGGCTATGCCAGTGTTGGAGCACCAGCCTCCGTCCAAGGTGGCATTAATACTGGAGCGAAGAGAGTGCGAGGGAGTGCACGTTCTGTCCCGCAGGGGAAAGCGTCTGTCAAGCCTTCCCGATCTGGGGGACTGGCCTGTGGCCTGCAGCAAAACAACAAGAGGCAGCAATGATTCATTTGCCAAGAACTCATTCCTGAGCCTGTATACCCATGAAAGGAGCAGTTCCTGTCTGTGCGCAGTGGGCACCCAGCATCCATGGGCTAAATACACTTTGCTGGCAGGGAAACGGCATTCAGTCAGTGCACTGGTAATTGGGTGCTAGGATACCCCACGGTGTAGGTCTTGAGCAGGGCCATAAATAGGGGTGGGCAAGAGAGGCAGCCATCCAGGGGCAAAAAAAAAAAAAAAAAAAAAGAGTGAAATGCAAGTGCTGGCAAGAGCGAATGAAAAATCGGAAAGAGCTGCTTTCCTCCTACCATTCAGGGAAAGAGGATTGGGGATCAGATGGGAGGAGGTGGAGGGAGAGATGGGGATGAGGACACACACACGCTTGCCTTTACTGGGCACGCAAACGCCTGATTAGACAGCTCTCTCGTGCAGGAACGGCTGCTGGTTTGTCACACTCTGTCCTGTACGTCCTCTTTCAGGAACAGGACCTGGAAGACCTGGAAGAGATCGAGTTTGAGCTGAAGAAAGCTGCGGAGAAGCTGGGTGAGCTACACAGAGGTTAACCTGTGCTAGAGGAGGGGGAACCCTCTCCCCCTCAGCCTCAAGAGACCACCACATGCAAAGTCCTCCTTTAGTTTCTGTAGATACTGAGGTTTCCTTACTCATTCTGCCAGGCTGAGTACTGTTACACAGGCCCAAGTGCACACGCTCACCTTCAAGATCCTTTGAGTGCTTTACAGTAGTCATTTATAATCTCTCTGCAAACAGTGTGGTCAGGAATACAGGAGATTAGGAACTGGTCACATCCTAACTTTTCCACAAAGTCAACCGTGTATAGCACTATGAATGCCACCAGGGTAAGGCACTAGATGAATCAAGGAGTCATCGGGGGTTGGGAGGGCCAGGCTGGGCCTGCCTTGGATTTGCCCCCATTGCCACAGAAAGGGTTTGAATGAGCACCAAGTATGAAACTTGTGACCTGTAGCACTGATCATCAAGGCTTCAACCCTTGGCTTTGGCGCTACTGCACACAAATTTCAGACTTGTGCTGATTCAGTCCCTTTTTGTGTGGTGACAGAATCAAATTATACATCCATAGATGCAATGCAGCAAAACTAGGACAGGCACACTCTGTTCCTTATGGTCCGGGGCCATCAGGTCACCTTACGTTTAACTGGAGAACCATTGCCCATGAATAGATTCGACCCCCAGCCACTGCACAAGTGAGTCAAAAGCACACAGTTCCTGATTCTCTGTTTCTCATCAAGAAGAAAAAGGCCCTCCGCCGGCCTGGGCCTTGGCGAACATGTCTGGTCCCTGCGAAGCCCTGACCCCACTCTGCTCTGTTAGGATAAATATTACACTGGCTGTTTCTGAATGCAAGAACCTCCAGCTGTGCATGATGCCTCCTTCCTCTCCATGCTGAACAAGAGGAGAGGGGAAAGGCTGCCTTCCTCATTCTATGAAAATTCAACTTTACCTCACACTCTGACAGGCCCCCAGAGGGAAGTAGCCCTGGCAAGCAGAGCTGGGACACAGCATCCCCTGGATCTGCTGATGACAGAAAGAAAAGGGAACTAGAGAGGCTGAGGGGATCAGCTACAAAAGGAAACCTCTAGGAGCGAAGAATTAACCAAAACAAGTCACAATCTCATGTACATAAAGCCCACCTTCACCCCTGCTCTCCCTTCTCTCAGTTCTTGGGTGTTCCATTACCATAGGCCCCCCCCCCCCAGATAAACAGAGGATATCAGGCAATCAACTGCCACCCCAAAACTGAGGAGCATGAGGAAAAACTGTCCTTTGAGCAGAAAACATCGCCAACAAGAATCCCATCTCTACAGGTCCCAAGGGTCTTCAGGGGTGCAAAGCGGAGGTGGCTGTCTCCCAGGTCCCAGAGGATCAGATCGCTCTGGTTCTACTGGTGGCAGGTGCTCTGTGACTGTCCCTACCGGATCGGCTCTCTCTAGTTCTCTTGATACCCTGTGAGGAGTTGCCACCTCATCCGGGTCAACTCGAAGAGGCTGATCCAGTAATGATTTCATCCCATTGCATATTATGGAGTTGTAATTCTGATTGCCCTATGAAAAGCAGGACCTCATTCCTATGCAGGCAAGGGGGGGAAGAGGGGGCAAAACCTGGACTGCACTGACTTTCTGGTTTGACCTGTGTGAGGTGGCAACCCCTCCTGGTAGGAAATGGCACGAATATTACAGTCCCTAGTGGATCGGTCCTCCTTGGCTGGTGCCATACTGTGTTGCTGTAGTGTCTAACATAATATGGCTTCTTGTGGACTTTTATTTTGTCATTGTTGTAACCAACTGTGGAACAATAAAAACACAGGTTTAAAAAAAACAAACCACAACACCAGCTCAATCTGCAGCAGCTTTCTTTTATCTAGTGGCATGGTAGGCCCTCATCCCCCGATCCCCGAGGAAACAACTTACAAATGAAGCGAAGTTTGCATGTGACAAAACGGTCATCTTTATTTCTAGATGGTGTAATACAATCTGTCAGATAAACCGGTTTGTGAATCATCTCATTTCAACAGAAAAAAAAACAAAAATCAAAGGAGAACATGAAAACCTGTGCCTTGCAGGGCTGTTCCAGTGCTTACCCCATTGAAAATGACCGGAACCTCAGAAGGTTCAGGTCATTTTTATCACTGTAATTTCTTGACCGTTTCCCCTCCCAAGCTTTGAGTTAATGGGTGCAGTTTAGTGGACGTCATCCTGTCGCCGGTCAGACAGACCGAATCGCTGCCAGAGCACTTCTGCACCCCCATGTTCAAAAGAACCAAAAACTTAAACTCAAGTTTGTTTAAACATTCAAAAGGCTTCCTCAGCTTGCAGAGAGAGAGAGAGAGAAGTCAGCCGCTGATCGGGAGCCAGGTTTATCAATCGGTGTCTCTGGGTAAACATTTAATAAACCTGGTCCTGAGTCATTTGTGTCGGGGTCTGGAGACTTGGTCTGGGTTGCAGGGCCTGCTTCACTTTTTTCCTATTCCCCAACCTTCAGGAACTTTATCAAAGCCTCAGAACCCTGGTGATCCTGCTGTACGGATGTGGTTGGGTCATTCCCTTCGTTCTGCCCCCCTCCCTCCCCCCCGGGACCTCGCTGGCAGCCTGGTATTGTGGCTGCTCTGGCAGCAGCATCCAGCGTCTGACGAGGACCTCCTGCCAACACTGCTCGGGAAAGAGCAGCGACGGCGCCGCGGCAAAGCTGAAAAACGCGGCGTCCGCTTTGGGGACTTTGATGGTCTCAAGAGTTTGGGCCTCTCCAATCCAAGGTTCTTGAGTTAGGGAAAATGGGCTATGAGGTGAGGCCGACACAGGGGGCTTTCCTGTGCTTTTTGCAGGTGCAGGCTCCTGGGCTGTGGAGAACGCTCTGCGGGCAAAGGCCTGGGTGAAGAGGTCTGCTCTTGGCGTTCCATGAGCGTCTCGATGTGCCGAAGCAGCGCTGGGAAGAATTCTGGAACGCCTTCATAGCCTGAAAACCCATCGGAAAGAGGAACTAATAAGGGTCATCCCAGAAAAAATGCTGCAGTGTAATAGGGAATCCATTAGATCAAGGGAGCAATTTCACCTACCCTTTCTCTGAGGCAGAAAAGAGAACACAGGCATTTATCTCCCTTCTATCTCATGTATTACACCACTGGTAATAAAAACTGTCCCCAAGCATTTCCATTGGGCACTTTATGCCTTCTTTCTCACAGTATCACATGGTGCAGGGAATAAAGACCATCCCCAAGTGTTTCTGTCCTTTCTATTTCACTGTATCATATGATACAGGGAATAAAGACCATCCACAGGGGAATGTATGCCTTCTATCTTACTGTATCACATGGTGCAGGGATTAAAGACCATCCCCAAGTGTTTCTGTCCTTTCTATTTCACTGTATCATATGATACAGGGAATAAAGACCATCCACAGGGGAATGTATGCCTTCTATCTTACTGTATCACATGGTGCAGGGATTAAAGACCATCCCCAAGACATATATGCCTTCTATCTCACTGTATCACATGGTGCAGGGAATAAAGACCATCCCCAAGATATGTATGCCTTCTATCTCACTGTATCACATGGTGCAGGGAATAAAGACCATCCCCAAGATATGTATGCCTTCTATCTCACTGTATCACATGGTGCAGGGAATAAAGACCATCCCCAAGACATATATGCCTTCTATCTTACTGTATCACATGGTGCAGGGAATAAAGACCATCCCCAAGATATGTATGCCTTCTATCTCACTGTATCACATGGTGCAGGGAATAAAGACCATCCCCAGGTGCATGTATGCCTTCTATCTCACTGTATCACATGGTGCAGGGAATAAAGACCATCCCCAAGACATATATGCCTTCTATCTCACTGTATCACATGGTGCAGGGAATAAAGACCATCTCCAAGCACATGTATGCTTTTTATCGCACTGTATCACATGGTGCAGGAAATAAAAAACATCCCCGGGGCATGTATGTCTTCTATCTCACTGTATCACATGGTGCATAGAATAAAAACCATCCCCAGGCATTTCTGTCCTTTCTATTTCACTGTATCATATGATACAGGGAATAAGGACCATCCCCAGGTGTTTCTATCCCTTCTACTTCAGTGTAGCATATGGTGCAAAAAATAAAGACCATCCCCAAGTGCATATATATCTTCTATCTCACTGTATCACACTTTAGGGAATAAAGACCATCTTCAGGCATTTCTACCTCAGTTATCTCACACCACATGGAATAAAAAAACATCCCTAGATGCTTATATGCCTTCTATCTTACTATAACAAACTGTGCAGGGAATACAGCGTATACCTGGTTTGTTATTCACTGTAACAGGGAAATTCCTTCCTTAAGCCAGAGTTTACTTCGTTGAAATAAATAACAAAAAAAATAGACAAAGTAGGAACTGTGAATGTAGAGAATTCACTTTGGATAGTCCAACATCCGAACCTCTGGAGCCTTTCTCAGTCCCAGGGACTGCACCAGATAGACTGACCTGACCCTCACCTTTAGCAATTGATCTGTGAGGCCTCTGATGCTGTCAGAGGTCCCCACCTTCCTCACTGCTGTACCAGCATGTTCTGAGATTGGACGCTAGTGAAATCTCCTAATTTTTAATTTGCCTTTTAGCTCTGTGTGTTTTTATATTTGGTTTTAAGTGTGCGAAAGCTGGTCTCTTTGAAATGCCTTTCCTTCCTAGAAAGGAGGAGGTTCTCTGTCTCCCTGGGAGGTATAGGCCCCCTACTCCTTGCCCTTCACCCACCCACCCCATTTCCTGTTTTTCTTCTGTAGATTGTTTTGTGGGGTAAAAAACTCCATTGTTACAGTGCTCACCCAATTAGTCAACATGGTTCCTATCTTCAGTTAAACCACACCTATTAACTCACCTTGAGAGGTTTTCATCTTTTCCCTGATTCTCCCAGACACTTATTTGTGTTCCCTCTCTGTCTGTGGTGACTAGATTGCAAGCTCCACAGAGAGGGGGCCGTCTTTTCTATGTGTCTGCATAGCGCTGCACATACCTTGTAGTGCTACTGCAAATATTTAGCAATAGCAGTAGTATATTTTCTGACCTGGAAAAGCATTCACATCAATCACTGCACAGCGTCCAGACTGTGTGTCCACGATTAAATCCACACCAAACAGTGAAATCCCCAGGGCCGAGCCCAGTCCCTGCACAATCTGCTGCACGATGTCGGGGGATGGGGGACCAGCCGTATTCTGTCCTTTGTCTGACTGTCAAAGAAATACACAGGTAAATGAGAGAGGCAGGCATTTTCTCATCTCACTGTCTCTTTACGTGCAGGGAGTTTGCCGATTATTACTAGTGAATTCTGATTCCCTAGGACCCCCTCATGACACTGCGGTCCTGTGGATCTAGATGCCCACACAACCCTACCCCTTACCCACCCAGCCCCCTGCATTCTACCCAGCGTAATGGTGAGGAACTGAAATTATCTCTCTGTTTGATATGGAATGACTTCCTCTGCTCCCAGTGAGTGCAGCCTGGTATAAACCAGCACAGGCACACAACCTTATTACTTCTAACACCTGGACAATAACACAAAAATACAGAGATAAAACATACATTCATTGATGAAGGGAAGGAAAGAAGCTTACTGTTGACAGATGGGAGCAGGATTCAGGCTTAGACACTTCATGGCTGTTAAAGAAAATGGTTTTCTTTTCTGAAAGAGACAAAATGATGTTTACAAGTATGGGCCACTCCATTCCCTAAATGCTACGGCTTGCTCCATGCCCTGGCATGACGCTATACATCTCTCTGCCCTGGAAGCTCATCGCCTCGTTTCACTTTGCCAGAGATCTGTACTACTATAAATGGTCCCGTCATTGTAAAGACAGAACATGATAAAATTAGCAGCACCATCATCCACCAAAGGCCACCTGAGTGCCATGAAATGGATTTTCACTTAAAAAAAAAGGAAAAGAAGCCATGTCAGGAAAGAACGAGAGAGAGAGAAGGGAGAGGGGAAGGCAGGATGGTAAGATTCCTGACCTGACTCCCCCAGGGGAAGGTTTTTCAGCGACGGCCTCTGCACCACAAACTGCGCCGAACCCACCACAAACACCTTGTAGAGAATGGCATTGTGGTTAATAAAACTCTGCAGGAGGCAGGGGGGCTTCACTTGGCCCAGACCATCCTGGTTAAAAATCAACGCCATCTGTCAGAGAGAGAGAGAGATAAAAAAAAAAGAACCCGCCAAGGGGATGGAGGTTATCCCACTGATTGATCACCCTTCAGTCACTGCAGCTCGGCCAGCTAACCCCAGTTCCGCCTGATTCTGCACTTCCTTCCCTACAAGATGATACTGAAGAAAAAGAAAAGGACAAATCCCAAAACAGATATAGAAGACCTGCAAAGCCCGGACTGGCTGAAAATATCACTTAAGAGTCTTAGATTGCAGTTCAGATACTCAGAACTACTGCTTGGCCTTTGAGGGAGGCCGCATCTGTATCAGCCCAGGGGGCCCCCGATCACCCTCTCTCTCCTGCACACTTCCCTCCCCTTCGTGATGTGAAGGAGAGGCCCGATAGTTGGAGCAGTGGGGCTAAGAGCCACAGAAACTGGGATTCAGATCTCACTTCCCCGACTGACACTCTTTGTGACTTTGAGCAAGTCATTTTATCTCCCTCTTAAATGGTAAAGCTTTTGGGGGAAGAGGCTTCTTGTGCCTGAAAAGTGTTTTTTTTCCCCCTTTACATATCTTTAGAAGTCACAGTCCTGACGTCTGATCCTTCTCCCCCCTCCCCCTCCCCCATGCCAGCTGTGCTACTGAGAGCCCTGGAAGCGCTGCTGACTAGCAGTACCCACCTGATGAGAACTGGATCCATGGGCCACACGGGGTTTACAAACTGGGAACAGAAAGCACAAGGGGAATTAGTTTGACTTTTTTTTTTTTTTTTTTTCCGAGAGCCTGGGGATGAATTGTTTCGTTGCAGTGATCGGGAGGCCATAGGCCAGGACCTCTAGGGTCTCTGATTCCTGCACGCTAACTCACGTACACCCTGCTCTCAGTGTTGCGACGCAAAAGCGCACACTAGCGGGCAGGCACGTAGCCAGACAAATAAACCCCTAGAGAAGCAACGCCTGGTTTATTGCTGTGACTCTTCCCTGGGACGCTGAGCCGTGCCTGAGACGAGGGGCAGGCTTCGCGGGTAGAGACGGCGGCAAAGGCTGGGCGGGGTAAGAATTCCGCGCTTCTGACGTCACCACGGCCAGCTCCCCTCAGCCCCGCCCATGTGTTCTCAAGGTTTGGTTTTACTGCCTGTCACCGGGTTATGGAGCAGGTGAAGAGTCACTGACTCACTGAAAGGGAAGGTGAGCTGCTGCTTCCTTATGTGTCTTAGGATCTTGCTCTGGTCACCGGTCAGCACTTCAATGTAGGGTGGAGAGAAAATGCAATTGTCCGCTGTAAAAGGAAAAGCAGAATCACTCATGGCTGGTGCCCCCGGCTACCCAAGGACAGGAGCTTGCTCAGCTCTTTGGTGAACAGTTCGGGAAGAGAGGAGGCAGAAACGTATGTGGCTCTAGCATTGGGTTACTGACCCCGATATAGGGACTGCAGGTTCTGCAGGAGTCTGTAAGACTGAAAGCGATCCAAAAGTGTTCTCATGGCAGGGAGTGGATCCAGGAGGATGGTGCGGGACTCAGTCTCCAAATAGGCCTGAGAATCCCAAACAAGCCAAAGTTAGACCCAGTTCAGGCAAGAGCGAGCAAACTTCCCCACACTACGTTCATGCCCACCCTCTTGTCTGAGTATCAGCCCAGTAATTCTGGCACTGCTGCTGCCAGTATCAACCCCCAAGAGTCGTCTGCCTGCCTCAGTGAAACACCCCCCGCCCCCCATTACCTGGAAGCTTCGGATAAGGTGGTGAGACTGCAGATCATGTACGGATCCCACCATCAGATCTGAAAGTTTGTGGATAATGATGTCGAAGGGACCTTGGGAACTGAGGGGTTTACTGAGGTCAATCTAGGAAGAGAGAAAACAGAGACATGGGATGATGAGCAGTCCTCTGGCAACTGGGCCAGTGTGACTGTAAGTCAGAGAGGTGAGTAGTATTACAGGCTTTTTCACATGTTACACAGAAACACAGAACATGACAGCAGTTAAGGTCATATGGCCCATCCAATCTACCCAGCCACAGCTCCTGCTCAGCTTTATAGTCCCTTCCTCTACCTCAGAAATCCTCTGTGCTTGTCCCGTGCTTTCTTGAATTCTGATACTGACCTTGTCTCTTCCATCTCTACTGGGAGGCTGTTCCATGCATCTACCACCCTCTCTGTAAAGAAATGGACTATTCCTGAGTCCACCACCTTTCACTCTCATCCCGTGACCCTAGTTCTAGAACCTCCTTTCTATTCAAAGAGGTTCACCTTCTGAGCATTTACTCCTTGGAGGTATTTAAATATCTCTAACTCCCCTTTTGCTGCAGGATATACATGTTTAGATCTTTAAGTCTTTCTCCATATGTTTTATAATGAAGACTGTTGACCATTTTAGTAGCCACCCTCTGGACATGCTCTATTCAGTTTATATCCTTTTGAAGGTGTTGTCTTCACAGTTGTACACACTACTCTAAATGAGTTCTCCAGGATACAACCCCTGACCCTCCAGGCACTTCTACCGATGCACATAAAGTCTGTAAAAGCCAATCAAATAGATCAATAAACTTGACAATACCATAGAAAGAAAGGTCAAATACGTTGTAGGTGAGATGTTTTTATTTAACGAATGTTGCATATTTGTGATTATTTTTTGAGAACTGTGCTCTGCTCATCAGATCAGTGCAGAACTGATGAAGGTAGCAGATCTCTCCAAACCAAGCCTATAACTTATTTATTTATTTTTATTTTGATGTATCTAAATGGACTAACAAAGCAAGCGTGTGGCTTTATATTTAAAAAAAAATATCTCACAGAAATTAACAAGCTCCTCTGTGCCTGTCATTCATCAAACTGGTCATTAGGTGGCACTGCACCTCAGGCAGTATAACATGCAAATATACGTGCACTGATGCACCCAGAGCATGATATGTGTTCTCAGCCTAGCCCTGCACACACGCACACGTGTGAGTCCTGATTATTTTAACAGTGCCTCTTGAAATGTAGGTGCCAGCTGACATTGGGCATCACAAATTACCCTAGTTCTAGAACCTCCTTTCTATTCAAAGAGGTTCACCTTCTGAGCATTGCACGTACACAGGGATAATGATGTCAGCTGTGACATCACTCACTGCTCTGACCTGTGGTGTCATATGCATAGTGCAACACTCTCCACTTGCAGACCTTCCATGTGAGTAACCTTTTAGGTGCCAGGCCTAGTTTTCTGACAGTTCCCAACCTGAAGCATTCTGATCACACCTGGGAACTTTTAAATTACCCTGAGATTGTCAAGGTTTGGGGGGAGAGGGGAATTGTGTGCACAAGTTCTCTTATATGCATACAAACTAAAACACTCATATTTTCCATCTCATACGCATACATACTTTCCCCAACACATACTCACTCCTCTTATTCTCCTACACACAAACTCTCTCATACACATATGGAACGATTCCCCTATGAGGAAAGGCTAAAGGAGTTAGGCCTCTTCAGCTTAGAGAAGAGAAGGCTGAAGGGAGATATGATAGAGGTCTATAAAATAATGAGTGGAATGGCATGGTTAAATACAAATTGGTTGTTTACTCTTTCAAAAAGTACAAAGACTAAGGGACATGCAAGAAGTTACTAGGTAATATTTTAAGACAATTAGGAGAAAATATTTTTTTTATTCAATGCATAATTAAACTCTGGAATTCATTGCTAGAGGATTTGGTGAAACTGTTAGTGTAACTGGCTTTAAAAAAGGTTTAGAAAATTCCTGAAAGAAATGTTCATAAACCATTAGGGTGGATTTGGGGAAATCTACTACTTATCCCTGGGACAAGCAGCATAGAATCTAATGATCTTTTGGGATCCTACCAGGTACTTGTGACCTGGATTGGCCACTGTTGGAAATAGGAAACTAGGCTTGAAGGACCTTTGGCCTGACCAGGTATGGCAAATCTTATGTTCTTACTCATTTCTGTCCCTCCTCCACAAAACCACTCTCTCTCCCACATGCCCACTCACACTCTCACATACATACGTTCACTCACACTCCTACTTCTCTCCCCCTCTTGCACACACACACTCTCACTCATTCTCACATGCATGCTCATTCATGCTCTCTTCCCATCCTGAACCCATCAGGAGTGGCAGTTTCCTCCTCCTCCTCTCTTCTAGGCCTGCAATTTAGCAGCAGTTCCTCTTCCTTTGAGCCGCTGGGTGATGCAGCAGCCTCTTCTTCCTTTGAGCCCATGAGGTGATGCAACAGATCATCCTTCTGGCCCACGCAACCAAAAAGAAACCTACTGCTTTCAACTGTGTGGGCCACTGCTTCTTCATTTCCACTGGCATGGCCAGACGCCAGCCACACGACTGACTCATCTCCTCGCTCCCGCCCGCACAGCCAGGA
This sequence comes from Rhinatrema bivittatum, assembly GCF_901001135.1. Taxonomy (NCBI): domain Eukaryota; kingdom Metazoa; phylum Chordata; class Amphibia; order Gymnophiona; family Rhinatrematidae; genus Rhinatrema; species Rhinatrema bivittatum. The sequence goes on from NC_042625.1 coordinate 79,841,959, forward strand.
CAAAATCACCTGAGCCGTGCTGGGTGGTTCCTCATTCTACTTTGATTTTTTTTCCATGTTGGACTGGAGACCTAGCAACTTGTTTAGAATTCTGAAGTCTCCAGGTCATATCCAGAGAGTTGTCAGGTCTGATTCTGAGACCTGTAGTGATGATTTCAAATGGTAAAAGCAGAGACTACAAATATCACCATACCCTGGCATGCAAGTTTAAAAACCAGGTCTGGTCAGAAGTCTCCCTCCAGGAACTGGGTCACATGACAGCTCTTTGAAAAGGAATTCTGAATGGGTGCAGGCCGAGCTCTGGTCTGCTACTTGGGGTTTTCCCAGAATCCCTGGACGGGAGTAAACCCCTCGGATGGATCTGGACTCTAGAGGCACTGACCAGTGCAGTTTTTCTGTTTGGGATGAGGATTCATTCCGTCTCTTCCACAATCCATAACTTACCATTATGTAAAATCTAGCCAGGACTGGAACCAGACTTGCCTTTATCTGTGGACTTTGTCAGTAGCTGATAATTTATTCTACAAGCCTTATCTAAAGAGGCCCAACCTAACCCAACCAAGGTAAACATGAGCATCACTGATATGGGGCTGGCAGCTTCACACAGAGCAGTCACTCACCAGAAGAGATGCAGCCGCACACAAAACAGTCACTGCAGGAGACAGGCATATGCACTCCACGCAGAGCAATCACCCCAGGAGAGACAACCAAATGCAGAGTGGTGACCACAGAGAAGAGATCCAGACAGAGAGCAGAAGGTGGGGAGGGCGATGGAGGAAAAACCTGAAAAGGCATTCATTAATGTGAAAAGATTAGTGTCCAATTTACAGAGGAGAAAATACTTGAAGTGCTTGCAAAAATAAGAGTGGGATAAGGCCATGAGGACCCGATAGAGTAACCCAGGAACATCGGAAGGAGCAGGCAAGACAGGGTGCCAGGCTAGGGGGGAGGGGCACCATTTAGCCCAGCGACAGTCCTGGGGCCCATCTCAGGATACTGAAAGAGCTCAGTAAAGCACTGACTGCCCACTCCGAGTCCTCAAAGCTCAGTTCAACTTGTCTTTGCAGGACTGGAGGAGACCAGATGTGGCCCCCACACTACACAACAATTGAACCAAGGTTTGGAGGGACGAGGAGGCCAATACAAACCCTTCAGCCTAGCTTGAGTAGAGGACAAAACTATGGAATCAACACTAAAGAAAAGGAGAGCCCAGCCCCTTGAAGCAAGTAGGTTACAGGTCACCAAGGAGTATGGATCCAGAAAGGGACCTGGTTGAGTTCTTTCTTGAGCTACGGTGGACTTCAGTAAGGCTTCTGACACTCTTCTGCCTAGGAGCCTGGAAGCAAGTCAGATGGTGTTCGAGCAGGCCAGAAAGCTGAGGAACTGGAAGGAAAGTGGTAGTGAATGGAGTTCACACTCTAGAGAATGCAGTGACCGGGGGGTCTCCCAGGGCTTAGTGCTAGGCCCAGTTCTGGTCATTATTGTTATTAGCACAATTGCAGATGGACTTGAGGTAAAAAAAAAAAAAGATGCTTTTTGGTAGAGGATACAAAATCCTGTAATAGAGTAGACATGCTGGAAAAGGCATAAAAAAGTGAAAGACGACCTGAATAAACTGGAAAAGTGGTCAAGGATTTGGAAAAGGAGGTTCAGTGCCAAAAAAATGGTATATTTGGAGCACAAAAATCCATCAGCCATATATCATTTAGAAGGATAAGAACTGGAAACTGCTAGAGATCTGAGAGTGACCATTTCAGATGGCCTGAAAGTAGCCAACCAATCTAATAATGAATGCTCGGGCCCGTTAAGCAGAGGTATCATTACGGAAATGGAAGCAATATTGCTCTCGTGTAAATCACTGCTCAGACCCCTCCTCAAGTACTGTGCTGAGATCTGGACAGTGAGAGCATGGAAGCAGTGTGGAAGAGGGCTACTAAAATAATATAGGGTTTGCAACAGAGATCCAACCGAGACCTCCTAAATGTATTTGCTGGAGGAAAGAAGAGATGTGATAGAAACATTCAAATATTGTGCAGGCTTCAATAAATCACAGGAAGGGGACTGTTCCGGTTGCCCCCTCTCAGAAAAGTTATTCACTGACCAATACATCCAGCCGCCTGCAAACAGGTCACTAACATGCTGCGTGTCTCCAGGGGTCTGTTTCAGATATTATAATGTAGTATCATGTAGGTCTGATGGTAAGCTTAATATCAAGTGATAACCGCGTCCACCCTGGTTTCATATTAAGTAGGAGCATTAATCATTGTATCCCTAATGGGACCAGGTAGCAGGACATTAACTCCACCCCCTCCCCCCAACACACATTGCCTTCTCAGATCCCCCTGATACACACTAGACAACCGAACACCCTTCATGAACAATGGATCTCTGTACTACCTTCAAGTTCCTAATAAGAGCCACCCCTGACTCATCAATTGTTTATACTCTTTGTTTACTGCGTTCTTAGGCCTTTCTTTCCAGCAGTCTATGCTTCCAAGTTTACTATCCTTGTTGAATGTAACTTTGTTCTTCCTGTTCAAACTATTGTTTTTGTTACAGTTCCCCAATTCGATGTAAACCGATCTGATATGGTCATTTAACCATGAAGGTCGGTATAGAAAAAAGTGTTAAATAAATAAATAAATAAATAAATAAATAAATAAATTGTATAGGCTCCCAATTTCATTCAAAAGGCCAAGTGCTCACTGGTGTAGGTGACGTCATGTAAATCCCTGTTTTCTCTGCAGGTTAGTTTCAAAGGTATAGCTCCAGATCATGGCTGTAAACACATGAGGCATGTCAGGGTGTGATCTATCCTTGCATGTCCATTTACCTACACAGTATTTGGGTCCATAAAATACACCTCCTCTGCTATAACCAAAAAACACAGTGGAGGTAGGGTTTAAATGGAAGGTGATAGCAATAGGACAGTGACCACCAATCAGAGAATAAAGCCGGACAAAGTCCAAAACCATATTCTAGGCAGAAAATTAAACACACAAATGTTGCTGAGCTGGGGGAGGGAATACTTTATAGGAAAAGAACCCCGTCCCTCCTTACAGCCTTGTGCAAACACATAAAGGCATGCACAGACACAAACACTGAGAAAGAATGACACACATGACACACATGAAACACACACTCAACACACAATGCACAGACATACAAAACGTGCACCGAGAAGCAGACACACACGCACAGGCCGGTCGGTCTTGCTCTGCCGTCATGGACAATGTTCCCCCAGCTCCCCTGTACACCCTTCAGTTACAGAATGAGAAAGAAGAGTCACAAACAAAGGCACACGCAACACAGAGTCTGCACCCACCTCGGTGACTTCAAATCCTCGAGTTCTGTTAAAACAAAGACAAAACGTCCCATGTGAGCAGACAACCCAGAACCCAGGGCCAGGTGTAAGGCTTCATTACACAACAGCGTTAACAATTACCCGGGCCCCGGGTAATAAGCATTTTCCCCACGGACGCAAAATGGGAGAAAGCCTTTAGCACATGTGCCCCAAAGGAAGCAATTGCTTGTTTTCTACGTTTTCAATACCAATTGTTTTTGGAAAGCATTTTCTATAGGCAGTGGAAGGCAAATGCCCCTTGGACTTATGTGCCACCACATAGCCCCTACACCCACAAACGCCCCCTGGCAGGTGGAAGGAAAGGAGGGCATGAGACTGGGTAGAAGATGTTCCAGCGTTCAGCCAAGGGGGAGCCACACACCGGGGGCCTGGTGTCCTGCTGGAAACAGGGCATCATGTTTTTTTGAGAAATTATCCTGTTTTAAGCAAGAATAGGATGCACAATTGTCCTGCTTTGCAGTATGGACATGCAAGAAAAACAAAAGACTGAGTTTCACCTATGGCCAGGTCCAGGATTTTGAGGACAGGGATGCAGATTGGTCATCCACCTCCCCCTCTGTCTCAGCCTCTCTCTCTCCTACCATGGATCCTTCAGGCTTCCCCTCTACCTACCCATTTCTTTCTCTCTCTTTCTCTTCCCCCAGGATCTTCATCTTCTCTCCCTCAGGTTCCACACCTTCTCTTCCTTGCCCTTTGATTCATCACCCTCCTTCCATCTCCTCCTCCTCCTACTCCCTCCCCCAATGTTTCTTGCCATCTCTTCTTTTTAATATCCTGCCCACCACCCTTCCTCTTCCCCTCTCTTCCCCAGGGTCATTTCCATGTCTGTCCTCCCATCCTTTCCATTCTTCTCCATCTTTCCCTTCCCCCATGCTCAGGTTCCCCTCTCACTCCCCCTCTCCTCAGATTTATCTTGATCTCCCCCTCCTCTCCTGGTGCCTTTCAATTTCTTGAGGTACACTACTATTGTAGTGGCAGGCTAGCAACACAGGGCCAAGATGAGCCCAGGAAGCATAGGAGGGGAGGCGAGGTTACTCTGGTCCCAGGCTACTGGCCTGTCCTCACTGTCCCTCATCTGTCTGCAAGGAAGGAGGACAGGCAGCCATTTAAAGTGACAATGTTTGGTACAGCTTTTGCCAAGGGGGATGTCCTGCATCCTGGTCCCAGAAAACAACACAGAAGCCAATCCAACGTAGCAGCAATGCAACCAAAACAAAATTAGATCGGTGTCAGGAAATACTTTAATTAAAGGTAAAAACCAGTGCCCGACTCGGGCCGAGTTTCGCCCATACAATGTGGGCTCCTTCAGGGGCTATGGAGCTGTGAAGGAATTAACAATATTTGAATGGTCATCTTCTTTCTCACATTGCTCTTATATATATAAAACCCCTGAAGCAGCCCACATTGTATGGACGCGAGTCGGGCACTGGTTTTTACCTTTAATTAAAGTATTTCCTGACACCGATCTAATTTTGTTTTGGTTGCATTGCTGCATCCTGGGGATGACACAGATGTACGGCATCCGAAACGTCCCTCATCCACTGCCACCGTCCAGAGAGAAAGACTGAGTAGGGAAATGCAAGCCAGATGCCCAATGCCTTGAGGGTACCTTGCCTTTCTTGAAGCATCCTTCTAAACCTGCACCCTGCCATCCTGCACTGGGACCCTGTGCCTTGCCTTTGCATGTCCCAAGCCCTGCCTGCCTACCTCCCAGACCCTGCGCCCTGGCTTTATATGCCTGCTCCTGCAAAATTAATCTGATCGTAACATTCCCAACACTCCCAAATGCTGGAAAATGACCGAGCCCTGAAAATGCTTTCTGGAAAGTGCACATACAGAACCAGAAAAGAAGGTAAGAGAGAGGAAAAAACATTCATTGTAGGTGCTGTGTATGAGACAGGTGAATAAAGACGATCAGATGAAATGCTCAACGACCAGAGAGACTGAGACAGTCATGGGTAAAGACTGTGACTAAGCAAAAGTGTCAGAGAGACATGTGACAGTAAAAAATAGAGACAATGACTGGAGAGACCTCAGAGATACTGAGACCATCATAGACAGAGACAGTGAATAGAGAGAGCTCAATGGATAGAGAAAGTGATTGGAGAGACTGAGACTGTCATGGATAGAGATACTAACAGAAGAGACCTCAGAGACAGTGAGACAATCATGGATAGAGACTGGAGAGGCCTTGGACAGAGTGAAACAGTCCTGGATAGCGACAGGAGAGACCTCAGAAAGAATGAGATAGTTATGGACAGACAGTGATAGGAGGACCTCAGAGAGACTGAGCCAGTAAGAGGTAGAGAGACAATGACCTGCAGAGCTTTTCAAAGATGTGGAAGTTGAGTTTTCTCTTCTTCTTGTCATTAAGGCAGTAGCCGATCCGCTTTCTTTGTGTGCAGGTGGGCATGGTGCTGGCGCAGGCTCTCTCTCTGCTGCCGGATCCAGGTTAGTTATACACCTCCCTGCCAGGAGGAGGGAGGGACGGGCTCCTGGCACCGAAGGCTCAGCTCAGATCAGCTGATCGCCATAAATATTGATTCTTTATTTTAGTAACTACCTGAGGCAACAACCCTGCCTGATTCATCTAGGCAGGTAAAAGTATTTAAACAGCGAGTATTGCACACCCCTGCTGAAGCTCTGGCCCCTACAGCAGGGATTAGAGCTCATTTCACTGGTCCACCTCTCCCAAAGGGTTTATATCTGCTGCCAAAGCTCTTTGTCCCACAAGAGAGATCAGACCCCCCCCCCCCTGGTACAGCTCTGCCTAGGCCTCCCGCAAACACACAGCAAGGATTATACCCCATGTCAGAGCTCTGCTCGCCTCTTGCCCCATAGAAGTTATACCTTCTTCTAGAGCTCTTCTCATAAAAGCAGGTTTTACTAAAATGTTCTTTTTAATAAAAGCAGACTAGTTAGAGAATCACATGGGGACCGATTGCTTTCTACAGATGTATGTTAAATCTATATTGTCTGAACTGGTCCGGTTCACTCACTCTCTTTGACTGATTTGGAAGTACATGCAGCCAAAATGTGTGACTGTACATAGTCAGTGGTTAGAAATGGCCACAGACTTTAATAGCCAACTCAAAAATATGGCTACAATTTGAATAATCATGTGACATAAAAACATAAGAACATGCCATCCTGGGTCAGACCAAGGGTCCATCAAGCCCAGCATCCTGTTTCCAACAGAATGAGATGTCTCCAAGACATTATGTAGGCACCTCTACAGGGTGCCATTTAGGCAACAAAAGGACATTAAGATGGTTGTAATCTCCTGGTGCAAGAGCAGTTAAACACCTGTTTGCATAGAGGGGGGCCAAATAAACCACCCTGAACCACCCCCCCATCAGGCCCCCAGTTTGCTGATGAAGCAAACAGCTGGTCAGGCCATGGCCCACCCCATTCTGCTGCCTAGAAAGAGAAAGAGGAAATCTGGATTTTAGTCCAGTTTTCCCAAGTAAGGCTCAAGGTATCTTAACAGCATATTTTTTTTAATTCAGATACAAGAAATCCCTGTCCCTAAGACATTATGTAGGTAGTAGAGGCAACAGGAGCCAAAGTGACTTGCTCAAGTTCACAAGGAGTGTCAGTGGGGAATTTGAACTCTGGTATCCCTGGATCACAGCTTATTGCTCTAACCACTAGGGCCACACCTTCCATACAGCACGAATGGAAGCTACTTTCCAGGACATATGCCTAGGCTTTATACATGAATTCTCTCCAAAAAAATGCTCCAACAGGATCATCATGCACCCCCACCCTCACATGTCCTGAAAACATGCTGTGGCTAGGACACAAAAGTACAGCATCCTGTTTCCAACAGTGGCCAATCCAGGCCATAAGAACCTGGCAAGTACCCAAAAACTAAGTCTATTCCATGTTACCGTTGCTAGTAATAGCAGTGGCTATTTTCTAAGTCAACTTGATTAAGAGCAGGTAATGGACTTCTCCTCCAAGAACTTATCCGATCCTTTTTTAAACACAGCTATACTAACTGCACTAACCACATCCTCTGGCAACAAATTCCAGAGTTTAATTGTGCGTTGAGTGAAAAAGAACTTTTTCTGATTAGTTTTAAATGTGCCACATGCTAACTTCATGGAGTGCCCCCTAGTCTTTCTATTATCCGAAAGCGTAAATAACCGATTCACATTTACCCGTTCTAGACCTCTCATGATTTTAAACACCTCTATCATATCCCCCCTCAGTCGTCTCTTCTCCAAGCTGAAAAGTCCTAACCTCTTTAGTCTTTCCTCATAGGGGAGCTGTTCTTCCTCCTATGAGATTAATGTGCACGGACCTTGGGGTAATAGTGTCTGCGGATCTGAAGGTAGCGAAGCAATGTGACAAGTTCATAGCTAAATACAGAAGAATGCTGGGCTGCTTAGAGAGATGGATAACCAGTAAGAAAAATGAGGTGATGATGCCCTGGTACAGGGCCTTGGATGAGACCCCACCTGGAATATTATATTCAGTTCTGGAGAATTTATCTCAAAAAGGATAGAGACAAGAAGGAGGCGGTCCAGAGAAGGGCAATCAAAATGGTGTGGGGTCAGCATTAGAAGACTTATGAGGAGAGGCTGAAAGATCTGAATGGAGGAGGTGTAGGGGGAGATATGATGCAGACTTTCAGATACCTGAAAGGTTTTAATGATGCACAAACTTCAAACCTTTATTGTTGGAAAGGAAATAGTAGAACTAGGGGTCATGAGATGAAACTCTAGGGATGTGATTCCGAACCAACATCAGGAAATATTTCATCACAGAGAGGGTGGTGGATGCTCTCTCAGAAGAGGTGGTGAGGATAAAAACAGTCAATGAATTCAAAAGACATGGGATAAACACTGATGCTAAATATTGGAAGTAAAGAAAGGAGTGATTGGGGGTAACCTGCACGGAACGACAGGTACTACCAGAAGGAGCTTGCTTGCCAGACTGGATGGACCATTTGGTTTTTATTTGCCATCATTACTATGTTACTATTGTGAGTGTGAGTATTGTGTATGTGTGTGTATTTCTTCATATGGATATAACATTATATAATCACCTTTTTGTCCATGGTTTATGCCATTTAGTCTTGGCTTAAATATATTTTCACAGGCATCAAATATCACAATAGTTTTATCAGCTTTTGCTTTCATTGTGTGAACTGACTCCTTGGCCATATTTGGGACCATTTTTACATCTTTTCCCCATTTGAGGCAGTAATCAGACAAATGAGCATCCGTTGCTCCCAATAATTAGGATATTGAAGGAACAAATCTCCTGCTGGGTATTTTATTCAATTATTTAATGGGATATTTTATTTGTTCGGTCCTTTTTATACAAAAGTGCAGCTCATTAAACTGAATCTTTCTTCAAGAATAAATTAGCCAGGCCTCACCAGGCCTTTCTGAAAACTCCCGCCATTAGCTCAGGGCTTGTTTAATAATTTTGCTCCTAGTAAATTTATTTATTTATTTGTACATATTTTATATTCTGCCTTTTTGTCAGATTGAAGACTTCACTCCTGCAGCAGAAACTGAAACATGGCATGCAATCTAAAAAGGAAAGCTTGCATTTTTTAATATTTTGAAAATAGATGTGGTGCAAGTATTAAGGGAGCACTAAGCAAAAAAAATAAAAAATAAAAATATGGGACTATGATTAAAACAGTGGTTTTTCTCTGACAGCAGATTGTTGGCGTTTTTTCCCACATTCTGGTTGTCCCTTAAAAATTCAGTGAGTCATTTTGGGTTATTTGAATATTTGCACAGTTGTACAATACTGGTCTTCTTTTGGGAATATGGTATTTTTCGGGTTCTTTTGCGTGGAAACATAACTTGTTTAATATTATCATCAATGGAGATAATTCTTCAATAAGCATCTCCTTATTTCTATACAAGTCCTATTCCACATTCTCAAGGAAAGAAGGCTTATGGAGGGAGTAGGGATGAGAGGTGTGAATGTGCCCCTAATGACCACAATGATAAAGGGGATGGAACAGCTCCCCCAAGAGGAAAGGCTGAAGAGGTTAGGGCTGTTCAGCTTGAAGAAGAGATGGCTGGGGGGGGGGGGGGGGATATGATAGAGGTCTAGAATGGGCAGATATGAATCAGTTATTTACTCTTTCAGATAACAGAAGTACTAGGGGGCACTCCATGAAGTTAGCATGGGGCACATTTAAAATTAATCGGAGAAAATTATTTTTCACAAAATGCACAATTAAGCTCTGGAATTTGTTGCCAGAGGATGTGGTTAGTGCAGTTAGTATAGCTGTGTTTAAAAAAGGATTGGATAAGTTCTGGAGGAGAAGTCTATTACCTGCTATTAAGTTCACTTAGAGAATAGCCACTGCCATTAGCAATGGTAACATGGAATAGACTTAGTTTTTGGGTACTTGCCAGGTTCTTATGGCCTGGATTGGCCACTGTTGGAAACAGGATGCTGGGCTTGATGGACCCTTGGTCTGACCCAGCATGGCATGTTCTTATGTTCCCCATCACATACATCTCTTTTGGATTGCCGCACCCCAGATGTACGACTCTCTACTTCTTGTCATTGAATCCCAGCTGCCAAATCTTTGAACATTCTTCAAGCTTTCTTAAATCACTTTTCATTCTCTCTACTCCTTCCAGCATGTCCCTTCTGTTGCAGATCTTAGTATCATCTGCTATCAGACAAACTTTACCTTCTATCCCTTCTGCAATGTCACTCACAAAGATATTGAACAGGACCGATCCCAACACTGATCCCTGTGTCACTCCGTTTAACACAATTCTCTCTTCAGAGCAGGTTCTAGTTACTATTACACGTTGTCTCCTGTCAATCAACCAGTTTGTAATCTACGCCACCACCTTGGTGCTCACTCCCAAGCTTCTCATTTTATTCACAAGCCTCCTATGCAGGACCTTATCAAAAACTTTGCTGAAATCCAAATAAATCACATTGAGCGCTCTTCTTCAATCCAATTCTCTAGCCACCCAATAAAAAAAAAAATAAGATTGGTCTGACAGGACCTTCCCCAGTTCATCCTTGCTGCCTCAGGTCCAGCAATCTTCCCACTAAAGATAGGTCACTGTCCTTTCCTTCAGCAGAGTCTCCATTTATTTTCCCATCACCGAGGTGAGGCTAGCCGGCCTTTAGTTTCCAGCCTCCTCTCTGATACACCCTTGTGAAGAGGAACCACCACCACTCTTCTCCAATCTTGTGGCACCACTCCCGTTTCCATGGATCTATTGAACAGGTCCTTCAGCAGACCTGCCAGCACATCTCTGAGCTCCCTTAGTATCCTGGGATGAACCTCCTCAGGCCCCACCATGACCTTGTCCACTTTCAGTGTTCCTAGCTCTTCCCATACATTCTCTTCTGTAAACGTAAGTTGTGTCTACCCCATCCCCATCTATGGTCCTTCTCCGTAGTCCTCTTTAGTGAACACCGAACTGAGGTATTTGTTTAATATTTCTATTATTTCTTCACACATTGCTCATCTCCTTTCAATTTCACTATAGCACTTCGGGCATTCCTCCTTTCCCTGATGTATCTGAAAAATGTTTTGTCACCTCACTTTACCTCTTTGGCAAGCCTTTCTTCTGCTTGACCTTTTGCTTCCCTGATTTCTTTCCTCATCTCCCCTTAGCTTCACCTGCTATTCTTCCCTGCTTAAATATATAATCAATAAATAGGGAAAATCATTGTGAACAAACTTGTATACTTATATCCCAGAGATGTCCAACTTATTAAATACAAAGAATAAAAGACCATCAGTAACTGAGCTTCAATTGCATTCAGTACTTTTACTGATAGCAGCCACTTATAACCAATTGGTCCTAAAGTGCCAAAAGATCACCGCTCCGTCACCGAGGGGTGGTATGAGAGTCCTTTATTCTTTGTATTAAATAAGTTGGATATCTCTGGGATATAAGTATAAAAGGCTGTTGGCAATGTTTTTTCTTAGTTATTAGTTTCATGTGCATTATTGTTGGACTTTAACAAACTGTGGGGGTGCAGACCTCAAATGGTGTCACAAAACCTTCAGCTGGGGGTCACCAGTGCCTCCCAGGCTAGCACCTGAAGCAGCGATCTTTGTAGAGTAAGGCTGCATGGGGCCTGTAAGCCGGCGTGTGCTCGCGGGACCTGCAATGGCCCCACCCTTACATGAACTTGTGTAGTAACAGGAAGTCCTGCATAAGAAGAGATCAGTCTTGTGCTGACCTTCATTACTAGTGACGCGACTACTTGCAGATCACCGTCAGGCTTAGGACCAGCCCTGAGGAGAGGCCTTAAGTGTGTATGGACCGACAAAACAGGAGGATAGGCTATCTAAGAAAGCCATTAGGGTAACAGAATGGATTAGAAGCCAAAAGGTAGTCCAGTTTTGAGCTTTGTTATTTATGTGTTGCAGCCCCTACATGGGGCGAAACTCGGCCTGAGTTGGGCACATATATAAGATTGCGTCTCCATTCAAATAAAGCTCAAAACTGGACTATCTTTTGGCTTCTAATCCATTCTGTTACCTTAAGTGTGTATGGGCCAGTGGAGATGGCCCAAGAGAAAAATGTCCCATCATCAACCTACTCTCTCTCCCTCTTACCAGTTGTCATTCACCTTTGGTCTGGGACAGAAAGGAAAATGTTGCTGCTGACTCTGGCCAAAAGCCATTTAGAGAAGGGTCAGATGCAGAAGTCTGAGGGTTGGATCAACTGAAGAAAGATTGACTCTGGGGAGTGAGATGGGGAAATGAAAGCAGATCAACTGGGGGGCTGAGAGAGGAGTTGGGCAGGTGGGAGAAAAGGGCTCAGCTACAAAAACTTGCACGAGAAGGGCTGGAAAAAAAAAAAAAGGCTGAGAAGGTGAGAGGAGCTGGGGGGAGGGGGGGATGTAAGAGGCTATCAGCTGGAGGGGGTGAAGGTTGAGAAAGATTGACTAAAGAAGGTTGAAAGAGCAGCTGCACTATGGGGAGTGAGTGTGGTGATTATTGGAGGGGGAGGCGGGGGGCACAGCCCTGATAATTTGTTTTGGTCCTCCTCTAGGGTCATGTGAATTTTCTAGTGCTATAAAAAGGTCACACTGACTACGTTTGGGAAGCCTTGCTCTAGATGTTTCAAGCTCAGGTCTCCGTTGATTTCCTTGTTCCGCCACAGGGTGGCACCACTCGCCCACGGTCCAAAGCTGTGCTTCAGTGTAAAGTGTAAGAACACCATCTGTGGCACAAAAATAAATAAATAAAGCCACCCATTCTTTGGTGCATGTCGCTGGCCTCTTCCACACCACACCAGGTTAGCATCTTCTGTTGCCATTGCCTTCACGCATGCTGACAGATTGCCTCTTCTTGGTCCTCCACAGTCTCACACCTCACATACATCTCACTCCTGAGGCACTAGATCAGACTGCAATTTCATCCTCTGGAGCCGAAACTGCTGGGCTAGATGAAATTCATTTGAGTCCCTTTTAAACCAAATAATCACACAAGGCTCATCTAAGTTCCAATTTAATTAAATTTTATTGCCAGAATCTTAGAGAACAGATGTAATACAGAATCGCAAAGCAGTTTAAAGAAGCTATATAAATTAAATACAATGTGATAGCAATAGCAGAATATGCAACAAATCCCGTAAGTTACAGCGAAGTTGCTTCTTTAAGGATCTATAAGTTCCATACCAAGAAAAAAGGCTGCCAGAGGTTGTTTAAAAAAAACAAAACCCACAACTTACAAATATGTATTTTCCGTCCTACTTCTAGAAGACCGAACAGACTTTCTTTCCCTCTCAAACAAAAGCTTTTCTTATCAGCAGGCCATTAGCAGTCACATAGAGGAATCTATTCCCATTGTAACCATTTACCTGCAAAAAAGTAATTCCAGAGTGCAAGCTTTTTCAGGATGTGCAACAAAGCTGGGAGGAGCAATTTCTGTGTGTTTAAAGGAATTACCTCAGGCTACCAAAGCATTCCTGTTACCCCCCTTCAGCTCTCACTGCTTGCACAGGACTAGAATCCCAATACGGTCACAACATGACGACACAGTAACAGTTCAGGACAGAGGCTCCTAAGCATACACCAAATCAAAGTTTCACATTCCTTATCTACATGGTGCTAAGCCTCCATCTACTTTATTTAACCTTTTGTCATTCATTGGGGCGCAGTCTTCAGTACAACATATTTGTCTGACCTGCTGTATCTGTGGAAAGCCATGGACTACGGAGCCTTGGGAAAGCCAATCTCTGTGCTATAGCGAGGAACGGACAGTGCTACGTGGAGTTCCTTCCTGAAAGGAAGGGCAGTGGTCTCATGTAGAGACAGGGGGAAAGAAAAGTGAAAAACCTGCAGAGCTGGGCTAGCAGGTGCCTAGTGAAGCTTTCCTATGCCAGGTGAGGAACACATTGTAGGGAGACCATGGCCGTTCCTTCATCTGTCACCGTACAGGAGGCGTAGCGCAGACCCATGGGGGTGGAGGGCAGGCCAGTAAGAGCATGTGCCTATAGAACAGTAACGGGGGGGGGGGGGGGGTTTACAGAATGCACGGAATAGAGAGTGGCAATCCATGTCAGAAACGAGGGGTGCGAGAAAAAGGAATCGACAATCAGAGAAGAGAGCAGGAATAAAACCCCAAGAAGAAATGTAGATGCTGCATGTCAAAGGAAGAAATGGTCACATAATGAGTGCAGATGTTAACACCTCCAGGCCCGAATGGCAAGACCAGCAGTAATCAAAAGCGGGAACAAGCACAGGACACTGTAGAGCAATGAGGCACAGAGATCCAACACAGTACAACCTATAAACCATTCATCCACATCTCTGCCAATCTGCCGCATTTATTCCACCCACCAGCACACACCTCTTCCTCGTCACATCATCCAGCGCACAACTCATTAACATTCAGTATACGTACTGCCCTCCCTCAAAGCCAACCATTCCACTCCTGCAAACCTTGTCTCCTTTACCAGATGCACTAACACTTGAAAATGAAGGTGCTTGCAACAACATTCACTCTTCATCTAACACCAACCATTAAAAAAAAAACACGCATTTGGAGCTTCCTGTATATTTCAAACTGAAGTACATCTTTCTAAACTGGTTAACTCTCACTGCCAAGGTCAAAATTATACAGATATAGAGAATGAGGTCAGTGTCACCCTTGGTTGTAACTTGAGTTGAGCAATATTCCAAACCGAGAGAGGCACAAGCCATGATTTTTGCTTACACAGCAGGTATTCTAGGTAAGGACTTATGAAGGAACAGAGACCGTTCACTACTGAGACAATGGCATCCTGGTGGCAGGGGCTAGCAGCTCACGCTGGCATTGGAGAGGACTGAAACCCTTGCAGAACTGACAAGGCCTGTTCTAGGTGAAATCCTACTGGTCGTGACGAGGGGGCTGTAACGCTAGATGCTCTTCAGTGCTCACATCGCACAGTGTTGATCACAATGTCATCGTACTCCTCCTGAAACCGAAGAAATCAACCAACATATTAACGTTCTTAAAAACCCAAGCATACAAAACTGGATACAGCATACCCTGCTTTCACAAGGGCATCGTTTTATTTCTTTCCACCCTGTTAGGGCTCCCTTTGGACTGGAAATAAAACCCCAAAGGGGCCAAGGCCTCTCTCCTCTGCCATCTACACAGGTCAAAACGTGCCAAAGAAAGCACAGAAGGCATCGCACAGGCCCCTCACCATCTGCTTCATCAGCCTTTCCATTAACCCCATTACCAGGGTCAAACACATCTTTGATCATTCAAACGACTGTCAACAAAGAAGCTGAGAGAAAACTAGGACTGAATTCCTTACATCAGTGCCTATATCCAAGCTTTCCTCAGACTCCCAGTCAGGTTCCTCGGACCCAAAATCCCGCAGCAACTGCAGGATCTTTTGTTCAGGTCGGTAGGAGGCGCTGTAGATTGGTGTGTATCCAGCATACATCCTGGAACTCGTGTCTGCACCTGCCAGCAGCAAACATTTCACCGCCTCAGGGACCTGCGACTCCACCGCCAAGTGGAGAGGACTGCGACCACAGCTCAGCTCCTGCTCAAAAAGTAGACAGAGATATTAGCTGGGTCCACAAAACAATTTCTTCATGTCTCTGCCCCCAAGAGTTTCCAGTTCAAATCAGAACCAGGGCCGCCATCTGCCACCATAAGCCTTCAGAGTCCATAAGAACGTACCACACTGGGTCAGGCTGAGGGTCCATCAAGTCCAGCATCCTGTTTCTAACAGTGGCCAAATCACAAGACCCCCAAACTACAAAGAGATCCCTTGCTGCTATCCTGCAGTGATAAGTAGTGGCTATTTATTAAGTGTACTTGGCTAATAGTTTCACATTTACCCGTTCTAGACCTCTCATGATTTTAAAAACCTCGATCATATCCCCCCTCAGCCGTCTCTTCTCCAAGCTGAACAGCCCTAACCTCTTTAGCCTTTCCTCACAGAGGAGCTGTTCCATCCCCTTTATCATTTTGCTCACCCTTCTTATCCAATGTAACTATATTCTTTTTGAGATGCAGAGACCAGAATTGCACCAATATTCTAAAATGTGGCCTCATTATGGAATGATACAGAGGCATTATAACACTGGCCGTTTTATTCTCCAATCCTTTACTAATATTCTGTTTGTTTTTTTTGGTTTTTTGACAGCCACGGCACAGTGAACTGAAGATTTCAAAGTATTGTCCAATATGATGCCCAGGTCCTTTTCCTGAATGGTAACTCCTAATATGGAACTTAATATTATGAAACTACAATGTGGGTTACTTTTCCCCACGTACATCACTTTACACTTATCCACATTGAATTTCGATCTGCCATTTAAATGCCAAGATCCTCCTGCACTTTTTCACAACCAGCTTGTGATTTAACAACTTATAATTTTGTATCATCTGCAAATCTGATAACTTCACTCATTGTTCCCCTTTCCAGATTATTTATAAATATACTAAAAAGCACAAGTCCCAGTACAGATCCCTGAGGCACTCCACTGTTTACCCCTTTTCCACCGAGAAGACTATTTAGTCCTACACTCTGCTTCCTATCTTTTAACCAGTTTGTAATCCACGAAAGGACATCGCCTCCTATCCCTTGAGTTTTTAGTTTTCTTAGAAGCCTCTCATGAGGGACTTCAGTAAATGACTTCTGAAAATCCAAATACACTGCATCCACTGGCTCACCATTCTCCACATATTTATGAACCCCTTCAAAAAGCGAGGCAGACTGGCGAGGCAAGATTTCCCTTGTGTAACTCCATGCTGGCTAGATCCCATTAAAATATATGTCTTTCTATATGTTCTGTGATTTTGTTCTTTAGAATAGTTTCCACTATTTTTTCCTGGCACTGAAGTCAAACTCACCTGTCTATAGTTTCCCAGATCACCCATGAGCCCTTTTTAAACAAATCGGGGCTATATTGGCCATCCAAAACTACTTAGGAAGGTTTCTCTTATTTTTATACCCCACTCCCAATGCAATTCATTCATCACAGCGACAACCAGGGTCCACAAACTGCAGCTCCCTCCAGATCCTGCCTAACATGGACCCAAGTCTAACCATTAAACATCCCTCGTGCAATGACTGGGATGCTCTCCCCTCCTAGGACCTGTGAAATCTGTCTCT
Organism: Rhinatrema bivittatum; assembly: GCF_901001135.1. Lineage (NCBI taxonomy): Eukaryota > Metazoa > Chordata > Amphibia > Gymnophiona > Rhinatrematidae > Rhinatrema > Rhinatrema bivittatum. Next base: position 79,858,915 of record NC_042625.1, read on the forward strand.
GCAGCATCCTCTCCCAGCCTGGGAAGCAGAAACTTGGACCAGGAATGGAACCTGGATCCTCGTATGGCGACTTAACTGTCAAGCACTGTGCAAAGCCATACGAGGATCCAGGTTCCATTCCTGGTCCAAGTTTCTGCTTCCCAGGCTGGGAGAGGATGCTGCAGAGACAGATTTCACAGGTCCTAGGAGGGGAGAGCATCCCAGTCATTGCATGTTACCTTTCTAATACTACCCAGATGACTTTGGTCTACCTGTTCGGGTGCACTCTGCCCTGCTCTCCAGCCCCATCAGTACTAACCTGTTTGTTAACATTGGCTCCAGATGCCAGCAGGAGTTTGAGCATCTGCAGATCTTTCCTGATGACGGCAATGTGCAAAGCTGTGTAACCTATGGAAAGAGGTGTGACATGAATGAGGCATTTCACTTGCAGACAGACCTTTATTTTTCTCTTGTTGCCAGCTCATGAACTTAAAACAAACTTATCAGGCCATCTGTTCTTTTCCATCTTTCCTTTACAGGTTAAGTATGGGTTTGACATAGACCAAAAAGCTGCTTACTGTCATAATTGGTGCTGTCTAGCTGTTCCTGGATCTCGCTGGCATTTAGTGCATGTTCGCAGAGCTCTGCTGAAGAAAGGAGGGTCTGGGCACAGGCATATTGCCCTTCCTTGCACGCCACGTGTAGCGCAGTGTTGCCATTCTTCTCCTGGATGCAGGGATTGGCACCAGCCACAAGCAGCTTTTCAACGAAGGTCGGGAGTCCAATAATGACAGCAATGTGCAAGGCCGTCTGCAGAAAGAAAAGAAACACAAAGAAAGTGAAAGGAGAACTGGGCAAAGAAAATCCATTCCGTGGATCAGGGGGGGAGAACAGAAACAACAAGAGGCTTTATTTAACTAAGGGCTTTAATATTTGTCACCTGGTTTTCAATTCAATATTTTAATCCGAGACTCAGCGACAGGGATGTTCAGATTCCTTTCACAAAAGTGAAAGTAAGGGGGGGGGGGGGGTATTCCGCAATTACATTTCTTAAACCCGGAGGGCCTCGGGAGTTGTCAAGTCTGAGGAGAACACGAAGCCCGGCGTGTGATCCCACACGCGGAAAGAAGAGACTATCTTCTGCTGCGCAGGAAGGCATGCGCAACCACACAGAGCAAAGCTCTGTATTCTACTACTGAACCTTTGCCTGCTGGGCCCTGAAGGACAGTTCCCCATGACAGCATGGCTAATTCAGCCCTATCAATGGGAAATAGTGCAGTGTCTGGAATCCAAGGTCGTACAAGATCTGAGGCAGCTTGGCTTTACCCGAGGTAGGTCCTGTCAGATAAATCTAGTCTATTTCTTTGACTGGGTGACCAGAGGGTTGAAACAAGGGTGAACACAAGATGTAGCATACTTTCAGTAAGGCCTTTGACACGGTTCCACATAGGTGACTTGTAAATAAACCAAGTGCCCTTGGCACGGACCCCTAAAGCGATTGACTGCATTAGAAACTGGTGAGTGGGAGGCAACAATGAGTAGTGGTAAATGGAGTTCATGCTGAGGAGGCGAGTGTCACTAGCAATACGCAGCAGGGATCAGTCCTTGAACCATTTTTTTGTCAATGTTTTCATAAGCAAAAGGACTATTGAGGAAGGTTTGTCTTTTTGTAGCTACCAAAATCTGCAATAGGGTAAACACCCAGCAAAGTATGAAAAACACAAGGAGGGATCTAGTAACGTTCGAGGACTGGTTTAGAGACTGGCAGCTAAGAGAATGCTAAAAAATTCAGGGTTATGCATTCAAGCTGCAAAAATCTACAAGATGAATATAGTATAGAACGTGAAATTTTTCTATTGCTGGGAGGAGAGGGGTGTAAATGTATCTGATGTTCTTGAGGCAGTCAGATAATGGATAAGGCAAAAGCCAAAGCTAAAGGAGAGGAATGATTAGGAGAAAACAGTGATATTGCCTCCTTATAAGTCCCTGGTGAGACCTCATTTGGAAAAAACTGTAAACTGTGCACTTTCCAAAAGATAAACTGGATCCAGCTGGTCCAGAGGATGGCTTCACTTACAGCTTATGGGGACAGACGTAAATCTTTAATCATGAATAACCTAGAGCAGGGGTTCTCAACCCAGTCAGGTTTTCAGGAAGCCCACAATGAATATGCATGAGAGAGATTTGCATGCCCTGCCTCCATTGTGCGCAGATCTCTCTCATGCATATTCATTGTGGAGATCCTGAAAACCTGAGTAGCTAGATGTGTTCTGAGGGCTGGGTTGATATCCCCTGACCTAAAGGAAAGGAGAGAGAGAGAGAGAGAGGAGAAATGAAAGATATGTAAATACATCCAAGGTAGGCCTCTTAATGGAATGGAGGCTCTAGAACAAGGAGTCAGGGAATGAAGGTGAAAGAGAGTGGACTTGGGACTAATCTAAGACAGGGAAAAGCAACTCCGGTCCTGGAGTGGAGGTTTGGTTTTCAGGATATCCACGATGAATATGCATGAGGTACATTTCTATGCAATGCCTCCACTGAATGTGAATATATTCATGCATATTCAATGTAGATGTCCTGAAAACCAGACCTGTTTGTGCATCTCCAGGACTGGGGGTTGTCTTCCCCTGATATAAGGAAATATTTCTTTATAGAAAAACAATGATGGATGCATGGAACAGACTCCCAGTAGAGGTGGTGGAGACAAAGCCGTTATTTGAATTCAAGCAAGTATGGGACAAGCGCAGGGGATCTCTGAAGGAGTGGTAGGGATTGTGGAGCTGAGCAGTTGGCGTGGATGGGCAGATTAGATAGAAACTTGACAGCATAAAAAGATCATATGGCCTATGTTTTGAGAAGGAGGAATAAAATCCGAGAGCTAGAGGCAAGAATGCAACAGTTTTTCTAAACATCTTGACAGAAGAAAGTATTCTCTTTTTTAATTCATAGCATTTGGAGGCTGTGGATACTGCTGCTCCTTAGCTATTTTCTTACTGAAGTCACTCGGTGCAAATTATGCGAGATAATTATAATTAGAGGACCAAACAGGAGAAACAAGAAAAGAATCCTCTCCAGATTTTGAGAAAAAAAAAAAAAAGTAACCAGCCTGCACAGTGCAGATAAAATGGCTTCAAATTGAATTCTGACCTGCCCCAGGTCATTCTGCAGGTCCAGGAATTCTGTGTTTTCTGTAAACTGGAGAAGAGTTCCCAGGAAGGCTTCATGCTGATGGATCACAGCCAGGTGAAGTGCTCTGGAACAAGAAGAGAGAAATGAAGACCTGGTTCCACAGGAGACCACACCCAGACACACAATATCAATTTGCAATACCACATGTACTTACGGCACATCTGGTATTGCACATCAGCAAAGCAAACCTCTTTCCTCCCATGAGAACAAAGTGCAGGTCGGAGAGTGGTTTATGTCCAAGGATTTAATTCCTTCCAAAGGCTGTGAGCATTAAGCACCCTAAAGAGTTCTGACACCAAAACTGGACCAGGTCCCAAAGGCTGATCAATGACATGAGAGCTATTTGATAATGGGCTATTGTCTCTTTTCTAAACAATATAAAAGGAGGACAATCTTCAAGTTGTGTTCCAGCTCCTCCTCCAGTATTTCCTTCCCCACATTCAGTCCCAGACAATAGACTTGCTGAAACTATTCTTAGCCCTTAAGTTTACTTTAGTACCAGAATAATGAGCTTACCTAGGCAGACTCCAAGGCTTTCTCCCCGATTATCTCAGATCTAATACTCTGTGTAAATCCTAACTCTGACCCTTACTACATTTCACAGAAGCAAACAGAACTATTTCTTTCAAAAGCTGTGGCTAAGAGAATATCAGAAAGAAATGGAGCAGGTTTTCTTTGTTAAGACCAAATGCTAAAGCTGGACAGAGCCCCTTTTAAAGATATTTGTGGAGACTTCTGCTTACTGTCCCCATAGCACTTTAAAGTGAAAAGTATCAGATCCATGTTAAGGGAAAAAAAAAAAAAGGCTGGACAAGGAACACATTAAAAGGAAGCAGAGTGCTGGAAACACTGAGACAACAGAGAATCAAGACAAGAGGTAAGCTGTCACTTCTTTTATTTAGAGAGAAAAGCTCTGGCTTTCATGGGTGGGCAGATATTTTCTCAGGCAATATGATAGGAACCCATTGGTAATTTAGTGTGTTCACAATATGAGTAACAGAAACAGAATAGAATGGAAAATAAAAACCGTGAGGCCATCTGGTCTGCTCAATCTTCCTGTTGCAGCACCACAGACCCCAGTTGATCTCTGGCTTTCCCCTAACTTCTTCCCAAATAGTGATCTTCTGTATTTTCCCCAGGCTTTCTTGAATTCAGTTATTGTTTTTATCTCCATCACCTCCACTGGGTGGCTGTTTCATGCATCCATCACCCATTTTTGTGAAGAAATATTTTCCAGTGTTGTTACGGAGGCTGACTTTCCCCATATAATGATCTCTTGTCCTAGAGTGGGGTGGGCAATTCCGGTCCCTGAATATGCATGGAAGCGATTTGCATACAACTGAGGCAGTATGCATGCATCTCTCTCCATGCATATTCATTAAGGATATTCTGAAAACTCGACTGGTTTGTGGCCTCAAGGACCAGAATTGTCCAACCCTGTTCTAAAGCAATGCTTTCCTCTGGAAAAGTTTGCTTCTTGTACTTAAATATATTTAAAGTATCTGAATGTTTGTACCATTTCACTAGCCCTCCCCCCATCTCTCCTCTCAGGTATATATATTAAAATACCTTGAGGCTTGTTGATCCTGCACCATTTGAATTGGTTTCCTCTGAACTGCCTCCAGTCTATCTATATCCTTCCAGAGCATTGGCCTCCATAAGTGGACGTATATTCTAGTTGAGGTCTCACCAACAACCTATAGAGGCATTATTGCCTTTCTTTCTGGTTATGCCACCCCTATGCACCCTAGCATCTCTCTCTCTCTCTGGCTACCGCCTGATCAAACTGCTTCATTACCTTGAGATCAGACAAGATCATCCCAATGTCTTTCTCCTCGGAGGTGTCCAACAGTATCTCACCCTTTACTGTGTACTGCTCCCTTGGATTACTGCACCCCAAATACATAATACTGCACTTTTTGTATTAAATCTTAACAGCCACTCAACCACTTCTCAAACTTTTTTAGATCATTCTATCTGCTCCCTCAAGAGTATCCATTCTATTACAGACCTTAATATTACCAGCAAAAAGACAGCCTTGTATTCCTGGCCCCTCCACAATACTGCTCACAAAGACATTGAACAGCCCAAGCCCCAGAACTGATCCTGGGGTATTCCACTCTTCACCTTTCTTTGCTCAGAGACAATTCCATATACTATTACTTTCTATCACTCAATCAGGTTCTATGCCAGTCCACCACATTAGGGTTCACCCCAAGGCTGGTCAATTTATTTATGAGCCTTAGGTAAGAATTTCAAAAGTTTGCTGAAATCCAAGAAAACCATTTCTGACACTTGCCCTTGATCTAATTCTCTAGTTATCCAAGTCATCGGATTTGCTTGACAGAGACTGCCTCTGGTAAATATGCTGCTTTGGTTCCTGCAATCAGGGAAAATACCATCCGTTTATTCCATTATCCTTGGGAAGAAGAGCAAGTAGACAGACTACAATAGAGTCTATGCTTGGGCTAAACAATTCCAGAAGTCAGCTTATAGAATTGAAGTTTAGGGCGGGTGCTATGTGGTATTGTGTGTGACATATATATCAGCAAAAGATAATAGAACTCAAGCTTCTTCAGGCTCTCTCCAAGTTTTAAATCGGGGGTGGTTATCTTTGTGTAACTGAGCAGGGCAGTGGCAGCAACTACCAGAAGTTAGTGATGTCTCAGGGTAAACGGGGTTGTTCTCGGGCAAGAATCAATGCTCTGGGATTAGTGAAGTCACTACTGGGTATCAGTGTTTGTGTGTGGTGGGGAAAGAGACATATTTATGGATTTTAACTCATTACAATATTTCAGTGCTTCTATGCCAGTGACTCTTACTTACGTGTCCCCGTCCTCTGTAACGAATGCCAAAATGTCGTGGAGCCACGGTTGGAGGGAATCCTCCTGCAGGCGCAGGGCTCCCACCTCCTGACTCAGCCCTGCAGCCTCATCCTCCTGTAAAGAGTCTCCCAAAGCAGAGTCCAGCCGCTCAGGCTCCGAGCTCCCAGGCTGGGTCTGATCCAAGGGCCCGGGGCTGCCGCACGACTGGACCCCGGATTCTTTCTCCACCTCCGCCTCCTCTTCATCCGGCTGCAGCGACCACAGCTGTCCATCCCCCAAGGAGCCCAGTCCACTGTCGCACCATTCCTCGCCCGACTCCGGCGCCTTGCCCCAGGGTCCATGGCTCAGCAGGGCCTTTCGCGTGGGGCTGTGAGCGGGGACGGCACGCTGTGCCATGACCAGAACCGCCAAGCAATGGCAGGGGGCAAGAAAGGAGCGACACGCGGAGAGGCTGCACAAATGCCGACCATCGGTTCTCCCCTGCCGGAGCTCGGGCCTCTCCTCTCCCCTTTTTCCCTCCCTTAGAGTTCCAGGCCTCTCCTCTCCCCTCTTTCTTTCCCTTCCAGTTCCGGGCCTCTCCGCTCTCTCTTTCCCGCAAGGAGCGAGTCTCTCTTTTCCTCTTCTCCACCGCCTCTTGTTTACTAGACGCCACAGAACTGGAGACTTTTTGCAACACGGGAATTCCCACCCACAGCAGCCAATCAGGTCACGTTCTGTTCCATCAACCAATCACGCGGGGTTTTGTTGGTGGGTGCGGAGGCAAGAATTGGTATCGCGAGAGCGTGGCATGCCGGGAGTTGGAGTTCCGCTGGTTGCCTTGCTCTCTGATCTGAGGTCGAAGGCAGCCCGTGAGGTTTTCCCGGGAATTCCCCAAGATAAATAAAATTTGCAACCCACGCAGTTCGTGCTAGCGTGCAGATAATGTTTCCGTCTGCTCGAGGCTGTATCATTTTTAATCTCGAAAGACTTCACCTAAAATAGCTTAATTTTCAGTAAACCGGTAGATCTCCGGTACAAATCTCAAAACCCTTGGAGGGTTTGTACTTCCTTATAAAAAAAAATGTTGTCATCACAATCTGTTGTTTTAAAGAGAATGAATTAGGATTATTATAGTTTCTTCGTGCAATGACATTTCTTCAACTGAGTTGAAATCTAGTAACTCTGCATCTTTTTTCCTGAAAAGGAGAGAAAAGTATATAACACCCAGTTTTCTGCGATTACATTTATAGGCATAATTATATGATTCTTTAAAACAAGGCATATTTATGGTAGTTTGTGTATTTATTTTCAGAATGGTTTATATTTAATTCAGTAGACTAAAATACATGGATAGGATAGATTACATGCAATTATTTTAGGGTAAATATAGTTATGACGGTGTATCCATTTTTAGTGTTACTTTTTCTAGGAATAGTTGTCTGGGCAGGACTTTCTCAGTAGATTTTTCTCTAAACCGGATGTTTTGTCCTTCCTCCCGCCCCCGGCTCCGCCCTCCCTGTGTCCCAGATCTAAACGCTGTCAGGTCTGGGAGAGGGAAGAGGTCGGTGCTCAGCCCGAGATGGAAGGTAAAGGGTGGGAGCTCTGGGCTCAGTCGTTGAAGGTAAAGAATGAGGGGAGGGCTTGCTTAGGGGTACAGTGAGCCTGGAGCTGGCGCTGACACTGAATTTGCTCTGCATTTCTTAGCCGGGTTTAGGACCACACAATTTCCTTTCGTCTTAAGGGTTTGTTCCCTAGAAGGGAATATTTACTGTTTTGTTGTTTGTTTGTTTGGTTTTTTGTTTTTTTTAATGGTGTGTGTGTGTGTAAATCTTCTGGGTTTTTTTGGCAGGGTCAGTTTTATGACCCCGGTGGAGTAGAGTGGAAACTAGTAAAAAGGAGATGCTGTTGGCTCTGTACAGATCAAGTTTGTCTTTAGTAATGGGGGTTGCGGAAGTGAATGACTACCCCAAGCTCCTTAGTTTATAAAACAGTGTTGCCAGATGTATGATACTTATCATATTTATGCAGTAATTGGACCCATTCTACAATATATGATCAATAAATAAAAAAAAAAGTACAATAACTTTTTTCTCACTGATTCATGTTAATATTCTGCTGCAGTGCCACAAACAAACTTTGCCAGCAGAAGCCAAAGAACGTATTTGTCTGGAGTTGGTCTACAGCCTAAACACTAAAATAGCAGTTTTCATCATAAAGTCTGTGGAGACAGAGTCATGGATTTGGTCATCCACCACTGCACCTAGGCACTGGTTCAGTGCTGGTACCATTCTGAACTTTCTTTCCCCCCCCCCAGCAAACCTCCAAAATATAGATGGTACCCCTGGACCTCAGCTCCAACAGCGATCCTCAAAGTGCAGTGAGTATGGGGAGACTAAGCCTATGCTCACAGGCTTCACCCCTGCACATGGAAGCCCAGAGGGGCAGGGATGTGAGCGTAGGCTTAGCCCCTGCGCTTACTGCACTTTGGGCATCGTATTTGGAGCTGAGGTTGCAGGGGAAGAAGCAGTGGCAGCACGAGCAGGAGGGATGCTTTCTAATACCCAGGGCAAAATTGCAGGGGGGTGGAGGCATCACTTTTAATGAAAGGAGCCTCTGGAACAAGGGGTCATGGGATGAATAGACTCAGCAGGAATCCAGGTGGTGGAGAGGCAGACCCTATCAGAATTCAAGAAAGTATGGGGCAAGCACAGAGGATCTCTGAAGCAGGGGAAGGGAGTGTAAAGCTCAGCAGGAGATGTAAATGGGCAGACTGGGTGGGCCGTATAGTGTTTTGTTTTTTTTCACGGTCATGTTCCATTTTTCTCAGTTTATGTTTACATGGTAACATCAATCTAGCTTGCTGTAGCTGCCTGCCTTCCAATTCCATTTCCTGGTTACCTGTAGCCAATCAGCTGATCGTAATTGGCCTTCTGCAGCCAATCAGCTGACCTTGACTCCTCGGCCCTGCCTCCTGCAGTTCTGCCAGTACTGGGAGGAAGGAAGGAGCGAAGGCGGAACGTGTTCTCCTTCCTGTTCCTCCAGTCGGTCAGTTGAATCCTTCCTGCAGGTAGGTGAGGGGCATAGCAGAAAAGAGCTGGCGCTCCTTGTCCTAATATTAAGGAAACTGTCATTCCTTTCTGCGGTGCAGCCCGTCAGCAGAGTCCTCTCTCTCCTGAAATCACTTGCCCGGGGGGCAGAACTTGCTGCTTGAATTTGATCTCATTGCCACTGACAGCAACCGGTGCCTCTTACCTGGAGATACCGAGATGGGACTGTATGATGGCCTGCATACTGATGTCTGCTCTTTGACTCTAATGCTCCTAAACCTGGCATGTGCACCCCTTATGTTATCAGTTTGTCCATCTGTGACATGTGACCTCCGAGGCAAGCACTTACAGTGCAGGCAAACAAAGGGGTGGTGAAAGTGCCAGGCAGTCCATGATATCACCCCCTCCTCCCAGAGCCAGACAGTGCCGCACCAGGAGGAGCTGGAGCTTGAGTGGCAGAAGTTCGCAGTCTGCACTGTATCTGCAGCTGCTGAGGTGTGCTGGAGAAGGGGGCATAGCCAGTGAGTTTCATGGTCGGAATAGCCTCAGCTGTTGCAGCCGTGCCACTGCAAGTTGAGGCTGGAGGGAGGGAAGAAGCTTATGGAGAGGCCAAAGGAGGAGGCAGCTGCAGGGAGGGAAGAAATAAAAGCCAGCGGAAGGGGAGACCGAAATAGGAAAAGGAGCAAAACAAGGCTAGAATTAAGTGGATACTTAAAAGAGTGTGTTTTATGGAAAGATAATAGATATATTAATATATATTCGAGGCCACCTGGTACCTCGGCTGCTTTACCCTGGTTCAGGATTTCATCATCTGCATCAAGGAATAGCATCAACCAAAATAATTTTTCTTTTCCTAAAGCAGGTAGTTCCCTGTACGTACCCAGATCAGTCCAGACTCCTGGGTTTTGCCTCCCTGCCAGCAGATGGAGACAAAGTTTTACTGATGCTGCCACTTAACCTTGTGTGCCACCTGCAGCTCCTCAGTATTTTTCTGTCTCCAGCAGAAGGTAGATGGTGCAAAATCTGCAGCTATGAAGTTTATTTATTTAAAAATGTTTATATACTGCTTTTACAATATAAAAATTAATCAAAATGGTTTACATACAAAACATACATAATAAATATAACATCTCAAGTTGTGTTAAGATTTTTTTCTTTTGAGCCTTCCTCCCAAGGAGGGTTTGGATCCTGGTGGGTCCTTCCCTGTCTGGTTGAGGAGGGGGAGGGGGGGGGGGTTCGTGACCCTTTAGTAGGCTTGGTCCAGACACCTATGAGGTGTAAATCTAGCGGTCCAGATCCCTCCCTTCACGAGGCCGCTCTGGCGGCTGCAGGTTCGGGGACGGATTCCTCTTTTTGAAGCTGAATGCTTCCTTGGTTCTTTTTTTTTTTTCCCCCAGGGTTACTAGCTTTATAAAGTTTACAAAAAAAAAAATTACTGAGTGAGTGGTGATTTCTCCTCCTCGGCGGCTCAGGTTAGTTTTTGGGGTTTTTCAAGACTGTGGTCAGTGTGCGATGGGGCGCAGGTCGGGCTGCCGTGCGTGCAACTCAGTGTGTGCTCGTTTGAACTGGCAGGACCTGTGTTCGATGTGTGCTGTGGTGGAGGAGGGGCCTTCTGAGGGCTGGAGCAGTGCAAAATGCCTGCGATTGTCTTCCCCACCGCGTTTGGAGGCTCGTCAAATGGCACGGCAGGGGGATGATTCCTTCTCCCTCGGCACAGGACTGCAGCTATTTTGAATTCTTTTACGGCCGTTCCCCCTGCATCTGTCACCAATCCGTGCCTGCCTTGAAGGGGGTCAGAGCAACTCCGATGAGGCTGAAGAGCCCAGCACAGATCGGCTTGCGCAGTCTCCGCTGTTTTCGGCTGGTTTTGTGCTTTTTCTGCTTGAGGCCTATTTGGCAAGCCAGCAGGCGTGTCTGCCTACTCGCGAGCGTGGCAGTCGGTTGGAGGGGCATATGAGAGATCTGATGGTGGCTCGGGTCTCGGTTGGCCTCATCCCTGTGGTCCCGGAGGGGGAGGATTTAGGTAGTAAATGACTGCAGAAAAAGACCAACTGACTTATCCAGTCTGCCCAGTTATTCCTGTCCACACTGCCAAGAATATAGTCCCGCTGCCAGCCATAGAGGCTTGACTGCTTGTAGGCTATCACTCCTTATCCAAGTCTGTTTTTGTTTTACTCATTGCTTCTTTACCATCCTGAATAGGTGAACATACAGGATCACACATTTAATCCAACTTCCATCTCCCCCTCCTTCCCAGTGTTATAATCACCAAGCTTTATGATAATCTAAACCAAGGGCAGGCAAATCGGGACGATTGCCCTGGGCCATCTGCCACTGCAGTAGCTGCTCCCCTGGCAGCAAAGTTCCTACTGCATGCTGTGGTGGGAGGAGGTGGGCTGCAACATCAGACCAATGTGGCCAGGGGGCAGACAAAAAATATCGCAGCGCTATAGCCTCCCCCGATGCGGCTTGCACAGGGCCAAAGAACTGCTGCTCTTCCCTAGTCAGACTATGAGCAGTGGAGGGAAGTCTGTGGTGGCACTGCCTGTGCTTCCCTCCCTACAATACATACCCAGTTTATGAATACCCCCTGCCCCCTCAAATAATGTAGGGCACAAAATGTTAAGGGGACCTCACACCGCTGGTTTGCTCCAAGCCCACCATCCCCTAGGATCAGCCCTGAATAATACTGTGCTCAGTTTTCATTCCCTGCCTTTTGTTTGCTAGCCGCGCGATTGGCTGTTTTGCACGAGCTGGCACCTTTCAGGAGGTGCGGGGCCTGTGAGCGGGTGGTCCCCGCAGTTACGTCTCAGTGTGGTGCTGCTGCCGCTGCTATGAGTGATAGGGCATTAAACCCCTCCATATTAACCACTTTGCCAGACATTCTGGCAGACCCAAAATTCATTGTTGATTCAGATGAGTATGGTGCTAGGGATATTTAAACATATGCCACTAGGCCCCATTTCATGTCTGTGGGGAAAATGCTTAGTATATTTAAGAACATAAGCGCCATGCAGACTAGATGGGCCATATGGTCTTTCCCTGTACGTACCCGGATCAGTCCACACTGTGGGTTATGCCTCCCCTCCAGCAGATGGAGACAGAGAAAAACTTGAAGGGCACCCTCTCTTAACCTGGTGTGCCGCCTGCATCCCTTCAGTATTTCTGTCTCTAGCAGATGGAGGTGGTGCAAACCCTGCAGTCTTGCCCTGTTCTTGGGTTTAAAGCAATTTCCCTTTTTAAAAAAAAAAAAGGTTAGAGTTTCTCTGACAAGAATCAAGCAAAAAACAGACTAGATGGGCCTTATGGTCTTTTTCTGCTGTCATGTTTCTAAGACAGACTAATGGTCCATTCAGCTCAGAATCTTTTCTCCAACAGTGGCCAATCCAAGTCGCTTGGAAGTACCCAAAAGATCCTTCCCTGTTGCTCATTCCCAGATGTAGGAGGTGGCGATCCCCATACCTGCCTGGCTAATAAATATATATAGTGACCCAAGGCGTATATATTCCGAGTTCAGCCTTTTTTTGGTAATGATCAAGTGGAAGGGCCCAGTCGTGAGCTAAGGATAGTTCTTCTGTCTCAGATCGATAACTTGTGCAATATGAAATATTAGAAGTCCTAGCGATAATGCAGGCATCCCCATAATCAGCTTTATCTGACAGGCTATGATGGTAGAATCGACTAACAGCTGGGCCTTTCTGGCAGGCTGCAAGTTCTGTAATAACTGGAAGTCCTAGTGGAAATGCAGGCATTCACGTTGCCAGGAGAGGACCTAAGAGGCCAGATGTTTGGGCAATGACCACACTTAATACCACTCCCTAATTTAGGTTATTAAGAGCCTTGTGGTTAGATATGTGGGTTCTGGAGGGAACTAAATGGAGATATGCTTTTCCACCCAAAATGGAAGAGGAAAAAGGCATAAGACAAAAAATCTTGCAGGTGGTCACACTCTGTGGCTGGCATTAACAATCTGGACAATATCACTGGGCAGTGCATGGGTCAGGTGGTCTTTTTCTGCTGTCATTTACTATATTACTATGGAAGAAATCTTTAGTACATCTGGCCCCATAAGTAAATATTTACAGGTACTTCAGGATTACATAGTGTAAGTATTCATTCACATGCTGTATCTACATATTTATTGATACTTTAAGCTTTCACCTACATGACTTGTGAATATTAACTGACTTTTCAGGTTTATATTCACAATATCTGCATTCTTTTATATATTTTAGGTTTATAGACACTCTAATACTATCCCAGATTAAAAAGAACAGATGCCTCAGTCTTGCCTTGCAGATTTCTGTTTCATATCATTCCAGAGCTTTCCTCATTCTAAAAAGCTTTGGAGCAAGAGTTGAAAACCCAGGCTTGGGTCAGCGGTGCCTCGTGCCTCAGAGCCCAGGGCTCCCCTTGATTTAATAGTTGCAGCATAGTCGCAGTCGCTCTGTGACCCATGACTAAGTGTGGAAGCGAGGCCTTTCCTCTGAAGCAAATGGGTAGAAAAAAAAAAAGCATCAAGAGGGTAATTCTCAAAGACTGTAAAGTCTGTGATTGCTTTTTCACCCATGCAATTTTCCCTAATTTGCGAGGCGGACGCATGCATGTGCTTTTTCACTTTGCTCATTCTCAGAAGGTGCATGTGCAGACTCCCCAGCCCCTGGATTTATGTGCGAAGTATATGTGTAAATCCCCACTCCCCAGAGCATCTCTCTTGTGTGTACAGTAATGCACACACAAACTCGAGTTCTGCCCACAAAAACCAGTACTGTCCTAGCGTGTAGCAGATAGACTCAGGACCAATGGGTATAGTGTACTCCTGATAGCAGTTAGAGACAGATCAGATTTCAATCTGACGTCAGCCCTACTACATATACCCCTGCAGGAAGTGCAGCTCTTCAGTATTTTCCATCTCCATAGCAGTTCGGGACTTTATGCACGCTAGCACAGCAGAGTAATTTACCAATGAAACACAAAACAAGAAGAAATATTACCTCTACAGACGAGCCCCACTCTCCTGCGGTGACACCCCTTGGGTCCCTCCCCCGGTTGAGAATTCCCGAGGTGATTTCCGCGATCCCTCGGAGGTAAGCCTCGGGCCAGTGGCCGACCCTCGGCGGGGACCTAGCCCCCAACATCGGGTGAGGCTGAGAGGCAGCGGGTGCCACTTCCAGCGTGGCGGTGAAGGTAATTCCCTCTCCCCCCGCAGCCGGAGACCGCCCGGAACGAGACCAGGAAGCGCTGAGACAAGGTAAGGTAGAAATCTATTTAAAAGTCTCCGGTCTCCGAAGCTCGAAGATTCGCACAGGTCGCCAGTGCCAGTGCCAGTGCCACCGGGTTGATCAGCCCTAGCAGGGCTAGACCCCGGTCAGATCAAAGGGTCCTCCCACGTGGAGACCCTCTGAGGTGGTCGCCGTCACCATCTTGACCTGTTCGCCACCCTGTCTGCCGCCCTGACCCGTGCGCACATCGTGCGCCCAAGATCCGTGCACACAAGCAACGCGCATAGCCACAATCTTTCTGTGTCGAGCGCATAACTTCTGTCTGTGCGCACAACAGCACGCACATCTCTTTGAGTGCATACCAAGCCTATGCGCACAACTTTGACACGCCGGAGCACGTAACTAAGCCATCCGGACCCTGTATTTTACGCGCACAAGTCATGGCACCACCAGAGAAGAAGCTCAAGGCCTTTGCCCAGCATGCCACATCAGAGCTGCGCAGCAAGAGGAGGCCACGGCCCTGTGTATACAGTGCGAGGAGGCCCTGGGGGATACAGCCCATGGTCCTCCCCAGGTACCAGGTTCCAGCTTCTTGAACAGTACGCCGGACCTAGCGTCTCCCAGCAGGAGCCTCCCTCAAACGGGGCTCCCCAGGGACACAGCGCCTCTCAATTTAGACCCAGCATCTATCTCCTGGGTGGAATTCTTCAAAGGCCTGCATACCTTCATCCACATGCAGCTGAGACCTTCGATAATACAACCACAGCCTCCACCAGAGGACCTCAACATCCCAGGACCCTCTATGCCCAGAGAAGTGCTTCCACCGCCCAGAAGCCCTACCTGCGGGGACATGGACAACTCAGATGAGGATTCAGAACCCCTGGAGGAAGGGGAACTCCCCCCAGGGACCAAACCCCACCGAACCATGAGGCGCTTCTTCACCAAGGACGAACTTCCAGACCTGGTCACACACAGCTTGAAAGAGCTTGCTATCCCGGACACAAGTGCCTCGGGGAAACCTAGAGGGACTCCGTCAGATCTCCTGTCATTTCCCACTGTCACAAGCCGTCCAGCAGCTAATTGACCTGGAGTGGGAAGACCCGGAGACCACGTTCAAAGGGGGGGCGTGCCCAGGCAGCTATGTACCCCCTGGATCCTGCAGCCAAAGATCTCCTGGCATGTCCGAAAGTGGATGCCATGGTCTGCGCAGTCTTGAAGCGCACTACTATCCCAGTTGAGGGAGGAGCAGCACTAAAGGATACTCAAGACAGACGTCTGGAATCCATCCTCAGTCTTTTGAGTCTCTGCTATGTCTCTGCAGATCGCAGGCTGCTGTGCCGTGGTGACACGCGCCTGCTTATCACAGACCAGGAACAACACTCCCGGGGAAGCCCTGGAACCAGCAGTGTCATTCCTCACAGATGAAGCTTCGGATCTGGTGCGCACCGCAGCTAGAGGCGTGTCATCTGCCGTGGCGGCCAGAAGACAACTCTGGCTCAAAGCTGGTCGACCGAAGCATTGTCCAAAACGAGACTCGGAAGGATGCCCTGCAAGGGAACCCTTCTGTTAGGAAGCGAACTAGAGAAGCTACCAACAAATGGGGTGAATCCCCACTGCCGTGGCTACCGGAGGACAGGAATAAGAGAAACCAGCGACCTTTCCCTCAAACTTCTAGGGGCAGAGGATCACAGCGCTTCAACCCATACAGAAGCACATATCAAGCGGCTCAACCCGCAGGCAGGAGCCAGTCCTTTCGGAACAAGCACAACAAAAGGGGAGCCAGCTCGGGCCCACGCCCCAGCTGCACCCCACAATGAAAATCAGCCGACCCGTCCAAAGGAAGAAGCCATAGAGGGCAGGCTTGCCCTATTCTACCAAAGATGGGTCGAGATAACTTCAGACAAGTGGGTCCTAACCATCATCCGAGAGGGATATTACCTGGATTTCCACCGCCTCCCTCCGGACAAGTTTGTGGTTTCCCCCTGCCATGATCCTTCCAAGAGGATGGCAGTGGAGGCTACACTGACCAGATTACCGGTACTGGTGTTATAGCCTTAGAGGCTATAACACCGGTACCCGCACAACAAATAAATACTGGACATTATTCCATCTATTTTATCATTCCCAAGAAAGAAGGGACGTTCCGACCCATACTGGACCTCAAGTCGGTCAATCGCCACCTGAAGATTCCTCGCTTCTACATGGAAACCCTACGCTCGGTAATAAGGGCGATACAACCGGGAGAGTTCCTTACATCCCTGGATCTGTCGGAAGCCTACCTACATGTTCCAGTCCATCAAGAGCATCAGCGTTTTCTACGCTTCACGATCCTGGACCACCACTACCAGTTCCGGGCACTACCATTCGGGTTAGCCACAGCACCCCGGACGTTCACCAAAATCATGGTGGTAGTGGCAGCAACACTGAGGAAGGAAGGAATCCTTGTACACCCTTATCTGGGCGATTGGCTGATCAGGGCGAAATCCCCAGAGGAAAGTCACCAAGCAACCAACAGAGTCAAAACTCTACTGGAGAGCCTCGGGTGGGTGGTCAACACAAACAAGAGCTGTCTACAACCCTCCCAATCTCTAAAATACCTGGGAGTCTGGTTTGACACCAAACAAGACCAGGTCATCCTGACACCGGCAAGGAGATCAAGACTGATGACCCAGTTGCGAACCCTGTTGAGCGAGCTTCGTCCCACAGAATGGGACTACCTCCAAGTCCTCGGCCTCATGGTGTCCACACTGGAAGTAGTGCCATGGGCAAGAGCTCACATGAGACCCCTACAGCGCTCCCTACTGTCACGATGGAACTCGCTGTCCCAGAACTACACCGTTCGTCTCCAGCTCCCGAACAAAGTTTGGACCCAACTATGATGGTGGCTACAAGAAGGCCATCTGAGCCAGGGAGTGAGGCTATTCTCACCGACCTGGATCCTGCTCACCACGGACGCCAGCCTACGAGGATGGGGAGCACACTGCCAGGAGCTGACCGCCCAGGGGCAATGGAACAAAGAAGAGTCGGGATGGAACATCAACTGCCTAGAAGCACGAGCAGTCAGACTAGCCTGCCTACGGTTCAGTCACAGACAATGGGGCAAATCAGTCAGTCATGTCAGACAATGCCACAACAATGGCCTACATCAACCGTCAGGGAGGAACCAGAAGCCAACAGGTGTCTCTGGAAATAGACCCCCTAATGTCATGGGCGGAATCGAACATTCAAGAGATCTCGGGGAAAGACAACGTCGCTGCGGATTACCTCAGCAGAGAAAGTCTAGACCCAGGAGAATGGAGACTGTCGACCACAGCATTCCAGTTGATAGTAAACTGTTGGGGAACACCAACCATGGACCTCCTGGCAAACCGGTCCAACGCACAAGTGCCCAGCTTCTTCAGCCGCAGACAGGAACCTCGGTCCCAGGGAATCGATGCCCTGGCCACAGAAAACTCTATTATACGCCTTCCCACAGTGGCCCCTATTGGGCGCAATCATCCACAAGATAGAACACCACAAGGGACCAGTACGTCTAGTGGCCCCAGACTGGCCAAGAAGGCCATGGTACACAGACATGCGAAGCCTGCTGACAGGGAGCCCTCTCCCGCTACCGCCACACAGGGATCTGCTCCAACAAGGGCCGATCCTCCACGAGGACCCAGCTCGATTCTCTCTTACGGCCTGGCCATTGAGAGGACTCGCCTGAGGAAGAGCGGATACTCGGGGGCAGTAATTGACACCCTGCTCCGAGCACGCAAGTTCTCCACATCCCTAACATACATAAGAATTTGAAGAATATTCAAAGCCTGGTGTGAGGACCGTGACATCATCCCACGCTCAGTCAAAATTCCCGCGATTTTGGAATTCCTGCAGAACGGCCTACAGAACGGGTTGTCTCTCAACTCCATCAAGGTAAAGGTGGCCGCATTGTCATGCTACGGAACCATGAGTGAGGTCGGTAGCCTGGCCTCTCACCTGGATGTCTGCCACTTCCTGAAAGAAGTCAAGCAGATCCGACCACCCCTAAAGTGGCAGGTGCCCCTATGGAATCTCAACCTGGTCCTAGACTTCTTAGCAGGAGCCTTCTTCAGACCTCTCCTCGGCCTGTCTCTCCGACTATTAACATTGAAAACAGCCTTTCTGGTGGCAGTCTGTTCGACCCGTCATATCTCCGAGCTACAAGCACTGTCCTGCCGGGAGCCGTTCCTCAGACTCACTCCGGGAAGCATCCAGTTACACACGGTCCCATCCTTCCTTCCCACAGCTGCCATCATTCTTGGGCGACATCCCCGAGAGCGAGGTATTCACAGGTAAGCCATGCTTCCCTCCAATTAGGACACCCATCCTACCGGGTGTCGGCATTTCTCGGTTGAGGGCACTGGCGGTCTCCAGCTATAACCAATTCAACCAGTTCAAGTTAACCAAGATATAAAGTTAATCAAGTTATTCAGTCATGCATATATCCACAATTGCTTTTTGAGGAGAATACTGAAGAGCTGCACTTCCTGCAGGGGTATATGTACTAGAGCTGATGTCAGATTGAAATCTGATCCGTCTCCAACTGCTATCAGGAGTACACTATACCCATTGGTCCTCAGTCCATCTGTCTACACTAAGGAAAACGAAATTATCAGGTAAGTATTTCTCCAATTTTCCTTAAGTGCAGGTTTAGAAAAGACGCGCAATCAAATCTCAGATCCAAATCCATTATGTTTTTTCTCTGTCTAGATCCTGATCAGAAACAGAAGGAAAGAGAAAAAGCTGAAAATTCTGAGGTGACTCTCCATGCTGATGCCAACTGTCTTTCTTGTAGGTTGTACACAGCTCATCTGTATGTGTCACCATCAGGGCTCCCTTTGGGTTGTCTGTGTGTCTTCCCAAATTACTTTTTGGTTGAAGAGTGTTAATTCCCATGAGACTCCTTGAGTTATATGTACTGTATGTGTCTGTGGGTATCTCCCAGAGGCCTCCTTGGAGAGTGTATGCTCATTCTATGAGACTCCTTGAGTTATATGTACTGTGGGTGTCTCCCAGAGGCCTCCTTGGAGAGTGTATGCTCTTCCCTATGAGTCTCTTTGAGTTATATGTAAGTGTTCATTTGCGGGAGACTCCTGGGAATTGGTGGGGGAAGGGAAGGAGGTGTTCTTCATCTCATGGGTCTCCTTGGGTTTTGTGTGTTGGCGGGACTCTGGATTTTTGGATTTTTTTCCCCCATTTCTCACTTTTTGTTGTTGTTGTTGTTCTAAGGATTCAGATTCTGAGGAAGAACACGGTGGAGCAACTGGAGACTCAGAAAGTAGGTGTCCTGCTGGGCAACAGTATGAAATGATTCAATATTCAGTCTGTGTATCATTGTTTTTTGGGTTATTTTTGATGAAGTGCAGGTTTAGAGCGAGTCTGGTCAGATGAATCAGATACTAGGGCCAGGTGCCAGCACAGAGGAAGCAGCTGGATGCGTTTTCAGTGCGACACTCACGTAGCAGGATGGACATGATTGTGGGAGGCATGGTGCTTGGGGCATGGGAGACGTATCCTACATATGACTGTGCAGCACTATATTATAGCACTGCGATACTCTTTGAAGGAGCTAATAACTGTGTAAAGGAAAGTAAATCATTTGAGATCTATGGGTTGCAAATTCAGCTGTCCTGTTGGAGCCCCTCAGAGTTCTTCAGGGGCTGTGGACTGCTTGGCAGGGCCAGCAGAGGAATGAGCCTTGCTGACGGGGGAGGGGGCATATTAAGCCCTGGATTTAACAAGCAAATACTCCATTTGCAAAAGGTGATTTGCTCACTTGCAGGCTACACAGTGCTCCAATACTGCACTATTTTCCAGGCTTGCAGTTCAGCCTGGTTATGTACAATTAGTGTCCCAGACTTGGAATTGGTTTCTACTTTTCTGCATCTTTCAGTGGAGTTCATGCGGAATTTGCTGTCTCGGACCCTTGGATTGGGCAACGAGAAGCCAGAGAAGGTCCTGGATGAGCTGACCCTAGAAGGGGTGGCCAGGTTCATGCAGAGCGAGAAATGTAAGGAAGGGTTTCATATTTGTTTCCTTTTAAATAGTCAAATGTGGACTTTGAGTGCTACAAGTTTTCTCTCTTGTGTTTACATGGAAGTTTGATCAGAAACCAGGTGGGGTTTACAGACCTGTAACAGGAGCGCTGGAGGAATTGCAAGCAGTGGAGGGCTGAGGGTGCTGCAGGCCGTGGAGGGGAGAGAGGTGGAGGGCTGAGGGTGCTGCAGACTGTGGAGGGGAGAGAGGTGGAGGGCTGAGGGTGCTGCAGACTGTGGAGGGGAGAGAGGTGGAGGGCTGAGGGTGCTGCAGACTGTGGAGGGGAGAGAGGTGGAGGGCTGAGGGTGCTGCAGACTGTGGAGGGGAGAGAGGTGGAGGCCTGGGGCTGCTGCAGGCTGTGGAGGGGGGAGGTGGAGGCCTGGGGGTGCTGCAGGCTGTGGAGGGGGGAGGGCAGGGGGTGCTGCAGGCTGTGGAGGGGGGAGGTGGAGGCCTGGGGGTGCTGCAGGCTGTGGAGGGGGGAGGTGGAGGCCTGGGACTGCTGTAGGCAGTAGAGGGTTATGGGAGCTGCAGGTTCTGAAGCCAGATGAAAAGTTTGGGTTCCAGCCCTTCATAGGAAGATTGTTAGTTCCTTTAATGCAAAACTTGTAACCTTCTCTTGCCTTTCTTTAATCAGGTAAGAACGTGGTCTGCATGGTTGGTGCTGGAATCTCCACCTGTGAGTACAGCAGTGTTCAGCATCCATGGCTGAGCCGTTGCGTGGGTGTCAGTGTTTTTCACCCATTCTCACTCTTTTACAATCGGTCCATAGCATTGCACACCTAATTCTGGGCTCTAGGCTGCACTTCCAGGAGCGGATTATAAGAAAATCCACCATTGCACTGTTAGAGCTCTTTTATATATGTTGGGGGTTGTTTTTTTTTTGTTTTTGAGTTTGTGTTGTAGCTTTTTGCTTTGTATTTTGATGTTAATTCTGTACATCGATTCAGGCCGTTAGTTGTTAGCCAGGATTGGCAATTGACAAATGTTTTAAATGAATGAATCGGTGCTCTTTTCCGGGTATTCCTTAGGTTGCCTATCCCCTTTCTTTGATGAGGTAAGCAGGGAGAGCTGTTTTAAGGGCCACCCGCTATGGATTGGAGAGCGCTGGACACTACCATATTCCATGCTGATGACAGCATGGGAAAAGCTTGTTAACTGAGAATGGTTTCAGAGCTGGGTAATAAGTGCAGAAAAGCCTGATAGGACAGGATAATGGAGAGTGTCTGCTAGGCTGCAGCAGTCAGACCGCTGTCCTCCCAGTTGTGGGCACTTCTAGCACTGCCCTCTGCCGGAAGAATTTTCTAGGTAGCACGACCTGAAGGGATCCATGTGTTTGTGCACCTTCCTGAGAATCTGAGATCCCTTTTTGTATTGATCAGCTGCAGGAATCCCAGACTTCCGCTCCCCAGGCACTGGGCTCTACGCCAACCTGCAGAAGTACAACTTGCCTTATCCAGAAGCAATTTTTGAAATCAGCTACTTTAAGGTACGTGTTACGTTTAAATACGAAGCCAGATGTTCCTGGCTCTGAGTGGTGGCAGTCCAGGCAGCAGGATCCTAGGGTAACCTTGGAAGAAACAGCTGACGTCAGGCTGGAGGCGCTTCTAGTGTTACTCTACTCCAGGTCGCCACAGGATGGGGGAGGAAAAAGCTCCGCGAACGACTGCACCCTCCACCTTCTGAAAATAGGTGAAGGATTGTAGCAGGTATTCCAGGGAAGGAAGCCTGTTCTTACGTTCTGCTCCAGCTGGTCCCCTGCTTAAAGGAGCAAAATGCTTGTATTGATTATTGTTTCTTTTTTTTCTAGAAACATCCAGAGCCGTTTTTTGCCCTGGCAAGGGAACTGTACCCCGGACAGTTTAAGGTGAAGGTTGCAGGGGGCCTTGGGTTTGGAACTGACCATAGTGATGGGAGGTTCTTGAGTGGCACAAGGACGGGCGCTCTTTCACCAGGCACCTGGCAAGCTATGGAAACTCGAGGTGGAGGGAGATGGAAGCAAGGAGAGGGCAGCAGGGATTGTAGAATGTGTACGAGAGGAGACACAGCTAGCAGAGCTGGAAGTAACGACTGGAGCTGAATTAGCGTGTCAGGAAGAGGAAAACCATAAGATGAAGAGCAGTTTCCTAATCTTAGAGAAACACAAATTAATAACTGTAACACTTCTTTATTTCAGCCAACGGTGTGTCATTACTTCCTGCGACTACTGAAAGAGAAAGGGCTCTTGCTGCGTTGCTACACCCAGGTGAGAGAGACCGGCCCTGTGGCCCTTCCTACGGTCCCTGCCCAGCCACATGTGGGAGTGAGAGAGACCGGCCCTGTGGCCCTTCCTACGGTCCCTGCCCAGCCACATGTGGGAGTGAGAGAGACCGGCCCTGTGGCCCCTCCTACGGTCCCTGCCCAGCCACATGTGGGAGTGAGAGAGACCGGCCCTGTGGCCCTTCCTACGGTCTCTGCCCAGCCACATGTGGGAGTGAGAGAGACCGGCCCTGTGGCCCCTCCTACGGTCCCTGCCCAGCCACATGTGGGAGTGAGAGAGACCGGCCCTGTGGCCCCTCCTACGGTCCCTGCCCAGCCATATGTGGGAGTGAGAGAGACCGGCCCTGTGGCCCTTCCTATGGTCTCTGCCCAGCCACATGTGGGAGTGAGAGAGACCGGCCCTGTGGCCCTTCCTACGGTCTCTGCCCAGCCACATGTGGGAGTGAGAGAGACCAGCCCTGTGGCCCCTCCTACGGTCCCTGCCCAGCCACATGTGGGAGTGAGAGAGACCGGCCCTGTGGCCCTTCCTACGGTCTCTGCCCAGCCACATGTGGGAGTGAGAGAGACCGGCCCTGTGGCCCCTCCTACGGTCCCTGCCCAGCCACATGTGGGAGTGAGAGAGACCGGCCCTGTGGCCCCTCCTACGGTCCCTGCCCAGCCATATGTGGGAGTGAGAGAGACCGGCCCTGTGGCCCTTCCTATGGTCTCTGCCCAGCCACATGTGGGAGTGAGAGAGACCGGCCCTGTGGCCCTTCCTACGGTCTCTGCCCAGCCACATGTGGGAGTGAGAGAGACCGGCCCTGTGGCCCTTCCTACGGTCCCTGCCCAGCCATATGTGGGAGTGAGAGAGACCGGCCCTGTGGCCCTTCCTACGGTCTCTGCCCAGCCACATGTGGGAGTGAGAGAGACCGGCCCTGTGGCCCCTCCTACGGTCTCTGCCCAGCCACATGTGGGAGTGAGAGAGACCGGCCCTGTGGCCCCTCCTACGGTCTCTGCCCAGCCATATGTGGGAGTAAGAGAGACCGGCCCTGTGGCCCTTCCTACGGTCTCTGCCCAGCCACATGTGGGAGTGAGAGAGACCGGCCCTGTGGCCCTTCCTATGGTCTCTGCCCAGCCACATGTGGGAGTGAGAGAGACCGGCCCTGTGGCCCTTCCTACGGTCTCTGCCCAGCCACATGTGGGAGTGAGAGAGACCGGCCCTGTGGCCCCTCCTACGGTCCCTGCCCAGCCATATGTGGGAGTGAGAGAGACCGGCCCTGTGGCCCTTCCTACGGTCTCTGCCCAGCCACATGTGGGAGTGAGAGAGACCGGCCCTGTGGCCCTTCCTACGGTCTCTGCCCAGCCACATGTGGGAGTGAGAGAGACCGGCCCTGTGGCCCCTCCTACGGTCCCTGCCCAGCCACATGTGGGAGTGAGAGAGACCGGCCCTGTGGCCCCTCCTACGGTCCCTGCCCAGCCATATGTGGGAGTGAGAGAGACCGGCCCTGTGGCCCCTCCTACGGTCCCTGCCCAGCCACATGTGGGAGTGAGAGAGACCGGCCCTGTGGCCCCTCCTACGGTCCCTGCCCAGCCATATGTGGGAGTGAGAGAGACCGGCCCTGTGGCCCCTCCTACGGTCCCTGCCCAGCCACATGTGGGAGTGAGAGAGACCGGCCCTGTGGCCCTTCCTATGGTCTCTGCCCAGCCACATGTGGGAGTGAGAGAGACCGGCCCTGTGGCCCCTCCTACGGTCCCTGCCCAGCCACATGTGGGAGTGAGAGAGACCAGCCCTGTGGCCCCTCCTACGGTCCCTGCTTAACTGTATGTGGGGGGTGAGAGAGACCGGCCCTGTGGCCCCTCCTACGGTCCCTGCTTAACTGTATGTGGGGGGTGAGAGAGACCGGCCCTGTGGCCCCTCCTACGGTCCCTGCCCAGCCACATGTGGGAGTGAGAGAGACCAGCCCTGTGGCCCCTCCTACGGTCCCTGCTTAACTGTATGTGGGGGGTGAGAGAGACCGGCCCTGTGGCCCCTCCTACGGTCCCTGCCCAGCCACATGTGGGAGTGAGAGAGACCGGCCCTGTGGCCCCTCCTACGGTCCCTGCTTAACTGTATGTGGGGGGTGAGAGAGACCGGCCCTGTGGCCCCTCCTACGGTCCCTGCCCAGCCACATGTGGGAGTGAGAGAGACCAGCCCTGTGGCCCCTCCTACGGTCCCTGCTTAACTGTATGTGGGGGGTGAGAGAGACCGGCCCTGTGGCCCCTCCTACGGTCCCTGCCCAGCCACATGTGGGAGTGAGAGAGACCAGCCCTGTGGCCCCTCCTACGGTCCCTGCTTAACTGTATGTGGGGGGTGAGAGAGACCGGCCCTGTGGCCCCTCCTACGGTCCCTGCCCAGCCACATGTGGGAGTGAGAGAGACCAGCCCTGTGGCCCCTCCTACGGTCCCTGCTTAACTGTATGTGGGGGGTGAGAGAGACTAGCCCGCCAGTGCCTCCTACAGCCTCTGCCCTTTCCCTGTGTTGTCATTTTATTGGAGACTCTCATTTTCCTGGTTTCTGGTAGAACATTGACACTTTGGAGCGAGTTGCTGGGCTGGAGCAGAATGACCTAGTGGAAGCACACGGCACCTTTTATACCTCACACTGTGTCGGCACCTTCTGTAGAAAGGAATACCCATTATCCTGGATGAAAGGTACCTGTCCTTACTCCTTTCCAATGGCTTCATTGTTGAGAGAGAGCCCATGTTTGTCTGGGGGAAGCGTACTATGTCTCAGGTGAGAGAGAAGGAGACAACCATCTCCATTTAGGAAGGGCCTGGGAGAGAGAGAGAGACTCCCATCTCTGTTCTGGGAGAGCACGGTGTCTCGGCGGGGGGGGGGGGGGGGGGTGAGAGAAACCTCTGTATTTTTCTCTAGGAAGAAAATGGTATCCCAGAAGAGAGAGAGAGAGAGAGACTCCTGTCCCCATCTCTGGGGAGAGCAAGATGTCCTAGAGGGAGAAGGAGACCCCCTTTTCTGTCTCTAAGAAGGGCATGGTGTTCAGCGAGAGTGCGAGACCCCTGTCCTCGTCTCTAGGGAGAGATTGGTGACCTGGGCAAGGGAGTGCAAGAGACTGCCGCCTCCCCTCCCCAGCCCCCACCTTGTAATGGCATCCTCGATGTTTTATTTTAATATATTATGACGAGGGTGTGCCCGCAGGAGATGCTATTCACTGTTCCCCTGCCTCAGAGGATAACAACAGAGGAATTTTATGTTGGAAGGCCTCATATTTTTGATTGTTTTCTGTGTCTCAGGTTTGAAAAGCTCCCGTTTTTAAGCTCTAACAAAACTGTCTTTTTTTTTTTCCTTATCAAAATTAGAAAAGATTTTCTCTGATCTCGTTCCCAAGTGTGAAAAGTGCCGCAGCGTCGTGAAACCCGGTAAGTGGATCGCTTTTTTATGTCGTCTGCGGCCATGCGCCCGCTTCCGGTAAAGCCTTTTACGAGTCCTGCCAGTACTCGGGACCGCTGTCAGCTTCCCGGGAGCGCATCTCGCTCGTCACCCCGAGAATCATGGCCGGGCGAAGTGCAGCGCTACCGGGTTCTGGGCGCTGGAGTCTGGGGACGCGCTTTACCCCATCGGGGGGGGGCTTGTGCTGTCGGACAGCCCAAGTCAAACTTGCTTTGCCGGGTTGGTAACGGATCCTTGCTGCCAGGTTGGCGGAGGCTGGGTATCAATCATCCAGCAAGGCGAGAAGGAGAAACTGAGGCACAGAAGGAGTGAGCGCGACCTCGCCAGACCGCAGGCCCACGGGACAGCCAGGTCAGAAGGGAACTGACGGGCTGCAACTTTCCGGAAGTCACCTGGGTCAAGGCTGGTCGATCGGTGTCTAAGCTGCCAGAGGTCTGGGCGCTAGTTTTGGTGGCGGTCTTACATTTGCTACAAAGCTTGGTGGGTAAGGTGTTGCTGAGGGCAGGGATGGGGGATGCTGAGCGTTGAAATAAGTACGAAATCTTGTATGCCCCATCTGTCCAGAACAATATAAAACCAAGGAAGAAGATAGGAAAAGTGACTTGGACAAGGAGTGAAGTCGTACAAGGAGTTATTGTCTTTGGCTGGCAGCTGGAATACATTGCTTGCAGGAATAACCAGGAAGACTGTTACTCCGTCTCGGTGCCGTGAGAGACCCCGGAAGCACCTTCTTACTGTCTGCCTTTTTGTGGGTGTTTTTGCAGATATCGTGCTGTTTGGAGAGAACCTGCCTGCGCGCTTCTTTACCGCTATAAAGTCCGTACGTATGAGTTGGCCTTGGTAGATGCTCTGGCTCGGGGGTTCCCTCTCTGTGCCGCGCTTTGCAAGGTGACTTCTTTTCTTCTCTTTGCCCGTAGGATTTCCAGAAGATCGACCTTCTGATTATAATGGGCACCTCGCTGCAGGTGCAGCCCTTCGCATCCCTTGTAGGCAAGTATGTATCGGCTGCTGCGCTATGGATTGTATCGTGTTTAGAAGTGCGTGGGTGCTACTGAATAATAATTTGGTTTTGGATTCAGAAATTGCTAGTTTCAGTGGGGGGGGGGGGGTTTCAGTTGCCAGAACTTATGGAAACAAATGGCGATTTGATACGTCAGCAATTGGGCTTTTGACACGGGCATTAGTTGAATCGTAGTTTTGACTTTTGGAATGCATTGTATTGTGGTTTACCCCCCAAATCTGTGCATTGGTTGCGGTTTTGGTCCAGCATGCGACATCGCGACTTCCTGCTGGGATCCTATGTCCCTATTTGTTTAAAAAAAAAACCCCCAAACAAACCTACACTGGCTCCCGGTGAATTTGCCTGCTAAATTCATGATCTGCTGCCTAGCATTGAGGGTGCTGGTCCTGGGCTGGCTGCCTTCAGGAGAAGCTGTCGTCATAAGTTCCCTGTGTTCTCAGGGTGAGAGCTTATTGCAATAAGAGAAGTCTGTTTAATGTCGCTCTGCCAAAGGGCCTTTTCTGTCCTGGCTCCAGCTATTTGAAATTGGTTACCACCAGATGTGTGCATCCTACACATGACTAGTTGCTCTTTCGTAAACAGTTAAAACAGATAAATATATGTAAATATAAATCAGATAATTAAAAGAAAATTAGATAAGGATTTTGGATGCTGTGTGTTTAATTGTAATGTGGGCACAAGTTTATTCTGTCATTTTTGTAATGTAACTCGCTTAAGAGTTTGCTAGAATAAGCGTGTAATAAATATTTTTAAATAGATTCCCAACCTTATAGCAGGACTCTCCTCCCTCACTAATTGGAGCCCTCCACCCCAGCCTTATAGGAGGTGAGGAGGAACAGGAAGAGAGCTCCAGGGATGCACTCCTCCTCACACACAGCAGATACTGACTTTTTTTTTTTTTTTTAACCAGCTGGTGTTTAACTTCCTGTCTCCGTCTTCCTGCAGGGTGCCTAAAAATGTGCCCCGGCTCCTTATTAACAAGGAGAAGACAGGAGAGGTAAGCCAGAGGCACTGGAGGCAGGGTTGTCACCGGCAGAGTCCCGTCTCTGCACATCGGGAGATGCAGCATAGGCCAGCTCCAGTGGGGATTAATTCTGCTATCTAGGAGAAGGGAATGAGTGCCCTACGATTACCGCAGTGAGGTCCTGTGCCCTCTGAAATTTTGTCTGTGAGTCCCAAAAGCACCAGAACCCTTGCAGATGGGTCCCAAGCTGCGGCTGATGGTAGGGTTAGCCCAGGTTTTTTTCACAGTAAAAAAAACAAACCCCAAAGTGTGCAATGTGTTTCTTATTCTTTCTGTCTTAGTCTAGCATCTGTGGGTTTTTCTCTTTGCACTATGTTGGTGCTTTTTCTCTGCTTCCTTATTGTTGGGGCCTGCAGCCGTGAGCTGAGCCTCGGAGCTGAGAGGAGCAAGTCTATGTCCCTTACTGTCAACAGTGGATCCGAAGGGAGAAAGAAGCCTGAGGCTTGCGAGAGGGACACGGAGGCCCCCTGGGCATAGCTCACCCTCCAACCCCCAGGCAGCACATGACATCTGCAGCTTCTCTTTCCCCAGAGTGACTCCTTCATGATGCTCCTTGGCTTCGGCTGTGGAATGGACTTTGATTCAGAAAAGGCTTATAGGCAAGTTACGCGAGCATGCGAACGTGCTTCCAACACGGGCATGGACATAGGAAAATGGATTGCATATGCAGAGTCTGACCTCATCTTTGTGTCTTCCTTCAGAGACGTCGCCTGGCTGGGGAACTGTGATGATGGCTGCATGGCTCTGGCAGATCTTTTGGGCTGGAAGGTAATTCCCAAAGGAAAGCAGGAGATGGTGGGGGCAGGGAACAGGGGATCTTCTCCCTCTGGCTGGGGTGGGAGGCAGGGGGCATGCAAGAAATGGAAGGCAATGCACTTCTGCCCTCTGGCTTGTGGGGGAGGGGGGTAAATGAGAGAGGTCATGCTTTTGCCCCATGGTAAATGGGACGCACTGCACACGTGCCCTCTGGCTGGGGTGGGGAGGGGGTGCAGTAAATGGGAGATGATGCCGCTCCTGCTCCCTGGCTGGGGGGAGTGAGTAAATAGGAGGCTACGTACTCCCGCCCTCTGGGGGAAGGAAGGGGAATGAGACACAATGCATGCTTGGCGTTAAGTTAGAGGGATGCCCAGTGGTGAACTGAGGGGGGTGGTCTGCCCCGGGTGACAATAGGGGGAGGGGTTCCATTTCCACAGAGCATACAGAAAGGTCCCACGGCGGCACAGAGAAGTGTGTGTGTATGTGTGTGTGTGTGTGTATATATATATATATGAAGGTGCCTGTGTGTGGATGAGAGGGTGAGTGTGCCTGTGCGTATATATATATATATATATATATATATATATATATATATATATATATATATATACTAGCCGTTAAGCCCGTAACAACGGGCTCGGTCCGTTTCCTTCCCAGTCCCTCCCTCCTCCTTCACTCTCTCCCCCCTCCCTCTCACCCCCCTCCTCTCCCTCCCACCCCCTCTCTCCCTCCCTCACCTCCCTCCCCCTCTCTCTCACCTTCCCTCTCACCACCTTCTCCTCCCGCTCCTGCCGGCAGATCTCGGGGGGGGGGGGTGTCACTCGCACGCGGCGCCGCTTCTCCTGCCGCTCCTGCCGGCAGATCTCGGGGGGGGGGGGGGGTGTCACTCGCCCGCGGCGCCGCTTCTCCTGCCGCTCCTGCCGGCAGATCTCGGGGGGGGGGGGTGTCACTCGCGCGCGGCGCTGCTTCTCCTGCCGCTCCTGCCGGCAGATCTCGAGGGGGGGTGTCACTCGCGCGCGGCGCCTCTGCTCCTCCTCCCGCTCCTGCTTCGCGGCCACCGCCGCTCCTGTGGCCCCACCGCCATGTTTTTTGTTTCGGGCACGCACGGCTCTGACCGACGTGCTGGCCCGCACATGCGCGGTAGAGCTGCTCTCTACTGCGCATTTGCGGGCCGTCGGTCAGAGCCCATTTATAAGGTGTGTGTATATATATATATATATATATATGTGTATATATATATATGTATGTATATATATATATATATATATATATATATATATATGTGTATATATATATATATATATGAGAAGGTGCCTGTGTGTGGATGAGAGGGTGAGTGTGTGTGGATGAGAGGGTGAGTGTGAGTCTGCCTGTGCATATATATATATGAGAAGGTGCCTGTCCGCATGGGGGAGGTGGGGGTGAGAAACAGAGGAAGAGAGAGAGAGAGTCCAGACTCCAGGGTTTTGCCTCCCTGCCAGCCGATGAGACAGAGAAGGTTTTGAGGGCACCGCTTCTTAACCCTGGGTGCCACCTGCATCTCCTCAGTATTTCTCTGTCTCCAGCAGATGGAGTTGGTGCTGTTCTGTACTTGATTTAAAACAAAGCGAAGGAAGAAGGAGATTTTATTTTGGGAAGCAGTGCCTCCCAGGAGGTGGCAGGTCCTAGTGGGACCATCCCTCCTGGTAGCAGGCGATAATGAGCAAGGGTTGGGAACCCCAAAATTTGCTCGGGTCTCTGCACGGGGGTGAAATCCAGTGGTCTGGCTCCCTCCCTCTTCAGCACCATTGACAGGGCCACCCTTGCCTCTCTCAAGGAAGTTTGCTGCGCCGCTTAAAGTTTCTTTAATAAAAAAAAGGAACCGTTCCCTGTACGTACCAGGATCAGTCCAGACCGTGGGTTGTTTTCCCTCCCCCCCCCTTCCAGCAGATGGGGACTGATCCATGGTACTACAAGAACGAAAATTAGCAGGTAAGGAATAATTTTCTTCTTGGCGTTGGACAC
The DNA here is from genome assembly GCF_901001135.1 of Rhinatrema bivittatum. Classification (NCBI taxonomy): domain Eukaryota; kingdom Metazoa; phylum Chordata; class Amphibia; order Gymnophiona; family Rhinatrematidae; genus Rhinatrema; species Rhinatrema bivittatum. The sequence continues at coordinate 79,889,698 of NC_042625.1, forward strand.
CCGATCGCAGCAACTTGACTGCACTTTCCTATCTCTGGGGCTGTTGCTATCCAGATAGAGGCTCTTCCCTGGGCTGTCTGGTGGTTAAGGGCGTGCGGGCGCGGACCGAGCGACTTCAGGGCTGCCAACAGATATGGAGAACGGGAGATTTTTAAAATCCTTATTAGTTTTAATTATTGGGTTTTATTTGATGTGACTGCTGTTTTGAAATATTTTATCGATGTTTAGGAAATTTTAAAATTATATATTGAGGGGGGGGGTTGCGAAGGAAGCATCCGCCCTGGGTGCCAAATACTTTAAATATTCCACCGGCTGTACCACAAGTGAATTCTGCTTCTGAACATTTGTTTTCTCTGCCCCAACAGAAAGAATTGAAAGAGATGGTGACAAAAGAACACGCGGAGATCGACGCTAAATCTGCAGCAGAGGCGGCCGGCAGCAGCTCGGACCCTCGGCCAGCGCCACAGGCCAAGGAGAAAAGGGAGCGCGACTCTAAGAAGAGGCGAGACAGCAGCAGAGAGAAGGAGGGGAAGAAGCCGGACTAACGGACAAGACAGTGGGACTGCGCTGAGCTCCAGCTCTTTCACTCAGCTCGACTCCTTTACTGCGTCCTTGGCGTTTGTCACAGAGGGGGGGAGGTGGAGCTTAGCAATAGGACATGGAAGATGTTGAGTTTCTTCGGGGTGCGGCGCGAAGTTGGAGTCGAGGTCCTGAAAACCTGTTTCCTGTCGCGGCGTCAGATACCCGTGGACGGCGAGGGGTTTTCGGCCTTTGGAAGTGTAGAGGCGTTGAATAGCTTGTTTCTGTAATAACCCCCCAAATGACTTGAGAGACATGAAGCTGGAGCGAAAAACAGCAAGCTCCGCCTTTAGTTGCTCCTTTTAACTCTTTTTTTTGTCTTTTGGAAGTCAGCTTTAGGATAGCTTTTGTGGCCCTGGATGCGAGTGCTCGTGATTCTTGGGGGTTAGGTGCAGGTGAATGCTGTAGCCAATAAAGTCCATTTTCCGGGTTAGAAACTTTTGTAGGCTTGTCCTGCTGCCTGCGTGGTTCTGTCGCTGTGCTCCATCTCCTGTAGCATCCTGGCATCGTTTTTCCTGTTGACATTTTGGAAAAGTGAATGTGCCAGGCCAGAGCTGCGGGGATGGATCGGGGTGAGCGTCTGCATCGCCTGTGATCCTCACGTGGGTGAGCAGGGAAGGCAGACGGACGCTCCCGGAAGAAGGGCAGACCAAGCCGTAACGCATGAAACTGCTTTTGTGGTTTCTTTTGCAGAACCCGCGCTGAACATTAATGCTGGGTTTTGTATTTGGCTGTAAACAGACCGAGAAGGTTTCACTAACCCAAGTTCTACATTTGTGACCCCTGCGGGACAGAAAAGTTTGGTTAAAAGGATCCATTTTTCTTTTCTTCCAGCTCAGTCAGAGCCAGGGCTGAGATCTGCCTCTATGAGCCTTCATTCAGAACTACCCGGGGATATTTCCCCTATTTTAATAGACCCCCAGCCCTGCCCCCTGCCTCGCACTGTTCCTAGTCTGGTCATTGCAGCAATGGCCCTGAGGCCTGAAACCGGAACCCTGTGTCATGGACTCTAAATCCTGCCACCAGGTGTCGTTCTTAACGATGGCCTTGACCAACCAGGGGTGTGGAAGGCCTGATCCACGATTTGAAGCAAGGACCTTCTGCATGGCAGCGAGCGGCACTGCTGCCAAGCCACCGGCCCATACGAAGGTTGCACATAGCAGACAGCTATAGCTGCTGTATACAAATGTTTGTGCCATTCTAGTGGGTCCATTTGTCATTCTGTGTATGTGACTTTCAGTGCTTTTTAACCCCTTAATGGGTCATGACATTGGATCTCACAAGGAAAAGTCGTAAAGGCAATGGTTTATTTTTCACACACTGATATTGTAAAGCAGGAGTGTTACAGCGTGCAAAGGTTTTACTTACAAATGGCCTGGAGGAAGCCATGAGAGCTGTTTATGGAGGGGCTAATGGGGTCTCTGCCTTTCAGGACCTTTCTGTTCAGAATACATGGGCACTATGTATTTATTTAGATTTAACTCCTGCCTTTTCACTGGTAGCGCAGGATGAGTTACATTCAGGGGTACAGTAGGCATTTGCCTGTCCCCAGAGGGCTCACAGCCTAAGCCGGGTAATAAGTAATAAGCCGGGCAGAAACATTCAGGGTGGAACTTTAAATGCATTCGCTCTAAAAATTGTACCTCCCGGTGCGGTAAGCAAATAGGATGCTAATGTAGCAGGAGTTAAAGAAAAAGAGCATGCTAACTCGAAAATATGTGCAAAGCACATGCTTAGTGCCCATAAAATAGGATTTAAGTATACAAAACATGTTTTCTTTACACAACTAGTGTCTTCTGCGCAGAAAGCACGAGGTAAGCCTACTTGTCTCTCTGCAGCGCGGAGTAATAGCTCCTGCCTTCATTAGCACGGGCTGTAAATGGAGGTCCACTAATTTGTGCACACAGTTTGGCGTGGTTTGTGTGCACATTCCTTGCTGCATTGGGAGCAAAGTCTGTGCACACATTTGTGCCTGCAGCCCAGCATAAGTTCTCACCTGAGGCAGCGGAAGGAGAAGTGACTTGCCCAGGGAGCCCCAGTGGTTCTCAGCCTGCCGCCCTAACCTTTAGGCCACTCCTAGTGTCCTGTTTAAGGCGATGCGATGGGTTGTGCTCATGACAAGGTCCTCAGCTGCTAATTAAGCACGGAGCTGATGGGACAGGGCACAGGAAGGGCTGGGATCCTGGATGAAGATTTTCTTGCCCATCTCGCATCCCTTCTGTCACTTAACGCTATCAATATTGCTGTAAAAGCGCAGATACTGAGTTTTCGCCACGGCACCGGTCCTGTTTGGCGCTGAAGATGACACAAACAATTGAGGTTTATACTTTTCTCCTCGGGTGGATCCTGTGTTTTGCTTTCACATTGCTCTGCCTCGGATGTGGTACACGTGCACTGTGGGTGGGGCAGTGAGCGTCTCGGCTGGCAGCATAAGATGATGGCTCAGTGGCAGAATAGGCAGGAGGCTGGGAGAGAGAGGGATAGTGTGTGCCATGCACAGAATAGCAAGATATCTGTATGAGACCATCTTTCTCAATTCCCTCTTATCCTCCATCCCATCTTTCTTTACTCCTCTTCACTCCTCTCACCTCTTTCCTCCTCTCTTCCTCCACCTGCTCAGCATCCATCCCACCTCTGGCTTCCCCTTCCCCTCCTCCTCCTCCTCACCCCTCCTGCCTTTTGCTTTCCCATTCTCCTCCTCTGCACCTCTCATGCCTTTTCGCTTCACCCTCCCCGTCTTCTCCTTAGCCCTTTTGCCTCTCACTCCTCCCCCTCCCCTTTCTTCTTCCTCCTCTTGCTTCGCTCTAATCTTTCTTCATTAATATCTGCACCCTCTACCTGGGAGGGGATAATCTACTGCTATTAATGCAACATAGATACGGGGATCCGTATACTGATGTGCCCAAGGATTATCTTTTGAGCCCTCTCACACAGGCCGATGCAATACAGTGCGCCGGCTGCAGCGCACGGCTCAACCTGCGAGTGGACGCACGTTTTGGACACGCGTCCATAACCCCCGATGCAAAATGCGCGTCGGTATTAGTGCTCGTTGCATGCAAATGCATGTTGATGAGGCTATTATTTATTCCCGTGCACCCGATGCGCACATTTTTACTCCCCAAAATTAACGCCTGCCCTGAGCAGGCGTTAATTTTGGAGAAGCCCAAAAAGTGTACGGAAAAGCATAAAATACTGCTTTTTTTTGTACTTCCTCTGACTTAATGCCATGGTGATATTAAGTTGGAGGAAGCAAAAGGTTTAAAAAAAAAAAAAGCGTGACTGCGGTCAGGTTAGGAAAATGGACGCTTTAACATTGAGCGTCCGTTTTCCTGAGCGGTTGCCAGCCACCTCTCCCGGGCGCTCGCTGCTGAGGCGGCACTAGGGGCGCGCAATTTCCCCTGGCGCATGCTTTTTACTGCGGCAGCCCATTTGCGTTTTGCCTTGGGTGCCCCGCAGAGGTGGATCGGCACGCGTTAAGGGAGTGGGCGCTCAGTCGTGGTTGCCCTTTAACACGTGCTGATACCGCCAGGCTTTTCATGTTCTGAGACTTAGTGTAAAAGCTTTCAAACTGTTGGGGAAGTTTTTACTCACGGTTTGCCTTTCCGGTAGGTGATGGGTTCTCATCCTTGGTAAGGATTTGCTTTCGCATGAGGCAGCTGCATCAGGAATTCACAAGAAGGCCCCAAGGAAGGTGTTTGCAAGCACGAAGCACAACCTGCCTTTACTCCCCTGCTTATTTGGGGATGCAGAGGGTTTTTAATTTACCGTTATGGTTTGGCGGTGGAGTTATTATTATTATTTTATGCTTAACAGATTACATCAGTAACACCACCGCGTTAGTAAAAGAAAGGAATTAAGCTCCCCATGTTGTCTTGTCTGTGGGTCTTGACTATTTATTTAAAATGAATTTATAGCCCGTGCCCACCAACGTTCGGGGCGGGTTACGATGGTACATTTATAAAAAGTTGTCAAAGACACAAAAGTAAAATGAGATAAATCAAAATAAAAACCATAACAAAATTCAATAAAATCATACCAAAAAAACATACGTGGAGAGAAGGATTAAACAAGGAAAGGAACTGTGTTTACTTTGGATCGCATAAGTCTGCAAAAGCCTGAGCGCCAGATTTTAAAAAAGAACGTGTGTTTTTTTAACCTGCGTGCGCATGTTATAAAACCCCGGTCAGTGCCAATTAGGGAGCGTACTGGGAGGGAACTTCCCTACCCCCAACCCTAACCTCCCTTCCCCTATCCCAGGCCGCCCCCATTTTTTTTTTAACTTACTTTTTTGCTCCTGCAAAGGAGCTGGAGCAAGTCGCGCACCCAGGCACAGCGCCTCTAGCCCCGCTGTTCCCCGGACCACCCTTCTGCCTAGGCCTGGCTCTTGTGCGTGTAACAGGGGTTACGCGCATGGCCGAGCCCCTTTTAAAATGCACGTGCAAGGCTCGGCCGCGCGCCTAACCCCTATGTTTTACGCGTGCGAGCCATTAAAAATCCGGCCATTATTGAACAAGTGATATTTTAGAGCTTTCTTAAATTCCTTGGGTTCACTTAGGATTCTCAATGTAAAGGGTATTGAATTCCAAAGGATGGGACCTGCGATAGAGAACGCCTGCTCGCGCGTTGGGACGAGCCTGGTTGTTCTTGGTGAGGGGATTTACAAGAGGAACTGGTTCTTCGAACTTGTCAGCTCCACGGGGCAGTAGGCACGATCGAATCGTCCAGACATTCCCAGTCCAATGACAAAAGCCTTGCAAAGAAAATCTCTGGGCCTTCCCAATGAAGGCGCCCTGCCTTTAACCCCTCCCCCAAGCTTCAGCGATAAAAATAAATTCCAAGGAAGGTAATGACTGATAATCTGAACCTGGGCGTGGGCACTGAGAACCCAGAAACCTGCTCGGGATCCTGAAATAGGTGGAGGTTTTGTTGCTAGATGACGTGGTGTTTTCAGAAGAAAGTTGAGAGAGAAAATGGCCTTCATTTGTGTTGGGTTAGTGTGATCAGTAAGAAATCTTTTCCTAGGGGCCTCGGTTCCTGGACCAATATCCAGGACCTTAAACCAAGAAAGCTGTACGTCACTTTGTGAAGGTTTCTTATTTGGAAAAGCAGTTTATAAAGTTGTAGACTATGGTTTTGAGTGTGTGTGTGTGTGTGTGTGGCAGATAGAGTTACAGAATCCAGTCCTGATCAGGAAAAGAGGTGTGACTGGCGCTTTATTTTAGCACTGAGCACCTAACTTAAGGTCCTAAGTCTAGGCAAATGAATTGCAGGCCTAATGATTGCTTCCAAGAAGACACGAGGGTAACCTGCACAGAGGGGATTACAGCCGTACACAGAAGGCATGGGGTAACCTGCACAGAGGCGATTACAGCCGTACACGGAAGGCGTGGGGTAACCTGCACAGAGGCGATTACAGCCGTACACACAAGGCGTGGGGTAACCTGCACAGAGGCGATTACAGCCATAAACACAAGGTAAAGGGGTAACCTGCACGGAGGCGATTACAGCCGTACACAGAAGGCATGGGGGTAACCTGCACGGAGGCGATTACAGCCGTACACGGAAGGCATGGGGTAACCTGCACATAGGCGATTACAGCCGTACACGGAAGGCATGGGGTAACCTGCACAGAGGCGATTACAGCCGTACACGGAAGGCGTGGGGTAACCTGCACAGGGGCGATTACAGCCGTACAGGGAAAGCGTGGGGTAACCTGCACAGAGGCGATTACAGCCGTACACGGAAGGCGTGGGGTAACCTGCACAGGGGCGATTACAGCCGTACAGGGAAGGCGTGGGGTAACCTGCACAGGGGCGATTACAGCCGTACACGGAAGGCGTGGGGTAACCTGCACAGGGGCGATTACAGCCGTACACGGAAGGCGTGGGGTAACCTGCACAGGGGCGATTACAGCCGTACACGGAAGGCGTGGGGGTAACCTGCACAGGGGCGATTACAGCCCTAAACACAAGGCAAAGGGGTAACCTGCACGGAGGCGTTTACAGCCATAAACACAAGGCAAAGGGGTAACCTGCACGGAGGCGTTTACAGCCATAAACACAAGGTAAAGGGGTAACCTGCACAGAGGCGAATACAGCCGTACACAGAAGGCATGGGGGTAACCTGCACAGAGGCGATTACAGCAAAGCCCATGGTGGAATACAGATTTTCACTAATACATTCATCTATGGAGCTTGAGAAGTGAGGTTTAATAATTTATGGATCATCATCACTACTTTGAATTTTATTCTCCACTCTACTGGCCTCCAGTGAAGATCTTTAAGCACTGGTGTTCTGTGATCATGTTTTCTCGTACCTGTAAGTATCCTTGCCACTGCATTTTGTACTATTTGTAGGGCTTTACATGTAGAAATGACGGTAGAAGAAGACCAAACGGCCCATCCAGTCTGCCCAGCAAGCTTCACACATTTTTTCTCATACTTATCTGTTTCTCTTAGCTCTTGGTTCTATTTCCCTTCCACCCCACCATTAATGTAGAGAGCAGTGATGGAGCTGCATCCAAGTGAAATATCAAGCTTGATTAGTTAGGGGTAGTAGGGGTAGTAACCGCCGCAATAAGCAAGCTAAACCCATGCTTATTTGTTTTACCCAGACTATGTTATTCATATTCAGCCCTTATTGGTTGTTTTTCTTCTTCCCTGCCTTTGAAGCAGAGAACTATGCTGGATATGCGTGAAGTATCAGTTTTTCTTCTCCCCTGCCGTTGAAGCAGAGAGCTATGCTGGATATGCGTGAAGTATCAGTTTTTCTTCTCCCCTGCCGTTGAAGCAGAGAGCTATGCTGGATATGCGTGAAGTATCAGTTTTTCTTCTCTCCTGCCGTTGAAGCAGAGAGCTATGCTGGATATGCGTGAAGTATCAGTTTTTCTTCTCCCCTGCCGTTGAAGCAGAGAGCTATGCTGGATATGCGTTGAAAGTGAAGTATCAGGCTTATTTGGTTTGGGGTAGTAACCGCCGTAACAAGCCAGCTACTCCCCGCTTTGTGAGTGCAAATCCTTTTTTCCACATTTCCTCTTGCCGTTGAAGCTTAGAGCGATGTTGTGGGAAAGCTGAGTAGTAGGGCAGTGCAGTAATCAATGCCTGTCAAAAATCGGTGCCTGAATCACTGAGTGAAATCCTTTATCTGGAAGTAAAGGCTTCAACCTTTGTGCAGGAAGTTGCAAAATTAGAAGGCAGGAGTGGGGTGCACTGGTAGTGCTACAAGGCAGGAGTGAGGTGCATGGGCAGAGCTGTGGGGAGGGGGAGGGTTCCAGTACTGGAATAGGAGGGGGCTCCAGTGCAGAGCTGCTGACCCACATTAATAAAGTACTGGTCAGACTGACTCAGTGCTCAGGGCTAGCAGTGGCATACAAAGGACCTGCGTTTCACTCCTGGCCAGACTGATAGGAGTACGCGAAGGCAGCATTTACAGTCCCTGCTGTATGGGAGTCTCAGTCATTGTGTAACTGCTGGACTGAGAACCCCAGAGGAAGCCCTGGTGCGTGGCCACCGGCCAAGGATTGTCACTGCAGATACTGTGCTGGGTGAGTTGGGAGGGGATAGCAATAGGGGGAATTCCCAGGTAGTTATCTCATGGCACTGTGTAACCCAATGGGACCAATTCTGTATAAACTGGAAGCTCAAAGAAGCAGCAGGATAGGGCTTAGTAAAAAAAAAAAAAAAAAAAAGGCATAGGATGCTGACATCTGCTCTTGTAAGAAGCATCCTTACCCCCAGCAAAATAAGGAAAATGAAAGTGAAAAAGCAGCATAAGACTCATCCAGTCTACCCAGTTTACTTCCTGGTACAGTGCCATAAGCTCCAGTTGATCTCCAGCTTACCCCTCACTTCTTCACACCTGAGGATCCTCTGTGTGAATCCCAGGCTCTCTTGAATTCTCTTACTGTTTCTGCCTCCACCATCTCTCCTGGCAGGCCGTTTCATGCATCCACCACCCGTTCCATGAAGACGCATTTTCTGAGTTTATTTCCAAGCCCGCTCCCTTTGGAGCCTCTTCATGCCGTAATACGGGTCGGCCACCAAGAGCCAGCTGCCAGCGTGCCCCCTCGCCCCCAATGAGAAGCAGCTGTGCTGTCCCATTCCTGAACCTGCTCCTTCTCAAATGCCAGCACAGAGAGCAATTCCAGAACTTCTGCTCCAGCTGTGCCAAGCCCATGCCACTGTGAGATTCGAATATCTCACCAGCAAGCCCTGAAACCTCCCTGCCTGTGGGCATTTAGGAGCCAACAACCTGCTGGCCCATTGGGCTTTGTTTGTGGCACACTTGGTAAGTTTGCTGGTCCCTTTCTACTGAAAAGGATTTGCCTCGGGCATTATTTTTACCTTTAAGCTATCATATCCCTCCTCTCTCCCGTTTCTTGTCTCTTCGAGGATATTTATAATTTAGGTCCTTGTGTCTCATCTTTTGGTACAGATCCTTCACCATTTTGGTAGACCTCCTCTGGACTGCCTCCACTCTGTTCTCCAACAAAATGTGCAGTGAGAGCTATTTAGCCAGTGAAATGGGCCAGGCATGGATTTGTCAATAGACACACTGTGCCTAGGACAACAAAAATCCAGGGGCAGCCGCCTTCTAGTTGTGCTGAATCTCACTCAGCAGAAAGTGGCCCTCTGCTTCCAGATCCAACCCCTCCCCTGCCAGGCAGCATGCAGGGAACAGGAGGAGAAGAGGTGAACCTGGAGCAGACAGAGCAAAGAAGAGCTACTCTGCTCCCTAATCCAGAGCCTCCCTCCTGTTATTCAGGGCTAGGAGAGGAGGGCATGAGCCTAGAGCAGACAGAGCAGGTTAGGAGGGACTGAGTGGGGGATCCCTAGAGGTTGGTGAGAGAAGATCAGCTGGGGGTGGGATATAGAGAGGGAATAGGGAGGGGGCAGTGTTTCTGTATGTGTGGGAGAGAAGGGATTGTGTGCATGCCAGACTTGGTGGGGAGGTTAGAGAGGGGAGGCAATAGGGAACAGGATCACAGCACGGTGGGGACATCTGCCTCCTGGGGGGCGGGTACTCTGAAAGTCTCATTTTTCTAAAGCGACATTTCTGCCTTTGGGGGCCACTCTGTTCCTGAGAGGGGGTTTGCCATTTTGCTCTCCTTGACTCTCTTCAAGCAACTGCAACTTTTGACCTGTTTTGTCTTGGGGTTTGAAGTCAGCTCAGAAGAAGCACACGGAAAGACAGCTCACCCTGTAACCTAACCACAGCTTCAGAGTGAAAAGCCACGGTTATTTCCAGTTTCAGCTTCACCTTCCTTCAAGCGCACCAGCACCAGCATCCTCTCATTTAAGAGCACAGCGTGCCTCAAACTCGCGGCTCTCAGGACACTGAGTAGCATCCCCAAATGAGGTAAGAAACTGAACGGCAATTATTTGTGCCATCACAGGTCCCTTTAATCAAGGTCCTGCTCTTCCTTATTGTGGTCAGAAGAGTTAGAATTACAGGGGAGGAAGGCTCAGCCTTGTGGGAGCTTTGCCGTGTGCATCTCCTGAGGAAGAAATGTCAGCCTTCATGCTCTGCATCCCTTCCCTTTTGCTTCAGTCTCTGAACCTGTGCCTTGCTTTCCCTAAGGGAGGTGATGGAGAGAGGCTCTCCCCAGGCATTCGGCTTTCCTTGGGGCGACACCTTCATGAATGGAGGGGTTTTACTGTGAATGATGCTGCACCCCCCAGGAGGAGAAGGCCCCGATGACTGCGAGGAGCGTTTGGCTGAAGCCAGGAGGTAATCCAAAGGCGCCGGTGACCAGGGAGCTGCTGCTCGCTGCAGAACCTTGGGAACTCAGTCGAGATCTAAGTTAGCAGGGCTGAGCTGGAGTGGCTTTTGATATTCTTTTCCTTTTCTGCTTCTCTGTTGTGCACCAAGCGAGCTAAAAAGCAGGAGAGAAGTAACTGTCCCCTCTTCCACCTCACCAAATAGAAGGGGCACGGTTTCCTCACCAAAAAATGGAGTGAGGAATATTTTAACTTTGCAAAAGGTGACACAAAAAGGTGGCTGAATTAACACAGGGAACGCCATCCCAGGGTGCTCACTCTTGTTGACAGCCGTGCAGTTTCTGTTTTATGGCTAGGCAGGCTAGATAGGCCGCATGGTCTTTTTTCTGTCGTCATGTTAGACCCACTGCATTCTTGCACTTCCAAAGTTGGGGGCTGGGGGGAGAGGGGAGTTTAAGTTTGCAGAGTGCATTTTCCTGTTTGGGAGCTAGGAAAGGGGGATCCTCTCTGCCGGTACCGAATCCATTTCATTCTTTTTATGATGTATAATTATGTCATAAAAGGTTCCGTAAAGAAAATCAATCAGCTGGTGCCCTGAAGAAATGACAAATATTTAGTAAAAAAAAATAAAAAATAAAAAATACGAACTGCAGGTCTGAAGTACTTCCAGGTATGACATGGGGAGGCTCCATGCGTCTTGTAATCTGAAAGTGCATGCACAGGTTTACTTTGGTGTACAACCAGCGCCATTGCATGGCATAGAAAGCCTCTGGGATGCCCTGCTCCCTGCAGAAGGAAGGGCATAAAGCTTGTGGTATCTGCTAGCTGGAACGAATCAAGTCCTGGAAGCCTTGCCCCCAGGCCTCCACGAGCTCGCATGTTTTAAAATGTGCCTGCCTTTGTGCATAAATCAGGGTTTTTATGCGTGCATGCTATATTTTTTTTCACACATACAAATATGCGCGCGTATGTTTATAAAACGGATACATGAAGCAGGGGCTTCCTTCACATTGGAAATCTCTGTGCTTGCACTTTCAGAACACCAACTATGTGGTATTTTATAAAAACTGCACAGCTCCTATCTCACACTTTCTAGAGCACTAGGATAAATCTCCACACACCCACGCTCTACCAAGCATGCAAATGGTTTTGAAAGTTATCCTCCTAGAGTCCACGTTTTTCAGGTACAACCCGGGCAATGCAGAGCACCACCACCACCACCAAATATACAGACTAAATCATACATTCCCCACAGTCGTCACAGATTAATAACATTTAGAACGTGAGCAATACCACAATCTCATGCATGTAAAATATTTATTTATTTATTTATTTATTTTTTGTTTTTTATATACCGATCTTCTTGCATTGGATACAAATCAAATCGGTTTACAGTGAAACAATTAAACTTGCCTGAGAGCATTACATAGAACAAAGAACATATAAAAAAACTTTAAGTAACATGGTATTGAAGTATACATCTTATACTAGATGCCTTGCAAAAAGCCATTAAAATTAAAAGTAAACAAGCAGTTGAATGCATCGAATGAATTTGGGCTAGGGTGCAGGGGGGAGGACGTTGGAGGGAGGACACGGGGATGGAGGATAAGAGAAACAGTGGATCCAGAATTGGTGGATTTAGGGGAGGGTTTAAGGGTGGATTGATAACATATAGAACCAGTCATAGTTGCCAAGGGAAGTAAGCAGTGAGCCATCAGGGAAACGCTAGGCTGAATAGCCATGTTTTCAGTTTTTTCTTGAAGGAATGATAAAAATAGACTATCCCTGCCGGCTGAGAAACGCTTTCAATGCTTCCGAATTCCTACACTGAAAAATGGGCATTTACAAAGCACACAGCGGACGTGCGCAGCGCTGTACCGAGACACAGCTTACAATCTGGTTAAGACAGACAGGATGCACAATGAAAAACAACTTGGAGTCTTTGAGTTAAGGCAGCAAACCCAAGACAGGCAAAATTAAACTGAAGGGGGGGGAGGGGGCAGCCTTTAAATGAGCAGCATCAGATAGGAAGCCGGGGTATGGAAATGTTTTACGGAGAACTCTGGTTATGGAAGTTGTTTTGGTTTGGTTTTTTTGCAAAATAATTTTTATTCTGTAGACACTTGCATATACGACAATAGCAAGCAATGCACCATTGAAAGAAAGAAATCTCGAACCACAATTTCATAGATATAGAGGCCTCGGTGTTAAAATACAGCCAACCTTGCCAAACATTTCCAAAGAAAACAACACAGAAGTAAAGTCCAGCCACAGCTTCTCTTTTTTTCAGTTTATCCCAAAGTCGGCGGATCACCATCCTTTCTGGTACATCTAACATCCACTCCTCCATCCATTCAAACTCAACCATCATGCATCATGCATCTCCAGCTGCACACATCAGTTACCATTCACAGGAGGAGCCTACTTGTACTTCTCACCACCACACTTACTACACACGGGGGATGGCGTCAATTTCACATGGTACCATTTGACATCATCCACATAAGAGTGCATAAGTATTTTATATCCCATCTCCCTCCGATCCCAATCCACAGTAGATTCATAAATATCGGTACAGCTTTTCTTAATATCACTCACTAAAATCACATTTTCGAATTCTTGGCTCCAGTAACAGAAGTTGTTTGCTAATCAGCCTTTTCTTGTAAAGTGTGTAGTAGACGTGGAATATCAGCCCTAGGCTCTGAGGCTATTGCAGGATGCTGGGTGAATCTTTGCGGTCAGCTATGGCTGTAAATCCGTTGCCAAGCAAGGTTAGCAAGCCTTGATGAAGGGAAGGTTTCCGAAGGAAGTCCCTGCTAGCGGTTTGTAAGGCTGGAAAGGCAGAATCGGAGGGCGATGGAATTACTCTGAGATTAAACAGACAAACCATCGCACCCAGAGAAAAATATCCACCAGGTGATTTCTACCTCCGCACTACACTGACACGGATAAAATGATGCTAAGATAAATCCTGTGCAGCTTTGGACATCTCTGTGTGGTGGAAGATAATAGTTATCTATACGAGCCTTACGTGGATACAGCTGTTAACACAGAGTTGAATGCATAACTATAAGCTTATGAAACTGGGTGCGTATGTCTACATGTGACTGAAGATATCATATATTTTGGTTTGTGGGAGAGAGGAGAGGATTGCCCTAAGCTATAACTACTGATACTTAGGACTGAAGGGTATATTGCTGCCTGACTATGGTCTTGTACCTAACCCTGCCTAAGTAGAGAAGCTTTGGAGTTTGTATTTTGTCTGGGAGACAGAGACAGGGCCTGAAGGGACCTCCTGCTGTTACGTGAAACAAGGACCCAGGATCTATTCACATTCCCCATCTCAGGTGAGAGCTCTGTAGCTCACTGCCATCCTCGAGGGCTTCTCCCTCCCGCTCAGCAGAATGACGACTTCTGTATTCTGCAATACTTGTCTTTGCCTTTGTGGCTACCTTAAACCCACACATTCAGCCACTGCATTAAACTTGAATGGGAGATTTGTCTAAACCGTTTTTCCCCCTCTTGAATATGTATTCCTGCGTATGAGGTTTGTGCAGTGCATTGCTCAGAAGAGTTAGTCAGACAGCAGAGAGGCTGCTTCAGGTTTCCTGTAACTAAAATGAGCAGCTTTTATCTCGTAGGCAGGTTGGAGGGAGAATCGGCCTCCTACACAAGGCCTGGGTACTGAAAGGCACAATAAGGTGCCGCCAGTCATCCGGCAGAAACCGTGTAATGTCACAATGCTAGAGAAACCCTGGGATCATGGCCCTGACAGAATAGCAAAGAATGAAGAAGTTGTGATCACCAGGGACATTCCCAATCCAATTGTGCTAGAAAACCAGACATAATAGGAGAAAACCTCTAGAATGACATTGATAGAAGTGTCAGTACCAAGCAACTATTCTGTGCCATTACTGGAGAGAGAGAGAGAGAGCATTTGTCAAGTTCCAAGAGGCAATCAGAGACCAGGAAAAGATGTGGCAGAAAGATACAGGAAATGTTCTTAGGTACCACTAGCCTGATTAAAACTAATTTCCAAGCAGACCTCAGAATGTTGCCTGTACATAGAACTCCTTACAGGCTCCAAAAGGAGGCTCTTTTTAGCACAAGAAAAGCACTGAAAAGTGAGGTTCTTTCTTGTCCACCCACAGAGATGCCAACCAGTACTGTCTACAGCAGCCGAGTCCTTGAAAGGTTCTACCATAATTTTTTTTAAATTTCATTTTTTGTTGACTGCATTCTGGAAAGAAACCACAAAAGACTTATCCCTTTGTGGCATGAATTTCCCTGGGGGGGAGGCCAGTCCTGCAGTACCAGAAGGGACCGACCTGGCTCATGAGGTCTGTGAGGGACAGTGGCAGCTCCCGATAAGACCGGCGTTTAGATGTGTGGCTCTGACTAGATCCTGTTCCGATTCTTAGTCACTTTATTTACTTATTTTTGTGTTTATTTATCCCATTATTTTAGCCCCTTGTCTAACAGCGGCTCCTAACTCCAGCTCCTCAGTTCCTTAGCTGTTAAGTCCATGGACCATGACGTCCTCCGCTTAGAATGGTGTCGCTAATGGAAGCGGAATATAAAAGTTATTGCATAAGTAATCCTTACAGTAAATAAACCCAGTGCCCTCTCTCCTCCCCCCGTCCACCTGGTTTGTAACGAGACGAGAAAGAAATCCTTCATGCTACCTCTCAGTGCTTTAGGAGAAAGAGCATGAGTTGCGTTATCAGTGCACGCTGCCATATCCCGAGCCTCCGAAAGCTTCTTCCACCTTTTCCTACGAATTCTTTCCTCTTCTTGCGGGCTCTCTGTGTCTCCACTCGTCTTCCGTTCTCTGACTTCTGGACCATTCAAGAGAAAGCATTGGTGAATGGAATTCTTCAGTTTGAGGTGTTTTTGGGGTTTTTTTATTTGTATTTTTCTCTGCAGCCCCTCTCAGCATGTCTCCGCATGGTGAACCTGAGAGCCAAGAGGAAGGGACTTCGCATCCGTCATCTTCTCATCTCAACTTCTTGAAGGATGGGGGCAGCAGGCGCCGAGATAAAGGAGCTGACGAAAGCCAAGAGGAAGGACTCGTTGACTCCCCTCCTGCCCGGCTAACCCTCCTGAACAGACTTCTTCTGACAAAGAGGCTCTGGCAACCTCCCAGCCTTAGCTGCGAAGAAGCCCGAGAGGTTTTGAGGCTGCAGCCTGCCGGGGTAAGCACACGCTGCTCAGGTTATGATGCGCGTAGGTACCACGGGATGACAGCCAAAGCATCTGCACCTCTCCTTTTCTCAGTAAAATAGGGGGGGAGGGGACTGTATTTGTGGGCCCTGGATTTATCCATCCATCTAGCTATAATGTATTTATCTGTCCATCCATATCTAGCTATAATGTTACTATATAATTTTGCTGCTTTAGTCTACTTTAATATATAAAACTGCTCATTTATTTTCAATTTCAGACTTTTTTGGTGAGGCGAAGCAAAGAGACTTCGGTGTGGTTGCTCTCCATGGCTCTGCACCCCCAAAATGTTGACAGTGCTGGCAGGATCCAGGATTTCCAGATCAAGGAAGAACAGTCAGGTACACATTCTTCTGCTGGCAATGGGGCACTTACTGCCCTATGTGCTCGTTTATATGTGCCACCCAGAATACGGCAGCAGGAGACTCCCTGGCCTAGGCCCTCTCACCCCTCCTGCAACCAAACCCGCACACAGCAGAGGCACTTCCGAGCCACAGCCATTGGAGGCACAGAAGCAGATGGTAATTCAGTGCCCAATGAGATTGGCATCAGTTTCTATCCTAAATGTCCTCACTATGCCTTTCACCTGCTCTGACTCAAACACAGCAGGTGCAGTGTGGATAAGCATAGCTGAGGAGCAGGTGTGGCTGGAACTGCTCAGAGATGAGACCCGGGTGGAGCCTTGGCTGAGGTCTGTGTGCTGGGAGACTGCTCTGCCCTTCTGGTTTCCAGAGCCAGGCCCAACCCCCTTGCCACACTGTTCAAACCCATTAATTCTACCTGGTCCCCAGGAATGCAGATGTTCTGGGAGCAAGAGACTCTCTCTTACAATTCCATTTAAATTGCAATCGGCAACATAATCATGTCAGATGTGCTTCCCGCCCCGCAATGCTTGTGTGAGCGGGTGAGTAAAATAATATTTGGGGAGGGGAGAATTTTCAAAGGGTTTATCTGACTACCTTCAGCAGCTAGCTAGTTAAATCTCTTTTTGAAAACTCTCTCTTTCCTGCCCAGCCAAGCGGCTGCATTTAGCCACCAAAATTGAAAAGGTGTAGCTCCGGGGGGGGGGGGGGGGGGGGGAGTTGATTTTCAGCCCCGACTAGCTCCAGCTACATTTAGAGGCTAACCCCAGCCACACAAGTAGACTGGCCTGATTCTAGCTGCTGAAGTTTTGACCGGCAAGTTTAGGAGAGTTTTCAGCTTCAAACTCTTGCAGCTAAAAATATTCCTAAGTTCGCCGGCTAAGTTGCAGCTGTCGATCTTAAGCGCTCCTTACCCTGCTGTCCCATACTTTGTGGTCCTCATCACTACAGCAATGATAACCCCGGGGAGCGTTCCTTCCTTGGAGGAGACAGCCGGTGAAAATGACTTCATAAGAGCATTCTGATTAGGCAGGCCCAGGCTATCGAGGGATAGCTGGAAACAGTGTCATTTCTGATGGACACGGGGCAGAAAGAGCAGAGGGAAATCTGAAAAGAATTTCAAAACCCAGGGCAGAGGGAAGCTGTGAGTCTGTGTGGTCACTAGGAGAGCATATCCACCGCTAGTATGAGTCACTAAGAGGTAAACCGAATCATGTCGCTTGCACGGCATTGACCAGTCATATCTGTCTTCAGAGCTGTCATCCTTCAAGGTCTGGCACTTTATTAAACATAATCCTACTTCTGAACTTTGTGTATGTCATTAAATGACAGGAAGCTGCCGTCATTTGCTCAAATGATAAAATCAAGTTCCCTTGTCCCTGGTGACAGCCTCCCTCACTATCTTTCCATGTTGTTCCCTCTCCTCACAGTTCTGTTTCTGGAGAATTCGTGCCTGGGCTTCCGAGATGTGTGTCATCTGATCGCTTTTTACGTCATCAGCAGGTACCTGAGAGATGCTGCCAGTTCTGCCCTCCTATCTGACCGGGCATGCCTGCCAAAGGACCTCCTGGCCTCTTTCTTATCTCTTGAACGGGTTGTTTTATGAGGCCTTATTGCCGGTTTGCTGTCTTGCGTTGAGTTTGCATCTTTCCCCTCCCCATGACATTTCAGTGATGGTTATATTATCCCCTAGGACTTTTCCATAATCTTTCTTTACCTGAAGGCCCAGTAGATGGGATTTCCTCTTGCAGCCTGCCCATAATTCCTCTGAACCTTTTTCTTCTTTTTATGACATGACAGATTATTGCCTTAAAATTTTAGACTGAAGAGTGATGAAGAGAGGTGAGAAGGCCAAAGGGTGAAAGAGGAGGAGGAGGAAAAAAAGAAAGAGGAGAGAGCAGGCAGGGAGCAGAGAGAGCGGAAGAAGAGAGAGTGCTACATAGCAGTCCTGCCTAAGGCCAACATCTGGTGGCCCTTCGGGGCTTCTCATGCACGTCCCACTCTGTTCCTTTCTCCCTTTACTAGCCTCACTGCTTTCATTCCACACATTATTGTTTTCGAATGCGCTGGTCAGAAGCAATAGATAAAATTACTTGCACACAATTCAAATAGTAAATACATAACGAAGGTGCCGAAGTACTAAAGCACGCTGATGTGTGTCAGATACCCGCATTATCTATTGCAAGCTGTTAACGCACCTAAACCAGCTTACATTGCTGTTAATGCAAAATAATCTGCTAATTTGAGGTAAAGTGATTCAAAGGCAGGAAAAGTCTAATCTAATCTCTCTAATTAGCCTAGAAAAAAAGTGCTCATGTTGAAACACACAAAATGTAACCCAGGCACATTAACATATTAACTCCTTGGGGAGGTGTAGTTAAATTTGTGCTTGGCCATTCGAATTTAACGCACAAATTTTCACATCTGCGGTGGCACATGGCTTATTTACATTTCATTAACATCAGCCACCTTGTTTTAAGTTTTTAGCTGGGTCCCAGAGGCAAAGAACAATGAAACAGTTTGCCCAAGGTCACGCAAAGGGTGGGATATTTCCCAAAATGGTCTTGCCATGAAGACCACGCCAAAGTTTGGTGACAAAGCTTGGGAATTGCTCTCTCTGGATACCTGATTAGAGCAAAGGGTTGAACTGGCTCAGGTTTAAAACTTGCAAGCAGTGGTTCCAGTCGTCAAGGCTTCCTGCCCGGGCATCTCTCCTAAAACAGCCGTAATTCAATCACTGTATTCACCCACCCCCAGCTTACAGCAGGGGCGTAGCTTTGTAAGAAAGATCAGAGAGCATTGGCTCCGCGGTTTAAAGATGACACTAGGAAATCGGTAGAGCCATTTTTAGGTAAAGTGGCGCATTACCCACAGACATGGCCCTGTAGAAAACCGCGTAACCAATAGGCGCATAAAATTACATGCGTATACTATTGTGTGCAGGTACTTTTATGCACATAAGGCCTGATTTTTAATCCCCTGCGTGCGGGGAAAACAGGGGTTATGCACATGGCCGGGCCTTGCGCATGCTGCGTGCATTTTAGAAGAGGCCTGGCCGCGCGGGTAACCCCTGTTACGAGCACAAAAGCCAGGCCTCTTCCAAGGGGTGGGGCGGGCCGGGACAGTGCCATTCATTGGTGTCCTGGACCCTCGCGTGCCGGCCGGCTGCTGGCGCACGCAGCTTACTTCAGGTTGGGCCCTGAAGTAAGTACTGGAAAAATAAAAAAGAATCAGTAGGTTTTAGGGGTCAGGGAGGAGAGTGGAAGGGAGGGGAGGGTAGGGGTAGGGAACTGGGGAAGGGCACGATGCATCGTCGTGCGAATTTGCAGAATTTTATAAAATCCGGCGCACACCTTACAAAATCTACCCGATAGGGCAGAACTGATCTGGGGTGGAGTCTGTCTGGGGTCGGGACTTGGGTGCATACTTTTTGATTGTAAAAGTATGAGCCTAAATTCTCTCTGCAGAACTACGCGCGTGCCAAATAGCAGGTGTAATTGTGCGCCCATGGTTCTGCTGGGATAATTTTCAAAGCAACGGTATGCGTGTACTTGAAATTTCGTGTAAACTCTGGATGAAAAGTAACTGCTGAAAATTATCCACATAAATATTAATAGGGAGGGGGGATTTGCAGGGGAAGGAGAGAGGATGGACAGATGGTGGTAGGGGAAAAACAAGCCCTCATTTCCAATAAGCTGACTTGGGGAGCAGAACTAAGACCATAAAAACAGTATCTCTGAGTGGAAGCTGTTAGAAAAATTGTCTGCTTCTTCTTCTTTGGGAAACAGTCATGCTGAATGCATTTCCCTTCGGCATATATTATAATGCATTCTTCCCTTTTTTGTAAATGAGTAATAACATTTGTATCTGTGTTTGCCGCCCTTGGGGTGAGGTAGGGTGGGGTAGTGATTTGAACAGTGAATAGGAATTTGCTTTCATTTGAAATGAAATGAAAAATATTAACATTTCCTGTATTGTTTCAATTTGTTTGCAAAAAAAAAAAAACAACCAAGCAAAATCTGTTCTTTTTTTGTTTCCAAAAGTGAGGTCCTGCTGTTACCACTTCCCTGGGCCTTCTATCCATAACCTTTCTACTCAGCGCTTCATTTCATTTTTCATTTTCATTTATTGAAATTTATTAATCGCTTAACACAAATAGGTTTAAGCAATTTACAAAAAATATAAATAACATAAAGATATACATATAAAGGACAATAAAACAAACAATACATATAAGCCACACATTTAAAAGAAAGTCAAACAAGGAAAGTCTTATCAAAGTATTAAGAGAAGGCTTGCTTCAGGAAAAAGCTTTTTAAAAGAAGTCTAAATTTCTTAAGGCAGTCTTCCAGCCGAAGCTCCAAAGGTAATGAGTTCCAAAAGATTGGTGCAGCAACTGAAAAGGCCTCAGTCACTCCTGCCTCGATGGTGCTCATCTCAGAATGGTGCCAACTGACCCAAAGCTGGCATCATTTTTAATGTTTTTCAAACAAGAAAATGGTGCCGACCTCAGGTCAGATGGTACCATTAAGAGAGAAGCATCAGCAGGGCAGGAGCAACTGGGGATCATGCCTGTCCAGATGGGGGGGGGGGGGGAGGGGGTGGAAGGGAAAAGGTCTGGGGATATTTGGTTTTCTTATTTTTTAAATTTCTTTTGTTTGTGGGGGGGGGGGTTCTTTTATTTCATTTTTAAATGGAACAAACAAAATGTAAAAAAAAAAAAAAATTACATCAGAAAACAAAATGAAATTAAAAAAAAAAAATCTTTGTGCACACCCCTACTGGTGAAGGATCAGAGAAGGGAAGGTGGTGTTAGAGTGTAGCTTATTTATTATTTAATATACCACTATTCTAGCGAAATCAAAGAGGTTTATGCATTCAATGACATAAATAATACAATATTAAAAATAATACAGAATCAATATAAAATCATACCAAGCAACAATAGGGGCAACCGCAACAAATAAATAATAAATAGTAACAACCAATGAAATGAATAGAGTTTAAAGGGGAAGGGAAGCTTGATGAGGGAGCAAGGCACAAGAGAGGAAGCCTGAGACAAGCTGCGGGGGGGGGGGGGAGGGGGGGGGGGATGGGCGGTTGTGTGGTTTGCAGCTGAGGGCAGTATTGTGGGGAGAGAGAAGTCATGCAGGAGGTGAGGAAAGGGACTGAAAAGGAGGGAGGCGTGTGAGTTATTCCCCTGCCCCTTTCCTGTGAAGTGAATCAGGAACTAGGGTTGAGACACAGTAACAAGTGAATGTTCTGCTTTTGCAGAGATGTCCTGCCCGCTCCTCTGCGCTTGCCGTCCGCTTTTCTGCAGGCCACCACCAGAGCTGAACTCCACGCCATCGCCAGGCTCGGAATAAGTGAGTTTCGTACCTTGCATTTCCCTACTTTAAACATGATTATTTTTTTTAATGATCTTGTCTGTAAGATTCTGAAAGGATAAGGGGAGATATTTATTCTTTTAACTGATGGGTGAAGCCTTCCTGATTCACAGGTTGCAAGTGCTTAGACCTTAGAGCAGGGCTTCTCAGCCTTTTGTATGTCAGGGACCAACTAGCCCACTGTCCTTAAAGTGCGTGGACCGGATGCAGTACTGAGAAGAGGAGGTCCCCCAGAAAAAAAGAACTAGATGGGGGGGGTGGGGAAGAATATACTCCATCCCCTTTTGCTCAAAGATCCAAGGCACGCGTCCATAAGTCCTTTCTTTCTCCCCGCTTCTCAACTCCCAGGGTTGCCAACTTTTCCAGACCAGGACCTGGCACTTTGAGGACTAGAAGGAGGGGAGAGACATCTGACCATCCCCTCATTTGCAAAAATGTGCCACTACTGCCCCTGAACCTGCCTTCTCTCTCTCTCTCTCTCGTCCCTCCTTTCCTTCTGTTCTAGCATCTCCAGGACAGTGGCAATGGACAATCTACCAATGGATTAACAGAGCCAACACAGCCTTCAATGACAAGTGATGCACTCATGAATCTATTTGAAACACCATTAAGAATGACAGAGCACAATCTGCATGGATGCATGCATTACATTAATTGTGTATGCACGTGTCTCATGGGTGCACTGCTTTTTTTCCAAATGTTACAAAAATATGAGTAGGGATAAGCATTCATTTCAGCCATTTCGGTGGTACATGCGTACCTCGCCGACTTTCTAGTACAGTAAAAAAAAACAAATAGAATGCATGTATCTGTTTTTTCATGTTTAGTAGAAAGTCAGCGAGTTACACATGTACTGTTGAAACGAATGCACATCCCTATATATGAGTGCATCAATCATCCTTCCCCTTCACTGATCTCTTCTTAAGGTGTACTCACAGCTGGCTGAGGGACCCAGACACAGCACAGCACACAGCCACTTTAATACAGCCTTTGGTTACAGGACTGTAGAGATTTAAAATTTGTGCTATCTTTAATTTGATGCTGAAAACAAAAACGAATCCTCTAAAAAAAATAAAAGTAATTACAATTACAAAATAGTAAACCTTCCATACCAAAACAGCACTAACTATCAGCACGCAAATAGTAGGGATGTGCATTCATTTTTTCTGTGTGGTGGGTACTCACGCACCTCGCCAACTTTCTAGTACACCCGAAAAAACAGATATTATCCGTGTATTTTTAATAATGAGTTATACACATCTGTTTTTTCGTATGTACTAGAAAGTCAGCAAGGTATATGCATACCCGCCAACACTGAAGAAAGAAATGCACATCCTTATCAAATAGTATCAACCCTACCTATGAAAAAGCAAACTGCAAATATTACACCAGGCCCTAAAACACCAGTATACTTCCTATTAGGAAAATAGTACAAGCCAAGCTGCTATAGATTCCTACACAGAAACCACATGCTAGCAAGTAATTCTCAACCCAGTACCTGAGACACACCTAGCCAGTCAGGATATCTACAATGAATATGCATGAGATAATTTTGCATACAATGGAGACGGTACATGCAAATCTCTCTCATGCATATTCATTATGAATATCCTGAAAACCTGACCCAGCTAGATGTGTCCCGAAGACTGGATTGAGAGCCCCTGTGCTAGCAGAATATCTCTTTTTGGTCCCACATGCAGAACACAGACAAACTCTCACCAAACATAGACTAAAGAGACAAAATATCAATACAGTAGAAAGATGCAAACAACTTGAAACTGCAATGAGCCAGACTTTGTATGCAGCTCAACAATGGAAAACCAGAAACATCATTCCACATAAAACATCAAACAATAAACTCAAGAAATATAAAACATCATAATAGCAAATCCATACTCGGAGAAAGAATAAATATTTCTAAATGACTGATGAAAAGATATCCAAAAACTGAAAACTCATAACATTCTTTAAAAATTTCCCAAACACCAACAAAATATTTAAAATAAATAATACCCAATAATGGGGAAAAAAAAGGATTAAAAAAATCCCCTGCTGTCCATATCTGGGAACTTCTGATTTCCAGGCACCCTGAGACTGACATGGATTAGTGTTTGTGGGGGATGGGGAGAGAGTGGAACCAAACTTTCCTAAGAACATAAGAAGATGCCATACTGGGTCAGACCAAGGGTCCATCAAGCCCAGCATCCTGTTTCCAATAGTGGCCATTTCAGGCTACAAGTACCTGGCAAGTACCCAAACATTAAAAGGATCCCAAGCTACTAATGCTGGTGACAAGCAGTGGCTGTTCCTTATTGATTAATAGCAGTTTATGGACTTCTCCTCCAGGAATTTATCCAAACTTTTGTTAAACCCAGCTACACTTACTGCCTTAACCACATCCTCTGGCAATGAATTCCAGAACTTAACTGTGCGCTGAGTGAAAAATAATTTCCTTTGATTTGTTTTAAATGTGTTACTTGTTAACTTAATGGACTGCCCCTAGTCCTTCTATTATCTGAAAGAGTAAATAATTCACATTTACCTGTTCAA
Source organism: Rhinatrema bivittatum (assembly GCF_901001135.1). Taxonomy (NCBI): domain Eukaryota; kingdom Metazoa; phylum Chordata; class Amphibia; order Gymnophiona; family Rhinatrematidae; genus Rhinatrema; species Rhinatrema bivittatum. Next base: position 79,913,518 of record NC_042625.1, read on the forward strand.
CTCCTTTCATGATTTTGTAAACCTCTATCATATCCCCCCTCAGCCGCCTCTTCTCCAAGCTGAACAGCCCTAACCTCTTGAGCCTTTCCTCATAGAGGAGCCGTTCCATCCCCTTTATCATTTTGGATGCTCTTTCTCTTTCTCACATACACACACTCTCCAACACACACGTGCTCTCTCTAGCCCATATATACTCTCAAATACACACACACACACACATGCTCCTTTACATTCTTTTTCACACACACATGCTCTCTCTTTTCCTGGAACATACAGGTAACAGCAGCCTTTTGCTTGGGCCCGTGCAGCATGTCTCTCACACACACATACACGCACATATGCTCTCTGTCGTACAAACACACATGCTCCTTCACATGATCTCTCTCTCCCTGGAACATACAGGCAAGAGCAGCTTCTTCCTTAGCCCGTGCAGCGTCTCTTTCACACACACACACATGCTCTCTGTCTCACATACACACACACCGTCGCACATGCTGTCTCATGCACACACTTACATATGCAGACATGCTGTCACATGTATGCACTCACACACACATACTGTCTCTCAAACACAGACACATGATCACACATCCTTTCTATCTCTGACACACACACACACACACACACACATATTATCTCTTTCTCACAAACACACACGCTCTCTGTCTGTCTCTTCCTAGAACATGCAGGGTGCAGGGTGCAGGGAGCTCCACGGCCCTGCTGAGGCAGCAGTCTCCTCCTTGTTTCGCATGGGCCCAGCCGACACAGCAGCCTCCTCCTTTCCCAGCGTAGGCCCAGTCGACACTGTTGCAGCTTCCTTTACCCAAGTGGGCCCTGCTGATACAGCTCAGCCAATGCTGCTGTAGATTGGACGGTGCAGTAAATCAGGGGCGTCCTTAGCACCGGCAGGAAGTGAGACTAAGACTCTCGGGGCACTGATGTTTGGACTTGGGGCATGGGCCCTGCGTGCCCAGTATAAAAAAAAAAGTATTTTAAAAAAGACCCACTCACACTCTCTCTCTTCTCCTTTCTCTGAATCAGTCAGCCAACAGTACTATCCTCAGAAAAGGAAAGAGAAAAGTGCCTCCATCTGCCTCCGAGCCAGACAGCAGGGCAGACCCTGCTTCACTCTCACACCTTCTTCTTTATTTGATTTATATTCTCCCTTTTAGTTACTTCAAAGTGGATTACATTCAGGTACTATAGGGATTTTTTTCTATGCCCAGAGGGCTCACAATCTAGGGGGGGGAGATTTATCGAGCTGTGCTAGGGCTATAACGAGCATCAAACAGCGTTTATCGCGCAATGTTTGGGACAGAAATCCCCCCCGCTGCTTTTCATGGCATTTGCAAGCATGAATTTTGCAAATCCACGCAAAGCGTCTTATGCATACTTAATCCTATGTAAATGCAAGCCGACTTAGAAATTTGTCAGCCACCTTATTTTAACCGCACCTTTTCCCCAAATGCTATTCTGCCGTGGGAACGCCGACATCCTTATGAGGGTCCCAGTGCTCCTGCGATAGAATTAAAGGGCCCCCCGGCCCAACCTGGCTCCCCTCCACAAGAACAGAATAAAATCACTGGGGGTCTTATTAGAGCACACTGCGCACCCCGGGGCTGCCATTCGAGGTGGCCCCACAAAAGTAATATAACAGATGAAGGGTGCTATGCAGCGACGACCCCCCCACCCCCAGCCAACCCCCTCCTTATGCACTCAACCTCCCCTAAACGAGTGATCCCCCTTTCCCATATATATAATAAGCCACTAGTGGTCCCCTCCCCAGCGCTTCGAAAATGACATTGGTGGGCTAGTGGCATTTTCCGAAATGGCATGGACCAGATGTTGTCCCTGTCACATGCAGTACACTGTACAGCAATAAAAAAAACCCCCAAAAAACCATTCAATTTTACTCTTTGGGGTGGGGGTAGACTTGGCAAAAGATTATGCAGAGAAGAGGATGCAGGACCTAAAAAAGTATGAGAAACGCTGCTGTAGAGAAATAGATGGGATGCCTGTCCCTCACAGAGAGTCATAAAGACCTGGAGGGATAGAGGTGACTCTCTGCCCTTCACAGAGAGGTCAGGAGCGGTGCAAAGGCATTAGGTGCCCTAGGCGACCCTTCAGCCTCGCACCCTCCTCATTACCCACCTGCCTACTGCGGACAGCTCTGGCACAGCATCTTCCCTTCTTTTTGCCCTGCTCAGCATCCATCACTCGCTTTCCCAAATACCGCATCTCCCTCCCTTTGCTCCCTGTCCACAATAGCCAGCATCCCTTCTCTCTGTCCATCGTCACTCCTCTCTTCTTTTCCCTCCCAGCATCCTCCTCTTTCTCTCCTTCACAGCAGCATCAGCCCACTCTCTTGGCCTCCCTTTTTTGCGGTACCCGACATCCTCTTTCCAGCACCTCTCTGACCAGAACCTATCTCCATCCCCATTCCCACCTGCCCAGCACACACACACTCTCTCGCTCTCCACTCACCCAACACCCTCTCCACAACTGTCCCACCCACCCAGCTTCTTCTCTGTCTCTGCCCAGCATCCATTACCTTGTGGTGCCATTCCTTAAAAGTGGGTAGCTGGCACCTGAGAGAGGTAGTTTGCTTCTGAAGGGATGGAGAAGGCTCCTTGTCCTTCATAGAGAGGTATCATGGTACTGGAGGGACAGAGATGACTTCATGTCCTGTCCTTTTGAGGTGATGGAGATGAAATCTACTGACAGAACATTTCCAGCCTTTTCATTCTGTTGGATTTGTGCGGTTCTCGTTCATTTACTTTTTGTTTCTTTTTTTTTTTGCGGATGCTATGACAGACTTTTGGACATCTCCTTTTAGTCCAATCTCAGAAGTCCCAGCTGGAGAAGAAATGAAGGGCGATACAAACTCTGCAGGGGTAACTGGGCAGCAGATATGTTCTATTCAGGTGACGTCTGCGAGTGGGGCACTGTGCCTGATAAACCCGCTGTTCCTGTATGAGCACGGCGACGGGTGGCTTACCAGAACTCCCTCGAGTCGAGCAGGCAGCCATGACAGAAGCAGAGCAACCTTTAGGCTGAAAATCAGGCCGAGCATTAAGAATGATGACATGCAGTGGGTGAGCAGCCAAACTGCTGTTGATTCAGAGACCTTGGATCGGGATAGGGTGCAAGCAGTGGAGTCCACCCAGCCTCCTGAGGAAGAGGAAGAGGAAGACAGTCCTTTTCAAGGTAATGTGGCCAGGAAAGGAGAATATTGGGGAGGAAGAGTACATTTTTGGGGAAATATGAGGACGTGAAGATAATGAACAATAATAATGGTCCTTTAAGTGGTAAAAATAGCATGAGGTACAGTATATTGGGTGCACAGTATATTGGGGTACAGTATATTGGGGTACAGTAGATTGGATACAGTATATTGGGTGCACAGTATATTGGGGGTACAGTATATTGGGTACAGTATATTGGGTGCACAGTAGATTGGGGTACAGTAGATTGGGTGCACAGTATATTGGGGTACAGTTTATTGGGTGCACAGTATATTGGGTGCAGTACATTGGGTGCAGTACATTGGGTGCACAGTATATTGGGGGTACAGTTTATTGGGTGCACAGTAGATTGGGTACAGTAGATTGGAGGTACAGTATATTGGGTACAGTAGATTAGGTACAGTATATTGGGGTACAGTATATTGGAGGTACAGTATATTGGGTGCACAGTATATTGGGTACAGTATATTGGGTGCACAGTATATTGGGGTACAGTAGATTGGGTACAGTACATTGGGGTGCAGTACATTGGGGGTACAGTATAATGGGGAACATGGTCCGTTCCTCATTCGAGAGATGGAATTAATTTGGCAGTGGTAGGGGAGGGAGGGTTTTGCACCTCCAGCTCTATAGGAAGGACACAAACTGAAGCGGGGAGCCCTGCCATTTCTCTCACAGCGATGGGTGCTTTTCAGCAGTCAGAGAAAGAGATTTCCTTCTCTCTGTCAATCCTTTAGGAAGTGACTGCAGAGAGAAAAATTCCAAGCTGATGCAAACATGAACTTCCATTTCTTCCTCTCAGGTGTCGGTGGAGACGAGAAACAGGATCTTCTGCCAGCCAGCACGAGACGGAAGCCCTTGCCACAGCACCCGGTGCAGAGCTTGGATGAAGAGATGGACCCAGAGCTGCTGGAGCACCCAGGTGTGATGCAAGAGCCCTTGAATGGCAAACAGCATCCCGAGCACGCCCAAGGAGACCGAAGGGAGCCTCAGTTCCCTCACAGAGTTTCATGGATTGAAGGGGACAACCTCATGACTTGTGTGCTGAAGAAATCCAGGTCTGAATCTTCTCTCAGCTCCTGTGACAGCTTCCTCCTGCCCCCTATCCCTGAGCTGGACTCCTTGTCTATCAGCAGCACGGAGGAAGAAGGAGACTCCCACACCCTCCTGCTGGTGCCACGGAAGAAGAGCCCATCGACCGTCCTGACAGACAAAGTGCGGCATCGCCTCTCCGCTGTGGGCAGCGCCTTCAGTGGCCTCATCTGTCTGAAGAAACGGGTGGGCAACAGGATCCAAGATATGTCCCAAGAATCGGCGTCCTATTTTGGAGGCCGCCTCAAACGTTTTGTTGGCCACATGCTCAAGGGCTCCAGCCGCCATTTGACCAGCACCGAGATGCTGCAGGAGGTACGGCAAATGATCGCCAACCTAAAGAGCTACTTGGCAGAGAGCTCCGAGCTGCATGCAATGGTGGAACATGCTGACCAAGAAGACTTCAATTTAGGTACAGTCACTCTAGAAACAAAATGTTTTTTTTTTAGTAAATATTTATGCTCTTGTGCAGTGCTTATGGAAGCTAATAACAGGGAGGATAATTATCAAAAGGCATTTCCATGGGCAAAACATTGCTTTATCTGTGGAAACGGCTTGTTATGAAATTGCCTGCCTAGACGTGGGTATGTCCTGAATGCGCAGAGGTTTACACAGGCTGAGAGGAGGCGTCCCTAGGTTGGGGTAGGAGAGGGGTTTGGATTTAATGTGAATAGCTTTGGATTTTCAAATGTATGCGCATACATTTCTGTGTACATTTTAGCAGATGTGGGATCATATTCAAAGCAAACAAACTGGCGTAATTTCGCTTTGAAAACTGGCGTATCATGGGCGTGTTTACCGACTTTCGAATGTGGACCATTACAAAATTACCCCCGAAATGCGCTGTGCAAGCTTCCCTCGTGCAACTCAGCCCGATAAGAAGAACATCCCATCCTGGGCCAGACCAAGAGTCCATGAAGCCCAGCATCCTGTCTCCAACAGTGGCCAATCCTCACCCTGTCCATCCCTTGCTATCTCATAGCTGAGAACCACAGCCCCACCCTGTTTCTGTTTTGTCTCTCCTTCTCCTCATATCCATGTCAGAAATCAGTGACAAGGATCGCAACAGATCCATACATGCAACTCCTCAGTGCACTTTCTTCTAACATTCAGTCAGGTTCGAATATCTTCTTAGCTATATTTAGGAGCTGCGGCTGGACCAGCCAGCTCCAGGGGCAACGCAAAAGGAAAAAAAGGGGTCAACTGGCCCGGTGGCTCGGCGGCAGCGATGTGGAAGGACCTGCGGTCTGCGGTAGGGGCAGTACTCACAGCCCCGGGAGGGGGGAATGTGTGTGTGTGTGGGGGGGGGAGGGGCTGCCCTAGCCATGGTGCAATCCCGACACCTGTTGGCCAGATTTAGGGTCCATGATTGTGGGATTCGAGAAGTCCTGGCTGAGGATGGGCGCCGCAGGGACTGGGTTAAAAGTGGAGATAAAGGTTTGCAAACGAAAAAGTATGAAAGGCCGAACCGTTCTACTGGACTAACTTGATGCATTTCTTGGCTGGCTTTCGAGAGCTAATACTGCTTTCCTCAGGACAGAATAGAAGCCTGGGCCGGGAGGGGGTATAAAACGTGGGCAGAAAAATCCCCGAGTATGTGGTGCCCGATGCCAGCCCTGGTTCTGAATAAGCTGGAAGCCCAAAGAAGCAAGAGGAAACTGCTGGATCTGAGAAAGAGAAAAGAAAAGAGGCTTATCTGAAGTGTTACAAGCATGAGCTCCAAAAAAGGCAAAGACAGAAGCAACCTCTAAATTTAGCAAGAGCTGCTAGCACTGGATCTGAATTTTGAAAGCCCTGCCTGGGCTGAAGACACAGCAAGACCAACCTCTCACGATCTGCAACATGAAATACAATTTTAAACAGTGAATTCTGGATTTTAAAAAAAAGGATCTCCGAGAATAGGTGTCACTTTTTTAGAAGAAGCGGAATTGGTTTTTTGAGGTTTCCTGCTGCTTGTCGAAGCTTCTGCTGGGTGAGGACAGGCTGTGATGTCACCTGCATTCAGTCAGGAAGCCATGAACTCTGTGGTCAGAGACTCCACTTTCTAGTTTGGACAAAGAAACGGTAAAAAGAAAGAAAAGAGAGAAAACTCTCAAAGGTGGAAAGTTTGTCGCATGTTGGCTGAGACCAGATTTTGACAAGGGGATGGACGAGACAGAACCTAACATGGTGGTGGTGGTTTCTAACCTGCCTAACGATCATCCAGGCCGATGCAATATCGGCGTGCGATAAACGGGTGCTCATGACTGAGCGCCCCGCTCTCTTAACGTGCGCCGATCCTCCTCTCCTGGGCGCCCGGTTTAATGTTTAAATGGGCTGCCGCAATAGGAAGGAAACGCTAGGGGAAATTTTGCCTCCCTAGTGCCTCCTCGGCATCGGATGCCCAGCAGAGGTGGCGGTCAAAGGGTTAGGGAAATGGACGCTCAATTTTACGAGCGTCCCTTTTCCTAACCTGACCGCAGGCACACTCTTTTTTTTTTTTTTGGTTCTCCTTTTTTTAGGTTCCTCCGACTTAATATCACCACGATATTTCATCAGAGGAGCTACCGAAAAGCAGGTTTTTCTGCTTTTCTGTAAACATTTGGGGCTCTTCAAGAATTAACTCCTGCTCCAGGGCAAGCATTAATTTTTGAGAGTAAAAATGTGCGTGTTGGCTGCGCATTTTTTGTTTTTGTTTTTTTGCATTGGGGGCTAATAGCTAATAGCCTCACTCTCATGGAATTTACACGTGATGAGCGTTATTAGCTATGCGCATTTTTGCATGCACTAATCCCCTTATTGCATGAGGCATTTTAGATGCGTGTCCAATCGCCTGTAAAGCTGTGCGCTCAGCGTGCATCGGCCTTAAGTCTAAACATGAGCCAAACCTCCGTGTACTGACCATTGAAATTTAAGATTATTGGGCCTCCTGTTTGATTGCTCTTCAAGTTAAAAAGTACCAGAGCCGGATGGACATCCTGTTTAAACATTGCTGCCTTACTCGGGTATCAGCGGTCAAGTTCATTAATGGTGCCCTGTGCATCCCATTGTAGAGGGAGATGTGGAAGCAGCTGCTCAAACCTCTTTCAAGGAAATGGAATTTTTTTTTTTTCCGAACCTTCCCGGAGTTCCCCCACCCCCGACATGCATACAATCCCAGCCTTGAGCGCCTTCCCTTGCTCCAGCACCGTTCTCCCCCTGAGGGGAATTTCCAAAGTGCTTGAGCAGCTACAAAGCGCTTTATCCGAGCGAGTCAGGCGGCTGAAAACTGCCCTCTCTTCAAAACGGCCAGAAGTCCAAAGCGTCGATCCAAAACACGCAGAGTCGAGGCGGCATTCCTGGGGAGGGGAGTTAGGCGGAGAGGAAGGTAAGGTGTGTAGTTGGCATTTTCAAACCTAGGTGCATTATTTTCAATGACAAAAAAAAAAAAGTACCCGCACCAAAAGGAGACGCAAATGTCTCTGGATCTGTTGCACTCGCTGCAGTTCTCAAAGCCAAAGTCTGCGCGATCTGTGGCGTTCAAGGTGCAAAGTCAGCGGGTGAGAAGGTTCCCATGGGCTAGGTCCCAGTGCAAGCAGTTTGAAAATGACCCCCCCCCCCACACACACACACACACACACACTCACACACTCACACTCACTCACACTCACACTCACACTCACACACACTCACACACACACTCTCACACACACACACACACACTCACACACACACACACACTCACACACACTTACTTAATGATCTTGTCTCAATTTAATTCCCAGCCTGGTCCCTTGGTTTTGTGGCTGAATTTCTACCTAGCGGTGCAATGTTTATATTTACGGGCTCTGGATATCGCCCGGGATGCTTTAAGGGAGTCATTTTCAAAGGAACTTCTGTGGTGTAAAGTGGTGCCTTATCCGCAGAAATGGGCCCTTTAGAAAGTGGCGAGACAGATACGTGCGTAAAATCACGCATGTACGCACTGGATGCGTGTACTTTTACAGGCAAAGAGGAGAGGCGTTCGGGGGGGGGGGGGTGAGGGGGTGGAGTCTGGGCGGGGTTGGGGCTTACGCGCATGCTTTTTATCATTTTAAGCAGTATGCGTGCAAATTCTCTCCGCAAAACGATGCCCACCCAACGGCGGCTGTAATCGCATGCGCGTAGTCTTGCAGGGATAATTATCAAAGCGGATTTATGCTTGTTAGCCCGCTCTGAAAATTGGTGTGACTTATCTGCATATTTGCCGGCTTAACTCATGCACAGCGTTACAAAATGACCCTTAGCTGTGTGCTCTGGGCTTGCCTTTAGCACTTCCAGGACATTTTTCCGTCCACCTCAATCTGAATTCTGGGGCCTGGAAGTAAGTTATGTGCACCCATAGGCAATGGTGAAGGGGGGATAGCGGTCCCGTCCCCCCCTCCCCTGTATGTCGGAGCACCCAACCACAACCAGCAGCAGCAGCAGCAAGAGAAAACGGGAAATTCGACGCAGGGCCTCCTGTAGCCCTCGTGCACTCGCCAGCCCTGTGGCGCCCCGCCACCCATGCCCGCAGGGGATTCCTGCTACCACGGGCACTTCTGCAGGAAGAAGGGGCCCCTGTGCTTGCAAGAGGCTCCGCACTGAATTTCCGGTTTTTGCTGCTGCAGCAGTAGCGATGCTGGTGCTCTGCTACCTATAAAAATTTATTTATTTATTTATTTATTTATTTATTTATTTATTTAAAGGCTTTTTCTATGCCGACATTGGTAAGGCACATCATGCCGGCTTACATTGAACTGAAAAAGTAAATACAAAGAACAAAAACCGAATCATGGTCATAGCAAAACAAAGAAAGGTATAACAAAAGGCGAAATAAATATAAAGGAGGCATTAGAAAACAGATATTCGAGCAAAAGGGCAGGGAAGAAAGGGAGAAGGGAACTTTATACAGTCAAAACGAAGTTATCTTAGCTAAGGATTCATGGGTCGGGGGAGTTCCAAACAAGATTCAGGGAAGGGGAAGGGAGCGTACCAAGGAATCAGGGGAAAGGAGGAGGTTGGGAGGCGCTAGAGGTGGAGGGTGCGGGGGCAGGCTGGCTAGGGAAGGTCAATAGCGAGGAATGTGGTGCTGGAGGCAGTTTCCTGCATTGCCTGTGCTTAAAGCTGGGCACAGAAACAGTGCTTCTGGCTGTAGTGGATGATATTAGGATGGAGGCCGATTTGAGGTAATAATGCATTGATTCAACTGGACTTGCACGCAGTGTTTGATATACTGAACATTGCTTCTTTGCATGCTCGGTTTGGGGGGTGGCGCGCTCATGGTTTGCATCCTTTTTAGAGGAAAGCGGGTTATATTTTTATGTGTGGCATTGTGCACTTTCTGGTATCTGCGCTCCTACATTGTTAGTGTGTTTTCATGACTATTCCATCCTGTGCTTGATTTCAAGTCCTGGAGGGTAGGTAATCGCTGCCTTCTAGCAGGGTGTGGCCTTTAGCCCTAATCACCATCCATTTGAAATTATGGGTGCATGTAGTTCCAGGTAGAAATGCAGATGCGTTTTCTCAAGGCTGACCATGCAAATCGCCAGTCTTCACACCGAAGACCTTTAAATATTGAGCCCAGTCAGGCCCAACCCAGGATTCTAAAGACATTAATAAACCAGCGTTCTTCAGAGAAGCTTTGGAAGTGATAAGAACTCTTCAGTGTAACCGCAGCTTTATAATTCACTGATCTCTAAATCTATATTCAGTACCATGCATAATGCAGGTTTCTCTCCTTTGATTAAAAAAAAGCACATCTGCCAATGTCTTGTCTCTTCCTGCAGATGCCACTATTGAGGATGCTTTGTACAAGTGCCTGTTGAAGCCCCTGAAGGAATGCATCTACTCCCACCTCCTTGACTTTCACAGCAAGGACGGGACCCTGAGGAAGCTCCGAGACAACCAGCACACCATGAAGGAGCAGAGCCTGGCAGAGCTGAAGGTGAGAGCAGGGGTGCCCGACACTGGGGGCATGGACAAGATCCAGCAGAATTTCGGCCTCATGCACGCAGCCTATTCCCCAAAGAAAAAGGTGATGCAGCTGCTGAAGGTCTGCAAGCTGATCTACGAAGCCATGAACCACACGGCAGGAAAAACAGGTAGGCAGGGGAGGAGCCATCATCGTTGTGTTTCTGTGCGGGCGCCCACCGTAGTTTAGCATATAACTTTACCTCTTTTTATTTATGTACATATGTTCAATATTTACTTCTCGCAAGTTTGGGTGGGGGTGGTGTTTATTATTGTTGGAACAGTACATTTTACTATGGCAGATATGTAGTGGAAGACATAATACTTACTTCCCTGGAAGGATGTCAGGATATAGGGTTGCCTCAAAACTGGGCAACCACCAGGCCCTTCCAGGCACATATGTGGCTTTAGACTTCCTGAATGGAAGCAGGACAAAGATATAAATCGTACAGAATGTGTTTTAGCCTGCATGTGGAACACAGCAGACTTTTGTCATGTGGGCTGGCACTCATGGACACCTTACTTATGATTTTTACCAGAGGTTCAAATAATATAGTAAACTCGTTATAAAAAAAAAAAAACCAGTCCATAAAAGTGATATTGCCTGTTGCATTGCTTTTCATCAATAGACAGTAGTCAACAAGATAGGAGGAGGTGTCTGGAAAAACAAAGGTAGCAATAGAGCAAGGACTCAAATTCCGGTTAATGTGCTGGGTTGAGCCTTTCTTTTAGTCAGTGCCCTTAATACCTAAATCTGGTCCCAGGGCAGTTGCTGTACAAAATGGGGCCAAGGGCAAGGGTTACCTAAGACATCCCATTTTCCCCTTTTTGACTTGCAAACTCAGACTGACTCAATAGAGCAGCGTGGCACCCCCCTCAGCTTGGCAGCTAGGGCATTCACCCTGCATGCCCATTTCCCGTGACAGCTCTGCCTGGTCCTACCTATAAGGCAGAATGCAAATTCCATATTCAAGAAGAGGCAAGAGAGAAATTTAGAAGAGTTTTGGGTAGCTTTCAGTGAAAACAGCAGAATGTGCCATGAGGAAGACCTTGAAGGGACCGTTTAATCAGGATAACTTGACTCTGTGCACAGAGATCTACGGCGCTGATGACTTTCTACCCGTACTGATCTACGTTCTGCTGGGCAGCGACATCACTTCTTTGCAGCTGGACGTGGAGTACATGATGGAGCTTCTGGACCCCACCCAGTTACAGGGAGAAGGTAAAACCGTGGACCGGCAGAGGGCCGGGAATGGCAGTAGCCACCTTCCCTAAACTAACTCATTAACAGTATCAGTCCCGCTCATCCCACATCACCCAGTGTGTCCAGAGGTTAGGTTTCTCTTGAGGCTGGAGTTCTACTCACCCCATTGTGCAATGTCCTTCATCCACCCTCCTGGCTTGACCAAGGCTGCAAGCCCAGTGAGTTCTTCCACCAAAGGTTCAGGATAGCCAACATAGCAGGCCACCCAATTCTAGAATATTTGTTTCTGCTTACACACATGCACTAGTCAGGTTTCTACCTTACCCTCCAACTGCTGACCCCATATTTCAAGGGGGGATGCGCAAACCAAGAATCTCAACCCCTGTCCTCCCATGATGACTGAGGCCATCGCTCATCCATGCTCCAAGTTGACTTTTCTCTGCTAGCAGCATCAAAGGTGACACAAAACAAGCTACAATTGCTCAGTGCCATAATAAAGGACATGAAACAGAGAAGAGACAGATGTTTAAACAGATACGAGATGTACATAGAGAGAGAAGCCAAAATGCATTAGTTCTTGACTTCCCCGGTCCATTCTTTTCTTGACTTTCTAGGTGGTTACTATCTCACTACATTTTTTGGAGCCCTTCATCACATCGCCAACGTCCAATCCACCCCGGTGACAGGACAGATGAGCAAGGAGGCTCAGAGGTCCATCCATCAGTGGCAGAGGAGGCGGACAATCCATCACAGTCATGGCCCCAGACGCAGCACACAGGTAGGACAAACTTCGCCTCTGGTGACCCTGAGATGCTGGGAACTTTGCCTCTGCCTCCATCTTTGCCTTAGCCCTGGTGCCGCCCAGCTCTCTTGCTGCTATGACAGAATTGCTCTCTCATTCTCCTGCTTCTCTTTACTGAGGGTGAAATCTCTTCACTGTCTCTGCTCTCATCCTATGAATTTCTCTTGTCTTGCATGCATAAATCAGAACGTGTGTGCGCTGTGCTTCTCCATGGACTGATTGTTGGAGAGGTTTGCATGTTTCAAGCATGTCCAGGGCTACGAATGGCAAGCCTGCCTAGGAGGGAGAGATTTTAGACAAGCTAGGCCCCAACCTCCAACTCCCTCCAGCTCTAAGTCCTCGATGGTTGATCAGGCCAGAAGGAAATGTCAGGATCCCGATAATTGTGAAAAGCAGAAGGCGGCAGTAGAAAGAAGGAGAATTCCAGTTGCCTTGGACTTTTCCTTAAGCACTGGAACTGGATCACCACCTTACTGAGATTGCTTGGCTGCCTCGCATGTAATGGGAATCACATTCAGGCTCCTGTTAAGAACGCAGGCACTGTAACACTTTAATATGCAGCTATTGCCAGAATTAGTTGATCGAATTGCAGTTGAAAAAAAAAAATGTTAATGCCTACAGTATAAAGCCAAGAGTATCCCTTATGAAGCTTGCTGTGTTTCAGAAGGGGGCTGGCAGAGGTCGGGTGCTGTAGCTCATCCATCCCGTGTGTCACCTGTCGGGACTGATAAATCAGAGGCAGGAAGGACCTCTGGTGGCTGCAGAGCTGCTTGCTCAGCCAGATTCATGCTGCTGGCTCAATCGTGAAGTACGCAGGTGCCACTCAGAGCATGAATCGGGTCTTTGCGTCTGTACTGAAGAGTAAATAAGAGCCACTTAGTGGGAGGGAGGAGGGGGCTCTGTGTGTGTGGAGCAGCCAGAATCGGAATAGCAAAGGAGACCGAGCAAATCTTTTGCTGAAAGCAAAGCTCCAAATGTTGTCTAACAGAAGTTTGATAAATGGGTGCAAGAGCTTGGAATAAAAATCCAAGCAGCAACCACCCGCCCCTCCCTGCCCCCGCCAAGCAGCAAGCTGACAAGTAAAAACTATCCAGTGTTTCACAGAGCGATTGCTACACGCGTGTGTGTATGAGAGAGGCCGAGAGGATACAGGATGGTCCTGGTTCTGATGCTCTCTCTCTCTCTCTCTCTCTCGCAGAATGTCCTCTTCGTTTCCTTTCAGGAGCCCTTTAACAATGAGAAGACCATCATCGTCCCTGCTGACACGACCACGGCCTCCGTCTGCGCCCTGTGCAGCCAGAAGTACCAGATCCAAGACTCGGAGGCCTATGGACTTTTCCTGGTCAGAAACAATGAACTGCAGCTGTTGGATGACAACAGCTGTCCCCAAAAAGTCAAAGTGGACTTTCTGAAGAGGGGAGAGGGCTCCCTGGCTTTCGTGTACAGACTGAAAGATGGCAAGCTCACGGGCAGGTCTGCCTCTCTATCAGACTTGGAAGGCACCCGTTTGTGAGAAAGGAGATCCGGGTGAGCAGGCTAAGTAGGCTCTTGACGAAGCGGCAACCCTTCCTGCTCCGTCACCTTAGGGACCGTCCTTCTGCGGCGTTGTTAGCATCCCCTCTTCCACCCACGGACAATGCAGAAAGAAAAGGTCAGCAAAAATAAGTTGTAGTTGGAACCGTCAGAAGTTGGTCGCAAAATATATAATGCTAGGGACCCAGAAAGGTCTCACCCTGCAATGCGTCTGCTGACATTTTATTTCTACTTAAGCCAAGTGACCTAAGAGGACCACCTTACCCCAATAATGAGAAGGGATCAGGAAAAGGTCTTTTGCACCCAGGACTTATTAAGGACACTTCAGGAATGAACTAACCAGGAAAGGCTTTCACTGGGCTTTAACTCCGTCATAACTTTGCAGAACTGATTTACGGTCTCACTGGTGTGTAAAAAAAAAAATCTTAATTTTTGTTTTCCTTTTATTAACTCATAGGTTCTAATAATGATGCCCCCCTCCCCGAAAGATGTACAGGCTTTAATATTAGATAAGTCAGCCCCCAGGCCAGGTACGCTGCCCCTTGAAAAATGCCTAAAAGTTTCAGGGAAAGATAATTTAATGTAAAAGTTACTCTCTCCCCCAGCAACTTTGTGTCCGGTAACCTGGCTTCCTCTTTAAAGTCACCTACACAGAAAAGATAATTCAACCCCTGGGCTAGTGTCCCATCACAGGACCCCAAGGGCCACACCTCAAGTTCAGGGCTTAAGCTCTTATTTTGCCTTTCCTTTGATAGTCCAAGATTCCCTGTCAGAGGGGGTGGGGGGAAAAGATTATTTATTTATTGTATTTATTTTAAAGATTCTTGTATACCGCTAAGGCAATGGAAGTAGGTCTAAGCAGTTTACAAAATGAACATACATAACAAAACAAAGAGCTACATGACAAAACTAAAACAACAATAAAATGGCCCTGAACTTTGTTCAAAAGATAATTCAGCATTTCAGTCCCTGGTAAGCAGCCGTAATAATCATGCTGGAAGCTTTTGATGGTTTCCAGCTTAACGTTTACTGATGAAAGGTGGAAATTTGATGACATTATTAAATTACAGCTTTTTGGCATTTTTTTACAGCTTCTGATCTTCTAATAAATCTGTGACTTTGAGCTTCCAATTTTATCTTGTTACTGAAATCCGTTAAGTTATCTCATTCCTGTTTCCTAATCCTTTCCAATTAATGGGGAGGTTGTGGAGTTTCCTCCCAGAATTTGGTGGACAGGATAATTGCCCCCAATTTAGATGTCCTATAATAAAGTCCCACCTCTCCTACCTTTAGTCCAGTTTGTTCAGCACAAAGTTTTGACTCCTTACTTCCCCGTTGGTACCTGGAGGGTATCTCCACACTCCTTTCTTCAACATCTTGATGATGTAGCTGGGGTTATTACAGATCTTCCAATTACACAACATCACAAACGAGGGAACCTACAAACTCATCACATATGTATTTTTTATTTTTAAAAAATGTATATGTTTTAATACACACAATTCAAAACATAAATGACATATATACTAACAATGCAGGTACAATATCCAAATATTTCTTTACGAGACATTTTGCAACACCCTGATACAAATCATCATCCATCCATCCTCAAATACATACCTAACAATTATATATACTCACACCACCCACACCCGGCGCAATTATAATAACAAGGGCCCCTTGTTTCATCCAACTCTGGGCTTCTTCAGGGAGAATGGTTGGTCAAATACCATTAATTCTGCAATTCATTAATATAAACAATTCCTCAAAATGATAGTCTCTAAAAGATTCCTAATTCAAGCACTACCCCATTCGGGCATAATATTACCAGTTCAACACGCCGTTCCTAATACAGTGCACCTGCCGTGCTACTCTGAATCAACACCCTCCAAGCCCGACATATCCACCATCCAACACCGCTAGCGTCAATGGCTGAAACAGACCTTCACCCCAGGAATAAGCCCCCATTCCTCCACCGGGTCTTCCAATAGTCCACTGGTTCTGTCTGGATGAGAGACACCGCTCCCTGTAGATGGAACACATTGTGGGCCCTAGATTACTCAGACATGCTGCAAATCTAAGGGGGCTAAAATAGAGAGAGGAAGGGTGGAGCAACGTCCTTCTGTAAACCACAAGGGCTCCAGAAAGGCAAAGGCACCCCTTCTATGTTTCTTTATCCAGGGGGGCCCAAGGGTCCTTCCCTGGGAAACAAAAGCAGGAGCCAGCATAAGGTCATTCTGCCCCCTACCAGAGATAACTAAAGAGTCCACACCCTAAAATGGTGGCACTGAAGACGCCATCATTTCAGTCTCCCACATTGGGTGAGCTAAAACCCACAATAATAGAACTAATTCTCCCTTTGACAATGGGACAATCCCTTTTGGTAGCAATCCACAGGGTTCCTTCTCCACGTGTAATTGTTAACACAACATAAATAGAAACCCAAATAAAACATGCTAAAATATTTATGAGGTCCATATTCAGCAACTTGTCCCAGATATTCAGCAGGATAACAATCCCGCTGAATATCCTCGCCTAAAGTTATCCCACACTTACAAAACCTAACTGGCTATTTCTGAATGTAATCGATTAGATTTTAAAATTAGCTGGCCTTGTGTGGCTGGATCGCTTGCCACTTAACCAGGTATCTTCAAAGATATCCGGCTAAATGGCACTGTTAACATTTTTAAAAAGTGCCATTTGGATCTGGAGTAAAACTGGGTTTTACCCGAGTAAGTGGGCTTTTGAAAATTGCTACAATATTTGCCATTGGAGTGTCCATAGGATTTACTCCCGTAAGTGAACTTTACTTTTGAAAATCGCTACGATAGTGTGTTACGTTTCTGCACATAACGCCTTTGAAAATTACCTCCTTAGCGAGCTATGACTGCAGTGATTACCATTCCATGTTTGAATTTTGTCTGGATTAAACTTTTGTCTGTCCTCCAGCTGCAAAAGGTTACCTGCATTTACTGTGCTGATGCTTTTACTTATTGTGTACGTATTTTTGTGAACCGCTGTGAATGCAGGATATTAGCAGGTTACACATTTTTTAAATTAAATGAAAATTGATGAAATCTGCAGTACAGGGCCCCCATCCCACCCCCTTCCCAGTTGTTTTTTCATTTCATCAGTAGCTCTCTCCTGCCCCCTTTCTCCTCCCCCCCCCCCCCACAACAGCTTCTGTAAACCCTGTCAGAGAGCAATACAAGAGACAAAGCGAATACGGGGAGAAGAAACAAAAAATTGAAAGGAGACCCTGGAAAAGGAGTTAGGAGAAGACCAACATGAGGAAAGGACCAATGTGATTAGAAAAATATAATGTCCAGGGAACAAAGGTAGAAAAAAAAAGCATTTTACTTCCAGTTTAGGGATTGGAATAACTCAGCTTTGGGAACGTGCACCTCCCGCAGAGGCTGGCTTCCTGAGGTTTCCATTTCAGATTTCTATTTTCAATTTGTGGTCACTTATTCTGTATTTAGTGAGGGTTTCTGTTTTGCATATGTCACCAAGGTGAGGGATTCTGCTAGCATGTAGGTTCTGGGTAGGAATCTGTAGTCCTCTGGCTTTTGCTATTTTTCCAGTATGAAGTGTAATACTTGCAGTGTTGCCTTTTTAGGGTTGTTGCTGTTTGAGTTCTGGTTGTTATGGTACTGCAGATTTGCTATATAGATTTTGAGTCTTTTTTTGTTGTTGGGTTTTCTTTTTTTCTTCACAAAGTGCCTGATAGTGGAAGGAGTGTATTGATAGAATTTACTCCATTTTTTTTTTGTATGGTAACCCAGACCACTTTTTGGGTGACTAATATGTCTTGCAACAGTCTAGTGCAGTTAGGGAAATAACTAGGGGAATACCCATTTATAGACAGCCCTCCCACTGGTGGAGCTGTAATGGATACCCTGGGTCCTGAGGTTTTATAGCAGAGCTCTGTAATAGGCTCTGGGGGCAGTCTACGTTGAAAGTGAGAGGTTGTAGTTTCGACCTAACCGGAGCCTCTGAGACCCCTGCAGGATAGGTCAAAGGGGCTCCACTGCTGTACTCTCCCCACGAGGTGCAGAGTGGCTGCCCTGGACCTAATTTGGGGATTTTGAAGGTTCATTTAGAGGAGCCCCGCTGAAGGCCTGGGCCTTTCCAAAGCCCAGGGAATGGGGAACCCTGAGCTGAAGACGCCCAGTGTTTAGGGAAAATCTGCCCAATAAAGATGGTGATCCATTGCAGTGGATTCCTGCAGTTATCTAAATTGGGGAAGATTTGGTTTCCAGCATCTGGGAGGAAGGGTTTTTCTGCCTCTCTTTCTGCCCATCAAGGGGACTGGCAAGAACTGCAGGCCACAAGGATCCCTACCACCAGGGATCTCACCAGAAGATTAATTTACCAATTGTGAGTAAAAGATCCACATTAAAGGGAAGACACCCATCTGGTGTTCACAAAGAGTCCTGAGGGACAGAGACATTAGCTCTGTGCCAAGATAGATTTTTGTGCCATCGGGAGGGGTTTCCCAACTGTTCAAGGGGTCCTGGCCCAGAGGGACCACTGCACAACCTAATCCAGAAGTGTGGATGGGGTCCTGGCCTGATGAAGACTAATGCACAGATAGAGGAGAGAAGGTCTGTAATTAAGAGAGAAACTGCAGAGACTACGGTGTGTGATTCACCATATTTAATTGTGTCATTCAACAAAACTGTATCAGTAAAGCATTATTTTTGGACACTGCCGACGTGGCCCGAGTGTAGTTTGTCTGGCTCATGACAGCCAGCGCAGAGCAGAATGAGGGAGCTCCAGCACGGCTCACCAGTCACCCCATACTGGGACCGGAGAGGACCTACACCTCAGGATGTCATCTACTTGGATTTCAGCAAAGCTTTTGACACTGTCCCGCACAGGAGACTGGTGAATAAAATGAGAAGCTTAGGAGTGAGTGCCGAGGTGGTGGCCTGGATTGCAAACTGGTTGACGGACAGAAGACAATGTGTGATGGTAAATGGAACTCTCTCTGAAGAGAGAGCGGTTTTAAGCGGTGTACCGCAGGGATCGGTGTTGGGACCGGTCCTTTTCAATATCTTTGTGAGCGACATTGCGGAAGGGATAGAAGGTAAGGTATGTCTTTTTGCGGATGACACTAAGATCTGCAACAGAGTGGACACGTCGGAAGGAGTGGAGAGAATGAGACGGGATTTAAGGAAGATGGAAGAGTGGTCGAAGACATGGCAGCTGACATTCAATGCCAAGAAGTGCAAAGTCATGCATATGGGGAGTGGAAATCTGAATGAACTGTATTCGATGGGGGGAGAAAGGCTGATGTGCACGGAGCAGGAGAGAGACCTTGGGGTGATGGTGTCTAATGATCTGAAGTCGGCGAAACAATGTGACAAGGCGATAGCTAAAGCCAGAAGAATGCTGGGCTGCATAGAGAGAGGAATATCTAGTAAGAAAAGGGAAGTGATTATCCCCTTGTACAGGTCCTTGGTGAGACCTCACCTGGAGTATTGTGTTCAGTTCTGGAGACCGTATCTCCGAAGAGACAGAGACAAGATGGAGGCGGTCCAGAGAAGGGTGACCAAAAAGGTGGAAGGTCTTCATCAAATGACTTATGAGGAGAGATTGAAGAATCTAAATATGTACACCCTGGAGGAAAGGAGGAGCAGAGGTGATATGATACAGACTTTCAGATACTTGAAAGGCTTTAATGATCCAATGACAACGACAAACCTTTTCCATGGGAAAAAAATCAGCAGAACCAGGGGTCACGATTTGAAGCTCCAGGGAGGAAGATTCAGAACCAATGTCAGGAAGTATTTCTTCACGGAGAGGGTGGTGGATGCCTGGAATGCCCTTCCGAAGGAAGTGGTGAAGACCAGAACTGTGAAGGACTTCAAAGGGGCGTGGGATAAACACTGTGGATCCATAAAATCAAGAGGGCCGTCAATAAAGAGTGGGTGGCTCACCAGAATGACGGCTACTGCCTGGAGATAATACCCTTATTCAATAAACATACACATGGTTACTGTGACTCCAACATCACTCTAAGCTACAACAGCAAGAGGAAATGTGGAAAAAAGGATTCGCACTCACAAAGTGGGGAGTAGCTGGCTTGTTACGGCGGTTACTACCCCAAACCAAATAAGCCTGATACTTCACTTTCAATACATATCCAGCATAGCTCTCTGCTTCAACGGCAGGGGAGAAGAAAAACTGATACTTCACGCATAGCTCTCTGCTTCAACGGCAGGGGAGAAGAAAAACTGATACTTCACGCATATCCAGCATAGCTCTCTGCTTCAACGGCAGGGGAGAAGAAAAAAGGATTCGCACTCACAAAGCGGGGAGTAGCTGGCTTGTTACGGCGGTTACTACCCCAAACCAAATAAGCCTGATACTTCACTTTCAATGCATATCCTGCTTCAACCGCAGGGGAGAAGAAAAACTAATACTTCACGCATATCCAGCATAGCTCTATACTTCAACGGCAGGGGAGAAGAAAAACTGATACTACACGCATATCCAGCATAGCTCCCTGCTTCAACGGCAGGGGAGAAGAAAAACAACCAATAAGGGCTGAATAACACAGTCTGGGTAAAACAAATAAACATGGGTGTAGCTTGCTTATTGCGGCGGTTACTACCCCTACTACCCCTAACTAATCAAGCTTGATATTTCACTTGGTTGCAGCTCCATCACTGCTCTCTACATTAATGGTGGGGGTGGAAGGGAAATAGAACCAAAGAGCTAAGAGAAACAGATAAGTATGAGAAAAAAATGTGAAGCTTGCTGGGCAGACTGGATGGGCCGTTTGGTCTTCTTCTGCCGTCATTTCTATAAGTAAAAGCTATCCAGGGTCCCTGCCCCCGGAGAACTTACAAATAACTTTATGTTCCCTTCCTTACTCGACTTGTACCTAAGGAGGGGTTATGGTGTGATGAGATGCAAGGAGAAACCTCCTAGTTCTACTCTGCACACACTGGAGTTGGGTGAAATGTATGATTACAGAATTTATACTGGGGTTCCGTCCCATTCTGTAAAGATCCTTAGACTTCACTGACGTTATCCAACCTTCCGGGGTGACTCTAACAGCTTAGGGGTGGTAAAAACCTCCATGTGTATCATGGGCAAGCTTGAGAGGGGAGAGAGTCGGGTAGGGATCATGCCAGGCAGGGGAGGGGAATGGAGGAGAGAGCCTTGAAGAAGCTATAGGCGATGGCACATGTGCAGAGTGTAATTCCCAATGGGAGGAGGGGGGGGGGTGTGTGCCAATTTCAGTTTTCGCACAGGGCACTGGTTAGCCAAGAGCCAGTCCTGTGTATCACCGCCTATGACGATTCCTTTAGGGACATTTTGTTTTCACTGATGAACTGAGCGCAGCTCCCAGAAGCCACTCAGGAAATGTATAAAGTTAGTCCAACAAAAAGTTCTCACTTTATTGTATTTTTTGGGGGAATTAACCTTCCCCCCCCCCCCCCCTGCATTTAACTGGAGTAAAAGGACAGCCATACTACTTTATCTAATTTCTGCTATGAAAACGGATTCTGAGGAGGGTTTAAGAAATTGCACATTTGTAAATTGTAAGTTAACTTTTTTTTTTTTTGGAGGGGTTAATACCAACATCTGCTTAAAAGCTCCATCGCCAATCTGAATGTGAAAAGTCCCATGTTTGGCTGTGTGTGACTAAAGGTGATTTTTTTTTTCCAAGCGCAGGGGGGAGAGTTCAGGGTAGGCTGAAAATCTCCGAGTCTGATGCGGGAAACTTTATGCTCCCTCGCACCACATTTTCCCCCTTTAGCCCTCCCGCCCCGGTTTACGGAGCAGGGTGGGCTCCATAGACGAAAGGGAAGAGCTGCCCTCGCAGTCGCCACCGCTGTCATCTCCCCCTCCCGCCCCTGCTTGGAGGGGGCGTGGTCACCCTGCAGCTGGGCGGGGGGGGGGGGAGTGGGCGTGTCTGCGTGCTGGCTGCTGTCCCACGTGGGCGCAGCAGCGGCTCCCGCGGGGCCCGGCCCGGGACCATCTGGCCAGGAGGAGGGCGCCTTTGCACCGGCTTTATAACCGGCGCCGCTGAGCAGCAGGACCCGCAGTGCGATAAACCCGCTTGCCGGCGTCTCCCTCAACTCAGCCGGTCATGACCTACTTACCTCTGGCCATTTGTCTGGCGATCCTCTCCCCTCCGGTGGCACCTGCTGTCCGATGGGACCGGGCTCCGGTAAGTAGTTTTTTTTTTTTGCCGAGTAGCAGCAAGAGGGCAGGGAGAGGTCAGATAACAGCTTCAAGATATCAGACGAATGCTGTTGGAGAGTCTTTTAATCTGTCTTGCTGCTCCCCTTTAAAAATGATAAATGTATGCGAGGACCGATGCCCACTGTAGGTCAAACCTTTGCTTGGGGGAGGCGGGGTACAAATATAATAGTACTCGTTATCTATTACTTCTAAAAAGAAGAATACGCCCTCCCCCCGAATGCTACAGCGATGCATTTAGTGCTTGTTTTGGATTTTAAAACGCGAGAGGCGCGCTGGGTGGGAGGAGCGCAATGAGCTGAGCGCCTGCGGTTTTCTGTAAGGGTGAGGATAGGGTGCGCGTGCAGTTTTTGGCGAGTGATGTAGCTACAGTCTGGAAGCTCTTTTTCTTCAGAAGCAAAAGCGTGGTTTCCCAGCAGAAACATTCCTGCACCCTGTGGAGCCACCTGCCTTAGGCTTGCTCAGGTGTGCTCGCAGGAGACACCTCTGCATGGCCCCTGAAGCTGCAAGGGGGGAGCAGTGCTGGGGGTGTCTTTGACAGCTGCTCAGAGGAAGCCGCCACTCTTGGGGGGGGGGGGGCTTGCAGTCTTTCGGGAATGCATGAGCCGCCTCTGAGAAATACGTGCTTCCGTTTTCTTAGCTTATACAACTTGCAGTTTAAATGCATGAGGCTGAATTAGCTCGTCTCTTTTTTTTTTTTTTTTCCATGTAGAAGCGTAAAGAAACTGCTGATTTGTAAGGTAACAGGTTAGACATTACAAAAAAAGATTTTTTCCAGCCTGCATTCCTGGTGAAAGTCTTTTACCCTGTTGCACACCGGAGTGCAGTACACTTCCCATTACTAAATGTTATTAAATCCACCCACATCAGAGATGGATAGGAGATGCTCATGGGCTCTTACCCCATAGCCTATGAGCTCCCCTCAGAAGGACCTGGAGTTTTTATCCTTACTACCCATGAAATTAAAAGGTAAGTAAGTTTGCTTTGTAAACGTTTTCTTTTACTTGGTGTGTGCCTAGCATTGTAAAATAATGCTATAGCTCATTTCAACACGACGCTGCAAGTACAGTTGTACTGGTTGAAATAAGGGTTATTTATCTGCTTAAGGTTCCTAAAACACTGCAAAACATCAATCTAGCTTCCCAAGCTCAGGAAAAAAAAAGTCCTTCCCAGTTTGGGCTGCTTCTGTCAGCTGTATTGTATTTTTAGAGGTGGTCTCATAAGCTTATATACAGTAACCTGGCTGAGAGATTTATTTGTTTATAATATTTAATCTTATACCAAAAATTTTCCCATCCTGAAAAAATGTCAGTTTTCTCCAGGGTCGGTATGGCAGCTGGGACTAAAAGATGTGCAGCTTTATACACACAGCCTCTTAAAAAAATAACACATAGGAAATTGACAAATACCATCCGTTTCCTCCAATAAACCCAAAGGCTAACAATTGCATAGCAGCAATTATGTGGCTCTGAATGTGTCCACAACAAGTGGATGAGAGGGGAATTTAAATAAATGTATTATATAAATACATTCTGATTTACAGAGGGTGTGATCATTTAAGAAGCACCTGGTGATGCTTTGTTAGCAGCAATCTCCCTAACTCTGTGTTTACTTTTCTCTGGATTCTGGTGTCAACAATGTCACAGAAGGCATGTTTTCTCTCACTCTCACTAAAGTTTCTTAAAGAAGATGCTGTTAGCTGTGACTAATACATCCAAAAGCTATTGCCCCCATGCTTAAGGAGTAAACATATAGACGGTGTTAGGCATTACTAGTCACTAGCCAACATCCATCCTGATTAAGGGAAACCGCTAACATTTGGATATGCTGGGAGGTTTCAGTCAGGCTCTTGCTTAATATGGTCCATAACTAAACAATGAAAATGTGTTGCGTAAAGTCAATTTGCTACATTTCTGATGACAAGCAAAGAGCAATAGCAAATGAAATGGAGGCGTAGCTTAATGGTTAGAGTAGCAGGTAGAGCGCCAGGCCAGGGTTCAAATCCCGCTGCTGCTCCCTGGGAGCTTGGGTAAGTCACTTCACCCTTCACTGCCTCGGGTACACACTTATCAGTTTTCAAGAGTTATGCACATATACTGTCTGGCCCATCCACCCAATTCAGTGTAAAATTTGCATGCATGCTAGTTTATAAACATCGAACGTGCGCATATTCTTGGTTTCACGCACATTTCCCTGCTCAAAAAAGAGGTGGCCTAAGGGCAGCGCTAAGAAGTGTGCGCATAAGTTGCCATTTTATAATGCAAATGTATTTGTGCAGTTTTACACCTGCTACATTAACTAGTGCAATAGACATGTGATCCATTGTCCGCTATCTTTGGGTGGGAGGTCTGGGAGGGGATCGGTTTGGTGGAGGTATCTGCAAATTGATTTCAAGTATGTGTGCATGTGTTTAAAATAAAATGTACCTGCCTCCTGTGTGTAAATCAGGGTTTTACGTGGACAAGTCCTTTTTTTTTTTCACACACATGTTTGTAAAATAGAGTACGCACTTCCAGTGCATTGCAAATATTTGCACATACTCAAACATGTGCAAATGGGGGGGACGGGGACAGAGAGATGAATATTTTATAATCTGCACAGATCATAAAATACTATAGTAGATCTTCACGTGCCCATGCACACGCACATTTGGGGTTGCGCACAGAGCTTTGATGGCTCGTTCTTCTTTTTTTTTTTTTTTTAGATTGTAAATCCTCTGGGGCAGAGAAATGAATTGTGGGTCACCTTGGATAGAGGGAGATTACATCCAAATGGAAAGTTATAGGAGGAGATTCTGAACCAAAAGGGATAGGTAAACCCAAGGATTTTTCGGCTGTAGAGCAGAGCTGCTTAACATTTTGCAAGGTCCAAAGAGTTTAATTATTTGGTGATCAACAAACTCCAGGGGAGTTCTCTCCCATTTGAATTTCAACAAAGAGTATTTCAGAAAAGAGTAAATGGTAGCTGTAGCCATGACTTTGATAAAACAGGGGGGGGGGGGGTTCAGTAAGGGTTCTAATGAAACCTTTTAAGGGACTAAATCCAGCTTTGGAGATGCTGCTGTCTTATGGTCGTTCCTGGAAGCTTGCATCATTTCTAAGCACCTTTCTCTGCCCCACCTGCCTCCATCAGGTGGACCGGGGAAACTATTCCACCGGGATTACAAGGCAGCAGAACGTCTTTTTTTTTTTTTTTTTTTGCAAAACGTGCAGGGATGATGATTTCATTAGCACCAGTCGCAGAACTTTACTCCAGCATAATTTCGTAAAAGGAAAATAAATCCCAAGTCCTAGCAGTTTATTCTTGCCAGTTTTCTGGACGTCCTCCTCGGGCCTGCCAAGCTAAGAAACTTTTTTTTTTTTTTAAGGAAAGCAGCTGCAGTGTTGCTCACGGGCATGTACCGGGTACACTCCCTGGCCATTCCTGAGACGGAGAAGCGGTTTCGGATTTTGAAGGTCTCCGTGTGCCAGCGTTACCTAAAGAAAATAAAAATCCTAAGTTAACACATTTTTATCATGTTTAACTGTGGCATCTCTGAAGTCGGCTAGTTCATGTTATAATTTAAGATTTGTTACGCAGTGTGTAACAGCCTGCATAATAAAGGAAATTCACATGCATCCCTTGGAAAGTTTAAAATATATTCCCGCACCCCCCGGAACGTTTTTTCCACTCATTACTGGTAAAGTTACGTGCGTGTGTCCTGCATGGGTGTAAGTTTACCCACACACTGGGTGGGCAATCTTCTAACGAGCCATTTCTGTGGGTAAAGAACTGCCTTACCCAGAGACATGCCTCTGAAAATTACTCTCCAAATCTTTTACCCTGATTGTAATTTGAAAAAAAAAAGGGATGAGCAAAGAGTGCTGAGGTTATACATGGAGAGTTCAACAGTACTTTTGTTTCAAGATGTAATGGTGCAGGCAGAAGGGACTTCTGTGTTCCCCGTATGTCCGCTTGCTAGCGAGGTCCTCTGACTCCGCAATCTCAAGGACAGATCGGCAAGTCTCTTGCAAGGGCTGGAGGTCGTTTTGTTGCTTTCGTGATTATCTGATGCCCCAGTATCCAAATTTAGATTTGATATAAACTGTTGCTGTGGCGTGATTCTCACCACTGCCTCTGCCCTACGTGCTGCTGTCATCTTTCTAGAGATATAAATATCAATATTAGTCAGACAATAAACCCAGCAGGAGTCTAGTGGAACATGATCGATAACAGTGCAATGTTAAAAATCAGGCACAGGGTCGCGTCTCCCGTCTTTCAAGTTCTTTCTCTTTTTTTTTTTTTTTTTTTTTTATAGTCTCCTGGGGGGGACGGGAACTGTGACCTTTGCAGCCCTACTCCAACAGGGGGAGGGCGAGTCTCTGCGCGCTTTCCTTAATAGGTTTTTCACTTTGGGTCCTCTACGTTAAGAGTTGGCAATGTCTGTTTCCCCCTGTTGGGTTAGGACTAGATTGGTAAAGAGACTCTTGGCCAGTAGGTTCATGTTTGGCTGCAACTGGGGGGGGGGGGGAGTGGAATGGGCGGGAAGATTAACAAACATCACGGAGGATGATGGGAGATGGAAGAACTGCGCTAGAAGCAGAACGAGATTTTCTGGTCGTGTTCTCTCGGAGGCTCTGTTGGCCCATTAGCTAATCTAGAGCGCATGATAGAAGAGAGGGCAGTCTGGCTGGACGTCATTTAAAAAAGAAAATGGGTCAGCCCAGACTGCCCCCTTCTTCTCTCCAGAGCAGAGGCAACTTTCTCGGACCACGGGGAAGGCGAGAGCCAGGGTTGGCACTGAGGGTGACACCTGCTGGCTGCATGCAAAGCTCTAGAAGGAGCCCCTGGTGCAAGGACCAGACTAGGAATGGTAGAAGAGAAGGGTCTGTTGAGATAAAATAGCGGGGAAAATGCCCAGGAAGTTACGCATGAAGGTCTTCCAGAATCCCGGAGTGAGCTGGGGAAAAAAAGGACATGGAGGAACGTAATTTGGCCAGAAAGAAATGATGGTTTAGAGCTGGAAAAGTAAGCAAAGCAAATAGCACAGAGAGGAGCGGCCTCTTCCTGTGAGACAGCAGCTGACCATGAAGGGTATGAAAGAGAGTGCAAAACAGCACCTGCCGGCTACAGAGAAATGGATGCATGGACAGTAGGTATGCATGGCGCCATTTTCCAGGACTTTAAAAACTAAAACTGGGGACATTTTGGATACCTTGGGTCAATGCACCCATGAGCCACCAGGAGGAATCGTGCTAAACAGCCTGTGAGAATACACCCCACCAGTCCAAAGGGACATGTGTTGGCATGACTGTCTTGTGTAGACGCATACAGTGTGGCATGGAATTAATCACAGACTGAGCACAAGCAGTCGTGGGTATAACACATACATTATATCAACCAGGGCTTAGAAAAGGCAGTAACAAAAGATCCATTTAACCCAAGACTTTGATGCTCAAGGAGCTTTTAGCCAGGTAAGGGATAAGAGGTGGGCATGAAACGAACACCCCTTCCCTCTCCCCCCTGCAGGTGAATTTATGGACTCTAAACTTTGGTGGCGGCAGCAGCCATCACAGCCATCTACCCGCACAGACAGGCCGATGCAATGTTTGTGCGTAGGAAGGCGGCCATTTTCTAACACACGCCCAGCTGCCTCTCCTGGGCGCGTGATGCAATATTTAGAGGAGGCGCTAGGGAAAATTGTGCATTCCTAGCGCTGCCTCTGCATCGAGCACACAGGAGAAGGTGGCTGTTGGTGTGGGCTGGGAAAACGGACACTTGATACGAGCATCTGTTTTCTTCCGCTACCAGCACAATATACACAGCCTGGGCCAGTTATCATTCACGTGTATATTGGGCGCCCAGAATTATTATTTTTTTCAAGATCTTTTTTTTTTTTTTACCTGAATCTGTTTTCTGTGGTTCCTCCTACTTAGTATCTTGACAATATTAATAGAAAGAATCACAGAAAACAGGATTTTTTTTGGTTTTATCAATGAGCTCTTGAGCACGACAGACTTTCATGGCAGTCCAGGCTGGCATAAAATTTGCTGCGTTGGCAGTGCGGGGAAACTTTTTTTTTTTTTTTTTGAATCATGGGTATTTGCTGATAGCCTCATCTACATGGAATTTACATGTGACGTGTGTATCGGCCTTAAAGTGAGGGGGGTGGGGAGAGGACATAGCGCAGTGCTCAGAGGAATTTCAAAGTGACATTTTGTGAGTGGTCAGCATGAATGGGACAGCTGTAACCTGAGCTGGCTGACCACTGTTGCTGTACCGAATGAGCATCCCTGACATCATCTCAAAGGCATTGTGTGTGTGGGGGGGGGGAACCCCCCCCCTTTTCACTCAATTTAATAAAGGAAGTAAAACAAAAGTCAAACTCTCGCCAAAGAGAAATTTCTTTGGTAAACCATAGTGCAGGTGGGACTGGAATCTGTCTTGGGTTTCTGGATTTGTAAACCAAGCTGCTACTTCATTAATCTGTGTGTTTTGGTTTTTTTTTTAATCAGTCATTTTTCAGGTCCCTCCATTAAAAGATAATAGTGATGAAATACCCCTACAATTTTTAGGCACAGATTGTCCCCTTTCTGCATCCATGCCCCTGATTTTAGTCTTACCTGCCAGTTTCGCTCCAGCAGCTGATACGGAGGAGTCATAAACCACATAGGTCAGATTGCTGTGCTCATAATGCCCCAGAATTAGGGGGTGACATCAGTTCTCTCTAGTCCTTCTGCCAGACACAGATCCTTAAAGCCTCACCCCGTGATGCAGGCGCTAACTTGGCATTTCATCCCCCGCCAACCATGCCAGTGATTGTGACTGCACTTGTCACCCTTACCCTCGCTGTTTGCACCAGGAGCTTCCAGAAGGCGCACAATGGTTACACTTCCATGTAATCCCAATCCTTGGGCTCAGATCTGAGAGTTTGCAGAGAACTGAGTAGGCTGTGCACTGAGCACAGGCTCTACAGAGACTTTTGACCATGCCTGGTTTTTGAACTTAAATCCTAGTGCATTGTGGTTCTTGTAGTCTTGCTCCAGGGCTGGCTTATGGGGGGGGGGGGGGTGTCAACCTGTGCAGCCACGCAGAGCGCCATGCTCAAGGGGGCACCACTGTCCCCCCCCTCCCTCCTCCCTCCCTGCGCCCTTTTTGTATGATGTCTGTAAGCAGGAGACAGGGATGCTGTGCACGAGAAAGGAAGCTTCTGTCTGTGGTGGTAGATGAAGAATCAGCCTGCAGGGAAGAGGGGGAGGCAAGAGAGATGGGGATGTTGCTGGGCAGGAGGAGGGAGAGAGAAGAGGATGCTGGGCACTGTGGGCAGGGCAGAGAGGGAGGGAAGCGTTGGGGGCGAGGAGAGAGGCCGGAGCCACTGCCGTTATGCTGTGCCAGAGATACCACCAAGTCTCAGACTTTGCCCGGAACCAGCCCTGTGCCCCTTCCATGAGGCTTCACAGAACCAGCAATAGCCTACGTTATCGGTTCAGCTCACGCGGCAGCTCTGTTTTTGCTCTCCCATCTTCACCTCTCTGTCAGGTTAAATATTTGTAATTACGTTTTTCTTTTGTAGTGACAGAATCAGTTGGGGTTTTGTCAACTACTAAACTTGCCTTGAAATGGACTTGACTAATCCTTTGCATCTTCCATCAGACACTTTACTGGCAGGTGGTTTGGTGGCTGTGGGCCACGGTGTACAAATCTATTCTCTTTTTCTCCCAAAGTTGAATTCCTGCCATGTAGTAGCAGTTACAAAAAAAAACCTCTGGTCTGGGCTTGCAACAGCCTTCATCTTCCACTCCAGCTGCAATGGGGGGGGGGAAGGGAAGCGAAAGATCCCTGGTCTGTGACCTTGAAGCAGGTCACCCTCCGCCTCAGCGCTGCTCACGCATCCCAAGGTGGGCTGGTCACTCTCTTCTCTCAGGCCTGCCGTTTAATTTACTTAAGAGCTGTGATACTGGAACTGCTAATTAAAAGGAATCAGAGCATGAAATAGAAGACGGGCTTTCCGATGAGAAGGCTGTTTGCTTGCATTTGGTTTTGTTAAAGCATTTTATTTCTGAAATTCTTTGGGGTGGGGGAAGGGGAATAGAGTTCAGAGGTGGCTGGTATCTATTGTAGTATTCTATATTAGGCGCTAATATTTTATGCTGTGGTTATTAGAAACATTAATGCTTTCATGTTAAATTTTTTTTTTTTATTGGATTTTGATATAAGATGCTTTGGGCATAATTTATATAAATGTGGATTATAAATTAAAAAAAAAAAAGTAGTGAAGTCAAAGAGTGAAAAGTCATGGCATCTATTTTTTTTTTTTTTTTAGACCACAATATAAAAACTGAATAATAAGAGGCACATGTGATCCCCGGTCGCTCGTGTCTCACTGGACCTGTTCTTCAAAATAGTGACGGGCAGCATTTCAGAAAAATTTGGCGTACCACACAATGGCGCTGTCCTCCCATATGAGCCAGCAGCCATTTTTTGCTGTATGGCAAAACATTTGAAATTAGTGCCAGCCTCACATCGGCTGGCACTATTTTTCAGAAGCTTTACCTCTGGGACAGGAGCGACTAGGAATGGCTTGTGCTGCGTGAAACATTATCAGATATTTTTGAAGCAGCACAAAACAGGGTTTTGTTTTGTTTTGTGTTTGGGTTTTTTTTTTAAATCCCTCACTACCTGCATAGTAAAACATGCCATACCAAAACAGCATTAAATCCCAGAGCTTGCACCGAAACAACCTTATCTGTGAAAAGGCAACACTGAAAATATTATACCAGGCCCTAAAATACTAATACACCTCCTACTGGGAAAATGGAACCAGCTGGACTGCTCCATATCCCTACACAAATTGCCTGTTAGCACAATTCCTCACCTTGCGACATGCAGAGCTCACATCCTCCTCAAATACAGAATAAGTGACTAGAAATTTAAAAATAGAAGTATGTAGACAAAAAAACGGAATTTGTATTTGCTCTGCTGTCCGTTCCGGTCTCAACGCCTTTCCCCCTCCCGTTCTCTGCAGACAGGAGGGGATGGGCTGGATTAGGGAGCTGATTGGCTGCTGTTTGCTCCTCCTCCTGGTTAAACCCCCCCCTTTCCCTTCTCTTTGCTCCAGGCTGACTCCTTCCTCTTCTGATCCTTTCAGGCTGGCAGAAGCACTTAGGCGAGCTAGGCTTGGGCCTAGGTGCCGACCATTAGGGGGCGAGAATGGCGGTGGCAAAGAGGAGTGGGGATTTCATCTCCACTCCTCTTTGCTCGCGAGAGATAGGAACTAGGGCTGCGACTGAGTGGGGGGGCAGAGGGTGCCTAATCCCCTTGCACCAGCCCTGCCTGGAAGCAGAGGGCCGTTCTCTGCTGCCTGAGATTATGGGCTCTGGCCAATAGTCATTAGGGCAGGGTGCTGTGTGCTCTTGCATTGGGTTCCCTGCTGTGCCTGGCACAGGACAGCTGCTCCTTTTTTGACCTGGCAGAACTGGTGTCGTCGCCTTACACATCTGCATGCTCTCCCTTGTCCTTCCCAAGATCGACCATTGATTTTTGCAGAATCAAAATTTTGGTGGAGGCCTGCACCTGTGCCATCTGTTCTTGGGGAGAGAAACAGATTTGTGGCCTAGGGATTCGGATATCCCCAGTCATTGCTTCACGGCTTTGCCAGTTGGTTCCAGATTCTCAAAACAGACTGATTCAGTCCCCTCTGCATGCATGGACGGGGCCGCCTTGTTTTTGTTTTTTTTTGTTAGGGAAATCGAGACTACAAGTCCCTGCATGCAGTGGGGTAAAATCAGGATCAATCTGTCCTGAAAATGTAAAGCCAGTGGGCAGCTGTTCCCAGAAGGGGACCTATATAACTTGTAATCCATGGTCATGGAGAGGCTTATGGATATTTCTGATTGCATCTCTGTATAGCAGAGTTTCTCAATCCAGTGCTTGGGGCACACCTAGCCAGTAAGGTTTTCAGGATACAATGTGCAAATCCATGTCGGGCATATGCACTGTGGATATCCTGAAAGCCTGACTGGTTAGATGTGCCCCCAGGACTGGCTTGAGAAGCACTACTGTATTGTATACATGAAATGTAATTAACCATGGAACTTTTGCTATCTGTTTGGGTTCATTGTGACGAAGGGTTCTGAGCACGGTAAGCTGGCAGATAAATGCGGGTGAAGAGAAACTTAACCGCATTATCATCTTCTCACTTGCCAAGAAAATTGCTAAATATTTTTTGCTCAGTGTTACTACTGTGGCACAAACAGAACTGGAGATCATGCAAAAAAAAGAACCCCAAAGCAGAGAGATTACGTCATGCAAAGAATTGAGCATTGACACCATAAACTGTATTTTGAAAGCCAGGCTCATCATCCTGTCACAAAATCAACAAGCCAAAAGAAGTCATGTGATACTTCGGGAATGTCAAACTGTAGGACCCACATGCTAGGGAGAAAAGCCCACACAGAGAGAGGATCAAAGATCCCTTGCTGGCAGCTGGCAAAAGTCTGGGGTGGAAAGAAAGCCACGTTCGTAGTCTGTTTAATTGTGAGTGCAGTCAAAGTTCGCTGTCGATACACAAGACCCTGGAAATAAACATTTTAGAAACAACACACAAAATCTGTGTTAATACGGGTGAGGGGAAAATAGAAGTCAGCTGAAGATTCCAAAATAAAAGGTCATGACAGCCGTTCGCAGCTAGCGCACGTTCTTTGGAGCCTCCAAAATGTATCCACGAAATCAGACTGGCCGTGCCCAATGAATGAGATGCAGTCTAACTGCTGCCTTCTGCTGGGGCTCTACAGCTTTCAGCGTCTGACCACAAGCTGGGGAGCCTAACGAAGCGAGTTTTACAGAGGGTCTCTCCTTCTCCTCTTGTGTTGCAGACAGGCTGCCTTTGGCCAGCCCAGTGCCAGCCATCACGTGGAGTTTGATGCCAAATGGAATTTTATGTCTGTGTAAAAAAACAAAAACAAACATGCAACATTCATTCCTGGTGGGCAGGCCAAGACAACACCTTACCGCGTAACCTATAGAGGGTTTGGGACGAATGCCAAGGAAACGCAGACACAGGAGGGTTTATGGCATTCGTGCAAACCTCCTGAAAGACCAACCTTGGAGCACTGCTGGTCTTTAGTCTTATCTATTTAAAAAAAAATAAAAATTAAAATGCTCCAGCTGAGGTTCCCTGACAGACAATAACGGAGATGTAGATTAAAGAAAACATCTCACCCCCCCCCCTCCTTCGGGAGTTGAAAATGAGTTGGTGGCAGAAATAGAAGCCCCAGGTTCAGGAGGTCTCTCCCCCCCCCCCCCCCCCCCCCCCCATTGCCTTGCTTGAGGAGCAGGGATGGCAGCAGGATGGACTCCTTGAAATATGTGAGAGGCATTTCCACTTCATGCAGCAGGGTCTGGATCTCTTCTGACTTCAGTTTCTCAGGTAGCACAAAATAAGAATGGTCACAATCTGTTTTGCCTTCCTAAAGTCTGAATAAGGCCTTGTGTCTTACCTGCAGGAAAGATGCATCAGTGTAACTTTGACACACAAGTCCCTGAATGAAAAACTACTGCAAGCTTTGTGTTATTACAAAGTACATACTGTCTAATGTAGGACAATTCCACTTGCAGAGGTGATTCTCAGGTTAGTCCTCCATTACCCCCAGCCGGATCTCAGAGCTAGCCTCCACTGTATGCAAATCGACCTCATGAATATTCATTGTAGAGATGAGATCCTGAAAACCCAGCTGGCTGGTGGGGTACCTGAGGATTGACTTGAGAAACGCTGACTTACGGGAACTGTGGGCTGAAAGTCACATTGAGTTCGGCTCAGGTGGTGAGAGAGAGGCTATCGGAGCGAGGATGAGGCTGGTTTCCAGCGGCTGCCCCTGTCTAGCTTGGCAGAAAGGCCCAGGCAGCCGGCACCCTTGTTAACTTCCAGAAGGCATTTCAGATCCAAGGCAAAGACATCCGGAACCTATCTTGGTCTTACCCCAAGAGAGCATAGTCTTGTTTTCCTAACAAAATCGTGAATTACATTTCCTTGCATGCAATGGAGGTTGAAATCCAGGATGGGTCCAGGTTGCCTGTTTTTTGTTTTTTTTTTATCGCGTTCCTTTAACCATGACACTGGCCCCAAAACGTATCCATACAGTGGGAATTGCCTGTATTCCTGACCTGGTGTGCCAGAGGTGACCTAATGTGTAAATGAAGTATTGAGAATGTAAAATTAATGCACGACTTGGTCTCTCTAGACTGCTGGCAGGTTTGCACGACCAGCCCCAATCAAAGCCGAAAGCGATTAAAACTCTGGTTGTAATCCAGAGGGGGCGATCCTTCAATAACCGGCGTTGTTGCAGGGGCGCACGCGCACTCCCTGTAGCTAATTTCAAAGGGGAAGCGGGTGGGTTACTGCTCATTGAAAATGTGCTTCCAGTTTCATGGCAGGCAGGGGTTGCGACCGAAAAGACGCACGGGGATTTGGAATTTGCATCCTGGCGTGGTACTCTTCTTCTTCTGCCTCCTCCAGGAAGTCCCCCCCCCCCCCCCCCCCCATGGCTAAATCCAACTCTGCAGCTAGGTTTTAGCCGCTGAGGGAAGGACGGGTCCGGTCCCAGAGACGTGGTTGGATGTCCCCTTCAGCGGGCTGAGCTGGGTCATCGTTTAAATTTATGACTCGCTCTTCCAGCAAAAAAGAGCCGAAAGCGGGCTGCAGCAAGTTTGGATCTACAAAGGCGCTTGCAAGCGTCCCTGATGAAGACCAGTAAGGCGCTGCATCGGGGTGAGAGCAAAGCAAGGCATGGTGGAGCGAAAGCTAAAAAGCTGTAGCAGAGCAACCTTTGGGAGGCAGGAGATTTTGTTGCAGCTTTCTGCCAGTTTTGCATCTGCTGCGCAAAAAAAAAACCAAAAACCTGCTCCAGATTGTTCCTGGAAACCATCACGTTTCTTTGAGAGAGGAAAACAGTGGCACAAAACTTTAGCATATAAAGCCCCTAATAGTCAAAGTATTGGGGGGGAGGGGCTCCCACATATTGAGGGATGATGGTTTGGGCATTAAATCTGAGATTATATATCCCCCCTGTGTATAATGGACATGCAGACTTCACGGAGGGCTTTCAAAGTCAATTTTCTATATAAACTGGCTTGGAAAATCCTTCCTTCTTTCATTGGCTGGGTACTCGCAGAATTGTGCACGCATGAAGTTACGCCTGCCCCAATATGAAAGTAGGCATTAAATGTTCTCTCTGTGCCCTCCAGGAGGCCTACTCCCAGTGCCTGTAAACCGGTTTACACATGTACTTGTACTCAAACTGGCCCAGAGCTGATTTTCACTTTGATTTTGAAAAACAAGCCCTTAATAACGGGGACACAGCTGGTCATCAAGGCTTCAGCCTTAGCTGCTGCACATTCATGCATCTTTCCTATATACTTTCATAATTCAATCATCTTTAAGACATTTTCCCAAGGCAACTCCTTAAGAAGCTGCCTCAGTGCTGTTCATCATTTCAGATCCAAGCACGAGGTCAGAAAAATGTGAGCTATGCTCTCCACTTTAGATATTATTTTTGAAAGATGATTGAATTATGAATGCATATGAAATGCAGAAGTTGTGGGAAAAGGTTTATTGTGAGTGGGGAGAAGCAAAGCATTTAGCGATTAAATCTATGGAGAAGTTGATCAATACAGAGACAAGCTGGGAGCCAGCATGGTCTCCCTGGTCCGGGACAGTGCTCAGTGTATCTACCCCACCAGGAGTTCAGATCACTCTCTCCTCTCAAGAAGTTCAGGCACCCATCTTGGAGCTCGCTCTCTCTCTCTCTTCCTGGACGGTTGGAAGCCACTGTGTTAAATTTTTTTTTCCAAACTCTTTTTGTCCCTTTTGGGGGGGGCGGGGAGCAAAAATGCTATATTTTTTTCTACAAATTTGCAAGTTCTGAGCTCTATTTCAGCATCTCAGTCGCATCCCTAAGACAACATCCAGAGTCCTGCAGGGGCATCCTTGCATGAACCTGAGTCAGTGTATAGACACATAAACAGAGAGGCGGACTGTATAGACACAAGAAGCTTGCAAGTGGTGTCCATCCGCTTATTGGGATAGTTATATTCCCTTTTGAATCATGAAATAAGCCTTCCCGAGACGGTGCCCTGTGGCAGCACTGTTTCACATGGTATATGAATATATTTATACAGTATCTTCTTTATTTATAGTTTGTGTTCACCAGGTGAGGTGAGAGCTAGAGATTGATGGCTCTCAACCCCTGCTAAAAGAGATCCCTCATAAGTCATGGCCGGCAGTCCCATAAACACCACCTCAATGTCTGCTCTCCCTACCAAAGGGTTGTGTTGTCTGCCTGGGTAGAAGGGGAAGGGGGAGCATACAAGGGAGCCTTGAGTTGCAGTAACTCATGGACTCTGAGAATCAGGGGGGCATTGCTAGGAGACAAATTAGCTGCCTGACAGTTGAGTGGCTTGTGTGTGTTGGCAGCTGTTTCCATTTTGGTGGGGAAGGGCGTGAGGCAGCAGGAGTCTCTCGAGGAGCAGCTGGCTAGAGAGCAGCAGAAAGGAGCCGAAACCCCCTTAGCTCTATGGACAGATGTGTACGTGCACGGATGGGTTTCGCAAGGGGAACCAGGAATTTTCTCTCGCGCATGATGCTGATGTAGGGTTTGGAATAGATTGGGAGGTGGTTGGGAATGTTTCTCAAAAGTAAATATAAACATTTTGACTGAATCCAAAGAAAATACGGGAGATGTCTGTTCCCTGGAGTGCTGCCACTTCAGCAGCATGAACTGTGGCCTTGGTGATACTTGGAGACTGTCCTGATGGTGTAATCTTTGGGATGGGGTGGGGAGAGACAGGCTGGTGACACGAGCAGTTTAAGCAAGCCAAGAATTTTATAAGGGAATGCTGATGCTCAAAATTCAAAGGGACTTATTGTCCAGCCAGGGGATAGAGCCAGCTTGGCTGGACAAGTAATTAGGACAGAAATGGAGAATATCATAATGCCTCTGCATAGATCTATGGTGTGAGCATGCCTTGAGTATTGTGTACAGTTCTGGTCATCACATCTTAAAAAAAACAAACCAAAAACAAAAAAACTGACATAGTGGAACTAGAAATGATGCAGAGAAGATGGAATGGCTTCCCTGTAAAGAGACACTACACGGGTTAGGGCTCTTCGGCTTGGAGAAGAGGTGGCTATGATAGGGCTTTATAAAATCACGAATAGCTTGGAACAGGTAACTAGGAGATGGTTATTTTTATCCTTTCAAATAGTACTAAGACTAGGAGGAGCATGCTATGAAACTTAACAGCAGATTTAAAACAAATTTGAGGAAGTATATTTCTTTGACTCTCAGCACAATCAAGCTGT
This sequence comes from Rhinatrema bivittatum, assembly GCF_901001135.1. Lineage (NCBI taxonomy): Eukaryota > Metazoa > Chordata > Amphibia > Gymnophiona > Rhinatrematidae > Rhinatrema > Rhinatrema bivittatum. The sequence continues at coordinate 79,950,903 of NC_042625.1, forward strand.
GGAACTTTGTTGCCAGGTCAAGGCCTGTAGCAGAGCTGGATTTAAAAGGTATTTGGACAAGCTCCTGGAGGAAAAGTCCAGAAACCATTATTAGGCAGGCAGGCTTGGGGAAAGCCACTGCTTATCCCTGGGAGTGAGCAACAAGGAATGGATCTGCCGGGTACCTCCTAGTGACTTGGATTGACCACGGACAGACACGGGATGCTGGGCTTAGTGGACTCTTAGTCTGACCTGCCATGGCAGGTCAGACTATGTCCAAAACAAATTTGAAGCTAATTGGAGACTTGGGTGTTGGGGCTGAAGGCTTGACTTTGTGGTCTAATTCAGTTGTTACTGTATTTCATTACTGGTTGTTTTGATTGGAAGCAGGACAGTTCTCCGGGACAGTGCAGTCCCTCTTGGCAGTTCCTTCTCAAGGTCAGCCGTTTAAGCGAAACAAGAAATTGGGCTTTTTCAATAATGGGGCCCCACATTGTGGAACTCGTTGCCCGAAGCATTATGTTCTTTAGAAGATCTGGGAGTCTTTTGTAAACACTTAAAAGATTTTTCACTTTCAACAAGCTTTTGCTGGTATTAACTGTGTCTTAGGGTTTTTTTGGTTAAGTTTATAAATAGTTTTAACAATTGTTTTAATGTTCTTAAGTCTTGTTGTGAAATGTTTTATGCTTTCTACACCGTTTAGCTCAAAGTGGCCTGTTAGAGGCAGTAAACAAATGTCTTAAAATAAATAAATATAGAAGCATTTTAAGTAAATTGACTTTTAGGGGGCTCTCTGAGACCCTCTATTTGTGTTCCAGCAGCAATGACATCAGCCTGATCCTCTCCTGGGTGGGAAGCAGGGGTAAGCTGGTATCATTAGGTGCTCGGCGGCTGCTGGCACACACAAGGCTCTTCTGGCAACAGCCAAACAACCATTTTCGGAGCAAACTGGGAAAGAAGGTGCTTGGATCTAAAGCTTACTGTCCAGTTGCTGGACTAAACAATAAAATGACCTGCATGCCAACATGGAAGTTCCTCTTTTTTTAAAATTTAAAACAAAATGAATACTGAAATTAGAGGGGGAATATACCTAATTTATAATGCATGTGGCCTTAAGTTCTAAAGTAAGGAAGAAGAAAGCAGAAGCTAATGGAGGCTTGTAGGATGTGATGATGAACACGTTTTAAATCAGAATGGCAGTGCTAAGATCCCCCCACAAGGGAGGAGAGAGAGACTTAAATGTTCTGTCAATTATCTTTACCTCACTGCAGCCAAGATGGCTGAATCCATTTCTAATGTGATTGGGATTGCTTACTGGAAGGAAGCCCTATCCCTGCCCAACCTTTACATGAAGAAAGGGGGGCCCGGTGTCTGACACTAGGGCAGGGGTGGCCAACTGCAGACCTCAAGAGCCACAAACAGGCCAGGTTTTCAGGATATCCATGAGAGAAGATTTGTATGCAAATCTATCTCTTGCATATTCATTGTGAATATCCAGAAAATTGGGCCTGTTTGTGGCTCTCAAGGCCTGGACTTGGCCTGTGACAGGTTTTTTTTTTTTTTTCTCCCTTTTTTTTGGTTAGCTCCAAATTTAACTACATTTAGGGGTAGACTTTCAAAAAGCGCGAATTGGCCTACTTTTGCTTGCGCATCAGACTCAAGCAAAAGTACGCTGGATTTTAGTGGATACGTGCGGAGCCGCACGTATCCACTAAAATCCTGGATCGGCGCGCGCAAGGCTATCGATTTTGTATAGCCGGCGCGCGCCGAGCCGCGCTGCCTACCCCCGTTCCCTCCAAGGCCGCTCCGAAATCGGAGCGGCCTCGGAGGGAACTTTCTTTTGCCCTCCCCTCACCTTCCCCTACCTAACCCACCCGCCCGGCCCTGTCTAAAACCCCCCCTTACCTTTGGGGTAGATTTTAAAAAGCATTTACTCGAGCAAAACTGGTTTTTGCTCGAGTAAATACACTTTACTCAAGTAAGTGGGCTTTTCAAAATTGCTACAATATATGCCATTGAATTGTCCATAGGATTTACTCAAGTAAGTGCACTTTACTCGAGTAAATAGCTTTTGAAAATTGCTACGATAGTATGTCACATTTACATGCGTAACTCCTTTGAAAATGACCCCCTTTGTTGGGGGATTTACGCCTCCCGGAGGGAGATGTAAATCCCTGCGCGCTAGCGCGCCGGGACGCGATCTGGGGGCGGGTCCGGAGGGCACGGCCACGCCCCGAAAACGCCGCGCGGTTCGGGCCCGCCCCCTCCGAAAACCCCGGGACTTGCGCGAGTCCCGGGGCTCTGCGCGCGCCGGTAGGCCTATGTAAAATAGGCTTACCGGCGCGCAGGGCCCTGCTCGCCTAAATCCGCCCGGTTTTGGGCGGATTTAGGCGAGCAGGGCTCTGAAAATCCGCCCCTTAGTGAAAATTAGTAACAATAGCAGATGACAGACCAAAATGACCCATCCAGTCTCCTACCTAGCCAACATGGATGTGCATCTATTTTGGCAGTACCTGCATACCTCGCAGACTTAATAGTACATTAAAAAAGTATGCTATCCATTTTTACCCATCTAACAATGCACATCCCTGCCAGCCATAGCCTTCTTAAGTTGCTTGTCCACTTTACTAAAATCAATATTTTTTTTAATTCAGGACTTTAAGCTTTGTGAAGCTTCACCTCCATCTTGGTCATTTATATCCAATCACAGTGGCTGATCCCTGGTGCTCAGGTGGGCATCTACTCAGCCATTAGCGACTCTCTCCTTGTAAGTACCAAGTCCAATGGAGCTCATTCCCTCATAGGCTCCATGACCATTTGTATGAGGTGAGCACTTTGAAAGGTGTCCAAGATCTCGGAGTCTGCCGCTGGTATGCTCCATGCCACATCCAATAGGTTAAAATGTCCCACCCACAACACCGCCACCTTTTGTGTGTCTTCAACCACCTTTTATTTTTAACAAGTTCTTTTGCTGGAATGGGAGGTCTATAAACCACACCAGTTTAGTGTTGTAATCCTGCCTGTTATGCATCCTCCCAACCACCAGCAGTCCCCATGGAGCTGCTCTTATTCTTGCTCCGGTCACAGTCTCTATGATACCATGACTCTGCAGGCCTTAGGCTTAGCCTATTTAACTCTGCCTTTGGCTATGCTCTGCATCTTGTCATTGAGTCTCCCTAGCTCTTTACTTGGCCCTTCCACTCTTGTTTCACCTTGTCCTGTGGCCTTCTGCCTTACCCTTGCTCTATGGCCTTTCACGTCTTTTGCTAGTGCCCTGCCTGATGGCCATCTCAGGCATGCTTTCTAGCTTGTTGCCTTTGGGCTTTTGTGTTCTGTTTTGTCCTGGTCTGTCTGTCTGTTCCAGATTTACCTGCACCTGGTTCCAGACTCCAGTTCCACGCCTGCCTCTGATCCAGCCTTACCTTGTCTCAAGACCTTCACTGCCTGCACCTCTACTTCAGGCAGTAGGATTTAGACTGCAGCTATCGGAACCCAAGGCCCCCAACCTGCGGAGGAGGGGTCTGGAATAGGCTGAAGCTCCTCCAGCCCTGTCTGCGTCTGTCCTGAAATCCTGGCCTGCCTCTGTGGGGGTTCACCTGCCCTAGCCAAGCCCCCAGCCATACCATGTAGATGGAAGTGCCATCTCCCCTTGCCAAGATAACCCACAGTATCTTTTCCTTTCTCTAAATACCCTGTGCTGCTGTTGCTTTGATGATATTTTTTAAATAAAGAACTACTCCACCCCCCCTTCTCTGCCAACTTTTGTTTCCTAAATAGATGATAACCTGGTATGGCTACATCCCATTCATGTAACTCATTGATCATATCTCTGGGATAGCAATGCTATGTCTACCATTAGGACTTGAAGATCCAGAATCGTGTTGCATAGACTGTGCTCATGGATTTCCAGCTCTTTCCCCTCGGCTTACTTATGTGCGAACCTTTATGGAATGTGCTCTTTTTTTTTTTCTTCTGTCCTGTTGCTCCTGCTTAGACTAGCGAGTTCTTAACCCTCTAGCATTTCACCGTAGTCTCCCTTTATTGGGGGTGGTTCAAATCAATTGGGTTATGTCTGTCCTCCCCTGCTCTAGTCTATTGCAAGGCCTTTTCAATGTATGATCTGAACTTCTCTTGGGCTCATTTTTCCAGAGACAGTGCGGTGTAGCCCATCATTGCAGTGTAGTCTTTTTATTGTTCAATAGACAGCCCCAGCCCCCACTATATCTAAATCCTTCTTATTTACACCAGGTTTTAAGGCATGTCTTGAAGTCAGCTTCTACAAACTAGTTTCTCCTCTTCCTTACCATGAACAGGCAGTACCTCTGAAAAAGCTATGGGCCTTGTCAGCCGCCTGAAATGATGTCCTTAATTCTGAAATTCCCACCGTACTACACAGACTCCATTGCTAGCCAGGCCATCTGGCTACAAGTGGATAATAGCATCAGTTGTACAGTCTTTTTGTTTCTTCTCTGATAGCAGTAAGAATCTGGTTTGCATCTTTTCACTAGTTGAGGACCCTGGTAGGCACACCACATTTTTCTCTCTTCAAAAAGTGGTCACCAATTAATGCCTCTCACACCAGACCCACCCAGCAGAAGGAGTTTATGAAGCAAAGTACTGCAGTAGCAGAATAAGCAGTGGCTCAGGACTGGGGCCATTCTCTGTGCTGGAATTGTAGGATGTGCTCTGGGGCAGGATGGAGGTGCACTGGAAGAGCGTGGGACTGAGGGGAAACTAGTCACATCTTGTCACTCCATTTCCAAGCAGCAAAATTTAAATTAAAATAAAGGAGCCTGCAGGGGACAGGTAGGCCTGTAATGTGTCTGTTTGTTTTTTGTTTTGTTTTTTTAGCTGGTTAAGTATAAAGTTGTTAATCATACCAAAATAACTTTATATATAACTAGCAATTATTCCAAAGAATTTCCAGTTATGTATAAGAAACAAAAAGACTGTACAACTGATGCTATTATCCACTTGTAGCCAGATGGCCTGGCTAGCAATGGAGTCTGTGTAGTACGGTGGGAATTTCAGAATTCATTGCAAAAATCTTAGAGAAAGTAGTAAACTCCCAACTGATGGACTATCTCGAAGAAAATAACATCCTTCATTCCTCCCAATTTGGCTTCCGAAAAAACCTGAACACCGAAACCCTCTTACTTTCACTCACCGACTCACTCCTCACCGGCCTTGACCATGGACAAAACTACCTAATTGCCTTTCTCGATATATCTGCGGCTTTTGACACGATAAGCCACAACCTACTCATCTCCCGTCTTGCAGACATAGGTATCTCCAGCATAGCACTCCTCTGGTTCAAATCATACCTGACAAACAGACGTTTCTCTGTAAAAATCGGAAATCACGAATCCTCACACTTCACCCTCTCTCAAGGTGTCCCCCAAGGTTCCTCCCTCTCCTCTACCCTTTTCAACATCTACCTCCTTCCCCTCTGCCATCACCTCACTGAACTCTGCCTCAAATTTTACATCTACGCAGACGATGTTCAGATCATCATCCCTCTACGCGAATCTCTAGCTGCCACTATAAGCTATTGGGAGGACTGCCTCACATCCATCAACTCTCTCCTGACATCCCTGCAACTTGCCCTCAACTCGTCCAAAACTGAACTTATACTTATCCACAGCCATCAGACCCTCAAATCCATTCCCACAAATGACCCCATGGCCCTCTCCCTCACATCACAACCCGCAGTCAGGAACTTCGGTGTCCTAATTGACCCATTACTTAACCTAAAAAAGCACATTAGCTCAGTACTCAAAGGTGGCTTTTATAAGCTCAACATCATAAAAAAGCTCAAGCCGCTGCTCCATACGCATGACCTTGAAACTGTCATCCACGCCACTATGTCATCCAAGTTAGACTACTGTAACTCGCTGTACCTTGGTCTCCCCTACTCTACCATTAAACCCTTATAGATCCTTCAAAATGCCACTGCAAGGATAATCAGCAACGCTAAAAAAACAGACCATATAACCCCTATCCTAAAAGACCTGCATTGGCTTCCCATCACATCACGCATACTCTTCAAATCACTCACTATCATACATAAAGCTATATACAATGATAACTCCACTTGGCTCAGTGAACCCCTCCGTTTCACACAATCCGCCCGCCCCACCAGAACAAACCATAAATTTACCCTACAAGTCCCACCCATTAAAAGGGCCCGACTAACGTCAACCAGGGACTGCGCCCTATCAATTGCAGGCCCAACCCAATGGAATGCACTGCCCTCAAACCTCCGCCAGGAATCATGCCCAAATAAATTCCGTAAAATGCTAAAAACCTGGCTTTTCCACCAAGCCTTTCTGGATTAGCATTCTTCCCTCTCCCTGCCCCCCCCCCTTTAAATAATTGCCCCCCCCCTTCCCCCCTGTAAATAGCCACCTTTTTTATTCCTCCCCCACCCCATTCCGCAAAATGAAATACTTCTGATTTTTCCACTAAGACTTCCCCGGAATAGCAACCTTTCCTCTCCCTGCCCCATTTTTAAACAATTGCCCCTCCTCCTTCCCCCCCCCCCCCCGTAACTAGCCACCCAACTTACCTCCCCGCACCCTAGTTCCCTGTAAATAGCTCCTCTTACCCTGCCCCTATTTTTTAACTATTGCCTCGGGCTCCCCGTTAGAGCCCTCTCTACTCTTGTTTTTGCTGGTTATCCACCCCCACATCCCCGTTCTATGTATTTTCTACCTGCTGTTATAATGTAAACCGACATGATGTGTATTTTAATGTCGGTATAGAAAAAACTGTTAAATAAAAAATAAATAATTGGATAACTTTAATCAGGGATATTGACTGGGACGTTTATCCCACTGAATATAGAGGACAAGTTATCCAGCTAACCTTAGCCGGGTAATGTGTCCATTAAATGGCCTACTGAGTATTGGCCTTATTCTTTAAATATTGAGTTCATTAGAGCCTTAAGGTCCCTTTCAGATCTGAATAATGTCTCTGATGTGACAGCTGAAGAATGACCTCCTGTGATTTCAAGAGCTCATGCACAATACGTTTAGCTAATTTGCACACTGATTTAATAAGTTTTCAGAATCTGCCTAGAATCCTATGTTTGAAATGCAATTTTCAGTGTTGAGCTATTGTAACCCTGCTAGGGGCCTGAGTCCTGAATCTTTTAAGTACCTAACAAATGCCTCTGGTGTCCACCTATGCCTTACCTTGTGTCCCCCACCAAAAAAGAAATTTGTTCTGCTTATGCCACTGAAACTAGGATTGGTCTTCTGCTGCCTAAGTTCTGTCAGATTCCAGTTCTCACTCCTACTGCCACCTTCTACTCATAAAACAGCAGTAACCGTTGCAGCCCATGCCAACAAATTTTTAATTCATTCTGCATGTTGATATTAAAACTTCATCCAAAGTACTAGATGGGTATGGTTTAAGCTTTCTGAGGCATGAATTAATAGCAGAAAATTCATAGCACATCCATTACATTCTGTCTAGGATGGCCATCTCTCTGGCTTGATGGAAGGATTGCCATGTTGTAATGCCAGGAGCCTTAGTCACGTGGTCTTGAAGATGGTTGGGTCTCTAACATGCATATTATGACCTGGCATGTACAACTGTGGAATATTGCATGGTGTAGCACTGTGCCACAGATTTCTATTTATGCCACTGGCTGCAGCAACCTACTCAGATCTCCTATCTAGAGCTCACCGGCAAGTATTCAGTCCTGGGATCTCTAATCTTCCCCATCTCCCTCTCCATTCATCTCTTGTGGCAGCAGAGGAACCTCTTGAATGTCAGCCAACAGAATGTAATGTAGTACACTAATTTCTTACCATACAGGGCCTGTTAGATGGTATGTGAGGAGCTCACAGTGCGAGAGGCCGACCATGGGACCATTCCACAGCCGGCCTCACCTACTAGAACTCCCGCGGCAGGACGCCCTCATCCTCTCATGGGGCAGTGCCTCCCTAGGCATGGGCACGTGGCTTCCTGCTCTCCTTATCAGAGCTATGGCGGGAAAGGGGTTGTAGTGTCGGAAGATGACGTCATGGCCAGCAGGCCCTTTAAACCCAGCTGAGCCTGCAAGTTGGTGACTTCACAACAGTCTTCCTGTCTTGCTGCAGTGCTGGGTCATGTTTGCCTGCTTTGCCTTATTCCCACCTAGCCTGCCCACCCAATCTCATCCTCCCTGTCTTGCTCCATTCCTCATCTGCCTTTGCCTTGCTCTGTCCTTGCCTTATCTCTGCCCTGCCTTGCTGCAGACCTCTCCTACTCTCTCCTTCAGACTGATCTTTTGTGCTCTGACCACTGCCCTGGAACCTGATGCTCCTACCTGCCACCTGCCCTGATTTGGCCCTGTTTCTTGCAGATGTCTGTCTGGTATCCACGGGTCCCTTGCCTAAGACCTGCTGCCCTCTGAATCCAATGGCTGAACCTGCATGGAGGAGGTTGGTATAGGTGAAGCCCAGACCTGGTCCCAAAGAGTCTGCCTACTGATGGTGGAGGCCCAACTGTGTCACCAGTGGGGCAGCACCAATCTCGCCTCCATGCAAGAGCTCACACTCTGTGACATTCAGTGGGTATATTAGGTATGGGAAGCAGACTGGAACCCCAGAAATGGATCCCCAGATGCACAGCAAGGCGAAAACTGGCTGTCAGATATCCCCACCACCCTGCCAAGCATGGCCAGGTCTGGCTGAAATGCTATTACAGCATAGAACTGTTGCTCTTAGTTCAGAGCTTATTTTGCCTGAGCGAATGAATCAGGGCTCTCACTGCTTTCAGGTACATAGCTTGGCTTCAGCTCCTCCATAGCGGTTTAATACAATTTTCTACACTCCAGCCGTGCTGGCCAACAAAAATAAACTTTCTGAGCCAGCTGTGTAAGTCTCGAGAGTCATGAGACAGAGGTGGGCTGAGTGGCATAAACCAATACTTTATTCCCTAAAGGTGATGGATTAGAGACTTTCCAGGGAAAAGGAGAAGGAACAGACAAGAACGATGACCAGGATGCAGGTGCGAGCTGGGGATGCATTCAGGGTATTGAGATGCAAGAGGTCTGAAATCAGGCTACACAGATTGTCCTCCTCTGATTGGTTTTACCCTTTTATAAGAATTTTGTGGTGGAGGAGGGTGAAATCTCTAATGGAATCACTTCTGAAAGATATTTATACTGTTTTTCTTAGACTAAAATGTAAAGGTTTGATAGTATGACCTGGTGAAGGTGGTCCGTGATTTATAAAAACGAAGAGATGGAAAATATTAATAGCTCAGCTTCCTGAATACACAGAGACTCCCTTACAGCTGGTTTAATTCCAATAAAGCTGGCGGTACCTATTTTATTACCTACCCAGGAGCTTTTTTTTTTTTTTTTTTTTGCTTTCTTGTAGTTTTGGGTTCCCCTGGATGAATTGTGACCCTTTTTTGCTTTTCCAGTATCCTGTGCCTAACAATGTCAGGCAGCAGGGGCAGAGTCTAGGAAGCAGGGATGTGCAGAATTGTCCATCCACTGCCACACCAGGGCTGAGCAGCATCCAGTCTCCATGGGTACCAATCTGCTCAGGTTTTCAGGCTATCCCTAATGAATATGCATGAGATTTGCATACAAGTGAAGCAGAGTGGATGCAAATCTATCTCATGCATATTCATTGGGGATATCCTGAAAACTTGAGCAAATTGATGTCCATAGGGACTGGAGTTGATTTAACCCTGTGTCACTCTTCCAATTTCTAAAAGTCACAGTTTGCGGTGACCATGAGGTGACATCTGTTGCTATGTTAAAAGGCTTGTGATTTGATCTACATTCCATAAACAAGTGTACTACTTGACGCCACAAATCTCTAATCTAACGTGAAACTGTTATGGTGCTGCCCCTCTGGTCTGTTGGCCCTAGCCTGATTGAGGTGAACTGAATGGGCTTCGGGGCTATGCATCTGTCAGGTACGTCCGACCATGCAGGAGATGTGACCTACAGCAAGATTGCCTCTTCTCTTCCTACCCCCAAAAAATTAAATGCAGCAGTCGTCATGAAATCTTCGCTTTTGGACTGTGCTGGAAGTAGATCACCTGATGTGCCTGGAAGAAAACCAAAAGTAGTCAAAATAAGCTTATGGGAGCACAAATTTCAAAAGGCACCTCATGATCTTAGCAAGTGCACTCTCTGTTTTGAAAACTGATCTCAAAATGTTGGAGCATTTTTATTGTGGTCGAGCTTCAGCATTTTCAGTAAAATAATTGTGCAGCTCTGGGAGGTGCCCCACATTTCAAGCTATTTCCTGTTTGTGTTCCCCCGTCTCGCGCCTTGGTATGAGTGCTATTATAAATATAAATACAAACTACACACTCTAGATGAATGCAGGCCTTTATTACTGAAAGTTACTTTCATCGCTTGGGTGAGCTGGAGTCTTTCCCCGTGGTGCATTTTGCTGGATTCAGTAAGGGGTATAGAAAAGTGCAAATAAGTAGCGTCCTGAATAGGGAAAATGTATTTTTAAAAATGTCTCTTCTTTCTTTGTGTTTTATTCATTAAATCCTTAGGGGCCAATTTTAATTCCTACGCGCGCGGGGTACATTTGTGCCCGCTACCTGGCGTGCACAAATGTACACCCGATTTTATAACATGCGCGCTGCCGCACATGTTATAAAATCTGGGGTTGGCGTACGCAAGGGGGTGCACCTTGCACGCGCTGAGCCCAAGGGGAGCCCCGATGGCTTTCCCTGTTCCCTCAAAGGCCGCTCCAAAATCGGAGCGGCCTCGGAGGGAACTTTTTTTTTTTTTTTTTTATTCCCACCCCCCACCTTGTTCGATGGAGTTACGCCTGCCTCTCGCAGGTGTAACTTGCGTGCGCCAGCTGGCCAGGTCCCAACACAGGCTGCTGTGTCGGGGCACTCGGCCACGCCCCCGGACCGCCCATTTTAGCAAGCGCCAGGACCTACGCGTGACCCGGGGCTTGCATGCGCCGCCGAGCGTATGCAAAATAGGCTCGGCGCTTGCAGGGGCAGATTTCCTCAGGTTACGCGCGTAGCCTTTGAAAATCTGCCCCTTCTGTTTTTCTGACGACCAGTAGAGATGTGCAGACACTCAGATGTTTGGTTCATTTTTCATTTGGGGAGGAGGGGGTAGGTTTTGGGAAGGGTTTTTTTGTTTTGTTTTGATTTTTTTTTATTATTTAATATATGCTCAGTTTGGCTTCTTTCCAAACTGAAAGAAAACAAAACAAATCCAAAACAGAAAACCTGAACAAATTTAGGGGGGAAAAAACCCTCCTGCAGTCCTCAACCTCCCTCCTGTTCTGCCACAATTTAATTTGGATCCTGGGCCTTCTCAGGCCAAGCCGGAGCTTCCACCAAACCCCACCCCCACCAATGTAACCCAGCCCAGGCTCCTCTCATCCTCCTGTTCAAATTTGCCCCCCCCCTTCCTGGACCCTTCTCAAATCCCACTGGCTCCTAGCCTGAGTCCTGGACTTTAAAAATAACACTGTCCAGCTGGAGGATGGCACCAAAGTGATGTTACTTTGGTTCCTTCTTGGACATCAACAATTGATCGCCTAGCCTTCACTAACAACCTCTCCCACAACTGGGCAAACTTCACGATCCACTTGGCATCGAGAAACCATCTTAACTAGTCAGAGGTGAACAACCCATGTTTATCCCTAATGTAATTAGCTACGCGTTTACATGGATACCGTAGAAAACGTTTGTGCTATTCTATGTACAGGACTTCCCTTTCATAGCTTGGGCTTTGAGAAGGGAGCCTCTAACCCAGCATCTGAATGGTCTGAGACTCTCTCTCTATATACAATGAATATAAGTGAGCTAGATAAGATAGGTACATTGAAATGCTCAAAACTCTTCCATTAGATTGACATTCCAGGCTGATTTTCTGCAAGGTCACTGACCTAGAACCTTCTTGAACTGTAACACACGGCTTCCTTTCCCCCACTGCAGCTGGAGGATGAAGGACACTGGCCCCAAATCACCACTGGTCATCTTGCTCCATTATTCGAGAATCCCAGATGAGTTTCATAAAGGAATGCATAACCTTTTCACAAGGCATCTTCAGTGACCACTAGAGAACAAGTTTACACTTTTCATCCAGCTGGGTAGAAGGTGGAAAGTGGGGTTCGGGTAGGAAGAAAGGGAAGGGGTATTTACCTACTAAAGACTTTTTTTTAAATGATGTATAACGACCCCTACATGGGGCTATGTGGTTGAATAACAAGTTTAGTATGACCAAAAGGATAAAGATCTTGCTCTTCCTTTCTTTCTTTGACCAGCAATATCTACCTCCGTATAATTAGACAGGAGAGGTAGGGGAGTGTGAGGAATTCTGGGGTTGATGTGGGGGCTAGATCTTTCTTTTTAAAGGTACCAGCTAGGGTACTTAATGATCTCCTCCAAAACCCAAGCTGGTGTGAGACACAGACACAAAAATGTAAACACATCTGCAAAATCCGATAAATAAAACCAAGCTGCTTTTTCAGTCTGAAGCGTTATTCTAAGTGTGTTATGTTTTTTCACTTTAAATCCTGGCTCTGCAGTAATGGACTCTTTTGTCTCCCTCCTGGACTTCTGCTGCCCAGCCACTCTCTCCCACTTGGATGATTAATCCTTAGGAAAGAGACTGGGGTGCCAGCTAGCAGAGAGGTGACTTCTGGGGGGGGGGGCAGAGAGAAAGAGAGAAAATGTTGTTATTGCTGTGGGTTTGATTTATTTACTTGCTGTTTGACAAGCTGAAGTAGCTCTCGTGTCATTTTCGTGAGCTACCAGCTTGCACAGTCAGGGCGGCCTCCAGCAAGGCTGGCAGAGGGACAAAAAGCCAGTCAGCCCAGCACGCTACGTGCTCTCTCTTTCTCTGAAAGCTGCCTTTTCTTTACTCTGGGGGCCCCTTTTACATGCGCAAAGGGGGGGGCTGTGTCTGATTCTGCAAAACCTTCTTCACAGTCAAAAGCTTAAAAATAAAAAAATCCTTTTCATGAAGGAAAAAAATGCCTTCTGTTTATTGTCAGGCCGTTTTCAGGCTTCTCAATGCAGCTTTTGTTTTCATTTTTAAGCGTAAGTTAGAAATTGTGTTAAGGACAGCTCCAGAATTTTTTTTTTTAACTGCTATTAAAAAGGACTGGAAATAGATTGATGAAGGACATTTTTCCCATTCTATGCCTTAGGTCCATAATCCTAATGATCTCCATTTACTGGGCACATGTGAATAAACCTATCACTGGATGTAAAGACCTAAGATGTGTGAAATAAATACGGTATCTAGCAGATGCAAGCAAGAACTTCGGAAGATCTTGGAAGGGGGAGGAATCAATTTTAAAAGGGTTTAGTTGCCAAGCTTTAGGAGTTAGGAACCTAAATCTGCCCCTTTGCAAACTGACAAGGGTTCAACACCTAAATTTAGGCACCCAAAATGTGGGGATAAAGTTAGGACAAAGAAAACAATTTGTAGGCCACCTTTGGGGGTTTATCTAAACTTTGTAATTTTATTTATTTATTTAGCATTTTTTCTATACCGACATTCATGAATAGACACATCACATCAGTTTACATCGAACCATGATGTAATGATGACCGATTGATTATAAATAAGGTTACACTCTACGATGACACCTAGTATGAAGGTCATACACTAATTCCAGCATCTCCGATGGCTTTCATGATTTGCGAGGTGGTTATACTTTTTTGTGTATTTTATATGTAACATCTACATGTAATAACCCCGATTTTATACATGGAGGCAAGTAATTTATAAAGTATGCACATATAAGTGGTGACTCTTCAAAATAGTGCACATATGTGTGCGTTTTGCCGGGGTGCGCACATGGACACAACGATTTTTATAACGTGCGCATGTCATAAAATCTGCTACCCATGTGTATATGTGTGCATATACAGGCTCGAGTGTGTAAATGGGGGGATTTTCATAGATGCAGGCAACGATGCATTAGCCCTATTTCCCAGTTTCCCCAGTAAAAGAAAACATAAACCCCCTTTTACCCTACTAACCCCGACCCTTAAAACCCTGGTAATTACCATTTTCTTTTTTAATTTCTCTACTTACACTATTCGTGGATGTGCTATTTTATGAACACAAGAGTACATATATAACAAGTATAACATTCTGCACATACATTTTAACCAGCAGAAAAAAGGGGCGAGCTAAAAGTTCCAGGGCAGGATCAGATGTACGGATGATATTTTGTAAGAGATATACACATATGCATTACCAAACTTATTCCATACACTTGTACACCTGCTAATTGACTCAAAATAGTGAAATCGGACTTGTCTGTTCGCTGCAGTTTTTGGGTGGGAGGTCTGGGTGAACTGGCGATTCCAAGTACGTATGCAAGATTTTATAAAACTGTATGAGGTAGATTTTAAAAAAAAAAAGTGTTGCGTGCGGCAAAACTCAGGGGATATGTGACTCGAGTGCGTGTTCACGTCGCGCGGATTTTAAAAGGCTTGCAGCCACGCGCGTATCTCCCAGTTCGCGGATTAAAAAAAAGGTTTGCCGAAAGGGGTGGGGCAAGGGTGGGTTAGGACTGCACCATGCAGGCGGTTACGTGCATTAGTGCGTACCGGGATCCCACAACCACGTAACTTGCTTCTGCTATGGGCTGAGTGTAAGATACCATTTAACGTATGTGCCATTTTTCTGCTTAAAACTCCTTTGAAAATTTACTCAAATTTCAGGCTCCTAAATTTAGGTGAATTTTCAGCTAAAAATGTTGGTCCCTAAGTTAGGATAGAAATCTATCTAAAATTTAGGCCATTCAATTGACCCCCCTTTGCTGTGAAGAGTGATCTGCAGGAGGCCATAGACCTTCTCTACAGAGATGGGGATCCCATATCTGAACCGCTTCCTTTCCTCACAAGGACAGGCATGATCAAGATCTCTGAGGCCAGATAGGGGGAGACAATACAGCCCTCGTTCGTAGGCAGGAAAGCTGGGGCAGAGGAAGCTGCCCACAGAGGGAAAGATGCTGGTGGTCAGAAGTGAGGTCGTTTACGTGCCACTCTATGCCAGGCTCGGCTGCTTCCAGAAGCAGTGGTCAGAGCCATCACTAGGGTAACTTTCTTCTTTTCATCTGAAACTCCAAGATGGATCATGTGAAATTTGCACCTTTTTTATTCAAAGAGCTCTGGAAGGAAAGGGGGAAGGAGGGAGTGCGTGGAAGTCTCCAACCTTGCCACCATACTTTGGAACTTCTTTGTCTGAAACTGAGAAGCAACTCCAAAGGCCGCGTGGAATAGATTGCATTCCAGTTTTGTTGTCCTCCTAGTTTGCAGGAGGCTAGGCTTTGGTTTGGACTAGTGCAAGATCTCCCTATTGTAACTAACAGAAGATAGAGCTATGCGTGAAGTAGCTCAGATAGCCAGCAAGACATATTATATGCAATCTCCCAAGCTCATTCCCACAAAGGATGCTACAGAACTTGTGGCTTTCGGTGGTCTGCTCACCTGCAGCCAGGGTGTGGTAGATTTCATCCAGGAGACTTGACGAAACAGCACAAAGACATCGTATGGACTAGCATATAGGGCGACTTGCCCACAAGGGTATTCGAAGGAAACCAAGGGGCCTCCGCAGGTACAGGCAGAGCCCAAGGTGTGTTGCACAGCAGAAAAGAGAACCCTCCCTATTCTGGGAATGCACTTTTGCACAGGACTTGCTGAAGGCCATGGACATGCAATTCAGAGATTGCCTCCCAAGGAAAATGCATGATCCCGCCACTCGATACTCTACAGACTGTCCCCAAAGACACACATGTAAGGAATCATCAGATACTTGTAAGCTCCTCTGCTGCATGGAAGACAACCCCCTCTTCACCCAGGATCCACCTTGTGCTCCCGACAGAGGCAGTATTCAGCCAAATATGCCGTAAGCTTACAATTCTGTTCGGTTTTAATTTTGTGCACCTCAATAGATCAAGATTAAACAGTACAATTTTATACAGAGCTTGCTCTATGACTAGACGATCAATCTAAGGTGAAGAATGATGACTTCTATAATAAATCATTTAATCCTATGACAGCGCAAGCTACAGAGTAACCAGGTTAGTACAGGCAGGTTGCCAGTGGATGGATACTGTCTAGGTTAATATGTTACTGCATAAATCTGTACTAAATATTTTCTGTAACATGCCTCGCAATGAGAGAGTCAATTGATTTTTTTTTTTTCCTTAACTGCATTGTGTCCGATACTGTCATCCTGAAGGCTAAAAGATGCTTTAAAGTTTGTTCAACTATTTCATTATGTAAAAACATTTATTAACTAGACTGACGTGGGCACCACCACCTTCTGTATCTGGTATTCTGTCACCACAACACGTTTCTTATGCACAATTTAAACAAATAGGTTAACTCTGTTTTTACTTGTAGATAGAGGCCTCTTCTTCAATTTTAAATTTTATTAACAGGCAAAACAAAAATAGATTCTTACTGTGCATAAACAGGAGATA
This sequence comes from Rhinatrema bivittatum, assembly GCF_901001135.1. Lineage (NCBI taxonomy): Eukaryota > Metazoa > Chordata > Amphibia > Gymnophiona > Rhinatrematidae > Rhinatrema > Rhinatrema bivittatum. Next base: position 79,967,330 of record NC_042625.1, read on the forward strand.
ACAGCAACCAGCATAGTGTGGGCCACAGAAATAAAAACAGGTAAAATGGGGATAATTCTGCAGGACCAGCCAGATTAGCTGCTGAATCATATAGACTGACCCAAGCTAATTGAAAGCACAAGGTAAAAACTCCAAGGCTTCCCAATCCTTCAGAGGCAGCTGCACTAAATATAGCAGAAGATGTGAACATGCAGGTTGAGCAGCAGTTAGCAGTATAACAGAAAACAAGAATATGCAGAATAAATCATGAGCACAGCCTTAGGAATAAAAACAGGCTGCTGTGGAAGCAGGACACTATGAAAGCAAGACAACAGTGAATAAACAGAAACACTTGTGGAGACGAGACATCTGGGAATGAACAGGAGTACCTGCCGGGTACTTCCAAATAACTTGGATTGACTACTGCAGGCTGCTGGGCTCGATGGACTATCAGTCTGACCCAATGTGGCATTTGCTTTGTAAACTTCCAGTTATGAGTTATGTAATCTAGCCTTTTTCTTTGACTGTAATGTCTGATAAGGGGTTAACTATTTTATCAATAAAGTTTATTTTTAAATCTAAATATCTATGAAATAATACACCTCTAGCAGTGCTTTTTGCTTCCAGAAACTCTTCCGTTCTGCCCCCTCCCCCCTGATATCTGAGTATTGACAGTGTTTCCACAGACTTATTCATGAGCCTTCAGGCAAAGTCCTTCCTTTCTTTTTTGAATCCTGGGACATTGCTAACATATCATGTCTATCCCTTTTTGTTGGAGCCAAATTTGGGGCTCTGTATTGTTTGAGACTATCAAAGAAATGGCTCTCCAATGCTAAAGCGATTCTCCTGGGTCAGTTTATATAGGCCTGCTCTACTAATTTTCAGGGACTTTAATTCTATTACAATCAAAATGGTCTCTGGAGGTCAAGCCTGTTCTCTCTGCTCTACTTGACATCAACAGAAAATGTGTGGGTAACAACCTAGAAAAATACAAGTGCATTTAGGGGGTCAATTTTCAAAGCATTTAGGTGCCTAATGTTGAGTTAGGTTCCTAAATTGGTGTCCTCGAAAACTGACTAAGGCTGAGCACCTACATTTAAGAGCCAAAAAAGTGGACTGTTATAGGGGTGGTTTAGGGCAGAGGAAAAACATTAGCTGCTTAGCGTTGACTTTCTCCACTCTGCACCTAATTTAGGTGCCTATATCTCGGAAAATGAATTTCAAGTCTAAATTTTAGGCCCCTATGTTTGGCTAAAAATCTTTTAAAATGTAGGGACACAAAGGGGTTGAATTAATGGACGTTTGAAACTGGGTAACTGGCCGCGAGTCGGTTAACAGGTAAAATTCAGCTTCACAAAATGGATGAGCAGGATTGAGAGCAGTCGCTGAAAATGTTTCCTTTTATATAAAAAAATTATATCTAGTATCAGTTCCTGCATGTTAGTAAGATGCCTCCCGCCTGAATCATGACAACTTTATTCTTCTTTAACAAGTGCTTGTTGGGGTCTCTTCCAGCTCTGGATAATCTGAGAGTTGGAATGCAATCCTATGCTTTGGGGCCTGAATCCATGGTATTATTGCCTCACTAGGACGACAACAGGAATTACAGCTTGTATATTCTTTTTGTAGCAACACTCGGATGTGTTCCCTTCCATGTGTCTCCCCTGGGTTGACCGGAATGGAGGTTAGCTTGCACTGCGATGGTACAGAGGGCAGTTAGAAAAGTTCTGAAGGCTGTGCTTTAGAAAGTAAGACCAAAAAGATGTAGATAGGCTAGAGGTAATCCAGAGAGAGGCAAGCAAAATGGTGCAGAGTCTACACCAAAAACTATAAGGACCTAAATAGGTTTACTCGAGAGGAGGGAAATTTAAATATCTGAAAGGTATTAAAAATGCATTAGTAAACCTTTTTCAATGGAATATTATTGAAATAGGGGTTGTGATATGAAGCTCCAAAGGGGATAGCCTCAGGAAGAAAATAATTTTTCTGAGAAAGGGTGGCTGATGCCTGAAATGCCCTCTCGCAATGGCTGGAGCTTATAATGGTAATGGAATTAAAAATAAATAAATAAAAATAAACACAGAGGATACTTACATTCAAAATGTGAAGGGGTAGCAGAACCCTGAATTAGTGGTGCCAGAGGCCTTGAGGGTAGCCAGTTAGTAGCACCATTAGCCAAGGGGGGGGGGGGGGGGGAGGTAATTGTGATAACCTGCACAGGGCAGTGGCATGACTGTATTGAGATTCTGAGAAGGCATTGGACTGTCCAGCATGGAGTGGCAGTTCTGACGGCAGTGGTAATATTGCCTCCAGCTTTCAAGAACAAATAGAGGTAACGTGCCCGCAGAAAAGTTATGACCCTAACAGCGGTGGTATGGCTTCTAAGAAGGCTAAGGTAACCTGCATACAGAGCAGAGGAGGCCAGATGTTTTGGACAAAAGCCTTGCTGGTCTTGGTAGCTGTGTGCATTGTTTAGGAAGCTTGGTCCTAACACTGGGAAGGGGACCCACCTAGGTGTGGAGGAAGATAAGGCCGGACATGGTCCTACCTGCGGAGATGGTGGAGGCTTGCACTGTAACAGATTCCAGGCACGCTCGGCAGACATGGGAGGGCAGGGGCTAGAGGTCACGCATGGGTTTTGTTTGCTTACCAATAATGGACCAATATCAACTGGGAGACGGGGTCAGTTTTGGTCTTTTTTTTTTCTGCTGTCATTTAACATGTTTGCTGTGCTATTTGAAAGACCTTCATGAAAAGAAGAAATGAGACAACAAATCGACTTAGCACGAGGACACTACCATAATAGTCAGAAGGGAGAACATAGTCGGGCTCCCTTCCCGCCAGTAACAAGATGATGGGGCGCTGAGATGGCCAACCTGGGAGCTCAGGGCTTGGCTTCTCTCCTAAGCTGCTGTATACATTGAAAGCAGTGCATGAAGGATTGCCTTGAGTTTGTTTATTCTGTCCCTCCACCCACTTCATTTTCTTTACAGCTGCTAAGTGCTGGCTTGTGGCTTGATATACTGTTTGGAAAAATTCACACATCAACCAAATTAGGAATGAAGACTTAGTGCCTTGTAATTGGCCTCCATTTGCCGTATTTATTTACTGTGCAATTAGTTAAACCAACTCTTTTCACTGTTCTCTTTCAGCTGCCAAGTTACACAACATGAGGAGGGGGGGTGCCCCAAGGCAAGACGGGGGTAGAGGAGAATTTTGATGTTGCCTCTGGGAATTCAGCTTCATCTGACAGCAGCTGTAGCCAAAAACCACAAGGCCATGAGCCACCGTATTCCTGCTCCTTCAATAGTGCTCCTTTATCACCATGATAGTGTTTATGGTTTCACACACACGGCCCTTTCTTTAACGTCAGACACTATAGCTGTGGTTGGTCCAACTAGATGGGGCCTCCCTTCTACCACCTTCTTCCCAGCCTCTGTCAAAACTTCACTGTCTGAAAAGTAAACAGAACATTAATTTCGCTGCAGTATTTCCCTTAGCCTCTCTCAGCCAGTGCTTGCGGTGGATTGAAGATGGGGTCAGTGTCTTTTAATTTGATTCTGTATATGATCCTGAATGTTTTACGAGCCAAAAGGACTTGCCAGGATTCAGACCATTCGCCCCCAGGGTGCAAGACTGGTCCCAATGTTCTATTCCCAAAGGAAGCAGGGGACTCTTGCTTGGTTGGAGGGACCAAGTCAGCCAAACTGTCCCCTCGCCATTCCCTCCCTCTGCCTCCTGCCCTCCTCACGCTGGTCTCTCTCACTCACGCTCTCCCACCTAGGAACATAAGAACATGCCATACTGGGTCAGATCAAGGGTCCATCAAACCCAGCATCCTGTTTCCAACAGTGGCCAATCCAGGCCATAAGAACCTGGCAAGAACCCAAAAATTAAGTCTATTCCATGTTACCGTTGCTAGTAATAGCGGTGGTTATTATCTAAGTCAACCTAATTAACAGCAGGCAATGGACCTCCTCCAAGAACTCATCCAATCCCTCCCTAAACACAGCCACACCAACTGCACCAACCACATCCTCTGGCAACAAACTCCAGAGCCCAACTGTGCGTTGAGTGAAAAAGAACCCTCCCCGACTAGTCCCAAATGTGCCACATGCCAACCCCATGGAGTGCCCCCCAGTCTCTCCACCATCCGAAAGAGCAAAAAACCGATTCACATCTACCCGTTCTAGACCTCTCATGATTTGAAACACCTCCATCACATCCCCCCTCAGCTGTCTCCTCTCCAAGCTGAAAAGTCCCAACCTCTCCAGTCCCTCCGCACAGGGGAGCTGTTCCTTTCCCCCCACCATCCTGGTCGCCCCTCTCTGTACCCTCTCCATCGCAACTACATCTCTCTTGAGATGCGGCAACCAGAACTGCACACAGCACTCAAGGTGCGGTCCCACCATGGAGCAATACAGAGGCACCATGACATTTTCCGTTTTATTCACCATTCCCTTTCTAATAATTCCCAACATTCTGTTTGCTTTTTTGACTGCTGCAGCACACTGAATTGACAATTTCAATGTATTATCCACTATGACGCCTAGATCTTTCTTGGGTAGTAGCACCTAATATGGAACCTAACGTGTAATTATAGCATGGGTTATTTTTCCCTATATGCATCACCTTGCACTTGTCCACATTAAATTTCATCTGCCATTTGGATGCCCAATTTTCCAGCCTCACAAGGTCTTCTTGCAATTTATCACAATCTGCTTGTGATTTAACTACTCTGAACAATTTTGTATCATCTGCAAATTTGATTACCTCACTTGTATTTTTTTCCAGATCATTTATAAATATATTGAAAAGTAAGGGTCCCAATACAGATCCCTTTAGCGCTCCCCCTCACACATGCTGATCAGTGGCAGGAAGAAGAGAGCAAAGTAGCCTCAGGCCACGTCGTCCTCTGTTATCTAGCCAGACTGCTGCTTTGAACTGCAAGGCTATAACAATCCTGTGCAGTTCAAAGCAGCAGTTGGGCCCAGAGCTGCAGAGATGGAAGATGTGGCTGATGCAGTGCCACTAACCTTCTCCTCCTGCCACTGAATGCTGCTGCCTGCCTGCCCTGAAGCCAGATCTCCCATAGCGATTCTGTGGGAAACGCTAGATTTTGGTCAGACTATAGCCTCAGTGGCCCACCCCACTGCAACTCCTCTTCTTAAGGTAACAAAAAATGTTGGCAAAGTCCAATGTGTTTAAGCTATTAAATTAAAAAAAAAAATGGGGACACACGATGGCTTGCTAAAATTTATATATATTTGCATTTATAAATCAAAGCACTTACAAAATACTTTGTATAAAATTATGAATGGAAATAAGAGAAAATAACAAAGAAAGCAATATATAATCACCACATATATTGTTAACCAACCTGGAATAAGAAAAGGAGAAGTAAAGTAAATGAGCTTACAAAGTAACATTAAAAAAGAGACCATAACAATGAATTAGCTCCTGTCTAAACCATGTGCAAGCTTTACTGATCCACTAGTGGAGTCTGGGAAGATGTTAAAACTTTCCTTGCAGCAATAAAAGATCTGAGCTGCTCAGGAGAAAAGAAAATATATGGAGTAAACCAAGACCTTAGATTCATGACATATTGTGGGATCCTTTAACTCCTATTCAGTCCTGATAAAGTGTGACCTCAATATCCTGATTACAACAATTCTAACACCTCCAGTGACTAAACTTCTGCTAATTGTTTCTAATTTTATTATTTAATCATGGAGTCAATATTTAAAGAAGCATCAAATGGCTAACTTACCTTGCTAAAATCAGCTGGATGAGTTAGCCCAGATATTCAGCAGGATAAACGTCTCACTGAATATCCCTGAACAAAGATATGCAGGAAGGCCTACCTGGGGAACTTGCATCCTAACGGGCTAGATTTGAATATTGCTGGTTAGGTTGCAAAGTTGTCTGGGAACATGTTTCTGGATAGCTTTAACTTCACTGGCAATACTCGGGCGCTATGCTGGTAGCCTAAGCCTATGTGGTAAGTGTGGTCATCAGAGCAACGGGAGATACACAGCTTTTTTTTTTTTTAATTTGGCAGGGGTTGCAGGGATAGTGGTGGAAAACTTATTGGGCCTAAAGGCCCGCAACTTTATTTCTGTTTTTGGGAGGGCTCAGGTATCTTTGGAATGGGGGTAGGAGGTGTCAGGATTGGACCGCAAGGCTCTCATGCAAGCTTTTATTTATTTATTTTTTCTCTTAAACACTGCTTAGCCAGCAATATTCTTTGAAAATTGCCTGTTAAGTTAGTTGTGCAGGAACACATTTCCGGAAACGTTTAAATATCGGAGTTACCAAATTATTCAGCTATCTCAACTCCATTCCGGAATGCCCCCCAAATGCCTCTACATTTTAGCAGAAAATTATGGAGAAGAGCCCCAATATTCAAAAAGTCGGGATTTAGCCAGATAACCTATGAGTTACCCAGCCTTTAAATATTGGCCTTCATTTATATAATACTATAAGATGTATACAGCAAACATATTTAATAGAAGTCCCTGCTCTGTGGAGCTTACCATCTAGTCAAGACACACAGACAAAACAATTAAGAGGTTTTGGGTTACCTGAAAGTGGTTAAAGTCCAAAGACCATGAGCAGGAAGAAGAGATAATAGTGGAGAGGATGCACTGAAACGTAACTCACTTTGAGCTACCATGAAAAGGTGTGAGTTACATTATTTTAATTAAACTCCATTCAATGTAGGGATCAGTAGCCTGGACATTCCTAAGAGGGTTGGTGGGGACTGGTTGAAATTGAGGAGGGGATTGGTTAAGTGTAAGGGAAGTAAGATGAAGAGCAGTTGTGAAGCCAAAGCCACTGCCCGATTTATCTGTTCGCGCCCCAGCATCCATCCAGTTCAGGGGCAGGCAACTGGTTCTTGAATACCCCAAACGGGCCTGGTTTTCGGCATACCCACAATGAATATGCATGAGAGAAATTTTCATACAATGGAGGCAGTGCATACAAATCTATTTCATGCACATTGAGGATAACCTGAAAATCTTGCAGCACACACAGACCAGAGTTATCTACCCCTGCTCTGTATAGAAAAGCTTTTTCTTGCAGCTTCACAGTCCCATCTGAAAAAGAGACCTCTCTGGTCTCCTAAACTCATGCAATACAACATCCATTTTTGTTTGTCCATTTTCTTAAAAGATATCTTAACCTACTAAATAACAACAACGCCCATTTACAGATATGATTTTGGTCCAGACCTGATTTTCTGTGCTTAACAGGATGACATGGAATTGGTTGGCACTATTCCCCCAATTGCTAGCTTAAGCTTTTCCTCCTTACCCCAAAGTCACTGCCATTTGCACAGTATATAGTTTATTTATTTTATTTATTTATTTATTGTTTTTGTTATACCGAGTTTCATGATAGGCATCACATCAACCCGGTTTACAAATAACAAGGAGTGTAAAGCATAACGTAACGTAAAAAACAATATTTTCAATAAGAACCTTGAACTTTAAATACAGTGAATCAGAAAAAGGGAGAGGGAAAGTTACAAAAAACAAGGAAAATAAACTTGGGATGGAAGGGGAGAAATTGAACAGCACAATATTTACATTTGATAAACTATGCCCTTCATAGGCCCTTCATACATTTGATAAACTATGCCCTTCATAGACACCTTTGTGCAGCTGTAAGCTCCAATACCATCGGGCATGCACAGACACAGAAGGATATGTTGTAAATCACTTTGATCTGGTTTTGGAGTGGTGATATGTTGAGACAGACAGGTGCAGTCGCACCCCCATGTGTGTCTAGGGAGGATGTACAAATAGAGTTGTGCCCAGTGCTGGTCTTCATGGGCAACAACCAGGCTTGGTTTTCAGAATGTGAATTTTTCAGATAGGCTTGCATATACTTGGTCCAAGAAAAGGGTTCATTTTGCATATTTTGGTTATTCTGAAAACCCTCCAGGACCCCTGCTGTAATGCACTGTCACTCACAGTTGACATGCATATCATTCTGTGCCTATGGGGGAAACCCTAAATACATCAGACTGAGAGAATTAAGACGATATCCCAGAAATGCATGTACCAGTTAAATGAAGGCAATTATCATTTTCACTAAATGCTACAGAATTGTTTTGGAGTTTGTCAAACAGAACAAAAATAACAGGCTGGGCAACTGAGCCTCCTGACCCTGTCTGGAATAAGCATTGACTATTTCTGTCCTCTTGTTTTCAGTTTATAATCTCCGAGAGTGACCGGGGAGCCCTCTGCAACATGCAGTGCACTCGGGACCGCCACAAGCCTATCTGCGGATCAGATGGAAAACTCTACAAATCCCTCTGCGCCTTCCAGAGGGCCAAGTGCCAGAACCCCCTGCTGGAAGCCACACCACGCTCCCAGTGCAATAGTAAGAAAGCAAACAGTACGTTACCTTCATTGTCTCTCTCTGTAGGGAGGGGATTTGTGAAATCTGGGAGGGGTAAAAGCTGAAGATTAGTTAAGACGCCATTCATATTTATGTCCTAGATTAATAAAAACCCAGTCTACAGAGGAGAATTATTAACATTACACAGCTGTAGATTACAAGACCTAAAGCTTCTTATATTATGCGCTGTCACATGAAATGTGCCTTGCTCTCAGCACAGTCCTTGACAGAACCCCTTCCTGTGGCATGGCAGTCATTCTCTGTTGGGAGATGACTTTGCTGAACTCTGTGCGTGGATTAGGACCTGCCACTTTCCCGTGGAGACGTTTCCTGTGGGTTATGAAGTTTCTAGCTGGGAGAGGCCAAGGGGGGGAAAGTATGTTGGAGATGTATGGAATGTCCCTTCCAGCAGAGGTGGTGAAGGTAAAAAAACAGTAACAGAATTCAAGAAGGCCTGGGATAAGTGCAGAGGATCCTTAGAGATGGAGAAGTCAGGGAAACGCCAGAGATCAGCTGGGGTCTGTCATTATTCTGGGAACAAAACTGAGCAGACTGGATGAGGCTAATGGCCCATATCTGCCATCATGTTCTCTGTCATATTCTGTATTAAGTTCTAAGCCCTTGCTGGCTGCTGATTGGGATCACTTAGCTTTTGGCCGTCTGCAAAACCATAAAATACTCTGTGGTAATGCTTCAGTGAAACTATTAATGCTCTTCTGTCTCATAGCACTATAAAACATTACACCATCCATTAATATCCCTTTTGTAGCTTGTCTAAAATGTTTCCAGAGCAAATGGCTTTTAATTTAAACAATTTGTCTTTTTTTGCAGGTGAATCTTGCTACATTTCTGATGGTAGCCTTTCAGCCTAGCTACAGATTAGATTTGAGTGTGGGATTGAGGTGCCTGTCATGTGCCTCTGAGCACTGTAGTTTCATTGCATTTACTGCTAGCTCTTCTGTATCTCAGCACTGAGCTGCATCACAGTATTCACTAATAACTCTTCTGTTTTTGCTCAAAGTGATATAATCACTGGTGGACCCATTTTTGCCCCTTATATCTATGAAGTCAACTTTTTTTTTTTCTTCAGAAATATCCCAGGGCATAGTGTATAGGATCTTGCTAGATAAAAGAAGGTTCTACAATGACATCCTACTTTCTTCTCCAGTGAATGAAGAATCAAGAAGCCGTTTGACCAGAAATGAGAGCCCCCTGTGTGCCTTGTGTTCCCTCTTCTATAAATATGACCTTTTTGGCTTTCCAGATGCAAGTCTGACCAGATGCCAGGAGGACCGTGCAGCAGCACTTGCCCAAGCCCGAGGCCCGTCCCATTCAGTCTACGTCCCAGAATGTAAAGAGGACGGCTCCTTTCTACAGGTACTCAGAGGGACACAGGGGCTGACTTCTTGCTACATGTTTTTCTCATATTGTCAGCTTTATTTTCCAATTTCTAATGCATTTTACCAGCAAGATGGGAGCAGTCGTATTCCCTCAAAACAAATGGATCAGGAATGATCCATACTTATGCAGTGTTCACTGTGTAAGTATTCCTAACTAAACAACATTTCTTTGGAGGGATCTGTCCCCTTTATTTGACAAAACAATCCCAAAACTATATCTTCACTTTGCTTGCTTACTGCAATTTGTTTGTCAGTGGGTGATTAATATATCGCCCTCTTTTTTTCACAATCTCTTTATTTGGTTTTAGGCATTGACACCCAATAACATTAAGATTCTTATAACAAGTGTGAAAGTCATTATTTATCTTTTTTTTTTTTTTCCAAGTCAAATCCATGTGAAGAATAGGATAGATGGCCCCCTCGGTCTTACCAATATTACCAAACTACAGCCATGTATAATAGTGGTGTTCTTGCAAAAAAAAGGTTTCATTTTTATTTTTTTGTTTTGTTTTCTTTAATTTTGCTGTTTTAGCCCATGCTAAATCATTTTAGCATTCACTAAAAATGACTAAATGAAAGGAAGTTTCAGATTAGAAACGACACACAATGAAATCACCCATTTTCATTGTGTTTTGCTTGTCGTTCCAAAACCAATAGCACATACCTATAATATGGGTGGGTGCCAGCGGCTGCAGACAGGAAGCGGTGGCCAGAAACAGACTTTTTTTTTTAATAGAGTAGTGTGGTTGCCATGATAGTCCCACAAAGACATGGGACTAGCCTTCAAAGGCTGCTCTTCTCTCTTCATCAGGTTGGTGCAGAAGGAGCTCATGTTGCATTGACCTGATGAAGGCTACAGAGCTCTCCAATGCTAACCACAAATGTGTTAAGTTTGGTGCCAAGGGATCTTCTGCTGCTTGCCTATTGACCCTTTTTTTGTACAGAAATGGGCAAAAATGAAAAAAAAAGGGGGGGGCAGGGCCAAGCACACTGCATAATTATATTCAGTGGAGTTTATTAGTACTTTGCATATTAAATTCCAGTTAATGTAAGGGTTAGGTTTTAAACCCTGCAATAGCTTGCAGGCCAGGGTGATTTAAGAACATAAGAAAATGCCACACTGGGTCAGACCAAGGGTCCATCAAGCCCAGCATCCTGTTTCCAACAGTGGCCAATCCAGGCCATAAGAACCTGGCAAGTACCCAAAAACTAAGTCTATTCCATGTAACCATTGCTAATGGCAGTGGCTATTCTCTAAGTGAACTTAATAGCAGGTAATGGACTTCTCCTCCAAGAACTTATCCAATCCTTTTTTAAACACAGCTACACTAACTGCACTAACCACTGCACTAACCACATTCTCTGGCATTGAATGAAAACCCCTCCATGGAATTTCCCTTTGAAACTTTGGGGCCAGCTCGGGGATTTCAAAATGAAATCCTTGTGCGTTGTCTGCCATCTTCTCTCTTCCCCCAGCCCAGAGGGGGAGGAGACATTTTCAGCCCTGGGTAACTGTTTAATCACCCGGGTAAAATCGTTTGAAAACTGAACTCATAATTAAGAGGCTTGCCTGGCCTTCTTTCTTTCTATAAATCTCAGTGAAAACAGTTGTCTGCCTTTGATCCCCACACTCCCACTTTGCGAGTTCCCCCATGTTGAATCACTTGTTCTCCATCTGCGTTTTCTGCTATGGGGATCCCTGCGTCGAGGATCCTATTCCCAGCTCTCTGCTCCGTGACTCTGCACCCTCGGCTTTCTGCTATACTGTCACTAAACACCACCAGATCTAATAGTGCGGTTCCTGTTTTTCCAGGGGGTATAGTTCCTCCTCATTCTCTTTGGTGCCAGTATTTTATTGTGTTGTGACAACTCTTTGTTTTTTTTCTTTAAAAGGTATTAAAGCTGGTTGTATTTAGCTGCTTCTGTTTTCCTGCTGTATCACAGGTGCAGTGCCACAAGCAGACCGGCTATTGCTGGTGTGCCACCACAGAGGGCAAACCAGTCAGTGGCACCTCCGTCCTCAACCACACCCCTAACTGCACAGGTACCCCCCCAAGTTTCTCTTTCAGCCTCAGATACATTTTATGCTGTAACTGGTGACGTCTCCACCATCCCTAGCATGTTTTCCTTCCACATTACTAGCACAGCCTCCTACCCCCCCGTTACCGGTACAGAGAGTCGGACATCAGCAGGGCTCGTTTTAAAAGGAGCTCCCAGCTCTTCCATGCCACAAGTCCTCCCGCATTGCCCAAAGTATTACTAGGATTAGGGCATTCTGAGACTTGACGGAGAATGAAGGAGCTTAGAAAGGGAAAGAAGCAGCGAATACAAAACTTATAAATAATTGTGTCCTTTCCTCTCTCTCTCTTATCCTTTTCTTCCACTCTTCTGTCTCTTGTTCCGTCTCTCTCATTTTGTCTCATTCAGGCCCTTACCCTGCGAGACCTTTATGGCCAGACCTAAACTCATCGAGGAGAGGTAAGCTTCTCTAGCTCCAAGCTATGCCAGTAATGAGGGCAGTGACCCAATCAAGTGCCAACTGCACAGGTCACTAATTAGTCAAGTGTCTGGGTTCTGAGTCTACTAACCAGCTAAGCATGCGATTGGCACTTGCACAGGAGAGGAACCATTGGGAGGATTGGAGAGAGCTTCCCAGCAAAACCTACGATTCGGGTCCTCAGGACAGCCGATGTGCTAACTTCCACACACTTATCTATTTATTTATTGAAAAATATTTATATTCCACTTCTATCAATAGTATGTGCTAAGCAGATGAAAGAACATGATTATACGTTAGCAAAACAGTATAAAACAAAGGTACAAACTCTTTACTGCTGCCAGGCCCAGGGGAACTCTCTCTCTCCCCCGCCCCCCCCCAGTGCAACCACAGTCATTGGGCTAAGTCAGAACAGCTCAACACAACATCCTGACTCCAAATGCCCACTAGGAAACATCGACAAGGTGCCAGCTGCTCCTTTCTTTGGTCTGTGCGACGTTATGCTTTCAGTGAATTACTGCCTCGCTTTGTGCCAGGCCGTGGCGAATGCTGGTACCAAGAGCAAGCAGCCCCCTTTCTGTTCCTATTATTCATGGGAACTGACAGGCTGGTGTTTCCCTTGTGAGAATGGGGCTCTGAAGATGGTGCTAGAAGTGGAACCCTAGCCGGTGCATGACTTTTTTTGTTTTGTTTGTTTGACTGTCCCACGCCGTTGGAAGAGTAGATGGCATTAACCTCTGTAATAGCTGTGTTTGCCCTTTTTTCTTCCTTGCAAGCAGAAGAAGTGGTGAGACCTCAGCCAACCCGAGAGAGCCTTCCAGTCATTGCACAGCACAAGGAAGAAGGTAAATCTGGTTCTGCGCTCAGCCGTGGACCTCTCGAAACACCCAGCAACAGCCTGTAAGATTGATACACATACGATCCAAGCATAGGGCCGGAGACCTTTGGCTGTGGGAGGAGCTGGGGTGGATCACCTAACCCTATGTAAGGACCATTGCTAAAGCAGGTGGCTTACATCTACTGGAAAAGGAAGCAGTTCTGCCCAGCACTTTTTCTCAGTGACGGCCACACAACCAAAGACACATGAAAAGTAACTATTTATATTCGCAAAGAATTTGGGGAGAAATTCATTTATTTTTTGTCCTTTTGCATAAACTTTCACTATTGGGACTGATGTCAAATCTTTAGTACGAAAAGACAAAAAGTGGCATATTCTTTGAAACTGATGGTGAATTTTCTGTGAAATCAATGTGCTTCTATGTATGGAGATGCAAAACAGAAAATTATGGCAGTCCATATTGATAGATACCATGGGACTTGCCCGGTTAAGTCTGCAGCTGAATACGCCTGCCCAAATTTACTCTGCTTAACTTCAGGACTGTGCTTTACCTGACCAAATCTGCATCGTAAGTTTATCCAGATAGCGCTCAATATCGGTGCTGTCCAAATAACTTTGGACCATGCCCTCAGAATGTCCCCCCCGCCTTGCCTCTTTATCTGGTTAGGTTTTACCCAGGTAGAATATTATCCAGATGAAATCTTGCAGGTCAGTGGACGGAAAATTGAAATCTTGGTATCGCCGTCCTCATGAAGAACATAGAAGAAAAAGGTCTGCAGTTTTTTTGCGTTGTGTGCTTTGGGAAGCAGAGGAAACGTTTGTGCATTTCTTCATATAAGAATCTCTCACGGAGGACCTTAATCACGCTGGACTTTCCCCTCACCATACTTTAAAAAAAAAAAAAATCTGTATTGTTTTCCAAGGGTTGAGGTACATTCTTGGGTTTGATGTAATAAGACTTGAGTAAAACAGTGCACTTTTTTTTTTTTTTTCTGCACATGCTAAAAAGAATTAATTCCTGATCCAGGAATATGCTAATGTATTGAGTTAAATGCACATAGCCAAAAATGTGCATATAAAAAAAAAAAAAAAAAGAATAGCACCCACAAGTCATGTTTAATGTGCATGAACCTTGGTTTTGGAGCATAAAACTGAAGACATACTAAAGCATAAAGGTAAAAAAGTGCTTATTAGCACCAGTGTCACAGTTGTCTTCAAGGCTGCCACTTACAGTAATGTGACTCTCCACTGCGCAGCACTGGCTGTGCATACAACTATTGCTGTTGCCGCTTGCTTCTCTGGTTCATCTCGGTGCAGAAGAGTAGCTGGCAGCAGAACTGCATGACAACAGGGAAACGGAGAGATGGTTGGCACAAAACTGCAATAAATCTAGGGAAGCATGAGATGACCGCATTGTACAATTGTGACAACTGCACTACTGTAAGTGCTCTCCCCAAAGAGCTTATGTAACGACAATCAATAGCACATACAACAATTTTGCATCTATGATTCAGAAATCCTGAGGCAGAATCCCCTGGCTTAAGTGTCCAGAGGGTGTCTGGATTCGGATACCCCAATGCTTTGTCTGTTTGTTTTTTCAGGTTTGTAATTTAACTCCTGGTCAGAAGTAGAGTAAAGTTAATTCACATTTCTGGGGCTACTGATGCCAGCATTGTCCCAGACCAGGGGTTCCTATCCAGGACCACCACATCAGGAAGACACTGCTGCACAGCAAGTTAACTTTACTCTGCCTCTGACCAGGCATTAGGAAAGCTTGCATTCGGGCTTTAGGGATCTACATGGGAGCCTGCTAATGTGTGGGTACATTTTTGTGTACATAGTAAAGTAGTAAACATAACTATGCTTCCCTAACACACCTATTATATTGGGACCTTTGGGTGTTAGGCTCCTAAATAAGCCCTTTTGAAAATTTACCAGGCTGAGTTCCTAAATTTAGGTTTTTTTGTTTCCTGAGGCTCCTAAATATAGGAGCTTAGAAAGTGGATGGCTACAGGGATGGGGGGGGGGGGGGGGGGGGGGGGAAGGTGCTTAAGCACTGATTTTCAGCATTAGGAACTGAATCTAGGAAAACGAATAGCAGATGGAAATTCAGCTGAAACGAGGGGCCTAAATTTTGGCACTGCCTCTGATATCCTTAAGGAGTGAAGGACAATTGTCAGACTGTGCGTTAGGGGGGAGAGAGTCCGCAGATATTTTTTACCTGCAGATTTTTGCCCCGGTTTTCAAACAGGAAGTGGGCACATGCTTTTGCTCTGAAACTTGCCGTGGGTACAAAGTGCCCACAGATGTTTGCATCTGCGTCTTCTGCAGGTACTTTTTTGTTTTTTCATGGGAAAACAGCAAATGTAGATTTGAAAATGCAATCCACATGTGTGTGTTTTTTCCCTTCCCAACATAATCTCTGGGAATGCTTCTTCCTAATGTGGCTAAAAATCTGAACATTGTGGAACCCCAGGGGTACTGGTAGCTGATTTTACACACACAAAGTTATCTTCCCAGCAACACAATCGCACAAATGACTGGGAACCTTCCCAGTGATACTGACACTCAGACCTCTTCCTGTCTCTTGAAAATTCTGTGCATGGTTCTTTGTGGGTCCAGGGATTTTTTTTTTAATTATTATTTTATTGTGTTTCAGAAGGAACTTCTCTGCCAGTTCTTATACCAATTATCATCCCAGATGCTAAACCAAATCGCACAGTGAAACGGCCACAAGGTAAGCACCCAGCATAGGGGAGAAGGAAGAGGAGAGCACCCAGCTTATGGGAGAGGAGTGAGAACATCAGTTGCAGGGAAAGGTGGGGGGGGGGGGGGAGGGACAAGGACGAGAAACCCACCAGTACAAGACAAGGCGTATGCTGCGTAATCCTTGAGAGAGTCGTGCAAGTGGTATGTCCTTCTTCAGAATATCCCCCTTCATGTGAGCGTGAACGGAGAGATGCCGTGGATGAGGCCCGCCAGCACCAGCATGAGGGCGCCTTTATCCCCGAATGTGAGAGGGACGGGAGCTTCAGGTCCGTGCAATGCCATCAAGCTACCGGTTACTGCTGGTGCGTGCGCAAGGAGACAGGGAAACCAATCCCAGGAACGTCCTCCCGGTCAGTACCTCGCAGACACAAAACACACCGAAGTGGCATGCACAGAAAAAAAAAGACAGGCACGCCCACGAACAGGCCCTGTGCATTCGTAAGCACACTCAGTAAGGCACACGCCCACAGACATGGGCAACCCCAGAAGATACACCACAGACACACGGCATATGCACAGAGACGAAGCCAGAACGTTCATTAACGCAGGGCGTTCTCTATTTTCCATACAGAACCTTTCCTCCACACTGTGAATCTGACTCCACGGCAAAAAGCGCAGAAATGGTTTCTCTGTATCGTGAGCGGGTCCTTCCGGGTGAGCAGATGCACAAGGGGAAGAGAACAGCGCACTCGCCTCCTGCAGAGCCTACAGCGCACATCTGCCATGTTTGATGGGTCTTTTCTCTTACATAGGCTGTCCGGGGGCTAAGAAGACAGACTTTCTGTCCAGTGTGGTGAAAGCACTAGTTTCGGATATGATGCAGTCCAGGATGTTGCCCCTCAGTTACAGGAGGTGAGTGTGTCAGTATTATCCAGGGGGGGGGGGGGGGCAGCGGCAGGGAGCAGAGTTCCTATAAATATACTGTATAGGCAGAATTGCCACTGCACACTCTTTTAGTCAAAAACACATCTATCATTCACCATGCACGCCCATCTTCAACAATCTGACCTGCCACTGATTCTCCTTTCTTTGCCTCAGGCCTGTATTCAATAACCAATAATGAAGTCTCGAACTTCCTGTTAATCAGGAACTTCCTAAGACGAAAAAAAAGAACATTCAACCATTTTTCCTCCTAAAATATTCCCTCACTCACCGCACTTTCTTGGGAAGGAGAGTGCCCTCCCCTTGGCCTCATAAATCTCCTTTTTTTCCCCCAAGCTTTTACAGTCTAACACGTACGGTAAAATAAATCCAAATCTTTTCCTTGTTCTTTGGAAATGTGAGCTTGGGTCGTGCTTGTTCAGGAGCCACCTTGGGTCTGGGCTGGTTTTGTCATGGCGTACCTTGCATGGCCTAAGGAAAGCTTGGGTGCCGCCTGCCCTCGTTCGTAGAGCAAGAGAACCAACAAAACCCAAACGAGAAGGACCCCTAGCAGGCAGGGGCGTGCAGTGGGGTGGCCAAGGCTGAAGCAGTAGTTCAGCGCCCCTAAGGGACACCTGGTGGACTGACATAAGAGCCGTAGGAAGCTGCTTTGGAGCTGAGGGCCTGTCGGCCACCCTAAGATGAAAAACACAGAATGCCAAATGAAGTAGAGGTGCCAGTCCAATGTTTTCTCTCCTTTCAAAGACTACTTGATGAGAGTCCAGGACCCACACTGGAGGAGCGGGTGGTGCGTTGGCACTTTGTGCGCCTGGATAAAGATTTCAGCAGTACGCTCAATGAGTGGGAGATCCGGCCCTTCAAGGTTTACGTGAAGAAGAACACGCGGCCCAAGCGCTGTGTCCGGAAGTTCATGGAGTACTGCGACGTGACGAATGACAAACTCATCTCGCTGCACGAGCTGAAGGGGTGCTTGGGGCTCAGCTAACACGGCTCTGTAAGTCAGTACCTTTGCAGGTAAATGCATGTACAACCCCCCCCCCCCTCCCTCCCTCCCTTGTAGGCAGATGCATTCACAAAGGGGCCCCCATTTCTTTGCTTCTTTGAAATAAGTGCGCCCGCCCTCTTTCTTCTGCCTGGTTTCCTTCTGAATCTTCAGCAAGTTCCATATTTTGGGCGGGCTTGCTTGGTGCCCGACCCGCCTTTAGTGTCCAGCCCGGGGAAACTGTGTTCCTTCCAGGCTGTAGAACCTTTTTATTGTCTTAAGATGAAGTTTTGGAGACTACTTACTTGGATGTCATTTCCTCAGAGCTCCTCCACATCACTTTCAGATAATGCTTGTAGTATGGGCATGGGTTAATTTCATTTTGTTGGTGATCAAAGCCCCCCCCCCCCCCCCCCAATGATATCTTATCCCATCTGTGGTCAAAAAGCAGGAAAGGGCAATCCCCAATCACTCCTGCCCTGCTGGAGGCGTAATCCAAAAATAGCCTTGACTGACCATTGGCCAGAACCATTTTGGATTACGGCACCAGCAGGGCAGGAATGACTGAGGATCACTTCATCCCCCTTTTTGACTACAGATAGGGTAAGATACACAGGGAGGAGAGGAATGGGACACTTTTTTGTTAGTGTTGTGCCTAGTGCAGAGACGGCCTGTTTCGTAGGTAGACAACTGAAAGCTGCTAGTGAACAGATGCCTTGTATTACCCCGCAAGCAACACAGAAGGTTAAAGTCACAACAGAGACAGAACATAGAAAAACTGTAAAATATAACAATTAGCCAGAAGGTGGCATCAACCTGTAAGTGAACATTAGTAACCTTTTTTTTCTTTGTTCAGCATATGCACAACTTTCTATTGTAAAATGTCCTACAGTCTGTTAGAAAGCTCTGAAGGTAGCCTACTGCGAGCGTAGTCGTGCATGAAGCTGCGGCTGATCTCTCCTGGCTGACATGTATGCCTGCTTGCATATATTACTCCTTTTTGTTGTTTTGTTTGCAAGCCTGAAATAATCTGCCAATGCACACAGGATGGCTTGTATATCCTTTCTGTTCCTCTGTAAGGCTCAAATTGTGTTTATAAACATAGGGATCCATATGTAGCCATTATCCAGCTGAGCTGGTATTTCCAGCTAACTTTAGGGCAAGTCTTCAGTGTGACTAAGGTATCCGGCTAACCCAGCTCCTCCCAGTTAGGCCTCTGCTCCGCCTACCATGTAGCCAGATCAGTAGTTTATCTGGCTAAGTGGCAGAGGCTGCTGATCCCAAGCAGATATTCAGCCGCTGCCACTTCTCTGGATAAGTCAAAACGTATTCAGCTAAGCGGCATTGAATATGGACCTCGGGGCAGTAGCATTCAGTACCTATCACCCTGCCCCGTGTAGCTGCCTGTACTTCAGCTGGCTTCTCATTTCAGCCTGTGCTTAGAGAGTAGCCTTCAAATCCTGCCCTGAGATTTTCCCAGTTGTTACTTAAGTCACCACTGACCTTGATGCCTTCAGAGAGAGGGAAGGTGTTAGCTGCTGCCGTCACACAGAAACACTCCTTGTGCTTCAGCATCCTCAGGATGGCGCAGGCAGTCCTAAGACGATCAAAGCCATTGCAAACCATGCCTTCTGCACACAGTTCCTGAGCCCGCTGCACTCTGGAAACTCTCTGCCTCAGATATAGGGAAGCAATGGAGGTTTAGATACTCCGGAGCCCATGTTTCATATGTAGTAATAAAGACAACTGAAAGCTGCTAGTGAACAAGTGTCATGTGGTATTACCCAGCAAGTAACTTTTCCATAATTCATAAAAATGTATACTAGAATGGTTTATAGTTAAAACAAGACGACATTGAATGCTGTTATAATTCTGCTAAAATAAGAATAAAATAATGCAGAAAATATGAATTTGATGAACATTAAATAATAAAAGAAAATGGTACATAAAAGTGCTAAACTTAACACGGAATAATAGCAAATGCTCTAAAGCAAAATAATCGGAAACAGGCTAGGTAGGAAGCCAAACTATGATTTATAAAAACACAAAGTTAAAATAACAGAGACTGGATGTTGGGGAAAAAAGGTAAAATACAACAATCAGTCACAAGGTGGCAGTCTATAAATTGAATTTAACATAAAAGTGAATTCAATATGTGCAACACAGAAAAAGTAATGAAAAGTGATCAAGCTAAATTAACATCTGTATCATAACTTTTAAAACTAAATGGAAAATGAACAAAATGCTTAAAGAAAGCAATCTCTAGCTTATATTGGTCCACTGAAAGGTATTGCAGCCTGGGAAGACTCTGACATTTTTGTTAAACTCTGAATCTAAACAGAAACTATAGGAACAGACGGAAAACATTTAGGACATCCTAGTGGCCAGATTTAGGACCCATTATTTCAGGGTTTTGAAAGGAGGCTGGGTACATGTAGTCTGGCCAAGGACTGACACTGCAGTGACTGGACCACAATAACGTGAGAGAGGATATAAAATAAGGGGGAGAAAAAATCCCCAGTGTAGTCGCAAATGGAGGCTCACGGCACCAGCTCCCAGGCCTGGTTTGGGCTGAGCTGCAAACAGGAGGAAACTGCCAGCTCAAAAAAATACCCCCCACTCTATTTCACTATGGTTAAGAGCACGTAGAAACCAGGCACAAAGAAGCATCCTCGTGGAGAGCAAAAGCAGGCCTACGAGAGAGGTCTCGCGCAGCTGCATGGAGTGAGACTCCCATTTCTCAAAGCCAGGACGAGGAGTCCAGCTGCAGGAGCTCTTTCATGGTTTACCCGCCCATGCCCACGCATACGCCGTCTGCGGCCTTGGATGAAGCATCCACTAACCCCAAGGCATCACCGATGACTTGAATTCCGCTCTAAACACTCTGGCAGTCATAGGCATGCATGCCCGCACGCTTAGGGGATGGAAATCTAACGAGCAGGACCAAGTGATCCTGTTGGCTTGGAGTTAGCTGGAGTTACTCTCTGGGTGACACCGTTGCACTGACCCTTTCTGCTCTTTGGTTTTTAACATCTTCTCTTTGCATTGTCTCTTCTTCTCGGTCTCTCCTCTTGGGGTGCTGCACTCTTCTTCAGCTTTTTCTTCCTGTCGGTCTCTCCAGCATGGCCCACCAGGGGTCATTTTTCAAAATGGATTGGGGGGGGGGGGGGGGCCTGTCCTTGGGAGATGGACACCTATACTGGCGCCTTCAAAAACTGATTGGGAATGCAGGCCCCTAAGAAGTGGGGAAGGCCAGGGGGGCCATGGTCAAGTTGGAGGATGTAAGTTAGGAGCTTAAATTGAGGGGGGGGGGGGGGTTCCTAAAGTTAGGAGAATTTTCAGCCCAAAAGCCTAGCTGCCTAAGTTTGACTGAAATCTTTCCTAACTTTTGGCACCTGAGATGCCTTAGGCAGGCACTTGGTTTCTTTTGAATATCGGCCTCTGGTCTCAAGGTGAAAGTAAGTGACTCTGTTCTGCATTAGTCAACTCCATTGTGGAAGCTGAAACCTGCAAAACAAGCGAGGAAAGCCCAGTCCTGCCTCGGCTAACGCGCTGGGATCGCTCCAGTCTCCTCTTTGCCATCGGGGCTTGTTCTGTTCTGTGATTTTTCTCAGCTTCTTGACATTACCTGGGAACAGATCGGTTCCAGTTTTGCAGGGGTAATTTTCAAACCCTTCTTTTTGCGCCTGAAACCTAGTTTTATGCTCATAAATGACTTATTCTAAAACTGACCCAGACTCTGTGCACGTAAATTTTACAGATGTAACCCGGTTTCACACGCACTTTATTTGCACTGGGGAGGGGCAGAGGGGGCAGAGGGGAGATGGGACAGTTGTATGCATGGACATGTACCCACATTAAGTTATGCCCTCCAAAGAGGGTGAATGCATGTATGGACTCAGCCAATTTCTCAACTATTCTCAAAGCTAACTTACACAGCTTACGTTCACTCTGAAAATGTGCAGTGTACCTGCAGACTTAACCGTCCACCTCCATGATTGCAATATACTGAAGACAAGGAAGAAAACTGTTTGTGCTTATATACAAACAGGTGCGTTTTCAAAAGGAGTTACATGCATCAATGTAACTACTGTTTGTAGCAATTTTTGAAAGCCATTTCTGTGTCTAAAGTGCACTCACACATGTAAATCCTATGGACAATTCAACTATTGTAGCAATTTTCAAAAGCCCACTTACTTGAATAAGTGCATTTATTTGAGTAAAACCTAGTTTTGCATGTAAATGTTTTTAAAATTAGGCACAAAGTGTGGAAGCTTAGACTGGAATGTCGGTTTTGTTTTTTTAATTCCAATTTACAGGGGATTCTAGTGGGTGTGAATTGCATTGAATTACCAGGGAACCAAAATATAAAAGTTGAGTTAAACCATTATTGTTTCTTATGGAGAAAACAAATCCACTTGAGAAATTTGAATTGGAAAAAGAGCGAGATCTTTACATTTAGGCCGAAGTTTCACGCACTGTGCTCTGCTTGCAGGTATTCGGAGGTGTGCTGTGCATTCTCCCCTGCGGAAGGAGAGGTCCTGCTCCCGCTCGTGCATCCATGCTGCCTCACCCGCTGGGAAGAAGTCCTGCTCCAGCTCTTGTGTCCCTATTGTCTCACCTGGAGGGGGGGGGGGGGGGTTAAAAAGATCCTGCTGTAGTTCTTGCAACCTTGTTTGTTCATCCTTCTGCTCCTTCACCAGGTGGGGAGAGGTCCTCTTGTATACCTGCTTTCTCGCTTGGGGGTAGAAGGGAGAAGTCCTGATGAAGCTGATGCATCCCCACTCTTTCACTCCCCTCCCCCCTGCAAGAGAGAGAGAGAGAGAGAGAGATCCTGTTCTTGTATCCCTGCTCCCTCATTTTTTTGAGGGGGGATAGGAGAGGTCCTGCTCCAGCTCTTGCATCCCTGCTTCCTGGGGTATAGAAGGCAGAGGTTCTGCTGGGGTTGTTATCTCTGCTCCCTCACCCATAGGTAGGAGGGGAAGAGGTCCTGCTCCCTCACCCATGAGCATAGGGAGGGAGAGAGAGAGAGAGGTCCTGCATGACAAATCTTCCTTCTAATCCAGGGAGAAGTCCTGCTCCCACGTTTCCATTCCTGCTTTCTGAGCTGCGGGACAGGTCCTGCTCCATTGCTTCTTTCTCATCCCAAGAGTTATCTGCTCCAGTTTTTCCTTCCTTGCCTTTTGATTGCACTATGAACTGCAGAATGTGTCGTAACGATGTCGGGGGTTGATCAGGCCCTTGCAGTGCTAGACCTGTTGGTCCAGCACAGGCTACTGAGATAGTAAATGACTGTTAGCGATCACTGCAGCTCAGTCCTGAATTTCTTATCATGTAGATGACAAGACATAGGAGGAGTTGTTTTTCTCTATTTATACTGGTATATAGAGCTTTTTATATATATATATATATAAAAAAAAAAAATTCCCACAATATTTCTTTTCATTATAATGTATTCATAAAATATAACCTTTATTACTGATAAATTATGGAATTATAGCACTGTATATGTTTCCTTATAGAGGATGTCATAAAATACAAAGCAGTTTGCATGAATTTTGAATCCAGCATGCGTGTTGTGCTGGGTAGGACCAGATGCAGGCAAAAAAACAACAAAGGCCGCTGCCTACAGCGCCAAATATGCCGACCAAAGAGGAGCCTACCTCTGCCTGTTATAGGGCAATGTAGCGGCCCAGCTTGAAAGGGGCACAGCCATGGCCCTCTTCCTATGGGTGACAGAATCTCAAAACCAGCCCTTGTCTGGATGGTGAAGGAAGTGTGGGTCTGGTCTCTGCCTCCACCAATGCAGCAGAGATTTGAATGGATCCTGAATTTCTCCTGTCTCCAGTGAATTAGGTTGGGGTTGTTTTTTTTTAAGTGTTGGAATCAAAACTGTCCAAAAGACATCAGGACATACAAAGAACATGGGCGCGAAGAGAGGAGTGAGATGAGGGTGCATGCTTTCCCCACTGTAGAAATTCAGTTTGCAAACCGGATCAATCTCGGCCGCTTTGAAAGAATGTGAAGCAATGGCATAAAGCTGATGAGTAATCGATGTCTTAGCGATACAGAGCTATCTAGGAAAGACCTACTAGAGAGAAAAAAATGTAGCTTGTAGGGGCAACTTTCAAAGTCTGCATTTTGGGACAAATTGCATGGCTACTCTTTATTCACAAACTTTGCCCCAATTTTCAATGCAAAAGTACATGTGGTTGTTGGCTTTAAAACTTGTCATAGGTGTGACAGTAATTTACAATTATTAATCACTTTATCTTAATAGCCAGAGGTGGACCCTTGGGCCAAGGTGGGATTGACAGTACCCGCAGGGCAAGCCCTACGGGTCCCCACCGTCGGTAGGCGGAGCTGGCTGATTGACGGAGGGTGGCTGGAGCTTTGTCAATACCAGCCCTCGTTCCCCGCAGGTTGAGCCCTTGGGTACCGGGGCTGGCTGGTCTTAGGTGGGCCTCCGTCGGAGGTCTTCTCGGAAGCGATGAGCGAATCAGCCAGGGGCCAGCAGCGGTGACTGAGATCAGAGAACAAGTCCAGGCAAGGCTGAGTTCAGGAGAACCGGGCGCCAATGGGAACTTGGAGCAGACAGGGGGCACCAAAGTAAGAACAGGCCGGAGCCTGAAAGGCCAAGTCCAGAGTAGATTCAACAGAGCTGTGGTAGAACAGGCTAGGATCAGAGCAGGCGGCAGGCAAGGAGGAGTGGCGAATGGACACGGGTCAAAACCAGAGTCAAGCAGGAACGTAGTCCGACGAAGCAGGGGTCAAGCCAGGTATCAGTCAGTAGCATAGACAAACAGGGTAGACATGGAACTCAGGAGCAGGTACCAGGAGCAAGGCAGGGTCAGGAATCAGGAACACAGTCGAAGCAGGAACAAACCGGGAACCAAGAACATAGTGGAACGGAGGAACAGCAACTAAACACACGACAAGCGTGGAGACCTGTTGCCAAGGCAAGGAAGCACTGGCTGGGCCCGGCCTTATATACTGGGACCCAGTGACATCATCATCTGGGGCCGCGGGCTGGGAGCGCACGGGCGCACCTAGGAAGAGGCGTGGTGCGAGATGGTGGCGTCTCCCCGCGGAGCAGGAACATCCACGGAGGAGCTGGGAGCAACGGGAGCCGCCCAAGCATGGAGGCAGCTGCCCACAGCCGCAAGAGAGGTGGAACCAGGCGCTGGAGCAGGCAAACGGGGGTAAGTGGGCCCGACCATGGGCCTGCCACAGCCGGCACACGCAACAGCATCTAAACCTAAAAAAACAGAACATTTTAAAATGCATACTTTCCTTCCTCATCACAATTGTCCTCCCCCCCCCCCCCCCCCTCCCCAAACATCAATCAAATTTAATATATCCAGGGAACTAAATCTCAATCTCAACCAGCATGCCGCATCCACTCCCTAGCCCACCTAATGCAATCAGTCATCAAATCCCTGTCTCCAATAACCTTCCATTTACTCCTCTCCTGCTTTCACACATTTGCACCTATGTTTTTTTCTGGGGCTTCTTTTTTTCCTTGAAAATAATTTGCGTAGAGTTCAAAATGCAGTCTACATGAGTTATTTTCCCTCCCATGACCAAAATACACCCCAATAATTCCCCCATTTACTGCAGCTAAAAGTACAAAGTGTATATAATTTTATCCATGTTTGTGGTTGCAGTCAGCCACAGATTCACCCAACAGGGTTGATCCAGTCCTGCGTGTAGGGACTTGTAATCTTGCTCTTCTTAAGGATGGCAGAAGAGAAATCAGAACTAGAAGTCCCTGCCTGCAATAGAGTAAAACCAGACGTGGATCATCCCCTGTTAAGTGAATCTGAAGCCCAGCTGCCAACCCTAGCCACACTGCAGGAGGGGCAGTATTCAGACAGCTGCATTAGAGGGGTGAAGCCCTTTGGACGCATGTAAAAGGATCTCAAAGTTGCCCTCTATGTAGCCTGTAAAGTATGTGGAATGAGCTGGTACACCAAGAAGCTGCAAATTTATAATCCGCAAAAAGAATTCCAATGCTAAAGCAATGCTGGATGAAGGAAGGGAACTGGAATGAATCAAACACATATTTAAAGATTCATTTACACTTTACCACCAAACTGTGAATCTGGGAGTGCTAAACAGACATCCTAGTGAACTTAATTTTTATTTACCTTCCCCTGGTGGTTAAGGTATAAACTTGCCTCTTGATCATTTACTATTTCACTGGGAATCCCTACCATTGAAAACTTTTAAAAGAATTTTGCAGTTACAGGAAATCACTTCTGGGAACTGGTGGCTGAGGTCAGTATTAGATCTATGTCTACATAAGAGCATAAGATTTACCATACTGGGTCAGACCAAGGGTCCATCAAGCCCAGTATCCTGTGTCCAACAGTGGCCAACCAAGTTGCAAGTACCCAAACATTAAATGAATAGATTCCAAGCTACTAATCCTTATTGATTAATAGCAGTTTATGGACTTCTGCTCTAGATGCTTATCCAAACCTTTTTTAAACCCAGCTACACTAACAGCCGTAACCACATTCTCTGGCAATGAATACC
This sequence comes from Rhinatrema bivittatum, assembly GCF_901001135.1. NCBI lineage: Eukaryota > Metazoa > Chordata > Amphibia > Gymnophiona > Rhinatrematidae > Rhinatrema > Rhinatrema bivittatum. Next base: position 79,993,627 of record NC_042625.1, read on the forward strand.
AGAGCTTAATTGTGCATTGAGTGAAAAAGAATTTTCTCCAATTTGTTTTAAATGAGCTACTTGCTAACTTCATAGAGTGCCCCCTAGTCCTTGTATTATTCAAAAGAGTAAATAACCTATTCACATTTACCGTTCAAGTCCTTTCATGATTTTGTAGACCTCTATCATATCTCCCCTCAGCCATCTCTTCTCCAAGCTGAGCGGCCCTACCCTCTTTAGCCTTTTCTCATAGGGGAGTTGTTCCATCCTCTTTATCATTTTGGTTGCCCTTCTCTGTACTTTCGCAAATGCAACAATATCTTTTTTTGAGATGCGGCGACCAGAACTGCACATGGTATTCCAGGTGCAGTCTCACCATGGAGCGATACAGAGGCATTATGATGTCCACCATTTTATTCACTATTCCCTTCCTAATAATTCCGAACGTTCTGTTTGCTTTTTTGATTGCCACAACACACTGAGCTGACTATTTCAATGTATTATCCACTATGATCAGCTAGATCTCTTTCCTGGGTGGTAACTCCTATTGTGGAACCTAACATCGTGTAACCACAGCAAGGGTTATTTTTCCTTATATGCATCACCTTGCACTTGTCCACATTAAATTTGATCAGTCATTTGGATGCCCAATTTTCCAGCCTCACAAGGTCCTCCTGCAAATTCACAATCCACTTAAGATTTAACTACTCTGCATAATTTTGTGTCTTCTGCAAATTTAAGCACCTCATTCGTTGTGCCCCTTTCCAGATCATTTATAAATATATTAAAAAGCACTGGTATAGTACAGATCCCGAGGCAGTCTACTGTTACCTTTTTCTACTGTGAAAGACCATTTAATCCTACTGTTTCCTGTCTTTTAACCAGTTTGCAATTCACAAAAGGATATCTCCTCCTATCCCATCTTTTTAGTTTTCTTAGAAGCCTCTCATGAGGGACTTTGTTGAATGCCTTCTGAAAATCCAAATACACCAGATCTACCAGTTCACCTTTGTCCACATGTTTATTCACCCCTTCAAAAAAAGTAGGAGATTTGTGAGACAAGACTTCCCTTGGGCAAACCATCCATTAAACCATGTATATCTAAATGTTCTGTAATTTTATTCTTTATAACAGTTTCCACAATTTTTTGCGGCACCTAAGTGAGGTTCACCAGGCTATAGTTTCCTGGATCTCCCCTAGAGCCCTTTTTAAATATCAGGGTTACATTGGAGGGTGGCCAATCTTCAGCTACAATGGACGATTTTAAGATAGGTTATGAATTTTTACTAATAGGTCTGAAACTTCATTTGAGTTCTTTCAGATCCCTTGGGTATATACCATCTGGTCCAGGCAATTTACTACTCTTCAGTTCGTCAATCTGGCCTACTACATCTTCCAGGTTCACCATGATTTGGTTCAGTTCATCTGATTCATCACCCTTGAAAACCATCTCCAGAATGGATAACTCCTCAACATCATCTTCCATAAACACCAAAGGAAAGAATTTGTTCAGTCTTTTCACAATGGCTTTAACCCTTCGAACATCTAACAGTCCAACCGACTCCCTCGCAGACTTTCTACTTCAGATATATTTTTAAAAGTTTTTATTATGAGTTTTTGCCTCTATGACCAACCTTTTTTTCAAATTCTCTTACTCTGTCTTATCAGTGTCTTACACTTAATTTGCGAATGCTTATGCTTTATCCTATTTTCCTCTGATGGCTCCTTCTTCCAATTTTTGAATGAGGATCTTTTAGCTAAAATAGCCTCTTTCACCTCACTTTTTAAGTATGCCTGCAATCATTTGGCCTTCCTTCCACTTTTCTTAATGGGTGGAATACATCTGGACTGAACAATGTCCAGGAGTTGGGCCACTTTCAACAGAAAGGAGGCTGTGGAATGAGGGGTCATGGGATGAGGGTGAAAGCTGCTGAACTCGAGTTAATCTAAGGAAATATTTCTTTATAAAAAAGCTAGTGGAGAAAGAGTGTGTAGAGCAGGTGGCAGGGTAGAGAAAGTGAGAAATACTGAGTGGGTGTGGATGGAGAGGAAGGTGCTGAGCAGTTGACAGGGGGGAAGAGAGGGTGCTGCACAGACGAGGTTGGGGTGAAGAGAGAGGATGCTTTCACTGCAGAAAGAGGGCACACAGTTTGGAGTGATAGTATGCTAGGCATGGAGGGGAGAGAAGAAAATATAATGAGCAGAAGAAGAGAGAAGAAATCCTAGACAGAGAGAGAGGGAGGATACTGGGCATTATGGACAGGGAGCAAAGAGGTGGATGCTGTTCAGAGAGTGAAGGCAGAAATCAAAGGGAGTGCCTTGCCAGAGCCTTTGCCATCAAGGATGAGAGCACTGTGCTAGAGCTGCTACCTGTAGGGGGGCAGGGGGGGGGGTGCAAGAAGAGACACAAAAACCAAAGGTTCAACTAGGGTGCAAAATTCCCTAGTATCGGGCATGTCTGAGAAGATAGTCAAGTAGCTCCAGTGTGGATCAGCCCAGTGCTAAAAGTGTGGAGAAATATTTGCAGAATGCAGGAATCCAAAGCTACCACTAGAGGGAGATAAAAAGCAGTTGAGCCTTCAATTAGAAACCAAAAATTACAGGTCAGTTTAGCTTTGAGAATCATGTTTTAATTATATAATAATGACTGACAAGACAAGGCATTAAGAACAGAAAATGCCTGACTGAAGACAATTTATTACTATTAGAAACCTTTCTGAGGAGGTGGTCTTTTTTTAACATTAAAAATACTTTTTAAAAGTTTAAAAAACTTTTTTCTATTGATAAAACTGTTTCAGAGCAGTCAAGATGAGGGCCAGGGAAGCAGTCAGAATGCAGGATTCCCACACTTTTTTTTTCTTTTTAAGTCACTGCCATGAGCTTTCCTACAATATCAGCTTCCAAATTGTTAAGATTGATTCTCAATTAATCTTCAAATAAAACAATCATATCAATTTCTGACCTTTCTCCCTAAAACGGCTTTATAAACTGTGGTAAAATCATGGGTTAGTTCCTACGTTATTCACTACGTGACACTAATTGAGTCTGACTTTCAAACTGGGTGCAGAAGTGCAAATTCCATGGGCGCTTAACTTTTTACCTATGGACGTTGCACAAATTTTCAAAAATTGTCCTTAGGCAAATTTCACAGTAAAAGTGCATACATATATTTGCATCTGCTTTTTGGGTGTGTACTTTAGCTAGGTAAGGGGTCTATTTTAAGATCCGCACGCATCCATGTGCTTGCAGTTCCCGGCGTCTGCTCATGGACGTACTGATTTTATAATGTGTGCTGGCGTGCGCATGTTATAAAATCCGATGGTCGCTGGATTTTAAAATGTGTGTGGGCGGCCCGCGACTTGCGTAGGGAGGGAATTTTCAAATTACACATGGCAACGCGATCAGCCTTTTTTCCAGTTCCCTAACCCCCTACATAACCTTCCTCCCTTTTCCCTTCTCCACCCTGACCCCTAACCCCTACCTACCTACCCTCATTTTTTTTTTGTTCTGTAGCTTACCTGCTCTGATGAGCAGAAGTTATGTGCAGCGGCCTGCACTTACCGGGACAGCGTCTAATGCCTCCCCGGCCCGCCCCTTTAGAGAGGCCCAGCACTTCAGCGTGTAATGGGGGTTACGCACGTAGCCGGGTACTTCCAAAAATGTGCGCAAGGCCCGGCCATGTGCATAACCCCTGTTATTTATGCACGTGGCCTTTTTAAAAATCGGGCCGTAAGAGTATAAGTGCTCCGTTTTGAAAATCCAAAAACATGGGTGTACTTGCCAACTCCACTCCAACTTCGGCCTCTGGGAAAGCCTTTACATAGTGGGCATATAATTATGTGCATAATATTGCTCCATTTTTAATTTGATCCGCATCGAGGGTGGGCAACTTTTAAAGACTATTTCTGCTCCATGGAAATGGCTTTTGAAAACTTGAGTACCACAGTTTAGTGAATACTGTGGTGGGGTGGTTCCTGTGGACATTACCAGCCACAGGAATGTGTTCTGCTCCCTACCTTCCTCCTCATTAATGCTTAAAGCAGCATCGAGTCTCGAATTCCAGACTCTCTCGCCAAAAATGAAACATGCCCCATCCAAATCTGTCTCCTGAAAAACAACTCCCTGTGACTCCCTCCCACGCAACATGTGTCTATTGTTAAATCTTGCCCTCCTGGCTCATAATCCTGCCCAACCACACCCAATATGCAAAACATGACAATACCTTGGGCCCCTACCCCGTTACCAGCAGGAGTCCATGGGTCTGTTACAGGACAGTAATGGTCTCCTGTCACCAGAGAGGAGAGGTTTTTATATTTTACATTGGGGGGGGGGGGGGCGGGATTATGAGCTGGGGCACAATTTAACTGTGAAAGCATGGTGGTGGGGGGGTATATTGGAGAGAAGGGACCTGGAAGAGATGATCTTTTGAGAGGGGGACTTGGGCTAGGGTTTGAATTTAGAGCCTCCTGACCCTTTTAGCAGTAATGGGAGGGTGGGAGCATCAGCAGGGGTGTTAACTTTCTGATGCTTTCAGGGCTACTTACTTACAGATGTTGAGCCTCATTAAACCATTGGAATATTAATTAGCTGCTTTGTCTGTATTGGCATACAATGCAGCTCATTAATTTTTGGTATAAGTTGCACCTAATTTTTCCTACAAGACTGATAATGTGGATATGCACGTTACCAATATTGCATGACACTGAATTTTTAATACACACTGGGGTAGATTTTTAAAAAAAGCGCGTTCGCATACTTTTGTTGGCGCACCTTAATATAAGGTTTAGGGGTGACTGGCACGGAGTGGCAGCTCCTATCACTTTCTGATGTCATCACTATGTTAGCTGGAATGTTATTTTAAAATACCATCTTGGAAGCTCAGCCCAGAATTATTCCATGCATTAGAAAAGGTGGAAGGAATACTAATGTGAATCGTTTTTGAACGATTAAAATTATCGTCCAATAATTTTAAAATCGTTCTAAACCGTTAGAGTACACGATACAATACAAATGCCCACGATTTATCGTCAGGAGCATTTATATTGTATCGTTAAATAGGGCACGGGAATTATTTGGGGGAGGGTGGGAAAACCGGCACACCAACACAACCTCTAAACCCACCCCGACCTTTTAAAACAAATTCCTTACACTCCCCCACCCTCCCGAACCCCCCCAAAAATGTTAAATTACCTGGTGGTCCAGTGGGGGGGGTGTCCCCGGCGTGATCTCCCGCTCTCGGGCCATTGGCGCCATTTTAGCTACCACTGATAAAAAGGCGCCGATGGCTCGAAAAAAAACCCCACCCCGACCCTTTTCAAATTACCCCTTTGCTTCTCCCACCCTCCCGACCCCCCCCCAAAAACCTTTTAGATGTACCTGGTGGTCTAGCGGGGGGTCCAGGAGCCATCCCTTCAATCGTGCCGGTGCCGGTGCTGGAGGTTTCAAAATGGCGCCGATCGCCTTTGCCCTTACCTTGTCACAGGGAGCGACGGTCGCTCTCTGTGACAAGGTAAGGGCAAAGGCGATCGGCGCCATATTGGCAGTCTATCGCCTTTGCCCTTACCTTGTCACAGGGAGCGACTGTCTCTCCCTGTGACAAGGTAAGGGCAAAGGCGATCGGCGCCATTTTGAAACCTCCAGCACCGGCACCGGCACGATTGAAGGGATGGCTCCTGGACCCCCCGCTAGACCACCAGGTACATCTAAAAGGTTTTTTGGGGGGTCGGGAGGGTGGGAGAAGCAAAGGGGTAATTTGAAAAGGGTCGGGGTGGAGGGTTTTTTTCGGGCCATCGGCGCCTTTTTATCAGTGGTAGCCAAAATGGCGCCGATGGCCCGAGAGCGGGAGATCGCGCTGGGGACCCCCCCCCCCCCCCACTGAACCACCAGGTAATTTAACATTTTTTTTGGGGGGGGGGGTCGATGGAGTTTTGTTTATCTGCTCAGGCCTCACTAAAAATTTAACAATGTGAATTGGAATCGTTCCGATTCCAATTCACAATCTCTAACGATCCGATTTTTCCCTCCCACCATCCGAACCTGATCGTTAAGACGATCGGGCACACGATTCACATCTCTAATTACTTCCATGGTTAAAAGATGAGGTGAAAGAGGCTATAATAGCTAAAATAACATCTTTTAACAAATGGAAAAGGGATCCCAATGAAGAAAACAGGAAACAGCATAAGCACTGTCAAGTTAGATGCAAAGCATTAATAATGAAGACAAAGAGAGATTTTGAAAAGACACTTGCCATGGAGGTAAAAAGCCTGCACAGGAGTCAATTGGACTATTAGATAATGAAGGGGTAAAAGGGCACTTAGGGATAACAAAGCCATAGCAGAGAGAATAAATTAATTATTTGCTTCGGTATTCACTGAGGAAGATATGAGAGATACTCATGCCAGAAATGCTATTCAAAGGTGATGATTCAGAGGAAATAAAATCTCAGTGAACTTTGAAGATGTACCACAGCAACTTGACAACCTAAAGAGTAGCAATTCACCTGGACCAGATGGTATACAGTTTAGAGTGCTGAAAGAACTGACCAATGAAATTGTGGATCTGCTATTGGAAATGTATAAACTTATCAATGACTGTCTATGGGACCTGAAGACTAGAGCATTGCCAATGTAATGCCAATTTTTAAAAAGGGATCAAGGGGTGATCCAGGAAACTACAGACCATTGAGTCTGAAGTCTGTCCCAGGCACAATGGTAGAAACTTTCGTAAAGAACAAAATTGCTGAATATATAGATAGCATAGTTTTAAAGGGGCAAAGCCAACATGGAATTAGCCAAAGGAAGTCTTGCCTTACCACTCTGCTACATTTTTTTGAGAATGTAAATAAATGGGAAATAATGGTAAGTCAGTTGATCAGTGTATCTGGATTTCCAGAAAGCATCTGACAAAGTCCCTCATGAGAAATTTCTTAGGAAATTAAAATGTCATGGGATGGGGGCAGTGTCCTAGTGTAGACAGTGAACTGGTTAAAAGCTTGAAAACAGAGAGGAGGGCTAAATGGTAAATTTGTCCAATGGAGAAAGGTCAATAGTAGAGTTCTGCAGGGATCTGTTCTGGGCCCACTGCTTTTTAATATATTTATAAATGATCTGGAAATGATAATAAGTGAGGTGATCAAATTTGCCAATGACACAAAATTATTCAAAGTTGTTAAATCACATGAGAATTGTGAGAAATTGCAAGAGGACCTTGCAAAACTGGGAGACTGGGCATGAAAATGGCAAATTAAATTTAATGTAGACAAGTGCAAAGTGATGCACTTAGACAAAAGTAACCCAAATTATAGCTACAACATCCAAGGTTCCACATTAGAAGTCACCATTCAGAAAAAGGATCTAGACGTCATTGTTGAATCATTGACATCTTCTGCTCAGTGTACAACAGCAGCCAAGAAAGCAAATAGAATGCTAGGCATTATTAGAACAGAATGGGAGAATAAAATAGAATATTATTATGCCTCTGTATTGCTCCATAGTGTGACCTCATTTTGAATATTGGGTGCAGTTCTAGTCACCACATCTCAAAAAAGATATAGCAGAATTACAAAAGATACAGAGAACGGTGACCAAAATGATATAGGGGATGGAATTAATCCCCTGAGGAAAGTCTAAAGAGGTTAGGACTCTTCAGTTTGGAGAAGAGATAGCGGAGGGGAGATATGATAAGAGGTTCATAAAATAATGAGCGGAATGGAATGAGTAAATGTTAAATCAGTTTACTCTTTCAAAAAGTACAAAGATTAGGGGACACACAATGAAGTTACTAGGTAATACATTTTAAACTAATAAGAGAATTTTTTTTTTTACTCAGTCCATAATTAAGCTCTGGAATTCATTGCCAGAGGATGTGGTGAAAGCTGTTAGTGTGGATGTGTTTTAAAAACTGAATAAGTTCCTGAAGGAAAAGTTCATAAATCATTATTAAGGTGGTGTGCAGATATCCACTTCTTAGTCTTGGGATAAGCAACTTGTAATCTATCTTCTTGGGATCCTGCTAGGTACTTGTGACTTGGATTGCCCACTGTTGGAAACAGGATGCTGGGCTTGATGGACCTTGGTGTAACCCAGTATGGCAAATCTTATATTCTGCTTCAGGGTAAGATCCCCAATAATCCTGAAGCTTGGTGCTAATGTGGTGTGAGAACTGAAAATAATTGTATTTGCAAGTGGCCAGAAGTCCTGGGATGCTTGTAGTCTTGGGGACAATTGTGGATTTTATATCAACAGGAATTTTTGTTGTGACAAGCAGGGCAGTGAAGAGGTTCTGGGAATAAGTGAATTGTTTATCTGACCAGATGATTAAATATCTTTGACCATAAACCAAGAAACAGTTTCATGGCTACTCTAGCAGAGTGGCTAAAGGAACTGGAGAGAGGGCTAGAGAGCAAATGTGCTTACTGTAAACAGTGCCACTTGTATATGCAAATCTATCTCATGCATATTTATTGTAGATATCCTGAAAACCTGGCTTGTTTGAGGCTCTGGAGGACCAGGGTAGGCCACCCCTGCCATAGGCCTTTCATAAAATGAGTGATGAGTGGAGATCGGTTTGCTGTCCATTGAAGTATGAGAGGCAAATATGGCACTGAGGTGTATTCAAACAGACAAAATGGCAAAATCTTAACTTGATAGGTGGAGCAGGTACTGCACTGGATGCTGAAGTTTTCGGGAAAAAGGATTGAAACCATTCTTCTGGCACGATTCAGCGTATCTATTCCATTTGAAGGTGTAGCTTCTTCTAGTTGATTTTTTGGACAAGACTAATGGAGATCAGCCATTACTGAGCCTTCAACATTCAGGCTGTTAGGCTGGGGACCAAGAAGTTAGGATGATAGTATCCTGTGATCCTGAGTTAACAGAGCAGGATCTTCTCCCAGATGAATGGGAGGATTGCTGGAAGCTTTTGATTCTATTTCATGGATGTCTTGAGAAGGGAGAAATCTGGACTACAGTGGAAAGTGGCTGGGTTAGTTGATCTCATTGGGAACATAGACCCCATTGAAGGTGAGAATATGGAAAGAGGGAGGCCTTTTAAGAGAGGCAACAAAAGTTGGTATTTCCTTGCTCTTGATGTGCTTTTTATTGTAGTACTAAAAAGTGCTTTTGTGTGGGCTGCCGAGGCAGAGGCAACTCATTTAAAGAAATTCTCAAGAAAAAAGTCAGAGAGACAGAATACATGTCCATGCAAGTACTCGGCCAAAATGTGTAGCAATGGTGCAGATGCATCGCTACTGCAGAAGCATCAAGTGCACCAATGGTGTCAATGCATTGATGATGCAGAAGCACTGCATGAAGGGATGGTACCAATGCATTGATGATGAAGTATCAATGGTGCTGATGTATCGACTGTACCGTTGATGCCGATGCACCAATAACACAGAGTGCATCAATGGTGCCAATGCACTGATGCTGCAGAAACACCAGTGCTGTTGATGCATCAAGTGTACCCATGGTGCTCCTGCATCAATAATTCAAGATGCATCAAGTTTGTGCAGAGAGCCTGATCTTGTTAAGGGCATCAGATGCTCCTGTGCTGATGGCATTTTTTTGTGTGAATGGTGCCAAATGCTGTTTGTGTTCATGGTGCTTTCTGCATCAACGGCCCTTTCGGTATTGACAGTGCTTGATGCTCCTGCAGCGATGGCACTGTCTCTAGCATTGAATGCTCCTTCATTGCTTATGCTGCCTGTGCCAGATGCTCCTGTGGCAATGGTGGTGAGTAGTCTTACATTTGAAGGTGCCAGACAGTGATATTTCTTCTCTGCTGAACCTTGAGACGACAGTGGATCTAAAATCCAGTACTGCAGGGATGGGGAACCTTATGCAAGGAGCTCCTGCTCAATTCAGAAGGATGGAGGGGAGTGTCTGTTAGTCACAGATCCTAGACCTGTGGCAAAGAAACTTTTTTTTTTTTTGACAGCATTAAATATTATTGTAGATAGACTTCCTAGGCAGCGATACAAATGTGAAACAACCGAAGCCCTGTGCCCCATATACAACATAATTCTATAAGAGAGGGTACATGTCCCTACTACAGTGCAGAGAAAAAGACAGAAGTTCATGAGACTGTGCACTGCACACAGGAACTCTCTCACGTACTCAGAAGGTAAAAGCTCTATTGAGCTAAAGAGATGGGTCCATGCGGTGCTGTTGGATGATGTCATCCACTTGCCATGGCTAATTCACTCCTTATTGATGGAGAACAGAAAGACCAACCTTGGCGCAGAAGCTATTTTCAAATGGGGGTTCAATGGGGTTGGAACAACTGGGAACTGCTCATGCTCCATTTGGACTTTGGCGACCCCCATGAAAAGGGTAAGAAGTGTCCAGGAGCGATGGAGGGGGCAGAGTGGAAGGCGTGGGGTGTTTATTTTAATTTTGCCAGTACTGAGTTTTATTTCAGTGGGACGAGGGGAAAACTAGCTTCCCTAGTTTTTTGATGTTTGGGAATTTTTTCTGTTCTGTTTGTTTTGTTTATTTTCTTTCAAATAAACAAAACAAACAGACAAAATACCCCATTATAAAAAAAATAATCTTTTTTTTTTTTTAGTACACATACCTAATCGTATCTGTGTTAGGGTTACAAAAGGAGGCAGATGACTGAGTAAGGTAGTTTTGGGAGGAGGGTGAAGGCTATGGTTATGATGAGAGGTAAGGAGATGGCACAGGGTATAGGGTGGTGTTGAGGGGATCAGATTGTCTTCCGTCATGTTGGTGCTGCAATGGGAGGTGGAGGACTGCAGGAAACTGTTTTGGTATCTGTGTGACTGTTGAATGCAGACAACTCACAGGACTGGAATTTACAGCCCATTGTAAGGAAGAGGTTATTCAGGGGTGTAGCCAGCAAAATAAAATTGAATAAAAGGTACCGCCCTTCCCCACCTGCCTCTATATGCACATAAGCCCTTACTATACCGATACTGAGTAATTTAGTCAGCAGATTGCATGTGCATTGATCATCTACTTAGAAATCAAGGAGCAAGGGGGGTCTGCCAGAAGTTACGTTAATGACGTCTGAACCATTTTTACACAGGGTTTTGATACCTGTCAAGAGTTTCCTATCATGAGAAACAGAAATGCATGTAACAGTCCGTTTGTAACTCCAGGAAAAGAAGCTCGAGCAAGAGACATATTTCCTCTCATCTATTTTATCTAATGCTGCCTCTATACCTTGCCTTGCAGTAAAAATGTGTGTGTGTGTGTCCAACTGTACAGGACAGACATTGCCCCCACATCTTTATTATGCAGACAGGTAGGAGGTAGAGATCGGGTTTCTGAAAATGCTTCCCACGCCGTGCTATGCAGCAGTGCCATAGGGAATGTGCTACAACTGATGGCAGAAGTTCTTCTGAGCTGAGGAGGAGAAACTAGTCATTACACTAGGTGAGGCAAGAATAAACGCTCCATGCCCTGCAGGAATTATGCAATCCTTCTCTTTGTAATTAGAATGGGAGAGTCTGCTGTGCATTTCATAATCGCACCACAGTGTGCAGCGCAAGAGACAGCAGAATGCTACTCCTGAGAAGAGCAAGACCTCTCGGCCAGTGCGACCAAGACTAAAAACTATAGAACTTCACACTTCTATAATGGTACACGACATACTCAGCACTGTACCAACATCCAAAAAGACAGTCCCTGCTCAATAGAGCTTACAATCTTATATGAATATAGAAAGAAACAATTTAGAATGGCTCATGGGGTCTTGAGAACAAAGGTGTATCTCGTTTCCCTGTAGGGGAATCACCAACGGACTTGCCAACCTGTCTAAGCTGGGTAATAAGTGCTTGTATCAAGCCCAGCAGCCCTTCTGAACTGCAGATGGTCACCCAGCAAGGGTCTAACAGCATCTTTGCTGTGTCCCATTCCTTCTATTCAAATGAAAGATTCAGGGGGCAGCAAACAACATTCCAGGTGGAACGCTTTAAGGTGTAAAAAATGTTACTGCAAGATAAAGCCTGAACTTTTAGATGCATGGTATGGCCCCCCGAAGATAAGCTCTCACTGGGTGAGAACAAGAGAGACAGAGAGCAAGACACAGAGGTAAGCACAGGATTGTGAAAAGAGGGGGGAAGCAGGATGACCAGCCCAGGCCCCAAGTCATGGAGAGTCAGCATGTGAGTCTGTGAGCTTGCACACTTGAAAGGGAGGGGTGCTGCCAAAAGCAACCCTTGTCTGGGGCACTGCCTTGTCCTGTGATTGCTCTGAGGAAGGAGAGCCTATGAGAGTGAAAGAGAAGCAGGAGGAGGGATGATGGAACACACAAGGTGAGAAAGGCAGCAAGACAGAAAAAGAGGAAGCCTGCCTGAGAAAGAGAGGGTCAGGCTCGAGTGCATGAGAAAAGTGACATTTACAGATAGAATGAAAAAGGGAGACAGAAATAGAGGGCGAGAGAGTAAGACCAAGAGGAAGAGATAAAAGATAAAAACAAAGGAAGGGATAGAGAATAAAAAGGAGAGGAAGATCACCAAGAAAGAGTGGAAAACATTGTGGGATTAGGTTAGAAAGAAGAGTTAAAAGGTTAGAGCTTGAAGCTCCCTCTGACAAAAGCATGAAATTCTTCTTTCTTTTCCAAGTATTACAAAAGTGACAGGTGATCAGCCCCCATGCCTCTCTGCTGTGTCACAGTCTGAAAAGGCCACCGAGCCAGGGCAGCTGTAATTCCACTGCTTCAGCAAGCCCTCCTGGCCTCAAGGCCTCAGCTGAGCTAGGACTGACGGGAGGGCACAGGAGATTTGAAAGAGAAAAATTGCTGTTCCGTAATGCCCTAGTGTAGCCCTTTGTCCCTGGAGATCTACAGTGCATCATGGCTCCACGATGTAGCACTTTTGCAGTAGGTTAGGGGGACATCACAAGGCATCAGAAGGAGAGAGGGAGCAGCTGCATCATAGCTCTGCTGGTTTCCTGCCAGTTCCCAGATCTTTTCATTCCTGGATTCCTAAAGTGCTTTATTTGGACATATTTTGGAAGCCTCAATAAAATCTATGACCTCATTGGACCTATGTATAAAATTAACTTTTGTACATGTTTAAAAATATAACAAAAAAAATTATGATACTCCTGAAGGAATCGTTACCATCTGAGAAAAATTCCTGTTGTCAAAGTCTATTTATTTCTGAGGAAATCGGACTTTACTTTTTCCATATGGAAGCCATGCTTCCTCTAAATTCAGGAAGATGCTTCCCTCTTCCAGGATGTTGCAGAATGCAACACTCAACCCAAGGCTCAGCAGCTATTTGTAGTTTCTCAAGACTTTGTGTGGCCTTGACAACTCCACACAAAATGGTGTCGGTGGTTACATTTTCAGATGAAAACAAAACTGTGCCAGGGATCACAGCTGTCAAAGACTGAGAGAAAAAGCCTGCCCAAGGGCAAAGTCTGAGTAGCCGTACTGGTTCTGAAGAAAAAATTGAATCGTCATAGATTTGAAAAGCTCTTTTATTGCATCAAGCAGAGAAGATGTTGCAGTCCATGAGTTTCTAAGACCTTGTTTAGCTGGTCTGTGTGGTCGTCGAGTGCAACAGCTTTGCTGTAGGTGCAATTAAAAGTTTCACAACCTCAAGGCTAGCTTTAGGGTTGTGCAACTTTGTGCCCCCACTTCAAGGATGTGGGCAGTGATGGTTAGGAAGGGGCACTGCCTCCTGCAGTGCTCTGAGGACACGTCTCCTCTCTCTCTCCAGCCATACACAGCGCTGTGTGCCTGGTGAGTCAGGCTGTAACTTTGTAAACACGTGAGCCTGAAAGGGAAGGAGAGCACTGAAAGCAGTGACTGCCCTGCACATGCATCTCTTATTTGTACGCGGGTCCGGACTGGGTGCAAGGAAACTGATGCATGCATGCATGCAGTGTCAGTCTCATCCTTCCCAGGCTGGAGCATATAAACGGTTAAAGGCCTTGTCTGTGCTGCAGCTTTTAAAACCAGGAAGAAGCCAGAAAAGCACACACCAGTAAGGACAAGATGTACTCTAGGGGGTTTTCCTTTTTTGTGGCTATGGGAAAAAATACTTATGTGCAGCTGCTCTGGCCTAAAACTGTTCTAACCAATCTTGAGACCTACATGTGGGAAAGGGCTCAGGGGATGAAACAATGAAGATGTGAGCTCTTTTAGTAAAAAAGTGTGAGTTTATCTAATTGAACTAAACTGAACATGAAAAAGGTTCTTGGTATTGTTCTTTGCAGAGTAAACAGCCCTAGAGTGTGAATGGCCTAACACTTTGCTCAGTTAAAATCGAAAGCTGTAGGCTGGAAGGTATTCAAGTTATTTTCCATGACAGAAGATATATAAACTATCTCATAAAGGTGTAAGCACAAGGGCCAGCCTAGTACTTCTGTTTTTCAGGTCAAGGTAATCCAGTCCTCCTTTTACCTATTACCTGTGTGGATCTGTAGATAATTTTTTTTATTTTAATTTTTTTTAAAGGGGTAACAACACCACACAAACAGCAATGATTATTGCCAGTACAATATAATCAGCAAAGAAAAAAAAAACAGAGCTCAGATACATGAGAATGTACATCTCTCTCCAACAAGACACATGCAATACAAATATTCATGTACCCTTAGTATCCCAGTATTTCCTGAAACTGCCCCAGATCTTGAAATACATCATCACTCTATGTTTGAGTAAGTGAGTCAACTCCTCTATTAAAGCTATATCATATACGTGTTTGTATCACAGCTCCATGGTTGGAGTAGATTTCCATATGGTCACGATAACAAACGTGCCTGCATGGATCAAGTGATCAGCTAAGATTCTCTTGGATGTACCCAGGTGCCTTATTCTGAGCATCCAAGGAGAAACAGTTTCGGTGTAAGATCCACGTTCACTTCCACAATAGCAGAGATCTCCTACCAAACAGCCCTCCAAAAGACTATCATCTGTGAACACTCCCACATGTGCATGTAGGATCCCTTTGACCCACATTCCCGCCAGCAAAGGCTGGAAGACCCAGGGGAAAATTTAGCATAAAAAAACCAAGTACGATGCAAGAGCTTAATCAGCAATTCAGTTCTGCAACTACATATCAAGATTCTGTGAACCTTCCAAATGCCCTTCCAGACTTCCGTTCATAAGGTCACTGTAAAATAAACTTGGATAACATCCCATTTATATTCCAATTGCCTGGCAGGAAGCATGGGACATGCACAAATAGACACATTAAACTGGGCAAGATATTCATTTTCAACTCTCTCCTTCTTCCATCCCATGACAAAAAGTGATCCCACTCTGCTGGATTCTGCTGACTAATATAGATTGGAGAGCTCCCTGGGTATTCATATACCCAAGTAAGTAATATTTTCGGATGCCCTCTGAAACTGAGATAGATAACGTAGCACATTGTAAACAGTAGCCGCATCACTAGGGAACTCTTCAGACTTGTGAAAGTTAACCTTGTATCCCAATAATTTGCCATATTCTGATATTGTTCGTAGCATGCTAGGGCCCGAAACCCTATGGTTAGAATAATATCAGCGCATCGTCTGCAGAAAGAGAGATAAGATGATCCATCCCTTCCATCCAGAACCCTGTCATGGCAAGGGAAGTTCTGATATTCTGTGCAAAGGACCTCAATTGCCAGACTGAACTGCGAGGGCGTACTGCTGACAATCGAGAACAAATTGGATGTGCATCCATTAGTCAGTACCCTGGCCTGCAGGTGCACATAAAGTGCTTTGATCCATTTATTTATTTATTTAAAATCCTTTCTATACCGTCGTTTAGCGATGCACCATCACAACGGTTTACATATAGGCACATATATATTTAGTTTGGTTACAAAGGTATCTACAAAAGTGCCATTACAATGCCGGTACTTGCTTATATAAAATAAGGTATAGGATAGGTGGCATGGATCTAGTCCACGTATATGCTTAATAGGGTAATCATACAAGAGTTGTGCTTAAACTGGAGTTCTCTAACATAATTATTGAGTATAAAATGAAAAAATGTGGGACCACGCATCTAGGTAACCTTGTTCTGTGGTTTTTCATTCTTTGTTCTCATTGTGAAATGTTTTTCTGAATAGCCAGGTTTTTAAACTTTTTTTGAAGATTTTTGGATCACTCTGTAATCTTGTCTCTAGTGGCAATGTGTTCCATAATGTTGGACCAGCCAAAGATAGAGCTCTCTCTCTCTGACTTGTGTTAGTTTCACTGTCTTTACCGAGGGGATGATTAGTAGAGCTTTATTGGCTGATCTCAGGTTTCTTTGGGATACGTCTAAGTGTAGCGCTGTGTTTAACCAGTCTGCTTTATCTTCATTGATTAGTTTGTGGATTATGCAAACTGTTTTAAATTGCACTCTCTGCTCTATTGGTAACCAGTGTAGTTCGGCCAGTGTTTGAGTGATGTGATCTCTTTTGCTCTTGCCAGTGAGTAGTCTGGCGGCAGAGTTTTGTAGGACTTGTAGTGGTCTTATTGTTGAGTACGGTAATCCCAGAAATAGTGTGTTACAGTAGTCTGTACTTGTAAAGATAAGTGCTTGGAGGACTGTCCTGAAGTGTTTCTAGGTTAGTAGCGGTTTCAGCCTCCTGAGGACCTTCCATGCACGAAAAGATGCTGGAAGGCCAAATTTCCCTAACACTGAGAACAAAAAGGGCCACTGAGGCCTTCTCCTCATTCAACACTACCATCAGGCCAACTATTCCATCCCTCATGGCCTCAGACATATCAAATAATATCCGCATATTAGTGGTGGAGATCATCCCCTTTATGAAATCAGTCTGATCAGGCTTTATCAAGCACTCCATAACCTTTTCAAGTCTAACCTATAGTACTTTAGACAGGATCTTAATATCAGTATTATTATCAGAGCCCAAAAGTTATTTGTTTTATGTAAACCGATACGATGTGCGAACGGCTATCGGTATAGAAGAGACTTTAAATAAATAAATAAAATAAATAAATAAACAGTATTTAATAATAAAATCGGGATCTAGTCTGTCTTTGCCTTTTTGTGTATTAGAATAATGGTAGCATCTATCATTCTGCTATCAGTCTTGGGGAACTACTCTAAATGCTCAAAAATGCCTAGCATTGCGGCAGTCAATTCCTGGGAAAATCTTTTATAAAAGTCCAAGTGAAAGCTGTCTGGCCATCACCTTTAAAATCTCTGCAACTGTAATAGAGACAGTCAAATAAGCTACCTATCTTTCAGATAGCCCTGGAAAGTCCATTTTGCATAAATAAGTATTAATCTCCTTCAGGTTTCATTCATTTCTGCCTGACTATATGTAACTATCCCCTGCAAATTGCAAATGCCATGAATAAGCGTTTGAAGCAATCTCTTCCGAGGAATCCTCGCCAGCAAGGTCCCAGTGTTGTTACCATGTTCATACATTTTCTGGCAAATATATCGTAAAGAGCAATCAAGGCCGTATATCTGGAGCTTCTGAAGTTCCTCTTACACATCTGCAACATTTGTACACCTTGGGAGAGCAGCTAGCTTTGTACTTAGCCTCTAGCTGGCAAATATGCCTCTCTAGGGATTTTTCTCTTTTAAGCCTGTCTCGCTTCAGATGATTAGCAAAACTAATAATTCTACCTCTCAGGACTGCCTTAAGCATTTCCCACAGTAAAACAGGGTTTTCCTCTGCTCCTTAAACTCCTTGATAGCATTTAATATCATAATGCAAAAGTGATCCTTACTCGAGAGAAAAGCATTAAAAATCGCCAGTTCCTCTCCAAAAATTCACTTGCGACATACCCATTGGCAGCAAAACAGATGAATGTCAGAAATATGACAAGTTAAGTTATTCAGCTGTCCAACTAAGCCAACGAGTTCAGCAGCCCATAAAAAGAACTATGTATGGCTGTAGGTGTTGTGAGAAACATGTATAACCCCTACCCGTCGGATACCGTGAGCACCAAATAACTATCAACCCCAATCTGCCATCAGAAGCTTTAGGCCCAGCACAAGGTCCAGGAAGGTGTTCCAATTTCCTCCCATAAGGTATAGAAGGGATGAAAAAACCTCCAGAGCACCTATAGGTGTTCTATAATAAGCCTGTTGTCCCTTGCTGGGGCTAAGGATGTTAACTAAGGCAATCTGACTCCCGTAGAGCATTCTAATGCAACACACTGCCCCTTGGGGTCTACCAAACATCTGGTCACATCCAAGGGACAAGCCTTATGGACCAGGATCAGACCCATCTGTTCTTAGTATTAAATGAAGAGAAGAACACCTGCCCCACCCAATCATGCTTTAATTCAGTGTACGCCGCGTCTGTCAAATATGTTTCTTGTAGAAGGGTCACCATGGCCCCCTGAAACTTCAGGAAATTACAAATTCTTGACCTTTTGATAGGAGTGTAATACCTCCTACATTGAGAGAGATAATGTTAACCAGTGAGCAAGCCATTCTCACACAAGTGTGCTACAAGAACTCTAATTGCATAGGGCCACATCCCCCTGATTTTTATTATAAAAAAATCACCCCTGATCTATCCATTTCACAACAACCCCCCCCCCCATAACTTGACCCAATCAACAGCTTTAGTCTCCATAACATCTGCTGCTGTAGGACAGTAAGGGGTGCAATATTTCCTGAATTATCCCCTCAACACTAAAGTAGCAAAACATAACCCCTCTTCTCCCTGCCCTTTCTACAGTAAGCTTCTCAGAGCAAAGGAATCCCTGCAGCTCCAATGTCCTGTCACAACGCTCATACAAACAGCCCCAACCCTTCAGTCAGCCCTATCCCCAAGCCCTCAGAATCCCTCAACCTCCTCATACCCAACTGACTGAAACAAGTAGCCAAAGTCACAGTTCAGACAGTCTCCGGGGCACATTCTAGCAAGTGTCCAAGGTCTGACCTTCTCAGAGGATTTCCGTGAAGAGGCTGATGCACAGGTCCGGCCCACTCTGTTACAACCACTCAGGACATTTCAAGGACACATCTGTGTGCCATCATCTGTTTCATGCACAGCTTATGCCTTCCTGCCAGAACTGAAGATGCAGTCAGCACAAAGCATGAGGATATGGCTGCAGACCTCCCAAATTGCACAGTAGTTGTAAATTACTATGACTGTCATGGAAATACCATCAAAAAAATAAACAATATAGAAAACTCCCCCAACCCACCTGACCCCAACCACCCACATACCAGTTAAGAGAACCACCCCTATCAGAACCCCCCCCCCCACTCTCCAGAAAAATAAGAACCCTCAATTATTCCCCCTTCTTGCAAGCCAGTCACCATGTACACCATAGTAAACACGATAACAGATATAAAAAAAAAGAGGGTTGTTAGGTATCAGGTCTTACTACCTTCTGAAGATGCTGGACAAAGGTCAACTTTTTTCATACTGGCAAATACAGAAATGTTGAAATACTCTTTACAATTTTGACGATTGCAAAACTATATATTCAATATGATGACAATATGGAATTGCCTTTAAATTAACCGTAAGAACTATATTAGAATCCCAACATTCAAAAATACCTAATGTATCTCATAGACGACCTTCATAACGCCCTGCAGTATTTTGGGTAGTTTGGGTATCTCCAATACCCCGGGGACGTAATGATAATGCCCGTGGATGAAATAAATATGAAATAAAATCGAGAAACAATCCCTTGAAACCCGAAGTACGGGAACATAAAATCTGATATCAGAGATGTCCCTGAGGCAGCTGGGATGCGAAACTTGATCACGTTGGACCAAGCTCTGCTATCTTTTCAAGAGGAGTACTCGAACTCACACTGAATAGAGCTGAATTGAGCTCCGCCATTCAAAGGAAGTACCTAGAGTTGCGATATTGGTGAATGACAAACACTTTAAAATTAAAATGACTGTGCGATAATTGAGTTTTAATATAATTAAAAAAAAGAAAAAACATTTTTGAGTGTTGGACAGCACACGACCAATGATTAAAAATGGCCTTCTATCAGTTCAATAATGGAGCAGCAATACCCAAAATACTGCAGGGCGTTATGAAGGTCGTCTATGTGATACATTAGGTATTTTTGAATGTTGGGATTCTAATATAGTTCTTACAGTTAATTTAAAGGCAATTCCATATTGTCATCATATTGAATAAAATACAGAAATGTTGCCATTGTGTTGCACTAACAGCCAAGCAGAGTACAACAAAGCATATGGCATGCCAAGCTGCCGGAGCTCTCTTTTTACTTCAGTATAGCCCTGCAGTACACAGACATAGGAATGATGGTTGCAAGGGGTTTATTAGGAAATATAAACATAAATGGCTCCTGTCTTACAGCACTGCAGGTAATTGTTTCCAATGAGGAAAAGGCTTATATGTGGTCACAATATACAGTCCAGGTTTTTATACAATAGTTTCCATTCAATGATAATATGAGCACAGTTTGTAGACAAGACTTCTTATTTCACAGACAATACCATATTGCATATGTACACATTGCTTGGTAACTCACAGGTCTCCTCTGGGATCCCACACTTCTCTATTATCACCATGCCTTCTAAATGCTGGGAACACCTGTGAGATGTCCCAGCAGTCTTTCTGAGTTCTCTAAAGATCAATTTGGATCCTCAGGGGCAGGGCCATACCATAGGCTATCTTTATGCTGAGGGTGCATTTCCTATGTCCTTCTGTGGCTCAACACAATGCCCACCAGCCCCACACCAGGCAGACCCTTGTTCAAGACCAGGAAACGCATTATTTTTCCCTAACAAAATTCCCCCCCTAGTGGGGCCTCCTGGGACCCCAAAGCTTCAGTAGGATCTGATATCACACCACACTCAAAGCATCCTGCTACTCTAAGGGCCACAGCAAACCACCACTTTTATAGGCCCAGCACTCAGGATTTCCTGTGGAGCAGACTGATGACATCATCACTACTCTAATATAAAAGGAAGGGCAGTCCTCCAGGCAGGTGCCCGGCAACAGGTCTGAATCCATATTTTCCTGTGTGGCATGCTAGTCCTGATTCCAGATCCAATTGTGACCCAGCCTGGTTCCTGACTCTGCTTTTGTCTGCTGCCTGCTCTGACCCTTGCTTGTCTCCTACTTGCAAAAGAACTCCGCCTGCCTGACTTATCCGTCTCTCACGCCTGTCAGTCAGCCATCCCAGGGTACCCTCTCCCAAGCCTGTGACAATATTCATTGCTACTGTCCTGAAAACCAGATTGGTTGGGTGTGGCTCCAGGTCTGGATTGGGAAACAATACCCTGAAATGAAAAGCGAGATTACAAGCCCACAAAGGCCTGGGGATGAAACTAGGATTGTGTCCTGAAAATTTGGGATCAGTGAGCCCCGCTAGCCAGTTCTTTATTCCCCAGGCAGGTTGCGGATGATGCAGAGGCAGTGCTTACAGTCCCTGAGAGAGAAAGAAGCCCCAGTCATTGCTCAACGGCAGCTCCCAGCAGTCAGCTTTAGGAACCACAATGCCAGGGCTCCGAAGGAAGCCCTGGCATTGTGGCAGACAGCGGTCACTGAAGTGGCCAGGCCAAATAAATAGGGTGGGGGCTATAGAATAAAGGAAAAAAAAAAACAAACAAACCTTGTGTGGTCATGAGAGAAAAGCTCATGGTGCTACAGCTCATTGGAGGCTTATCTGGCTGAGCTGAAAGTCCAAAACACCAGAAAACTGCTGGGCCAAAAAGATGCAAGAATGATATATAATTTGTATCTGTTTTTGTCTTACCTCAAGTTAAGCACCATGAGAAGGCAAGTGATACACTGGAAACAATGAACAATCAACAGCTACATTTAGAGATAACAATTCTTCTCCCAGCTTTTGAATATGTGGCTAACGAAAAGGGACATTTGTGAGCTGACCAAGGTTTTTATTAAGTCTATTCTTGTCCTTAGAGGGCTTGGTGCCAGGCACTAGCCCATAGGCAGTCCAATTTTAACTTTGGAGTGGGCTATGGGCTAGTGCCTGACACCAAGTCTCTAAGGACAGCAAGAATAGCCTAAATAAAAACTTTAGTCATCCCACAAAGTTCCTGTTCTTTAACCACATATTACTGCCAGTAAAGGACTTAGTGCAACTCCCAGGCAATCTATTTAGAAATCATTCTGATTATCTTATTTTACATCTCACATGAAGGGACAAAGAGTCTTTCTGTGCAAACACATGGGCGTAGTATATGCAGGTGTCTACCTGTTATGGACAGATGTTTACATGTACATTGTTGTATATGAATGAAAGTGTGTATGCGTTTTGTTATTCTTACGTAGGTAGCAATGAGATTATGGTTTAAAAAATGTTCAACAATGATGCAAATTACTTAAAGACAGAAAAGATAAAGTGAGAGACACATCTGCACATCAAGCAAATAATCTATACAATTCATGTTTAATAAATAAAAGTTATGATGGTCTTTCAATGTTATCACATTTTGTGAAAGGTTTGGGTCACTAAAAGGTAATGTTAGGTGGTTTGTTTTTTTTAAAGATTGATTAATAAATAAAAGTGACATATATCGTAACCCAGGAAGCAATATGAATACAGAGGAGGATCTGCTTCTTTAGAAGTATTTATTTATTTAAAATTTTTGTAACTTGCTCTTAAAATCCACAGCTATCCAGATGAAATCAGCACAAAAGCCAGTTAACGTAGATCTATGACAGCAGATAAAGACTGCAATGTTCATTCTAGATAAAAGAACGCGTGGAGGACATACATTCACTGCTTATTAGTAACCGCTTGGATAACACCTGAGGAAGGAGGAAATATTCTGACTAGGTCCTCATGTGAAAAATGTGTTCCAGACAAGAATAATTGTATTATGTGTTCTGCTTGCTATTCAGCTGTTCAAATAGAGGGATGTATATGATGTTACACTTTTAGCATTGTCTGGGAGTTGTTTTCCAAGTTAGGAATTTACAGGGGTCTAGGAAGTAACAGAGTGGCTTACTCTGTTCTTCTCTCTATGGTTTGGCTGAATAAGGAGAGGAATGGTCAGCAGAAAAAGGGAAGTGATATTACCCCCCATATAAGTCCCTGGTGAGACCTTATTTGGAATACTGTGTACAATTCTGGAGATTGCACCTTTAAAAGATACAAACCGGTTGGAGTCAGTCCAGAAGAATGGCTACTAAAATAATCAGTGATTTTATTCTAAAGCATATGTGGCCAAATTTAAGGATCTAAACATGTATACCCTAGAGGAAAGGCAAGATGGGTAAATATGATAGAGGCAGTTAAATACCTCCAACGTTTCCATACACAGGAGATAGGCCTCTTTCAATGGAAAGGAGGCTCTAGAACATAGGGTCATGGGATGAGGGTTAAAGAGGGTAATCTTTGGAAATATTTCTTTACAGAGAGGGTGGTGGATGCATGGAACAGCCTTCCAGTGGAAGTGATGGAGACAAAAACAGTAGCTGAATTCAAGAAAGCATGGGATAATCACAGGGAATCTCAGAGGGAGTGATGGGAAGTGCAACGCCAAATTTATTGGGCGGATGGGCAGATTAGATAGGCCAGACAGTCTTCTTCTGCTGTCATGTTTCTATATTTCTACTAACTGTCCAGAAATGCAGCATTGGGGAGGGGAGAGGGGTTATATTTGCCTAATATGGGGCTAGCCCCTTTCTTGATGGAGACTGGATGGCTCAGAGGAAGGGTCATAGACTCTCATAGTCTTTTGCCTCTTGGCCACCAGTTCATATCACAGTGACCTGTGTGAAATGATCCAGTGGTCTCACTCCAGTTTCATGGGCTACAACTACAGCAATCACACCATGGATCCTGCTGTTCAGAATATTGTTACTCTTCTAGATAATTACTGGGGTTTTTTAAAGCATTTCAGAATAGGAAAGAATTTTAAGAAAAAATTTGACAGCTCTGGTGACAGGACACATTTTTGCATGGCGATAGTCTGAAAACAGTTTCCTAGAGAATCTCACAGACCCATGTAATAAGTTGTGCGCGGCTGTGTGCACATATTGTGTAGATGTGCATACAACTTTAGTCCCATCTTAACAAGTTTAGTGCACAAAAAATGTGTGCCCAGTGCACACAAATTAGCACTCCTCCATGCAAATCCCATGTTAATCAAGGCATTTGCTATTTCTCCCCAATGCAAAGAAATAAGTAGATCAGAGGTGAAGTAAACTTTCCGGGGCTAGTGTTAGCCTATGGGGCTGAACATGGATTTCGTGGTTCAGGGGGTTCTGCATTTATGCGCAGAAAGCACAATGTGTGCACAAAGCATGTTCTCTGCGCATCATACATGATTTATGCACTGTGGGTCTGAGGTGGAGTAATCCAGACTGAACCTGGATTTTGTGGGTGGGGTGGGGGGGGGGGGTCCTGTTCTCAGGATATTTGCACAGAGAACATGCTTTGGGCACAGACTGTGATTTTTGTGCATAAAGGGGTATATTTTATAAATTTACACAAGTGCGTACTTTTGTTCGCGCACCAGGCGCGAACAAAAGTACGCTGGATTTTATAAGATACGCGTGTAGCCACGCGTATCTTATAAAATCTGGGGTCGGCGCACGCAAGAGGGTGCACATTTGTGCAACTTGCGCGCGCCGAGCCCGGCGCGAGCTGCCTGTTCCCTCCAAGGCCGCTCCAAAATCGAGGGAGCACTCCAAAATGGAGCACTCCGAAATGGAGGGAGCACTGGATGGCCGGTGCCATCTTTAAAAATGGCGTGGGCCATCCAGTGCTCCTACCATGTGACAGGGGCCGGCCAATGGCACGGATACCCTGTCACATGGTAAGGGCAAAGGGCCATCAGCGCCATTTTGATTAGTGGCAGCCAACGGCCCGGGAGCAGGAGATCGCTCCAGGGACCCCCACTGGACCACCAGGTACCTGTAAAATGTTTTTGGGGGGGTCAGGAGGGTGGGGGAAGCAAAGGGATTAGTTTTAAAGGGTCGGGGTTTAGGGGTTAATTTCGTGTGCCGTTTTTCCTGCCCTCCCCCAAAACGATAAGAGAACCCCCATGATCAATATCGTGGGGTTTTCCTATCATTTCGGGGGAGCCCCCGATTTCTGACGATTTTGAAAATGTCGACGATATTTTCAATCGTCCAAAGCCCGATTCACATCCCTACTTTTAACTACTCTGAATAATTTTGTCATCTGCAAATATTATCACATCACTCATTGTACCCCTTTTTCCAGATCATTTATAAATATATTAAAAAGCACTTGTCTATGTTAAATTTTATCTGCCATTTGGATGCCCAGTTTCATAAGGTCCTCCTGCAGTTTCCCATAATCTCCTTGTGATTTAACAACTCTGAATAATGTTGTATTGTCTGTTCCCTTTTTCAGATAATTTATAAATATATTAAAAAGCACCAGTCCCAGTACAGATTTTTGGGGCACTCCACTATTTACCTTCCCCCATTGAGAAAACTGACCGTTTCTTGTCTTTTAATCAGTTCACAATCCACAATAGGATATTTCCTCCTTTCCCATGACATTTTCATTTTCTCAGGAGTCTCTCATGAGGAACTTTGTTAAATGGCTTCTGAAAATCTAAATACACTATATTTACCAGCTCAGCATTATCCACGTTTATTAACCTATTCAAAAAAATGTAGCAGATTGTTGAGGAAGGACTTCCTTTGGACAAATTCATGTTCTCTGTATCTCATAAAACCATGTCTATTTATAAGTTCTGTAATTTTGGTCTTTAGAATAGTTTCTATGATTTTTGCCAGCACTGACAGGCTCTCCAGACTATAATTTCCTGGTTCAACCTTGAAACCCTTTTTAAAGATTGGCATTACATTGGCCACCCTCCAGGTATTTAGACGATTTTAATAATAGGTCTGCAATTTCATTTTGTAGTTCTTTCTGGTCCAGGTGATTTGTTTCAGTTCCTCCAAATTGTCACTATTTAATATAGTAAGCAACACAGGTATCTTCCCCACCATCCTCCTCCATAAATACTAATTTAGTCTTTCTGCTATGGCCATATCTTCCCTAAGTAAATGACAAACTGTATTTTATGTACAGAAAACACGTGTTGGGTTTTTTTAAATGCACAGTGGGCATTTTCTTTACAAACATTTTTTGGGTTAGGAAACGTTTTTAAAATTCCCTTTGCATTAGATACCTGCACTGGGAGTTAAAAAAAAAAAGTGTTGTATGTGTGTTAAACTGTGACTGAATTTCAGCGCAGTTTTTAACACTTAGCTTATTACATGAAACTCTCTCTGCTCAGCTTATCTCTTTACTTGGCACAAATTTACAGATCCTGACCATTTTTTTTCTTGTCCTGCCAAACTAGCAATGCAACAGTAGGGCAGCCACGGGGCAAAACCGCACCCTGGGCAAAGGTTGCTTTTAGCACCCCTCTGGCTCTTCCCTTTTAGTCTTGTGTGCTGGCTAACTCAAAAGGGCATAGTGACGCTACTTTGCCTTGGCACCCAGGGTGACTGCCTTGCTTGCCCCCCCACCCCCCAATGAACAAGAGAGAATGCAGATAGTAACCACCACCCCCCGTTAGGGTTGCCACCTCAGTGGATAATGTTAGTAGTACAACTCCATGCATACAGTAGGGCAAAGCCAGGCCCGAGCAGCCCCAAGCGGTCGACCCAGGGCTGATATGGCAACTCTACCCTTCTTTAGTCACCCGGGGCTGTGAAACCGAGCCCTTGCTCTGTCCGACCCAGCTTCTCTTCCTGCCACAAACTAAGTCAATATGGTGGGTGGACCCGCTAAAAGAGGCAGGGCCGGAAGCTCATGAATAACGAACATCTCATCAGGTGGGGTGCCTAGCGAGCGCGCGCCTGGTGCCGCCCCGCCGCTGTTGGCCCTGGGAGACGGCGGCGCGCAGGCGCAGAGAGAGCGCGAGCCAGCCAGCGGACGCAGGGACGCCGGAGCCGAGGGGAGCGCGAGCCGCACCGCCATGGATTACCACGCAGCGAACCAGCCTTACCAGCCCGGGCCTACCAGCGACGGCCAGACCCTCTACATGGCGCAGGAAGACGACTGGGACCGGGACCTGCTGCTGGACCCGGCCTGGAGAAAGAAGCAGCAGAGGAAGGTACAGAGGAGGCTCGGGGCGGAGGCGGCGGGAAGCGGCTCCCGCTCGCTGTAAGCCGGGGCGGGAACAGAGCTCCCCTCACTTCCTCCTCCCCCTCTCCTCGCTTGACCCGACTCCCCGGTCTGTCTCTTCTCCGCTCTTCCTTCGTGTTCCGATCCCCGGGGTACCACGTTCTGTCGCCCTTCTTACTTCAGCCCCTGTGTATCTCCCCCCCCCCTTTTTTTTTTTTCCCTTCACGAGCTGCTTGCCTCTATTTCCGGGATGTCTTGTAGCCCATGGCTCTTCCTTCCTTTTGCCAGCCTCCCCTCCTCCCGCCAGAGGATCTTATTCCCGCTTACCTGGGTGTATATTACGTCCCAGTTTAGTTTGTCATGTTTTCCAGGGTGGATGGGACACAGCGCTCTGAGGAATTGCTCGGGAGGGGGAGATCTACCCCGGGACTCAAAGCTTGCGAATGAATAACTTAATTACTGTAGAGCAAAACAGGTCACAGCTAGGGAATACCTAACCTGTTCCCTCCCCATACTGCTCAGGATGTATTGGGGTATCGTCTCGGAGCTTCTTGTGATCTGGCCCAGCCGGGAACCAATTCACAGTTAGCTTATCTTACTTTGTTTCTGCATGTTTTCATCACAACTACATTTTGCTCAGGTTATTGGATGGAGGGAGGCAGTCGAGGATAACCGTGCTTGTAGTTCAGCTCCGCTGCCTAACAAAAACCTGTTAGCATTTGCCACTTCTTGAAGGAGAGTTTTGTTTATTTTTTTTATTGCCTAGTGGGTGGCAGAATAAAAGTGTCTGCTGTTATAGTTTAGATTGGTTAGATTATCTCCATTTGACAAGGGAGTTTATATTTAGGTTTCACTGAACTCGAAATGAGGTAATTCTCACCGTTTTACCCAGTGCAGGTCGTGCAGTGCTTTATATGTGTACAATAACTGACTTGCACAAGTTACTCAAGTTGATGTTCATGGAGTAAAGTGTTTCTGCTCTGTCTAAAATCCAGGCTGTGATCTTAGTCTGCTCTTTTCGGGGAGGAGGGGTGTTGAGGAAACAATCCTGGCATATGTCATTGAAACTGAACATAAGCAATAAGGATATGCTGTGTAAGTTTCTTGTGTCCCTAACTCTGGAAGGTTCCTTTGAACTGTGATGACTAAATTTCACATAATTGCAAAAAGATGATGTGCTTTAAAAGCATTTTTCACCATCAGTTTTGTGAAATCCCAGGGAACCTTCTCTCTATCTGCAAATAGAGAGCCCGATATAATTAGATGTAAGAAGCTTGTGTTGAACTCCTGATTTAGCTTCATAGAATAACACCTAGCTCCAGTCAGAGTTAATTTAGCTCCTAGTCAGAAGTAGTAAGAAGTTTCCAATGTTACGGAAACACGAATTAAAGGCACCTCTATGCCTTGGGGAATAGTAACAGCGAATCCCTTGATTAACATGGGATTTGCTTGGAGGAAAGCTAGTTTTTGTGCACATTGTTTCTCATGTTTGTGTGTGTGTATGTTTTGTATATTAAATTGTTAAATCTGGACTAAAACTGTGTGTAATGCTGAGCTCACTTACTTTTTCTGGTCCCAGCCTAATAAGAGGAGAGATTCCAGCTGAATAGCAAGTTAGGTAGTTTAAACCTGTGGCCCCTTCCACAGGAACCAATGAGATCTGTGGAAGCTTGCAAGTGATCTTTATAGGTTAATATGTCAATATTTTCCCTCTACCCAATTATCTTTTATTTCAGAATATTAAAATATTCTTGATAGTTGCCCAAACTTTTGATGTTAGAAAATGCATGGGATTTGCACAACAGTATTGTACAAACTAACTTCACAGGAAGGTCTGTTTTTGCATGAATTTTATTGGCCTGCTGATGCAATAGTCTTAGGAAAAAGATTTTTTTTTATTGAGAGAAATAAGCAGTTTAAAATCTTAAAAATCTATGTTGAAATGCAGCATTCATTATTGCAAGGATGGTATTGTACTCTACCCCATTACCCTCTGAAAAATAGGATTTTATAATATTTACTTTGTATTGTTACATTACAACACCAAAAGCCTTTCATAACTTTTTTATTTTTACAAATGGTTTTTGTATGTCTAGATCCTGGCTTGATGTGTGATCTCTCTACTTGGTTTGTTTTATTACTTGTACATGTGATCTTAAGTTAATGTATGAAACAAAGTACATGTTTTCCTGGTCAGCTGAATTGATCTGGGAGAGATGGTAGAGTAAGATCAGTTTTTTTTTTGTTTTTTTTGCGAAGGCTTTCAGTATGAGACAGTAAATATGCATGATGACATCTCCATTATAGCCAAATTAATTAGCATTACATAAAATCATTTTTTTTTAAATGGTGTAATTTATAGTTTGCGTAGTCTTGTTCTGTGGCCTCCCCCAACTCATGAGTCTAGGTGGCAGGCAGCCTTTAAATTGTCTTTTGCTAACGGACTTTTGCAACGACAGTTTATTAGACATGGACTGAGCACATTTTCTTCTTAAAAGAGCTTTGCAGTTACTTTTCTGGTGACATCTGAAGTCACTCTAAAGCTTTTTCTGCATAACCTGTGAATGCATTGTTCTGGTCCTATAAAATGTATTGCAACAAAAACATGTAAAGAGATTTCAGATACATTTGTAAATAGAAAACACAATCTGAAGAAATTGGCATATTCATAGTGTGTGGAGATGGATGCTGTATAGAGACTCATTCTCCCTTTAGGGTAAGACTGAATGTTTCCAGAACAGTTACAGCCATTCACTTAAGCAAACCACATTTCCACAGCTTGTCTGAGTATTTGAGACTTGGCAGCAAATCAGTGATCCTTCCTCTTCTCCATTCAGTTCCCCCTCCCTGTGAGCTGAGAAAAAGCTCTTCCCCTTGAAACCTTTGTCCTTGGAATGTAAGGCCCTGTCCACATTACAAAATAGCTTTCAAAACCCGTGCTGTCAGGGTGTGCCCTGAGTGTGTCAACACTTACTTTTTAACCCTTCTAATTAAAACAAAAAAAAAATTTTTTTCAACTAAACTTATTCCAAGACTACTCCCTAGGCCACTCTTGGAAAACTTTAAGATTGTATTATAAATCCAAACCAGTCTAAGCTCTTGTTAAATTAACTTCTGTAGAATGTTTAAAAGGTGATTAGGACATACAGTGAGAATAAAATCTGAATTTGCTGGGATTTATGGTTGTTTTATGATATAAATATGATTTCAAGCATGCATTTGCTTCTATGGGGTTAAAGTGGGTAGACTCGGACATATCAGAACTGGTAGATATGGTAGAGGCCAAATAGTAATGCTGGTCAAGACTTGGGATAAGTTCACAATCTTTAGCTGCAGTAAGGGGAAAGCTAGTTGGGGGGGGGGGGGGTGTCCTCTGCCATTGTAATAGAAATTGAAATGGGAAGACTGGACCTTACAGTCCCAATCTGCAATCCTGTTTTGTGCATTTTCATTCAGAGGGGATTCAGTTTTTATTGAGGTATGCTGCCAGATGTTTACAGTGCTGAATCTTTAAAATGTTTTGCCTTATTCAGTGGTTTAAGATGAAGACTAGTGTTTTGCAGTGTTTCTTGACGTGAAATACGTGTTTGATTTATTGCTGCTATTTAGCAACGTACATATTTATTCGTAAATCCTAATAGGAGTAGTCTGCATCAGAACTCTGTACAAGTACCATAATAAACATACAGAGATAGCAGAGCTGGAAGAAACATGGATGCCAGTAGAGCATCTCAGCTTTAGGGCCTAGTGGAAGAACTGCTGTAGTTGGGGGGGATCAAGGCTGAAAGGAAGCACTGCTGCAGGAGGAGGAAGGGGAAGGGCAAAAAGTTTTTAACAAACCAGGCTATAGAATTCTTTGCTTTGTCTGAAAATTTTCACTGTTGCCTATTTTTTCCCCCTTAAATTTACGTCCTTGAAGACAGTATGACAAGATTTTAAAATTTTGAACATTTAAGAAATGTATTTTCTTTTCAATTTTGAAAAATTAAACTTACAAATTTGGACAAAAACAAAGTTATGAATGAGACCAGAGAGGAGTAAGAACTGTGAAATAGATTAATTTGAATAGTATTTAGTACTATTACTTTGGATGTGATATGGTATCGACACAGAATCGTACCGTGACATGCAGCACTTCTAAGTTTGGCTTTAATTGGTACATTACAGAGATTGTACCGGCTTTAGTGTTTGGGGTTCTTAGGCTAATGGTAGTATAGGTGTATTGTTTGCAGCTAATCATAATGTGTGCATTTCTGCAGATGAGTGTTTGGTTTTGAAAGTATATGGTCCACGCTAAAACATTTTGGTATTAAGGAGCAGGTGAGTTCTTTATCCCTTTATAAATAGTATTTGTGCTGAATTCAGTACATTTAAGGCACTTATGTGATCACTAACATAGGGTATTGCATGGCCTTTGCATTGCAGAGCCATGTCTGCTTTATTTCCAGTATAGTGCCCTGTTAGTTTTCTGTCCATGCTCTTGCACCTTCTTTAAGCTTGTATTAAAAGAAGAAAACACCTGTATGATGTTAATGACTTTGAATTGCCTATATTGTATAGATTTAAATGATGGCCAGAGTAATAAAGATGTATGTAATTTGTGTATAAATGAGCCATTGAGTACATGAAGATGTTTTCTTTTTTGCTCAGTAGGTGTGGGTGTCTGTGTACAAGTCTAAATCTATCTGTGGTTTTTTGCTGGTATGCATCCAGTCTCTGGAGTTTCTATGTTGGAATCCCAGCTATGTGACTTCTTAATGGGGAAAAATCTGCCTGCCTCTTTTGCATGTTTCTGTAAAAAAGGAAGCATAATGCTGCCAGAAATGGATGTTGTTTTACCATAATGGCCCACTATTAAAATACAGTGCCTCAAATTTAAACTTTTCCCTTTTTAAGAGAATTTTTTTTTTTTTTTTACTGTCTATACTAACCCCCCCCCCCCCCTCCAACTTTTGCTGTACAGGTTTTGGTCTGTAGTGTTATCTTGATTCATGGAAGGGTTTCTGAACAGGTATAATGTATCAGTACTAACTATCTTCAGGGGTTTAAGGCTAACAATGTAGCACGTTTCAGTGGATTTTAACACCCCTATAGTCTTTATGCTGCCTCTTGCGATGGGGTAGTTACTGTATCTGTCCTTGAACTACAAAGGGATTATTTTTTAAGGTGGTAAGTTTCCACTTTTTATACAATTTTTACCTATACTGTAAGCTTCTTAGACTTTTTGTGTAAATAATTTTTTTTCTTGGTGTAGTATGTACCAAGAAACTCTTGTACTGCTCAGGCTCTGTCAAAAAGCTAATCATCTATTTGCATTTACGCTTGGATGTGGTTCAATACTGAGTGGTTTGAACCACTTAGTGCTTTATGCTGGTAATTGCATACAATTTTGTGCATATTTAGCTGACTTGTTGAGATGGTTTGGGCAATCTTAATGAATTTGCCTTTTCAGTATACTTTGTACTTGATGTACATCTGAATTTTTTTAGTTGTGAGGTAGTTCTGTCTTGGATTGAAACATGCTGATATTTGACTGTACAATTTAAAAACAGCCTATATCTTTTTATGGTGTATTAGTGATTATTTTGGAAACATGGGTGTAACAAAAGGGAACGCAGAGCATATAAAGAGTTGATGCACCATATTTGCCAACCTTCATATGGAAGATGGCACGTAATGTGTTTTAAGTATAAAGCTTAACCTTGTCCAGTTTGGTTGGATGTGGAGTCTGCTAGAATAAATTAAGAGAATTCAAAACTGGATTCACAATGCTTCTGCTAGTGAATGAGAGGTCATTAAAAGAGAGTCTGTACCTCGACCTTTGCACCCCAGG
This sequence comes from Rhinatrema bivittatum, assembly GCF_901001135.1. Lineage (NCBI taxonomy): Eukaryota > Metazoa > Chordata > Amphibia > Gymnophiona > Rhinatrematidae > Rhinatrema > Rhinatrema bivittatum. The sequence goes on from NC_042625.1 coordinate 80,026,414, forward strand.
CTATGCACTGACCATTTTACTTGCTAATAATTTCACTTGGGTAAAGGAATGGATTACTGCTAAGTTATTCATTAATAAACATTCTGGTTGAATTCCAGTTGATTTGTATAGCATCCAGAATTGCAAAAATCTTTAGGTGGTGGTCTTCCTCCTGTTAAAAATTTAATATATAATAGGACTTTGCAAGGGTGGTGATGGTAATTAAGGCAGTTTTGATACCATTATCTCTCTTCAGATTTAAATGTCATAGTCCTTCATAGTTAAATTATTTCCCAAATATTCAGTTGCTTGACAATAGATTTTCCTGTGATTTGAGTCAGTTATCTACAGGGTTGGAAATATATTTAGGACACATGCAGTAGTCAGAATATTCTGGCAGCCAGGTGAGTGTGGTTCTTTTATTTTACTGGTTTACTATGCAGTGAGAGCATATATTCAATTTAAGGACTTGTTTATACTAACTAGGGCTGTGGAGCTTGGATTTTGGCTAAACCTCTTTCTAGCTGCTGCTAGGTAGCTGAGGCATTGTATTTTAGTGGCCCACAAGAAATTGTGGGTTCTTAAAGGAAGGCTACACGTAACAATGGCCCATTTCAGACAAGGGGTGGCTTTCAGCCACAGCTAAATTTGACCTCTGTAATGTACAGCATGATACAGGTCTTCATAGCAGCACTGCCTGCTTCCTAGAAACATGCATAAACTGAGCACACATTGTATCTAGCCTTAGCACAGCACTGTAAAGATAAGTGGATACAGTGTTTGAGGGCTGTTTCTTCAGTTCTTATTTGTATCAATCGTCAGAATAAATGCTTATGAAATGTAACAGTGTTCATCCATGTGCACTGTTCATTTTTCTGCTTGGGTGGACTTTGTAAGGCTTGACTTCTCTCATTTTGTTGTATTACCCTGTATAGTTCTAGGTTGAAGTCGTGTAGCAGTAAATCCTATGGAATGCTATAGTATATATATTGGCAAATTTATAGCTGCTTTTACCTTTATAATTTATACTGTTAACTATTAGAAAATTGACTCATCAATTATCACAAAAGCAATTGCTACAATTCACAGATTGATTCTAGTGCACCAAGTCTATAAATGGTTTGAGTCATGGCTAAGCCCTTGAAGGCAAAGCGCAAGGATCACTGATAAAATAATTTATCCTCATGTCCTTTGGATCTCTTAATTGAGGCATTGGTCTGTAGGTTTCCTTATGGATTTTAGCTTCAAAGCTGCAACAGTATGTAATTTTCTTTTCATTGATAGAAAAATTAGGCTCCCCTTTCTCATGCAGTGTTTTGTAGAAGGTATTTGAGTTCTAAAGTCTTTCTTTTTTTTTTTTTAAGTAAATACATTCCTGTCTAACTACTTCCACCATTATAAATCTTAAGAGTGCTTGCATTCATATCATTCATGCATGTAGTATATGAACATAGCAATGGGGTCTATCCACTATTCCCTCTGTCAGGCAAGATTTTGATTTTTATGTTTGACCCCCACTGATAGTTTATATTTGCTATATGTATGGAATACATGAGAAATGTTTAGCCAACCAGAGGATGTCTGGTAATTGATTGGGTGCATATCAGAATGTTTATACACACTGCTGTCCACTGGAGAATTTACATATATACAGACATGGGTTGGTGAGCTGCACATTAATGCACATGCACGCCATTTGCTAAGGAGTCTATCTATACATGCAGTGGACACAGAGGCTGTAAGCAGGTGGAGTCAGTAATAGGCTGCACAACTGGACAGAAACAGATATGTATAAGGGGAAAAATAGCAAGATTGCTCAGATCAGGTTGAAGTGGGGCTGAGGACAGATGAATGTGTTGGGTTCAGGCTGGGAGTGGGGTTTGGCCAATGTCTATGATGGAGACAGTGTGTTGGGGAGGGGGGTGGAGAGTGCTGGGATCAGGCTAGGGGGAGTCAGAGTGTTGGAGTGGGAGTGAATGGGGGCCTCTGGGGAATTTCACATGGTATCAGCAAGTAGTAGTATATACATGTGTACCTAGTAACTACAGAACTTTTAACTGTGACTTGGCCAAGAGATACTGCATGACAGTACATTAAGTAGAAATTTACCACATGATCTGCTTACCTTGTCTTTCTGCATACAGTTTTTGCTATTTTCAAGTGTTTGGTGAACAGCGTTGGCTGCAACTGATGAATTTAAATTAAAGCTGCTGAAGAAAGGGAGGGATTAGATACTGAAAGGGTTGTTGGTACTCAAGCCCAGCAGTGAGCAGCAATGAAAGCTGCTGAGCAGGTAAAAAACCACAAATTAAAAAAAAAAAAAAAACAACCCTCAACTTTCAGCTGCATTTAAAACTTTTATAAGGTGGTACTGTGTCAAGCCATTTTTCTGTGTAAGGACATGTTAGCAACAGAGGCTTCCTCTGAGTTTGTAAGACAGGTGGAACAGCTTTTCTCATTCTTGGAGTGGAATCCTCCTATTAATGACTGTCTTGATACTTTCAGTTGATACCTTCCCTTTTTGGAGTTAGTCCCATTTTCCATTAATGAATCAGTTGCATGAATGATCAGACAGATGTTAAAACTTAGTGAAAATGTTGGCAACAAGGCTGAAATTTGACTGTCCTATTTTGTGTGTTAAATAGCATATTTTAGAGGAACATATACTGAATTTCTCCTCAGAAATGCAAAACAAATACATGTATGTTTCAGAATTGTTTGGATGGCTTGACCTTTTGAGAGTTACTATTGAGGATTAAAAGAAAAGAGGTATTAAAAATTCACATTTTATGATCTGATGGCATAGATGAAAGATGTTTTGTGTGTAGGTTCTAAAAATGTAGGGTATAACACACGATTAAGAGGGGGTTCAGACAGTACAGTTTGTACTTATTCAAGCCTTGTGACTTATTAGCATCTTAAGCATCTTAAAGGCTTTTGTGCAGAGAGCCTTGGCACAGAGAGGTTTCTCATATTGGTTTAATATGCAGGTCCTTTTGCACTGTTGGTGTGGATCCGGTGCTGCTTAAGTCCATTTATAGGCTGAAATTCTATTTATAAGAATTTTTAGCTGTTTTGGGCATGCTCATTTTAAGTTATACCATAGTGCAGTTTTATTTGTGGAAACAGTGATGTAAATTCTGATATGCTTGGGCATATATAGATCTGGATTTCTTCAGAAACTGTCAAGTGTCTAAAGTTCTTCCTGTCTTTATAGCTGTGGTCTATGAATATTGTAAAGCATAAGACTAAACTCTCTTTCAGAAAGCAGCAGGATGTTGGTGGTATTAATCTTCCAGATCTTTGCTGGTAGCTTGGTAGAAATAGCTCATCTCCTCCTCCTACAGTGGTGTGCAATTATGTTTCAAATTAGATTTTTTTTTTTTTTAATATTTAAAACCATTTCTTTTCATGGATGATTTTTGCATTGTTTTTCAAGCACTCATCTTGACTGGTTTAGATGGAAGCATTGCCTAGTGGTTAGAACAGTGGGCTGTGAACCATGGTTCAAATCCTGCTGCTCCTTGTGACATTGGGCAAGTCACTTAACTCTCCAATGCCTCAAGTACAAGCTTAAATTGTGAGCCTACTGGGGACAGGGAAATACCTACAGTACCTGAAAATCTGCTTTGAAGTGCCTGGAAAGAAAAATATAAATAAAATGTTTAATCTTTGGCTCCCTGCATCTACATTAAAAGCTTTGCAAGTAGTTCAAAATGCAGCCTCTCAGATTTTGATGGCACTCCTCTGAAGGAACCCATTACACTGAGCTTGCCAGTAGCAGCATGGATAAAATTCCATGCTTTTTATCATTGATCCATAAAGTTTTGAGCAGTAGTTCTCCAGCTTGCCTGAACATGTGTTCAATCTGTATGAGCCCTCCACATCACTGTGGGATAAAATTCTAGATGTGCCCCCTTTCTGCAGATTGTTCATTTTAACAGTCTCGTAAAGGTTTTCAATGACTGACTGGTCCTGTGTAGTGGAATACCCTTCCTGAAGAAGTAATAGCATAGCAATCATTTAAAACTTTTAACAAGAAACTAGACATACTTGTACAAGTTTTTGGCCTATAAATGCAGTCCCTTGAAGTATAACTGGGTTATATTCCAATGTATGTTTGAACCTTATGAAAAATGGAGAAGCAAAGCTGATTTATTTTTTTTGTATTGTCAGTTTTATTATGGATATTTTATCTTAACTGCCTAGATGGGTTACATTTTTTTAATTTTAATCACTTATACTGTAAAAATAAACAAAATCAGTACATTTGCAATGTTTTTGTTAATTTATATAGAACACAGCAACAGAGAGTGACCATTTGGCCTATCCACATCTCCTGCTGAGCTTCATAGCTCCTCCTCTCCCTCAGATTCTCTGTAGTTGTCCCATATGCTATTGCACTCTGTGGTATGAACTGCTTTGGGCAGTCTTTCGTAAAGTGGTTGATAAACACTGAAGGAAGTAACTATCTGACTTGTGCATCTAATTGTTTGACAAGGATGCTTTGGTGTTGAATATAGGTGAATAGGTCCTGACATGATCTCATTTTTTTCCCCCCAAGTTTATGCTTTTTAAGGAACAAAGTTATTTTAACTTCATCTTTACTTGGTGGGTGGAATTAGTCCCTGTGAATACTTTGTATGACTATATTTGCTGCCTTCCAGTGTTTCCCAGCCTTTTCAAGCAGAGGGCACATCTACATTAACAATTTGTATGGCATGTTAGCCTCCACTGGGCAGGCAGTGTGGTCATGGAGAGGACTCGTATGGTCAGAAAAGCTGTGCAAGCACTGAAAGCTACACCACTTTCTCTTGCAAACCTTAAAACGAAGGGAGAGAGTGTGTGGAAATACCAACGAACTCCTCATGCAGGCAGCTAGCTTGGTTAGTTGGCTGCCGCACATAGCTTCCAGCACTCCTCCACTGCTGCTGATCCCCATACTCTGAGTCACATCCGGTGCTCAGTGCATGCTCTCCCTATTTCACTCATCCTGGAGATAAGGTAAAGGCTGGAATAACTCAAAGGAGGGAGTTCAGTAGTGGGAAGATAAAGTACTTTGTGCACTGTGTACCACACAAAGTGGCACCTGGCTATTCCTGCTTTACATGCTGCCCACTGATTACCACATTCCAGGGCTAATACTATAGGTAGGAAAGAAAAGGCATGCATGATTATACATGTTTGCAGAAAGGAGCTCCTACATGTTTTAAGCGTCAGCGCTGATGACTCTTGTTGCTGTGAGATGCAGAGGGCAGAGCCCAGGTGCTGGCTTAGATCTGAGCATCAGGTGGTAACTTTTCTGTGACGCACCTGACCAGGTCTGAAGGCACACCAGTGTGCCAAGATCCACTGGTTGGGGAAATGCTGCCATAGCCAGATTCTTTTCATCTGTTATAGGTACAACATTAGAAGGAAAAGTAAGGGTCTCTGTTCTCATATTTGTTCTAAAGCCCTTCAAAACTGATAAGTATTTTGGTGAACTTCAGCCTGTGATGCAAAAACTCGAATCTGTGGTAATGGAAGAAGCCTGTGAAATGCTGACTTTGATATTCCATATCAAGATAAAAGAAGTATATTGCTGTGCTTATACGTCTGCAAATTTATGTAAAATCTAAACATGTTTAAATGATTAGGTACCTACTCAAAATCAGTTTTGGAAAATTCTTTGTTTTTGGAAATACATCTGGTTGAGACTGCGGGTGGACATTTAAAGCAATTTTTTATTCTCATAACCAAGGAAAGCAATTTCTTTAAAGGATATGTTCAAATAATCCAGTATACACCTACATCTCCAGATGTTTCTAACACTTGTGCATGTTTAAGCTGTACTTCAGCTGATCCATCCTCCTCTTTACTGGTAAACACTGGACTATAGGACTTATCAGTTTGAAATTTCAATTTGGTATAAATGTGTGGCTGCCTACTTCATTTGGCCTGGCATTTTCTGGATCTGGGACCAGCTGTTGGCACACTTCTCACTTTGGAACTTATGCTAATTCAGGCATCTTCCTCTGTGCTGTGATGTCTGCTTTGTATTTGTTTGCTGCCGCAGATTCTCTGGTAGGCAAGGGTCATACACTGAGATTCTCTTCATTCTTTTGCCTTATTAGGCCTTTGATTTTTATGTTGTGGAGATTTTGAAGCTAGTTCTGCAGCTTGCAGAGGATAGGCAGTTGAGAATAGCCTGAAGATGCAAACTAGACCCAGGATTTACTTGCTGGTGCAGTGGATGAATATTGCTTTTCTGATGGTTTCACACGTCACCATATGATAAAGCACTTGTTTGTCTTTAAGACTGTTCCATATGTAAAATCCCCCCCCCCCCCCCCAAAAAAAAAAACTTGGTTAATTTATATGAATTTGGGAATGTGCACTCCAGCAGTAGTATATTCAAAGAAACTTGGGGTTGTGTAGACACCATTGTAGGACATTTGCTGTTGTCATAGAGACTGTCAAACAATAGATTTGTCAAAATAGTTCCCAATATTTCTCAATCAGTGCACAGAAGATGGCTACTGGCTACCAAAGTGCTGGTAGTTGAAAACAACATAGTGCATGTGTGTCTGTGAGCATAAAAATACTGCAGAACTACTCAAGACCACAGTGCTGGGTTGGACATAATGCATTGCAACATGAGAGTTTTTGGAATGGCTGCTGCTGTGTTCCAAGTCCTGGACCAGGTATTAGCGTGATGCTAGAGCAAGAATAGGTGCTCCCGGTTCCCACAGCAGCTTTCCTTTCCATTCTCCTGGACATTTCCTTTTGAAAGAGGTACCATGCACTGAAGGGAAGAGTAACAAGTGCAGGGAGTTGAGTGCATGTGCTCACTAAGTACTGGCTGATCATGCTTCATTATAACCCATTTTCAGCAGTGCTGCCAGGTCTCTCCTTCTGCCGTGCTGACTTGTGCAGTCCATGGGATCAAGCATTGAACAGTCATTTCCAGGAACCAAGCAGCCTGGTGCTGCCCTAGGTTTTGACCCAGGTGAGCAGGAAATACCTTTGCACCTAAGCTGAGGCAATTCTGAAGCTTTAGGGTGAAAAGGAGGTGGAGGAAGGGTGGCAGAAGTCCCAAGAGTTGGAGGGGTGTGGTTGGGGAGGTCCAGAGGAAGCATATGAGGAAAGGGAATGCCATTGGAAGAAGGGCCTTGAATTATTCCAACAGAACTGTTTTCCTGAGTCTGAGAAGAGTCTAGTCCTACCTCAATGTGACACTCTTTCCCAAACACAGCTTGGTTCATCTTTGCTTGATCATGCCAATCTAGCCATAAGTTTTGCAGGTATCCACTTGAAGCTTCATAAATCTGAAATATTTAAAATTATGCAAACATATTCCAGTTTATTTAAAACAAAAGGGTATGGTATGGATAAGTATCAACTGTTTTAATTCCAAATTAAAACAAAAAAGCTCAGGGCATGGTCAGATGCTTGGCAGCTATGCTGTGATACAGTAAGTGTAAAGACGTGCATTTTAGGGTGCAGAAATCAAAGGGAGCACTACACATTGGGGGTTGAGATACAGGATAGAGGCCTTTGATCGTTTGATTTAATTTAGTGAAATAAGAACATAAGAAATGCAATTCTGAATCAGGCTCCAGGGATTGAGCCCTGCATCTGGGCTCCGATAGTGGCCCGTCTGGGTCATAAGTACTTGGCAGATCTCAAAGTAAAATTTTCTTGTTGCTAATTCCCAGGGATAGCAATAGCTTTCTTGATTATAATGTTTCATGGACTTTTCTCCAGGAACTTGTGCAAACCTTTCATAAACCCATTATGCTAGTCACCTTGACCATGTCCTCTGGCAAGGTTCCCCAGCTTAATTGTGCAATGAGTGACACAGTATTTTGTATGGCTCATAGCAAATCTGATGTTAGTTTCATGAGTATCCCCTTGTTTATCCCTTCCATCCTGCTCATCTCTCTCTAATATAAGAATATTAGGAGCTCTAGATAATCATTTCAGCACAGTTGGGCTTCTGTGCGTTGGAACGCACATACGGATTGACACATAGTGTGGAAGAAAGGGCCCCTGCAGGAGAAACAAATACTGAGTGGAGGAGACCAGCATAGATGGCTAGACAGGAGGTACATGCAGGCTACTGTGGTTTCATGCACCCATAGGAGCTGATGGCTGGCAGGAGTAGGGGAGTAGCCTAGTAGTTAGCACTGGGCTCCGAATCAGGGTATCCGGGTTCAAATCTCATTGCTGCACCTTGTGACCTTGGGCACAATACTTCGCACTCCATTGAGGACAAGGACCTTCCTATAGGCACTTTGAAGTGCCTGAAAAAAGTGGAAAATTTCAATTAAAAAATGAAAATAGATGACAAGCAGGCAGAGAGAACCTCCAAACTCCTACCAGGGCTTTACAACATCTTCTGATTCAGTGACTGAATGGAGGTGGTGAGCAGCAGGCAGAGGAGTCTAAATTGAGCCCCAGGTAGCTGCTTCCATGGTCAGTCAGGAGGAGGAAGAAGGTAAAGGGGGTGGCAAAGACAAGTGCAGAGCCTGTGCTGGAGGGAGAAGGAAGAAAGGGTCAGGAAGTCTACAGAAGGATGAGAAAGTGGGGTATACAATGAGAAGCATCCATACTGTTGGACTCCCCCTTTACACCCCCCCCAACAAACATGCCTCTGTTCTCACCCAACACTATTTGCCCTTTTGAACACCCACTCACACCACTTGACACCATCCACTTGCCACAGAAACATATCCTGAGATTCCTGACCTTAAACCCCCACCCACACACAACCTCCCCATAGCCCTTCATACCACCAGAAAGCCACTTGCAATACTACCCTGCTGACACCACCGCTACCATACACCACCCACAACACAGTCTGTATCATCCCCCCCCCCCCCTGCAAACCTACTTTCCCTCTCTGGCAACTCAGCCCCTCATATCAGAAAAATATACCATCGCACACATCCCCATCCATAGTCATCGACACAATGCACCCTGCCCCTCCCCACTCACCCCTTCACACATTCCTGAAAATCCAGTTGCCACCTGCCCCCTCACAGCGCCATACCCAGTTACAATATTCTGCCCCTCCTCCATAGACCTACTTCCACAACCCTAGCAACTTAGCCCCCTCATACCACAAAAATATACTCTCATCCCAACCTACACCACATACAGTACTAGAAACCCTGTCATAACACTTGACCCCACCCCCCATTCATCACACCACATACTCAACCCCTCAGACCATTTATACCCCCACACCTCACACCTGCACGTTCCTGTAACCCATTTGCAGTGCTCTGCACCCCCTAGCTACTTACCCCCTCACAGCACCACACACAACCCTCACAGCCCTACTCACACGACTGCAAACTATTTAATGCTCTTCCCTTACATACTCACATTCTCCCACCGACGCCGCATCCTATCCACTAGAGATGTGAATCGGAACTGAAATCCGAACCGATTCTGGTTTCGATTCACATCTCTACTAGCCACACATGCACCCACGTCGCGCGCACAATCTGTCATAACATACTCCCTGCATACCTACTCCGCTGCACACCAACCCACTTGACCCTCGCATTACTGACACTACCACCCACACACCACACAACCCCCACCCCCAAATATATATACTTTCCACACAAACCCCATCCACAAATCCTCTCTGCCACACTTTCCCCTTTCGCAATCCCAAACCAAGGTGAGCATTGCAGTGCATCTGTGCATTCATACACACAGCAGTGCTCATTTGGAGCAGAGGGACAGGTCAACGCACTGAAGTTGATGCAGGAGACTTCAGGCAATGCAAGACCAAGGTTGGTGCATTCGGCACTGTAGTGACAACCCTATGCGAGCAGGGGGTAACGGTACAACCCAGCTTGCATGATTTTTGTTCTGATGAGCTAAACCACCCAGGAGTACTGGCAAGCTTTAGCTTTGGAGGTCTGTCTCCTAGAAAAACTGTTGGATTGTGGACTATGCAAAGTGCAACTTGGAACCCTCCCAGTCATTAGAATTCCTAGGCATGCTCTTTGCCACGAGGAAATGATGTGTCCGTACCACCAGATGGTCACCAAAATAATTGAGCAAATGAGGGTATTTCACACTCTGTGGTTATCCAAAGTATTGAATTATCTTCAGCTACTAGGGTTAATGACAGCTATGACAGATGTAGTCCTCTGGGCCAGGACACACATGCACGCATTGCAGCAGTAACTGCTAACCTACTGGTTGTTACCAGCCTTCCAGAATTTTGACCTGCATCTATGGATTTCTCAGACAGTGGAGAGGAACCTGGATGGACTGGTGGCTGTATCCCTGCAGTCTATTAAAGGGAGTAAACTTGGGTCATGCTAACCAGATGCTAGCATGGTCGGGTGGGGAGCATATTGCCAAGAGTTGTTCAGAAGCTCTATGGCCTTGGTGTTGAAGGCCATCAGGTTAGTGCTTCAGGCTTTCTTGCCAAGAATAGAGGGACAAGCAGTCTGTCCTCTCACAGTACCATGATTGTGGCATATGTGAACAAGCAGAGGAGAATGCACAGCACCAGGCTGGTGGAGGAAGCAAACTGAGCACTCGTTTGGGCAGAGAAGAACCTTTTCCCCAGTTTGCCTTCCTGCTAACTGAAAGCAGGCTTTCTCAGCAGGACAAACTGGACCCAGGAGAATGGGAGCTCAGCCAAGAGGCATTCTCAAGGATAGTGGAGTGTCCTGGACCCTGGTGGTGACCCAAGCCACGCCAAGGTAGACAAGTTCTTCACTCTGTGAAAAGAGCCAATATCCAGTGCTTAATCCAGCTGTGGCCCAAGGTCAGGCTTTTCTGTACGATAGACAAAAAGGATAATTCACCCCCTCAGAAGTGATATTGGTAACCCCAGATTGGCCAAGGAGTCTGTGGTATGCAGACCTAATAAGGCTCCTAATGGGAATCCCTCTGCAGTTCTCTGAGGTTGCTTTGGTAGGATCCAATACCAATGAAAAACCCTGCTCTGTTTTCTTAAGGCCTGGCCCTTGAAAGGCCATTGCTGCGAAGCAGAGGGTACTCCAAGGTGGTAGTGACAACCATGCTGAAGTCCTGTAACAACTCAATCTCGTTAGCCTACATTAGTCTGGAGGCTATTCAAAGCTTACTGCTAGGAGAATATTTTTCTGTAATTAACTTAAAATTGGCATACATCATGCAGTATTAATGTCCTTAAAAGTGATTAACTCTTTCAGGAAACCTGATAGATTCTTTGTGCTGTTTGGTGTCCCATAAAGGGGAGGAGTAGCCTCAAAGGCCACAGTAGATGGATCAAAGAAGCAATCTCATCAGCCTGCATACTGAATGGTAGACAAGCACCAATGACACTGTGTGCATTCTACGAGACCACAGGTATCATCCTGGGCAGAAGGCATTATCAGTCTCCCCAGGAGAAATCTGCAGGGCCACCACATGATCATCCTTGCACTCATTTTCTGAACACTAGGCTGGACGTGCAGGCAAGAGAAACTGCCTTTGGGGTTGAGATTCTTAAGGCAGCCCTGCCTTTCTCCCACCCAACCTAGGAGGTAGCTTTTGTATCTCCCAAGGGTAATGGACTGGCCTAGCAGGACTTTAGGAAGGAAAATTATTAGGGGGAAAAATACATTTCAATGTATTGTCCACAAGGATTCCAAGTTTCTTTCCTGAATGGTGACTTCTAATATGGAACTAAGCATTATGTACCTTTTTAGTCTTAATTTTAATATGAAAAAGTGCAAAGTGAGGCACATGGAGAATTAAAAAAAAAATCCCATCATCCTTTCAGACCTGTCAAGGTCTGAAAGGATGATGGGATTTTTTTTTTGTTTTTGTCTTTTTTTTGTCTTGATCATTCCTTTTTCCAGATCATTTATGAATATTAAACAGCACAGGTCCAGGTATGGATCCCTGTAGTACTCTACTAATGACCTTTCTCCATTTGGAAAACAAACCATTTAGTTTTACCCCCCGTTTCCAGCCTTTTAACCAGTTACCAATCCACAGTAGAACACTGCCTCCTATCCATGACTTTGTAACTTCCTGAGTAGTCTTAAGAACACAGAAGACTTTGTCTTCTGTGTTCTGAAAATCCAAACACTAGATCAACCAGCTCACCTTTATCTACTTGTCTATTTACTTCTTCAAAAAAATCTTGTTTGATAAAGCAAGACTTCCCTTTGTGAAAACCATATAGACTCTTCCATTAAGCCATGTCTGTCTGGCCAATGATTTTGTATTTAAGAATTGGTTCTACAGTTTTGCCTAGTGCTGGCTTTGGGATTACCAGCCTACAGTTAATCAGATCACCCTGGAGCCCTTTTTAAAAATTGGCATTAAGTTGCTGTCCCAAGCTGGAGGGTTACTAAGATGCACAGAACTAAATTACCAGTAGAAAAAAAGGTGACACTGCCTCTGTACAGGGAGTTAGTAAGACCTGATCTGGAATATTAGTTCCTGAAGGCTCTACCTCCAGCCTGATAAGACTGTAATTTTTCTGTTAGTGGGAAATATTGTTTCTAAGAGTATTAGACTGATCTTCATGCTTTTTGGATTTTTTTGCAAATGTTACAAGGTAACCCTAAAGTTTGCTCATATATAAATAAGCAATTTAATCTAAAGGCTTAGGAAAATAGTCCTTTATTCTCTATTCTGTATCTCCTCTGTTTTAAGTAAAGGACCACTAAAACCAGTGACATCCAGCATGGACCAAAATTAAGTTACTAAATGTTAAAGTACAGCTAATTCAGACTGATCAGGGTTTAGTCAACAGGAAGTTATGTGGCTGCTGTGTTAATGAATTTGGGGACACAGAAATAGAGGTCAACAAACAAGTTGTAGGTGATCACTTTTTACTGAACTAATGTGATACATTTTGTGACCAGCTTTCCAAAGGTCTGCTGCCACCTTCAGTGTATGCAAATTGAGCTCATGATGGCATAAAGCTCTCAAAAGTCAGTCACAAACATGACGTTAATGTATTAAAACATTAACCTGGGTCTGCCTGATGGCTGTCACTGCTACATACTGTCATGCAGGATGACCTGGGTTTGATTTGCCAGTTCAGCTCTCTTGCTTTCTGGCTGAGCTGGGATGCCACAATGGCAAGGTTTTTGTAGCCTGTGATAGTGACAGATTTAGGGTTCACAATTGTAGGATTCCTCCAGCCATTAATTGTTTCCTCTCAATTCACAGAGTCCAAACATAGAAATGATGGCAGAAAAGGACCAAATGGTCCATCCAGTCTGCCCAGCAAGCTTATAGGTAGCATCAGCTGTGCCAGGGGTGGCACTGGCATGCATATACCAGTCTCCCCTATAAAGGTATCGGGGGTTGGTATCTGCCTTGCAAGTTACCCCCCATATTTATTTTCCCAAACGATTAGTTAGGGCCCTTGCTGGTTTCTGAGTCCAATGCCTCTTTATCTCTTGCCGTTGAAGCAGAGAGCAATGTTAGTTACAACACAAGTATAAGGCTTATTGGTTAAGGGTAGTAAAAGCCACAAGAAGTTACCCCCATACTTATCTGTTTTTCCAGACCGTAAAATTAATGTCCTCGTTGGTTGCTGCATGAAATCAATTCTCCTTTTCCTCTTTTCCCCTGCCGTTTAAAGCAGAGAGAAATGAACTGTATCCAACAGTATGACAGCTTGATGGTTAAGGGTAGTAAAAAGCAAGTTACACCCATGCACTTTTTTTCCTCATCTCAATCCACTAGCCTTTAGGGATCCACAGTGCTTATCCCATGCCCCTTTGAAATCTTTCATTGTTTTGCCTTCATATCCTCCTCTGGCAGGACATTTCAGGCATCCACCACTTTCTCCATGAAGAAATATATTTCCTGATGTTGGTTCTGAGTTGTCATCCCTGGAGTTTCATGACGTGACCCCCTAGTTCTATTGATTTCTTTCCAACAGAAAAGGTTTGTCAAATGTGTATCATTAAAACCTTTCAGGTATCTGAAGGTCTGTATCATATCTCCCCTCCACCTCCTCTCCTCCAGGGTATACATATGTAGGTCTTTCAACCTCTCCTCATAAGTCTTTTGATGGAGACACCCCCACCCACACACACACCATTTTTGTCACCCTTCTCTGGACCACCTTTATCCTGTCTCTGTCCCTTTTGAAAGATTGTCTCCAGAACTGAACACAATACTCCAGGTAAGGCCTCACCAAGGACCTGTACAAGGGGATTATCTCCTCCTTTTTCCTGCTGGTTATTCTCCTCTCCTTGCACCCCAGCATTCTTCTGGTTTTAGCTAGCGCCTTGTCACATTGCTTTGCCATCTTTAGATTGCTAGACACTATCACCCCAAGGTCCCTCTCTTCCTCTGTGCACAACAGCCCTTCATCATCCCCCAAGACATACAGCTCTTTTGGCTTACTACACCCCAGATGCATGAAGCACTTCTTGGCATTGATTCCCAGCTGCCATATTTTCGACTATCATTCAAGCTTCCTTTAAATCAAGTCTCATTCTCTTTGCGCCTTCCAGCGTGTCCACTCTTTTGCAGATCTTAGTATCATCTGCAAAAAAACAAACTCTGCAATGTCGCTCACAAAGATATTGAACAGGACTGATCCCAACACCAATCCTTGCGGCACTCCACTTAACACCTTTCTTTAGAGTAGGTTCCATTTACCATCAGACGCTGTCTTCTATCCGTCAACCAGTTTGTAATCCACGCCACCACCTTGGCACTCACTCCCAAGCTTTTCATTTATTCTCAAACCTCCTATGTGGGACTCTATCAAAAGCTTTTCTTTAATCCAAGTATATCACATCGAGTGCTCTTACTCAATCTAATTCTTTAGTTACCCAATCAAAAAGGTCAATCGGACTTGTCTGACAGGACCTTTCCCTGGTGATTCCATGCTGCCTCGGGTCCAGCAATCCTCCTGACTGTAGATAGTTCACTAACATTTCCTTCAGCAGAGTCTCCATTAATTTTCCTACCACTGAGGTGGGGCTAACCGGCCTGTAGCTTCCAGCCTCCTCTCTGCTCCCACTTGGTAATTCGGGACCACCACCGTTCTCCAGTCACTCGGCACCTCTCCCGTTTCTAGGGATCTATTGAATAGGACACTCTGCGAACCTGCCAGCACATTTCTAAGCTCCCTTAGTATCCTGGGATGAACCTCATCAGGCCCTATGACTTTGTCCACTTTCAGTTTTCCTAGCTCTTCTCTTCTGAAAATGGAGATATGTTTACTCTACCCCCATCCACTGTCTTAATTAGCGACTGTCCTTCTCAAGGGTCATCTTTAGTGAACACCGAACTGAAGTATTTGTTTAATATTTCCACCATGTCTTTGTCTCTCTCCACACATTGATCCTCGTCACCTTTCAATTTCACTATACCACTTCGGACCTTTCTCCTTTCTTTGATATATCTGAAAAATGTTGTCACCTCGCTTTATCTCTCTGGCAATCCTTTCTTCTGCCTGACTTTTTGCTTTCTTGATTACTTCATCTCCCTCAGTTTCACCAGATATTCTTCCCTGTGTTCCTCATCTTGGGATTCTTTGAACGCGGTTCTTTTTGCTTTTGTGTCAGCCACCTCCTTTGAGAACCAGATTGGATCCCCCAGGTAGTTGTGAATAAAGGATCATGGCATGAGTCCAAACCCCAGGTCTGATTTGAGTTGGAAGCCCAAATTAAAGGACTGCGTCCACACATCCACCTTCCCCGGTAACCTACAACTTGTTTGACCTCTTCTCATTCTATGGGAGAATATTTAATATTTATTTGCTTGACTTGACCCATTGATAACTAACTATATTCAGATGACTTTTTTGTTTTGGTCAGATGTTCTTGTAAGAATTTCACTGTAGTTTTTGTGTCTTCAGAATGGTCTGTATGAAGGTTTGTAATATTTTTAGCTCGTATCATGAACTGTTGAAAGTATCTTCCTGTCATGAGAAAAGCAAGTTTGCTTTCTTTGTTTTTGATGGGACCTTGCTAAACAGCCTGATTATTTCAAGCTCCTAAGAATGCTTTCTGTTTGAAGAACTTGAACAGGAAGTCTGTTAAAGACAATGCTGTGAGCTTGCCAAAGTCCTTGGGGTGGGGAGAAGGAAGATTAACAGTGTATTAAATCATATTTCACATCGTACTCTGGTCACATTAATTCTTTGGTTTCGATAAGTTTTACACTTCTATTGGTATTTATCAACATTAAAAAAAAAAATGCAGTGACATATTTAGTCCAGAGAAATTTGAAGGAAATTAAAGAAGCAAAATGTTCCAGACACAGTCTGGGGTATGATCTCTCACACAACCTGATTTACCGTATTTTTCGCTCCATAAGACGCACTTCCCCCCCCCCCAAAAGTGGGGGGAAAATGTCTGTGCATATTACGGAGCGAATATTAAAAAAAAAAACCACAAAACCCCATCCCAACCCTTTAAAGTTAATTAACTACAACCCCCCCCCCCCAAAGACTTGCCAAAAGTCCTTGGTGGTCCAGTGGGGGTGCGGGAGTGATCTCCCACACTCGGGCCGTCGACTGCCAGTATTCAAAATGGCGCTGATAGCCTTTGCCCTTACTATGTCACAGGGGCTACCGGTGCCATTGGTCAGCCCCTGTCACATGGTAGGAGCAATGGTAAGACGCACAGACGCCCAGGAACAGAGCCGGTTTACCACACCATTATTTTTTTTTTTTTAATTTTCCTGCTCTGAATCCTAGGTGCGTCTTAAGGAGCGAAAAATACAGTAGTTGTGAGTAGCATTGTGAGTTTGTCTCCTCAGTAACTCCAGCTATGCTGTGTGAGGCCTCTATTGTATATCATTCCCACCATAAGATGCATTAAGAATTGGAACAGAAAACACATGGATGCAGCAGATCAGGTATTAGTTATTTTTATCCAGGGGGAAACAGAACTTCCCAAACTTTTATCCAGTGTGACCCTGTTTTAGCACTCAAATTCACATGGCCACAGAGGGCAACCGAAACAAATTAGCAGGGGCACAGCCCTCACAATCACATCCTTCACTCCAGACATCCCCCTGGTCAGGGAGAGCAGCAACATTTTCCTTTGGGCCCCAAACCAAAGATGGATGACTGGTGATAAGAGAGAGGGTAGGCTGACGAGGGCAATAGCTTCCTCTGTGCATAAAGAGAGAGGGGATCAGTGGTAGCCCCCCCCCCCCCCCCCAGCTCATGTACACTTAGCCCTCCCCTCTGCTCATGGCTGGTCCCAAGCCTGATGGTGGTTTGCAAGTGGCAATAGCAATACTGAAAGTCAACATGGGACCTGTGAGCTAGTACCAGCTCACAAGTGCTGCAGCAGCCCCCAATCCTTCCTCACGCAGAGCTTATGGCTCACAGGCCCCATGCTGACTTCCACTACTAATGCTGCTGCTACTGGAACCTGAAGAGTGCAGACAACTGAGGCACTTGTTTCTATAGCTAAAGATTTTGTGACCCCATTTGGGGACCCTACCCCCAGTTTGGGAAGCTCTGTATTAGATAATGTCAAGGATTTTTACTTTACTTTTCTGTATGGTCCATAACTTGAGTGTGAGCTAATGGGTTTAATGCTTCAGGAATAAAAAAAGAAAATTAAAGCATACACTTGTAAATGTTTTGGAGCATGTGGCCTCCTTCCTGACTAGCAGGGCTGCTGCTGGCTTTTGTGCTGCCTGTCTCTTCTCCCCCCCCCCCCCCCCCCCCCCCCCCCCCAATGTATTCATTCTCCTCCCTGGGCCCATCAAAAAAAAGCCCAGCTCCCTCCAGCAATCTTATTTTTAAAATCTGACACCCTCCCCCAAACGGAACCCATGGTTAAGGGAAGGGTTTTAGGTTTGCCCAGGGTACCTTACAGCCTTGACACACACCATCTACAGATGCACACAGAGTTCAATTATGCATTTATAATACATTCTGCATGAAAAAAAGTCTTCTGAGGCAAAAATCACAACATGTATAATATATTTATATGCACTGTTGTGATGTGTACCACAAAACACTGCAAAGACACTGGAACTACTATGAAATTAGACTTTTTGTAATGCATGCTGCATGTGGGCTAGGCCCTCAGAAAGCCATGAACAAACAGAATTACCATTACAATGCAGTAAACCTCCCATACCAAAACAACTCTAACTGCCAGAACTCTCAGTAACAGCCATATCTATGAAAAGGCAACCCTGCACATATTACACCAAGACCTATAACACCAATACACCTATTAGGCAAACAGAACAAATCAGACTGCTATAGATCCCTGCTTATAAATTATATGGCAGCAGAATACCTCACCTCAGTCACACATGGAGAATACAGACTTAAGAGACCAGAAAGTATAAATAGAAGCAGGCAGAGAAGAACTGAACTGGAACCCACAACAAGCCAGCCTCAGAGCAACAATGGAAAAACAAACATTAGCATTCTTTATAAAACATTAAATAATAAAATCAAGAAATCATCACATAATAGTAAAATCAGTCAAAAGAATACATATTTCAAACCAGTTAAATAGAATATCCAAAATTTCCCAAACACTAATACAATATTTCAGAACATCAGATGAATTTTAAAAAAATCCAATTAAAATGTTCTAATTTTTTCCAAAAAACAAAATTCAAAACAGCACAAACATAAGGACATAAGAAAATGCCATACTGGGTCAGACCAAGGGTCCATCAAGCCGAGCATCCTGTTTCCAACAGTGGCCAATCCAGGCCATAAGAACCTGGCAAGTACCCAAAAACCAAGTCTATTCCATGTAACCATTGCAAATGGCAGTGGCTATTCTCTAAGTGAACTTAATAGCAGGTAATGGACTTCTCCTCGAAATTACACCCAATAAGGATTAAAAAATCTGCTCTCCATACCTGGGATCTTTTGATTTCCAGTCACCCTGACATTGTCGTGCATTGGGGAGGTAGGGCCACACAAATTTTCTTTGCAAGCACACACATGTACACATTCATTCTTTCATACAATCCATCTCTCATATGCATGCCTAAGCTCTCAGACTCCCTCTTTCTCCCTCAGACTTCCTGTGTGCGTGCATGCCTGTGAGCATATGTGACACACATGCACACAGCCGCGCGCACGCACACACCCATCCATCCTCTTCTTCACTTCAGGCCATGGTGGGATTAGCTCCACCATGGCCCTGCAGGTTTGTCTTTCCTTTGGCCCTGCGGCCTTCTTGCGATTGGGGTGATGGTGGGGGGAGAAAGCTGTGAGTGCATGGATGCAGCTAACAGAAAAGGTGCAGGGGAGAGATGATACAGGCCTTCAGATATCTGAAAGGTTTCAGTGATGCACAATTGTCAAACCTTTTCCATTGGAAAGAAATCAATAGAACTAGGGGTCATGAAATGAAACTCCAGGGAGGACGATTCAGAACCAATGTCAGGAAATATTTCTTCAAGGAGAGGGTGGTGAATGCCCTTCCAGGAATTCAAAGGGGCATGGGATAATCACTTTGGATCCCTAAAGACTAGAGGTTGAAAATATAGAAAAGAGTGCATGGGGGTAACTGGGGGTATCTTAATGGTATGGCAGTTGCTACCCTTAAATAAGCCTTGATACTGTTAATGCAACTCATCATTGCTCTCTGCTTCGGCAGAGGGAAAAGGGAAATAGGATTCAGTCAGCAACCAGTGAGGGCCTTGACTTTTACAGTGTGGGGAACAAATAAACATGGGGATAATTTGCTGATGAATTGCTTACTACCTTTAATCACTAAGCCTAATACTATTGATGCCACTCCAACATTGCTCTTTGCTGCCGCAGCACCGGTTAAGGGAAATTGGATTCAAACAGCATCTGAGTGCCCTGATTTTTATGGTCTGGTAAACTGATAAGCACAGGGGGTAACCTGCACAGTGCAGCAGATGCTGGGCATACTTGGTGGATCATTTGGTCCTTTTATGCTGTCATTTCTATGTTACTGGTGATAAGCCTTCTTGAATTTTCAAACTGTGCTGCTTGACGTGCTTTGCTTATGGACTTGACCTGAGAAGCAGTCTTGTGCTTTTTCCTTTGTCTGCATATCAGTACCCCAGATCTGTAAAAGTCAGGGCCTATGTGGATTGTCGTCTGAATCCAACTCCTCTTCCACCCCCCACCACCATCAAAGAAGAGGGCAATGTTACAGTTGCGTCAGAAGCATCAAGGCTTATTGGTTAAGGATAGTAATCCCAGGCCTTCTAAGGGTAGTAACTGTCGCTTCATGCAGGTTACCTCCATGCTAATCTGTTCCCCAGACCATAAGTCTAGGCCCTTAGTGGTTTAATTTGAATCCAGCTCTCCTTTTCCCCCTGCTGTTGAAGCAGAGAGCAAGGTTGTACTTGCCTCAAAAACATCAAGGCTTATTGGTTGAGGTAGTAACGGCCGCACCAGCAAGTTACCCCCTGCACACTTATCTCCTTTCTGTTCTGTAGTCTCTAGGGATCCACAGTGTTTATCCCATGCCCTTTTGAATTCTTTGACTATTTTTGTTTTCTCCTCCTCCAGAGGAAGGGCATTCCAGGTATCCACCACCCTCTTTGTGAAAAAATATATCCTGACAGTATATTTCCTGGAGTTTGAAGTTCATGCATCATTAATACCTTTCAAGTATCTGAAGGTCTGTATCATATCTCCCCTGCACCTTCTAAGTTCCAGGGTGTACATATTCAGATTCTTCAGCCTCTTTGTTTTCATAAGTCGTCTGATACTGACACCACACCATTTTGGTTGCCCTTCTCTGTACTGCCTCCATCCTGTCTGTTCTTTATGAGAGATTACTGTGGTAAACAGCTGGTGCTTCTAAAATCCCACCAAACAGTCAAAGCTTGGAATGAAGGAATTTTTGCATCTGGCCTGACATTCCAGTTAAGCAGATTAGTTTGGCACACCACTTTGCTGTTGCCTTTCCTTTATACTGTTTGAAGCACATGTTTTGGATGTGCTGTGGGGCATGTTTTATCTCCTCAGACTACCACTGCTGCCTGTGTCTGGTGTTAGAGTAGTTTGAATTGTAATACATCCTCACCCTCTTGTAATGTCACTGCTGGTTTTCTGTGTGGGAGCAAAAGTTCATTTCATTTGATTTTTTTTTTCCCTTCATCTAAAAGTCTCAAGTTAAGAAGCAGCGCTTGATGCAGTTTTTTGGAAGAATGTTATCCTGCTTATTGTTGATCTGGTAGAATAAGACATTAGCTTATGTTTTGAGGAGGTTTTACACCCTGCAGCACAAATTGCTAACAGTCAAGGCCTTAGTCTTCAGTCTACCTGTGGCTTTTACCCTTTTTCCTGCAAAACCACTCATTACCCGAGCATCTGCAGGTGAATGACTTGTGCGACAATCCCCTGGTGGAGCCTGTATCAGGAAGGGCTCAGATAGCATCTGTGATATAGCAGCACTGTATGGTTAAGTAGATTGGCGAAGGTATGTTTTGAGACAGTTACATCAAATCTTGCTGAGGTTGCTATTGACTGAAACTCCCTATTAAATAAAAGTTATTTGGCTTATGTGACACATCAGTTGGCAGCAAGTGGCATCTTCTTTTAGTGGTTTATCTCTGCCAGTACATTTTATACTAGTTCATGTCTAACTGTATTTAAGCTTGTATACATTGCACCAGTTTAGAATGTATGTAAATGTGAAAATTAGTAATAATGTTGAGTACTTGCATGCTCAGTGTAGGAGTGGCTAGGGAAGGGAGAATAGCAAGCCCAGTAATTACTAATGGCTGATAGTCCTTGTGCATGTGGACATTAACATTATGTAATTTAATAGTGAAAATGAATTGAGCAAAAAAAAGGTAGCCTAAGTGAGTGGAGTGTCTCTTCATCTGCATACCCAAAGTAGGAAAAATGTTTAGCTGGGAATGCAGTATGCAAACCTTTTCATATGCTGGAATCTAGTATGTCTAGTTTTCATCCTGTCTTTCGGAATTGTCTTTACTTTATCTTATTTTTACTACTGACATCTGTTTACATATTTTTATCCCCAGAATAGCTTTCTTGTCCACTTCTCAAGGAAAATGGACTTTATCTCAGCTTTGCTGTGCTGTGTAGGAGTCATCTCTAAGAACTCAAATAGAAACCTTTTGCCACCTCTTTCACTACATGCTCTTATTAATCCTGTTACTTCCCCTGCAGTAATGAGATGTCCTTATTCTGGTATGGTAGCTTGTCCTTTTAGTCTTTTTACCCATATAAGGCAATCTTGTAGTACTTGCTAGCATGTTGGGGGCAGGTAGTGTGGCCTGATCTGCAGGGCCAGGATTCCATTGCTTTTGTTAAATCATGGTTGTCATGTGACTGAACTCTGGGAACTGTTTCAACATGTTCAAAGTTCAGGTTTGTGATTTTTGTCGTCAGCCCTGCCTTTAGGCACTGTAGACATTAATATGGTGTCTAGTGACCATAGACACAGCCTTATGGACACACTATTTAGAACATGTCTGTAAAGTGTTTAACGATCTCACTTTGAAGGGCACTAGAAAATATTCTGTACAGGGTCAGTCCTGAGGTTAGCAGCTTTAGCACATATTGCAGTCCACTGCACCTTGCCACTGCTGCCTGATTAAACGCCTTTTGTAGATGAACCCAGCTGCGTTTATTCTTGCAAGTTTCTGGAAAGCAGAAGACTTTTTTTTTTTTTTTTTAATGTTGCTAATGTAGCCAGCTGTATAAACCATTAAGAGCCCCAGAAAAATTCTGGATTGTACTGCAGCTGCTTTCAAAGGGCCCTGCTCAGACTCCTAATGCTACTGCTTGCAGAGGGCCAAGCTCTTCTGTTAGCTACCATCTGTAAACACTTCTGGCATGTAAATGTTCAAGTGCTGAGCTGAAAAGCAGTCCTTTTTATAGAGCCTTAATATACACTCATCTTCATTTTTTTAACCATACCCAAATTGCATGGAGTTTGACATATTTTTGTAGTTATCTTACCTGTTTTAATGGATAGATTGGTGCCATAGAAACAAGTATTCCCTCACACAATGAACCACATTGTTGAAGTAAAATCCTCTTCTCTTCTGCTCCCCAGCTCTGCTTGTGCCCCTTTTTCCTTCCCTTCTGTTTGTAATAAATGAGTTAACTGTCATCTTAAGATTATGCATAAAGTAGTAAATAATATGCTTATTGTGATGTACCGTTTACAGATGCTGCAACATTTATGCAGTGAAATTGTAAACTTCTAATGTAGTAAAATTAAAAGTTCAGCTGAATGAATTTTAACAGGTTTTCTTCCACCACCTCTAAGTTGGTTTTAAAAACAGTTTTGGCTATAGAGGGGTTATCTAATTTAAAGTTTGAAAACTTATTTTGTAGGCCTTCTTTGGGGGTAAATGTCTAATTGAAAACTTGTCATTGCCACATTCCTTGGTGCTGAGTTCACAGAAACTTGCGCTGATTGGTCCAGAGTGTGCTGGGTGAATAGTAGTATTTGTTCATTCATTTTGCTTCCTAGCCATGCAAGTGTGTGACGCACAAAGATGGGCTTTGTGATCCTGGTCCCTCCCAAGCAATGGTGGGGCGGTTCATTCTTTCATCACTGGGTGAATGAGAGTAGAGGCAGTGTGTGCAACTTGACTGTATGTAGATAAAAGCAGGGCTGAAGTATGACGTGTTGGCATGGGTTGAACGGTGGACTTTTTGTTTGTATTTAAGTCTCTTGTCTTATGAAATAAAAAGCAGCTTCTTGTGACTCTGTGGAATCACTTTTTATTGAATTGGTGTACTGAATTAAAGGTTTACTGAATTTAAAGCTGACCAATCTCAAGAAAACATGGATTCAAGATTGTTACTGGATCAGTTAGCAGGACTATTTGTTGAGTATATCACTTAAAACTTTTTGAGCCCTGAGCAGAAGTCCTTAACAGATTTAAAGCATAAGATTTAACTGACTACATGAAAACTATGTCTGTCACCTCTATAACCATTCAGTGGCAAAAATCTTCTGTACAGATGGCCTTGGTTATGAAGTGATAGTAATTCAAAGAGAAATTGTTTAGAAAAGTCAATGATTGTCAACTTAACAGGCCGATTCAGTGAGCGCTCACTCTCTCGACACGTGCCCAGGCACCTCTCCTGGGTACACGATTCTTTATTTAAATTATGACCCGAGCTAATAAGGAGGTGCTAGGGATACTAGCGCCTCCTTATTAGTGGAAGTGGCAGCTGTCAGTGGGTCTGACAACTGAAGGTTAATTTTACCAGCGTCTGTTGTTGAATCCGCTGACAGCCAAGGGTTTGGAAAATGGACATCAGCAAAATTGAGTGTCTGTTTTCCAACCTGCAGGCAGATTTAAAAAAAAAAAAAAAAGTTTTCTTTTAAATATTTGGGGCCTCAGATTTAATATCGCTATGATATTAAGTCAGAGGGTATACAGAAAAGCAGTTTTTTCTGCTTTTCTGTATACTTGCCCGGTGCTGTCTGAAATTAACGCCTGCAGGCATTAATTTCTGAGAGTAAAATGTGTGGCTTGGCCGCACATTTTACTTTCTGTATTTTGGGTGACTAATAGGCTCATCAACATGTATTTGCTTGTGATGAGCGCTGTTAGTTTTTTTGTTGTTTTTTTTTGGGGGGGGGGGGGGGGGTTGGCCGTGTGTTTTCCACATGCTATTACCCCTTACAGTATAAGGAGTAATGCGTCAAAAATGCGGCCTGTTTGCTCCCAGTCTTTCAATTGGGGAGTGAGGGTGTGGCCATGGCTTTAACAAGTAGATCCTCAGTATATTTACTTTTGTAAACTAGTTTCCACATCAGTAAGTGAGAATGTAACAGTGGAAACTACAAAGCTACCTTGTGCTAATAGTTAAATGTACCACATGCACTCTTATCCATGTGTTTGCAGCTGACTTTAAGAATAACATTGCTTCTTTGAGTTGCAGGAGACCTAGTTCCTCCTGTGGATTAGAGTACCGGGCTGTGGGGTGTGGTTATTTGCATGTTAATATGTAGCTGAAACAGAGGAATTTCAAAGAATGCAAAAATGTTCCTTGTGTATGATTTCTGTAAGGTCATACAACAGGTGTAGCACTTCTGTGGACTTTCCTACATGTTGCTTGTTCTCAAAGGGGTCTATTTTAAAACCTGTTTCTCGACATGCACGTTATAAAATACAATATCCATGTCCCCAAATTCGCACTTGCATGCGCAACGGGGTTGGTGGGGGGGGGGGGGGGGCTGGCTGATTTTGTAAACCAACGCACAATGATGCGGGTAGGCCTTTCCCAGTTCTCTCCCGGTCTGCTCCAATTAAGGAGTGAACTGGGATGGAACTTCCCTATACTCCTACCTTATCTTCCTACCTTTTCCTCTTTCCTCCCTAACCCCTACCTACTTACCCTATTTTATTTTATTTTTTTTTTTGTTTTCTTACTTATCTGCTCCTTTGGCTGCCAGCGCGTGCTTCCCCAGGACAGGGCCTAATGGCTGCTGGCCAGGCACTTCTGCGCATACCGGGAACTCTCCGGATTTGGCCCGGAGATTCCGGAATTCTAAAAATTACCGGGTGTCCGGGCCAATACCGGAAATCTCCGGGTGCTGCAGTAAAATCAACCTGCTTGGACCTGGAAAGAAGAAAGGAACTTCATTGGTCTTCCACAGCTAAAAAAGGAGGAACTCGACAGTGATTTCTACCATCTCCGGACCTTCTTAACTCTTAACTTCACTTCCTCGTGACACCACCTGCTCCTGCACAGCCTGTTTCCTGTATCCAGCCACTTGCCCACCCCATCCTGTTTGCCAAATTGCAATTGACATTGTGATTTCCTGTCCGTGCATCAAACGAGGAGTAAGAAACAGGCAGCGACCACTTCCGCAGCACAGGAGGAGAAGGAAGAGGCTGTTGCTGCTCCAGGAGCCCAAGTTAGTCTGCTGTTGCTAGTGTGTTTTGAAAGGGGGGGGAGAGAATGAATGAGCATGTCTGTGAGAGTGAGTGAGTGTGTAGTTGTGTAGGAAGAAGAGAACTGAGTGTAGGAGAGCTGAGTGCAAGTGAGCATGAGTGTGTAAGTGAGTGGGCATGTGCATATGGAAGAGGGAGAGATGTGAGTGTGTGTGTGTTGGTGGGAGAATGACAGAAGTAAAGGTGTAAATGGATATGAGAGAATGAGCAGTGAAAGTAAGTGAGAACATGTAAGAGTGTTTGAGAGCAAATTTGTGAGCATCCGGTCCCACTGTGCAGTTTCCACAAGAGCTTCAAATGTCTGCCAAATCTAACAAAAAGTAATTAAAATAAAAGAAATATACATACCTAATTTACATACAGAAAAAAATAGTTTTTGTTTATGTTATAAACCATTAAGGTGGACTTGGGGAAACTCACTTCTTATCCCTGGGATAAGCAGCATGGGATCTATTTACCTTTTGGATCCTACCAGGTACTTGTGACCTGGATTGGCCACTGTTGGAAACAGGATACTGGGCTTGATGGACCATTTTGGTCTGACCCAATATGGTAATTCTTGTTATGGTGGAGGTTTTTTGGCAGGGGGGGGTTGTTTGAGGAACTCTTTTTTTTTTTTACGATAGAGGGAAAGACCATTGGCAGCAAAAAAAAATATATATATTGGGAACCCCTGTGTTAAGGCAAATCTTACCACCCAAGCTATTCTGCGTATACTGGGCTTATGCTGCAAGTTCCTGAGCCCTCGTCCCTCAGTGTTTGGCTTGAAATATTCTAGGTTGTAAATAGATTGCTTATGGGGAGCTATTGCAGCTGGAAACTGCTTTTTTTTTTTTTGTGCCAGAAATCAAACTTCTTCAGGAGAGAGCCCTATAAGATTGATAAAATAGTATAGGTTACAGTTTTACATGCTGCATGATTTAGAGCAGGGGGTGGGCAAACTGCAGCCTGCAGGCAGAACCAGCCCACCTACCTTGAATGTCATTTTTATTTGTCGCCTCTGCCCGTCCTTTAGTAGCCTGCCCAGTGTCAGCGATGGCCTAACATTGCACACATTTGCAGGTCTTTGATTACGTTGAGCAGGCTGCTGGTGGGTATTGGTGGTTTTTTGGTAATGACTTTGGCTGTAGATGCAAATTGGAGGAAGGAGCTCCTGGCCTGTCCTGTGGTGTTTTGGCCTTTGACAGCTAAAATTGTATTTCCTGTAGATTTTTCTTCAAGCACAGAACAAGTGTCCTTTAGAAGTGAATCACACAGTCTTTCTTGCAAGTTTCCTCCATGAAGTATCTGTATCCTTGCTGCTCACCATCCAGTCTTAAATATTTTCTCTCATGCTGTCTTTGTGTTCAGTCTGGTAAGAAGTTAAGCTGTTGGACTATCAGCAGAAATAATCTGTACCTTGGTGTATTCTTGCAACTATTGGTGCTGCTTTCATCCTTAGTCTGTGCTTCTAGGGTATCTTTGCTGTTTTTCAGGGGAAGGTTCACAGTATAAATGAGACAGTAATGTGGTCCCAGTTAAATTTGCCCATCCTTAATTTTAAAGAATATTGCTGAGTATGGATTAGCTCTTTCTGTAAGTATTGTTTTGGTGTTCTCTTGTGGGGAAAGAGTATGTGGACTGCACAGCACCACCATGCACAGGGGCGGATTGGCCTATCGGGGGATCGGGCATCCTCCGGTGGGCCGGTCACTCCAGTCACGTGGTCTGTCGTGCGCGGCCGTGACGGAGCTGCGCTCGGCAGACCACGTGATGCGTCCTAGACCAGCCTGGGTGGCGAATCCCTGGGCCCGGTCTTCATCAGGAATCCGCTGCTGACCATGTATTGGAGCATTCATTAGAAAACGTACCTTCAGTTTCATGAGACTCATTTCTCTGATATGAGCATCCATATCCTCAGTCACCTTGCAAAAAATGTTTGTTCAGCAGCAGTACTTTGGCAGTTTGGTTTTATTGTATTGTTTAACCCAGTTTGCAACAAGTAAAAATGAAAATTATAGATTTAGTGAAATAGCTCTCTGGTTAAGATAGTTTGAACTCGTGTACTGCAATAACATACACGTACTCTGCTTTTCTTGTCTTTCAGACCTTTACGGCTTGGTGTAATTCCCACCTACGGAAAGCTGGTACACAGATTGAGAACATAGATGAAGATTTCAGAGACGGATTGAAACTCATGTTGCTGCTGGAAGTTATATCAGGTAAAGAATTTATTTGGTGAAAAATCATTAAATGACAAATCGTAGATATACATAAAAGCCAGTTTGTGGATACAGTAGACTGTACTTTAGCAAATTGCCAAATAAGAGCAGCAGTAAATGAAAACTAACCTAGAATCTGGCAATCATTAGGGATGTGCATTCTTTATACTTTATAGTACATGGGTAGAAAAGGATAGTATTTGTGTTTATGTGCATACTATCTGTTTTTTCCCGTGTACGTGTTTGCAAAGTACACGGGTACCCTTAAAACAGATGTAATGAGTGCACATCCCTAGTAGAAAAGTGATAGGTTACTGATTTTGTTCTCCACTCTACCAGCTACTTAAACTGAGTGATGTAATTTGTAGAATAATGCTGATCAGAGGACTTTTATAATGGCAAGACAGCTGTGCGGTGATCATATGATAGAAAATGTATCTGGGTGCTTGATATTAACCTTGGCAGCTTAACTCTCTTGGTACCTTTTAATGTCCTCCTGGAGGTTACTCTGGGATGTTCCCTTAGTGTGAGGAGGTTCATTCTGATGTTAGCGTATGACCATGCGTTGAGAAGCTTACTCCATTAGCAAATCATGGAGTCAGAATAAACTTGTGCCTAGTCGTGTGTAGTTGCCTTTTCCTCTTAATGTGTTTATTTCTACATGTTTATGAAATAAGAGGCACCTTTGTCGCACACTTCATTTTAAAAAATTTCTATTAAATCATCTTCCTGTAATTTATATTCTATCTGTATTTATATCTTTATAATTTAAAACAAATCAAATTGCATTAGAGGATTCCCAATACTCTTTTTTTTCTTTTTTAATTGCAACTCAATTATCTAGCAATATATTTTTGGTACCACTGATTTTGAAGGGGGGGATTTTGTTTTCTGAATTTTAGAGGACTTATTGTCTAACTGGACTATGTATTAGATTCAGGTGGGTTGTAGATTAGCTTGACTTGGAAGGTTTTTGCTGGTTAAATGGGTGTTGTTTTTTTTGTTAGCAGCAGTTGATGTTGGCATGTCGTCCTTCATTTCCTAAGATGGTGTGGAACATGAGACATGCTGACACTACACAAAGTGGCCACTCCCAACCAGGTTCGGCTCTAGGGCATAAGGCACCCTGAGTGAAAAATCATATCGCACTCATTCTCCCCCCCCCCCCTCTCTCTCTTTCCCAGCACACTCTCCCATCCCTACAGGCATATTTCTCTGTCCTCGCACATACAGGTTGGGTGAGGAGCAGCAACAGATTTTGCAGGGCCCTCTCCAGTGCCCCTCCTCCCCAGCATTGGCAGTGACAGCTTAACAGGCTTCCTCGGGCAGTGCGGCAGCTTCTTTTTCTTAAGTCTGCTATTCCTGCCTGCTTGGGCCCACCCTCCCCGCCCCTCGCTTGCAGCCTCTTGGCTACTACTGCTGCCTGGTTTCCAGTCATTTCTCAAAACCACTATGCTTCCTGGGGCTGCCAAGAAGTGGCTTACTTTGAGTTTCACTGCCTTTGCCTTTAAAGAGTCACATAAGCCACCAGTGATTCCAGTGCTACTGTCCTGGGAACCCATGTGCCTTTAAGGGGGCAGCACACTGTGCCCCCTTAAAGGAATGCCAGGGGCGATGCCAGATTCCAGCTGGCATCGCCCCTGCCCTGCCCAGTGAGGGATGCAGGCAGCATCCAGAGTGCCCGCCAATCACATGGCACCCCAGGTGACTGTTCGCTCATACTACCCAAAGGTCAGTACTGCTCCCGACTACAGCAGGAAACCCTTTCAAAATTTGATACAAGCTAGTCTTTTTTTTTTTTCCATTTTCCATTATACTAGTAGGGCAGTTTAGTATCAGAGACAACATTTCAAGGCTGGGTCATTGTAGTACAATTAGGATTTAAATTTTGTCCATGAACACATTAAAATGCTATATGTACTGTGAAATTTGGGAGTGCTTCCTATTTATAAGATCTTGCACCGTCATACCCTTTTTGATGCCTTGTCTTTTTTTTACTTTCTTTCAGGAGAGCGGTTGCCTAAGCCAGAGCGAGGCAAAATGAGAGTTCATAAAATTAACAATGTAAACAAAGCACTGGATTTCATTGCCAGTAAAGGAGTAAAATTGGTCTCTATAGGTGCTGAAGGTGAGCCAGCATTGTCACAGTTCACCTATAGAACATAAAGCATGTAGTCAGAAGTCAGAGATGTTGAAGTTAAAAAAAAAAAAAAAAACATCTAGAATGTAAAATTGCCCACTCGGGAAAGGTTTTATTCTTGCTGAGGGGCCAAAATGCGTGCATGGGATAAATGAAGAGACTTGGGGACCGATGCAGAAAAAAAATGCACTGAAAGTGGGCGCTGAGTGCTCAGCGCCCGCTTTCCTAACACGCCCCCCAGGCACCTCTCCTGAGGGCGCCATGCAATATTTAACATTAGGGCTAGTGCTGTTAAGGAGGCGCTAGGGTTGATTGTGTGCTCTGGAGAAGTCCGCCGTCCGCCGGTTAAGAAAATGGATGTGGAATTTATCCGCATCCGTTTTCTTAATCTGCTCACAGCCATGGGTTTGGAAAATGGATGCTGGTTAACTGAGCGTCTGTTTCCCGAACGTGACCGCTGGCACTCAATTTTTTAAAAAATCTTTTGTTCCTCCAACTTAATATTGCTATGCTATTAAGTCGGAGGAACAATATTAAGTCGGAGGACAAAAAAAGCAGTATTTTCTGTACAACGTTTTGGGACACTCAGAAGTTAATGCCTTTCTGGGCAGACATCAATTTCTGAGCGCAAAAATGTGCATATTGGATGCACTTTTTTTTTTTTTTCATTTGGGGTGACTAATAGCCTCATCACTATGCATTTGCATGTGATGAGCTTATTAGTTTTGCGGTGCGTTGGAAGCACGTTGTGGAGGTGCTAATCCCGTTTTAGCATAAAGGGCTGTGGACATGCATTGTATTGCATCAGCCCCTTGGTTACTCTGAATAAGTGTTATGTAACCCTTGCCTTCATAAATAAAATGTAAAGATAGAGATAGTATAGATTTCTTATCTATATGAAATCATAAACTTGAAAATTAACAATTTAAACTCGTGATAAAGATAAATCACTATAAGTCAAGGGAAAAACTCGTGTTTGCTGGCATCTCTGCTTCCTACAGGGTGCTTCCCTCATTTATGCTAATATAAATACATTGGATTTCTCTATCACTTCCTGTTTTTGAATTCCATAAGACTCAATGTGCCTTTGATCTCTTATTAAACAAAGACCACAAAACATATTTATGAACTTAACTGGGTTAGGTAGAGCTTGCTGCACCAATTTGATACATATAGAGGGTGTAGAAAGGATTTTGACAAGTGTGAATTTTAGTTATTCGTCAGACTTTTGCGCTGATCTGAGTGGTGCTGGGTTGTGAGCTTTAACTAGTTTCATTCTGTGAATTTATGTAAAAAACAGCTATTTAACTTGTTCAGCCTTAATTTAATAACCTTATAAGAATGAGTAATTTTTATTTCAGAGCATATACAATTTGCTACTTTTGTACCACAAAGAACTGTGGTCACAGCAGTATGTAAGGTTAATATAATGGAAGTGGCTTCATCGCACATTAGCAATTGAAGTGTATATAAGATGTTTGAAAGAAATTTAAGAAAAGAGGTATATGAAGGCTTCTGCAAGTTGCAGTAACGTAAAATAAAGAGATTTATTGTTCAAGCATAACTGTGACAGACTTTGATAACCATTTTTATTAGTTGTGAGGTCTGAAGGACGCTTGGCATGGCTGGCCTTTTCTAGTTTCTAATAGTTTTCAGGGATTAGAAACTTCAGTCCTCAAGTGCAGCAAGCCAGTCAAATTTTCTGGATATCCACAATGATTATGCATGCCCTGGAAATTTGGTATGGATAGATTACTAAAACACAGTAGTCTTGAAAGCTAAAAATGTAAAATAGTCTCCTACAATGTTTAAGAGAAGCTGCTTTTAAAGCATCCTATTCCATACTGAAGAAAGGAACGTATGCATAAAATAAACTTCTCTCTAGTACAAATAGTTCTGTCAGATTGTGCAAACTTCCAGCATCCTCCTCCAGTATGTACTGATAGTATGAACGTTTTTTTTATTAGCAGATTCTAGTTCGGGATGTATACTTGAAAAGCCTGTTGATCATATGGTTGTATCCAACCTTGCTAGAGAGCAGATTATGTACATGTGATCAACAGGCTTTTCAAGTCAATGTCCAAAACTAGAATCTGTTGCTAAAATTTTCATATAATTTTTTTTAAACAAGCAAAAAAAGTTCTGTCTACATACATTTCCATTAATTATATAGTCCACTATTGTGGGTAAAACATTTTTCCTCTGCATCATTTCAAGATTGGTATTTTTTTTTTTTTTTAAATCTCTGCCAAGCTGACATGTTGGCAACAAAGTCTTTATGCTTAAGTGATAGCTTGTTAGATTAGACAATTCGATTTTCTCCCCTTATAGTTGTTCCTCTGGGCTGACTCCAAGTGCTCTTATCACAGCTGCAGAATGCTGAGAAGCCGTACCAAAAATAGGAAAACTTGGAGAGAGACTGACACCTTCACAAATGTATTTCTGCTTGTTTGAAAAATGTCTAAAACCCTGCCAAGCGTTTCGCTACAATATTATGAATGATGCTTCTACTAATTTAGCTCTTTTGAAGCATAAGTTTTTGTTTTAAAAGAAGTTTATACTTGAATCTGGAGTCCCCTCTTTTTTTGGCAGAGCTCACATCATAGAAACTGTAGTTTCATATAAAAGACAGCATTCCTCTTATAGAACATAATCCACGTACCTTACATATCCAACATATTCACAAACCACAAGACCACTGTGCAGAAAATTGAGTGTTTCTTTTATACAACAGTGCTATCGAGCTTTTGTTTTCTGTGGCAATCTCAAGCTAGTGTGTGAAAGAAAATTAAAATGGAAGCATCAATGTTAAATGTACTGTTTACACAGAGCGCTCATTAGAGCCTGATTAAGAGATTATTAAAAGGTTGTTCTACAATTAAGTTCTGAAAGTCAGGTGACCTTGAGAGTGTAGGCTATATTTATAAGCCCACCATAATACTGATCCTTGTTGATTGCATCAAATGCAACAGTTCATACAAAGTGCTTGTAAAATAGCAGGTCCCAGACAATAGATACACCTCACCCATGTGACCTTGGCCGTGTGTATGATTTGCTGCCTTTTTCAAGGGCTTGGTTGACATTCCTTTTGCCAAGAGCTAATAAGATGGCTGGCGCTTGTGGCCACTATCTGTTTTTATAAAATCTGTTGTAAGTTTCACCTAAGCAGAGTCCCATTTCTGAGATTACTTGATGCCAAACCGGTTTTTTGTGTTGGTCTTGCCTTCAAGGGATGGGCTTCAGCAAGAGTTGCTGCTTAGCAGAGGCACTGGTCTTGCTTGAAAAGCTGGTTTCATGTTCTCTCAGCACACAGTCTAAAAGTTTTAAATCCTGTGTTGTGCAGTTTTGTGTTGCTGAAAAAATTTCAGATGTTTCAGAATTATTTGGGACACTTAAGTTTGCCCTAAGAAATGCACTAAACCAGTTGCAGAATGCTCTTAAACGTTTATATTTTGTAGTACTTAAGACTGGGATATGAGCATGTGTGCTTGGTGAAATTTGCTGAATTATAGTTGTTCCATCTCCGGGTCCCCCTTGGTGCCTTTCTGTAGCGTCCCCCTGGGGGGATGATCAGATGGAGTTTTCCCATGGGACCCTTCTCCTCCAGAGGAGCGAAGGAAGTCTCCGCACTGCTTCCATTGTATGCGGTTCTATGTCATGCATATTCATTGTGGATATCCTGAAAAAAAACTTGGCCTGTTTATGGCACTCGAAAACTGGAGTTCACCATCACTGGTCTATACCCATATGCTTTTAGAATGAAAACCACTGATCATTTAAATGGCCACCCCCTGAATCAACTCCAACCAGTTTATATCCTTTTGAAGATGCAGTATTCTAAATGTCTCACCAGGGATTTGTACAGGGGCAATACTCCCTCTTTTTTGCTAACTACTCCTCACCTTATGCACCCAAGCATCTTTCTGGCTTTTGCCATCATTTTAGCCACCTGTTTGTCCATCTTTAAGATAATCGGATACAATCACACCCAGATCCTCTTGCTCTTGTTTCATGCTTGGAAGAATTTCATCCCTGATATTCTACCTCCTGTGAATTATTGTAGCCTAAACACAATCTCTGCATTTTTTAGCAATTAAATCTTAGCTGCAATATCCTAAACCATTCCTCTAGCTTTGCTAGATCCCTTCAGGTTTTCCACATCTCCCTTTTGAAGATTTTAGTATTGTTAACAAAAAGACAAATCTTTCCTGATGATCCTTCTGCATTGTCGTTCACAAAAAGGTTGAAAACCTGTCCAAGGACCAATCCCTGCAGAACACCACTAGTAAAGCTCCTATCTTCAGAGTGAACTCAATTTATTACTACCCTTTTTGTTGCCTTCCACTCAATTTCTAATTCTGTCACTTTAGTACCTATACGAAAGGCACTTTGTTGCCTACACAGAACCATGTCAAAAGCCTTACTAAAATCAAAGTACACTATATTTAGTCCTCTCTGATCCAGCACACTGATTACCCAATCAAAGAAATCTACCTCTAGTAAAACCAGGCTGCCTCAAATCTTGTAACTCATTGGATTCCAGCAACTGCACTATCCTCTGTTTTAGCAGGGATTCCATTAATTGGCTCATCAGAGGTCAGACTGGCTGGCCTATAGTTCCCATCAAAGACTGTATTCATCTTGTTTAATCAGTAAAGAACATTGTGGGTATTCATGTGCTTTGAGTAGCTTTAGTGATATTCTTATAGAAGTATCAGTCTGTTAATACTTATAGAGGATGTACTTTAAAAAGGACTGAACTTAGATAAGATGTTAGGGGTCCAAATTATGTGCTGTGTAATGTGACCATTATTTCTTGCTGCCTTTCAGAGATTGTGGATGGTAATGCAAAGATGACATTGGGGATGATTTGGACTATCATCTTGAGATTTGCTATCCAGGACATATCTGTTGAAGGTAACAGATTTGTCACTTGTTTTTACTTCCTGTCCCTTTCTCTTCCCATGCTCCCGCTTTATATTCTTCACTTTCTGTTTTACAATGGCATTATGAACAGGTAGTTCTACTTGAAGACCCTAAAGGGTTGTGAGATGCATGTGATGGTCAGTGTCTAATGCCTTGTTATCAAAACAACTCTCTTCTCCCCTAAAGAAACTTCAGCCAAAGAAGGTTTGCTGCTTTGGTGCCAGAGGAAAACTGCCCCATATAAGAATGTCAATGTGCAGAACTTCCACATCAGGTAAGAAATGCTGAACATGAATTTCTCCAAAGAGAGCAGATAAAAAATTTATATTAAAGATTTCAACCCCCCACCCCTCTAATTCTTGTGGTGTTGGAGCTCTGACAATGTAATATTTTTGATCCTTGCTATGTAATTGATTTAGGATTATATCCACTTCTAAGAGAAAAATGCTTGATACCTCAATTCTGAATCCTACAGAGGAAACTGAGTACTTGTAATCTGGTTACTTATTACCAGAGGGCATAAAGCTTTATTTTTACAGTTCAGTTTCCATTTTTTTGGTCTCCTCCTATTGACCTTAGTAAGTTTCCTGTTATCGGCACGGGGCTAAAGAGGCATCTCTGAAGTGCGCTTTGTGCCGTGGTCAGCCATCTTCCCTCTGTTCCTATACCTGAGCAGGCCACTTCTGACAACTGTAGCCTGAGCCACTGGGCCAATCTCACTCTTCCTTTTTTAATGGCAAAACAAAACCATGTGATTACTTTCCCTGCATGAAGTCTCAGTTCAGATGACAGTTACTTCTCTGCTCCTTCCTGTACTTCCTCAATCCTTGTTTAATAAGAGCATTTTGTACTCTGTGCCCTTGTCTTCAGATCATGTAATACTAATACGTTTAATGCATTTTGGGCCTTCTGCCTCTGAATGGGCATGTTTGTCTCCTTTAACTTGTGTTGGTGGCATATAATACTGAATAATTTAAAGAATTTGGTAATAAAAGACCACCATGTATCCCGGTTTTCAAGTTTTTTTTTTTCTCCCCCCTTCCCCTGCTATAGTTGGAAGGATGGTCTAGCTTTCAACGCCTTGATCCACAGGCACAGACCAGAACTCATTGAATATGACAAGCTTAGAAAGGTAATTGCTCAGAATGCTTAGTTACCTGGTTATGTTGCTCAGCTTCCAAGAGTTAAATGTCTGTCACTTCTCCAGAATCATTTAGTCACCAACTATTAGATCAAAACAAATTGGAGTGAGAGTTCCTGCTTGTTAAATTATTTCTAGTGTCTTTTCAGCATATGTTGCTAGTAAGATGCTTATGAAACACTGCCATTTTTCTAAATGCATACCAGTCAGGTAAAATCATTAAGGAAGAGTATCTGTTCTAGGCTTGGGACATTTTGCAGTGTGTCTTATTTCTTCTTTGGCTTGATTTATAGGACGACCCCATCACTAATTTGAACAATGCTTTTGAAGTGGCTGAGAAGTACCTTGACATTCCCAAGATGCTGGATGCTGAAGGTAACCTGCAAAGTCTTTGGCTGCTGTCTTGCTGACTCCTATAGAGAGGAGTGCTGGTAACATACCCACCATAGGATGGTGTAGAAGTCTACTATAGAGCAGGAAGTGAAAGAAGACAACTGGAATTATATTTTCCTTATGATGGAGCCCTGGGTATGTTCATGAGCAATGACTTAAAACTGAAAGAATCTGTCCTGCTGGTCTCTGATAGGGAATTGTCTAACTTTTTAAATTCTTAATATTCAGGCACAACTTCTTATTTATTGCAATGTACATTTAAGTCCCTTCAATCTTAGCATCTAAAGCTTCACCATCAGCGAGGTTCTGATGCTCTAGTGTCTTGCTGTTTTTGTTTTTGATCTGATACCTAATGCACAGGGCACACAGTGGGCAGGCTCAACAACTTGAGAGGGTGCTGACATGAAAAGTTGGAGTTCCACTCTCAACTTTTCTTGCTGTTCTTACGGGTTTAACCTTCTTGTTCAATTTCAGACATTGTCAACACAGCTCGTCCTGATGAGAAGGCCATTATGACCTATGTCTCTTCTTTCTACCATGCCTTTTCTGGAGCACAAAAGGTACCAGAGACAGCTGTGCACATCTCCATGTAACTCCACGCACTGCACCACTCCAAGCTTACCTTTTTTTCCTTGCAGATGGCAGTGGGTCTGGCTGAACCTCAGTTTGTACAGACATGCTTATATGGTGCACACTTGCTCAGAGTTAAATGAGGCAATCAAAATAATCACCTATCTTAGATTTAGAGTACAGCTCAAATCAGTGAGGACTTAACCATATGTTCCTATAAGCCATGTTCACCAATAGGTTGTAAAAGGTTTTAGCCATGTAGCAAAATGGGTAACTAGCACTACTGTACTCAAGATCACAGAGTTTTAAAGACTGCATGAGTCATACTTCTAATGATTTTAAAACCATAAGATTTCTATATTGAGTAGGAGTGGAATTGTCCCTTACTCCAGACAATTCTGATCTGAAATTTGTAGCTTTTTCTATTGACTAAATCATTATGGCTGGTGATCAAGTGAAGATGTAAGTGGTGGCATCACTAGAGGTGTTTATGCTGGGAGATGCCTTTTTGAATAAGGACATGGAGGGAGAGCTCACCATGAGAGACCACATTTAATCAGATAGCATTAGACTGAGCAGAGCATTTGCCTAGTAAGCAAGTTTCAGATACAGACTGAGGTTTGGCTTCTGAGGTCTCCTGTTCTGCATGGCAGTGGAATTCCAGGTTTCTGTGCAGGGGCTGGGATCTGCTCTTCTCACTCTCTCTCTCTCTCCTCCCTTCTGTCTGCACAGATATTGTAGGCACACTAAGGCCTGATGAGAAAGCCATCATGACCTACGTTTCCTGCTTCTACCATGCTTTCTCGGGTGCTCAAAAGGTGAGCCGCTGGTGGGTGCAATCTTTCTGCTACACGCTGCTTGCTGCTTAAACTGTTTACCATTTCTGCCACTTTGTTACTGGTATTGCGATTACCACCACTTCTACAGTGTTACTAGACCTCTTTGCAGTGCAGTATTCACCTGTTTTACCTTAAGTTTTGGTTGCATTACAACTAATATGAGAACAGAAATCCAAGGAGGCAACTGAACCATAGGGGATTGATTATACACCCACAAATTGGCTTTTCATCAAGGAAGCCAGCACTTGTGCATATACCCATCTTATTTTTGATTTCTCCTCCCCTGTCTTCATTTCCTGGGCAAGGCAGCTGTCTAGAACTTAAACATCACCAAATGAGACGGCAGCAAGAATGAAAAAAGTCTATTTTATACCCATACTTGCCCCATTTCTCCCTGCATGCTTGCATGTGTAAGTTGGTCAGCTGGAATTGACTGAACATAGGGATAAATTGCCCCAGGAAATTTGCTAATGTATTTAGTGTTGAACACGTAGGATGGGAGGGTTTATTGGTAAGATTGCACACATTTGCTTTTCTAAATGTGCAATCAAGAACTGCCAGACAAAGGGAGGTTTAAGTTATGGGCTGTCTGAGATCCCAAACCGTGGCAGCTTAATCTTACTGCACGTATAAAATAAGATACAATTTTGTACTTTCTGTATATAGCTACATATTAGCTTTTTTATTCCATTTGATATTCTGCACAAGGCAGATTATATTTTAACATCTTTTTTCCTGTATAACTTTGTATATATGACTTATAGTCTACACATTCCAAGTGATCATTACAGTTCATTCATAAGTAAAAATAGGATCAAGACAAAAATCATAAAAACACAAAGTAATTTGTAATATTCCATCTGTATAAATCATAACAGATTACAATAAAACATTCATACACACTAAACTACCCATGACACACACAAACATAAAAAGTTGCTCAATCAGTGTTCTGCCAGCTCAAAATAAAATTATCAGAACCCTGTGCAACATTATCTCCAAATACCATCAAATAAAAATTTAAATTTTCCTAGAAAAGTTAGTATGAGAAAGCAGAGACAGCTGCTTAGGTATCATATTCTAGAATTCAGGGCCAGCTACTGAATAAGCACAGTAGTGAGATCTGACTAGATGTATAGTTCTACATGATGGAACCTCAAACAATTTTTATCTGCAGGATAAAAAAAATGGCTTCAGTCCAAGGGGCGGCATCATTATTTATAATCAATTTATGTATAAGCATTGCCACCTTGTATTCTATATGCCATTCGGCTGGTGGCCAATGAAGAGCTCTCAATACCAGCATAATATGTTGGTATCAACTAGTGTTGGTAAGCAGCCTGGCTGCTGAATTTTGTAATGTTTGAAGCCAAGTAAGAGTTACAGTATCTACAGTAAACAATAAGAGTCTATAGAACTGACCGAAAATCATCAAAATGAAGCAAGGACCTAAGCCTTCGCAGCATACATATCTAAAGGAGGATTTGATAATGGGCCCCATATGAGACAATAGACAAGACCTCTGCCTTGCCCTATCCTGCCCAATTACTATTAAGTCGTGATTGTGTTTCTGAGCCCCTAACAGTATACATGGCTGGAAGCCCAACAGATATACCTATTGTAGGGCCGACCCAAGGCTGAGTGCTGTTGTGCAGAGAATCTGAATATAGAATACCTTCCCCAACTTCCAAGAAACACATTTGGGGCTGGTTGAGCCTTCGTGGTACATGCAGGCCCTGGGACAAAGGGCAGTCAATTGCCATGACACTGGTGGTCCCTGCTTGGCAGTCTGGTGAGGGCAGGATTAGGAGGAAGTCTGAGGTCCATGGAGGGTAAGCCTACTGGAGGAATAGTGTAGTCTAAATGGGCATTTATATTCTGTCTTTATCCAGGCCATCTGGTTCAAGGTGGTTTACAGACATCGCAAATACAATAAAATATTTATAGTCATTCAAATACAGCAAGAAACATTACAGCATAAATCTAAAATGTCGCTTCCTTCCAGTCATAAAAAATGTGGTCTCATAGCCCATTAACAGCCCCAGCGAGGACCAATGACCCATATTATTCTTTGCAGTTGACAGACTGCTAAGGGTTTAAAAATAAATTAAAAAGGTGAAGGGTAAAATAAAAATTGCATAAACTAATTCAGTAACAAAACATAGCTGTTTTAAGGATGCAAGCTGGCATCAATCCAGGTATAACCATTGTGAGAAACTCAAATGTCAATCATATTTTTTTTTAATTCCAGCATGATTAGGAAGCAGAGGGAAGCTTAAATGCTCTTTCTATTCCTCTGGCCTTCATGCATGGCTCAAGTTAAAAACAGATGACAACTAGAATAACATCCAATACTTAACTAATGAAAAAATCTTCCCAGTCCTTCATATCTGGGAATCTTATTTCCATTCACTTGAGGTTATCATGGATTAATGTGTGCTAGTCAAGATGGAAACCTGCATGTCTTCCTCTCATAGGCTTTCATAAAACCCCAGTGAACTGGAAATTCTTTGACAAGCAGGCATGAATTAGTTACGTATGAGTAACAGAAGTAAATGGCACCAACAAGGACCCACCTCTCAGAGCTCAGTGTAGTCTTTACGGAGCACAAGCTCTTCAATTGTTCTTCATTCGAGCTACTGCATGGATATATCGCAGTCTTTATACTGCCTCGTTGCTTTTGTTTTCTTGCTGTTGCCTCAGCTTCAGTTAACTTTTTTTTTTTTTTTTTAAGATGAGTATGGAGAAGGCCAAGAAGCCCATACTCGGCAACTTCAAGGCTTGTATCTGTGGGGCCCCGGATGTCCATTATGGATATGCATGCAGTCTCACTGTCTGACCCCAAACAATGACTTCTCCAACTGCTACAGCTGTGGTTGGATGTCCCCTAGGGTGCTGGAGGCCCTAAAGAGAGTCCCAGAGCTTGGTGCAGGGCTGGACAGTAGAGCTGCTTCTCGTCTAGGGGCAGGGTGTATTCAGGGTCTTGAGTCTGGGAGTCAAAATAGGAAGAACCCTCTCAGTCTTGCATACATGGGAAGGCTTCCCCTCACTGTGGTGCCAGTTATGGGATCCACCTGAGGTCAGGTGTTGGGTGATCTAGAAGCCTGTGGTGTTGGATGACATGAAGGACCCCTGTGGGCCATCCCTCTCTGCCAGCTCTTATTGGCTACATCTTTGTGGGCCTCCACGGAGGTAATCTTTGGTGCAGGTTACTTCATTCTTTTATGGCATGGAAGATTCTCATGGTGAGGAGTCATTTGTTTTACCTGGATATGGGGCTAATTAGGGTGCTGCCTATGTCTTCAGCAAGGAGTGTGTATTCTTAAGGTAGTCATCCTGCTTGGTGCAGTATGCCAAGGCACCATCACCATGCACCTGCATTTATAGGCACTTCAGCCATTGAGATATAGGGAGAGGAGAGATTATATGGGATTTCCTTCAGGTTCCCTACCTGATGTCTCTGCATACTTATACAAAAGGATCTCTTACTCTTAAATTCTTGGATAAACTGGCAAAGATGGTGTCGGGAAAGAACCCGAGAACAAATGCTTTTTTGGGCTGCTTCAGTTTCTTCAACCTCTAGGAAATTCTGCAGCTTTCCTAGTTCATGAGTTTCTGCAGGACCTTTAGATAAGGATGTTACGGGCACAAATATGCCTGCCAGTGGCTTGGAAGTTGGATTTAAAATACAGGGACAACTTCCCTAGGTTTTTGGCTCATTCAGTTTCCTCTTCACTCTGTAGTGATGGAGTCCGTGTTGAAATGTGCTGTGTGCACTTGTGATCGCCCAAAACATACCTTCTGGGAT
This sequence comes from Rhinatrema bivittatum, assembly GCF_901001135.1. Lineage (NCBI taxonomy): Eukaryota > Metazoa > Chordata > Amphibia > Gymnophiona > Rhinatrematidae > Rhinatrema > Rhinatrema bivittatum. The sequence continues at coordinate 80,068,256 of NC_042625.1, forward strand.
GGACCCAAAGGTATTGGACATGTTTGGGGGGAGGGAAAAGGTGGTTTTCCAGGGGTCTATGCTTGAGTGCCTAGATTGCAGCTTGCAAGCTCTACATAGTTCAGTATGTACACAAATGTGTAAAAAAATGACAGCCTCTGACTGACAGACCCTAGAGCAGGTGGGCTTTGCTAAGCAGTGGAAAAATAAGCACCTAATTTGTTCTGCTTACAAAGCTGTGATCATGACTTTAGCCACTTCTTTAGAAACTTGATGGCTTGCTTGACTTAGGAACAAGTGACATCCAGTGCCATGCATGATTGTCTTGAGGATGTTCTTTGCACATGGAACAACTTATTTGGTGATAAACTTCAAAAGTAGCATTGACTGCTAGAAGGATTGTTCTTTAATCGCCTTCAGCAGGGGACAAACCAGCTCCCGCCTGATGCCAGCGTTTTCTTTGCAAGCATCCATTCTTACAAAGATGCCCCTTCTGCTCAAGCTATTCCTGCTTTTCAGCAGCTGCCTGCCCATGGTCAACAAAGGGAAAGGTTTAGCAGCAGAACTGGCCGAAGCCTGGAACCAGCTTTTGATTTTGAGACCCAGCTCCCCACTTCCTCCACAGATGATTTGTTAGTTGCTGTGGAAAGCTGGTGATTTCTTTTTGGATGACAACAGAAAGGTGAAAGTCCTTCTCCATGCTTCTGACATGTTCATGCTAGATTGGAGTGTTGGTCTACTCTGTAAATCTCACCAATTCCTATCGTTACCAGGACCACCCAAAAGGTCCTTCGGATCAAGGTGAGGATAATCCTCAATGTATCAGCCTGGCCACAATGTTTGGCATTCATATCTTGTCTGTCAGTTCAGCCTCTGGTTTTGTTGGCTTTAGCTTTAACATAAGAGGAGGGTAACTCTGCCATCTGAACCTGCCAGCACTGGCTCTGTGTGGATGTAGAATGTGCAGTAGCCTCCTTGCTCGCTCTCAAAGAGGTGGAAGATATAACTTCCAGTAGGAAATCTTCAACCAGAATATCCTACCTCTTTAAATAGAGGTTTTCAAGTTGGTGTAGGGTTGGCCAGCTGGACCTCTTAATTAGCTGAAAAGACTTTCTTCAGTATCCCTTCCTCTCATCAGGCCTTGGCATCTCTTTAGCCAAAGTTTCTCAAGGCCATTATGGCGTGTGGCCAGCAGATGGGAGGGACTCATCTTCACTCCTTGGTATCAAGATGAATGAAAGGACTGGCATTCCAAGCTTTTGCTTAGTAAACCTCCAATGCCTTGGTGCCTCAGTGTAGTCCTAGCTGAACTAATGAAATCTTTCAAACCTCTTGAGTCGGTGGACAAGAAATTTCTCACCTGGAAAGCATTTCTCATGGCCATAACTTCAGCACGAAGGGTAAGTAAACTATAGACTCTGGTTTCATATTCCCCTTACCTGCAACTTTTTCACTATAGGGTGGTTCTACAAACTAATCCCAGGTTCTTTAAGAAAGAACCATCTGTTTTTTTTCACATTAACCAAGCCATTGTGCTAGCTACATGCTTCCAGATTTTATTTAAAAATGTATATCCCACGCCATATACAACTCTGGGCAAGTAACAATGCATACATACTCAGTAGGTAAAACAAATTAAAATAAGTTCACGTGCACAAAAGAACAAGCTCTTTACTCCTTGGACTGTAAGAGTTGTGTCTTATAATTTAAGAATCAATCTTAGTCAAGCTTCTTAGCTGTTTGGGTCCGTTTGAGCTTAATAGATAGAGAATGGCAGCTGCCAAATACTCTGTCCAGTTGGTTAGCAGATTACATAGAGCACTGTTGTGCACTGGCTGACACAGATTAGACCATCAAAGCTTACAAAGTGAGAGCCATGGTGACTTCAGTGGCTCATCTTGGGGCTGCTGGAAACATTTGCAAAGCTGCTATTTGGTCATGTATTCACACTTTAGTATCCTACTGCTGTCTGGGCAGCATGTCCTGCATGAAAGTAACTTTGGACAAGCCGTTCTGCTTACCCTGTTCTCCTAATAATCCACTCTCCACTTGATGGAGCTGGGTTGTCTTAAGTGCTTCAGTGGTGCAGCTGTCAGCTTGGGACCCTTCATGCATAATAGCTAATTCATGTATGCTTGTCAACAGAAAATACAACTTTGCTTACCTTTTTGAACAGGGTTCTCTGTAGATAGGATGAATTAGCCATACTTAATACCCATATACCTCCCTAGAGAGTTGACCATCTCAAAGCTCTGGGAGGTTCCATGAGGCAGTATGCATGGGGAGCACTGCACATGCTCAGTAAAGCTGATACTAAGCTATGAGAACTGGATCCATGTTGATGCTGCCAGATGTCACTGGTATACAATGGCTAATTCATCCTGCTGTCTATAGAGAATTTGCATTTTTTGACATACATAATGGGATAAACACATCTTATGTCATCCTCCTTTGAAGTAGGAACTGTACTGCTGAGAAATTACACCGCAGGGGTTAACCTTCTAGTATAGGCATGTAAGGTGTTAATTGTAAGTGCACACTAAATGTGTTAACACCTACTTTGTATATCAGATACTGTGGTACATGCTACCTATTGCTGTACAGTGCCTTGTTAACATGAACTGATGAAAGGGAAAGGTCATGTCTTTGAGATTTCTCTCTTTGGACTGTCATACTTTTTCTGGATTTCACTGTCAAGGAGTCTTAATAGTTCTGCTATTTTTTTAGGCTGAAACAGCAGCAAACAGGATTTGCAAAGTGTTGGCTGTGAACCAAGAGAATGAGCATTTGATGGAAGATTATGAGAAGCTGGCTAGTGATGTAAGTGCCAGGTTTGTTCCACAGAAATTTGGGAAAATGGGTTTGTGTAGATATGTTGGAACAGTGTATAAAGATGAAAGGCCAGTCAGTGCTTTGAAAGAATATTGCTGAGGTGTGGGTTTGTTTGGGTTTTTTTTTTTTTTTTTTTTTGAGGATTGAATGTGCTCTAGACATTCAAGTTATAAGTAGGATCTCCTCTTTTTTGCAGTTGTTGGAATGGATCCGTCGTACCATTCCCTGGCTGGAGAATCGTGTCCCAGAGAAGACCATGCAAGAAATGCAGCAAAAATTGGAGGATTTCCGGGATTACCGCCGTGTTCATAAACCACCCAAAGTTCAAGAAAAGTGCCAGCTGGAGATCAACTTTAACACCTTGCAAACCAAACTGCGGCTCAGCAATAGGCCTGCCTTTATGCCCTCTGAGGGCAAGATGATTTCGGTAGGTACTCATGTTGCACATAGCTATATTGAGGAAGGCAGGAATAATCTCTAGAACATAGAGTAACTATTGCTGCATGAAATGGAGAGTTGGCCTGCAGTCCTTGGTTCCCCATAGAGATGTAATGCCTGGAAATCTATAACTGTTTCTCAAGCACTTAGCAAGACAGGAAGAGAATTCTTGGTTTCCCTATGAGTAGTCATTTTAAGGAGGATTAGGATAGCTAATATAGGGTGTATCAAGCACACCAGAGGACTGTGGGTGTATTTAAAAGAAAAAAACCCCAAAGATGCCAAGATACATTTTCTATGGTAAGTGCACAAGGTGTAAGCAGGAGTTTACTTTCTCTGCATATACTTTTTACAAGTGCAGTAACTGGCCCTGTTGTGTGTATAAAATATCTAGGGGAGAGGGGTAGAGTGGGCTTAAATTTATAGATATAAATGTTTTTGTCAGGATATTAATGGTGAATGGCAACACCTGGAGCAGGCTGAGAAAGGCTGTGAAGAGTGGATGCTGAATGAGATCCGGAGGCTTGAGAGACTTTATCATTTGGCAGGAAAGTTTTCTCAGAAAGCTGCTATCCATGAGTCTTGGTCTGATGGTAAGTGTCAGTTCACATTGTCTTTCTGGCTGGCAGATCAGAGAACTTTTGGTTAGCGGTGTGTGGGTTTTTTTTTTTTGTTTTGATTTTTTTTTTTTTTTTTTTTTTTTTTAAGAACTCAATTTTCTGGGGCTCCTTTTGTGGGGCTGGGGAGATGGGGGAGAGGTTCTGCAGTGCCTCTGTAGGATGAGAAAATGTTTTCACTTAACACACAGTTAAGCTCTGGAATTCCAATGCCAGAGGATGTGGTTAAGGCAGTTAGTGAATCTGGGTTTAAAAAAGGTTTGGATAAGTTCCTGGAGGAGCAGTCCATAGACTTAGTTATGTTGACTTGGGGACTAGCCACTGCTTATTACCAGCATCAGTAGCATGGGATCTATTTTAATGTTTGGGTACTTGCCAGGTACTTGTAAACTGGATTGATCACTGTTAGAAACAGGATTCTGGGCTTGATGGGCCCTCAGCCTGATCCAGTAAGGCAATGTCTTACGTTCCTATAATGTGGATATTGTCCATGTCGAGAAGTATCTTAGGACTACGTGACCTGAGTGTGTTTACTGTTCAGTTCCCTTAAACCAGATGGTGGAACGTGACTGCCAGCTCGATATGCCTTCCAATATGGCAGCTGCATTTTATTCCACAGAAAATACTGTAATCCCCTCTGCTGAACAGAAAAAATTCTGTTCATAGCTCCAACTGTGAGAGCAATTTGTTTCTTCCATCATGGCAAAGACTGCTTGCTTTATTTTATTATTATTTTTTTTTACTTAACTCTTTTCTTGAAGTTGGTGCTTGTGATGAAGAAATCAATGGCTTGTCTTTTCATGTCTGTACAGAGTACATGTGTAGCATCTAACAGTGAGCAGTTCTGAAATTGGTTTGAATAAAATCTTGGTAATGTCTTGATATAGGTCTGTTGTCTTACAAGCTTCTAAGATTCGCAAGCTTGTTCTTCCTCCTTCCCCTCTCCCCAGTTACAGTTAGATATTTTGAGTCTGGTCTCAGCTGGTAGGGGTAATAGAACAATCAGGTGCCTTGCTGTTCTTACCTGAGATCAGTCCCAGACCCCTGGGTTTCACCACCTTGCCAGCAGATGGAGACAGAAGAAAATCTGTTTCAGCCAGGCAGCTGCTCTGGTTAACAAACTGATCTGCAGATGTTTGACCAAGTCTCAGCTAGGGGCCCTCCCAATCAAAGGCAAGTCTTCAGAGGATTTAGTGTAGCTGGTGAAGCATCTGGAAGAGTCCAAGGGACATATTGCCAGAAAATAAGCCAAAGGGAGGAAAGAGACCCATTGGCATGTTAGAGATATCCACAGAACAGAGGAACTTTGGCAGTTCAGAGGCAAAGCTTGGGCAGGATCCAGTTGTTTCGAGGTGAACGAAAGCCATCCCGAGATACCCCCTGGTCAAGAAACCAGGGAAGCTAAATCTTCACAATGAAACAAGGCCGATCCTCTTCCCCTCTGTCAGGGGGGAAGTTGGCCCACTCTTACAAGGTGCGGACCAGTGGGTCTCGGGAGTGATACACATTAGAATTTACGTGCCCAGGGTTGGAAACCTTCGTAGTCTCCCCTTGCGCTCCTCAGGTCAAAACAGGTAGCAGTTTGACAGAATGGACCACTTGCAATAGCTAAGAGTGTTGGTGCCAGTTCCCCAAGAAGAATGGGGAAAAGATTGGTTAGTATTCCATTTATTTCATGGTCCTGAAAAAGGAAGGGACATTTAGACCGAATTTGGATTTAAAGGTGGTCCATGCAGCCCTTAAGGTTTCATATGGGGATGCTGCATGGGGTCATGACGGCAGTTCACAAGGGAAAGATCCTGACGTAACTAGTCCTCTGAGGTATACCTACATATCCCAGTCAGGCAGAAGCACCAGAAGTTCTGCAGCTTATGATTCTGGGAGACCATTTTCACTTTTGTGCCCTTCCTTTTGTTGACAGTGCCATGTACGTTCAGTAAAGTGGTGGTAGTAGTAGCCTTTCAGAAGGAAGGAGTGCTAGTACATCCATATCTGGACAAGTGGCTCATTTGAGCAAAGATGATAGACCTTTGTCAACCGGCGATACAGCAGGTCCTAGAGAGGTGGTTGCCTCTAGGCTGGTTATGAACCTAGCAAAGAGCCATCTAATGCCATCCCAATCCTTGGAATATTTAGGGACTCGATTCAACATCTGGATTGGCAAGGTGTTTCTCACAGGAGGGATAGGATGGTGAAGCTGCAGAGTCAGATGCCCAGAGTTTGGGATTATTTGCAGGTCCGGGAGTCTATGGCATCAATGCTAGATCTAGTTTCCTGGGAATTTGTGCATATGCAGTGCCTTCAAAGAGCACTCCCCTTCCATTGGTTCCTGTTGTCAGAGGAACTACAAATTACTCTTCCTTTCAGGGAGGGGCTTGGTGAGGTCAATCTGGAACGGGGGATGAAGTTGGAAATCCCAGATTGGGTGATAGGGACTGTCGACTCCACCCTCTCTGAATGGGGAGCGGTGTGTCAGGGCCAGACTGCATAGGGTCATTGGTGACAGGAGTGAGGCATTGTGGACTATTACTAGGTTCAAATTTTAAAAACCTATCTGTTCTCTTCTGCCTTTGGTCCTAACTAGCCACTTAATTCTTACTTACGTAATCACAGGCATGTCTAGGCTTAATTAGTATTTTCACTTCTGGGGGTTGGTTTTTTTTATTTTGTCATAAGCTTTGTATTAGTTTTATCTTGTAAGTGATCTTTTTTTATATGTATGTATCTTTCTGAAACAGTTTTGACCAACCCCAGTTGTAAAAGCGATTATATAAACAATTTTAAATAATAAAACAGAAATGAGTGGTGCGCTTAGCCTTGTTTTCCTTTCTGCCACAGTTACAAGATCAGGCAGTGTGAGTTCTATTGAACATTGCAGTGACGATGGCTTATATCAACTGACAGGGAGAGACCAAAAGTCAGATGGTTAGTCAAGAGGCTCGGTTGTTGGCTCACTGGCCAGAGCAGTTCTGGCAGCATCTCACATAGCCGGGTTGGACATTGTGCAGGCAGATTTTCTCATCAGGCAAGTTGAACCCTGGAAAATGGGAGCTGTCAGGTGGGGAACACTTAGGGACAAAATGCTAAGGTGGCGCGCTTTTATAATCGCATGCGAGAACTTGGAGCAAAAGAATCGACGCTCTGGTGCTACTGTGGCCACCGGGGATTCTTCAAGTCTTTCTTTCCCTCATGGCTGCTGCTGGACAGGGTGCTGTGATGCATGGAGGCACCTGGGCAAAGTGATTCTTGTGGCTTCGGCATGGCCAAGTCTGCCGTGGTTCATAGACCTAGTGAACTTGGCAGTGGGTGGTCTGATAAGGCTTGTCACCTTCCAGGATGGTTGCCACAGTCCCATATTTGTGGAGCAGGTGGATTGCTTCTGTCTCGCAGCTTCGTTTTTGAGAGGAAACACTTGAGATAGAAGGGGTACTCTGAAGATGTCTTTGCTACCTTACTGCAGGCTGGACGGCCGTCCACATCCTTGGCTATGTTAGTATGGAGGATGTTTGAGGCTTAGTGTGTTGAACAGGATGTGCAGCCTGATCAGCCTTCAATTTCCCATATCTTGACCCTTACAAAAAGGTCTAGTGAGGGGTCTAGCCTATAATTTCCTTAGAGTACAGGTGGCATTTTAGACTGACTTTGGAGTAAGGTGCAGGAGTATCCCTGGCCTCACATCTGGCTGTGATTCATTTTCTTCAATGTGGATTCATAATTTGGTGATGAGGGTGATGTGTGAGGCTCCATTCTAGTCGTTGCAGATGATGACTCTAAAGGATTTAACCCAGAAGAATTTCAAAGCTTCAGGTGTCTTCCAGAGAGCCCTTTCTTCCATTTTTCAGAGAATGGGATTTCCTTGCAAACGGTGCCCTCATTTCTGCCAAAGATGGTTTCGGTCTTTCATCTTCGTCAAAGTGGAACTGCCCGCCTTTGTGAATTTAGATTTCTGTGCTGCACAGGAAGGAACTTTGTGTGATGGATATGTGTCAAAGTTGTTAAGGTATCTCTAGGTGACTAATAGTTTCCGGAGACTGAATCCTATTTTTGTGTTTTGAAATTGGCCAAGAAAAGGGTGCGAGATGGCTGAAGAATGCGATTAGTTCAGCATATATTTGTAAAGGCCGTCTGGTGTTGGAGGGTCTAAGGGCTCACTCGACTTGGGCACAGGGAACCTGGTTTCTTGACAATAAATGTCGGGTGGCAATTTGGAAGTCATTGCATGCTTTCTCCAGACATTACTGGTTGGATGTCCGGGATCTGGACTCAGAGGGGTTTGAAAAAAGTGTATTATGGGCAGGGCTATCACTTTCCTGCTCAGTATAAGGGAGCTTGGGTAATTCCCAGGAGTCTGGACTGCTCTGTGATATTGAACAGGAAAGGAAATTTGTTTCTTGTTAATTTTTGTTCTTGGAATACCACAGATCAGTCCAGAACCCTGCCTATTCAGTAAAGCCCGCTTGTCATGGCAGTTTGGTTACATGATCTTCTGCTTGATGTTGTTGGAATGGGTTTTCCATAGACTCCACCTCCCTTCTGCTCGTTGAGGGTCTTAGTTATTGTTAGTTATTCTCATCTTGGCTTGGGTACAGATCATACTGAGGGACTGCAGGTGGCACTCTAGGTTAAGTAGTGTCTCCATCTGCTGGCAGGAAGGCAAAACCCAGGAGTCTGGACTGATCTGTGGTATTCCAGAAACAAAAATTAGCAGGGTTGTACCAATTTTCCTTTAATAGTCTCCCAACCCCCATTGCAAAAGTAAATCCAAGAGAAATAAGCATGAGATTGGAACATTGCTGTGGTGTGGATACATCTCTCTGGGTGCAGCCTTCACACCCACACTCTCCTTCCCCAGTCTAGCTGCCAAGAATGGAAGTGAAGCCTGCAAAGTGGAAGTTGTGGTCAGGGGGTTTCACAAAGTTGGCAAGTATTACTTCTGTAAGTGTTTGCTGATGCATAACACTTCTGCACATTCCTCTCCATTGTAAGAATTGTGTATGCCATGATGCTCCCATTTTTGCTACTCTACAAGAAAATTTGCAAAAAAATAGAAACATAGGTAGAGCGAAACATAGCTTGGTGCCAAGGTACCCACGGAGGTCAAAGGAGCCTTAGAAACGAAACAGGCTCTTAACTGACCATGGAACAGAAAATAGCATATTTTGAAGGAAATGATGGCAATTGCTTATTTTCCCCTGTCTTATCCCTGAGATTACTCCACTTATTTATTCTGCTGTGGTCGTTTTTTAAAACTTTTTTTTTTTTTATAACTATTATGAGCCCAGCTGTGCTCTGTCCAGTCAGTCTGTCGACACTGCAGCCCATTCGGCTTGTTGCTTGGAGGTGGACAGGGATGCAGTAGATTAGAACAGCAACAATAGTGACAGATAAATCGACAAACTTTCAAAAACTGATATCCAAAACAGAAGGACCAGGTGGCTAAGGACGAACTAAAGCCCAGCATGAAGCCTCTTTAAAGTAGATCTCTGCCTTTCTCCAGAATCTTTCTAGACACTTGAGCCCCTTTGCACACCTTTTACATTTCAAGTGTGAAAATGCTAAAAATTAATTAGCCCACTGAGTTCTTCCCTAGAAAGAAACATATATCGTTTGTCATCATGTGTGGGAGAAGACCAGGAGAGCCAATATTCTGCTGTAACAGTGCTTTTCACTATTAAACACAAGCTTTAGCTTCATCTCAAATTTTCATAGTTGTAAAAAGACCACTATAGATCCATTGAGTTTAATTGCCCTAACAGCTCTCTCCCAAAATAGAAATTAATGGTAGATGAAGCGTCGTTTTTAACTGCAGTAATGGAGACTGGACTTGGTCACCACCTTTTTATGCTCATTTTCCCATCAAGGATTTTCCATTTTTATCCCATACATTATTGAATTTCAGCGCCATTCTTGCTTTTACCTCCGTTGTGAAATTACTCCATGCATTCACTCTGTGATGAAAAATTGCCTGGTATTGGTCCTGAGTCATTCCTCTCTAATCTTACATCATGACCCCTTGTTCTCGAAATATTCCTTTACAGAATGATTGAATTTTGTGCATTGTTTGTACCCTTTAGATATTAGGGAGCAGTTTCTAAACTCATTGATTTTGAGGGGAAAAGTCTGAGCACCTTTACCCCATGGACTCTGCATCAGTTTGCGTCGAGGAGGGGGGAAGAGTCCTCAGGCTGAAGTCTGCTGTACTCACCTCCTGCATATGCTTGGTTGTTGCTGCCTCTGATGTGGCCCTTGACTTGTTCGCCTCAGTAACAGAAGAGACTCTAACCAAAACTCTGGGCAGCCTATGGCTTGCTTTCTGTTCTCTTGCCCATCTAATCTAGTAAAGCAAGCAAGTGGGGACACTCTTGGATTGGATTATTAATATTGTAAATGCAGCAGTCTTTGAAGGGATGATACCCTCAGTGCTAAAAAGCTGAAAATACACCCACTAAGACCCCTCTAGACCTGGATAAACTGGAAAGCTACTGTCCAGTATAAACCATTCCGTTTCTGGAGAAAGTCATAGAACAAGCAGGCTGTGCTAGACAACTGGCTAGATCCATGTCAGGAGTCAGATCAGAATAGGATACAGAAACCATCCTAGTCATCTTTTTGGATGAACTCCATAGAAATAGAGAGAGAGACCTGGCCTCTCTTGTGGCATTTTTTAAACTTCTCAGCAACTTTCAACAATTTTTTTTTCTCTTGCACTTAAGATGCTGGAATGAGTACTAACCTGGTTCTGACAGGCTATAATCTGTACAAATTTTTTTAGGCTCTTCATCTGCATCCCACATTCAAGTCTATCTGGTGGGGTGGGCCCTCAGGCCTCTTCTCTTCCTGTGCTTTCAACACTTCCCCTTCATCCAGTTGGACCAGTCCAGATGAATGGTTATGCACCCCAACCAGGATATGGAGTCAGGCCAATGGGCTGAGGCCGTGCTTGTACGCATCCGTGCTGACCTCAGCCTGCCAGTATTCTGTCTCCAGCAGATGCTATAAGTGTGCATCTTGTGCTGTGGACTTAGGCCTGGTATGCTGAATTAGGACTCTTACTGGGGCAGCTCCTGAGATGAAAGCAGTTCTCCCTCTCTGAGCAGTGCCAGAAAATAGTTCCAAGTTATTAGAAACTGTTCCTGAGCTGGTTGTGTTGGGACCGTGTGGGAGGGAAAAGGGGCTGGGGTCTTTCTCTGAGCCGAAGGGCAAGTGCTAGGAGGGGGAGGGGGGGATCCGCTGTAGCTTCCTGTTCAGCAGTGGCTTTTAAAAATATTGCTGCTTCTATTATGGATACTCCCTGTATAACCTGGGAGTCTTTAGATGTTTCCAGCAGACTTTCTCTGTGGCACAGCATTCAGTCCCTTTATTTGCTTCGGATTTTCTAACCCTTTCCGGAGCAGGAGCTTAAAGCAAAAAGCAGCCCACAGATGAGGAAGACTGATTTGGATGAGGAAAAATTCTCTGAATTGAAGGATTTCCTAGAACAATATTGAACTCCAGTCCTAGAGTGCCATAAACAGGCTAGGTTTTCAGGATATCCACAATGAATATGCATGAGAAGGATTTGCATGCACTGCCTCCATTGTGAATATCCTGAAAACCTGGCCTGTTTGTGACACGTGGGAACTGGAGTTCGCCATCACTGCCCTAGGAAGTTTTAGGAAAATACCAGATGCTGCCGAAGGGGAGGATAGCACTGCCATGGTCCATCTTTTTCATGGATAGGAAGTTAGTATCTTTGCGCAGTCCTTAAATACACTGAATATAGCAGAGAAGAGAGTGGGAGCCTCCCAGTTCATCAAAGGATCCTATTATGGTCAGTATTAGGAAAACTTCCAGATCTTTTCCTTTACATCTGGCTGTGAAAGATCTTATTGATTTGGAGTGAATTTCTCCCCAAGATCTTTGCCATTGGACAACTCCAGTAATGTCAATTTTTCCCCAGGTAATTTTTTTCTGTACTTTTTTTTTTTTTTTTAAGAACACTTTTTTGAAGGAGTTAATAAACATGTGGATAAAGGTGAACCGGTAGATGTAGTGTACTTGGATTTTCAGAAGGCGTTTGACAAAGTTCCTCATGAGAGGCTTCTAGGAAAAGTAAAAAGTCATGGGATAGGTGGCGATGTCTTTTCGTGGATTGCAAACTGGCTAAAAGACAGGAAACAGAGAGAGTAGGATTAAATGGACAATTTTCTCAGTGGAAGGGAGTGGGCAGTGGAGTGCCTCGGGGATCTGTATTGGGACCCTTACTTTTCAATATATTTATAAATGATCTGGAAAGAAATACGATGAGTAAGATAATCAAATTTGCAGATGATACAAAATTGTTCAGAGTAGTTAAATCACAAGCAGATTGTGATAAATTGCAGGAAGACCTTGTGAGACTGGAAAATTGGGCATCAAAATGGCAGATGAAATTTAATGTGGATAAGTGCAAGGTGAAGCTTATAGGTAAAAATAACCCATGCTATAGTTACACAATATTAGGTTCCATATTAGGTGCTACAACCCAAGAAAGAGATCTAGGCGTCATAGTGGATAACACATTGAAATCGTCGGTTCAGTGTGCTGCGGCAGTCAAAAAAGCAAACAGAATGTTGGGAATTATTAGGGAATGGTGAATAAAACAGAAAATGTCATAATGCCTCTGTATCGCTCCATGGTGAGACCACACCTTGGATACTGTGTACAATTCTGGTCACCGCATCTCAAAAAAGATATAATTACGATGGAGAAGGTACAGAGAAGGGCTACCAAAATAAGGGGAATGGAACAGCTCCCCTATGAGGAAAGACTAAAGAGGTTAGGACTTTTCAGCTTGGAGAAGAGATGGCTGAGGGGGGATATGATAGAGGTGTTTAAAATCATGAGAGGTCTAGAATGGGTAGATGTGAATTGGTTATTTACACTTTCGGATAATAGACTAGAGGCACTCCATGAAGTTAGCATATAGCACATTTAAAACTAATCGGAGAAAGTTCTTTTTTACTCAACGCACAATTAAACTCTGGAATTTGTTGCCAGAGGATGTGGTTAGTGCAGTTAGTATAGCTGTGTTTAAAAAAGGATTGGATAAGTTCTTGGAGGAGAAGTTCATTACCTGCTATTAAGTTGATTTAGAAAATAGCCACTGCTATTACTAGCAACAGTAACATGGAATAGACTTAGTTTTTGGGTACTTGCCAGGTTCTTATGGCCTGGATTGGCCACTGTTGGAAACAGGATGCTGGGCTTGATAGACCCTTGGTCTGACTCAGTATGGCATGTTCTTATCTTTTTTTTTCTTTCCCTTTTAAAGACTGCATTTAGCCTTGTGGAGTCAGTTTGCCATGGCAGACTCCATATTAGGATTTAAAAAATGTCAATAGGGTGCAAAGATATCCATTAGGCATTCCACTTGTCATAGATGCTTGGACTCCAGATTTTGCAAGGATGTCTCTTAGAGCAAGGTGGTATAGAGCATTCAGAATGGAGGCATTGAAATCGCCCATCTTGACTTTGACCCACATGGAACAGAAAGAAGGTAGGAAGCCCCTTTCCAAAAAGAACAAAAGCCTCTCCACCTGGAGAGAGTGTGCCAGAAAAGGCAGGTTCTTTGCAAAGGCATAAATTAGACCTGGTATTACTGCATTTGTCTGTGCAGGGTTATTCTTTCTCTAACAAGGAGCATAATAGCTACAAAAGAGGGGCACCAATAAAGAAGTTCATGAATTTGCTTCAAGCTATCCTCCCCTTAGTAGATGCAAAGTACTAGTTATGCAGTCTAGACCTGGAAGATGCTTGTATGTATATCGCTCTTCATCCTCTCCACAGAATATTTCTACAGAATCCATTACCAGCACTGTGTACTTGGTGTTTGACCTCTCTGCAGCACCTCTTATCATAAAATGTCTAGCAGTGGTAGCAACTCATCTCAGAAAACGATGGATCTTCATTATTCCGTTCTTAGATGATTGGCTAATAGAATTCATCCCTGGAGGAAACCCCAGTGTCTATGCAGAAAGTGATAAATATCCTACAATCTTTGTGGCTTATCATAAAAGTTTCAAAAATCAAATCTAACCCTGATATCTGTCCACTTCATTGGGGCCTTGATAGGTACGAAGTAAGAAAAGCTGCCTTAACCCCTTCAAAGGACATACGCAATAGTGCACTTGGTGAATGTGCTCATCAGCAGAAACAATTGTCAGCATGGTGACAGAGCCATGTCACTTAAGTTCCACTTCTTCCAATGCATCCTAATCAAGGGGTACTCAGATTCCAGTGGGAACAGATTATGGAACCTCTGTCACATCTTGTTTCCGTTACAAATGGATGAGCAAGACTCTGCATTGGACAAATCGCATCAACGTTTCACATCTTCCATTACAGCCATCACAATACCACGTAATCCTGATAATGGATGCCTCAAACAGGATGAGGAATGCACATGTGCTCAGCTTTCAGGCTCAAGGGGCTTAGAGGTTGTATTAGATAAAGCTCTCAAATTGATGGCAGTATACAAGGCTCCAAGAGCCATGCACAAGTCAAATGTCTGGGTCGGTGGGGGATGGAAGGCGTGAGGAGGGACCTTAGTTCAGACAAGCCACTTACCTACCAGGAATTCACAAGATCACTGTGAAGTCTGTTGAATCATGGAACCATTCACGTGGTCGCCAGATCAAATGATAGTGAAACCAATAGGGGATCCCAGAGAGATCTTTGCAGCAAACATCAAACTACAAAGATTCTGCTCCAGGATACTAAACACCTTTAGACTAGACATGTAAGTCTACCCTCTAATTTCAAATACAGGGTGAATTGGGATATAGCCTGTATCATTCTTGTAGCTCCACCATGGATGTGTCAAGTGTAATATCCCAGTCTCTGCCATCTTTCCATTCAACCATCAGTCCTGCTTTATTGAACTCCTACTCTAATAACTCAGAATATGGGGGGGGGGGGGGAATTAAATGCTGCACTCAACATCCCTTCTCTTGCATTAATAGCATGGATGTGATGTGCTTCCTTCCAGCTATCCAGAGAAATGGAGGACATCTTTATTGGCTCCAGGAAGCAATCAACTAATAGGACATATGGATTCAAGTGAAAGATTTTCCATATGATGTATCTAGAGCAATAGTAACTGCTTCATGTGCAATTGGTTTGCTTCAGTATTTCTCATCTGTTGCTGTTGGATCCAGGTACATCTTCAGTAAAGGTGCACCTGAGCATAATATCAGCACATTCACAATTAGGTCGATCAAGATCATAACCATTAGTGTGTAGCTTCATGAAAGGCTTGTGTGAATACAAGACCCAACTAAAGCACCTCTAGGCCCCAGGACCTAAATGTATTCCTAATGCTGCTTATGAAGCCACCTTATGAGCCCCTGGCACCAGCAGAGCTTAAATATCATGGAAAGTTTCTAGGCTTTCAAAATAAGTGAACTTCAAGCACTAATCACCAATTCTTTGTATATGCATTTCTTCCATGACAGGGCAGTTTCTTGGGCTTATCTGATGCTTCTTCCAAGGGTTGTCTGTTTTCCACTTAAATCAAGCAAGCTTTCTTCACAAGATGTCATGCTGACGAGAACAGGCCCTGCATTCACTAAATTGCAAAAGAGCACCCTCCTACTTGAAAAGGACTCTTCCCTCGTTGTCAGGTTACTCAGTTTTTTTCAACTCTAATAGAATAGGCATTGTGGAAGCCAAAAGAACCCTATCCAGTTGGCTGGCAAATCGTATATCTTACTTAATCTCATCTGATACAGCAAAAGCTCCAAGTAAGAGCTATGGCAGCGTTTGGTCCCAATTGGAGAATACATGTAAGGCTGCAGTATAGTCTTCCACATCTTAGTACTGCGTATAGCAGGGTAGGCAACTCTGGTTCTTGAGGTGCCACAAGTCGGGTTTTCGGAATATCCACAATGAATATATATGAGATGTTTTTGCATGTGTTGAATACAAATGAATCTCTTGAATATTTAGTGGGTATCCTGGAAACCCACTGAATGTCCCTAGAGATCAGCATGCAGTACTTGGACTAGAGTTGCCACCCTGGGCCTAGAGAACATATTTAAGAGTTGGAATCATTGGTCATGAAGTTTTGAAAAATCTTTTCAGTTAAGAGTAAACGCCTCTATCTTCTGGTTGCTCAGCAGATTATAAATTTCCAGGCAACCCTCAGCTTGAGACTCCCCACTAGTATGACTGATTGATTTTTGCTTGTCTAAACAGAAAGTTGCTTACCTCTAATGGGTTTTCTGTAGACAGCAGGATAAATCTCACACATACTCTCCCACCTTCTTAAGAAGTTGACACTTAAACTGTTAAAGACTGAGGAACTCTGAAGTAGCAGGTGCACAGTAACACCTACACATGCTCTGAGAGCTGGTCTGTTTGTACTATCAGATGCCCCCCACTAGTGTCTGATTTTTATTCTGTTGTCTAAAAGGAACTCCTGTTACAGGTAAGCCACTTGCTTTATCCACATCAAGTTTACAGGTAACCTGGAAAAAACATTAAGCCATATTAGTTCTTGGTAATTACCCTCCCCTTTTGTAATGACTGTAGTATACTAGCTTAATGCAATATAGCTGCAAATCCAGGAAGCTTTCTGTTCTTATTTATTTAAAATCTTTTAATATACCGATACTCAAGATATCTTATCGTACCGGTTTACAGTAAACAAGGGGTAACCAGCAATATAAGAGAAAGTTACATAGAACAGGGTGATGAATTCAGGACAACTAAGAGAGGTAGAATTAGCTTAACATAGCGCTACTATAGAGTAAATAACAATCAACGTATAATAGTGACTAGGCGAAGGACCTAGTGGGTACTCAAACAGTACTTCAAGGGGTTGCGACATTTGTACAGGGCGGAGAAAGAACGGAGAAGGTGTTGAGACTAGGAGGAGGGGGTCAAGAAGGACGTGGCAGGGAAAAGACCGAAAGGAGGGGGAATAGAGGGCTGAGAAGTTAGTGGAGAGGCTTGTAAAATTACAGGTTAGGAGCAGGAGAGCAGTCGGTTATGAGTCATTAATGGAACAGTGTAGTTCTTGAAGATCTGCCTCCTTTGCTCCATATTTGAAGACACGTCTCTATGCCTTCTGGTGAGCTGTCCTTGCACAAACATTAGTGTACTTCTAGGGCTGCTGTGGTGTCGTCCTGCTAGGTGGTGTCAGATTGATTTGATTCTCTAGGCCTATTCTTTTCAGTGCTCTGTCTTCATTCACAGGCAAAGAAGCTCTGCTGAAACAGAAGGATTATGAAACTGCAACATTGTCTGATATCAAAGCGCTGATAAGGAAACACGAGGCTTTCGAAAGTGACCTGGCTGCACACCAAGACCGTGTGGAGCAAATAGCTGCCATCGCACAGGAACTAAAGTACAGTAGACTTTTTTTTTCTTTTTTTGCTTCTCTCCCTTGGCTATTAGGGGTTCATAGTGTGCAGTATTATCCAGG
Source organism: Rhinatrema bivittatum (assembly GCF_901001135.1). Classification (NCBI taxonomy): domain Eukaryota; kingdom Metazoa; phylum Chordata; class Amphibia; order Gymnophiona; family Rhinatrematidae; genus Rhinatrema; species Rhinatrema bivittatum. The sequence goes on from NC_042625.1 coordinate 80,085,569, forward strand.
ATAATATATCCTGAGCAGAACGGGCACATTTACACGCAATAGTATGGAGCAATAAGGCAGTGTGTGGAGAGAGGGAGGAAGCAACACAAACCTCTTAGTGTTGGGTTCCTTTCCTTCTTGCCTCTACCGCCAACCATACAATACATGAATTGTTCTTTTGAACATGAAACCAAAGTTGCTGTAAGATTCCAAGGAGCTGTTGCTTCTCTTTCCAGTCAGATAAACCCATGGTGGTATGGGATCTGTGAAAAGGGCTCTTATAAGACTACAAATGGGAATATACAGCATCACTTCACTGAGAAACATCAGCTGCATTAGCATCTGCTCTGTGCAGTAACGGGACAGTATGTCCACCAGGGTATGTCCGGAAGTAAAAGGACACTTTGCTTGGCAAAGAATTTATTGTAACAGTAAATGATGGCAGGAAAAGATCAAAATGGACTATCTAATCTGCCCACCGCATTTGGGGTTTTTTTTTTTGGGGGGTTTTTTTTAAGGTAGCACCTGACGCTCCATGCAGGTTACCCTAAAGTAGAAATGTAAACTTTAGATGCAACAGAGGTTATCTCATTTCTTCATTTCTATTCTCTAGCCAATAGGGATCCCCTGCGTTTTTGTCCTATGCCCCTTTGAATTCCATTACTTTTGTCTTCACCTCTTCTGAGAGAGCATTCCATGAATAAATATTTCCTGACATTGTTCGAGTCTTCCCTTGCAGTTTCATATCATGACCTCTAGTTCCATAGCTTTCTTTCCATCAGAAAAGATTTGATTTTTGTGCATTATTAACTCATTTCAGGTATTTGAAAGTCTTCCCTGTCTCCTTTTCTCCAGGGTATACTTATTAGGTCATTCAGTCTCATCTCATATGGTTTTCCCCAACCATTTTGGTCGTCTTCCCAACATCCTTCTGATCTTGGCCACCTTTTCTTATTGCTTTGCTGCTTTCAGATTGTCAGCATTATCACTCCACGTTTATCTCATGGTCCTTTCACATCTGTTCTCCCTTCCCCCACATCACATACAATTTCTTTGGATTGCTATACCCCCAAAAGCATGATTCTGCACTTTATGGCATTAAATCCCAGCTGACAAATGTTTGATCACTGCTCAAACTTTTCTAGGTCACTTTTTATTCTCTCTACTCCTTCAGGTTTGTTCACTTTGTTGCAGAACTTGGTGTCATCCACAAAGACAAAATGTAATCCCTCCAATATCACTCACAAAAATATTGAACAGAACTGGTGTCGGATCCAATCCTTGAGGAATTGCACTTACCACTCTTGAGTGTCTATTTACGACTATTCACTGACATCTGTCAGCCAGTTTACCACCTTGAGACCCACTCCCAGGCTTCTCTTTTTATTCTTGATTCTCCTTTGCAGGACTATATAAGAAGCCTTGCTGAAATTCAAGTAAATCACATTGAGTGTTCTTACTTGATCCAGTTCTCTAGTTGCCCAATCGCACACATTAGATTCGCCTGGTAAAACCATATCTCGGATCCTATAACACATTGAATTGTAGATATTTCATTATCTCATCTTTTAGCAGTCTCTCTCCATTAATTTTCTTACCACCAAAGTAAGGTTAACTGGTCTGTAGTTTCCACACTCCACCCACTTCTACTTTTGTGAAGTGGGATCACAACTGCCCTTCAATTCTGTGGCACAACTCCAGTCTCCAAGGATCTATTGAACAGGTCCTTCAGCAGACCCACCAGCATTTCTTGCAGCTCCCTTAGTATCCTGGAATGCATCTCATCTGGCCCCATGGCCTTTTCCACTTTTCAGTTTTGCTAGTTCTACCCAACACTCTCCCCTATAAATAGAGATGTATCTTCTTCACACTCTTCTATACTTTCGCCAACCAGCAATAGTCATCCTCTGTCTTCCTTAGTGAAAATAGTGTTTAATATTTTTGCTATCTTTCCTCTTTCTCCACATTTCTTGATTGCCACCTCTGGCCTTCCTCGCTTCTCTGATTATATCTTGAAAATGCTTTACCTCCTTGGAAATCTTTTCTTCCACTCCAGCTTTCACTGTCCAGATTCTTTTCTTAGTTTTTCAGGTTCACAAAATATTTTCTGTGGTCCTCTGAGTTTCTTTTTACTTTTTTTGAATGTTGATCTTTTGCCTTTTTCTTAGCCACCTCCTTGGAGAACCATATTTTGTGATGTTTGTTTGTTTTTTGGGGGGTTTTTTTACATAAATTTGTTGCCTTTGTCAGATAAATCCTTGTTTGCAGAGGCATTTAAGTTTTCGCCAATGAAGTGTGAGACTGTTTCTATACTGATAGCAAACATTTGCAACTTTCTTTTTTCAATTTGACTTCATTCCTCCCTCAGAATTGTATGTACAAGGTAAATACATACTATGGGCAATAGTATGTATACATAGGGCATGAACAAAATGCAAATTAATACCCTGCTAAGAGTATCTACTTTAGGGATAAAACTGGATAGTCTTTATCAGGCCAAATATCTGTGGTGATACAGGACATGTTTTGAAGCCCGTAGAAAAAATTAGCAACTTGGGCCCAAGAAATGTAACTACTATCATGTATAATTCTAAAGATCAAGTAAGATTATTGTGAGGGGGCCACCTGACTGTAGTCTTCAACATCTTCAGGTTCTGTGGAACACTGCAGCCATGTTATTGATAGGTAAACCCCAGAGAGACCATATTACCCCAGCATTGCGTGAATTGCATTGACTTCTGTCATCGGTAGAATCAAGTTTAATGTTAAGACGGTGGATCATCTCAGGTGATATCAGCTAGTTAGGGGTACTGAGATCTTTGCAGCAAAGGCTTCTTATGACTCTGTCCCTGCAAATAGCAAGATAAAAGCCGTACACCATGTACAGGTTAATCCCCCTGTGTTTCAGAAATATGGAATTTGGTATCATAAGACCTTTTGAGAAGGGGTAATTGACATTTTGGGGGGGGGGGGGGTAACTGAAGGCTTGACTCTTTAAGCCAACATTTACTTAATACCATTGAATCAGGGGCTTTGTCATTTGGGTGGAATGAATATAAATTGATCAGAATTTTATTTTTAGGGATGGTGATTGTCAAGCAGCTTGGGGAGGCTATGGAATGTCAATTGTGGTTTTTAGCTGGATTGATGCAGATTTAGATTAACTCTGTTTTTATGAATGTGATTTTGTTCTCCACTTTTAAGGTCTGAAATAATGGACATGTTTCTCTCGTTCCCTTTTTTCTCTTATAGTGAGCTGGATTATTATGACTCCCCCAGTGTCAATGCCCGTTGTCAGAAGATCTGTGATCAATGGGATGTTCTGGGTTCATTAACTCACACTAGGAGAGAAGCCCTGGAGGTGAGAACTGGAGCTGCGAGACCTCACATGGGCAAAGTTTGTCATGCCTCCCGGGCAGGGCTAGTCCTAATTCCTTGTACCCACCACAAACTGTGGTCTCTCTTCACCCATTGTTTCCGTCTCCATTGCAGAACCATGCCTGGTGGTTTGACTAATAGGACTAAATGGTCCGTTTTTTTCCAGTGGTGAGAGGCGAATAGTAGTGTCCAAGGAATTTGCACTGGGACTGATGCTGTTTTAATATTTTCATACATGATCTGGAAAAGGAAGCTGAGTGAGGTGATCAGTTGCAGATGACACACTTATTTAACGTTGTTAAAACACAAGCAGATTGTGAATTGTAGGGGGATCCTGCAAGACTGGGAGACTGGGCATCTAAACAGCAGTAGAAATGTAATGTGGAGAGGTGCAAAGGGATGCACATAGGATATTTTTTCCCTCTAACTATAGGTATGAAATGCTGGGTTTCATTTTAGGAGTTAACCACTCAAAAAGATCCTGACGTTCTTGTGGAAAGCACATTCGAAATCATAAGCTCAGTATGTGTCAGCAGCTGGAAAAGCAAATGGAATGCTAGGAATAATTTGAAAGAATAATACAAAGTAGAATCTCTCTCAATCCATAGTGTAACACCTTCATTATTGTGTATAGTTTTGGTCACATCTCAAAGAGATAGCAGTATTATAAAAAGTGCAGAGGCGTATAAAAATGATAGAATGGAACAGCTTCTTTACAAGGAAGGGCTTAGCAGGTTAGAGCTTTTCAGCTTGGAGAAAACGACAGGGGAATTGATAGAGGTTTATAAAATCATGAAGGTTGTAGAACAAGTTAGAATAAGTGTTTCTTATCAGACTTTACTAGCACTAAAGGACATTTTCCATGAAATTAATAAGCAAGCTTAAATCATATTTAAAGTTTTTTAAATCGTTACGCTACAGAATTTACCAGAGAATGTGGTCAAGGTTAGTAGTGTAGCTGAATTTAAAAAAGAGAAAGATGGACACATTTCTAGAAGACTGGTCCATAAGCAATTATCAGCAGTGTATGCTTCTCGGCGTGAGCAATAAGAATAGGCTTCCTATTGATCTGATGGATTCTTCCAGGTGAGCCAGACTAGCTACTGTCAGCATAGCATTTCTTATGTTATGGTAGAGGGACATCCTTAGGTCTGCCTCAGCATGACACTTCTTGTGTTATGGTGACCAGGGACATTTTTAGCTGCTCAGGAGACTGATAGTGTGCAGTTATTAAATGACTTGTATTTACATCCTCACAGCAAACTGAGAAACAGCTGGAGACAATTGACCAACTTTACTTGGAGTATGCCAAGCGAGCAGCACCTTTCAACAACTGGATGGAAGGGGCCATGGAGGACCTGCAGGACATGTTCATTGTGCACACCATTGAGGAGATTGAGGTAGGAGGACTTGTCGGGCTTGAGAAACCAGGCTGAGTAGGTGAGGACCCAGCATAAGATGGGTGAGATGGGATTAGTCATTGGCACAACTCACACCAGGGTGATGGGCAAGTAGGTATTGGTACAGGATTATGGAAACATTGCATGCTTCTAGCAAAGTGTGGCACATAGTCAAATAAGCATGTCTTCTACAGAAAGGGTTCATTCGCTGCTCTACACTAATACTGTCAAATGGCAGAGCTTTTCCATACTGCTGAACATCAGTATGCTGCTTGATTTTTCTTTTTCTTAGCTGTTGTGCTTGTATATTAAAATCAAGAAAGGAACAGTTGTATCGTAACCATAAGACACAGGCTGTAGAAAGATTTCTACTTTGTTCTGTGTTCTCACTTATTACTGTGCAGCATTGAATTGGCTAACAAAGCTAACAGTACCCATAACTATGATTGCTGATGTAAATAGACAATCTGATAGGTCTCTTTATTTTCCAGGGCCTGATGGCAGCACATGAACAGTTCAAATTCACACTGCCAGATGCTAACAAGGAACGGGAAGCCATCCTGGGCATTCAGAATGAGGCTCAGAAAATTGCAGACTATAACCACATCAAACTGGCAGTGGGCAACCCCTACACCTCAGTAACTCCCCAGATTATCAACTCCAAATGGGAGAAGGTAGGTGGATGGTGATAGAGGAGGAAGTAACCCTCTGAAGCAAACTCCTTGCTATCCAGAGAGCTTTAACTTTCTGGGTGTTGGCCCCAGATAAGCAGGGAGGGGGAGAGCTTCCCTCATGCAGTAAGGGGGGATACATACAGCTGCTCCCATTTATTTTCTTATCTCTGCAGAGATCATTGACTTGCTGCTTGGTTTTTTTGTGTAGGTTCAGCAGCTGGTACCAAAAAGGGACAATGCATTGAAGGGCGAACAAAACAAGCAGCAGTCCAATGAACGTCTTCGTCTGCAGTTTGCAAACCAGGCCAATATCGTAGCACCATGGATACATACCAAAATGGAGGTAAGACCTTCTCACTGCCACGTGGCAGTCATTTTTATTTTTCAGTGACTCAAGATGAAAGGTAAAAACTGGTCCTGTGATCCACAAAGTGATCTGGGTTTGGGTTATTTGGGGGGCTTTGCAGAGGCAGCGTTCTAGGGTTCAGGAAGACGGCAGCAGCTTCAATGGCAGCTCCTGCCAGCCAGTGAGGAGAAATAGCCCTTCCAGCCTTTGGGCAGTGTTAGATCCCTGTGCCACCAGGGCATGGGGAGAAAAATTTGGGGAAACCTACCAATTATGAAAAAAATGGTGAGGGTATTTGAATTGATAAGATGGAAGCCTTCTTAAATACATGCACATTACCCCACCATATGATAGGTACAGTAGGAGCAGCTGCTGTGCAATTCCTATTCTCATTACCAGTGCTGGTTCTATATGCCGGTAGTTTTAAATGTACATGCAAAGTGCCATCTAGTGGATGACAGCAGCATTGCTTTTGCAATTTGAAAATTTTAAATACCTTGATTTTTTGCTACTGTTCCCTGCACAGATAGTCATGCTCTACTATTTTGGTGCTGGTGTTTTTGCCATACAGGGTATTGGTTGTATTGCTGAATGTTGTGCATGTGTGTGCAAGAGCATTACTTTTTTGTAAAGATACCACTGCTGCTCTCTTATGCTGCAGGAGATTGGCCGCATTGCAATTGAAATGAATGGGACACTTGAAGATCAGTTGAACCATCTAAAGCAGTATGAGAAAAGCATCATCAATTACAAACCCAACATTGACAAACTAGAGCAAGAGCACCAGCTCATTCAGGAGGCCCTGATCTTTGACAACAGACACACAAATTACACCATGGAGGTGAGGAACAGTGAAGCAAAGTACACACTCCTTGTGCATGGGTGGATTGAGCATCGTAAGGATTTGCAACACATCTATTGCTGAATTATAATCTGCTTTGCCTTATACCTTTTTTTTGTGATTTTAGCATATTCGTGTGGGCTGGGAGCATCTCCTTACGACCACTGCTAGAACTATCAATGAGATAGACAACCAGATTCTCACCCGAGATGCCAAGGGCATCAGCCAAGAGCAGATGCATGAGTTCAGAGCCTCCTTCAATCACTTCGATAAGGTAATGGACAAAAGTACAGATGTTTGCTATCACCTGCAAAACTTACAGCTTTTGCAGGTGTGGGGGAAGGCAGTCAGAGGGCAGTGAGGATGGTGCAGCCAGAAGGTGAATAAAGGAAGCGTTGTCAGGTTACCAGGTAGCACAGAGGTACATGTAGAAATATGGTTGAAGGTAGTACACTTTTTTTTTTCCTGAAGCATATACTGTCTTGATTAGTGGAAAGTCTCTGGTGGAAATGGTAGTGACAAAATTCATAACAGTCTGGGATAAGTACAGAAGAATCCTAATGGCAAAGAAGTGAAGGTAAAGCCAGAGATCAGCTGGGGCTTGTGGCATTGGAACAGACTTAGAAGGGCCTTGCAGTTCTTAGCTGCCATCCTATTGTAATAGATCAGATATCTGGCATCTGTACAAGATGAAAATAGAGAGCCTGGTTTTATCTTCTCGTCCCCTTTTTGTATAATGCAGTCTCCAATGGTTTTCCTTCTCTTATTCCCTTTTCCATTTACATATGTGCCCCCACCACCTCTACAGGACCACACTGGGGCCTTGGGACCAGAGGAGTTTAAAGCCTGCCTTATCAGTCTGGGATATGATGTGGAGAACGACAGACAGGTACACAATCTTACTGTGGAATATGAACTTGTTACATCATTTCCTGCTCAAACATTCTTTCATTTAACTTTATTTTTTTTAATACTTTTCCTGTTGGAAAAGTATTAAAAAAGTATAAAAAAAAGTATTGCTTCTTTCAATTTATTATTTTTACTCTGTTTTTTTTTGTAGCTCACAATTTGTCTTAAAATGTTTCCTTTATACCAGTCTGGGATTTTTTATTTTCATCATCCTTGTTTTATTTCTCTCTCTCTTCTGATCATACCATTTGCTGCTTCCGCTTCTCCCCTTGGTTGGTCTTTTTATTTCCTTGGAGTAGATGCAAATGTGAATCCGTGACACCAATGACTTCCATGCTGGTATGTCTTCAGGATACTGCTTGGTGTGCTTCCTACTGACTTCTGCCTGGTCTCATTCACAGATCTCTGGTGGAAAATGGAGGGAAATTGAGCACTGTGGTCCTTACACTTGTGGATTTTCTTAGATAATTAAACAGTAAAATGCCACCTCAGTCATGTTCCCTAAATGTGGAGTTTGTCCCCAAAGTCTCATTGCTGTAAAATCTTAGTGAAACTGTGTTCTAAATATCATGTGCTGACCTTGCCTGTGCTTTTATAGATTGCCATTTACCCTTTCAGGTACTAAAACAAGAGGACATTCCATGAAATTAACAACCAGCAGATTCAAAACAAATCATAGTACTTTTTCACTCTGTGCACTCTATCAAGCTGTGAAATCTGTTGCCAGAGGACATGATCAAGGCAACTAGCTTAACAGGGTTTAAATGACTTGGACAAGGTCCTAGAAGAAAACTCTTACAGTGGAGTAGTGGATTGGTTAGAGCAGTGGGCTATCAACCAGAGTCCAGGGTTCAAATCCCGCTGCTGCTCTTTGTGACCCTAGGCAAGTCGCTTTAATCTCCATTGCCTTAGGTACAAACTAGATTATAAACCCTTTTGGGATAGGGAAATACCTACAGTACCTGAACGTAATCCACTTTGAAGCACTGAAAAGCAGAATATAAATAAAAAAAATTAAATTAAAAACAAAATTATAGCACATTAGCAGACAGGTAGACTGAAGAAAGCTACTACTATTCTCAGAGGGCAAGTGGGATGGAAGCCCTCTCACATGGGTGACGACATCAGATGGAGCCTGGCACGGAACTTTGATCTCAAAGATTCTAGAACTTTGAAATGTGCCCTACTGAGCATGTGCAGATGTAGTCATCACCCTGCGCCCCCCTTCGCAGAAACGTGTGGTCGCTGGAGCCATGGTCTGGTATTTCAGCTTTGCGCTCTCCTCAGTTTTTGTAAGTGATTTTTTTTTTTTTCCTAGAGCTGCAGCTGTTTTCTTTCCTTTACCTTATCTCAGCAGCGGTCATCTGACCATTTTTGCTGGGGCCCCTTCGTTGATTACTGTGGTGGCCTTCCCCCAGTGGCAGATTGGTCACTTCTGAACCTCTGTGATCAGTTGATTGTGTCTCAACTGGAGAGTTGACAGGTTTTTCGGGATTGGGAGGCCCCGATTTCTTTGTTTTTCCTGCCCCTTCGAGAAGGGGGGGATTCGACTGGGTTCCCCTTTGGATGCCTGGTTGTCCCTCATTCCTGAACATACTCAGATCAGTCCAGAAAAGTGGGTTGTGTATTCCTACCAGCAGATGGAGTCCGAGAGCAAAAACTTTGGGCACTGCTATATATATAATATAAAAGTGCACCACCTGCAGTCCCTCAGTATTTCTCTGACCCCAGCAGTTGGTAGTTGTGCACCCTGCAGTCATAGTTCTAGTTTAGGGAGATAGGAATTTCTTTTTTTGCTGTTTTTCCTTTCTTCGGCTGCTTCCTGAGGTGGTTTAAGCACCTTTGTGGGCCATCCCTCATCGGAAGCCGGGCGTCCCGGGGGGGGTTGGTTACCCCTGACTTGGTCTTGCCCGCTCTGGTTTTGGTGGTTAGGCCAGGGGCTCCTGGCTATCCGCCTCTGAAGCTGCTCCCTCGACTCCAGGCTTGTGAGCTTAAAGTTTCTTAGTTAAAAAAAAAAATAAATTAATAAATAGTACAGAGCACTCTTGGCTTGCACGGCGTCTGGCCTCCTGCAGCGGGGGGGGGGTGTTGGAGGTCTCTCTTCCCATTTATTTCCTCCACTCCTGGGGCGCTGGCTGGTGAGGGGGGGAGTGTTGATTCGCAGCAGTCACGATCCTTTTACTCCCGTCGCAGGCAGTGCCATTTTTGGCCTGCCGGTGAGAGTTTCCCGCCCCACTGAGGCGTGCGCTTTACTCAGGGCTGGCCTGCCTTCTGTCTCAGAAAGTAAACTTCGGGCCTGCTGCCCACAATTTTCCTAGCGCCGCTGACTACCTCTGTGTTTTTTCGCCGCATGGCAGCGCGATCTTTGAATGGTGCCCCAGACCAAGTCGGCGCCCTGCCATGCCTGTGGGGCGCGTGTTCAGCCGCGGGATGAGGATTCTCTCTGCCCTGACTTTTCCTCGGGCCGGGAGGGCTCGTCAGGAATCACTTCCCCTCCCATGGGGGAGGGGTATGAGGCACGGGCCGATTCGTGGGGAGGGGGATGCCCCCATGGGGGAGGATCCTGCATTGGGGATGGATTATGGGGAACCAGATGCCTTTCCTGGGGCAGCAGAGGAGCCGGTAGATTTTTCTCCTCAGTTTATTCTGCTCATGCACCAAGCCTTCCTGGCTAGGAGGCAGGCGGTGCACAAGGGACCTGGACGGCCGCTGGATCTGTCGGAGCTGCCTCCTAAACTGGGAAAGTCGGTGGAGGCCCAGCAGCCTTGCGTACAACAGCCTCTTCCTGTGGGGAGCTCTCCCAGGGGACCTCAGGGGCTGAACCCGATCTCGGGACCAGTGCTGGGACCTGCACCGGCTCCTGATACTGATCCGGATGGGGATCCAGACACAAACCCGGACTTGGGTGATATCCCACACGATGATCCAGATGGGGACGATCCTCTACTCACAGAGGGTGACGACCCCAGTGTGGTTCGTCTGTTCAAGCACGACGAACTACGGGCTTAAAGTTTCTAAGGAGGAATCGGATAATGAAGGGGAAAATCCGGTGCTCAATGGTATTCGGGGACTGACTACTTCCTTTCCTTTGCCCAAAAAGGTACGCAAGTTGGTAACTCGCGAGTGGGTCGCCCCAGATGCAGGGCTCAAGGTTGGCAGGGCTAGGGCCAAGCTTTACCCTCTATCGTCAGATGTTGTGGATCTCCTCAAGATTCCGAAGGTGGATGCAGCAGTTTCAGCGGTTATAAAAACCACCATTCCAGTGACTGGGGCCGCTGCCCTAAAGGACATGCAGGACCGCAAACTGGAGATCCAGTTGAAGCGGGTATTTGAGATGGCCGCTCTGGGTCTGAGTGGCAGTCTGCGCCAACCTTATGCAAAGAGCTTGCCTTTGCTGGGTACAGGAGGCAGCAACTGGCTCTGGAGCCGCTGGTGGTGGTCCATTGCAGTCTGCTCACTTGGAAGCAGGCATTGCATATGTGACGGACACACTCTATGATCTGGTGCGCATGTAGCATGGTGTCCGTGGTGTCTGCGTGTAGACTCCTTTGGTTGCGGAACTGGGCGGCGGATTTGTCCTCGAAATCCCGACTCTGTAATCTCCCCTTTAAGGGCAAGCTCCTATTTGGGGAAGAACTCTACCAGTTGGTTAAACTACTTGGGGAGTCCAAGGGCAATCATCTGCCAGAGGATAGGCGATCCTCAAAGAAGGTGTTTTCTCCTCAGCCCAGTTATCGGGACATGCGCCGTTTTCGGACTGGCAGATATTCTTCTTCTTCTGGATCTAAGCAGACTCCGGGACGCCAGCAGTCCTTTCGCAGGGGTCATTGCCCCGGATGAGACATGGGATCTCTCGGGTCCGGGGGAGGCAAACCCTCCCAATGAAGCCACGAGCACCCATTCCGTCGTCGAAGCTGTCGGAGGCAGATTATCCACGGAACGGATTTTACACGGAATGGGAAAGGATCACCTCTGAGCTAGGTTTTGGAAGTGATCAGAGACGGCTATGCCTTGGAATTTTCACATCCAGTTCCAGAAGCCTTTGTGAAATCTTGCGTGTCCTCCCGCTGCAAGCGCAAAGCGGTTCAAGACACTTTGCACCGCCTTCTCGAGCTGCAAGCCTTTGTCCCAGTTCCGGAGTCCGAGCAGGGTCGGGGCAGGTACTCGGTGTACTTTGTGGTTCCCAAGAAAGAGGGCACCTTTCGTCCGATCCTCGACCTACAGAAGGTGAATCGGAGTCTCCAGGTCCCGCGGTTTCGAATGGAAACCCTGCAGACGGTTATGGCAGCTGTTTGAAAAGGGGAGTTCCTAGCGTCACTGGACCTCAGGAAGCGTATCTTCACATTCCAATCCGCTGGAACCATCAGCGCTACCTGCTCTTCAAAGTGTTGAGTCAACATTTCCAGTTTTGCGTGCTTCCCTTCGGGCTCGCTACAGCGCCTCGTACATTTACCAAAGTAATGGTCATGGTGGCTGCCTTCCTCCGCCGGGAGGGCATTCTAGTCCACCAGTACCTGGACTACTGGCTAATCCAGGCAAAGTCTCGGGAAGACTGTGAGAGGTCTGTCTCCAGAGTGCAGATCTTGTTGCAGTCACTCGGCTGGATAATAAATGTACAAAAGTCACTTGGAGCCTACCCAACGACTGGTGTATTTGGGAGCGCTGTTCGATACCTTTCAGGGCAAGGTGCTTCTGGCGGCAGACAGAGTGACGAGGTTGCAGGGCCAGATCTGCAACTTACTGCACAGGGAGAACCCCACAGTGTGGCATCATTTACAAGTCCTGGGATCGATGGCCTCCACCTTGGATTTAGTCCTGTGGGCGTTTGCTCACTTATGACCATTGCAGCAAGCTCTGTTGTCACGGTGGAGTCCAGTGTTTGAGCAATTCCACTTGCCCATGCCGTTGCATCCAGACTCAGTCTTTCATGGTGGCTGTCTCTCGACAATCTGGGTCGGGGAGTGGATCTGGACCCTCCAAATTGGGTAGTAGTTTCCACCGACGCCAGTCTCTCCAGTTGGGGGAGCGGTCTGTACAGGCAGAGCCACACAGGGACTTTGGTTACCGGAAGGGTCCTGGTCCATCAATCGGCTCGAGACGAGGGCAGTTCGTCTGGCCCTCCAGGCAGTCCTACCCTTCCTCGAACACAGGATGGGTGCGGGTGTTCTCAGACAATGCGACTACTGTGGCTTACATCAACTGTCAAGGGGGAACCAGAAGTCCCGCAGTGGCGCTAGAAGCGCGCCTTTTGTTCGCCTGGGCAGAGCATCATCTCCAAGGGATTGCGGCTTCACATGTCGCCGGAGTGGAGAATGTTTAAGCGGACTTTCTCAGCAAGCAACTACTCGACCCCGAGGAGTGGGAGCTGTCGGCCGAAGCCTGGAATCTCATTTGCGCCAGGTGGGGCGTCCCGCAGTTGGATCTGATGGCAACGTAGGCGAACACGAAGACGAAACGCTTCTTCAGTCGGCGCCGGGACCAGGGATCAGTTGGCCTCGATGCGCTGGTGTGTCCGAGGTCCACAGGAATTCTTCTGTACGCCTTCCCTCCCTGGCTCCTCATCAGTCGCCTTCTTCGTCGAATTGAGCTCCATCCCGGCAGGGTGGTGCTGGTGGCTCTGGAGTGGCCATGTCGCCCGTGGTTCGCAGATCTGGTTCGCATGGCTCTGGAAGGGCCTCTGCATCTCACTCACATTCTGCGGCTGCTGTGTCAAGGGCCCATATTCGGATCTGGAGGATCGCTTCTCTCTCACGGCCTGGCTTTTGAGAGGAGACGTTTACGTTTAAAGGGATATTCAGAGCAAGTCATTTTTACCTTGCTTCAGGCGCGACGTCAGTCTATGTCCATGGCGTATGTTCGGGTTTGGAAGCTTTTTGACTCTTGGTGTGTTCAGCGCTCCTACGATCTGTTGGCTGTCGATGTTCCCGTGGTGTTGGACTTCTTACAGCAAGGACTGGCTAAGGAGTTAGCCTTCAATTCCCTACGTGTACAGGTAGCGGCCTTGGGGGATCTGCGAGGCAAGTTTCATGGTTCTTCGCTGGTGGTTCACCCGGATATTGCTCGGTTCCTCAAAGGGGTCAAGCATTTGCGTCCTCCAGTGCACTCGGTGTGTCCGAATTGGAATTTAAATTTGGTGGTACTTGTGCTTTGTGGAGCACCTTTTGAACCTCTTCGTCGAGCTTCCATTAAGGATCTGACCTTAAAGACCGTTTTCTTGGTCGCCATTTGTTCGGCGCACCGTATTTCGGAATTACAAGCATTATCGTGTCGCGAACCTTTTTTTCAGGTTTATGATGATCGGGTATCATTGCGCACGGTGCCGTCCTTCGTCCCCAAGGTGGATTCCTCCTTTCATGTTAATCAGACTGTGGAGCTTCCTGGGTTCCCGCAGTGGGCCCGGGAGTCAGCTACTGAAAGGGATCTTCACCTCTTGGATGTTCGCCGCATTTTATTACGCTATCTGGAGGTTTCCAATGACTTCCGTCGTTTGGATCATCTCTTCATTCTGTTTGGTGAACCAAAGAGAGGAGACAAGGCTTTGAAAGCGACCATTTCTCGATGGATTAAAGAAGCTATCTGTTCATCCTATATCGCCTGGGGGCGGCAGGTGCTGGTTGGACTTCGTGCTCATTCCACCAGGGCACAGTCTACCTCCTGGGCAGAATGTTAGTTGCTGTCGCTCCAGGAGACTTGCAGAGCGGCAGTGTGGTCTTCTCTTCACACTTTCACTAAGCATTATCGCTTGGATGTTCATGCTCCTGAGCATTCATCCTTTGAGAGTGTTCTGCGTGCGGATCTTTCGGCTTCCCGCCCAGTGTAGGGTGGCTTGGGTACATCCCACTTTTCTGGACTGATATGGGTATGTTCAGGAAATGAAAATTGGTTCTTACCTGCTAATTTTCGTTCCTGTAATACCACAGATCAGTCCAGAGGCCCACCCCTTACGTCAGAATCCAAAAGACTGCTGTTGCTAAGTTTCCTATTTTGTTCAGAAGCTCCGTTTTGCAGACATGTTTGAAGGAGCAGTTTCATGGGTGTTTACGATTTCTTGTTTTTGGGGGCAAATTGGTTGGGTTTCAACCCCCTTTTTTTGCCTATTCGTTTCTAGTGTGTGCTTGGGTACAGGCCAATACTGAAAGGACTTTTGTATATATAGCACTTTTGTATATATAGCAGTGCCCAAAGTTTTTGCTCTCTGACTCCTTCTGCTGGTAGGGATACACAACCCACTTTTCTGGACTGATCTGTGGTATTACAGGAATGAAAATTAGCAGGTAAAAACCAATTTTCATTTCTCCATTTCCCGGAGAAGGTACCTCACGGCTTCTGACTTGACAGTCGCGCTCGGTTCCTCGTGGGTTCAGAGAGCCAGTCGAGCGGAAGAGCTCTGCTTAAGTCGTCCTAAGGCACAGCAGGTCTATTTCGCGAGGGAGCCTTTCCAGAGTAGGTCCTCTGTGAAGATTAAGGGTTTCTCCTGTCCGGGAGTCAGCTTTGATACCCGCTGAGTTCAGTGGGCGCCTTTTGGTAAGGACCACTATTGCCAGTCATTCTCGGCTGCGGGACCCTACCTCAGTGAGGAGGGTTTTAATCCATTTAATCAAGGAGTATGCCTTTCAACCTATCACTAAATCCATGGCTGAGGGAGTTGGGGGGGTGAGGGATCCCGCAACAGAAGTGCTGTTCTTGGTTGCAGTGGTTTGCAAGCTATACTTCCCCCATTTTAGGGATAACCTTGTCTGTGGACAGGGGAGTCCTGGTTCATGCAACAATTGTTCCATTTACTGGACTGTGTGCTTCCTTGGGGGAACTATATGCTATCATGGCTGAGGTATTAATACCTAAGCCAGGTTCAGGGCATTCTGTTCCGAGATTGCCCTTGCCCTGCCCTGGTATCTTTTAGAGTTTCCAGGCCTGTGAAGAAATCCTGTTTGACAGGGGTTTGCACTTGCAGCACCCTGGCTTCCTGTCTCTTAGTGGAGTTTCTGGATTTCTTCCTTGTAGAATTCGCTCTCAGCTTCAGCTGTTCCAAGCAGGCTGAGGGCTCTGTCTTGGAGGACAACTCCCTACTGGAATCGGCCTTGAGTTATTCGCTTGAGGTTTTTATACAGCCTAACGACTTGTGCTTACCCTGGCAGTCCAGTGATCTGCCTCCTTGTGTCAGGGGGAGGGGGGAAAAGCTAAGGCATTTGTGGTATATCTTAGTGAACACCTGCAGGGATACACCACTTTTTCCCTTTAGTTTTGCCAAGCTCTGGCCAATACGCCTTTAGTTTTTCTCACTTCACTAGGTTACCCAAAGGGTCTTCCTGCTCACCTAAACTATCCTGTAGACAGGATGGATAGCCCTGCCCCTGTCAGGGTGCAGAGTGGGTGAGCTTCAGGCCTAATGTATCTCCCTGCTCAGCGGTTTGGGCTAGTGATCCCATTCAAGGATTTCCTTTCATCCCCTGAAACTCTTAATTCTGTCCTGCTGGTCAGCTATGTCTGGTGCTTTGGTACATAGGGTCTGTCACAGACCCTGCCATTATTGCTGATTTATTATTCCAAGCATTGCTTTGGTATTCTGCCTATTAGCCAAACATGAGCACGTTTCTGCAGAGACGGTCTTTCGGATGTCAGTGGACTGCAGTTTTTCTGGGGCACTCTTGGGCCTCAGTTGGTTTTTCAGTTGTCTTGGATCACCGAAGGAAACTGCGGTCCTCATGAAACCCACTAGCATTGTCTGGGAGTTGGTTTCTCCCATATATTAGCTATATTACAGACTGAGAGATTCTGCCTGGAAGGCAGGGTGATGACTACCGTTGCACATGCTCAGTAGGGCATGTTGAAAGTTCTAGATTCTTTGAGATCAAAGTTCTGTGCTGGGCTCTATCAAATATCACCCGTGTATGAGGACTAACATCCTGCTGTCCTCGGAGAACACCTGTTACAGGTAAGCAACTCTACTAGGAAAGTAGTGAGTAACAAGAATTAGATCTGCTTTATGGGATCTGCCAGGTACTTGTGGCCTGGATTGGCCACTGTCAAACAGGACGCAGGGCTAGATGGACCTTGCTGTGATCCAGCATGGCAATTACGTTACAATGTCATATTGGGTAGAGAGATGTGTAAGTAGTCCTCACTTGTAATATGCTGGGTAGAATTGCATGGGATTTGAGCCACTCAACCATTTGGATGTAGCTGCATCTGGCTATCAGGTACTGCACTTTTGAGATGCAAGTCCCTGCATTATTTCTTGGCTAATCAAACAACTTATTTGTGTGTGTGTGTGAACATTTATTCATTAATATGTAAAATTTTATTGGTGTTGAAGTATGTGCATGATCGGGTGTGGGGGAAGGGATAATCGTAGTTTTACTGTTCTGACTTAGTCAGAAGACCACCTAGCATGCAGTTGCTGATTCCCACAGGCTCTCTGACCTTAGTTCTGGCAGTGTGTGGAAACATTGCAGAGACTAGCTTGGGACTATGCAATTGTGTTGTTGAGCAATTGACATTGGTTGAGCACTTCCCAGCAGCACAGTAAAGGATCTGCATTAAGTTACTGATAAGCAAAGTTCTTGGGGGAAGGGCATTTGATTTCTGCCATTTAAATTGAAAGGTAAAGATTTTCATCGGCATTTGTGGGTCATGTTTTTACTCGCTATGCTGCATAATTGGGAACTGGAGGTGGAGAGGGTAAATGTACAGGGAAGTTTGATACTATCATTTCCTGGTCTCTTACCCTGTGGGCAAGCAACTTTTCCAAGACTATAGAAGTGCAGTAGCCCTGCTCTGGGAGCTGGCTAACATTGAATGTCTCCTTCATGGCAGGGTGATGCAGAATTCCATCGGATTATGGGCATTGTGGACCCCAACAACACAGGAATTGTAACCTTCCAGGCCTTCATCGACTTCATGTCACGGGAGACGACAGACACAGACACTGCTGACCAAGTCATTTCTTCCTTCAAAGTTCTTGCTGGAGACAAGGTGAGAGCAAATGCCACACACTTAGAAGTTCTGCAGAGGGCTGGTGAAAGGTCAGGCTAGTTGGCTCCATGTAGGAGTGATGAAGAGCCATATCAACGTTTATAAATTCCCTGTGCACACCCGTACGCTTCATTAGGGTTAGGGGAGTTTGTTCAGTATTCGTATGATTCTCTGGCCAAAGTATAAACTGATACAGAGCCATGTAAAGAGCTTGGAACAGCTTTTCTCTTCAGTTGGGCAGTGCTTCACTCCCGGTAAATTTGAGCCATACGTTTCCCAAACTCCTGCATTGGGAACTCTGTTGCCCAAGACTTGAGACCAGTGCCGGAGTTTAGGCAGCTGCACGTGCTGAATAGAAGATCAGAGCTGTTCTGGGAACTTGCTGTGACGGCCTGCAAGATAAGAGGCAGGGAGGGGCGCTCAACTCAAGCCAGCTGAAGGTGGGAGGTGACCTAAGGTGAGAGATGCTTGGTGGACAGGGTGGGAGAAATTGGGGAGAGAAAGGAATAGGGTTGCAAACTGATTCCAGATTCACTCAGCAGGGTTGATCTAGTCCAGATTTATCCCATTGCATGCAAGGACTTGTAGTTCTGATTTCCCTATTGTAGTCGGCTTTTCTGATGGAATGCAATAGAACTACAAATCCCTGCATGCACTGGAGTAGATCAACCCTGTTGAGTCAATCTGAAGCCAGGTGACAACCCTAGAAGGAAATAGCTAGCTGTAAAGAATCTGTGACGGACCTTAGAACGGGGACCCAGTGTTGAAGAATGACACCTCCCCTCTTTCCCATGCTGTTCAGTTTTTAGGGAAGAGGGAACTCCTGCTGGCTGCTAAATTTGTGGGATTTTTTTTGGGCTGGATTGTAGATCCAAGGAAAACTTTCTCAAGAGCTGTTCTAAGAAATGCATGTATATTTTAAGGACTGTTGCAGCGCATTTTGTGAATGTTGAAATAGAAGTCATGGATGCGCTGCAGTGTCTGTCCTCAGTAGGTTACAGGTGCCCTTCTGTGTACAATGTGATTGTGACCCTTTGCTCACCGCTGATAAACGCACCAATTCTATTTCTGTCTTCTGTCCTCAGAATTACATCACAGCAGCTGAGCTGCGCCGAGAGTTGCCCCCAGACCAAGCTGAATATTGCATTGCGCGCATGGCACCATACCAGGGTCCTGATGCTGTGCCGGGTGCCCTGGACTACATGTCCTTTTCCACAGCACTGTATGGCGAGAGCGACCTGTGAAAGCACCACAGACACCTGACCTTCAGTTACTCAGAAGTTTAAAGAAAAAAAAAAATCCTTCTGTATATTTATGCAGAGCTCCTCTATCCACCAAATAAAAGAAACGGACGTCCTAATGTGTGCTTGGGAATATGTGGTGCATGTCCCAGCTCTTGCTGTGTCACTGCATGGGCTGCACCGTGGAAATGTATAAAAGGGAATGAAAAGAGAAAAACAAAAACCCTAGACTGCTGATCCCCACTCGTGATGGAGGAGCCCTGAGGCACTCAGCTCACTCATACCTGAGAGCAGTATAGGGGAACCACTTTTTTTTTTCTTTAAATCTGAAAATGATTGGTGCTATGCACGCTGGAGAAGGGATTACTTGATTGGATTGGGGGGGGGGGAGTGGGAGGGGCTTGCTTTCCCCTGGGATCTCATTGGCTTCACTGGAGTGTTTGCATGGGAAATGAGCGCTGAGTGCCTTGGACCTAGTCACGTGGTCAGCATTCGGGCTTTAAATGGCTGAGTGAATCTCAGCTCTTTGCAGACTGAATCTTGGCTGGAAAGTATCTATGCAATGGGGCTTTCATTTTTACTGTGCAGAATGAGTAGTCTCTGTTCCTCTTCTTCCTACAGCAATGATCTAGGGTGGGGGAGGAGAGAAGGTGGAAGAGGTGTCTATAGGTCCTTTTTGATATTTTAGTCTAGCCTGTTTTGTTTTTTTTTTGTTTTTTTTTATGGGCCCTTCTTCCGTTGCCTTTTTTATTTTTCTGGGTTGAAGAACCGTAGCAAACTAAAGTTCAAATCCTGGCATCGGACTTTTTGGAAAGGGATGTGTTTAAAATGTTTGCCTTGATTATAGACCCAGGTGCATTTTCACCGCAACCTCTCCTGCCCTGAATTTTGGCAGTCATGTGTCTCTTTGGGTATGAAGCCATCTTTATTAACCCTTCCTCTCCCACCCTGCAGAGAAATGGAAGACTGCATTACCTGTGGCGTAGGGCACCCCTGACTTTCGCCAGCAGTGAACAGATGTGACTTTTCAGCTTCCTCTCTTAATGAACTGGAGATGAATTTTAGAACTCAATAGTAAATGAGCAATAAGTGGGGTAAAATGAAATGGCTGCTCATCAGTAATGCGGTTAATCCTGCTTGCATTGTACATACAGTTAAGAGTTTGATTTTGGTTGCCCTCTAGAAAGGTTTGCTTTTTTTCCCCCCTAGAGGGCAACTGTAAATATCAAGGGAAACATTTTGAAGCATTTTTATAACTTCTCCACCGTAAAGTAAAAATCGTGTATAAGGAAAGGAAATGCTCTCCCCCACACTAATCACCAGTATAGCCCATCAGGATTCAAACCAGAAAGTACAGAAGCTTTCCTAACCTGTTATCTCCTGCCTCAGGGAATGGGGTGGAGAGGGTTGGGTGTATTCATCTTGAGGTCTCCTGTGCTGCTGAGACAGAGCTCTGGCTCCTTTGCCTTCAGGTGCCGTTTCTCTTCTGAAATGCGGGGGGGGGGGTGGGGGAACATGGGGCTTAGGTGTCATTGTAGTCTCTTGCTACAGGCTTCTCGGGGGAAGCAAGGAGGCTATGTGCACCTGTTTGCAGGTAAAAAGAAGGCCTGGTTGTGACTCTCCTACCCTGAGGGGAGTGGGAGGACACTTCCTGTTCTCCTTGGGGATAGGTTGATACAAAACAGCAGCTGAGTGACAAACTGCAGAGCAGAAAGCCTTGATTGAGCTGTGTATGAGTAGAGGTCCTGTTACCTAAGCTGAAGGCTACCCCTAGGCTGCAGCCTGATCTTCCAGCACCTCCCATAAGGCTTCATCCTTATGGCAAATCTGCTTATTTTCTTGGAACAGGTTTTTCTGAGGACCAAAAAAAAAAAATCTTTAAGAGGCTTATTTACTTAACTTAGGGATTTATTATATAAATATATATTCATCTAGCAAACCTATATTTTCAGTTTTTCTTGACTTGTAATTAAAATATTGCTGATTATTGTAACAAGAGAAACTGTACCAACATTCCAAGCCTTGGCATATTTTTTGTTCTTGTATTTTTTTTTTTCTGGAGAAGTGTAGTCTCACAAAAGCATTTTATTGATTGTGAATTGAGGGCATAAACCAGAGGGTGGGCATGGGGAGGAAGGACCACTGCCTTTCCAGGTGGGGATCCTACTTGCTCAGATTCTAAAGACTTGCCTCTTCTGACAGCATAATAAAATGTGGAATATTTTTAAGAATTGTTTATTTAATTCTCTGCTGCAAACAATAACTTGGTGGTTTATTAATTTCTCAATAAAATATCTGCTTTTCTAGCCAGTCCAAATATTTTGAGAAACCTGCTGCTGTTGGTGGTTGTATTTTGACACTGCCCTTCAGTACCTCTAGGTTTTCCTGCAGACTGAAGCAGGGCCTCCCTTAAGCCTTTTAGGTCCAGTTCCTGACTGACCAAGGATGTGACTTTTTTTTTTTTTTATGAACTAGGCAGTATATCCAGAGGCCACCCCCCACCCACGACTTATACGTCTTGATGAGGACTAGCTAAATTTACCCGAGTTCCCAACTCCTTCATTCACAAATAGGTTAAAGCTGACTCCAGAAGCCTAAAAACTTTAAGGTTCTTTTAAAAGCTGCTGTGCCGAAGGCACTTGTCACACTAGGATTTCCCTATTTTTGAAAGGTATTATCGTTATTTTCCAGCTTGCCCATAAGCACAATATTACCCTTAACCAGTGACTCGCATGAAGCTTTTGAGGAAGAGTTTTTTTGTCCACACCATCTCTTACTACCCCTTTTGCAGCTGGTGCCATATTCTTCAAATTGGTCTTCTGCATCATGGAGTTCAATCTTGGCAATTAGAAGGTCCTATAATATAGAAAAAGCTTTTAGTGCCATATGATAACTCCCAAGCTTGCAATTCAGAAACTTTTTTTTTCCCTTCCAGCATCAAAATCCTCCTGCTGGGCTTAGAAGCTTAAAATAAAATTCTCCAGCAGTTGTGCTACCTTTTCCTTCCAATGCTGCAAGGTGCTGACAGAGACCTCCCAGAAGGATAGATTCCTACCAGCAATCAATAAACTTGGGCTTAAAATGCTGAGCCTAGCCTAGCTGATTATATCTGATCTTAAAAGTGGCCAAACTGCTGCATAAAGCATTGGCAAAAATCAGAAAGATGCTTGGCTGCAAGGTGACAGGAATAAGTAGAAAAAAGGTGACATTGGCCCTATATGTGTCTCTGAGACCTCATTTGGTATATTGTGTACAATTCTGGAGATTGCACCTCCAAAAGAGGATATAAAGTGTTTGGGGTCAGTGGTTTTCAGTCTAAAGCACATGGGGACGGAGACTCCATGTGCTTTAGACTTGCAGCATTGGAAGGGAAAGGTAGCACAACTGCTGGAGAATTGTATTTTAAGCTTCTAAGCCCAGCAGGAGGATTTTGATGCTGGAAGGAAAAAAAAAGTTTCTGAATTGCAAGCTTGGGAGTTATCATATGCCACTGAAAGCTTTTTCTATATTATAGGCCCTTCTAATTGCCAAGATTGAACTCCATGATGCAGAAGACCAATTTGAAGAATATGGCGCAGAGCTTCCCAAACCTTCAGCCTTGTGTTTTGGGAGGCTTAGAAGACCAACTGCTTCATGCATGTGGAAGAAAGTTCTTTCTCCAACAATTTCATATTTAATAATTGTGTGCCATCCTGCTCTTATCCATTCCTGCTTTTGCTCATCCCCTTAATTCCTTTATCGTTTTTATGCCTGGTGTTTTCTCAAAACATGCCAATAGGTGTTCCGTTCCTTAAACAGCCTGCCATGACATAACCAGACCTGCCAGTTGTTGCCCTGGTTCTCCCCTTCCCTTTCCTAAAGGACTGGCAAAGCTCTCGGCAGCAGTTCAGAGCAGGACCTAGTTAAGCAATACAAGTGTGATAGGAACTGGACACCCCTCTAATGAAGATAGTGAGTCAGGCAATGGCTGGGCTTAGTGCTTTATATAGAAACTAATAAAACAAACATTTGGGGAGCCTCTCTAAACTACAGTGACAGTAAGTTTGACATTGCCCAGTGCTAAACAGCAATTATAGAAGGTTGAAAGTACCAGTTCCCATACAGATTCCTAGGGCACTGCATTATTTACCATCCTCCATGGAGAGAACAGACAAGTTAGTCTTACTCTATTTCCTGTCTCTTAACCAGTTCAGTCCACAGCAGTGGTGTAGCTACAAGTGGACCATTGCCCATGAACTTAAAGCTCAAGTTCGTGCAATTGGGTCTGCCTGACAGCAGAAAAGACCACCTCAGGGGCAACCAAAGAAGGAGCGGGCAAAGGCAGACCCTATCCTCCGGTGGCTGAAGGAAGGGGCTGGCGGAACGTGAACTTAGACAATCCTGTGTGTGAGTGAGTGATGGCTTTGCAGACAGCATATTAGCCTGGTGGTGTTTGGTTTTGAAATTCACATCAGTTGTGAAGCAGGAAACCCAAACAAAAGTGGAAAAGATTAATATTTTAATGTATTAAAAGAAGAGCTTGTATGTGTTGGGGGGAGGGGCTGCACCTGACAGGGCTTTTTGCAGACAGCACAATGCACCTCCTATTCAGTGTGCCCCCTGGTGGCCACAGACAGACGATTGTGACCAACACAAGCCTTTTATATGATAAGGAACGCACTGTGTTTGTGTAGTTAGTGTTAGGACACTTCTGGTTGTGCTACATGAAGAGTTTAAGGTATCTTTTTCAAAAAGTAAAAATCTTTTTTCTAATTTTATAACTTGCTTTGCTCTTATTTGAAGTATGTATTTAAATTTCTTATTGTAAACTATCAACATCAATAAGAAAAGTAACAAGTATAAATAAAACAGTAATCCAATTTAATATAACCTTGTTGAAACAAAAACACAAGGCCAATTTCAACTGATGGAAATTCAATTTCTCACTTATAAACCATATTTTCCATGTTCAGTGTAGTAAACACAACAACCATTAGGCTACAGTACAAAAGTAGTTAGATGGGAGCAGATCATTCATTAAAAGGTGCTAAAAGAGCCAAGTCTCCACAAAGCATCTGAAAGTACAGTACTCCTTTGTACTTTTATGGGAAGGGTGAACCACAAACATGGAATTGCCCCATCACTCTCCTCCCAGAGAGGGATGGCACACAAAAATTATTCCCTGGCTGATCTTAAGTTCTAGTGGGAACATAAAAAGCCAGACAGTCTCTCGAGTATATTGAGTCAACATCAAAGGTTTAAAAGCTAAAGAGAGAAGCTGAAATTGGGGCCGATATATAGCATGCTAACATTAGTGCAGGCATTTACTCCTGTTTCAGTGCTCATTTTTTCTGTAGTAAGTATTTAACAGGGGCTTTAAAAAAAAAAAAAAAAAAGTTAACCAGCAGTAAAAACTAGCGTGGGTGCATGCAAATCCCATGTAAAAGGAGACATGACCTGTTCCCTAATTATGCAGGGAGATGCATTAAAGGGCAGACAGTTTAAAGCACATTTTCTTAATGCTGAAATCTTAACTCCTGGGTCAGAGGAGGAGTAGAACTTAACTCACATTTCTGGTGACCATAATTAGACTATTTTTGTGCCCAGTGTGGTAGTGTCTAGCTGCTTTTACCAGACTGGACACAGCAATAGAATAACTTTGGCCACCAGAAATATGAGTTTACTCCACCTCGGACCCAGGAGTTTAATTTCCAGTGTAAGCTCTCAGGGTGGGCACCTACAGCTGAATTGGCAACATAGGCACATGCCTTGGGTGCCAAATTCTGAAGATGCCCAAAAACTGGTATTCCAAACATTTTCCAGGGAGAGAAGGAGAGAGTCCTTTCTCCTAAGCCCTCTGCCTATGGGCGCAATCGTTTTAAAGGTGGCACTGTGCAACCTGACTGTGGCGTACTGTTTTTTAACTGTAGATTCCCATTCCAGGGAGTTTACACTTGATTCAGCTACCAGTAAGTGCTCACTCCAGAGAGCAAATTGCATCCAAGGAAAGCTGTCTGGGGAGGGCACCTAGAGCTGAACAGGACAGCAAAGTCAGATACACAACGCCAAAGTGCACACTGTTTCAGCTGAAAGTGTCTGCCCTGGAGAGCTTATGCTTTGACATTTCTTGCCATGCCTTGCATGTGAGATTGCTACTGTGCGTCCCTACTCATGGGAACATTTTCTTATTCAAAGCCATTTTTACAATCAATGGTGTGCCCTTTGCTTGTTCTCCACAGTTCTGCCTATTGGAGGTATGGGACAAATGGTGTATACTTAAATGTAAAGCTTTTGTTACTCAATGTTTGCATGCATCTTGCTTTGACTTGCATATTATTGGAAGACCTGTTCACAGATTATTGGCACAATGTGCTGAGTGAAATTACATTGGAACAAATAATATTTGTTATTTATTTTATTTATGTACCGACATTTGATCTCAAACCGGCTTACATTCAGGTACTGTAGGTATTTTTCTATCCCCAGAGGGCTTACAATCTAAGTTTGTACCTGAGGCAATGGAGGGTAAAGTAACTTGCCCAAGGTCACAAGGAGCAACAGCAGGACTCAAACCCTGGTCTCCTGGTTCATAGTCCACTGCTCTAACCACTAGGCTATTCCTCCTCCCCTCACTGCCTCACAGTGAGGCAGTAAAAACTGCTTTTCTGTGCACCCTCTGACTTAATATCATGGTGATATAAAGTCAGAGGCCCCAAAAGTAAAAAAAATATTAAAAATTAAAAAAAAATAAAATTAAAAATCGGCCTGGCTGTCAGCAGGCTCGAGAACAGATGCTGGTAAAATTGAGCGTCGGCTGTCAAACCCACTGACAGCCGCCGCTCCTGTCAAAAAGGAGGCACTAGGGCTGCACTAGTGTCCCTAGCGCCTCTTTTTACCGCAGGCCCTCATTTGCAAGCGGGCAGATACTAAATCACGCGCACAGGAGAATGGCCTTTGCGCACGTCGGAAGAGCAGGCGCTCGCCGGCTCTCCCACACTTTTTTCTGTATCTGCCCGATAGCGGGGAAGCAATCGGTGCATGTACCAGAGTTGCTAAACTCAATCTATCAAAAGATGAGCTCAATTTACATGTTCACTTTTGCTGCAAACAGACTCAAAAAGTGATGCAATCTGATCTTTCAGTCTCAAAACATGCTTAAAAATAAAAACCTCCCACACTGCATATTTAGGTCTCTAATAGGAGGGTAACTATTCCATCCAAATATGCATTCTTTTAAATTCACTAACCGACCTACCTTAAAAACGTTTGGGGGGGGAATGGGAGTTTGTAGTAAGCAACAACTTCCTGTAATGCCCACGTCTCCATTGGTTTTAAATGCTTGGATAAAAGAACCTGGTTTTTGTTGTTGTTTTTACTTATTTTGACTTATTATTGTGCTTCATCCACAGAGCTCTAAATGAGGAGCAACACTGTAATTTGTTGCTTTACTGAGCCCTAGTTCATGAGTAGATAAAGCTGTCCTTCTGCACAGATGTGACACTTCATCAAACAATTTAATAATCCTCTGTGGCTTCGTATAAATATTACAGTGGGGAGAGAATGGAAGCTGGGCCTACCCCACACGTAAGGCCTCAAGGTTCTGGAAAAGAGCCTTATAAAGCATTACACTTTCCACTAGGAGTGTGGTGGCGGAAGACAAAAAACAACCTTTTGTATCATGTCCTTTATGTTTTGGTTTGATGACTTGTCATGTTTCATTTTAGCATGTTATATTTGTGTGACACAGGTTCTTTGACACATGTACTTTGTGTTCTGTGAATAGTGTGGGGTTTGTTTGTTTTTTTAGATTTCCTTTGTTTCAAACACTGAATGAGAACATAAATATTGAAGTTTTTATGGTTTTAAAATGAGAGCACATCCCTGCTTTCCACTCTCTAAAAATGAGAGGCACCTAGCAGTAGAACCATCCATGCCCATGTCTTTAACAAAATATTGTGGTGCTGTAAACCGTGTCAAAAGTGAAGACAGACATGGGAAACAGTTTAACTATTTCCATGAATCTTGTCAAAGCTGTTTCTGTATTTAACCATGTCTAAACCCTGATTGGGTATGGCACTAGCCAAGTGAGCCTCTCTACTAAAGAGGTGACCTGCCAAGCTTCCTCACTTTCAATAATCTTAGTGAAAAATGGAGAGCAGTGTAGTCATTTTCAAAGTTCTTATGCTCTTGGATATCTTTTTTAAATTGAGGATTAATTATAACTCCTTTTAACAGTCCTGCCATGATCCTTTCGAAGGTAGTATTAGACTTAAGATCCAATCTAACAAATCCCTTCTCCTTAAATGTATTTGATTCTTTTTTATACCGACATTCATGACAGGTCCTATCACATCGGTTTACATCGAGCATTAGAAGATAAGAAAATTACATTTAACAGGGAGTAATAACTTGGCTGGAGACATGGGAGAGAACCCTGGTGAGAGCAGCCTGGAGCTGAACCACCTTGCACGGGGAGGTGCCAAGTAACTGTACCAGGGTAAAAAGAGAGCGAATTAAACCAGAACAACTTCTATCTAATGTTACTCATGCTATGGTATCAAGGGGTGAGGGAGAAGGGACGCTGGGAGGGAAGGAGTAACCACAAGGGTAACATAGGCGCAGTTGAGTCAGTGAAAACCTACAGTTTTTTAAGGAAACGCTTGTTTAAATGACTCAGCGAGGAGCAATATGGATCTAGCAGGCATGGTTTTGATATCATCTCTTTGAGCAGCCTTTGAAAAATCTCGTAGTTAATCTGCATAAAGGAATTTAATAACCCACTATTTTTTTTTTTTTTGCAGAAAATTTAAAAAAAAAAAAAAAGGTTCTTTACAAAATGTTGGTAGTTACAGTTCCCCCCTCCTCTCTCCCTTGTTCAGGGCTGGGGGCCAGTTCTAGAGTTGTTAAGCAACAATGGGATGATATAAACCTCCCCTGCACCAGCTGGAAACCAGAAACTCTATTATGTGGCAGGGCCAAAGGTCTTTTAAGCAGTAAGAGATAAAAAGCCACAAGCCCATCCTAGATTTACTCATCTCTTCTCTCTTCATAATTATAAAACATAAAACAAATCCCTTTCTTGCTCTTTTTGAATTATGTTTATTAGTGAAGGTGCTGAAGAAAAAATGTGCCCATAGATTACCTGTATCTGTAAGAACAGAGACAATAATAGAAGAATGTTTAAGGCTTTGCAAGCTGTACTTCCATGTGAAGACGGACGAACGCACGCCTGCCCGTAGTGACATCACGTACGCGTGTTCATGTGCTTTTGCTGGCTTGAGCGCCTGTCAATTTGGGTGCTCAAGCCCGCGAAGCATATGAACGTACGCCGTGACGTCATGCGCTTCGCTGGCTAGAGCATTATGTCGTGCATGATGTCACTGCGTACATCACGCATGCCCATTCATGTGCTTTCGCTGGCTTCAGCGCCCGTGCACTACGGGTGTGCGTTCGTCCGTCTTCGCCGGCGGGGGCCGCTGGAAGCCGCTTTCGCCGCTGGCTGCCCCCGGGAGGCAGGGGAGCCATGGCACCTCCGGAGGAGGGCAGAGAGGGCTGAAAGAAAGAAAAAGTAAGTTAACTTTGGTTACACTTATTCACAATACTTCACATGTCGAGTCGTTTCGGGAGGAGGGGTTTTTAGGTTTTCTTTTGGTTAAAGTTGGGATCCACTTCCTGATACCTGTCATTTCAAATATCATTTGAAATGACAGGTACCAGCGCACCCAGGCTACTCTATAGGCGTTGTGTAAAGCGCCTATACAGTAAAATGGATTGCGCTTCAGGGACGCGCGTTGGACGCGACTTGCATTTGCAAGCAATTTAAATAGAGTATCGAGCGGTATGGGATCCGAACTGTGCGTGCGGCAAACGAGGGTGCGCCCGGAACTGCCGCACTCTTTCTAACGCGTCCTTACTGTATCGGCCTGTATGGAAGGAGAAGGAAAAGCAAAGGGTCCTATGCGAGAGAGATTCTAATGTCTGGCAGGCATCCAGCTGAAGGGGAGCTCATGCACCTAGGCTCTTGAAAAGTTTGGGTGGATGAGAAGGTAATTTTTTTTTTTTGTTTACCACAACGATTTGCAAGTAAAGAAAAGTTAAACAGAAGCAGAGAGCTTCGAGTGAGTTGCTATGGGGTATAGAAGGCTTTTCGGGTTTCCAGCTCTGTCCCTGGGTACCTATTGCTGGTGTAGCTGCAGGGCGGGAGGGAGTTTTAATAAATAACTTCCCCCCCCCCCCCTTTCAGTGCCTGACAGCTTCAGCTGCCTGGATCCTGGAGGGTGCAGATTCCAAAAGAGCGAGCATGTGCAGGCCTGTAAGAGCAGGCGAAGGAGGAAGGCTGGAGAGGTGAGGCTGGGCCATAAAGCATGCGGGGGGGGGGGGGGGGGGCTGGCTGCCCCCTGCTCCCTGCCTAGCCAGCCCCCCCCCCCCCCCCCCCCCCGCATGCCAGCCATGCCCTTGTCAGGGAGAGGGGACCTCGGCTTTGGAGCAGGGGTGCCCAAGCCTGCTCTATTAGCCCTCAGGCTAGTTGGCTTTGGGGGATTTCCACAATGAACGTGCATTGCATACAATGGAAAGCCACCGCGACTGTGACTCAGTTGCACTGTCCGTATTCCTCCTCAGAGACTAAAATCTGCGTTTTGAATATTTTGCACATGATTGAGGTTCTTTCTAGGAACTCCTGCTCTCGTTTTTTTTTTTCAGTCTCTTTCCAGTTCCCCTCCTTAATTTCTTGCAAATCTTGCTCCCTGCTTGTCTGTGTTTTGGCTTTTAGGGAACAGTCCCCCACCCCTGTACCACCTTCAGTCCCTGCACGCAAGGCGTTTAGCACGTGCGTCTGGATTTTTATTTTTTATTTTTGGTTAAATCACTTCTTCGTCTCACTTTTCCAGATGTTTTGGATCTGCCTCCGCTTCATAATTCCGAACTGCTCGGCCGTTTTTTGTTTTCCCATTTCCGAGCTGCCTGCCCTAACCCTGCCGTCGGGAAGCTTTTGCCCTGTGCTTACAAGCGCCACCGGTTTTCAAGGTGGGCAAAGCGCAGGGAAGCCTCGGAAGCCCGGTGCAGGGGCCGCCAGCAGTGCCTGAAGGCTGTGAAGTTACAGGCTGGGGCAGGGTGAACGCACGCCCCACCTCCCCGCGATATAAGGAGGACCCTGCCCTCCCAGACAGCCCGTCTGTCGCAAGAGCTCCTGGCAGAAGCAAGAAGCGCCCGCACTGAGCAAGGACAAGGATGGCCTTCGTTCCGGCTCCAGGATATGACCCTGCCTATGACCCCGTGAGTAGTGGACACTGGACAGGCTACCTTGGGACCACTTCGTCTAACCTCCAGCCTTCTCTCTCTCTCTCTCGTTCCTCCTGTCTCTGGATATCTCTCTTTTTTTTTCTGTCCCCCCTCCCCTCCCTTTACTATTAAGGGGGGGGGGGGGGTCATTATAAGGTCCCCGCTCTGGAATGACTGAATCTCCCAGGTTCAAGCCCTTAGTGTCGCCGGACAGATGCAGACTGTAAAGGCAGCTGAGGAGTATGGGTGTGGTGACAATGTGTGGAGCCTGCCTGAGGGAGCAATGAAGAGGAGCAAGTCTAACTCGGATGCAGCTAAGAGAAGAATGGACTGGGGGCAGGATGGAGCCGGGATCAGGAAATGCATCTCCCCATGAACAAAACCAGTATCATCTTCCCAGGGGCGTTCGTGAAAGCAGAGGGCGGCAGGGCATTATCTGGTAAAACCTGCAAGGAGAAACACATTCCCGCTTCCCGTCCCTTCCAGGGAAAAGTCTGAAAGGACAGGAATGTGAATATAACATTCCCCAGGTCCTGCTGGCATTTCCGTAAAGAGATGTTTTCTAATCAAAGTGCACCAAACCTTGCAAGATCAAGATTCAGGTCGCAGAGACTTGGGTAGATAGCCCTCTTCCCATTACCCAGGATTAGTCAATTATAATATTTTTCCAATGACTCAGACAGAAGCAAAAAAAAAAAAAAAAATGGTGGAATTTAAAGTGATATTTTGTGCATAGATACAAAAAGTATTTCCTTCTGATCCTCTGCTTTTCCTTAAGCCTCTGCTTCTCTCCAGCATTTGGTTGGCCTTTCTTTTCTTGTTCAAATGTTTTGTTTTGTTTTTTTTGTTTGAAGTATGCGTCCTAATATTTAGCATGTGGTGTTCGGCTGTATCTCGCCATGGCTTTATACAGTGAACAAAGTAGCTAATCTCACACAGACACTTTTCGGTGCTCAGGAACACCAATCCTTGCTGTTCTTATCATTCTCCCTCATCCCCCCCAAAAAAAAACAACCCAAACCCACAGCATAAGTGTGTAAGAACGTAAGTCCATTGCACAACTAGCAATATCCCCAACTGGTACGAGTTTCAAGAACTCATTATCTGTATCAAAGAGATGGAGGGACTTGGATAAAGCAGTGCAGTTGCCATATTAGCTGGAGGATCTGAATGCAAGATGGTGCCTTACCGTGGGATCTGTAAACTTCTTATGTGGGAATCTCATGCAGGTTGAGTGGATTTATAGTTGTGCAAAGGGTTATACTTTATTTGGATTTAATTCACGCCTTTTCATTGGTAGCTCGAGGCGAGCCACGTTCAGATAGAGTGGGAATTCGCCTGTCCCAGAGGGCTCGCCCTATCTGAGGCCAGCTTGCCCGGCGGTATTTTCTGCAGGTTCGAGGCCTGTGTTTATGTGAAAGTCCTGCTACAGAGGAGCACCAAGCTCATTAGCATCCGCAGAAAACTTTCACAAGAAAAATATCGCGTGTTGCCACGGCCTGGAACTTTGTGTGTTCCCGGCCAAGGCGATGCAAGAAGCTGGTCCAGGATCCCCCGGGGCTGCCGCCGCGCTTCTGTTCTGTGACTTCCAACAGGATTGGCCAGTGCGGATTGCAAATGCCACTCATGATCACGTCAACAGAACAGATGATACAGAGAAGTAAAAAAAAAATAAAAAAAACTTAGCTAACATGTACCAAAATCCAAAAAGTTTACAGACTTAAAATATATAAAATTTAGCCACGTGCTTGTTTAAAAGAACAGCCTTTTAACTGTTTCCTGAAATCCAGGTAATCAACCTCTCTCTTCAGCATGTATAAGAGAAAAGGCTTCAGCCTGCGCCATTAAAGGGGCCTCTCAGCCCATCTGAAGCCCTCTCCCCCTTTCCTCCTACATGCAAGGCGCAGCTCTTCTGGGCTGGCACCATAATGATTGCACTTCTTTGAGGTGCAGTTATCTTTTTTTTTTTTTTATGCAAATGAGCCTGAGAAGCCTTTCCCTCCGTTCCCGTTTTACAAAATCACATGTCAAGTTGCTGACAGTGCTTGGAAGCTTTCTACTGAAAACCCCTCTTTGTCTTGCAATTTATTTATTTTTTTTCCCATAAAACGGGACTTCATGCGACCAATGGAGCAAAACGCCGTCTTCTGCGAGACGCCCCCTTTTGTGAAAAATGAAAAACCTTATATCCGTCTCTGCCCTTGCGAGGGAATGGAGGGGGGGAAGGGACTCGCCTCAGGTGGCAAAGAGCGGCAGTGGGATTTGAACCCTGAGCTGCCCTGGCTCTCGGCCTGCTGCTGCCGCCACAGACTAGGCCGCTCCTTCACACGGAATTGCTGTGCAGTGGACCGAGGAGAGATTTCAGAGAATGATAAAAGGGCCTTGACCACCAGCTGTCCGTGTAAGACTGGCTGTGTACACGCCCCCGATGCTGTTTATTTTGCTCAGTTTTAACATCTGATATAAAAGATAAAGGGTCTTCATCAGAAGGCACTCCTTCCCCTCCCCCACACTCACTCTTTGGAAAACAAATCTTTACGGAGTATGGCCTAAAAGAGAGGGTTTTCTGAATGCTGCCCTGGTGTCAGGATTATATGGTGTGTGTGTCTTTTCCTGGCCGGGCTCTGCGGTGTTTTTGCCTTGCGTGCTTGCTATGATCCCTTCTCCCTGCGTGCTAGCACATGCTCGGTTAGACAAGGCTCGTCTTTTCTGTCCACAAGCGACTCAAATGCAGTCGAGAAACTTAGAAATAAGGAAAAAAAAATATGCAGCTTGCCCGGTTCAGCTTGCTCACAGCTAAATTGGGGACACTCATAAAGATCCCTTCCTAGGTCAGCAATGCTGACCTTTCTTAAGACGCTCTGTCATCATGGGCCACTAAAAACTGCATTCAGTGGTGGAAGCTGCCCTGTCTTCTTTTGCTCAAACCCCAGGCAGTGGGTGTGGAAAGTGGATTTCTCATCTGACTCATCTTATTTCAGGCACTTTTACAGACTGAAAAACTACAGGGGAAGGGAGATTAGTTCACGTCTAGCAGTCCTTCTCTCCCATAACAGGCAGGGCACTTGAGACCTTTTCTCCATGCCGCATGAGTGGCTCCCTGCTCTCCTCACCCCCTGCCTCTCCAGGTGACCAGGACTCCTCTGACTTTCTTAGTAAAGCTCTACCCAGAGAGAACAACATTTTCCCGGGCCATTCCCAGTGAAATTCCTAGATTTGTTCTAGTCTTCGGAGCAGGAATTTTATGCTGAGGTGGTAATGGGGAAATGGGGGTTAAGTGCTCAGCATTCCCTGCTATAGCACTCGTGCACCGATGGACCTAGAAACAATTTTTCCAATTTAACCCCATCAGAATCAGTTTTAGAGAATGACATGAGTTAGAGTCTTTGCTGCGTGAGAATTTCCTGCAATAATCTTTGGTGAAAAGTAGTTCAGGAAGATTATGTCGGGCAGGGCCGGTGCAAGAGCATTTGGCGCCCTAGGCAAACTTTCAATCATGCACTCCCTCCCCCCAACGTACCTCTAGCACAGCGCTCCCTCCTATCGGCGCAGCGGCTCCAGCATAGTGCTCCCTTCTTTGACAGCATTGGCTCTGGCACAGCACCTCTCTAGGCATCATGTTGGCAGGATTTTGCTGCCCACAAACCTTTGGTGCTCTAGGCAGTCACCTAGTTTGCAGTAATGGAAGCACTGGCCCTGACCTCAGGCAGAAATCTCTCTTTTTAAAAATGCGATGCTTTGGGGCCGGCTTGCTGCTAATGCTATGCACTATTGGGCGGGATCATGGTTTAATTTCGGAGTCAGGTCCTCCACGCTCCAAACTGACCAAGGTTAGGGATGCTGCGGAAGTGGTGCTCACAGTCTCCCCGAGTGGGGGGTGGGTGGGAGAGAGGAGCACGGTCATCGCACAATAGTGACAGGCAGTTGCCAGATTTAGGACCCCTCCCTCCACCTCTCCGGCTGAGGATTGTCACTGGAATGACCGGACTGTAACAAGTTGGGAAAAATTCCTGGGTATTTGCTAATAAAGGCTCCTGCTGCCAGATTCCAGTCCTGGTTCCAACTTGAACTGGAAGTACACAACGGAATTACTGGGTCAAAAAAATATAGTTTCCCTTTCTAGGATGCATTTCCTCTTCTAGGAATTGCCAGGGCTGGTGCAAGGGTATTAGGTACTCTAGGCAAACCTTACAGCCTTATGCGTCCCCACCCTCACCCTCTTCCTCATGGCTGCCTCCACATACTACTGAAAATTATGTTTATTATAGATTTTATGTGAAAAATGACATTCAAAGTTCAGTCTTATTAGGTAATTATATCACTTACAACATGTGCTGGGTATGAGCTTGATCTTCAGAAAGCCATGAGTAAACTGAATTGCAATTACAACATAGTAAACCTCCCATACAAAAGCAGCACTAACTGTCAGCCTCAAACTGTAAAAACCTTGCCCAGGAAAATGCACTCCAAATGTAACACCAGGCCCTAAAACACCTCCTATTAGGAGCACAGAACAAACCAGACTGCTATTAATCCCTACTTGTTAGCAGAAAACCTCACTTCGGTCACACGTATAGAACACAGACAGACCCTTACCAAATATAGAATAAGGTGGAAAAGGGTAAACAGTGGAGTGCCTCAGGGATCTGTACTTGGACTGGTGCTTTTCAATATATATATAAATGATCTGGAAAGGAATACGACGAGTGAGGTTATCAAATTCGTGGATGATACAAAATTATTCAGAGTAGTTAAATCACAAGCAGACTGTGATACATTACAGGAGGACCTTGCAAGACTTGAAGACTGGGCATCCAAATGGCAGATGAAATTTAATGTGGACAAGTGCAAGGTGTTGCATATAGGGAAAAATAACCCTTGCTGTAGTTACACGATGTTAGGTTTCATATTAGGAGCTACCACCCAGGAAAAAGATCTAGGCATCATAGTGGATAATACTTTAAAATCGTTGGCTCAGTGTGCTGCAGCAGTCAAAAAAGCAAATAGAATGTTAGGAATTATTAGGAAGGGAATGGTTAATAGAACGGAAAATGTCATAATGCCTCTGTATCGCTCCATGGTGAGACCGCACCTTGAATACTGTGTACAATTCTGGTCGCCGCATCTCAAAAAAGATATAATTGCGATGGAGAAGGTACAAAGAAGGGCTACCAAAATGATAAGGGGAATGGAACAGCTCCCCTATGAGGAAAGACTAAAGAGGTTAGGACTTTTCAGCTTGGAGAAGAGATGGCTGAGGGGGGATATGATAGAGGTGTTTAAAATCATGAGAGGTCTAGAACGGGTAGATGTGAATCGGTTATTTACTCTTTCGGATAATAGACTTTCGGATAATAGACTCCATGAAGTTAGCATATGGCACATTTAAAACTAATCGGAGAAAGTTCTTTTTTACTCAACGCACAATTAAACTCTGGAATTTGTTGCCAGAGGATGTGGTTAGTGCAGTTACTATAGCTGTGTTTAAAAAAGGATTGGATAAGTTCTTGGAGGAGAAGTCCATTACCTGCTATTAATTAAGTTGACTTAGATAATAACCACTGCTATTACTAGCAACAGTAACATGGAATAGACTTAATTTTTGGGTACTTGCCAGGTTCTTATGGCCTGGATTGGCCACTGTTGGAAACAGGATGCTGGGCTTGATGGACCCTTGGTCTGACCCAGTATGGCATGTTCTTATGTTCCTCAGCTGGCATAATTCAATTTCAAGCTGTTACAGATCAACTAGCCCCATTGAAACTTTACACTTGTGAAGGCATAACAAGAGTCAGATGGTACGCACAATCTCTCATAATTCAAAAACAAATCCTTTGAAGAGAAGATTCAAAATGGAGGCGAAACCCAACTTCTCCCAATCAAAAAATCTACCGCAATCATCTTGACCACTATAGAACTTCCACCAATTTAGCTAAACCCCCCCTACTTTTCAAACCACATTAAAGATGCTATGCAAAGCCCTTCAGAGCTCTTTCATATTTGTGCATACTTTAATTAACTCCCCCTCTCACAATACTACTCCATAATTCACAGATTCTTCCTCTAAGTCATGTGAAATTTTCGCCTTATTCCTCTCAGACAAGATTGCTAACATCTGTTTTACATTTCCAACATATACACCACCATCAAACAGCAACATAATCATCCGCTGGTCTGAGTTTGAACCAGTTCCCAAAATCCTTGCACAACTACTCTGCTAAAGATCTCCAGACAAATAATTCTGGATCGTATAACAAAAATTGTTAACCTTTTCTTTTCTTCTGACTACATTCCCCCATGCCTCAAAAAAGCGACTGTCCGTCCTTTACCCCAGCACAATGTTTCTGACTTCAATGATCTAGCTAATGTTTTTCCTATTTCTTCTCTCCCTTTTCTTGATAAACACTCAGTTATTGATCAATATCAATTTGGCTTTTGCCGCTATCATAACACAGAAACATTACTCCTGTCCAGTACTGATACTATTCTAAGAGGATTTGACACAGGTATATGTTACATGCTAATTCTTCTAAATGTCAGTTCAACTTTTGACACCATAAATCGTAGCATACTCTTAACTTGCCTATCAGATGCCGGTATATCCAGCCTGGTGTTTTCCTGGTTCTCCTCCTACCTTTCCGACAGATGTCAACAAGTCTGAATAGCCTCCTTATGGAACTGGTGTTCCATAAGGTTTTTCTCTCTCTCTCTGCTGCATTCTTTAACATCTATTCAGCTCCCGTCTTCTCTCAACTCTGGGCCTCACATACAAAATCGATGCTGACGACATACAGTCCTTTTTCCTTCTAAAAGCTTCATGGACCATCACTATCAATTATGCAACACTTTTTTTCAAGCATCAAAAACTGGTTCTCTCACAGCCAGTTAGCAGAAGAAAACAAAAGTCCCCACTCTTGGTCGCTGCATTAAATATTAAATATACCAGATTCCTTTTCCTACAATAACCAAGCACTCCACATATTGAAGAAACTACCTAATTTAGGTGTTATAATTGATCCATCACTGTCCAGGAAACCACACATTTCACTCATTAAACAAACTTCATTTATGAAGTTAAAAATGTTACAACTCTGTTAGACTTCTGCTAGTGGGTTGGCAATCTGTAGCAAATCGGCTACTGGATACTCCTGTAAGGGGAGGAGTTAGCAATCTGTTGTAGGATATGCTATGCGGATGGGAGGAGCTAGCAGATGAGAATAGCAGTCTGATAGAATCCCCTCCCCAAGGGGAGGTGTAGCAATCTGTAGTGAACTGCCTCCTATGGGTCTGTTAAGGAATGGCAATATGTTATGATGTAGACTGCAGAGTTGGCAATCTGTACCAGCGAAGTACTGGAGATGGTGCTCAGCTGGACAGAAAGTAAATAGGTGAATCCTTGGGCCGATGGCAGATGACAGCGCCCCAGGAGGGAGTCCCGAGAGGGACCACCGGCTAGGCTGGAGTATGGAGACAGACACAGATAGTTCTTTTATTAGACAGGTTAGTAGAACCACCAGAGGTGGCAGTAGTGAGCTGGTATGCCCAGCAGGGCTGAAGTCCCTCAGGTACTGGAACTGCGATTCCAAGGTTGCTGAGCTGCAAAGAGGCTGTAGATAGTGAATAGACAGGGTATGCAGTTATACATAGCCAGTTCTAGATGATAACTCACATAAGGTCTTGAGATAGCTCAGTAGCTGGAAAGGGTTAGGCCCTCGAGGAGCGAGTACCTGGTTCCAGGGACAGCGGTGGTAACTCACAATAATCTGTATCTGGAATAGCTTCTTGTCAATAGAGAATCTTCAGAGTGTTCAGGAACATAGGCCCTCGAGGAGCGAGTACCGGTTCCTAGCTGCAGTCTGAAATAGAGAAAGAGAATGAGGCCCCCGAGGAGCAGGTACCTCTGGTAAGTCCGGGGAGGCAGAGTAGCTTGGATGAATTCTTCTCCTCGTCCGAGTTCGAATCGAAGTCCTTGCTAACTCGATCTGTTAGCAAAAGTAAAGACCTTTTATGTTGGAAGTGGATGACGTCAATACAGGGGGACGCCCCTGAGGTTCGCGTCCTTGCTGGTACATATTTCGGAGCGCGCACCCTATGTCATCAGGAACATGGCGGATCCACAGTGTCGAGCCGGCCCGGGGATGCCGGGGAGAAGCGGCATGGAGACTTTGCGGCAGCAAGCCGTCCATCAAGTACGGAGGGAGTCGCCCCACAGGTAGAGAGGGTGGAGCGAGGGCGAAAAGTGGGCACGAACACAACAGACTCTTTAAACCATTTCTAAACCAGACTGATTTCAGAACTGTTCTTCAATTATTAATTTTTTCCCTCCATAGATTATTGTGATTCGCTTTTCATTGGTCTGCACAAAAAACTCTCCTTGCCCTTCAAATCACCCAAAACACAGAAGTATGCTTATTAAGTGGCTCCAATATCCAGGATCATATCACATCAGTCCTTTTTTGTTTTTTTGCTTTACTGGCTTCCAGTGCATTGGCGAATTCAATATAAACTAGCCTCTGTTATCCACAACCTAATGTTCAACATTACCTCCCCTTGGACAAAAGCCACTTTCAAGTTGTACACTCCTAGTTAAACCCTACGTTCTTCAAACCAACAGCTACTTGAAATTCCCTCCCCTCGTTTTTCTCGCCTTGACTCCACCAGAGAATGGGCCTTCTTTTTTGTGGCCCAAACCTGTGGAACTCCTTACCTATCCAACTTCATAACACCAGTGACCCAAAGGAATTCTGTAAAGCCTTAAAAACCTTCTTCTTGAACTAAAACTTTAAAGATCTATTAATAGCTGATCCAATCAGCTAATTAACAAACATACTTCTTTCCAAGTTGGCTCTTTAACTCTCCGAACAAGCTCTGTCCAGACAACCTTGTATGTTTTGTTTGTCCTTGAATTTCTGTGAATGTTTTTATTAACTGCTCTGAACTTTGGAGGGTGCAGGATCCAAGAAATGTTAAATAAATAAATAAATAAGTGCAAAACCTAAACTGGGAACTGCAACAAGCCAAACTCTGTAATCAGTACAACAATGAAAAAAACAGAAACATCACAATTCCTCATTAAACATCAAACAATAAAATCAAGAGATATAGAACTTCAATCACAATAGTAAAACCATGCTGATAAAAAAAAAATAAATATTTCAAAACAGCTGAAGAATAGAACATCCAATTATTAAAACTCATAAAAATTTAAAAAAAAGTCTCCATACACAATAGAATATTTCAAAATAGCAGACATTTATTTATTTAAATATTTTTATATTCCCCCTCCTCCATACAATGTTCAGAGGGGATTAAAAAAGACATTAAGAAAACCGAATTAAGTAAAACAATAAAATTACATAGATATAAAGTATAATACAGAATATAATTGGTTGAAACATATGAAACATACATACATTTAAAAAACTATATTATACAAATATGTTTTCAACTGCTTGTGATCAGCTTTAGTATCAGCCTCACCCCTCAACTGTTCGGGCAACCTATTCCAGAGTGTTGGCCCAATGTAGGAAAAAGCCCTTCCCTGAGTGACTTTTAACCTATATTGTGCACTAGAGGAACACTAAGCATGTTTGTAGCACTAGGCCAAGGCAAACGGGTTGAAAAGTAATGTCTCCATTTAGTTTTTAAATAGCATACATTGTCGTCATACAATAACATGTATCATAAGCAAAAGTTTGAACTGAACTCTATAGTGCAAGGGTAACCCATTCAGTATGGGAGAATTTTATTAAATGGGGCAGCTGTATTTTCTATCAATTGCAAAGCATGTGCAACATTTCTAAGCTGACCTATCAAAAGACTGTTACAATAATCTGTCTGCCCAAAAATTAGGGATTGTACATGGAAAAGTAGCCTGCCTGCGTGACACTGGTATTGGAGGTGGGCTACTTTTCCATGGGCCACCCTGTATAACACCCAATAATTAAAACTAATTAATAAGAATTTTAATAATCCCCGTCCTCCATATATGACTGGATATATGACAGGGTGACTGGAACCTTTGATTCCAGTCACCCTGAGAATGTCATGGATTAGAGGGGAATTGTGGTGGTAGTGAGGGACAACGCACAAAAACCTTTTCCTTTCTTTATCATATACAGACACTTTCTAACACACGTGTTAATTCTTTTACACATACGCTCACTCAAATGCACTCACACACTCACATATATGCTTTCTCTCTCTCTCACACACACTCATATATATGCTTTCTCTCACATACACACACTCACATATATGCTTTCTCTCACACACATACTCACATATATGCTCTCTCTCTCACACACATACATACTCACATATATGCTCTCTCTCTCTCACACACACACACACACACTCACATATATGCTTTCTCTCTCACACACACACACACTCATATATATGCTTTCTCTCACATACACACACTCACATATATGCTTTCTCTCACACACATACTCACATATATGCTCTCTCTCTCACTCACATACATACTCACATATATGCTCTCTCTCTCTCACACACACACACACACACACACATATATATGCTTTCTCTCACACACACACACACATATATGCTTTCTCTCACACACATACTCACATATATGCTCTCTCTCTCTCACACACACACACATTCACATATATGCTCTCTCACACACACACACACACTCACATATATGCTTTCTCTCTCTCTCACACACATACTGTTTCACTCCCCACACAGGCTTGTTCAGTGACACTGGGCCTCTCTTCTTCCTTCACTAGCAGCCCTGATAGGGCCTCTCCTCTTCCCTGCCTTTCCCATACCCCTCCAAGTTTGCCTAATGGAAGCACCAACCCTGAAAATTGCATAATCTAAAGCCCCACACCATACCCATGCCACCTGAAGATTTTAGGTTTCAATGAACACTCATTATACAAATAGCACTAGAGGTGGTGAAAGGAGAGAGGATAATGGGGAGTGTGGAAAAATCTGTGCTGTGAGCCCACTGTCTGTCTGTTTGTCTTTCCAGCCTGTTCCTTACATCACTGCGATACCCGGGGGTCTTCGTCCAGGGATGTTGTTCTACATTCGAGGTACCCTTGCAAAAGGTTATACAAGGTAATGCAAACAAATTCACCTATGCATGTAAAGAATTTTCCTAGCAATGTTGACGCTTTCTCTTCTCTAGCCAGGGGAATCGCTTTATCCCTGAAAGAAAAAAAAAGTAATCACTTAGTAAAAGTGATATATAGACCTCTCCAAAACAAAGGGAAGTTTTATCCGCCACCTGAAATAATGACTGGGCAAGATTTGCAAGTGCTGTGAAATTCTGCTAAAACCAATCTTTACAGCAAACAAATGCAGACTCCTAGCTTGCTATAAAATGGGGCTACTATATAATGTAGACTTATGTATTCTGATCAAGTGCCCTGGCAAAGATCAGTACAAGGATTAGTAGAGAGCAAAATTGAAACAGGAATACTTGGGGGCTAAAGCATTCTTGGGACATACCCAGAGCACAGTGCTAAGGGCAGATGGAAGAAATGGTGGTCATGGTGGGGTGGAGGGTGGGCCTGAGTGTTTGCTGAAAAGGGCTGGCTGTAAGAAGGTGCAACTGAGCCAGGCCCCTGGTTGGTTGCACCAGGTGTTAAGATAGCGT
This sequence comes from Rhinatrema bivittatum, assembly GCF_901001135.1. Lineage (NCBI taxonomy): Eukaryota > Metazoa > Chordata > Amphibia > Gymnophiona > Rhinatrematidae > Rhinatrema > Rhinatrema bivittatum. The sequence continues at coordinate 80,127,209 of NC_042625.1, forward strand.
GGGTCGGCGGCAGGAGGATGGAGCTGGATCAGTGCGCAGGCCCCTCTACCTCTTGCCCCCACCAGCTCTCCTCTCAAAGCACGAGGTTTGCTGAAGGGGGGCCATACGTGGATCCGGCTGCTAGGAAAGCGCGATGTCGGCAGGTTGTCGGTGTGAGCCGGGAGCCTACGAGAAGACCTGCATCATTGCCCCACCGGGCCCCCATGCCCAGAATTTTAGAGAGCCAAAAAGGGGAATATGAATTTGAATTTATTAAAATATATATTCTGCACGTATCACAAAAAGCCATTTCAAGGCGGTGACATAAAAACATTTCTACAAAGCAAATTAAAAGACAAGTCAACTTGTATAGAATAGTGGTAGAACCACCTCAAGCTTCCAAGGTCAACCAGCATGAAATTTCAGCAAAGCACAGATGTTTTCTTAAACAAGAAAGCCAGGCAATGCCGGAGGGAAATATATACTTTGTTATAATGAGTTCCTATACAATTCCGGCAGCACTCTGAGCCCTGACGATACGGTTGGGCTTTTTCTAGTGGGTTTCCATTGTGCAATTGTTGCTTTTCTTTTTTTTAATGCCGTTTAATGTGCTCCTGAGAGCGGCTCCTTTTCCTTCTGGTCCCTGCGCCCCTGCCTGCTAAACAAGTCCCTAGACGGCGCTTGAATGTGCAGCGGCTCCTTCCTTTCCCAATCCGCAGGTTTCGCGTGGACTATGCCACCGGGCAGTACGAAGGATCAGACATCGCGCTTCACTTTAACCCTCGCTTTGATGGGCGGGACCGGGTCATCTTCAACACCTTCCAGAACGGGGCATGGGGCGAAGAGGAGAAAAAGAAGGACACGCCCTTCAGCAGCAGCAGGCCCTTCGAGCTGGTTGTTCAGATCACCCAGGCCAATTATCAGGTAACCCCCCGGGGGGTTTTCCAGCCCCTCACACGCTACAGCGAAGGATCTGGGTGGGGAGTCGCGCAAATTGCCCCCAACCCCACTCCAGCTTATAATTGATGTCACTCTTTCTCACACATCAACCAAATGGAGTCTGAGAGATTGTTATTATAGCAATGAGGAGGTGGGGGGCGGGCGGGGGAGGGCAAGAGTGGAGAAAGAAGGGGGCTGAGGGGAATAAGACAGGGCAGGGGGCAAGAGCAAAGGGGTGGAAATAGGGGCTGGATGGAGGGGGGGGGAGGGAAGTGAGCTGGGAGCAGGGGGGGCACGGAGAAAGAAGGGACAGGGAAGGATTAAAGAGGACGTGGCTGAGGAAAAAGAAGAAACCCGACCCCACTACAAGACAATCGATGAGGACTGGACCGTGCGGCCATGACATCAAACGGGCGTTCGTTTGGGGCTACCCAAGCCTTTATCCTGATTTTTTTTTTTTTTTGTGGGTGGTCAGGCAGGGGTGGGGGCAAGAGGGAGAGAGAGCAAGATGAGTGGGAAGGGGAGGGGAACTAAGCGGGAAGAGTTGTGGGCAAGGGGAGAGAACAAACTGAGCATGCGGAGGTTGGGACAGAAGGAGAGAAGAGACTGACGGGAGAAGAGCAGATGGGCTGAAATGGAGAAACCTGGGAGCAGAGGAAAAGTCTTCTCCTTTCTCTCTCCTACCAATAGCCCCTTCCTCCTGCTCCCAAGCTTCACCTCTCCCCATCCTCCGCCCTTCACCCTCATCCCCACCCCCTATTGCTCTGGCTCCTTGCTCTGACCTCTCCTTTCAGGCCCTCATTCTCTCCCCCATCCTTGCTCTCTTCTGCTGCCCCAGCTCCCTGTTTTCCCCTGCCCATTCCCTTCCCCTCTCTCCAGCCTCCCTCCATCCCTCCTCTGCCTCCCTCACACTGCTTCACTCCCCTCTGAACTCCTTATTCACCCTGATTTCCCCCATCCCTAACTGATTCAGTCCCTCCCTCCCCCCAGGAACCCCTCACCCACGCTGCTTTACTCTTCCCCTCCCCATCCCACCAGCCCCTCACCCTGGTTTCTCCCTCCTCCAATCCCTGATCAGTTCACTCCCTTCACTATTTATTTATTTATTTATTTAAGAAATTCATACCCACGCAATCCAAAGATAAAGCATTTGTAAATTACATATAAAACAATTTCACAAAACATACAAATAACCACTGCATCAGTGAGGGAAGAAAAGGATGACAGCCTTACAGCATCCCATGCACCACCTCCTCCCCTGCCAGACTCCAGCATCATGCGCTGAACCTTTGCCCCGCTGCCACCGGGGGTCTTCTTCTGGGACAGGCGGGCACACACGAGGGGAGGGGGAGGGGGAGAGGGGGATGCACCTGTCTGCTGCCGGCAGTGGTTCTGCTCCGAGAGGTTCCCCGGTCTCCATGAGTGAGGCAGAGTTTTGTGGCAGTGGAATCGCAAAAACCCCGATTATGGGAGGGGGAGGGGGGAGGATTGTTGCTTATCGGCTCTCCCCATTCCTAGCGCTGTATTGCTGAGGAAGGAAAACCTCTCAAAAGAGAACAAGGGGTTTCATGCGGAGTTATTTTTGTTTCTGTTACAGCATTTGCTCAAATGACAAACAAAACAACATGTTGCTGTTGTTGTTGTTTGTGTTTTGGGTGGGGAAACACAATATAAAACAAGAAATAGCATTATTTCCCTGTCATTCTAAAGCGGCAACCCAGCTCTAGAAAGAGCACACAAGACGCCTCTCTTCCACTGCAGCTCTACTCCCCTCTTCATCTGGGTCTCTATTCAGCTCCCTCCTGCCCGTCTGGGGAGAGGATGGGAGTCCTTGCTAACTGCTCCACCACCTTTGCCCTTTTGTTTCTTTTCTAGATTACTGTGGACGGCAAACCCTACCATGAGTATAGTCATCATATCCCCATGGACCGCGTCACTTGGCTTAATGTGAAAGGAGACATCGTCTTGCAGGCTGCCAGCATCATTGGTTGTGGAGTGGGATCTGCTGGCAGTAAAGGGGTAATTTATAACAAGCCGTCAAGTATCAACAGCAGGAACTGCGTCCAATAACGCATTTGATGCGACATCGCTTGTAGCAGACACATTAGGCTTCATCTCTTCTTTTGCTCATCGTGACACAAACTATGTGTGTTGTTGTCATTTTCAGGGTGCAGTGGGCATCCCAGGAGGACTCCCCGTAAGTATCAAAGAAGAGAAGAAATGGGATATGCAGAGAAAAAATAAGAAAGCTAGATAGAGCAGGAGAGAAATGGAAAGGGAAAAAACAGATTGAAGACCAAGAAGAGAAGGAAGGACAAAATGGGCAGAGGAAAGATAAAGAGGGGAGAATGTTGATCTGCTTGGCAGGGTAGTTGGCCAGGAGAGTGGTTATTTGCATGTGGCTAGCGGGATAGTTGGTTGCTCTTTCCATATTAGTCTTTCATTGGCTGCTTGGCTGTATGATGCTTGCATGGCTCCCTTATTGATGGTTTCCATTGGTTCATCAGATGCTTGGTTGGCCAACTAACTGCTTAAAAACAGAGACGCATAGATGACAGATAAAGACTATTCAGTCTGTGCCTGGTTTCCCTTGTGGTTGCAATATTGCAGATCTTACGTGATCTCCAGGTTGACAGTTGCATCCTTGCAACCGCTTATCCCATGTCATCTTGAATTCTGTCTCCTCTACCATCTCCGCAGGGAGACTGTTCAATGTATCAACCATTCTTTCTGTAATGAAATATTTCCTTATTATTCCTCTTGTTCCAGAGCTTCCTTTCCACTGAAAAATGTTTGCTTGATTGGTCATTTTGGTCAGTCAATTAGTGGGTTGCCTGGTTGGTTGGTTGGTTAGCTGCTTATTTAGACAGTTGGCTAGTTATTCAACTGCTCACTAGATATTTAGACAAGATATAGCAGAATTAGAAAAATTACAGAGAGGGGCGACCAAAATGATAAAAGGGATGGAATGATCCCTCTATGAGGAAAGGCTAAAGAGGTTAGGGCTTTTCAGCTTGAAGAAGAGATGAATGAGGGGAGATATAATAGAGATTTATAAAATGAGTGGATTGGAATGGGTAAATGCAAATCGGTTGTTTACTCTTTCAAAAAGTACAAAGATTAGGAGACATGCAATGAAGTTACTAGGTAATATATTTAAACAAATAGAAGAAAATATTTTTTTACTCGATACATAATTAAATTCTGGAATTTGTTGCTGGAGGATGTGGTAAAAGCTGTTAATGTAGCTGGGTTTAAAAAAGGTTTGGACAAGTTCCCGGAGGAAATGTCCATAAACCATTATTGAGGTGGACTTGGGGAAATCCACTGCTTATCCCTGGGATAAGCAGCATGAAATCTCACTACCTTTTGGGATCCTGCCAGGTACTTGTGATCTGGATTGGCCACTTTTGGGGAAACAGGATATCTGATGTATATTCCGCCTTTTGGCACTTGAAAGCGGATTACATTCACATACTATAGGTACTTGGTTGGCTGTATTTTAATTGGATGACTAGTTTGACTTGCTGGCTGGTTACTTAGTCATTAAGGGCCGGATTTTAAAAGGGTGACGCGCATAAGTTATGCGCATAACCCTTAAAGAAACCCCCTTCGTGCGCGCAAGCCCCAGGACGTGCGTAAGTCCCGGGGTTTCGCAAAGGGGGCGTGTTGGGGGCGTGTCAGGCGGGCGGCGTGAATTTTGGGGCATTCCGGGGGGCATGTCGGGGGCGTGGCGCCAGCCCGAGGGTGTGGTCGAGGCCTCCGGACCAGCCCCCAGGTCGGGTGATGGTGCGGCAGCAGCCCGCTGGCAGGCGTAACTTTCACAACAAAGGTAGGGGAAAGGTGTAGATAGGGCCGGGGGGTGGGTTAGGTAGGGGAAGGTGCGGCGGGGGTGGAAGCAAAGTTCCCTCCGAGGCCGCTCCAATTTCGGAGTGGCCTCTGAGGGAACGGGCAGTGCGCGCAGGGCTCGGTGCGCGCAAGTTGCACAAATGTGCACCCCCTTGTGCGCGCCGACCCCGGATTTTATAAGATACGGCTACGCGCGTATCTTATAAAATCTGTCGTACTTTTGTTCGCGCCTGGTGCGCGAATAAAAATACGCACGCGCGTAGATTTATAAAATCTACCCCTTAGCTATTTGGTTGCTTAACTATAATGGTGTATTTGTTTCATCTTTTGAAATAACTGCTGTGTTGTGTTTTCTTTTGTTTTTTATCTCATCTGGCAGCCAATGGTTGGGCCAGTTTGCAACAGGCCGGTAAGTTCATATTGTAAATCAGAGAATTGTGTGTGTTTGAACCTCAGTAGAAACTCCTGTCTCTGATTTTCTCTAACTCTTTTCTAGACATACAGTAACATAGTAATGATGGCAGAAAAGGACCAAATGGTCCATCCAGTCTGCTCAGTAAGCCTCTTATGGTAGTATCTGCCGCTCTGTGCAGGTTATCCCCATGTTTCTCTCTTACTGGTTGATGAACGTTCTTGAAGATTCAGACAGTGCTGCTTGACCTGCTTTGCCTATGGACTTGGCCATAGAAGCCGTCCTGTGCTTTTTCCCTTATGTCTGCGTATCAGTACCCCAAACCTTAGAAGTCAGGGCCCTCTTGGTTGTCATCTGAATCCAATTCTTCTCCTCTCCCCACTTTCAAAACGGATAGCGATGAAGTTGCATTAAAGGCATCAAGGCTTATAATCCCCATGCCTTTCATTAAGGATAGCAACTGCTGCTCCACGCAGGTTACCTGCATGCTTATCCGTTCTCCAGCCAGTAAAACTCAGGACCCTTGTTGGTTGTTGTCTGAATCCAATTCTCCTTTTCCCCCTTCCACTGACATTGTGTAACTGAGCAAGTTTGCACACACCTTTGCTTTTGGTCTCTTTGGGGCAATTTAAAATATCCCTCATACTATATATGTAGAGAATGCACTCTTTTGTAACGCACTTTCTTTGTAGTTAAGGTTCTATTGGACAATTAACTAGACGTAAAGCACATATTTGGATGCCAAGCAGAGGCAGAATAGCACTGGTACCTTTTGAGAATTCCATCTGCTCATGCTGTGGTTTTTTTTTAATCCCCGGACCTATATGTGCCTTGGACTCTCCTTTATTTAATAAGGCTAAAAGTGTACACACTATCGCATCTTACACGTGCTTTTAGCTGGATGAGCAAGGCAATATTCAGTCAGGCCAACTTACCTGGAGTAAAGGACTTTGAAAACTGAATTCATTTGTAGCCTGCCTTTCTACATAATGCTCCAGGCATCTTACAGCATTATTTGTATGCCAGCAGGATAAGGGTTCACGATGAAAGTGGGCACCTGAGGCAATGAGAGAGAAAGTGGTTTGCCCAAGGTTGCAGGAGAGGCAGTGAGGGATTTGAACCCTGGTTCTCAGCTCATTGCTCTAACCAGTAGGCCACGCCTTGTCCTCCCCATCCAGTTGTGCATTCTGGGATGAATACAACTTTATGTGCGTGTACAGTAACTTACTCAGGCAGCCCAGCTAGGCTCGCCTTTTAAATCTTAACTTGGAACCCATAAGCAGTGAGATACTGGGGTAGATTTTAAAAGGGAGCGTGCGGGCGTACATGTGTGCGCACTTCCCGGCGCACACACATGTATGCCCGATTTTATAACATGTGTGCGCAGGCACATGCATGTTATAAAATCTGGGGTCGGCGCACGCAAGGGGGTGAAATCGGAGTGGCCTTGGAGGGAACTTCCCTTCCCCTGCCCTTTCCTCCCTACCTTTGATTTCTTTTTTTTTTTTTGTTTCTAAATTTACTTCTGCCCTGGGGCTGAAGTAAGTTGCGTGCGCCGGCCAACTGCCGGCGCGCGATCCCAAGCACAGCGGGGAAATGGCTTTACGCGCGTCACCGGGCCTTTTGAAAATAGGCCCGGCGCGCGTAACCTTTTGAAAATCCGGCCCACTGTGTGCAAATACTGAATAATGAGCGGGAATCCGTACTCCTGCAGAACTGCTGAGGCACGGGCCTGTGAAGACAGCCAGGTGTTCTGTAGCAAAGAGAGATGCCCAGTAGCACTAGCAACAGTGAAAGATTCCTGTAACGATGCCACCTCCCTTAGAGCAGAGAGCATCTTTATTGCTCATATCAATTCACCTCGGGGCCCCTCCAGTATATTCTGATCTTTCTCTATTTCTTTGTTTCATCTATTAAGTTTTTTTTGGGGGGGCCTCTGGAGGGGCTTCTTGACATACTTGAAACATAAAATTTTCTAAGTTGTTAACTTTTTCTTTATACTACTGTCTGTAGATTACCTACTCCAAGGATGCTGGGTTTGTCTCCTGGGTAGTGTTCAAAGTGTTGTGGTTGGGTGGGCAGACTTTGCTTTACAAATGAGGCTAGGAGCACACCGTGGACCAGAGCACTGAATGTATATTTGTTATCTTGTAGGCTATTCCATTTACTGCTAATATTCCAGGTGGGATGATTCCCAAGCGGACCCTTGTTGTCGCAGGACATATCTCTTCAGGTGCTAAAAGGTACACACCAAGCTGTCACAGTCAAAGCCCCCTGTCCCCTCCATTTCATGTTCCTAACAAAAGGGGTTTATTGCGCATTGCAAAATATTAGGCTCCTTCCCAGCCTCAGGAACAAATTAAATCCATCTCAGGGTCTCGGGCACCTTGCAGATTTCAGGGATTGATATTTCGTCTCAGGGACTCGGACATCTCCTTATCCTCAGGGATTAATAATCCATCTCTGGGTTTCAGGTAGTTTGTAAGGGCGGTGCTTGCTTCACACGTCCTCATAATGGGCTGCAAGGGCCACGTCTGCATTCACAGCTCGAGCTAGAATCTGAAGTGACCCTCTGATGAGGCAGCCCATGAGCAGCCGATCGGTCAGTGGCTGGAGGTTAATGTGGGTTCCCGCTCTCCTTCACAGCTTTATCATCAACTTAAAGAAGTACTCCTCCAATGACATTCCTCTGCACATTAATTCTCGCATGATCAAGAACGTCCTGATCAGGAACACCTTTCTGAATGGCGTGTGGGGAGAGGAAGAAAAAGACATACAGAATAACCCCTTACAAAAGGGACAGTTCTTTGATGTAAGTATCGGGGTTTTTTTTTTGCATTAACATTTACAGATCCCTCTGACTGCCCTAGCAGAGAAAATACCAATGCATAAAAAAGATGCCCACCTCCTAGGATGATGAGCAGATGGGTCACAGGATGGGTTTGGCGCAGTCATGTGATCCATCTGTAGGAATCCATTGAGTGGTTCGTTGTCAGAGAACTATAATTACAGGTGAGCAATTATTATGCTTTCTCAATGCATTCACGCGGTCGAGTCGCGCAGTTCCAGCTTGTGCTGATTGGGCACATACAATGGATCGCTTGATCCAGTCCGTGAGTCGAGTTTTTTGTTTAATGTCCCAATCCCTATGCTTCCATCTTCTTTCCGCTGCCTCTTCTGCTTATAGCTTTCTCTTTTTCTCATTCTCTTTTTTTTTTTTTTTTTTTTTTAAATATTAGTTGGTTGTGATAACCTCTTTTTATTTATTGGTCTGTAAATTTGAGAGCACACGGGTCCCTCACTTCAGATGCAACTGTGGGGCAGCAAGAAGGAAGCTTTGATGAGGGGGCAGGAGCTGCCACGTTAGCAGAAGTCACAGAGTGTCCAGAGGAGATTGAATGAGCATCAGCTGAAACCATTAGCAGAAGCCATGGAAGATGTTAATTGCCGTGAATAGGATGCCGAGGTCACATCTCATCAGAACTCAGAACGGAGTCACACTTCTAATCTCTAGATTCATTCCTTTTTTTTTTTTTTTTTTAAAGTAGCAGATAAATATTTTTCATTTACCATATTTTCCTTTCCTGCATTTTTTTTTTTTTTTTATAGTTTTTCCTTTAATGACTAACACAGATGAAACAAGAGACTGAGTGTCTAAAGAGGAAGAGAACAAGCGAAGAGCTGCTGTGGCAGAAAAGCAGATGTTTAGTCCGTGTGCAGGAAAGCGAAATAGATTCATCTCTTTATATAACAGAGCACTGAATCAAGAGATTGGCTTCAGGACGCATTGTGAGAGGCCTCAACATGCCGGTTGAGCTGTTTACTTTAACACTCAGTTCACAAGAATTTCACCATCTCCGGCCCCTGCGCTTCTGGTGACTCTCTCCAATTTATGCTTAACCAGTCTCCCGCTCAATAGCTTCTGATGCCCTCTATCATGGCTATTCTCACCCCACAGCATCCTTCAGATAGGAAACCTTCCTTCTTGCAGCCTTAGAAACAAAGAAATAACGGCAGAAAAGGACCAAATGACCCACCCAGTCTGCCCAGCAAGCTTATGCCAGTATCTGCCACGCTGTGCTGGTTACCCCCATGTTTTATCAATTTCCCAGACTGTAAAAGGCGGGGCTCTCATTGGTTTCCACTGCCATTGAAGCAGAGAGCAATGCTGGAGTTGCATCAATAGTATCAAGGCTTATTGGTTAAGGGTAGTAAGGGCCGCACCAGCAAGTTACCCCCATGCACCCTTCTCTTCATTTCCTTCCTCGAGCCTTTAGGGATCCACAGTGTTTATCCCATGCCCCTTTGAATTCCTTCACTGTTTTTGTCTTCACCACCTCCTCCGGAAGGGCATTCCAGACCCTGCAGTCACATTTGTACTAGAAGGGACCTGCGTGGACTCGTAAGTTGTTGGGTTTTATTTTTGTTTTTTTTTTTTTTTATGTTCTACGAAATCTTCTTTCGTGGGTCCCTTTTAAAAGATATTGTGACCTACAAAGATTCCAGATTTCTCCAGGACAAATAGGGCTACTAGAACCAGGCTCTCACCCTTTTACCTTTCTCTCCTTCTGTTGAACTCTCATGCATTTTTGCTCCTTTCACATTCCATTGTGCTGCATTTCTCTGTCCCTTTTTCTCGCGCCTGCCCGCATTCACGCGGTCCTCTCTTGTTTACTCATGCTACACTCATCCACTTTCTTCTTTCTCCCCAGCTCTCAATACGCAGTGGAGATCAGAACTTTAAAGTGTATGTAAATGGACATTGTCTGTTCCGCTTTGATAATCGCATCAAGAATGTGCAAGAGATTGATACTGTTGAGATACAAGGAGATGCCGAACTTGCCTACGTGTTTTTCTAAGTTCTCTTCTCTTCTTCTCCATCTTTTGCCATCTCCTCTACCCTCATCCTTATTTCTCCCTGTTCCACAACAATGCTCCTCCCTCTTCTCGCTCCTATTGAAAACTTTTTAAAAATCTTGTGCAAGACTTCAAGTTACATGAAAAGATGTTCAATAAATTTATATGAAAAACAGAGCGACGCCGATATCATTGTAGTTTCTTTTGTAAAGAGAAGTTGGTGCATCCTTAAAATACATAAAGGCACTCTACATCCCTCCCACAAACTCCTGGCTCCACCTCCCTGACGGCAGGAAGGTCCTGGAAAAACCCAGTTTTCGCCCAAGCTCGGGAAGTGTGAATGCATACGATCCTGAGGTGGTAGCTGTTGTCAATAGGGTCAGTGCACTTACCTTTTCACCTCTGGAAACTGAAGTTCAAACCTGGTGTAGGAGGCAGAATGAGTTTTAACATTCTCCATGACCTACTGCCTTCTAGAGACATTTGAGAACATCACAAAAGTACCTAGGAAAGATATCGTCCCCACCCAGTCCTTGATCCACGGTGCTTTCATGTCTGCTTATGGTAGATTATGTAATGGAACAGAGAAAAGATTGATGTTTGGATGGTGTGAATGGACAGAAAAAAAAAAAAGCCTGGGATAAGCACAGAAGAGATGATGTGAAGATAGAGCCAGAGGTTAGGTGCACTACTGCAGCAGGAAGGGAAATGAACAAACTGGGCCTTATGTCCTCTGTCATAGAAACATAGAAATGACGGCAGAAAAGAACCAAATGATCCACCCACTCTGCCCAACAAGCTTATGCCAGTATCTGCTGCCCTGTGCAGGTTACCCCCGTGCTTATCAGTTTACCAGGCCATAAAAGTCAGGGCCCTCGGATGCTGTTTGAATCCAATTTCTCTTAACCGTTGCCATGAAAGAGAGAGCAATGATGGAGCTGCATCAAAAGTATCAGGCTTAATGATCAAGGGGAGTAAAAGCTGCATCAGCAAGTTACCCCCATGTTTATTTGTCTGCTGGCCTATTATTCTATGAGTTAAAAAGAAACAGGCAGGAACAGAGACAGGGAGAAATTATAAAAGAAAGATAGAAGTGTACTATGAGGCTGGGGGCCACTGGAGCTAAAGATCCTGCCTTCAGGAACGGATGAGTGAATGGTTGAAACCAGGAGATTAGGGGAGGGCCATGCAACAGAGACTTACTATAGTTAAGACATAAAGCAATAACAGTATTGAATGAGGACGTCCCCTCTGTCCTCCTGGGGATATAAGGCCCCTGCCCTCCCAGACAGGCTGGCTGTTCCAGTAGCTCCTTTCCTCGGTGTAGAAGAAAGGATCGACACGGCTGAGCAAGAGCAGCATTTGCACCGGGACATCGCCTATGACCCAGTGCGTAGTCTTTCTGGCAACGTTGTTGGATTGGACCTTTTTCATATTTTTTTTTACACTCGTTGTCCTTGTATTTATCCAATCTATTTTTTCCTTTGGGTGACGGGTATTATAAGGAGAAGTAACAACAGCAGAAGCAAGGCGAATAAGGGTGGCCTCCTTGTTCAGCGTTGGGTGTGGTTCCTTTGTCTCAGCTGGCTACAGTCCATGGCTTTTCTTTGCCAGAAACTGCAAATGCTAATATCTTGGACTTGGGGGGAGGCTAATGACAGACACCGTGGGCCAGCTTTACCAGCACACTATGCACGGAGGACGCGCCTTCTGGACCAGGAAACCTCTCCTTTTTTTTATAGTGCTACTGGATGTACGCAGCACTGCAGGATCAGGATAAATACTCGGGTATGAGAAGTTCCCAAGAGCTTACACTCTCAAGAGGCAGATTTTAAAAGCCCAGCGCACGCAGCAACCGCTGAAGCATCAGGCTTGCACACGCCGAACAAATTTTAAAAGCTGCCCAGATACGCACACACATCTCACTCGAGTTCAAAAAGGGGCATGGGCTGGGCGGGGCATAAGCATTTTGGGGTGTGGCCAAGATGTGCGCATAAATACTTGTGTGCTCTGGTCCTCTGCCTCGTAATTTTACTTCAGCTATGGAGGAGGTGTAACCATATAAAAAAAAAAAAAAAGCCATTTTGGAGGGGTTTGAAGGGTCTGGGGTAAGTGAGAGGAGTGCAAGCTACTAAAGCAGGAGGGGTTTGGAGGACTTAGCTCAACCCTGGGTGAATTGGTGGGTGAGCTGGTGAACCCGGTCAGAGCACGGACGCTTGCTGGTTTTAAAATACCCCGACTTACAAGGCAGAAACCTGATTTAGGCACCTGGGCACACACATGCGCACAGCCAGTCTATTTTATAACGTGCACAAGTTATACAACGGCCGCGTGTCTGGGCACGCATTGGCATTAACGCACGCCAAACTGTGCCCGCACACCGGTTTAAAAGTTGCCATCTAAGTGGGTACCCAAGGCAATGGGAGAGAAAGTGACTTGCCCGAGGTCACAAAGGATTGTTGGTGGGAGAGGTGGGATTTGAGCCCTGGACTGCCCTGGTTCTCAGCCACTGCTCCCCCTCTAGCTATTCCCTGTAAAGAGCACCCCCTAGTTACTGTCCAGCCCAGGAAACCTGCAGCAAAGTCCAGTCTTGTTGAGGTCCAGGGCTTTAACATCAGGTTTTCATTGTTTCTCACTTTCGGGCACTTTTTTCCTACATCATCTTGGGCAGTAGAATTTCAGCATGGAGACGTGCGGCAGGCAGCAGCCACCTCCGGTCTCAGGGGGGGGCTGATGTTTCGTCAGTGAGGGGAAGGAATAACGTTCTTCTCACAAGGCAAGCAGGGAATGGTCATGTTACCCTGTCTAGGTGGAATCAGTGCATTTTGTATTTAATATTGCCAGCTTATCTTGTGTCGATGCTAAGCAGCTTTTGCTGTTGTACTCACACACTTTACAGGCCATATTCGGCATGAACAGAATAGGGCCAGGTGTTCACCTGGCCAAATTACACAATGCATTTTCAGAAGAAGTTTAAAAAAAAAAAAGTTTTTGTTCTTTTAGAAAAGTGTGCACATGGAGCAGCCTGGTGGTAGCGTTGTGCACTGCTGGGCAGAGGGACCTTCATTAAAGGGAGGAGGAGCAGCCTAGTGGTTAGAGCACTGGACTAGGAACCAGGAGACCAGGGTTTGAGTCCTGCTGTCGCTCCTTGTGACCTTGGGCAAGTCACTTTACCCTCCATTGCCTCAGGTACAAAAACTTAGATTGTAAGCCCTCTGGGGATAGAGAAATACCTACAGTACCTGAATGTAAACCGATGTGATATCTCAATTGAGATCAAATGTCAGTATATAAAAATAAATAAATAGATCGCAGGCTCAGGCCGGGGCTGGAGATGCTGTGGAGGCAGAGTTCCTAGCGAGGGAGTCATAGACATTGCACAATGGTGGAACCTGGTGCCCCGAGTGCAGGGTTCCCAGAAGAAGCTTTGGTGCATGGCCCCTGGCCCAGGATCAGCACTGCAATGACTGGGCTAGGTGAGCTCGCAGGGGCTGGGAAATCCCCAGCCAGATGTGAATAAAGCCTTATGGGGTCCGATTACAGTCTTGATTCCAACTGAGCTAGAAACCCAAAAGGAGCAGGGAGAAAGCTGCCAGCTCACTAAAGAAAGAAAGAAGTGTATAAACCCCCCCCCACAGCAGCACAAAACTCTCCCTTATGAGAATGCAACCATTTATAGAAATGGTGTGATGCTGTGCAAGCTATGGCTGCTGAGTTAGTCCCTATGGATACCTTGAAATAAGTCAATCATTGTAGGCCAGGGCTTCTCAAACTTGTGTGGGTAGCCCCACAACTAGTTGGAGTTTCAGGATACCATGAGATAAATTTGCATATACTGGATCTGCTATACATGCAAATTTCTCATGCATATTCACTGCCGATAGCATAAAACACCAACTAACTGTTGGGTCCCTAGGACAGGTTTGGGAAGCCCCGGATTAACGTTGTAGATTTGCACTGACCTGATAAAGGGAGCAGACTTCTCAAAATGGACTAAACAAATACAATGAAATGTAGCAGCACTTACAGTTTATTTGTTGACCTTTGCATGTCTACACATCAGCGAAATCAGGGAATCCTCTGACAGTCACTGCACAAAGGGGGTTGGATTAGCACACATAGCAAGGGCTGCAGCCCTGACGATTGATGCTAGTGCTTAACCAGTTTCACATTTGCTCTAATTCGACCCCATTTCTTTTGTGTCACCTTCTGTTTGATACATGTGCACATATTTGTTCTCTGAAAGTCGCAGAAACTCTGATAGCACTGGAAAAAAAAAAAGGTCTGCTGCGGATTTATCCTTCCCCTAACGACAACCAACACTCCCTTCTGCGTGTCTCAGCGCCCTCCCAAGCCTTGCAAACTTTTGGATTTCATGCCAGGGCGTTTCCCCTCTGAGGAAGTGAGGCACATGCCTCAAGCCAGGGCTGTGGCGGCCGTGGGTTCTTTTTTTTCTTTTTCATTCAGTCATTCATTTCAGTTGTTTTTTTTACAGAAAATGAGACAGGCCTGAGGAATGCAGGGGGATTACTCATCTCCTGTGCACTGCTAATCCTCTCCAGAAAAGGCGGGGGAGAGATTGTGCAAAGAATGCAGTTTGGTGGAGCTCTTCCATTCTAGGCAAAACTTTAGATTGTGGCAGTAAGGATCATTTTGTGACGTCAAATGCCTTTTGTGGAAAGGGCCACCTTCCTCTCTCTCCCCTGCCTGCTGACCGCACCCCAGTCACCTGACTCTGGCAGAGCAATGAAGCAGATATAGAACGGGGTCACAGCCTTTGTTCAGGGAACGTTACGAGTACGAGCTGGGCCTAGGCCCGCCTACTGAACTGCCACCTCCCACAGCACTTCCTCTTCTCTCATGCCCGTTGGTAGGAGGGGGGGCAGTGCTTCTCACCTGCGTCTGCTTCCGCTTCCTCCTCTGCTAGCTTCAATGTGAAGTCTGAATGCACAGGGTGGGGAATTCGTTCTGTTTGCTAGTTTTAATATTGTAAGTAGAACTGGACAGACATTCAAAGAAAGTGCCAGAGTGCAAAGCAAACAAACAAAGAAAAAAAACCCCAAAACATTAAAATTAAACTCACATGGTCATGGCGTAGCGAATGGTGAATGCAAAGCACGAAGTTGCCTCCTTTAGGCTGCGGTGATTGATATTACTGCACGGAGCTTTACTTTTGGGACTGTTAAGACTTGTGAAAATTCTTTCTCTGGCTAAAGTTTTTTTGCTGTGGCAAAAGTCATCAGAATTATTGCAAGGGTGGCAGATAAAGACCTTAGGCCCATCCAGTCTGCCTGATTCCTCCAGACAAACTGTATACCATACCATACCTGGTCAGTGGCCTCACTCTCTCTTCCTGACTAGTTTTCAGTTTATGAGAAGATTTAAAGATTTTTTAATTTATTTATATTCCGCTTTTCGCACTTTTTTCAGCACTTCAAAGTGGATTACATTCAGGTACTGTAGGTATTTCCCTATCCCCAGAGGGCTTACAATCTAAGTTTGTACCTGAGGCAATGGAGGATAACGTAACTTGCCCAAGGTCACAAGGAGCGACAGTGGGACTGTGAAATTAGCCTTCATGCGTGAATAGCAGTGAAAAAGGGAGATCTCAAACCCCATTAGCCCTCGGCCCTATCGAGATGATGCACGTCATGCACTGACAGTAAAAAGATACAAGGAAACAGACACCCAGTGACTCTGGTCTGCAAATTACCCACAATGCTCTGCCAACCTGTCCATAAAGTTGAGGAAAACTTAATTATACATTTAAAAAATTTACAAACTCTGCAAATATAATTTCACAAATGGGGAAAACTATTTGTTGAATTGGTAACTTTCTAAGAGAGGCACTTAAGTATTAACTAGCTCGTTCCAACGGGCATTAGATATGTGCTAGTGATATATATTGATCTAATGGTGTGGTACTGATCAAAGTGCAATTACATTTCTGATGAAATTCTAAAGTAGTTTCCATCAAGGACAGCTGTACAGGGAAAGCATGAAGTTATAAGCACCATGCTCATCTTGATTAATCAATCAAGACTAGAAAGCCTTCCTTAACAGTATTTATTTATTTATTTTTAAGAACTGCCTAAGATTGCAGTAGGTAGTTCAGAGAGACACAGTTTAGAGTGCATGGTACAAGATTCTGGAGCAAAGTCATGAAGAACCAAAAGACTGAAGGAGGTATCCTATTACAGAAGATCAACAACTGTGCTAAAAGAAATAGAAACTAGGACTTTTTTTTTTTCATACAGAGCTGGTGGTGGAAGAGGGAAAGGGGGAATAGCACCTGGGATGACCGGTAGGACTTATAACTGAACGTACGAAAGGACAACATTCCCGTCCACCTCGATGGCATCTATTTGCTGGAAATTCCGGAAGCGATGCTCATAGTTAAAGAGATGCTGTCCATTCATGAACACCTTGAAGCGATAATTACCACAGCGCACGGACAACTGGGGAGAGAGGTTAGGCGGTACCAATTAATACCGGCAAAGGTCGGAAAGAACGGAAAACAGAAAGAAGCCCACAGAAGAGAGGGAAAGGCAGGAAGACATACACAGTGAGTGATGAGACCAAAGATGAATGAAAGATGTTAGCATGAATTCTTGTTTGTTTTTTCTACAATTTAAGAGAGCTTCTTACATCAAAGTACTCGCCAGGCCTAAAGGGATTGTTAGGCAAGTCTCTCTCCTCTGGGCCCCATGCTCCATTCAGGAAGCTGTTCCTCACGACGACACACTCGGTCATCCGAGGGTTAATGTGCAGAGCAACATCCCCGGAGTAGCTCACCTTAAAATTTACATGGAACCTGCAAAAAGATAGAAATAATCATCTTAGAAAATATCACAGGAAGGGGGAAAAAACTAAGAACAGCAAAATAGCTGCAAGGCGTGGGGATTAGTGCCGTTACCATTGTCCAAACTTTTCCAGCAAAGATTGTTTTCTAGCGTGTAGCCAGAAGGACTCAGGACCAATGGGTTTATGCCCCCCTGCCAGCAAATGGAGATGGAGTCAGATTTCAAAGATGATGTCACCCTACATACAAAGCTGCAGTGACCTCAGCCCTTCAGTATTTCTCCATCTCCAGCAGATGGTGGATGTACCTCTTCCTATGGGGATTGCTTTACTTTTTGGAAGGAGAAATTCTACAATTAAATTGGAGAAAAAATTGAGCCCCACTCTCCTGCAGTGATACCTAAAGGTCCCTCCCCGAGTTGAGAATTCCTGAGGTGATTTCCAAGATCCATCAGAGGTGTGCCTTGGTCCGGTAGCCTGTTCCCGGTATGGACTTTGCTGCTTAAGCAACTGAAAGGGATCGGGTGCAGTAAGCCGAGCACAGCGGTGACGGCCAAAGCCCTCTCACCCCGCAGCCGGAGACCGTCTCTATTCTCAGCCAGTAAGCGCTGAGCCCAGGTTGTTAAAAAAAAAAAAAAAAGAAGAAGAATATTCACCTCCCGATTCAGAGACGTTTGGAGGGGTTTTTGATAAAGAGTAGGCATGAACAAGCTACCAGGGCACAACAATAAGCAGTCTGTAAGGTCACTGCTTCTGCATCAAAGGCTTGTTTAAGCGAACAACTATCCCAATTAAAGGATTCGCATGATAGACGGAAGGAGGCCATCCTTAGAGACAGCACAGACCAGCGCATCCACATTAGGGAAATGCAAATACCCGAGCTTCTAACGCTTGCCCCTTTAAAACTTGCTTCTGCGCATTCCATTCCAGGCCAATTAACTCCTGGATGGCTTCCAATACTGGAAAGTAGAAAGAGTTTTCTACTTTCCAGTAGGGAAATCTACTTTCCATAGGAAAATCAGAATGGGGTTCTTCTTTGGTTCCATCACAGAGTCCGCCCCAGGAACTCCCAGCTTCTTCAGCGTCTGAAAAACCAGGGCTGGCAATTCGTCTCTATGGAAAAACTGTAACATGGTCTGATGTGGTTCTAAGCCAGGGGGAATTTCCCCATCTTCCAAGGAATCCTTATCCTCCTCTTCGTCCATGCCATGCGGGTCCCTGCCAAGCATATCCTTGGTGAGGCAAGGCATGCCTCAAGGTCTGCTGATAGGATTGGGAGAGGGAGGGCTTACTGGCTGAGGTTCAGTCCGGACAGGGTCAAGAGAGGCAGCAGACTGCGCCTGTACAAAAGGCCTGAAGGCCCTGGAAAAATTCCACCCAAAAGAAGGCAGCTGGGCCCATGCCTAGCCCAGAAGGTACTGTGGTAGGTGCTGCTGAATTTCCCTCTCCTATGGAGAACTCAGTCACGGGGGTTACTCAGATTTGGCTGTAGCTAACCCATCCTTTGAATGGGAGGAGCCGGGCTTAGCAAAGTCTGGGAAGGCCAACTCTCCCTGGGCTTCCTCACATTGCTGACATACGTTGGAATCCAGGTCAGACTGTGAAGGCTTAATGTGACAAGCAGCGCAGAGAGAAAGGTGCTTATGTTTCTTGGTTGCCGGAGCCATTGGCGGCAGTAATTGTGTGTTAGGTCGGCTCCTGCTTAAAATTTTATGCACCGATTTCAGGCGCCTAGGTGGGACGCGGCGAGGCACATGCACAGCCCGTGCACCCAGCTTTAGCTGTATTCAGTGCTTAGTAGGTTGTGCACATATGTACATGCGATATTATGGAGGGCAATATGGCACGCACAAAGATGCGTGCAAGATAGCGCTGCTGCGGACTACCACACACTATGCCAACCAAGCCTAAAATGAGGCCTAGCCCACCGGGAGGGCTGCTCAACCCACTCGGAAGCCCACTTCCCCTTACCCCAACAGGATCGGGAATGACGTCAGTACGGCACGCCGAGCAAAGAGACCAGAGTAAGTCTTACCGAAACCCCTCCGTCTTTGAATCAGGAGGAAATACTCTTCTTTTTTTTTTCTTTTTTACTTACCTGGGCTCAGCGCTTACCGGCTGAGTACAGAGATGGTCTCCGGCTGTGGGAGGGGAGGGGGGAGGGCTTTGGCCGTCACCGCCCTGCTCGGCTTCCTGCACCCACTGCCTTTCAGCTGCTTCAGCAGCAAAGTCCATGCCAGGAACTGGCTACGGGACCAAGGCACACCTCCGAGGGATCTTGGAAATCACCTCAGGAATTCTCAACTGGGGGAGGAACCTTTAGGTATCACCGCAGGAGAGCGGGGCTCAATCTTTTCCCCAATTTAAAAATATAATTTCTTCTCCTCCAAAAGGTACAGCGATCCCCATAGGGAAAGAATGTTCGCATCTGCTGGAGACGGAGAAATACTGAAGGGCTGAGGTCACTGCAGGAGTGTATGTAGGGTGATGTCAGCTTTGAAACCTGACTCCGTCTCCATCTGCTGGCAGGGGAGCATAAACCCATTGGGTCCTGAGTCCATTTGGCTACAACGCTAGGAAATCGGGGATTCTGCACATAGAGATCACTCCCCTGGCCCAAAGTTAAAATGTGAGCTCAGCCTTTGTAAAGGGATGCTCGCACGTTTTAAAGTCGGCACGCCTTGTAGACTCCAGCTTCATAAACTTCTTAGCAAGCTCAACCTTTTTCGTAGTCAGCTGAAAAGCAGCGGCTCACGATTAATACTTATTCCCATAGTATCATTTCTTTGCTGCAAACCACTTTGGCTCAAGCTGTGGAAAAAGTGGGAGAGAAGTGCGGAGCAGCCGCCACAGTAACCCAAGCCAGACCGTGGTTGCGACGTGGCGTGTGTACCTGTTGGCGCCCTGAGGAATAAATCCCCGAATGATGACAGTCCGCTTTGGGCTCATCCCGCCAGAAACGTTGCCGTAGTAGGGAACAGGCTGAAAGTCAGAGAATGAGAGAGGTTTAAAGGTGCTCGTCCCATGTCCGATGAAACGCTGGGGCGCAAAGGAAATTAAGGGTTCTGCTCTCTCCGGCGACTCTAGAAAAAGTCTACCTTTCCGCCTCCCGCTGCGCACAGCACTCTCCACTGTTCCCCCCATGGGGGAAATAGCATGGATGATTTGAAAACGGGAAAACTAGGAAGGTGCTGGTTTAGGATGCTTTACAAGCGTTGAGATAATAAACGATCCACTGCTGGGGAGTGCTGACAAGGGACATGTGAGCTGTTGCTACAGGCTTGTCAATACACAAAAGGATGGCATGTCGGGGTGGGATTAACCTGTACCAAGCTGTTTCCCCCTCCCCCCTCTACCGGTGGGGCAGGCCTTGTTGTACCAGTTCTGCCCCCTAACACAAACTTCAGGTTTGTGAACGGGATATGAACTCACCGGATTATAGTAAGTTGGCTCAGTCATCATCTGTGTGTGAAGACAAAAACTATCATTAGTTGACCTGTCCCTGTGAGGAGAAAGAGGGCTGTGATCCTGGGGTTCCTCCCCCAGCCTCGGTTCAAATCCTGCTGCCACTCCCCATCACCCTCCATTTGCCTCAGCTACAAACTTAGATCGTAAACCCTTTGGGGACATGGAAACACCTACACTACTTGAATGTAACTCAAGTCACTAACGAAAAGGCGTGAGCTATGGCTACATAAATAAATAAACAAATATTTACTTCCCTTTCCATAGACATTCATAATTTGTTTGATTTGCTCAGTTCCAATAGGCCAGCTTCAGATGCAATGAGACTCTTAATTCATTCTGGAGATACAATGCGTGAACCCTGCACACCATTACCCTCCAATCTCCTGGGCAGCTGTGTTTCTCTTCTTCCAAGTGCCCTCCACCCTCCAATGCATCCTTATCCCCCCCCCCCCCCCCCCAGTTGTGCATTCTATAGGGCAGCAGCAGATTCCCGATGAAGACCGGCCCAGGGATTCGCCGCCCAGGAGATACCACATGGTCTGCCGAGCACGGCTCTGTCACGGCCACGCTCGGCAGACCACGTGACTGGCGTGACCGGCCCACCGGGGGATGCCCGATCCTCCGATAGGCCAATTCGCCTCTGCTACAGGGCGACCATGCAGCTAGCAATCAAACAGGCCAGGCTGAGCCCCTCTTGGTCTTGTTCGGTTGCATGCAGGGGGCTGTGATTCCGGCTTTTCTCAGAACTACATCTCCATGCATGCATTGAGGGAAAAACCACAAGGCGGGATGAGCCTGTACCTTGTGACTGGGAGCCGTGCAGGCTCGCTGTTCTCCCACCACCTAGCCAAGCGCCTGCTGGCATAGGATGCGCTTACAATGCTGTCTCTTGCAGCAGCATACACTCATATAAGCACAGAAAAATCGGCTCTTCCCCTCCCACCCACCCAATACGTACAGGGAGGTTTCCAGATGGGTAGTTGGGAAGCGGCATCACACCCTAGAAAAACAGACACAGAATTATGAGCCCAATTCTCAAAGCAATTTACCAGGACAAACTAATTTATCTTTAACTGGCCCTCTTGTGCGTATTCTTTTCCCCGGGTGACAGAGGCATTCCCAGGTTATATTTAAGTTGGGGGGAGGTAGTAAAGTAATACATGTAGCACCCATTTCCCCATAGCAGGCAGCTTTTGTGTGAGTATTTTAGGCTAGTTCGTGTTTAAAGAGAAACCATCCGGGCTCTCTCTCTCTGAAAATGAGAGGCCACCCAGCACTCCTGGCCTGTGTATTGTGATGCTGGACAGCCTGTTGAAATTTGTCCCTAAAAATGTCCAAGAGACATTGTGTTGGGGACCTCAGGCAATGGAATTATTGTGTGGGGCAAGTGGGGGATGAACTGAACCTGTTCCCCCTTCCCCAGGCACCAGTATCCTGACCTGGCATTGAGCGCAGAAGAATGATTTGTCCTGCTGCCTAAGATGCAAGGCTTATGTGCTCCAGCCCCCAGAGAACACGGACTTCAAAAGACAGGGGAGCCACAAAACCGTCTCGGTGTGTTTTGTGCAGAATCCTCTCAACGTGCAGATGCAACAGCCGTGCAAGGCCACAGGGGTGCAGGGCTCTAGCAGCTGCACTGGTGCTGCAGAAGAAACTCGAGTCTGCGGAGGCTGCGAGACATTTCGGTGGGATCAACACACCAACGAAGGCTCAGACCACCCGGGTCCCTTATTCAGATGCGACTGTAGGGGCTGCAAGAAGGAAGCTTTTATATCCTGAGAATGTTGTGTCCAGTACAGATAGGAACCCTATAGCCTTCCATGTACCCTCTTCTTAATGAGCACCCATCCCCCCCCTAATCCTTTCCTTCTAAGTGCTATTCACTCCTCAACCCTAACCCCTCCCCAGCTGCGTCTTCCCTGGGATGACCAGGCAAAAGGGACAGGATGAGCAGGTCCTGGATTGTTCCCCAAACTTGACTTTCTCTCTCTAAACCCAGGAACTGACTCAGCCTGTCCCTTGTGACTAGGAGCTGTGTGGTCACGCTGGTCTCTCACCATCTAGCTGGGTGTGGGGATGGCACAGGATGCTTTTAAAACTCCGTCTATTGTAACACCAGACATTGAAATTATTTTATTATTTATTTAAAAGTTTTTAATATACTGCGAATTGGGCCGGGACCTGACAGTGGAGGCGGTTTACAATACAATTAATGTAGGGGGGGGAAAAAAAAAGCTCCTTTCTTTCCTCCCCCACAGTACTTACAGGGGGATTTCCAGATGGGTAGTTGGGATTGGGAACTGGCATCATACCCTGGAAAGACACACACAGAGAATGAAATGTAGAAGTCACAGCGCTGAGCCCAACTGAAAGTGCAGAGGTTCCCAAACCCTCTCCCAGAGAACAGAGAAGCTGGGACACAAACATTTAAATAGCTGGCCGGTTTCGATAAAAGTACCAGAAGAGGGCTTTTTCCATAGTACTGAAAGCTC
Organism: Rhinatrema bivittatum; assembly: GCF_901001135.1. NCBI lineage: Eukaryota > Metazoa > Chordata > Amphibia > Gymnophiona > Rhinatrematidae > Rhinatrema > Rhinatrema bivittatum. The sequence continues at coordinate 80,150,006 of NC_042625.1, forward strand.
AAGGTCAAGGTGGGAGAGTTATGACATGAACCTGGATGGCAGAAAGTGGAAAAGGAATGTGAAAAAAACCAAAACAAAACCCCAAAACAGTTTTTCAGGGACAGTGGTGGACACCTGGACATCGAGTGGAGGTTTTAGGGAGCAAAAGCAGTGGCAGAATTCAAGCAAGCATGGCAGAGGCACAAGGCAGAGGATGGGGGAAGACCATGGTACAAATACACAGATTGGGTGGGCCGAATGCACAATGAAAGAACTCTTATTGAGCTACTTACAGGCATGCCTGGGTATGAAGGCGTTGGCACCATACCCTGAGAAAAGCAAAAAAGTATTACATTAATCCTGCACATCCTTAAAACATGAAAAGGAAACAAAGTGCTCAGACAGCATCTGCAGGATGTCAGCTTGCAGCCGTTTATTGGTGATGCTTGTGATAAGCCCCGATTGTATGGCGTGATACAGATAATCTGCTTTAACTAGCCAGCCAGCGATAAGGATCATCTGTAGAGATTGCACCCATGCAGCGCAGTGAGGAGCTGTAACATGCCATTGATAAGCTAAGCTTTCTCACATCCCCTGGTGTCCTCGACATACGGTGCCCCATAACACACACAAGCGGGATCTAGCTAATTAGAAAGAAACCCCCGCCTTACATGAGAAGACACGCGCGCCAGACCTGGAAATGTGAACCAGCAATGCCCCTTACTCCTGGTCACCACACAGGATCCAGCCTAGGATTACATCTAATGATATTGAATGGGATATTGATTAACTCAGGTAATAAGTGAATCATAATGGTACAAATTCAGAAGTACTTTGCCGGACAGTTCAGACGTTATATTTGGCACATATCCAGTAGGGATGTGCATTTGTTTCCTCTGAATCGGCAGTCCGTGTGTAACTCGCTCACTTTATAGGAGAGTATGCGTGTATTTTTAATAATGAGATATACTCTCCATTTTCCCGCGTGTCCTATAAAATCGGCGAGGTACACATGTACCACCAATTCGGAGGAAATGAATGCACATCCCTAATATCCATCTAAATTCTAGCTGGATTACATTTCTATCTGACTAAAATTTGGCCAGATAAGTTAGGGGCATTCTGAGGGTGTGACTGGGAGGAGCTGAGTTACCTGGCTAAGTTACCTAGCTATCTCGGATATTCAGTTAGCTGCATAATTTAGCTGGCCAACGAGCTGCCCTAAAGTTAGCCAGTGCGGCTGCACTGTTAAATAGCCGGATAGGTTTATCTGGTTAACTTTGCTATCCAGACTGTGTCCGAGTATGAACCTCAATGGTCCCTTGGGCCTGGAGCACAGAAACCTTAGCTGTCCTGACTCACCTCCAGTTAGTTATTTTAAGAAACCATAAATATTCTCATCTTTAGAAGAGAATCGGGGGTGGCACGCATTTCCAGTCCACTTTGTGCTCTCCCGTCTGGTGACATTATGTTCTGTTTAATGATTCTGAAAGTTCCTCTTCCTTATCCATTATCACTTCCCATTTTGATGGAACTACGTAAGTCAGGCACTGTTTGTCATCAGAAACTCCTTCCCTATTCATACAGTGTGTTCCAGAAATGCAAAAATGTGTGAATACAACATTAACAGCTAAAGAAAGATGTAACAGGAGGGCTTATATCACTGGAGGGTAATGACAAAAATACTTTATGTCCCCAAAATTAAAGGGTTTTGGTCAAAATGAAAGGAGACTCTAGAAGAAGCCTAAATGCCTACTGTTCATCTATCAAGAAGTTTCTTTTTTTTTTCTCTCCCTAAGGAATGAATACCAACAAAACTAAAAACCTAACACTAAACCCAGACTAAAGGTTTTGCACCTCCACCATCTGCTGGAGACAGAGAAAAAAATGTAATACTGACAGACTCTAGGTGGCACCTCAGGGGTATAGGACGGAGTCCGTTAAACTTCTCTGTCTCCATCTGCTGGAGGGGAGGCAAAACCCAGGAGTCTGGACTGATCCGGGTACGTACAGGGAATGTGGTCTTTTTCTGCCATCATTTATTCTGTTAGTTACTGCGTATTACCTCAATCCTGATCTGCAGCCCCCCCCCCCCCCCTCCCAGCTATTCCACTACTGAGACCCCTCCCCCTCTCCACACACTCACAGCCAATGCACCTCACCTTGTCCTGCTATTCCAGTACGAGGAACCTCACGCACAATTCTGCCAACACATCAATACTCTGAACCACAGTTACACTCCCCCCCCCCCCCCACCCCGTGCTATTCCAGTACTGAGACCCCCTCCCATCCACAGCACTGTCAATACACCTCAATCCTGACCTATTCCAGCATGGAGCCCTACACATTACCCTGCCAAGGCACCGCTCACTCCTATCTGATCGGCGCACATAGACCAGGAACTGCAAGAAGCGCTTTGCAGAACTCCTGAGATGGAGGGAAAGGGTCAAGTGACTTACCCCTCCCATGCCACCTTGGAATCCGCCGCCAATGATGTTAACAGACTGAATGGTGACCTCTCCATCCACATGCAGACTCTCCACTCGCTCCAAGGGGATGCGATGGCTGAACTCGTAGAAAGGAGCCCCGTTCACATTCACCTGGGAGGGGAAAGGAAACGTCTTCTAATCAGACAGACTCGGGCAGGCCCTCTTGGTTCCAAAGAAATGAAAGGCTAGGAAGACACTGGGGTGCGAATGTGTTTTAGCAGAGCTATGGAACCTTCGTTTCTCGCTCCATTCCTTGCCATCGTCCAGAACAAACAGAGATGCAATGCAACCTTAATGAATGCATTGTCTTCTTTCCTTTCACAGCATATAACGCTTTCAATAATATACTGGCAGCGGCCTGCATTGTCAAAATATCAGATTAGGGTCAATGGTCAAGACAATCACATAAATAAATAAATAAAAACAGCTGATTTTATCTTAATAAAAAAAAAACCCCACAAACTCAGCTAATCCTAGCAGATAAGGCCAAAGTAGACTAACACCACAAAAGACTGAAGACCCAAGTCTTCACCATTTTTCTACATGGTCTTCACATTGAGGCACACAAAAAAAACCCCAATTTGCATTCTAAAAGACTTAAGGGCCGATGCAATAAGACGCGTGTTTGAGAAGGGCGCTCGAATTGAGCGCCTGCTTTCCTAATGCGCACGCAGCCACATCCCCTGGGCGCCCGATACAGTATTTAAATGAGGGGCTGTGTAAAAAGAAGGACGCGCTGGGGAGAATTGTGCATCCCTAGCACTCAGATGCACCGGGCACACAATATGAGCGCCTGCTTATCCCGCTTCTTCTGGACGATTTTGCTGAGGCTGCTGAAGACGCCTAGAGCTAAGTGCCCCTTGCTCTGTGTGTCTAAGTTGTGCATCCAGAGTTTTTGTTTATTGCTTTTTTTAAATCAAGCCAGTATACATTTATTTTTCAACCCTGCAAGCAGTAAATTTGTGTCACAAAGATTCGGGGTAGGAGGAACCAGAGAGGACTATTTTTTAAATTTCTCCCGAGCCCCTGACTCAAGGATTGACTTTACGCCATCTTGGAGCTGGAGTTAAATTTGCTATGTTAAAAAGTGTGTGTTGGGCACACTTCAGGGGGTAATAGCTAATAGCCTCATCTACATGGAATTTACACGTGAAGAGTGCTATCGCCTATGCATTTGTCTGGGACACGTTTTGGACGCGCTAATCTCCTCATTGCATTGGGTGCCGGTCTAGCCCGTAAACCTGTGCGCTAGGCTGCTGGGTGTACTTTATTGCATTGGCCCATCAGCATCCGTGGAACAAGAACATTTCCAGGGCTCTAAGCAAAGCTTTTGGAGACGTTTGCCTTCCACACACGCCCCAGCGTGGAATGTGTAAGAACTGGAGTTGAGGGCACCTCTGAGGTTTCAGGAGGAGAGGAAAAGTCTTCCCTTCCCGGGTCCTCTTCCCCTTCTATCCCCTCCTGCCTGTGCCGCATCCCCCCTTCCCCAGTCTCTTCCTCCCACCCAGTCCTTATCTAGCCTTCCCCTCACCTGCCTAGTCTCAGACCACACAAAGGGAACCTGAAACAGAGCTGCTGACCAGGGTCAGGACCCTGGGACATTCAGCGGTGGTGGACAGCGCATGAACCTGTGCAGGGGAGGCAAGCTACAGCCGGGCCCGTGAGCATGCACGAGCATACAGGCCCCGTGCTGGCTCGCTCTTTCTTTCCCTTACCGCTGCTGCTGAAAGATGTCTGCGTGGTGCTGACCCTGATCAGCAGCTCCTAAGCGGAAAGATCACCAGGTCCCCCCCTGCACCGCAGGAGCTGCTTGGGTTGAATTTACGCCCGAGCCGGGGTCCGAGCCCAGGGTCCCGCCTCATTATCAGCACACAGCCCTTTGCCACTGGGCCAACCAACCAAACTGTCTCTCCTCACCCTGCCCCCTGCCTTTACCTGATAGAAGTTACTATTAATGAGGAAGACGAGTTCAAAATGCTCTCCTTTCTGAAAAGGCATATCTTTCTTCTGTTCTTCTGAGCACCAGGAGCCCCCTTCAAAACTGTTGAACACCACCTTGTCACGTCCATCGAAACGAGGGTTAAAATGGAATGCGATGTCAGCTCCATCGTACTGTCCACAAGCAAAATTCACGTGAAATCTGCAAAAAAAAAAAAAATAAAATAAAGAGGAAAGATGGAGACATGGGTGGGCACATTTACCAGGAGGCTGTGCTCTGGCTCATCACAGTAACCTTTCCCCAATAAGCGGTCAAGCCGACAGCACACGGGACCTGCTGCCTTCCATCTATTTGTAATGCATTCTAGGACGCGCAGCCCGGTGACTACATTTGCAGAATCGGGACCAGAAATGCCAGAAGGCTTCGAGATGGAAAATTTAAAGTGAAAGGCAACACCAAGCAGCAGAGCAAGCAGAAAGCCAGGGGCCTCCTGGTGAGTGCAATCGGCTGAGAACCAGGGAAACGACTTCCCTCACTGCCACTGCTTGTGACTTTGAGCAATTCACCTTATTTCACGTTGCCTGCCTTGGGTTCCCATTCAGAATGTAAGCTCTTTGGGGAAGGAACTTGCTCTGCCTGAATTCTAATAAAGTTGTTAGGCTGCCTTGAGCAACACTAAGAAAGATGAATTTAAAAATATTATTATACCCCGGAATCCAGTGATAGTAATGGCAAAATACATGAGACACTGGTTTTAAAAAGATGGTGGGACCTACTTTTCAGTTTCAAAATAAATCAGAGGGTTTATTTAAAATAATAAATGCATTTTTGTTGGTCAAAAAGTGAATCCTACGAAACTGGTTAGTGGATAAACCTCCTTCCTTTACTGATTAGTACAATTGCATGGTGGATGCCATCAACATTGGAATACCATACCACTTTCCTTAGAACGTCGAAAGACTATGCTACTTTCTGGCAAATTTGGAGGACCTGAAGAACCTTCTAAATAGGAACCATCTTTCCAATACAGTAGGAACAATGTTGCCCAAGAGTATTTTCTTTTTCAACATTGAGGTAAATTGGGTCTTACCTGCTAATTTTCGTTCCTGGAATACCACAGATCAGGTCCAGAGAAATGAGAGAAGTGGGTTTTGCATCCCTACTAGCAGGCGGGGCAGAGAATGAAAACTTCTCAGGCACTGCTACTTAACTGACAGTGCCACCTGCAGTCCCTCAGTATTGACCTGTACCCAAGCCAAGATGTCTACACCCCCAAACCCAAATGATTTCCATCTGGGGTGAGCAGAGAATCAGAGTTGGAGCCCCCCACAAACCTGGAACCCCAACAAGGGCAATGAAAACTTCCAACCCTACCTGTTTAACATATATTCAGTCTTTGCAAATACAGCATTATCAGCATCCAGTAGCGGGGAAGGTCTTTCAAAAATCAAAAGGGATGAGCCTCTGGACTGATCTGTGGTATTTCAGGAATGAAAATTAGCAGGTAAGAACTAATTTTTCCTTTCCTGTTCATATCCCAGATCAGTCCAGACAAATGAGATGTACCCAAGCCCCCCTACACTGGGCAGGAATCTGAAAGACCTGCTTGTAACACACTTTCTCCCAACGTCTCTTCTTCTGATGCCAGAACATCCAGGCGGTAACATTTGTTAAAAGTGTGCAGGGAAGACCATGAAACCGCCTGACAAATCTCCTGTGGAGATACCAGCTTACAATCCGCCCAGGACGCTGCCTGCGTCCTAATAGAATGTGCCTTCAAGCCCTCTGGAACAGATCGACCCTTACAGAGACAGGCCGAAAAAAACTGCTTCCTTCAACCATCTCGCAATCGCGCTCTTAGAAGCTTTACATCGTTTCTTTGCTCCACTGAACAAAACAAAAAGATGATCCGACCTCAGAAAATCATTGGTGACCTTAAGATGTTGCAACAGAGTCTGACAAACATCCAATAAGAGAAGCTCCTTCATACGCACTGATACCCTGTTGTCCAAAATCCGTAGGAAAGGATCTCTGCATGATAAGGCCTGAGCTCCGAAATCTGCCTAGCCGAACAAATCACAAGAAGGAGAGATCCTTTAAAGCCGCCCCTCTACTTTACCTGAGGGATGGCCCACGAAGGAACCTAACCTAACACATCAAAGAGCTCCCACAAAATCTGTCGTGCTCTCTCTTCTCCTTCATTTATTTTATTTTACTTTCTAAACTCCAGATTGCAGGTTTCCACCTCTACCATCTGCTGGAGACAGAGAAATATTGAAGAACTGCAGGTAGCACTCTCGGTTAAGTAGCTTGAAAAGTTTTTATTCTCTGCCTCCATCTGCCGGTAGGGATGCAAAACCCACTTGTCTGGCCTGATCTGGGGGTATGAACAGGAACTGTGTGTATGTGTGTGCCTGTTCTCAGGCCTGATGGTTACTTCAGGCTATACCTACTGTTAAAAGAGGGGCTTCCCCTCTATCTAATTACAGAATGAATACCAGCTTCAGACGGTAATAAAGAAAGAGGTTTATTAATACAGATAAGTAAGTAGAGGAAGGCGGAGAATTCATCTAGGAGCAGAAAAATACAGAGAAAAAATAGTACAAACAAAGGTGTACAAAGTCTGTTTAAAATCTGCTCAGAGTTCTTAACGTGTGCATCAGCTTATAAAGGGTCTGGGGTCTGCTATTATCAGTCATCTGCATAATCCACACCCATTACCTTTAATAACCAATCAATATATGTTTTAACATGTGTACAGCAGTTTGCTCTTACTATAGGCCACATTGGAACATTCTCCAAGTAATGTCGGATAGGATAGCTTTGCCAGTCTGCTCTCAGGTTTGTAGTTTAGGTTTTCTCTGGGACTCATCTTTCTCCTTTTCTTGAACAACTAGGGTTTGCTTTTTTGATCCAGGCATTTGCGTTCCTCACTTTTGATTACTGGAATTCTTTGTTAAAAGAGTTACCAGAAAGAATCTAGTAAGATGTTTACAATTGAATCAAAATATGGTGGCATAGTTTTTGAGAAGGGTCAGCTGTGGGGGAGAGGATATCACTTGTTTTCTGTACTCTGCACTGGTTGTTGATTGAGGCTCAGCTGAAATCTAAAGTTCTGGTGATAGCGTTTAACGTAGTACATGGCCTGCCTCCTGCCTATATATTAGCTCTCAGCTGATTCCGTGTAAGCCAGTTCATTCTTTCAGCTCCTCAAATGATAGATTATTAGTTATACCCCTATTATGTGAGATAAGTTTAACATGTACTAATCAGAGAGCCTTTTTTCTTTAAAGCATATTTTGCGCCATTCATTTTACTTCTGATTTTCCAGTATTTAGAAGGCAGGTGAAGTCCTAGTTATTGCACCAGGCTTGTATATTATTCTACTCTAAGGGTAGAATTTCTATTTCTGCAATCATTTTATGAGATAGGCCCTAGGCTGTTATTAATGAAATCTTTTTTAAAAGAAGGTTAAAAAGGGGGAAAAAAAGGAAATTTTTCCTCATTATGTGTTGAATTTATTTTACTTTATACATTAGTCATGTTTTAATTTTATTAAATAGTGTTAAGTGTGTGGTATTTTGTATGTAATTGTGTTATGTGCTGCATTGTACCTTTTATGTTATTTTTGTACACTGCTTAGGGCATTTTAGACAGAAAATTTATAAATCAAACTGGATTAGATGATACTTACCAAAGAAGATTTTAGGTAAGAAGTGGGAGGGATTTTACAAATATGTTGCTCTAATATTTTGTCACAAAGCATATCTAGCATTACAATCCTACCCAGTCCTGGAGAGCCCTAACAGAAGAAAAAGAGACACAGTGCCTGTGCAAGGTGTTGCATATAGGGAAAAATAACCCTTGCTGTAGTTACACGATGTTAGGTTCCATATTAGGAGCTACCACCCAGGAAAAAGATCTAGGCATCATAGTGGATAATACTTTAAAATTGTCGGCTCGGTGTGCTGCAGCAGTCAAAAGAGCAAATAGAATGTTAGGAATTATTAGGAAGGGAATGGTTAATAGAACAGAAAATGTCATAATGCCTCTGTATCGCTCCATGGTGAGACCGCACCTTGAATACTGTGTTCAATTCTGGTTGCTGCATCTCAAAAAAAGATATAATTGCGATGGAGAAGGTACAGAGAAGGGCAACCAAAATGATAAAGGGGATGGAACAGCTCCCCTATGAGGAAAGGCTGAAGAGGTTAGGGCTGTTCAGCTTGGAGAAGAGACGGCTGAGGGGGGATATGATAGAGGTCTTTAAGATCATGAGAGGTCTTGAACGAGTAGATGTGACTCGGTTATTTACACTTTCGAATAATAGAAGGACTAGGGGGCATTCCATGAAGTTAGCAAGTAGCACATTTAAGACTAATCAGAGAAAATTCTTTTTCACTCAACGCACAATAAAACTCTGGAATTTGTTGCCAGAGGATGTGGTTAGTGCAGTTAGTGTAGCTGGGTTCAAAAAATGTTTGGATAAGTTCTTGGAGAAGAAGTCCATTCATGGCTATTAATCAAGTTTACTTAGGGAATAGCCACTGCTATTAATTGCATCAGTAGCATGGGTTCTTCTTAGTGTTTGGGTAATTGCCAGGTTCTTGTGGCCTGATTTTGGCCTCTGTTGGAAACAGGATGCTGGGCTTGATGGACCCTTGGTCTGACCCAGCATGGCAATTTCTTATGTTCTTATGATGGTGACAAAGGAGGAGACCTAAAAAACTGCCGCGGTGTCTTTAGTTGCTGTACTGAGCCTGGAGACAGGAATTTAGAAAGAAGGGTGTATAGTTGCTATGGAGAGATGACCATTTCCTTTTGGTATGAAACATTCACTGTGCTAGACGAAACTGTAAATGGTTACAAAACATCTAGGAGAAAACAGCCTCAGGCCGAGGTGGAAGGTCGGGTGGAGGAGGGCTGTTCTTGCATAGAAAAACTGCATCAAGTTGAAAATGTTCTCGGGGCTGACATGACCCACTATGCAAACTGTGTATTTGCATGGGGCAGCAACTCTGGGGGGGGGGCAGATAGCAGCACACAGCCAAGCCAAAAGGGCTTTATCCTGCCACACCCACTGTAGCTCCTCCGATCGCCGAGGCCACTGCTGCTGCTGCCTTAGAATGTGCTGGCCTTCTGCTGCTTTCCTATTATCACCTCGCAGGCTCCCTAATACTTCTACTGCGCTTCCATTTTTTGGCTGGACTACGTGGAGGCTGTGTGCTTCTGTCTGAATCTTCTGTTCTAGAGTTCCTGGCATTTTGGAAGGGGAGCCCTCCCACCTCCCTGTGGTTGTGGGCACACGGGGGCAGGCACCACGAAGTCATGCACACTGGGTTTGCACAGCAGGAGCAGTGAGAGAGATGTGGCTATCTGCGCTCCTGCTCCTATTTTTGCCCCACTTTGTGCAGGGCACTGAGAGTGCACGAGCCCCTGCTGCCAGATATCTACACTGAATGGTTGGCTGGAGCTGCTTCTCTTTCTATGTGGCCCGAGCCTGGGAAGTGTACAGTGACACTTCCCCAGTCTGTACATCACCCTTTCTGCTTTCACAGGTGGGAAGGACATGGTTTCTGAAATATATTTATATTATGTGTGTGTGTAGGAGGGGCATGAAGGGGGAAGCACAGTGAACATTTGCACCAGGCAGTAAAACAAGTAGCATCAGCCCTGAACATCCTACAGAATCGTAAGTTGTTCTTACCTCTTCATATGTTTTGGAACAGTGCCCTGAATATACACAGACATCCCAGGCCGCAGCCCGCCATAGATTGGGTTACTGAAAGGGATGGGCTGAAAGTGAGAGAGCGAGAGTGTTAGGGGCAGATGTACAAATGGCTTTTTCCTATCTTGTGTCTGTGGGAAGAATGCTTTGCACATCTGGTTGTAATGTGAGAACATATACCCCATGCATCCAGCCTTTGTGTGGGTCTTAAAGTGCTGTACTTGGAAAAGCACACACGGATTCCATTTGTAAGGCAGTATACATCTCACATTTCTATTATTATACACTCGCACAATCAAAACTTCTCATATTTCTAAGACTCTACAATGTTACAAAACTGTCCCTGCTCCTTTCCTCCCTCTACCCCATGCACTGAGGTTGTGCCAAAGAATCTGCATCTTGCTCTTCTCTATCGGCCAACTTCTTCACCCTTTGCTTTCCATGACTTCCGAAAACTATTCAAAGGATTTAATTATTTACATTTGTAAGAAGCAAATTTAATAAATGCACAATATCTCAATCTGCAACTACTACATTTGCTGGTTTGTTTTTTTTTTTTTTTAATGTAAGCTATATCATGGATCACCCCCAAAATCAATTCTTGGAGAAGACCTCAGCATTAGAAAACCCAGAAGATTGACAATGGGTTCCCCCCCCCTGCCACTGGCCTGATCAAGCTGGGAGTTGAATTCGTTCATAAGCAGCCCCTGGGCAGTTCATACTCACTGGATTATAGACAGGCTGGTATCCCGGTGCTGGAACATAGGTCATGCTTGATCAGTGGTAAGGCAGCAAGGGAAAAGCCTGCTGAGGAGTGCAGGCTCCTTATATCTGCTTCTTATCTTGCCACCCAGCTGACCTCTCACCCTCTTCACCCGATCCCTGAAAATCTCCTGCCTTACTTTCAAATCTCCACCCTTCCTTTAGAATTTCATTTTAGGAGATGCTTTTGAAAGGTTCATTATTTGGAGAGGGCTAAGGGGTGTACAAATGTATCCCCCCCCCCACCTGGGAAAACTTACTGGTTAACCCCATTCTATAAACTAAAACCACATCCTAATCAGACCCTTCCACCCCTACCGCTTTTCTTCTGGCTTAAGATAAACTCTGGGGGATGCTGCATCCCCTTAAAAGTCCAAATCCCATTGAAAGAAATGCCACCCACTTGAGACTGCAGTCGAGTGGGATGCAGGAGAAAACAGCAACATAAGTGTTTTTCTGTGTTCAGGATTGCATATAAAAAACTTTAATTTGCAATCGAGTTAAGATGCAGCAAATGGCTTCTGGCTTTAGCTTCTTCTGCCTTCCCTACTGTGTTATGGAGTGCACCTTTTGATGCAATAAGCACAAATAAATACATTTAAGAACTTAGCAGAAAAGAGGGGAGCTGAGGCTACAGGTTTCTTGTTTTATTTGTTTGTTGAGTTTTATATACTGTCATTCGGTGAAGCCATCATAATGGTTTACAAGATTTAAACTGTAATTCTCTTTAACAATTGTGAAAAATAGGTATATGTATAACAGGATGGATATTAAACAGAGGTTAAACACTTTTCTGGTCCAGGAAAGAGTCATTTTGAGAGAGGAGGGGTTGGTGCTGGATGGAAACAATTTCTTTTGTGGATTTGGTTGAAAGTTCGATTGGGTGTTAGGATGATCAGAAGTATGAATGTCAATGTAGACTGCGAAACAGCCATGTTTTTAGGGTTTCTAGAGGACATTTAATGAGGGGCGTGCAAGTCACCCTTCTCTGAAGCCTCCTGAATCCCCCTCACCCTGGAAAAAAGTGTGCAAAATGCTGGGGTTTTTTTTCTTTCAGGCACGTTATTTGTATGTTGGGAAAGCTGCTGTTTGCCCAGAAGGGAGAGGTGCTAGGGCTCCACGGAGTGGAAAGGTCCAAGGTACAAGGCGCCAGCTCTGCAAATAAATCTTATCTCAGGCTTTTGTCATTCAGCACGCTAGCGTGGGCGCGGTCCATGGAATCCCTCAGCCAAGACATCTTTCAGTTAAGGGCCAGCTTTATGTTTGGGGGTGAAAAAAAAAGGGGGTAAAAAGCTGGCAAGGAGGTTTGCTTGCATGGTTTTGAAAGCGTACATGGTCTGTTCAAGGCGTTATAAATTTATAATTTACTTTAATTTAAAAAAGGGAAAAAAAATTCCCAAGGCAAAAGTAATGCAACAGAAAGGTGGATCTTTCAAGCAAGTCTTAAGTTTATCATTTTCGGGCAAAAGTCCCATAACATTTTTCCCTCATAAGGTTTGGCTTATGCAATTTTTTTTTTCAGTGGATTGTTTTGCCTCCCTTCCTGATGCTGCAGGAAATGGAGTCGCTGGGCAGAAGATGTGCCATGAGTGCCCATGGAAACTTTTTGGGCAAGGGATGGGAGAGGCAGAACAATGGGAAAAAAAAAAAAAAAAGTCAGCACCAAGACAAAAACAGAGAAATAGTTACAGACACAGTTAAAGGGCAATATCCAAGCCACCTACATTGTTGCAAGGCCCATAGGCACTTTTTAGCCAGTCTTTGCATCAACTTTCAAAGGAAAAGCAGGTGAGGAGTTTCCCTTTGAAAATTGCCAAGGACACTTGTGCCTGCTTTGTGCGCAGGTAGAAGTTTGCTGGGAAAGCAGCCACACAGATATGAAAATACGACGTGACCTCATATTTTACTTCCCCCGCCCTAAGTATGCACCCCCCGGGTATGCCTCCTTTCAAAATGGCGACAAGCATAGGCATATTTCCACCAGCACTGTGGACGGCTATTTTCAGACAGTTGATTTATGCCAGTAAACACTTTTTACTCACAGAGCTCACTTTGAAAATTACCCCCCACCCCATCATTAAAATCTAGTGGCAGGGATTTTCCTAGCTGAACAAATGGCCACCAGAAAATAGACCTTAAGAGTCAAATCTTTAAGCGTCGCTCTCCGAGAGATTCAAAAGGTGCCTCACACAAACCTCTAGAGAACGAGATTAAGATTCCAAGATGGACAAACTCTCCCCACCAGCAGGTGCAAATTCTTAGCCCCCCCCCCCGCAGAAATCAGCCAGAGAATACATTCTTGAGCCTCCTGAGCCACTGCCTGACTCTTGGTTCCTCTCTGCCGATTGATGTAGGCCACCGTTATCACGTTGTCTGATAGTCAAAGATTGGTCGGTGAAGGGTTCTAATGGCAGAAAGGCCAGTAATGCTAAACACACTGTCCTGGTCTCTAACCGACTGATAAAATAGAAAGCCTCCATTGCGGACCAACAGCCTTGTATGGACTGTTGCTGACACACCATCCCCCAACCAGATAGACTGGCAATCCAGGATCTCCAACTTGACACTCCGAGTGAGACTGGGACTTGGAAGCCACCATGACAAGACTGTCCCTGCCAACACCCTCGAGTGGCAAACGAAGGTGAAACTCCTCTGAGAGTGGGTTCCAATGAGACAAAAGAGCTCTCTGCAAAGGCCTCATATGAGCGAATGCCCACGGCACCAATTCCAGGGTTGAAGCCATCAAACCCAGAACCTGCAAATAATCCCAGACTCTGGGCATCGACAACCCCAACAACCTACTAACTTGGCCCTGAAGCTTCAGAACCCACTCCTCCGTGAAAAACACCTTGCCCCCAGATACTCCAGGGTCTGCGAGGGAACCAAGTGACTCGAGAGTGTGCATCACTTTCTCAACCAACTGACAATAAAGGTCCTCAGACTTTGCCCTTATAAGCCAGTCCTCTAGTTAGGGATGCACCAGAACTTCCTGGTGCAACGCCGCTGCTATCACCACCATCACTGTGGCTAACCCAAAGGGAAGAGCCTGAAACTGAAAATGCTGTCCAAGAACCATGAATTGCAGAAAGCTCTGATGATCTGGGCGAATGGATATGTGCAGATACGCCTCTGTCAAGTCCAAAGAAGCCAGGAACGTGCTCTTGCAGACTGCCCCCATCACCGACCTCAGGGATTCCATCCGGAAATGCGGCACTTTGGGCACCATATTTACATTTCTTAAATCTAGGATTGGACGAAAAGTCCCTTCCTTCTTTGCAAAGATGAAGTAAATGAAATACTGCTCCTAGCTTCCACAACCGGTCCATTGTCTCCCGAACAGCCAGTTGCTTATCTATGGGACTGTAAGGGGAAACCAGAAACAAATCCTGGATGGGTCAAGCAAATTCTAATGCGTAGCTGTCTCTTACTGAGGACCCACTGATCCTTGGTAATTTTGGCCACTCCCCATAAAACCACACTAAGAGACCTCCTACAACAGGAACGATGGCATTGACCAGCCTCACCTCATTGCAAAAAGACTTAGTTCCAACTGCGCTACCACGTGAGGTGTCCCAGAATGGTCAACGGCCTCCCCGAAAGAACTGACCCCAAGACTGGCCACAGCTCAAATTGCCTCTGTGGACCCGCTGCTCCTTTTGCCAAGCAAGACCTTCTAGTATTCTGAAAGAGAGTCTGAAAAAATCTCTTGCCCTTAGGCTTATCTTCAGGCAATTTGTGAACCTTAATTTTGCCCAAATTCTTCATCAATTCCTCCAGGTCCTCTCCAAACAAGACCCTTGAAAGGCAGAGACCCCAACTGAGGCTTGGATGACACATCTGCCAACCAATTACGCAACCATAATAACCTTCTGGCTGACACGGCTGATACCATAACCTTAAAGGAGGTCCTCACCAGAGCATCAGTCTCTTAAGCCACAGCTGCCTCTAAACGCTCAGCCTTAAATGCTTCCTCTCCAAGCTTTGCCTTTGCATCCTGAAGATGCTGCATCCAACAGAGACATGCTCTCTGCATAAAACTGGAACAAATGGCAGCACAAAATCTCAAATCAGACACCTCAAAAGTTCTCTTGAGCTGCACCTCCAGCTTCTAATCCTGAACATCCTTCAATGCCATGGACTTTGCAATTGGAATGGTTGTTTTCTTGGTAATAGCTGAAACCACTGCATCAACCTTAGGGAGGGAAAGCAGGTCCAATGTCTGCTCCAGCAAAGGGAAATGTTTCGCCATAGCCCTCCTTACCCGTAAACCAGCTTCAGGAGTCCCCCACTCCCGATCCACCAGCTTATTCACATTGATAAAGAAAGGCCTTCACTGGGCCCCGCAGCCCATCCAGGACCGGATCAGCTCCTTCCAGATCAGAGTCTTCCTGCGGGACCTTGACCTTGAGCTCCTCTAGAACCTGATGAATCAACGGCCCAAGCTCCTCCTTATGAAACAGCCGACCCATCTTATGGTCATCTCCCTCAGAAACCAGGATCTCCTCCGGATCATCCCTTGGATCCACACCAACTGCATCCGTTTCCACCGACAGGTCGTGCGCTGGGGGCGCTCCAAGTGTCCTTGGAGTCATCCAAACTATCAGCCGGGACCCTCAGAGACAGAACTGGATCCAACAAACGCTGGACCACTGCAGGCCACTTCCTTTGTGACTGTCCACATTTGGAACCCAAATCCAAACCCTCGGAAATCTGGGCCCGGGTCCCCAGACTAGAAGCTGCCACCTCCTGAGCCAAATAGGTCTCATGTGAGGGACAACACAAAATCCAAAGAAAACGATCTTGAGGCGCCAGCCATGGGCTGAGAAGGACCAGGAATAGACAAAAGAGGATTACCATCTTGCTCTGCACCCTCCTGCTCCTCTCCAGAGCCTGAACAGGCTGGGGGAAGCCTCAGAGGGAAATCCCCCTCCCCCTCCAGCGGCGTGGCCTGAGCCGCGTGAGCCCTCAAAATGACTATTGTTCCCGTATAGAGGGGAAACAGGTCCTCCAGCCGGCACGAATTCTGCGGCGCTGGAGGAACAGAAACGGGCGACAGCCTCCTCCTTTTCGCAGAACCCAGAGAATCCGACGGCCCCTGCCCCTCACTGCCGGTGGAATAAGCAGCGCATAACCCAACGTGGTTAAGTCGTGATTGCACAGAGCTGCACGTGTGGCAAACTGAGCTGTGTACCTTCTCTGATTGACAGCGGGAAGCTTACCTTGTCCTGGTCTCCTAACTGCAGGTTTTGCACCATCCACCATCTGCTGGAGACCGAGAAATACTGAGAAACTGCAAGTGGCACCGGGGATTATGAAGCAGTGTCAGTGAAACACTCTCTGTCTCTATCTGCCAGCAGGGCTGCAAAACCCAGGAGTCTGGACTGATCCAGGTACGTACAGGGAACACGAGATTTAGGACAAATAGGAACAAGACAAAACCAGAAAATCATGTGCTGCAAATCAGAATCATGGCTGTGATTGTAATGAAAGTCCATCATTCTAACCCATGACGGCACTGCCCAGTTAGCCTAGGCACCCCCACTCTCAGCAAGGATGCAACAGCAGCCCAAGGTCCTATCTCACTGGTGAAGTCATGCCAGCACCAGGTGCCAATTCTCAGCAGACCAGGATTCCCCCCTCAGCAGCACCAAGTCAGCCTCTCTTATCTGTTTAAGGCTGGAGCTTCCATCTTTATGAATGGTGTTATTAGCCGGAGCCTGATTTACCAAGCTTATTTCCCACCGACAGAGAATGGGAGAAGAATCTAAGCAAATCAGGCCTCATGTGCACAGTCCTTCTATATATTAGATCCTTTCCTCAAAGGAATGCAGCGTCTTGGGAGTTTAATTCTCGTGGCTGGCTATGTGCATAATAGATCTGTTGTATTTGAACATGGGAGTTTTGGTTGGACTGGAGACTAAAGGAGGCGGGGTGGGATGGGATGGAATGGGGAGCGTTCTGTTTACTCTGACCAAAGTAGTGCAGGAAACGCCTCAATTTCATTTATCTTGTGATAACAGCCCAAATGCGCGTACATGGTAAAGACAAAAAGTAATTCTAGAACACATGCGTTTTTCATGGCAGTTCAGGGAGAACATCACTTGTCAGTTTACCAAGGAGGCCCACGGCTGAAGCCAAATTCAGCAGGCACCTGGCAAGAGGCCCGCCCTCACCTGAAGCAAGGTCTGTGTGTCTGTGAGGACTCTCTTGCTCGTCTTCGATCCCTTCCTCTTTAAATCAGAATGTTATTTGCTTAGCTGCTTTTATGAGACTCAACTTGGTAACAGATTGCTGCCATAATTCGCTCAGGGGAAAAAATAAATGCTCTCAGGAGCGACCTACTGCCCACACCTTGGAAACACATGCTAGGAGGCGCGTGAAGAAATGGGTGAGGTTCTTACAACCAATGTTCATGCGTGTGTACGGCCGCGCAATGTGCTTCCAGTAGCTACACCTTGCTGTGCAGGACCTGGCCAGAGGGGCATGGAGATCCTGTCCCGCAGCAGCCAGCCACTGTCTTGTCTGTGAGCAACTTCAAAATGCACGTGCAAAACAAAGGAAGTGCTGGCCCAGGTTTGATGTTGATGTTGCTTGCAGTGTTGGCACAGAAGAAAGGGTTACTGCAGGACCGGCTTTCTGTACTCAGCCGCTGAAGAGTGGATTCCTGGGAAACTGGGGGACACAAGAGACAGGCTGGAGAACATGCTGGAAAGGGAGAGGGCAATTAGTGGTGGGGGAGGGGGGGGATGGGTGGAGATGATGCTAGGGGAGAGATGAAGAAAAGGGGCGTGGCTGTAGCAGATGCTGGAGAACAGAGAAATAATTAAGGCTTGGTAGAAGCAAAGTGTTAAGAATGGGAAATGAGGCATGGGAGGCAGACAGAGGAAGGAGAAGAGTAGGATAGGGAAAAAGGAAGCAGGTGACAAATGAAAGATGTGAATAAAGTGAGGGAGGAGTGAGAAGAGGAGAGAAGGAAGGTAAGAAAAAGATGGAACTCGGGACCTAGGTGGTGGCACTACAGTAGAAATAGCTCAGCAGTAAAGGGAAGGATGTTTCAAACAGCACAAGACGGGGGTAGACTTTTCCCCTCCCATCCTCCTGCTCACGTGCAAAAGTTATATGCACAACAGCAGTGCACGCTCTCACAAGCCTCAGAACAAATGCGAGGGAAGACTGCAGACACCCACCTCCTGTTCTTCTCCCACAAATGGTGATGCCCCCAAAATACACTGACAATTTTTATATTCTAGTATATCAAAGGGCTTTTATTGAGCAGTCACAAATCAGGTTAGGAAAATAACAGATCACTTGTGAAGCGGTCGAGGATAAGGCAATCCAGGACAGGTATTACATCTTAACCTCTTCTAATGCTTTAAAAAAAATTAAATCGCCAGACCTGCATCATTGGCTGCGACCCTTCCACCACTGGCCCTGAACTTCTTGGGTGGCTGGAGTCGAGGATAAAAGTGACATTAAACCGCTAAATGGAAGACAGTATCGTTTCTAGGCCAAAAGCTTCTGTGCCTGGGGGGCTAGAGCTTGGAATACTGCACGTCCTTGGTGCTCTTTTTCTCCATCGCTGCCTGTGCGGATTTTAAGATGTCTTCTGTCTGCAGCATGCTCATGTTCCAGGTCGCCTGGAGGGAGCACATCCATTATACAGTCATCATCATATCCTGAATATTAAAACAATCTTAGCCCTGCACACAGATATTTCCTCTCCCCTTCCAGATAGTATATAAATACCAGCCCTTCCCCGGGTACAGTACAGATATAGTAAGATAAGACATCCCTCTTAGTTATAAGAAAGAGCCTCAGTGCTGCAGAATACGGAGCTGTATTCTGTATCTGTGCAGGCTACAAGGAGCTAGGAGATTTCAGGAAGGTGTTTAGGGAGTAGGGACAAGGTCTCTACCATTTCACCCATTTTGCCTTTTCCACGGTTAAAGTTTGTGGTTGCCAAGGCTGGCAGACCAGGCCACAGCAGGAGTAACCTCCATGCTGATGACAGCTTTATGATAGCTGGCATAGGAAACAAGGCAGCTTTTTTTGCTTTTTCAAACTTTACACAGCATTGTACTGAGGAGGGAGGGGGGTCTGGATTTGAAATCAGCAGCTTTTCAACTGCACGCAGGAAGAGCAGCTGGGAGAATGGACGTTTAGCTGCGCTGCTCATGCAATTATCTGCAAACATGTTCTTTAATCTTCTACGAGCTGCTCTCGTTTACACTCTTATGTTTATTGATTTTTATCTTTTTATTGTACATCATCTTGGTTCCTCAGAATAGAAAATACAATTAATCAAATAAACTAAATTAAGTCAAATTGTCAGCATACTGCACCGTTCACTATATTGCCATTTCCTTTAAACTGGGAATCCGATATACCAGCACCTTGAGCAAAAACCCAAGGGTAGGGGGTGCTCATAGTTGTAATAGTCCTGTACTGCAAATCTCATGAACTTCTTAACTGAGATGTTAATTAACACTACAGCTTGTAGTTCAGTTTTTCTAATACCAATTGCAATAATTAAGTTTTGAGCACTTCACCTCGTTTTTTTTCATCCCAAATTCTAATTCTGAGTGTGCATTTTATTCAGTACAGTCACTAGATTGGGGTAAACTAGATTGTAGTTGTCAAGTTACTCCACTTAAGAAGACACTTTAAAGCCGGTTCCATGGATAAATATTTATTTGCATTTATAACCTGTTTTTTACTTCTGTAAACTGGCCAGTGGGTAATTACCCACTCGTTAAACGCTATTTTAAGTGGTTAACATAGGCAAGCCTGTTTACACAGTGCTAACACACGTAACCTAGTTTGTAATAATTTTGGTGATATTCAAAATTACCCAGAAACTTTAGACCTCCTATTGAGTGTGCTTAAAAGCATGGGTGTTATCAAACAATGCACATACTCTGCTGCACTGAGGGTGGGCAGTTTTTGGAGGCCTGATATACTTGGGCAAAACTCTTTTTACCAGCTTTGAAAATTGCCCTATAAAAAGGATTGACTCAATCAGTTTTCTGTCTTTGTTTCAGAAACGTCAGTTTTCAGCAGGACTTACATGCACAAGCCTGGCACTGAATATTCTCAGATAACGGTAAGCGTGTAGCTTTATCCATGTCTAGGCAGGACGGTTATTTGGCCCCCACCTTACTTGTGCACGTAACTTCAGCCGGAGAGCACTTAATGTGCGCACTCGCTGGCCAAAGTTTAGCCCCACACCTGAAACATCTCCACTGATGCCTCTTTGTGTAGACAAAATTTATACAGTTGGCAGGGGTGAGGGGGGCGGTGCTAAAATTACAAAACCTGGCTTTTGTGTGCATAACACGAAAAACAAAGAGTGCACAAATGCTTTGACTATAAACCAAATATCATTAGCTTCTGGAGTTAACCTGTGATAATTGCCTAAACTCAATGTGATTCACTCCTCTTGCAGTGTCATATAAATAAAAGGCCGAGACCCTGATTTACACCTCTGATATTACAGCAGAGGGGTCCTGTGGGGTCCTGTGGGGAAACTGGGAGGAACCAGTAAAGTTTCCCGTTTAGATCCAGGATCAGCTGGGGATGTCAAGTGCATCTTGACCCCTGGTTGTGCCTGTCAAACAGGATCCCAATTTATAAAAGCAAAAGTAAAAAGACAATGCAAACCTATCTGAGGACAAACTGGCTGGTGGAAAAGTTTCCAGGAACAATGCCACCATTGAGAGCAGTCACAGCTGGGTGAACTCAAGCACAATGGGATAGGTTTCCTGTCCCAGGTCAATGAGTTAGAGCGGAATGCAAGACTCAAAATCAACTTTCTGGTTTTCTCCAAAAGGATTCAACTACCCACCATGTATCTTAGACCTTCTTGCACAGAGTGATCTCGGGAATACACCAAGTTTATTTTTGTCCCCTGAACAGCCACCGGGCTCTTGCCAGCAATTTCAGATGCCAATTCCATGGCACCCTGAAGCATGGACTCCTTATCTGGAAACACACGACTGAGCAAGAATGAAAGAACAGATCAAATTATATGCAAGGGATAAACACATGCCAAAGCCAGGCCCCTGAAAATCAAAGACACAGACATACAAAGAGAGGAGAGAAAGACGGGGGCGAAAGAGACAAAAGACAGATAGGTAGAGCGAGAAGGGGAGAGGGGAAGACAGGTGAAGATGGGGAGAAAGACATACAAATACACAAAACCTCACAATATTTCTGCTCTGATGGCAGATCAATGAATAATTTTACATTGAACAATATACAAAATTCACATTTCTGACTTACATTTAATAAAGAAAAACAAAGAAAAGAATATTTCAGGGATTTCACCATTTGACAAGATGAAAAGTTACAAACAGCAATGTGACCGCTGAAGGTACTGAATATACCTGGACCCTAAGCTTGTACTGAATATACCTGGACCCTAAGCTTGTATGAAAACATTCTTCAGCTCAGAATAAGTGCACAATTTTTTAACAGACTTTTGAAATATAAAATTTTTTAACGGGTTCCCACACATGCAAGCACAGGTACAGTGCACATATATATATATTGCCAGCCATATACAACTATAACCTCAAGCACATAAACATGCTCAACCATAGCCACAAGAGTGCATACATAGTCATATACACAGGGACATGCAGAAACACATATCCAAGTGTGAGACACATGAATATTTACAGGTACACTCTATGCCATGTATTCTGGCCTCCAACGTACATGCACTGGAATACTGTAAATACTCTTCCATACCTAACAAGGCCACAGCTTCTAGCTTCATCAGACATCATTTTCCTGGAGGTGAAAGCCAGCTCATTCACTAAACTGAAGGGGATAAGTCGGAACAAAGACACATATTAGAATCTCAACTGCGCCATGACTAGGACAACCCAAGCCATTCACAGACCCACATCATCACTTGAATAGCACCCCCCACCAGACTGTTCTCCAATATCACCTGTGCCAACCCTCTTCTGGTCATTTGCAGTACTAGAAATATCACCTACACAACCACCCCACTTCTCCTTCTCTCTCTTTCAAGCCATTCACAGCCACACCCCAATACCATTTATACCAAACGCACAAAAATATGCAGAATAAAAAAGTAACCACCATTGAGCACATTATCTCAACACAACCACTATTATGCACATCTTATGGAAAGGCCTGCCTTGGAAAAAAGTTACACTATCCCTCCAGAGCTCCCCAGTCATGCCAGCAAGGAGAGAGCAGCATTTGAAACAATACCAAATGTACAAATTACGGTACCTTTGGCTTCCGATGATTCTGGGTAAGCGCTGAAGAGTGCCAACATCAGCTGCCAGTCCAATATCAACCTCCTGAGGGAATTAAAGAAAAATAATGGAAAACACATCTCCAGAGACATAAGAACATAAGATATGCCATACTGGGTCAGACCAAGGGTCCATCATGCCCATGATCCTGCTTCCAACAGTGGCCAATCCTAAACATTAGATAAATCACAAGCTACTTATTGCAGTTTATGGATTTTTCCTCTAGGAACTTATCCAAACTTTTTTTAAACCCAATTACACTAACTGCTGTAACCACATCCTCTGGTAATGAATTCCAGAGCTTAACTATGCGCAGAGTGAAAAATAAATTTTCTTCAGTTTGTTTTAAAATGAGCTACTTGCTAACTTCATGGAGTGCCCCCTGGTCCAGGGACAACGGTCAAGTGGGACAGATGAAAAGAGCTCAGGAGAAGGTAGTTTAAGGGGATCAGGTGCAGGGGATTTTGTGGGAGGGTGGGAGTTGAACAGTGGGGAACAATTTTTCACCAGCAGAAGGATGTGAAAGGCTTAAATTAGTGCTGATGAATGAGAACGTATATCTTTTAAGTGCGAGCGTGAGGAGGAGACAAAGCTGGTGCATTTGCTAGTCAGCGTGCAAGCGAATGCGGGCGAATGTGTCTGCCTGCGACTGTACCTTCACTTGGAACCAGGCATCCTGGGTGCAGTAGCGGATGTCGCAAGCAGAGATCATATCCACCCCTGGAATATAACAGAACTTTTAACCGCATCATGACACATCTTCAGCACTGCTCACTGTGTGCGCTGCCAGGTCTCTCCTTCTGCTTGGCATGCGCCGCCTATGCCAAAGGACAGTGCTGTGGAAAATCGAGTAAACTTACAAGACGCTGCTCTGCTAGCTACCGAGGACAAGGATATTTAGCTGTGTGCTGGGCAGTTCACCTACATCCTCCCTGCTCCCTCCCATGTAATGACTGCTTCAAGTCTCCTCTCACCTGCTCCGATGCAGGCCCCATGGACAGCAGCAATGACCGGCTTGGAGCACTGCGAGAAAACCCATCACAAAATAAAGTTAGAGATGATTAAAACAAGTTTAAAAAAAAAAAAGGAAATGGTCAACTAACTCCCCCCACACACATTTTCTCAAAGGCGGTGAAATTACATGCTTTTTCTTTTTTTTTTTTTTTAAATAGCAGGAGATTTAAACTTCTCTCTTTGGTCCTGGTCATTACATCATCATGTCCTTAATGGGGGTCAGATGGCAGGGTATTAAGGGCCCCCCCCCTCCATATTGTACAGGCTCTCAGACAAAAGGCCATCTTCAACTCATGGCGCAAACCCTGCACAGTGAAGTAAATCTAACATTTTGGTGAATTTGCACACACGCTCTCATCTCGTCAGGATGGGGAAGGACTTGACCACGAATGGACCTTTATATGGAATGCGATGATGGTTACGCAGGCACCTCACCTTCTCAATCACTGTGAAGGTTTCTTGGTACTCGGTAATTTTTTTGCGCAAATTCCAGGCCTTCCTGGCTACATCATCTCCTTCAGCCTGTAGCACATCACCGGCCATGTCCATCAGATCAATCCCTGTCAGGAGAATTCACACATCTGTACTGTGCTCAAAACTCTGACAACAGGTACCGCTCTACACCTTAGGACAAGACCTCCCAATCCTGACCTGGGGCATCCCCACCGCCAGTCGGGTTTTCAGGATACCTGCAACAAATAGGCAAGAGATACATATGCAAATTCATCTCATGCATATGCATGGTGGATATCCTGAACATCCGACTAGCTGTGTGGTCTCAAGGGCAGGTCTGAGAAGCCCTGGAGTGGCAGCCGACCGAGGGTGCGGGGCCCTAGAGGCTACATCTGGATTATCATACAATAGACAGAAAAAGCAACAGTACAAGGGCATTTCACATGTCACAAAGGAAAGGGTGCGTTTATTAATCATGTCCTAAAGAGCAAAGTGTATCCACGCCTAGGGAGTAACAGGAAATTCACAATGTGAAGGACAGGTCTGAAGAATATGTAGTATAACAAATGAGAGAGAAGCAAAAAAAGGGATAAATGAAGCCCTGGCATCTGCAGAGGAGGTAGCCCCAATCGAGATGCATCAGGTTATACTGTTAAGCATAAACTGACCATTTTGCATATTTTTTAGAAAAAAAAATGTTTGCTTTTTGCTTCTGTGGATTTTTCTTTTTGGTCAACCATGAAGTTGAAGCCTTGAAATGCCAACAGGAGCGCATTTCCACCCCTGAGGCCAAAGCAGGAGTTGAAATAATGGCTGTTGTCGGCTGGCCCTTTTTTGCTTTCATATTTAGTAATGGTTTTAAAAGATATGGTCTTGAGATTTTTTTGACTGGACTTTAATAAAAAGACATAGTGGGGTAGATGTTAAAAAAAAAAAAAAGAAGCCAGCACTGCTTCGGCATGCTGTAGCTGGTACTCGTATGATCCCCTTTTTAATACAAAGTTTATTTTGTTTATATCCTTTGAAACTGCAATTTTATACAGTTTTTGGTTTCCACTTTTCATGAACAGATAACGTTTATAGTTATACCACCTCCACCACCACCACCACCAACGTCCAAATGGGAGAAAACTCCCAATGGAATTGCTGTCTAGAGTCCTTTGTTTCTTTTTACCTGCTGTAAAGACTCTGCCAGCTCCAGACACCACCACGACATTGCACTCAGAGTCCTCTGCAATCTTATTAAAACACTCCACCATCTCCCTGGGGAAGACAAAAGAAGAAAGAGAGGCCGTTGATCCAGGACAGGAGCACAGCAGCTGGAGGAAAGCCCTGACTCAAGGGGACGGTGCGCGGTCTCCACATCCTGGCCATTTGCCTGTCATCGGCAAGGCACAAGTGACCTGCAGTTTAGTGGAATAAAGTGTCCTGGCCAACTAAATCTCTGTAAAATCTCCCCAGAAACAGGGTCACATTCCATCTCACCCGTGCAGAGCAAGGCAGAGACTATGTGCCCTCTCCAAGGGATTCTGGATTGGGGTCCATAGCCCGAATTTTTCTATGGGAGGGCCATTTTGTCTTTAGGTCACAGGCGAGCATTGGATTCCTGCAGATTATTAGGAGCAATGCATGAGCTTACTCTGCTGCTGCAGTGCCCCCCTCTTCTGGTTATTTCTAGCACTGCATCCAGCAATGCCTGGGATCCCCAAAAGCCGAGTCTGCCCCTTCACCTGGACCCTTTGAGCAGAGCACAGGCTCTCACACCACTACTGGGGCTTCACTGAACAGACTTCCTTTGCTTACTTCTTCTCATCTCCATCCAGTCATTTCTTTTCGCCGTTTGATACAGAGGACAGTGCAAAAGCACCTTCTGGGTTAATTGAAGCTACACAGGATTTCTGTTGCCAGCTAATCCCAGAAGTCTACAGACCTCCACATACTGTGCAGTCATTTGAAAAGGACAGGGAAGCAAGAACACAATGTGTTGCTTTGTTTTCTGTTGTTTCCGATTTGAAATGTCAGAAAAAAAACCCTCCAAAGACCTTTTTTTTTTTTCATTTTTAAAGTGTGCTAAAATGATTTAGCATGTTCTAAAACAAACAAAATAAAGAGAGAAAACAATTCCAAAACAAATGAAATACAAAGAAACAAAAACAATTTTTCCTGCCCACCCCTAACAGTGATATCTGTGGTGTCAATCTAGCGCTGGTCCCATTTTCGCTTTCCTGGCGGGAGACAAATTTGATAGGGCTCCTTTCCGGGGGCAGACCGAAGGCGGTAGGTGATTACCATACAGCCCATCTCCCAGACCAGCACGGTTCCCTGGGGCCCTAATGTCTAAACTTATGGACTTTTCCAGGCTGGAGTGTGTACTTCGGTGCAAAAATAAATAAATATGCACAGCCAGGAAGAGAAGTGGGTCAGGAGGGTTATGACAGAAATCTTCAGATATCTCCAAATGTAGAAAGGCGGCAGTTTTGGGATGAAAAAACAAACCACAATGTGGGATCATGATGTGAAGTTGGAGTAATACATGGAACTATTGCTTCACAAAGGTATGGGACAGCCTTCCAATGAAGGCCATAGGAGGAAAAATGGTACAGAATTCAAGAAAGCAATGGGCAAGCAGATCCTTAGCAGTGGGGAAGGGAAGTTAAGATTTCGGACTTTCTGGCACTTAAATTGTAATCCCCCCCCCTCAATATTAGTTCTCTACTAGTACCCTCCCCTGTTAGTTCACCCTATTACCCTTTCCATTAAAGCATCTCCATTAACTCATTTTTGTTCTGTACTTATTTCCATTATGCAGTTCCGGTTAATTTATGAATTTTATTATACAGTTCCTGTTAATTTATGAATGTCTTAGTGTAAAGCCTGTTGCTTTTTGTTAGTTCTCTCACGTGTTTCTTGTAAAGCCCGTTGCTGCATTATGTTCTATTGTAAACTGAGGTGATGTTCCAAACGTGCCTCGGTATATAAAAACTCTTAAATAAATAAATAAAGCCACAGATCTCTCTAGGCAGCCACTGGGCTAAAGAAGAGCCACTGTCTTATTTCCATAGGATAGGTGGGGCTGAAGGAGGGTTTGCTGCGAAGTGCCGCTCTTTCCCAGGCAGCCCAGGGGGCTGAAATGTTGCTGTGGGAGAATGGCGCTTCTAAACGCTGCTTCCTGCTACTAGGCCTTCTCTCTCCTGTGCCGTACACTGTATGAACCAGGTGGTCAGGCTGAGGCAGGAAGGAAGCACCAGGGCCTGCAGGTGGTGGCATAAGTAAAACTGTATTTGTCACGGGGAGGTGGAGGGGGGGAATCGGGCCATTTCACTTTTCACACCTAGAACTTGCCCTGCAGGAAGCAGGGAAAATGGGCGGACTGGCTGACAATGCTTTAAACTTCTATAGGCCATTGAAACGGTGCTTCAGTACCGTAATGGAAATTCTCACAGTCGTATTGGGTCCTGGAGACAAGCAGGGTCTTTATACGCTGACGTACCTTTTACTGGATGTCGCAGCACAAACGTTTTTGAATCCTCAGAAGTAAAGGTGGTCTCGATACCTCGTGTACTACAACATCCTTTGCAAAGACTGCAAATATGTTCCATTAACATGTAAAATGTATTTGGGTTTGTTTCAGATACAAGAGTACCAATTCATTAAATTATTTTTTATTCAGGTTCTACTGAAAACACCCCAAAAAATGGATGGTTTTATATTACAAAGGGAACAAATATTTATTGTATAAAATTAGAAAACTACATCACAAATATAAAATTTTAAATGATCACTTTTGAGACCGGAAGAAGGCTTTGGGGTGGGGAGGTGTCCCCCTAATAACCTGTGTGCTGTGTCTTATCCACACCAAATGTTTAGGAAATATCAGAGGGACCACGGAGACTGAGTCGGCACTAGTTGTTTGGACCTTGGCCTTCTCCATCACAACCTTATTTTATTCATGCTAATTGTAAAAAGTCAATTTCCTGAAACCTCTAATGTCCCTCTGCTGGGTGTCTTGACTGGATCGCAAGTTCCACAGTGAAGGGACTGCCTCTTATGTATGGCATGACTAGGAGTGCTATAGAAATCACCCAGCGGTTAGCTTAACCGCCTGCAGAAGTCACGCCTTCTCCTCTTCACCATCAGCAGGGGAATGTAGCCAAGCCATCCTGCCACCTATGCTAAACAGCTTGCCACCTCCCCCCTAGGCCAGAATCCTAACACTGCTCCGAGCCGGTCAACCTTGCCACCTCTAACCTGGGAGCTGGGGGTACGGGCTCTACTCTTGCAGGTAGATGGGCATACTGGCTTCCAGACCTAAACCAATACCTGGGTAATATTCCTAATGTTTTTTTTTCATGATTAACAGGAGTGGCCAAGTAGTCAGGGGAGTGGGCCAAGAACCAGGGAAAGCAGGGATCAAATCCCACTTCCCCCACTGCCGCTCCTTGTGACCTTGGACGAATCATTTTATCTCCTGTTGCCTCAGGTACATACTCAGACTGTAAACTCTATGGAGCAGGGACTTACTGTACTGGAATTCTTATACTTCTGTAAACCACTTGCAGCATCATTTGGAAAGGTGGACTTAAAAATCCAAATTCATTTTTTATTACATTCTATTCTTGAACCTGGGAACACAGACCCAAGTATTAAACGTGAAACAAATCATCAGACCCAAACTTTTGGATTTGCGTATAAAATTCCTGATTCATATACAATTTGCAGTTTCTCCCATTGCTACAAGCAATGGGAGAAAGGGTTAAGTATACTACAGGAACAGTAGAAAAGTAAAAATGTTACTTTGGACAAAAATATTTTATATTATACTTTGTTGCCTAATATCTGAAATAGGCCGCTTTCAGTAAATGTATTTGAAAGGCCACTAGAACGGTCTCACCTACAAATTCTCTGTTGACTTTCAGTTCAACACAGCCACATGGCTTTATTCAAACTTATATAAGGGAAAGGAAAATGGGGACAGTTGGACCAGGACCTGTCTTCCCATTACCTCCAGAATGCTTTATTCATGGCGTTCATTTTCTCTGGCCGGTTCAACTCCACGTGCAGCATTTTGTCAGCTGTTTGGGACACCTTCAGTGTGCTGTAGCTGTATGAGGACTCTGCATTCTCGGGATGGGATGCCATTGTGCGGAACTGAAGACAAAGCAGGCTGGGGATGCTTCGATCTGCATTGGAACATAGATCCTTTGCTAATTATTGGACAGCTTTCTAGGTAAATCAAAAGCCTGTGCAATATTTCCAAACTTCACTTTGAGTGGATACAGGCACATGAAACAGAATTATTAATCGGTGAGAGATTTTCACTGCCTCCAGATCAGTTTGGGGTCTTGATGAGCAGTGAAGAGCATGGGCTATGCTTGGTCCAGTACTACTCACTCTTACACTGTAACCTGGTAAATAGTGCAGAAAAAGACCATCTGGCTCATCCAATCTGCCCAGGACACATCCCAGGTGTCAGCCAGAGCGTGCCCAACTGCAAGATTTCTCTTTACCCAGGAGTTATTAGCTCCCTGCAGCACCCAGTTTTCCCACACTTATTTGCAAGGCTCTGTAATAACTTAATCTGAGGCTTCCTGCTTACAGCACAGATCTCATTAATCCAACCGGCATTTCAAAAGTGTGCGTTGTTCCTATTGGATTCAGTTATGCCATGCCGGTGGGAAGAAAATATGGAAGACATGGGTTGGTGGAGGGATTTGTAAATGTAAAATGGAATCTGTCGATGTTACAAAAGTAAAAAGTCCATTTTGAAGAAATGTAAGAAAAGCAGAAAATGTTATTTGACTATTTACCACTGAGGCCATTAGATAACGTTTTGAATCTTATCTACCATCTAGTCCAGTCTGATGGATGGGAGGGGATTATTTTAGTTTCATGCTTTATTTCTGAGGTAAGTATCTGCTGTATTTACAGACCTTCCTTTTCATATTTTATTTTAATTTTCCCCAGAAATGTATCAGTGTTTATTACAAGAACAAAAATAGGAGAAATCAGTGGGAAAAAATAATGCCATTTTTCTGGGTAAATGTAATTTTTGTTCTCGTTATAATAAATAATGACAAATTCCTGGGAAAAATAAAATTAAAAAAGGGAGGCAAAGATTCCTAACCATATTATAAACTCTTTAGTAAGGATTCTTGGGTTGTAGCACCTAATATAGAACCCAACATTGTGTAACTATAGCATGGGTTATTTTTCCCTATATGCATCACCTTGCACTTATCCACATTAAATTTCATCTGCCATTTGGATGCCCAATTTTCCAGTCTCACAAGGTCTTCCTGCAATTTATCACAATCTGCTTGTGATTTAATTACTCTGAACAATTTTGTGTCATCTGCAAATTTGATTACCTCACTCATCTTATTTCTTTCCAGATCATTTATAAATATATTGAAAAGTAACGGTCCCAATACAGATCCCTGAGGCACTCCACTGTCCTCTCCCTTCCACTGAGAAAATTGTCCATTTAATCCTACTCTCTGTTTCCTGTCTTTTTAGCCAGTTTGCAATCCATGAAAGGACATCACCACCTATCCCATGACTTTTTACTTTTCCTAGAAGCCTCTCATGAGGAACTTTGTCAAACGCCTTCTGAAAATCCAAGTATACTATATCTACCAGTTCACCTTTATCCACATGTTTATTAACCCCTTTGTGCACCCCTACTCTGTTTCCTGTCTTTTAGCCAGTTTGCAATCCATGAAAGGACATCACCACCTATCCCATGACTTTTTACTTTTCCTAGAAGCCTCTCATGAGGAACTTTGTCAAACGCCTTCTGAAAATCCAAGTATACTATATCTACCAGTTCACCTTTATCCACATGTTTATTAACCCCTTTGTGCACCCCTACTCTGTTTCCTGTCTTTTAGCCAGTTTGCAATCCATGAAAGGACATCACCACCTATCCCATGACTTTTTACTTTTCCTAGAAGCCTCTCATGAGGAACTTTGTCAAATGCCTTCTGAAAATCCAAGTACACTACATCTACCAGTTCACCTTTATCCACGTGTTTATTAACTCCTTCAAAAAAGTGAAGCAGATTTGTGAGGCAAGACTTGCCCTGGGTAAAGCCATGCTGACTTTGTTCCATTAAACCATGTCTTTCTATATGCTCTGTGATTTTGATGTTTAAAACACTTTCCACTATTTTTCCTGGCACTGAAGTCAGGCTAACCGGTCTGTAGTTTCCCGGATCGCCCCTGGAGCCCTTTTTAAATATTGGGGTTACATTTGCTATGCTCCAGTCTTCAGTTACAATGGATGATTTTAATGATAAGTTACAAATTTTTACTAATAGGTCTGAAATTTCATTTTTTAGTTCCTTCAGAACTCTGGGGTGTATACCATCCGGTCCGGGTGATTTACTACTCTTCAGTTTATCAATCAGGCCTACCACATCTTCTAGGTTCACCGTGATTTGATTCAGTCCATCTGAATCATTACCCATGAAAACCTTCTCCATTACGGGTACCTCCCCAACATCCTCTTCAGTAAACACAGAAGCAAAGAAATCATTTAATCTTTCCGCGATGGCCTTATCTTCTCTAAGTGCCCCTTTAACCCCTCGATCATCTAATGGTCCAACTGACTCCCTCACAGGCTTTTTGCTTCGGATATATTTAAAAAAGTTTTTACTGTGAGTTTTTGCCTCTACAGCCAACTTCTTTTCAAATTCTCTCTTAGCCTGTCTTATCAATGTTTTACATTTAACTTGCCAATGTTTATGCATTATCCTATTTTCTTCTGTTGGATCCTTCTTCCAATTTTTGAATGAAGATCTTTTGGCTAAAATAGCTTCTTTCACCTCCCCTTTTAACCATGCCGGTAATCGTTTTGCCTTCTTTCCACCTTTCTTAATGTGTGGAATACATCTGGACTGTGCTTCTAGAATGGTATTTTTTAACAATGACCACGCCTCATGGACATTTTTTACTTTTGTAGCTGCTCCTTTCAGTTTTTTTCTAACAATTTTTCTCATTTTATCAAAGTTTCCCTTTTGAAAGTTTAGCACGAGAGCTGTGGATTTTGCACACTGCTCCTCTTCCAGTCATTAAATCAAATTTGATCATATTATGATCACTATTGCCAAGCGGCCCCACCACCGTTACCTCTCTCACCAAGTCCTGTGCTCCACTGAGAATTAGATCTAAAATTGCTCCCTCTCTCGTCGGTTCCTGAAGCAATTGCTCCATAAAGCTATCATTTATTCCATCCAGGAACGTTATCTCTCTAGCGTGACCCGATGATACATTTACCAAGTCAATATTGGGGTAATTGAAGCCTCCCATTATTACTGCACTACCAATTTGGTAGCTTCCCTAATTTTTCTTAGCATTTCACTGTCCGTCTCACCATCTTGACCAGGTGGACGGTAGTATACCCCTATCACTATAGTCTTCCCTGACACACAAGGGATTTCTACCCATAAAGATTCAATTTTGTATTTAGTCTCATGCAGGATGTTTATCCTGTTGGACTCTATGCCATCCCGGACATAAAGCGCCACACCTCCTCCCGGGTGCTCATCTCTGTCATTGCAATATAATTTGTACCCCGGTATAGCACTGTCCCATTGGTTATCCTCTTTCCACCATGTCTCTGAGATGCCAATTAAGTCTATGTCATCATTCACTGCTATACATTCTAATTCTCCCATCTTACTTCTTAGACTTCTGGCATTAGCATACAAACATTTAAAGTTTGTTTTTTGTTTGTATTTTCATTCTGCTTTTTAATTGATAGGGATAAGTTTGAATTTTTTAGCTCAGGTGAGTTTTTAATTACAAGCACTTGGACTGCTTTTCTAATTATTGGAACCTCACTGTCGGGATGCCCCAATTCTAATGCATCATTAGTATCCTTTAAAGATACCTCTCTCCAAACCATGCGCTGCTGAGCGACTGTCGGCTTTCCCCTTTGTTCTAGTTTAAAAGCTGCTCTCTCTCCTTTTTACAAGTTAGCGCCAGCAGTCTGGTTCCACCCTGGTTAAGGTGGAGCCCATCCCTTCGGAAGAGACTCCCCCCTTCCTCAAAAGGTTCCCCAGTTCCTAACAAAACGGAATCCCTCTTCCTTGCACCATCGTCTCATCCACGCATTGAGACTCCGGAGCTCTGTCTGCCTCTGATGACCTGCGCATGGAACAGGGAGCATTTCAGAGAATGCTACCTGGAGGTTCTGGATTTAAGCTTTCTACCTAAGAGCCTAAATTTGGCTTCCAGAACCTCCCTCCCACATTTTCCTATGTCGTTGGTGCCCACATGTACCACGACAGCCGGCTCCTCCCCAGCACTGTCTAAAATCCTATCTAGGTGACGCGTGAGGTCCGCCACCTTCGCACCAGGTAGGCATGTTACCAGGCGATCCTCACGCCCACCAGCCACCCAGCTATCTACATTCCTAATAATCGAATCACCAACTATGACGGCCGACTTAACCATTCCCTCCTGGGCAGTAGGCCTTGGGGAGATATCCTCAGTGCGAAAGGACAATGCATCACCTGGAGAGCAGGTCCTTGCTACAGGATCCTTTCCTGCTGCACCTGGTTGGTGCTCTCCCATCATGAGACCTTCTTCCTCCAAGGCAGCACCAGGGCTGCCAGTCTGAAGTTGGGACTTGACTATTATGTCCCTGAAGGTCTCATCTATACACCTCTCTGTCTGCCTCAGCTCCTCCAAGTCTGCCACTCTTGCCTCCAGAGATCGGACTCGTTCTCTGAGAGCCAGGAGCTCTTTGCATCGCATGCACATGTACAACTTCTCACTGGTGGGTAAAAAATCATACATGTGACACTCGATGCAAAAGACTGGGAAGCCCCCCTCTTGCTGCTGCCTTCATCTCAATTTTGATCAGTTCCTAGTTAAGTTTTAGGTTGCTATGGGAGTAGGAATGTGTCTAACGTCCTTTAAAGGTATTAGTGAATTCACTATGTGTCTGGTAGTGGCCTACCGGGGTCCGATCGAATTCTCAATAAAGTTTTTGTTGATTTTTTTTTTTTTTGTGAAAGTGGCACCTGCCTATAAATTAAGGGATGAGCTGGGTGGGAAATACAAACAGTCTAACTTCAGTTAGCCTGAGTGACTCACTGCTCCCTTGATTAACAAATGTTGGTCCCTATTCAAACCCAATCACACTACCTCAACACCTTTCCAAGGTGAGTAACTGAGCTGAACTATTCAACTTTTTTTTACTTAGGTATACACTGCTCCTAGTTTATTTCTAGCTTCTGGTTACTTTTTGGGTTGGTTTTTTTTTTTTTTTTTTTTTTTTTTTCCCCCCCCAATACAAGCACTCAGTTAGTATTAAATACAAACACTCAGTTCTTTAAAAGTCTGGAGAACACTCAGTTCTGCAGACTTTTAAAAATAAACACACTACCTACTGCTACCTTATTGACCGACTAAAAATACAAACAGTCTAACTTGTTTATTCACAGCCTTTCTGACTTTTAAAGGCACAAACACACTAAATAATATTCCCAAATAGTTAACTTTGCCCCAATACTTTTAAAAAAGACAATGTCCCAAGTAAAAACGTACTGATTCCTTTCAGCCACCAGCAAGGTGCTCCTCTCCTCAGTGTTCCCAGAATTAATGCCTGCTCCGGACAGTGATTATATTGGATTAATTGTGACAAATGAAGTATGACTGGGGTGGCCAACACCTGTCCTCGAGAGTCACAAACAGGTCTGGATTTCAGGATCTCCACAATGAATATTTTAGAGCTAGATCTAAATTTAAGAAGCCTGTTCTGGTACCCCTTAAGTGTGAGAATTTTAAAAAGTATTTTGCACGTCTTGCTTACTGAAACTCCCACAGGAATATCTGAGGTTTCTCGCTGCCTCAGAGACAGCAGCTTCTTTTCCTTTGATTCCAGAGTACTAGCTCTCTAAAGTTAATCAAGAAATGCATTGTTAGTCCAATAAACTGGATATCACATTATATCACGCGTATTTTTTTCCGTTAAACCTTTAACTCCTTTCACTTCAGAGGCCAAAAGTTACTGCATGGTCACGTGAACTGCTTTAACCAATCAGAGCCGTCCTCGGGAGGTGGCACTGAGACTAGCCAGAGGTATGGGGCAGATTGGGGAAGAAGGGAATGTGCCCGCCCGGGGAGCGGGATGAGATAACTGAAGCAGTAAGTGCGGCACGTACCCACCGTCCCCCCCACCCCAAGTTCCCTCTTGACTCACGTGCTCGCAGAACTCCACGTAGCAGGGCCATGGCCACCATCAACCTACAACAACAGGTCTCAGAGCATTAATGACCGAGAGGCCGCCGTGGTCCCGCCCCCTGCTGCCCGCCATCTTAGGTGGATCTGCGGGGGTCGCCGGGAAAGTGATGAGACTGTCGCGTTCCCCCGTCCAACACCGCCGTGGCGAGCAGGCGGAATATCTCGGTGCAGACCCAACGCTTTCTCAGGCTAACGGTTCCCGCTTGTTAAGAGGAACTTGCCGGCACGGCCACGGGCTACCACGCCTAAGATGGCGGACGGGCCCCCGAGGCTGCCGGGAGATTTAAACCTGGTTGCACCCGAGTTCTCACGAAGATATAAGTACTTTCCAGGTTGTATTAAACCACTAATACTGTTTGTACTGTATTTCAATTTCGGCTTAAGCTTACTTGCAGTATATCATCATACGTTGCCACCTTAAAACGCCACTGTTCATACTATGCGCGGGAACGTTAAAGTTTTTCTGACGCTGCCAGTCGGGGAAATTATTTAAAAAGTTTGCTCTGTACCAATCGCCAGAAACAATAAGGAGCACCTATTTTGTACAGGTAGCACACTGAATCCTGGTTAAGTAGTGCGTCACTGGCCCCATAAGGTATCCTGGGTGGAAACCACTGCATGCCTCACCTGTTAAGCTTTCCTCTGCTTATGTACAGGCCTCGTCTTTTCTTTCTCTTGCAGCACTCCGTGCCACGCCTCCATTGCTCAGTGGCAGTTTAGTATCGATAGTAAACAGAGTGCACTTTGCCTCCACAGGTATCCGTTATGAAACGCACTGGGACCGCTTCTTGGGCTCTGTACTGCTGGTTCAGTGCTTCTCAACCTTTCAGAACCGGATGAGGTTTTGTTAGGTCCTACGTTCACAGAAATTCAAACTTCACAGCTAACGCTATATTTACATTTTAATGTGAAAAAGTAGGACTGTTTTTCAATGTATTGTCAGTTTTGTTTTTTGTTTTTTTAGAAACTATCAGGAAGCAATATAAGGTCAGCAGAGGTAACAGAACACATTTCCTACGGTTGTCGTTTTATGCCACCTTAACACTAGAGAGGGGGGTGGAACTAAGGGAATGGCGAAGCCAGAGCAGCTAAGAATGTGCCCTAGTAGAATCTCTGCCCACAGCGAAATACCAGCTGAACACAGCATGATGAAATGGCACTTGGAGTTTTCTGTAAAATTCTGAAGATTGTATAAAATCTTATCAAATATTCAGGCCCCATGCACCAGTAGGGCACGTTATTGAGGCACTCATGATCATACGCCTACTCTCTTAATGCATCCACCTCTACATTCAGGTACTGTAGGTATACCTACAGTACCTGAATGTAATCCACTTTGAAGTGCTGAAAAAGTGCAAAAAGCAGAATATAAATCTAAAATAAATATAAATAAGTACCTGAGGCAATGGAGGGTAAAGTGACTTGCCCAAGGTCACAAGGAGCCACAGCATAAGAACATGCCATACTGGGTCAGACCAAGGGTCTATCAAGCCCAGCATCCTGTTTCCAACAGTGGCCAATCCAAGCCATAAGAACCTGGCAAGTACCCAAAAAGTAAGTCTATTCCATGTTACCGTTGCTAGTAATAGCAGTGGCTAATTTCCAAGTCAACTTAATTAATAATAGGTAATAGACTTCTCCAAGAACTTCTCCAATCCTTTTTTAAACACAGCTATGCTAACTGCACTAACCACATCCTCTGGCAATAAATTCCAGAGTTTAATTGTGTGTGGAGTGAAAAATAACTTTCTCCGATTAGTTTTAAACGTGCCACATGCTAACTTCATGGAGTGCCTCCTAGTCTTTCTATTATCCAAAAGCGTAAATAACCGATTCACATCTACCCGTTCTAGACCTTTCATGATTTTAAACACCTCTATCATATCCCCCCTCAGCAGTCTTTCCTCACAGGGGAGCTGTTCCATTCCCCTTATCATTTTGGTAGCCCTTCTCTGTACCTTCTTCATTGCAATTATATATTTTTTGGGATGCGGCGACCAGAATTGTACACAGTATTCAAGGTGCGGTCTTCACCATGGAGCGATACAGAGGCATTATGACATTTTCCGCTTTATTCACCATTCCCTTTCTAATAATTCCCAACATTCTGTTTACTTTTTTGACTGCCGCAGTACACTGAACCGATGATTTAAATGTGTTATCCACTATGACGCCTAGATCTCTTTCTTGGGTAGTAGCACCTAATATGGAACCTAACATTATGTAACTATGGCATGGGTTATTTTTCCCTATATGCATCACCTTACACTTATCCACATTAAATTTATCTGCCATTTTGATGCCAGTTTTCCAGTCTCACAAGGTCTTCCTGCAATTTATCACAATCTGCTTGTGATTTAACCACTCTGAACAATTTTGGATGATCTGCAAATTTGATTACCTCACTCATCTTATTTCTTTCCAGATCATTTATAAATATATTGAAAAGTAAGGGTCCAAATACAGATCCCTGAGGCACTCCACTGCCCACTCCCTTCCACTGAGAAAATTGTCCATTTAATCCTACTCTCTGTTCCCTGTCTTTTAGCCAGTTTGTAATCCACGAAAGGACATCACCACCTACCCCATGACTTTTTAATTTTTCTAGAAGCCTCTCATGAGGAACTTTGTCAAACGCCTTCTGAAAATCCAAGTACACTACATCTACCGGTTCACCTTTATCCACATGTTTATTAACCACTTTGTGCACCCCTTCGAGCAATCCGTAGTGTTAACCATCTCCATGTTCTTTTTATATCCCTTGTTAACAATTTCCATATTATAAATGTTCAATGTATTAGACAAAGGAAACGCCAGATTTCCTGCATTTTTGTTTGAATGTAAACCGATATGATATGTAAAATCGAACACCGGTATATAAAAATAAATAAATAAATAAAACTCCTTCAAAAAAGTGAAGCAGGTTTGTGAGGCAAGACTTGCCTTGGGTAAAGCCATGCTGACTTTGTTCCATTAAACCATGTCTTTCTCTATATTCTGTGATTTTGATGTTTAGAACACTTTCCACTATTGTTCCTGGCACTGAAGTCAGGCTAACCGGTCTGAAGTTTCCCGGATCACCCCTGGAGCCCTTTTTCAATAGTGGGGTTACATTAGTTATCCTCCAGTCTTCAGGTACAATGGATGATTTTAATGATAGGTTTCAAATTTTTACTAATAGGTCTGAAATTTCATTTTTTAGTTCCTATAGAACTCTGGGGTGTTTACCAGCCAGTCCAGGTGATTTACTACTCTTCAGTTTGTCAATCAGGTCTACCACATCTTCTAGGTTCACAGTGATTTGGTTCAGGCCATCTGAATCATAACCAATGGGTACCTCCCCAACATCCTCTTCAGTAAACACAGAAGCAAAAAAATCATTTAATCTTTCCACGATGACTTTATCTTCTCTAAGTGCCCCTTTAACCCCTCGATCATCTAACGGTTCAACTGACTCCCTCACAGGCTTTCTGCTTCAGATATATTTAAAAGTTTTTACTGTGAGTTTTGCATCTACGGCCAACTTCTTTTCAAATTCTCTCTTAATCTGTACATTTAACTTGCCCATGTTTATGCATTATCCTATTTTCTTCTGTTGGATCCTTCTTCCAATTTTTGAATGAAGATCTTTTGGCTAAAATAGCTTCTTTCACCTCCCCTTTTAACCATGCCAGTACTTGTTTTGCCTTCTTTCCACCTTTCTTTTTATAATTTTATTTTTATTGCATTTTAACAAAGGTCTTACAGAAACATTATTGTTCCAAAAATAACAGATATTAGAAATAATCTAATTAAATAAATTCCTTATAATCATATAGACATAAACATTAACCATCTCATATCTGAAAAATAATAGGAAACCAAGATTGATAAGAGCAGTTTTTAAAGGTAATAATCATATACACAAAAACCGTTAAGAGTGTGACTCGTGCATTAACTTTCTATGCGCTACCCGTGGGGTGTTTTCTCAGGAGTGTGAGTCTAGGTACAATTTTAATTGTAACAGGTCAAAGAAGATATATTTAGACTGTTGGTAAATAACAATACATTTACAGGGGAAACTAAGAATAAATTTTGCCCCCCTTGATATGACTTCATTCCTCATAGAAAGAAACTTCTTTCTTTTTTCTTGGGTATTCTTTGTCACATCAGGGTATATCCATACTCTTTGTCCATGGAAATTGCATTGTTGATTACAAAGATATATTCTTAAAACTGTGTCTCTTTGAGTGACAAACACAAAAGAGACCAGTAAAGTATCTCTCATCTCTATAAGCATTTCTGGTGTTAAATCAAGCAATGCTGTAATATTTAAAGAGGTTTCCAGTCCTCGTTGTTGATCTTCCACTTTATTTTTTTCCTCTTTATTCTTCGATATGTAATATCTTTGATATGGCAGGCATTCCTTCTAAAGGATATTTTAATACATTTATATGGTAACTTTTGAATAATTCTCTTGAAGAAACTGCTTTCATTCTTGGAAAATTAAGAATTCTCAAATTGACTCTTCTACTTTCATTTTCCAATCTTTCTATTCTATTGAAGCAAATAGTATCTGATTTAATAAGATTATTTTGGACTTCTTCCACTTTTTTAATTTTCAGCTCCGTCTCTCTTACTGATTTTTCCAACAAAGTTACCTTGGAATTAAGCCTCTTAGTATTCTTTAAATTTTCCTTTAACATTTCAGTCAGTGAATTTATAATTTGTCCATTGAGACCAAAACTTTCCATATAGAGTCTAAGGTTATTGTATCAGGTTTAACCAAAGGTATTTGACAAATAATTTGTACCCCCGAATCACTTTCTCCTG
This sequence comes from Rhinatrema bivittatum, assembly GCF_901001135.1. Taxonomy (NCBI): domain Eukaryota; kingdom Metazoa; phylum Chordata; class Amphibia; order Gymnophiona; family Rhinatrematidae; genus Rhinatrema; species Rhinatrema bivittatum. The sequence continues at coordinate 80,189,729 of NC_042625.1, forward strand.
GCTCCTCAGGGTCCCCTCCTTCCTCGGGTGCAAATACGGCTTCCAGGCCCGTGGAGCCCTGTAAAACAGGGCTCACCGAAGAGCGTGTAGTATCCACCTCTCTTCTCAGGGCTGCTGATCTTATTGGAGTCGTTTGCTCTTCTCTCTACTGTATGGAGTTGCAGTAGTCGAGTTTTGAGAAGATTATAGTTTGCATAACTGTTCGAAAGTCTTGGGCATGAAGAAGGGGGTTTGAGCTTTTTTAGTGTTTGGAGTTTGAAGAATCCATCTTTGATCATGTTGGATATGTGGTGTTTGAGGTTTAGTTCATCGTAGATGGTCACTCCCAGGTTTTTCGTTGATGTTGTGAGTTGTGCCCCTCGGTTGCTGTTGAGGGGGGCGGCCATTGGAGATATGGAGTATTTGTCTTATTTTGGTTGATGCAGAGTGATAATTGTGATAGTGTTATTTTCGTACTGAGTTGGTTCCATTTGTCCAGGGTGTGTTCGATGGTTTTGTTTAGGGGGGAGTAATTGTATGTCGTCTGCATATACAAAATGTGAGGTGTGAAAATGCAGGAATACCTTGTGAGACTGGAAAATTGGGCATCCAAATGGCAGATGAAATTTAATGTGGACAAGTGCAAGGTGATGCATATAGAGAAAAATAACCCATGCTATAATTACACAATGTTGGGTTCCATATTAGGTGCTACAACCCAAGAAAGAGATCTAGGTGTCATAGTGGATAACACATTGAAATCGTCGGTTCACTGTGCTGCGGCAGTCAAAAAAGCAAACAGAATGTTGGGAATCATGAGAAAGGGAATGGTGAATAAAACGGAAAATGTCATAATGCCTCTGTATTGCTCCATGGTGAGAAGGACATGCAGGTGGTTTTTCTGATGATGGGTTCTATTTCTGTCGATGCCACCGGGCTGAAATGTGACCATGTAGGTTTGATCAGAATTTCTGTTGTGCCAGAGTGGACTGGTGGGATCTTGGCGATGATGGTGTTGACCTTGTCTCTGAAGTAGTTTGCTAGACTTTCGCAGAAGATGGTGGGGTGGTCGAGGGTTGAGTCATTCTGGGTAATGTTGGTGAGGTTTTTGACGTAGGAGAATAGGGTTCTGGGGTTGAATTGGTATTCATGTATCTTATTTGTATAGTAGTTTTGCTTTGCTGTGTTGATATCCAGTATGTATTTGTGAAGTAGTGTTCTGTATTTGTCTTTTAGTTCTGTCGTTGGGTTTTTTCTCCTTAGTTTTTCTGCTTGTCTTAGGGTTTGATTTGAGTTTTTTAGTTCTGGAGTATACCATGGGTATTTGGGTTTCGTGCAGGTTTTGATTTTTTTTTTTTTTTTTATTATGGGGCACAGTGATTTGGCTATTTCTGCGTTTATGGAGATCCAGGAGTTGGTGGCGGAGTTGGCGTCATTTTTTGTTAATGGTCTTTAAGGCTTCTGGTAATTTGTTGGCGAGGTCAGTACTGGAGCAAGGTTTGGTGAATTCAATGCTGTGCTTCTGAGGTTTCATTGGGGTGGTTGAAGTTGGAGCTTGGTTTGAATGAGGCTGTGGTCCGACCATGGGGTTGGGGTTGCTGTGGGTAGGCCTACGGAGGATATTTTGTTGTTGATGAATACTAAGTCAAGGGTGTGACCGGATCTTTGGGTGGGGGTGTTGATTGAGTGAACCCAATGGCGGACATGGTGGAGAGGAGGAGTTCGCAGGTGGATGATAGGGGGTGAGTGTCTGTGGATATTGAAGTCCCCCAGTAGAATGGCTGGATCTTGCAGATTGATGTGGGTTGTAATGGATTTGATGAATGGGGAGAGGTGTTGGAGAGTATTTGGAGGTTTTTTGACTTAAATAGGTTGGTTTCAAAGGGGGGGGGGGGGGGGGGGGGGGAAGGTTCAGTGTGTGTGATGAGAATTTGTGTTTGAGTGCTAGGAATAGTAGGCCACCTCCTTTTCTTTTGGGTCTGGGAATTGAGAATATGTTGTAGGTGTTTTTCAGTAATTGATTTAGAATTAGTGTCAGTGCTTTTCAGCCAGGATTCTGTGATGCAGAATATGTTGGGTAGGGAGTCTAGGAGCAGGTCATGTATGATGGGGATTTTTTTGGTGATTGATTGGACGTTAATTAGGAAAAGGGTGAGAATGGTGAGGGTAAATCTGAGGAGGTTAGGGTTAATAGGGATGTTTGTGAGTCGTCTGGTGGGGCTAGTTTTTTGGGTGGTGGGGTGTAGGTTGAGTCGGTGGGGGAGTTTGGGTATGTAGCCAGGGTAGGTGAATGAGGCGCAATGACCCTTTCAGTGGGGGCGGTTAGTGGTGGCAGTTCTGGTGTGCGTGGCCTTCTGTATTGGTGTGATTGAGGACTTTGGGTCTGGTTGTGGCTTGAACCCTGCTGGGTCTCTCATGCTGAAGGCAAGCGAGCCTGGTTGGAGCGTGCGGTGCAGGTCAGTGATGGAGGTATTGTTTGTCAGGGGTAGGAGGCCGACTTTAGGGTTTGTCAGTGAGAGACTGTGGAGGCCCACTAGTGAGGGGGGTGGTGGAGCAAGGGCCTCGAAGGCTCTATATTTTCTGTGGTGGAAGGAAGGGGCGCACTAAGGGGCAGGCCCCTTTGGTCGCGCTCCTTCGGCATGTGATGCCTGGCGCCGGGGCTGCAGGCTTGATTTTAAAGAGGTGAGCCTGCAGGCAGTGACGTCAGCCTGCTGTGTTGCTTGAGGTAGGGTGGAGCGCTGGTGGAGGGCCGCTCCATCGGGGCAGGGCCCTGAGCCCAGGAGCTGGTGGAGGCGGCGTACTCATGATGTGCGGGCGGTGGAGGGAAGGGCCCTCCGAAGGCAGCGCCGCCCATTTCAGTCGGTCCTGGGTGGCGGGACTCAGCGGTGGAGGTGATCGGCGCACTGCAGGTTAAGGTCCGAGCTCCCAGCTCCCGACCCCTTCGGGTCTGCACCGCTCACGTGGAGCTGAAGAGGAGGGAGGAAGAGAGCGCGCCAGGGCTGCAAGCATGAAAAGAAGAGACAACTTTTGGCAAGAAAGAAGGTACAGTCTTGAAACTTCCGAATCAGAAAACCGCAGAAGAGGCTCCCAACAGGACAACGCTTGAATCTCCGACACCCTTCTGGCAGAGCAGATAGAACACAAAGACAGTCTTGAGCATCAAATCCTTAAGGGTAGCCCGACGGAGAGGTTCAAATGGAGCCTCACAAAGAGCCCGAAGAACTAAATTAAGACTCCACGAAGGACGAGTGGAGCGGACAGGCAGCTTCAAATGCTTGGTGGCCTTGAAGCGGACAACATCTGGGTGAGATGCTACCACGTAACCATCAATGTTGCCTAAGAGGGAGCCGAAAGCGGACATTGACACGCAACAAGCTGAAAGAGAGACCCTTGGCGAGGCCTTTCTGAAGGAAAGAATCATAGAAACCGGAGCTGAACGAGCCGAAACACCAGATTCCACGCAGTTTCGAAAACTTTCCAAAACACGGACATAAGCCAGAGAAGTAGACTGCTTATGGGCCCGAAGCAGAGTGGATATAACTTCTTCTTTATATCCCTTCTTTCTTAATCGTCACCATTCAAAAGCCAGGCCGCTAGACAGAAGCGATCCGCCTGGTCGAAAAATACGGGACCCTGCTGGAGCAGTGATGAAGATGGCCAAAGCAAAGAGGATTGTCTGTCGCCAGGTTTACTAGATCCGCGAACCATGGTCTGCATGGCCATTTGGGTGCCACGAGAACGACCAGTCCGCTGTGAAGTTCTATTCTTTGGAGAACCTTTCCCACTAGAGGCCAAGGAGGAAACATGTACAGGACGACGTCGTGGGGCCACGGGAGGACTAGAGCTTCCACTCCTTCCGCACAGTGATCCCTCCAGCTGCTGAAGAACCCGGGAGCCTTGGCATGGCTCAAAGTTGCCATCAGGTCCAGGTGAAGCGGACCCCACCTGCTGACAATCAGATCCATTGCTCTGTCTGATAACTCCCATTCGCCGGGATAGAGACGCTGACCACTCAAGAAATTAGCTTGGACATTCTCCTTGCCTGCTATGTGGGAGGCTGCTAGGCAACTCCGGGTGCCCCCCTGTAGATTGACAACTCCACCACGGTGGCATATCAGAGTACTCGCACCGCCTTGCGGAGAATCAGAGGAACAAAAAACTGGAGAGCCAGGCGGACCACCCGAGCCTCCAGGCAATTGATGTGCCAGCGGAACTGGACTAGGGGCCAGCATTCCTGCGTAGCTTGAGACTGGCAGACTGCTCCCCACCCGGAGAGACTGGCATCTGTCGTGACTACAATCCACTGTGGAGTCTGTAGGGACATCCCCCTCAGGAGGTGCATCAGTGATAGCCACCACTGTATGTCAATGATGGCAGAAGTCTGAGAGCGGGAGAATAGTCTGAAACTGTTCGATACCGGCTTCCAGCGGGATAGCAAAGCTATCTGTAATGGTCGCATATGCGCAAAGGCCCAGGTCAATAGTAGAAGCCATTGTCCCCAGAACTTGGAGGTAGGCCCAAGCCATAGGCAGTGGAAGCGAGAGAAGATTTTGCACTTGATCCATCAGTTTGAATGTTCAAGTGTCCGGCAGGAATACCTTGCCAACGCGGGTATCGAAACGCGCCTCCAGAAATTCCAAGACCTGGGAGGGCTGCAGATTGCTTTTGGGGAAATTGACTATCCACCCGAGAGAGGTGAGGAGAGCAAGAACCCAGTCGACTGCCAGCCTGCAGAGAGCCTCCGATTTGGCCGCACGAGCCATTCGTCCAGGTAAGGATGGACCAGGACTCCTTATTGCCGGAGAGCAGCCACCATGTCCTTGGTAAACGTGTGCGGAGTTGGTGGCTAGGCCGAAGGGCAGACCCTTTACTGGAAATGCTGATCTAGAATGTTGAATCAGAGATACTTCTGATGCTCATGACGAATTGGGATGAGTAAGCCAGCCTCCGTCAAATCGAGAGAGGCCAGATATTCGCCGGCGAACAGACACTATGACCGTGCTCAGGGTCTCCATCCGAAAATGTGGTACCCTGAGGGCCTGGTTGACTCTCTTGAGGTCCAAGATGGGACGGAAGGAACGGTCCTTTTTCGGCACAACGAAGTAGATGGAATACTGGCCGGTGCCTTGTTCCTCCACTGGGACTGGGACTATGGCCCCCAGCTCCTGGCATACAGCAGATCTCTTTCAGTGGCCACAAGGAGAGACTAGATACAGATCTGGCAGGTCTCGAGCAAACTCCAATTTGTAACCTCTCTCTATAATTTCGAGGACCCACTGGTCCGATGTGATTTTGGCCCATTCCTCTAAGAACAGTGAGAGGCGACCACCTAAGTCTGGAACGGAGAAATGGACTGGCCAGATCTCATTGAGAGGCAGGCTTTGCGGTGGCGTGTTGTGGATTACCATCTCGGAAGGCACGACGTCCCCGAAAAGAATGAGACCAGGACTGGGATCTGGAGGAATTGCCCCTGGAAAAGGCACTACGCGCCCGAGTATCATACCTACGCTGGCCCCGGAAGCGGGAACGGGTAGGGAAAAAGGACCTAAACTGTTTCGGGCAGTCCTCCGGCAGCTTATGGACCTTGTTCTCACCCAAGGACTTAATAAGCTGTTCCAGGTCCTCGCCAAAAAGCAACTTGCCCTTGAAAGGGAATGTGCCCAAACAGACTTAGAGGAAGAATCCGCTGAACAATTGTGCAGCCAGAGCAGACGTCTGGCGGACACCGCTAAAACCATCGCTTTGGCCTACATGGAGTAAGTCATAAAAGGCATCTGCTCCATACACTATAGCGCCTTCCAACCTTTCAGCCTGCTCCGCGCCTCTGCAGATGGGAGGTCCTGGGTGCAGAGCAATTGTTGAACCCACCTAAGGCTTGCCCGCTGCATATCATCGCCCGGACTCCTAAGGCCAGGACTTCGAAGATACGCCTGAGGTAGAACTCGAGCTTGCGGTCCTGCATGTCCTTCAAAGCCGTGGCTCCCACCACCGGAATAGTGGTGTGCTTGGTGACTGCAGACACAGAAGAATCCACCTTGGGAATTTTAAGCATTTCCAGGCAATCCTCGTGGAGAGGATAGAGTTTGGCTATAGCTCTCCCCACTCATAGCCCCATCTCGGGAGCTTCCCATTCCCAGAGGAGCAGCAGCTTGTGCATGGGATGGAAGGGGAAAGTTCGTGGAGGAGCCCTACGTCCCACCAGGACTGGGTCCATGTGAGCTGGCATCTTGGCAGTGATCATATCCTCTGGAGGAACCTCAATCCTCAGCTCCTGAAGGATGAAAGGCATGAGCGGCTCCAGCTCTTCCCTCTGAAATAAGCGGAGCACGCGGGGGTCATGCCCCTCCAGGGAGGGGGCAGGCCCCGCCAAATCCGCATCCTGAACTTGTGCCACAGGTGGGGCCGGAGGATCCGGGGGTGGAGGGACCCCCAGTACTACCTGAACCCGGACGGACCCCTGCACGTCCAGCACCGTGGGAGCAAGCGGGGAGGGCATCCATGGAATTTTAGCAGGAGAAGGCCCTGGAGGGGGTTCCTCATACTATTGCAGACTAGCCAAATAAGATTTGTGCATTAATAGCACAAATTCCGAAGAAAAACATGGCCTGGATTTCCTGGAAGGGGGGGGGGGGGGGTGGAGAGAATAAATATATTTGCTTGATCTGACAGAAATAGAAGAAAAGAACCCAACAGGGCAAAAGCTAAAGAAGTAAGCCAGGGAACCGCAGGGTGAGCTGTCGCATCTGCTGGAGACAGAAATACTGAAGGGCTGCAGGGCAGGCTCTGTCCTGTTATAGGATACCCTTTCAGTTTTGGTCTGTCTCCATCTGCTGGACAGGAGGTTCAACCCATGGTCTGGACTGATCTGGGTACATACAGGGAACAGGAAATATTTCTTCACAGAAAGGGTGGTGGATGCCTAGAATGCCCTTCCTCCACAGGGGGTGAATGCAAAAACATTAAACTAATTTAAAAAGGCATGTGATAAACACTGTGGATCCCTAAAGGTTAGAAATGAAAATGAAGAAAAGGGTGCATGGGCGTAACCTGCATAGAGCAGCATTGATTCAGCTAGCCAATGCTGGGCCCTGACTTTGACAGTCCGGGGTACTGATATGCAGACAATAGGGAAAATGCACAGGTCTGCTTCTACAGCCAAGTTCAAAAACATAGCATGTTCAAGCAGCATTATCTGAATTAATGCCCCATAAAAATGCTGCTAGCAGTGATTTCGTTATGGGTTGTCAGTTGCTTGGTTTTGATTATAAATATTACCACCCTTAATATAAGGCTTTTGGGGGGACGGACCTGCATGGAGCAGTTACTAGCACAAGAAGCCTGATGTGTAGACTTGATGAACCATTTGGTTTTTTTCTGCTGTTACTGCTATCTTACTATGTTCTAACATCCAACCTGGTTCATATATATATATTTTTTTTTTTTTGTGTTCATCCATTTGGTTGCTTATAGTAACTGTTGGCTGGAAGTTCTAAATGATTAAAAAAAAAAAAAAATGGAGACTAGAAATTATCCTGGTGTCAAGCATTTAATATTGTTAATATTGTTTCTAAAAAGTTGCAGCCTTGGAAAGTTTTTCTTTTGGGCTGTACAAAAAAATAATTTACTGTATACCTGTCTTACGTTTACCATATGCAACCATTGTGTTTATCATATGAGCCATCAGCGACCCAATTATCCCTTTTAATCACTATTTTCTATTCCTACTTTTTGGCCACCTTGTGCCCAGAAGAGAAACCCAATCTAAAATCGGTTTTGTTCTAAAAAAAAAAAAAAGGGAAGCCAAGTTACTGTACAATTCAAACAAGGCTATAAGATGTTATGGGAGTGCAAATTCCACCAAAAATGAAAGCAGCTTTGGTAATCGTTCACAGCTCACAAGTTACAAAAGTAGTAACATCTGGTCCCCCAAGTTTCAATTTCCAGCAGTTTCCTACATGTTGTGGCAGAGCTACAAAAGGATATTGTATTACTAAATGCTAATAATGTTAAACAACATTTTATTTTCAAACAAACAGTTTTATTGAAATACTGTTACAGGCAGCACATGTATGAACAAATACATATACAACACATTTAAAAACTTCTCGGGGAGCACCTGTGCGTTACCTAACAAAAGAAAAACTGCCTATGGCTACTAAACTGTGGCATTAAAAAAAGGAATAAAGTCATGAACCACCTGGCAGGAATGCTAGTCATCCATTCATCTGTTGCCAGTTATGACGCATGTTGAGTAGTAGAGAAACAGAGTTTCAGAGTGTATGGATATGGACCATCTATGGGAAGGGGAAAAAGAAAAAAAGAGGCATATTAATCTTCAAATTTAAAATTAGTGATATTTTAATTTCTATAAATTGAATGTCACTCCTTTAAAGATAAACTTCTCTAAATGAATAGCATAACTGCTATAGAATACACTGCTCGCGCTACAAATTTCACAGTTATCCTGAAGTAAAAATATTCCATGTTGTCATTCCTTCTTTTAAATACAAACTTACTTGGATTTTTCATCTGGAAATGATTCAGTAAGCTCAAGGTTTCTAAAGCATCATTTTTCGAATCCCATTCCAACAATCCAGAGGAACTTCTTTCACCTAGAGAGAGGAACAGGACATTTCAACTAAGCAAAAGGAATATGGAACAGTTTAAAAAAAACCCCAAAAAAACCACACACACACCCACTGTAACAGAACAAAACAGGAGAGGCCACACTGGGATTGAGATTCCATTCTAATTTGTTTATTCTGCCTTTCATGGTCTGTTTGCAAAAAGGAAAATTAGTTTCTTACCTGATAATTTTCTTTCCTGTAGTACCATGAATCAGTCTAGACTGCTGGGTTTTGCCCCACCCCCCCCCCCCTCTAGCAGATAGAGACAGATGTTTTAAAAAGAAAGCTCCGCCTTCTATAGGAGAGTGCCACCTACAGTCCGCCAGTATTTCATAATGACAAAGCAAGATAGCTCCCATAAGATATCATAACTATATACACTAACTCCTGAACCAGAAAAGGGAATTTTACCACCGGGTCACTGAACCCCAGTAAGATCGGAACCTATAGAACCACACGGAAAGTAAGGAACAAGGAAAATTCAAAGACCTGCAGGAAAAAAATAGGAAAGCGAGCAGACTCTCCCCCACTTGAAACATTGACAGGGCGAGCCTCTGATCCGTGGTACTACCGGAACGAAAATTATCAGGTAAGAAACTAATTTTCCTTTCCCTGTACGTTCCCGGATCAGTCCAGACTGCTGGGATGTACCATAACTGTTCTTACCCGGGGTGGGATCCAGAGAGGCCTGCTCGGAGCACACCTTCTCCGAATCCTCCCGAATCTGCAGCCTGCACATCCAATCTGTAATGCCACGTGAAAGTATGCAGTGACTTCCACATTGCCGCCCTACAGTTCTCCTGGGGAGAAACGAAATGAGACTCCACCAAGGACGCTGCTTGCGACCTAGTAGAATAAGCCTGGAGGCCAACTGGAAGAACTCGGCCCTGTAGCAATAAGAGGAGCTGATAGCCTCTTTCCTCCAACAGGTAATGGTAGCTTTTGAAGTCATGTGGCCCCGTCGAGGACCTTTCCAGAGCACAAAGGTCACACATGAATTTCGGACATGCGAAACTCATGTGTGACCTCCAATTAGCATAGTAGTGCTCTACGAACATCCAGCTTCTGCAAATTGCGGGACAGAGGATCCGAACAGTCCAGATCCCCAAAGGCTGGCAGCTCCACCGATTGATTGACATGAAAAGAAGATACTACCTTCAGCAGAAAGAAAGAACCATCCGGATGGAAACACCCGAATTGGCGATCCTCAAAAAAGGTTCCTGGCAAGAAAGAGCTTGGAGTTCTGACACTCATCGAGCTAGAGTGATAGCAACGAGAAAAATCACCTTCAACGTAAGATCCTTCAGGGTTGTCCGCTTTAAAAGGCTCAAAAGGCACCTCACACAAAGCTGAAAGCTGGTGAAGTGGAGGATGTAAATGTTTAGCTGCCCAAAGGAGCTGCGCTATGTCTGGATGCGCCAAGGTTCCACCCTGCACAAACAACCAAGGGCTGCTACCTGTACACGTAAGGAACTACACGATAAGCCCATGGACAGCCCCTTTTGCAGAAAACACAAAACATCGGATACTGAAGCCCGGGTTGGAGAAACGTCTCGATCAAGACACCAGGCGTCAAAAACCTTCCAAACCTGAACGTACGCAAGATTAGTGGACGTTTTGTGCGAACGGAGAAGAGTAGTCACTACCGCATGAGAATAACCCTTGGCACTTAGGTGGCACCGTTCAAAAGCCATGCCGCTAGACAGAAGTGATCGGCTTCTTCCAAACAAACAGGTCCTTGGTAAAGTAAATCTGGGATTCCTGGAAACCGTATCGGACCTGCCACTGCCGCGAGATTGAGGAGCTCTGCGAACCAAGAACGTCTCGGCCATTCCGGTGCTACCAGAATCACTGGCACTGAATGATGCTCTATCCGGCGGAGCACTCTGCCGATTAACGGCCAGGGTGGAAATACGTACAGAAGAACGTCGATGAGCCAGGGAAGAGCCAGAGCATCTACTCCTTCCGCTCCCGGCGGCAGGAGTAGAACCTTGGAGCTTTGGCATTCCGAAAAGTCGTCATGAGATCCATGCTAGATATATGCGTTGAAAGGCGTCCTCTGACAATTCCCATTCTCCGGGATTGAGATGGTGTCGACTGAGAAAATCCGCTTGGACGTTGTCCACGCCGGCAATATGAGACGCTGCAATGCTGATCAAGTGAAGTTCCGTCCAGCTGAACAACTGAGCCGCTTCCTTCGCCAAAGGATGACTCCTGGTTCCGCCTTGGCGGTTGATGTAAGCTACCGTGGTCACATTGTCCGACAATACCCGGACTGCCCTCCCCTGTAGAAGAGGACTGAAGGCTTGTAACGTTAACCGTACTGCCCGGGTCTCCAACCGATTTATCGACCACAGAGACTCCTCGGGAGACCATAAGCCCTGCACGGACTTCCTCTGGCACACCGCTCCTCAGCCAGAGAGACTGGCATCCGTGGTGACCACTGTCCATTCGGGAAACTCCAGGGGAACTCCCCTGGATAGACTGTCCATCTCCAGCCACCACGCTAGGCTGTTTCTTGCCACTTGCATAAGTGGCAATGGAAGAAAAAACAGTTCGGATACTGGGTTCCAACGGGACAGTAACCCGTACTGCAAGGGCAGCATATGAGCAAATGCCCATGGCACCAGCTCTAAAGTCAACACCATGGACCCAAGAACCTGTAAATATTCTCGAACCCTGGGAGAAGTTTGGAGTAATGGGCTCCGCACCTGAGCTTGTAACTTGATGATGCGGTCCGTGGTGAGAAACTCGGCCCCACTGAGTATCGAAGAGCTCCCAAATACTCCAAGGACAGAGGGTACGAGCTTGATCGTGGGGAGATTCACCACCCAGTCCAGCGACCGTAGAGACTGCAGTACTCCGTGAATCGCATCTTTGGTTAAGGCTTCCGACTTTGTGGAAATCACAGCCAGCCAGTCGTCCAAATAGGGATGAACCAGAAGACCTCTCTGGAGATGAGCTGCCACCACCAACACTTTGGTGAAAGTCCGGGGCACAGTCGCCAGACCAAAGGGTAGAGCCCGAAACTGAAAATGCTGTCCCAGGATGCAGAACCGCAGAAACCTTGGGTGGTCCTGACGGATCCCTATATGGAAGTAAGCCTCCGTTAGATCCAGCGAAGCTAGGAATTCTCCCTGCCTTACCGAGGTAATGACCGACTGGAGAGTCTCTATGCGAAATTGTGGGATGTTTAGACACTTGTTCACTTCCTTGAAGTCTAGGATGGTAAAGTAAAGAAAAATACTTCAAAAAAAATTTTTTTTTTTAAAAGGCGAAAATAGCCTACCGTGGTCCAGGGTGCTGATCTTTATGGTGGAGTGAGCCGGGCTCCCCAGTATCACACCCACGCTGCCTCAATTGATAGTTAGGGTCCTCAACCCCTGTCGCCAGCTGCCTCTGACCAGCAGGGAATGGCCCTCTCAGAGGCTAACAACCCTCTAGGAGGCAGACCACAGGAATTTTTTTTTTTTTTTTAAAGTAATTTTAAAGAGACAAACTCTTAAACTAGAAAAGTACATAGAGAACTCTCACTAACTATACTAATCTAACCCAAAATAAAGACTGACCAGACTGTAGGTTTTGTACCTCCACCATCTGCTAGAGACAGAGAAATACTGGCAGACTGTAGGTGGCACTCTCCTATATAAGGCGGAGCTTTGTTTTTAGAACATCTCTTTCTTTCTGCTGGGGGGGCAAAACCCAGCAGTCTGGACTGATCCAGGTATGTACAGGGAACTGGATCTTTGCTACTCCAGGTCAGGATAGAAAGGCTTACAAAGCACAGCAGGACTGATTGGCTTTTACAGAGAGGTAAGTAATCATTCCTTAAGTCTTGAGGTTTGAGTTAGCCATAACTATGTCCACTAAAATGGGAAAACAAGTGCACCACTTACTTTTTCCTGAAAACACTTTCACAGAACTTGGCTTCTTCACACCCAGTTCTTCACAAATCTGTGGGGTAAAAAATAAATCAAAAAGGCAAAACAAATAAAAGGCCCGCAACACACAGAACCAAAAGCAGCTGTACCTTTTTCAGAAATGTTCCAACCACAACAGAAAAACAAAATCCAGCAACAAGAGCATGGCCTCATTTTCTGCCTCCCTAAATTATCAATAACAGAACCAGCACCACAAATCCACCCAGGCATCCAGCAGCAGCAGCCACTAAAGTAGCAGAAGTAAACAATTAAACAGCCGCAGAAAGCAGAACCTCCATCTCCACACAACAATCCCCCATAAGTTTATACACAGACCTCATAGAAGTTGTCCTCTGTCACTTCTGGGGGAGCATTGAAGAAATGAAGAACATTGCTGGGATGCTGGATCCTGTTCTTGGCAGCTTGCTCAGGGGAGGAGAATCTGTTGTTGCGGGAACCACCAAAGTCCTTGAAACTGCATGAGCCGTCTTCCAGCCCGTATGACTGACCAGGCATTATTGCTTGCTGCTTGGAAACGCTATTGGGGGGGGACGGGGGGGACGGGACGGGGGGGACATAACAAAAACTATTGCTACCCACTATTCTCTAGATCAAATGTTACAGACACTTCCGCATACATTGGTGGCAGACACTTCAGCATACATTGGAATTAAACCATTTCTGATTTTGTGCCTTAGCTTTGAATTTCATGAAAGCAGGATTGGGTAACTAATATCACTGGAAAGGTACTCACCATACATTCAGCTTCTGGCCAAACATAAAGCTGTTGTTCAGATTGGTAATGGCACGATCCACAGAGTAACCATCTGCCATCTCTACCATAGCAGCACCAGGTTTGCTCTTCATAAACTTGACCTGTAAAGATTCAAAGGAAAAAAAAAAAAATCACCCTGCTTAAGTTCAAATTGTTCTGTATTTTAGACTCTAGTCTAGTGTCTACTTACAGAACTACTTTAAAATCGAAACAAGAAATTAGTTCTTACCTGATAATTTCCTTTACTTAAGTCCAGCCAGACCAGTCCAAACCCATGGCTTATGTCCACCAACCAGCAGATGGAGGAAGAGATGAACAAACTTGCTAAGGACACACCTTAAAATAGGCCTCCATGCTACCCTCAGTTTTTTTTACAGGATACTGGCAGCCTAACATACTAAAAATAAAACTTCCCCCAAACCAGAGGATTTCTAAGGGAGAAAAAATGAACATACCAATAAAACACAATTAGAATAAACCAAAAATATGAATATCCCCTAACCTTATCCACTCAAGGTGTCAATTAAATTACATTGAAATCTTTATTAATTTTTGAAGATGATACAAGACATCAAAATTGAACAACTCAGGAACATTGGTGGACTCTTACCAGTGCACCTATTCCTCCAAGTGTCTCTTCACTCTCCCCAAGCAGCACCCCTCCACGCCACTCCCTAGCAAGACCCCAATAGCTTACATAATACACTCACTAACCTACAAAAGGAACAGTCGCAATATCCTCTCAAAAGTTATTCAAGATTTCACTTCGAACCTCATGGGATAACGAGTGAATATAAAACTCCCAAATTCATAAAAAGGACTTCAGTAAATTTTGTTCAACTTATCTCTCAAATACAATATGCAATGCACCAGGTTTCTCTACTGGGTTAAGATGGGAGGATAGTCTTTCATCCAACACTGCAAAATAACTTTACCAAGCAACATTTTTTGCAACCAAAAGTCTCAAAGGTTTTTGGCCAGTAGCAATGCCTGCTAAGAGATCAAAAATCAGTACCCTTGGGCACAAAGGCAACCATATTTTTGTCATTATGAACATATGTAATTTCCCACTAGAAAGTAGCAATACATAAGCACTCCCAAAATTGGTGTCTTAACGTTCCTGGGTTGGATTTACACAATGGAGAAATCACTTACCTGATAATTTCTTTTTCCTTAGTCTAGACAGATGGACTCAAGGGTTTATGCTCCCCTGCCAGCAGATAGAGACAGAGGTTTCAAAGCTGACATCACCCTAGATATGCGGGTTCGACTCTAGATACACCTCTGCAGTGACTTCAGCCCTTCAGTATTCTCTTCAAAAGCCACTGTGGACACACTATCGAAAAAGCTTGATTAAAAACGGATAACTATAAACTGTACTCAAATCAACCAAACACTGAACCCCAGTAAGATTATAGATGCCCTGATCTAGGGACTGGATGACAGCTTACTTGTAATCTCTTGGAATAGATATTCACTCCATGGAAGAATCCTTAGCACCATTCTTGGGCAGCCATGGGTGGGATGCTGAGTCCATCTGTCTACACTAAGGAAAACAAAATTATTAGGCAAGTAATTTCTCCATTTCCTAGCATGTAGCTAGGAGCAATCGGATGTACAAAAGCTACTCCTGATTGGGGAGGGAGGCTGCCCACAGTCAGTTTATCACCACCCTTGCAAAGACTGCGCCCTTCCAGGCCTGAATGTCCAGGTGATAAAACCTGGAGAAGGTGTGCAAGGTGGACCATGTCACTGCTCAGCAGCTGTCTATGGGAGACAGCAGTCTAGCTTCCGACCATAGGATTGCCTGAGCCCTAGTGGAATGATCTTTAACCTGAAGGGGTAATGGCTTTTCTGCCTCCACACAGGCTCCTGTGACCACCTCCTTAATCCAGCGAGCTATGGTAGCCCGCAAAGCTGGTTCGCCCTGCTTCCTCCACCGTGAAGGAGGAACAAGCAGGCCTGTCTTTTGGACCAGTTGTGAAACTTCCAGATACAGCAACAAAAGCCTGGCATTCAAATGGCGCAGGCGGTATTCTTCCGCGTCCTTGTTCTTATCTAGGGATGGCAACTAAATTGACCGACACACATATATAGCAGTGCCCAAAGCTTTGTTCTCTGACTCCATCTGCTGGTAGGGATACACAACCCACTTCCTCTGGACTATCTGTGGTATTAAAGGAACGAAAATTAGCAGGTAAGAGCCAATTTTCATTTTAGCAGGGCCTTCCTGCTAAAATGAAAATTGCACAGTCTTTCTACACCTGTTAACGATGAAGACTGTATGCTTGATGGCAATATACTCAGTTTGTCGCATCTCTGAACTATAGGCACTGTCATGTCCGGAACCGTTCCTCTGGATGACTATAGGAGCGTAACAGCTTCATACCGTTCCATCCTTCTTGCCCAAGGTAGTCTTGGAGTTACATTTGAACACACACACACACACACAAAAGAGTGCCACCTCTGCAGTCCCTCAGTATTGTCCTGTACCCAAGCTCATGCTAATAGAACTAAAGAGCCAAGGGGTAGCAACCAATAAAACCCTGACTACCCCTATCCCCTAAACAAAAAGTAAACCAAATCAACCGTGCCTAACTGCTCCATCAATCCGTTCTGCAAAAAGGAGCTTCATGAAATGCTTCAGGACACATTATCAGCCAACGGTAGCCAACACAGTCTTTCAGAATCTGAAATAAGGGGTGGGCCTCTGGACTGATCTGTGGTATTATAGGAACGAAAATTAGCAGGTTAAGAACCAATTTTCACTTCCTGAACATACCCACATCAGTCCAGAGAAGTGGGATGTACCCAAGCCACCTTACACTGGACGGGCCCCCGAAAAACGATTCAGACGACGCCTTGATGTCCAACCGATAATGCTTAGTGAAAGTGTGAATAGAAGACCACACCGCCACCCTACAGATCTCCTGAGGCAACAAGAGCCGACACTCTGCCCAGGAAGTAGCTTGGGCTCTAGTGGAGTGAGCCCTGAGACCCAATGGAACTTGCCGTCCACGGGCTATGTACGCCGAACAAATGGCTTCTTTAATCCGAGAAATGGTCGCTTTAGATGCTTTTTCTCCTTTCTTGGGTCCCCCAAAAAGAACGAACATATGGTCAGAACTCAGAAGTCATTGGTAACCTCCAGCTACCGCAGTAAGGCTCGTCGCACGTCCAAAAGATGAAGGTCCCTGTCCCGAGAAGAGTCTCGAGACCAATGTGGAAACCCAGGCAGCTCCACTGACTGATTTACGTGAAAGGACGAAACCACCTTAGGGACGAAGGACAGGACCGTACGCAAAGACACCCAATCCGCCAAAATAGATCCCAACATGACAGCGCCTGTAGCTCTGAAATCCGATGAGCCGAGCAAATGACCACCAGAAACAGTCTTCAAAGTCAGATCCTTCAGAGAGGATCCGCTAAGAAGTTCAAAAGGAGCACCGCAACTAAATTCAGGTTCCAATCCGGGCATACTGGGCAGACGGGAGGCCGCAAATGTTTGACCCCTTTAAAAAAAAACTAGTAATATCTGGGTGCGCTGCCAAGTAACAGCCGTTGAACCGTCCCCTCAAGGCCCCCAGGGCCGCAACCTGTACCCGAAGGGAATTAAACGCTAGACCCTTAGTAAGCCCCTGCTGAAGAAAGTCAAGTATCCGAGGAACCTCGACTGATAATGGGTCGCAGGCCTGCTGACTACACCACGACTCAAAGAGCTTCCAGACTCACACAAACCACAGATGTGGCTGGGCGTCGCACCTGCAGAAGAGTGGAAATGACCTGCTCGGAATAGCCCTTCAAGCGTAAACGTCGCCTCTCAAAAGCCAAGCTGCGAGAAAGAAGTGATCCTCCTGATCCGAAAATATGGGCCCCTGGTGGGGCAGACACAGTAGATGAGCCAGCTGCAATGGGCCTTCGAGAGCCAGACGCATGAGGTCTGCGAACCAAGGACGCATGGCCACTCCGGCGCCACTAGGACCACCCGGGCCCGGGTGAAGTTCTATGCGGCGAAGAAGTCAACCTATGAGTGGCCAGGGAAGGAAGGCATACAGGAGAATTCCAGTGGGCCGGGGCACACGAGAACATCGATGCCCACCAAGCCCTGCTCTCTTAGACAACTGAAGAAACGTTCAGTCTTCGCATTTGCCCACGTTGCTATTAGGTCCATCTGAGGTACTCCCCATCTGGCGCAAATGCGGTTCCACATGTCGGCAGACAGTTCCCATTCTCTCCTGGATCAAGTTGCTGTCTGCTGAGAAAGTCCGCTTGAACATTTTCTACCCCCGCGACATGCGAGGCGGCAGTGCCCGCGAGATGACGTCCCGCCCAGGTGAACAGAAGTGCTTCTAGTGCCACAGCGGGACTTCGTGTCCCGCCTTGCCAGTTGAGGTACGCCGTCATCGCATTGTTGGAGGGCTGAGGTCACTGCAGGGATATATCTAGGGTGACATCAACTTTGAAATCTGACTCCATTGCCATCTGCTGGCAGTGGAGCTAACCCATTGGTCCTGAGTTTCAACTGATGTTGGAAAAAAACAAAACAAAACAAAACATAAAAACCATACAACTGAACATTAGTGCTGGAAACTTCTATTTCTGGTTTCCTGTTCAGAAAGAAAGGTGCAAGACCTAAAAGACAATGGCTAACGGCAGCCCATAGGATTTGTTTTCCTTGAAGTATATTTGTAAAGACAATTTGGGATAACAAATATCCAAGTCCCCCTGAGGAAGCTTGTTTGCAGTGGCTGAAACAAGGACCTTGTTGGGGCTAGACTGTGGCTTGTGATTGCATTTATGGTGTTTGTTTCTTCAAGTTTAGAAGAAGGATACCTTCATTTTTTCCACTGGAGGATTCAATGATTGGCAAATGTGAACTCAGCATTCTATTATGCATCCTTTGGAAAATGCTTATAGACAAGTTTTGAATACGGATGTGTAAATGTTTAAAGCTATTAATGCACCACTTCATTGCTAAAAGCTAGTGTAATTAGAATTACAGTATCATTGGGTTCTTAACCATTGCATTGTTATTTCTGTACAAGTGTTATGGTTAACATTAAGAAAATTAGGCTGTGGATTTTATGGACTGGTTGATAGTGTTTGGTTTTTAAGCAATATTTTTAATATACATTTATATTCTGCTGCTCCTAAAAGCTTATCCTCAGCAGATTACACTAACACCACACACACCATATACATAACCATTCAGATCATTGCAATATCAAAACTTTCATTACAAATAAACAAACTGTCACTCTATATGGTACAACCATATCTAACTTCGTATGAGAGCCTGACCTGAATAAACTTGCAAACCTTGAATCATTCCAATCCATAGGACATCTGCACTTTCACTATTTAATCACCATTTAATCTACATGCACCTATATTTAGGACAATTTTGACAGCAACCACTCTAGCCTTTTTACTTACCTTTTCAACATTTCCGTAGAGACAGAAGACATTGAAAACTCTATCACAATTCATCTTGGACTGATCTAAGCCATACACCATAAGAACAGGGCTATCAGCCTGGGGTCCATACTCTGGTGGTGGAGGGGGTGGAGGATGTCCATACTGAGGTGTGTAACGGTTAGGACCCCGACGGGGGCCTCCAACAGGAGGACCCATCCTTCTTCCCTCATAGTGGGGGGGAGGTGGGCCATATCCCTCATCATGATAGTGGCCATATCCACCATGAGGCCCTCCTGGGAACAAAGAAGATTTAACACATAAATGCAGTAACACTGCCTACTAACCAGAAAAGGAAAAAAATCAGTTTAATTATAGTTCACAAATATGAAACATAATGGTGAATGAATTGTGTGTTCATTTCCTTTATCTCAGCCCTCTAAAGAGCTCACTAGCTCTCTGTTCAGACTGGAGGAAAGAATGCAATACAACTTGGCAATACACAGAATAAATTACAGTTGGCTGGCTTACAGGGTGGAAAAATTGTGTTAAAAGAAATCTTAGCCAGCCAAAAATTTAAGACCATGGGATTTTACATTTCTGCCCTTTGCAGAAGGACCTTGCAAGACTGGAAGATTGTGATTCCAAATTGCAGATGAAATTTAATGTGGTCAAGTGCAAGGTGTTGCATATAAGGAAAAATATGCCCTTGCTGTAGTTACACAATGTTAAATATTAGGAGCTACCACCCAGAAAAAAAAAATAAATAAATCTAGGCATCATAGTGGATAACTTTGAAATCGTCGGCTCAAGTGTGCTGCAGCAGTCAAAAAGCAAACAATGTTAGGAATTATTAGGAATGGAATGGTTAATAAAACAGAAAATGTCATAATGCCTTTATAAAATCGCTCCATGGTGAGACTGCACTTTGAATATTGTGTACAATTCTGGTCACCACACCTCAAAAAAAAGATATAATTGCGATGGAGAAGTTACGAAGAAGGGCAACCAAAATGATAAAGGGGATGGAACTCCCCTATGAGGAAAGGCTGAAGAGGTTAGGGCTGTTCAGCTTGGAGAAGAGATGGCTGAGGTCTTTAAAGTCATAAGGTCTCTAACAAGTAGATGCGAACTGGTTACACTTTCGGATAATAGAAGGACTAGGGGGCACTCCATGAAGTTAGCAAGTAGCCCATTTAAGACCAATCGGAGAAAATTCTCTCACTCAACACACAATTAAGCTCAGGAATTTGTTGCCAGAGGATGTGGTTAGGGCAGTTAGTGTAGCTGGGTTCCAAAAAAGGTTTGGATAAGTTCTTGGAGAAGTCCATTAATTGCTATTAATCAAGCTGACTTAGGGAATGGCCTCTGCTATTACTGGCATCAGTAGCATGGGATCTTCTTGGTGTTTGGGTACTTGCCAGGTTCTTGTGGCCTGGTTTGGCCTCTGTTAGAAGAAGGATGCTGGACTTGATGGACCCTTGGTCTGACCCAGCATGGCAATTTCTTATGTTCTTAGTGCATGGCATTGTGGATATCCTTAAAAACCTGGCCTGTTTGTGGCTCTCAAGGACTGCAATTGGCCACCCCTGCGATAAAGAGTTCTTTTGGTAAAGAACTTCTACTTGCACAAGGTTATTTTTAGAAGGCTTTTCTGCCACGGTATTTTTAATTAGAACTTAATAGGTACATATTCGTTCCAGACATGACAGCGCCTGTAGTTCAGAGATGTGACGAGTTGAGTACATAGTCACCAAGACAGTTGTGTTAACAGGCTTAGCAACAGACTGCACAGTGGCCTAAAGGAAGATCCTACTAGAAAGTCCAATACTAGATTGGAGGTTCCATTGGGGGACCGGCCACTTTAAGGGTAGTTGGAGGGGTTTAACCCCTTAGGAAACAGGTCAAGTCTGGATGCGCCGACAGGCGGGCCCCGTAGCAGGTGAAGGCCGCCCCTTGGACCTTCAAGGAGTTGAAGGACAATCCTTTTTTCAGGCCATTCTGTAAAAATTCTAGAATCATGGGGATCTTGGCCAAGCGCAGTGGCACCCCGCGTTCCTCGCACCAGGTCTCAAATATTCTCCAGATCCGTACGTACGCCAGGGATGTTGAGAATTTCTGCTCATGAAACAAGGTGATTAAGGCCGCCAAATATCCTCGCTTCATCAGGCATGCCCTCTTAAGGGCCAGACCATAAGAGAGAATAAAGTTGGGTCCTTATGAAGAATTGGGCTTTGCTGGAGAAGGTCCCTGTGCTGGGGGAGGCAAAGGGAGCTCTCCACGAGAAGCCTCCGCATGTCTGCATACCACGGGCATCTGGGCCAATCCGGGACCACCAGAACTAATCCTCTGCGGTGTTCGATCTTGCGGATGATATTGCCCAATAGAGGCCTCGGAGGGAAGGTGCACAGTACGTCTTCCTCGGGCCAGGTCTGGACGAGGGAGACGATCCCTTCGGAGTGCTGATCTTGTCTGCAATTGAAGAATCTGAGAACCTTTGCATTGTGAGATGTAGCCAGTAGGATGATGGATGGGAGGCCCCAGAGATCTACTAGAAGCTGGAAGGCTCTGGTTGACAACATCCATTCCCCTAAATCCAGGCTCTCCCTGCTGAGAGAGTCTCCTTTGACGTTGTCTTTTTCCACAATGTGGGAGGCAGAGGTCACTTGTAGATTTAGCTCCGCCCATTCCATAAGGGGGGGCTTTCTCCAGAGACATTTGGTGGCTTTTGGTTCCTCCCTGGCAATTGATGTAGGCTACTGTTGTTGCACTGTCTGACATGTCGCAGATTGCCTGTCCCTGAACTGCAGGCATGCTAATCTGACCGGTCATGCTTCCAGGCAGTTTATGTTCCAGCTCGTCTCTTCCTTGATCATGGGGTTGTCAATTCCTGACAGTGAGCTCCCCACCCTCGGAGGCTTACATCAGCCATGAGGACGATCCAGTTCGGTGGGGATACTCTTACACCCTTCCAGTAGCCACCCATTGGAGCAGAGAACATACTTCCATCGGTAGGTGGAGGTGAATCGAGTAGCTTTGAGACAGTGAGTTCCAACGTGAAAGCAGGGAACATTGGAGAGGCTGCATGTGTGCCTTTGCTCACGGTACTACTTCCAGGGTTGACACCATGGGGCACATTGTGTTAATCAACCGACGTACTTGGTACATCAGTTTCCTCCTCGAGGGAGGGAGGAAGACCGACCTTGCCCTGCTTGATGTGAAACCAGACTACCAGCTACTCTAAGGACTGGGAGAGCTTGAGGCTGTTCTTGTCCATGTTCATGACCCAACCAAGTTCTTGTAGGAGGGACCTGACCATGCTGGTCACCTGGAGGCTCTCTTCCAACGACTTTGCCCGGATCAGCCAGTCATCCAAGTAAGGGTGCACCAGGATCCCTTCTTTCCTTAGTTCCACTGCCACGACCACCATAATTTTGGAGAATATTCTGGGGCGGTTGCCAGGCCTAAGGTAATGGCGGCCCAGTACCACAAAATGTAGGAAACACTGGTGTTCTTGATGGACTGGAATATGAAGTTAGGCTTCTGAGAGGTCCAGGGAAGTTAAGAACTCTCCCAGTTTCACGGCCATTATAACAGAATGGAGCATTTCCATGCGGAAGTGAATTATCCGCAGATGATAGTTGACGGTTAAGATCCAGGATGGGTCGGAATGACCCCTCTTTCTTGGGTACAATGAAAGATAGAATAATGCCCTGTATTTACTTGGGGTGTAGGTATAGGAGTTATAGCCCTCAGACAGAGGAGCCTTATCAGCATGGATTCCACTGCCAATTTTTGTGCTGGCGTGGCGAGGTGACATTAACATGTCCAAGGGATGCTGCGAAATTCCAGAGCGTATCCTTCTCATAAGATGTCCAGTACCCATTTGTCAGACGTGATTCTGACCCACCGCTGATAGAAGAGGTATAGTCGGCCCCCTATCTCCTCATCCCAAGGATGGGTCGGTCAAACTTCATTAGGAATTTTGCGTCGAACCTGAGCCAGAACCCATTCCTCTTTTTGGTTGTCGTTTCCAAAAGAACGGAGACCTTCCTGAGGGCCAAGATGACAAGTGACGATTTTCTGTAGGGTTGGAAGCGCTGCGAGCCCCTGGCTCGACCCCTCATGGGTGAGGGGCACTGCAATCTCTCTCTTATCTTCTGGTAGTAGAAGCACTGGAGATTCATCCCACTTACTGGCTAGCTTCTCCAATTTGCTTCCGAATAGGAGGGATTCCTTAAAGGGCATCTTTGAGAGGTTCGCCTTAGAGGATGCATCCGCTGGCCACCATAGCTGTCTTCTAACCACCGGAGAAAGAGAGAGAGAGAGCGACACACAAACGAGCCACCAGGGAACAGCAGGAAGCGATCTGCAGTGTCATTGTTGTCGCATCAAAGGCTTGCTTAAAGACTAATTCCAACTGCCTATCATGAGCATCCTTCAAAGCCGCTCCTCCCTCTACTGGGATAGTTGTTCGCTTCAAGACAGCGCAGACCAAGGCATCTACTTTCGAGAAATGCAGGCATTCCTTGTCCGCTGAGTCTAGAGGGTACAAGGCCTCCAAGGCCTGATCTCCCTTTAAAACTTGCTACCGGAGCATCCCATTCCAGGTCAATCAACTCCTGGATGGCTTCCAGCATCGGGAAATAGCAAAAGGCTTTCCGTAGACACACCAGAATAGTGGTATTCTTTAGCTCCGACATAGGGTCCGTGCCCTGAATTCCCAGAGTCTTCAGGGGCTGGGAGACTAGGGCCGGTAAGTCATCTCTGTGGAAAAGTCAAAGCATGGTCCGATATGGCTCCAGGTCTGGAGGGATTTCTCCATCCTCCAAAGAATCCGCATCCCTTTCGTAGTCCATGATTGTCAGGGTCCCTGTCATGGATACCCTTGGTGAGGAGAGGCATGTTGATAGGGCTGGAATAGCAAGGTCTTCCCAGCTGGGGCTCAGCCTGGGCAGGGGAAATAGCTGACTGCGCCTGAACAAAGACTTGTAAGGCCCTGAAAGAATTCCAACCAGGAAGAGGCCGCCAGGTACATATTTAGCTCAAGAGGAACCAGGGTAAGAGGCCGCTGAACTGCCCTCTCCCGGAGAGGACACAGCTCCGGAATTGCACCGGTCTGTGGTGCTACCAGACAAGGTCGTAGATGACCCATTCTCCGACTGGGAAGGGCCGGACTTGGAGAAATTCTGAGTGTCCAGCCCTCCTTCCTGGGCCTCCTCACAGTGCTGACACAGGAAGGATTCCAGGTCAGACTGGGCACCCTAATATGGCAGGCAGTACAAAGGGAGTGTTGCTTGAGCTTCTTTGCTGCCTGGGCGGTAATACTCTGTAGCTTGTGCGATCAGCTGGCTAGTGCCTCTCGAGTGCACACTGACCTGCCTTTGTGCACGTAAATCTAAGCAGCCAGTTGCACACACAGTTACGTGCACAGAGGGCCGGCCTGCACAGACAGACAATGTCACCCAAACTGCGCGCAAGATGGCACCACCGCGGCCAGCCACGTGGAGTGCCACCTAGCCTGAAGCAGAGCCTAGCCCATCAAAGGGGGGGGGGGAGGGGGCGGCGCCTCAACCCTCTCGGAAAACCCCCTTCCCTTGCCCTAACGGAACTAGAAACAATGTCGGTACGGCGCACCAAGCAAGGAGACCTGAGGAAAGCTTACTGAATCCCTTCCACGTCTCTGAATAGAAGTTCTTCACTACTTACCTGGGTTCAGCGCTTACTGGCTGAGTACAAAGACTGTCTCCAGCTGCAGGGGGAGAGGGCTTAGGCCGTCACTGCCGCACTAGGCTTCCTGCACCTGCTGCCTTTCAGCTGCTTCAGCAGCAAAGGCCATGCCAGAGGCTGGCTGCTGGACCAAGGCACACTGAGGGAATCTCAGAAATCGTCTCAGGAATTCTCAACTGGGGGAGGGACCCTTAGGTATCAACTCAGGCGAGCAGGGCTCAATCTTTCTCCCAATTTAGAGGTAAGTTTAAATTTCTTCTTCAAACTAGTGCTACGATCCTGGTACACACTGCTGCTGGTGTGGGGATAGCGTCCACATCTGCTAGGAGACTGTGAGATACTGAATAGCTGAGGTCACTGCAGGGGTATATCTAGGGTGACATCAGCTTTGAAACCTGACTCAGACTCCATCTTCTAGCAGGGGAGCACATAACCCACTGGTCCAGAGTCCATCTGGCTACACACTGGCTTACAGAGTGGAAAAATTGTGTTAAAAGAAATCTTTGCCAGCCAAAAGTTTAAGACCATGAGATTTTTTTTTTTTTTTTTTTTATTTCTGCCTTTTATTAGTGTATTTTTTAAATTGTAGGGTTTTTTGGGTTTGGGTTTTTTTTTCCACATTTTGCTTTTTCCTTCTAGGCACTATCCCCACCTCTCCCCCTCATCCAGGCACATCAATAAAGGGCAGGCAGTTCTGGCCCAGGACATTTTGTCATTGTTTTCAGTAACTGGATTTTGTTCTGGCTCAGCTGTCTAGACCCTGATATACCAAAAGAACAATACAGTCTGTTCCTCTATTTATGGAGACTGAACGTGAAGTTAACTATTTAAATGCCACTGCCTTATGAGTGAACTGGGTTTCTAGACAAATCTAACTTCAGGGTACTTATGCTCTGCTGCAGATCATGTGAAATTATATAATAGAAAATGACCATTGTAAGCAAAACCTCCAAGAAATTCAATACCAATTCTGCAAGCTACCATGTTGACCATTTTAAAACTATAGGTTTCCCTTCCCTCATCTTAATCGGATACGGTGGCAAACATTTTTCCATTGCTTTATGCTTCTTGGCTGCTACACTGCAATGTAAAAACTTGAAGCCCCTTAAATTTTTACAATGTACTTTTGTAATATGTCACATATTGCTTTATAAATAGATGTCACTGCTCTGTTTCAGTTTAAACCTTTGAACATGACAGACTGGATTTAAAACATGTATAAAAAGAGCTGTTCTCCCTGATGCATCTGGTCCGCTTAACAACCTCTGGTTCTGTTGTCAGACTCTTTACCCTTAATCAAACATTAGCAAAACTGTGATTACTGGTCCTCCCGACAATTGTTGTATGAAACACGGTCCGTATCAGGAAACGGTGTAACTCATAACAGCCTGCAATATCTTGTGATACATCTGTGAGACTACAAATAAAGACTTAAGAGGACAAAAATATTGGATATTTGAGATTTCTCTGCTCCATCATTTTCTGATTCTAGACAGTGTGTAGTTGGGGCATTCACCTTTTCCCCTGTGCTTTTGCTTTATCAATAGAGCCATTAAGATCAGCTGTTTCAGAGTTCAGATCCTTACCATATTCTACAGGGTGATCACCGAGGAGAGGAGGCTGCCTCTGACGCTTGTTTGGGTTATTACCAGGATCACCTAGAAAGAAGATTAGTAAAAACTGAACAGAAAATTCAAGACAAATATTATAAAATTAAGGCTCAGTCAGAATTAACTAATCCTAATCTGTAGGATCTTTTTAAATCTAGCTCCAGTTTCTGGATTTTTAAGCTACAATGATTCACCATGAAGAACATAAAGCTTGGTCTATGCTATGAGCACTAGAATAGACTGACTTCTCTCCCATCCTTAGTAAGTCATTTCACTAGCTCCTATTAGGAAAGATCATTTCATGTCTGTATATCAATTATCCCACCGATAAAAATCATAAAATTACACCTACTACTTGGTAATGCTACCTGTTCAACTGCAACTGGAGTACTCGTTTCCTTAGCTATTGCAAATCTAGTATACATAGAAATTAGTTCAAAATATAATCACAAAAGTAGGAAGGAAAGACCAGCAAAGACTACCCCACCAGTCAGGATAACTGTAAAAATGCCCATTCACCACACAGCTGGTTGAACAATGATGAAAGGAAAAAAAAGTGATGGTAAATGTCTCCCCACCCAAAACAGAGGAAAGAGAGGTGGGTGCATGAGAGGTGCAGTAACAGCAAAGAAAAAACTAGGTCATAGAAATATTCTGTTTTATACAAGCTGAAACATTCATGCTCCATACAAGATTACATGTGCATATGTTTAACAAAAAAAATAAATAAATAATAATCACAAAGATTGAAAAGGGCTACTTACAGTAAGGAGTACAGAGTACAATGCTCCAGTTTCACATAACAACAAATCTGCATTTCTCTTACCATTGGACGCTTCAACAGTGAGTTAGCACAGTTCTGAAAGATGGCGTCCCATCAAACATACACTGCGACCCTGCATTACATGGTTTTTACAGTCAAATACATTTCAGGTATCAAGTACAACTTAAAAATATATATATATATATATAAATAAGATCTGAAAAGGCTCACAGCTTTTTGTCCTCAGAAGGTATCAGAAAAGCAGTCATTAAAGGTGTGTTAATGAGTGTTCCTCCATGTTTTCGTCTCCTGCATTTGTGTAGTGCTTCTGGCTCTGTGTAGGTCTCCCATGTTATGGAAATGTGTTTCGGCCCAAATACCTGTCTGCATGCACCAGAATGAGCCCCAGCTACTTGCTGAATGCGGTGTGCCTTTGGTTTGTCTCCTGTTGGCGATGAATGTTGGCATCTGATGTCTGCACAAAACTGCCCTCCAGAAAGGAATGTAGAAGCAAAAAGGAGAGCATCCTATGTCTTGGAGGGTACTGTGATCTACTCCGCTCTGTATTTAAAAAGGTTCTCCGGTGGCCTGCTGGTGAGTTCTTTGTTCTGTGTTTTCCTAGATCTGTGTACGTTCTCTCTTTGGCGTTTGCATTAGTAACATGTCTGCTGTGGCATGTTCGGCCTCTTTCTCTGTGCTTGGACAGCGAGTTCTTGGATCACCGTGTTGTGTTCTTGATATATGAGATCAGTCTGTTGCTGGTCTGGTACATACGATGCATGTTTCTCTTCAGGAAAGAGCTAGTGGTTTCTTTCTACACTGTGTGTTTTTAGGAATGTGCAGAGGCAGGTCGCAGGCATTTCTAGGCTTCCACAGCCCAACAAGCCCCTTCTGTAATTACAGCTCAGACATGGGAAACTCCCATTAAAAAGTAATGCTATTTCCTCTCCCAGTTAGATATCACAACCTCCCCTTAATGCATCAAACAATGCAGAACCTGCAATTAGCCCCTGCATCTCTGCACATCTCTATTATGTACATGGGAGGAGAAATTTGTCATGTTTTAAGGGTTGTCATGCAATGCAATTACTTGCTCTGTTTACAATGTTCATGTTTTAAAACAGGGATGTCAAACACAGTTATGCAGGCTTTGGCCAAAACGTACCAAAGCCTCACTATGCTGACTGCATCATCCCACCCCTCTAACCCACTTCTACAGGTCCTGATAAAAGGAAGTAAACCATTGGGAGAACTTCAGGCAATAGCAGGACTCTGCCCTAACAAAATCTATACCATGCATGGTTCAAGCCCCTACCATTTTTTTTTTAATGTGTTTGACACTACTGCATTTAAATTTCAAGAAAGACACGATCAAACTAAAACTGTGAAAGCTGTGCCGTCTGCAACCCGACTTCCAACCCAAACTGCTATTTAAGAAAGGCTCGACAAGTGTTCAACAGCTTTGAAATGAGAGATGTAAAGACAGTGTAATTTGCCCAAGCAAACCACAAAAATGCCAATACTAATCTTCAGATGATGGTGGGAGAATTTGGGAAGGACTGGATCTTTGCTAACACTGAAAAGGGAAGTGCTGTAGAGCACCAAATCCCACTTTTGTAGTGCTATTCACTGTTTAGTTAGGTCCCTAAAATCTATCAATCTAAATTACTGCAGTTCTTTCCCTAATGATCGCAGCACTACACAGAAGTTAGTTTGGAAATTGTAGCTGCCAGAAAAGCTACAAATTGAGCCTGGTTATAAACAGCACATCTTCCTTACAAGAGGGCACCTTATTTCTCACTAGTTTAACTTCAAAAGCAAGAATCCTCCCCACTGCCTCAACATCCATCTAAGTAGCAGACAAATGCCAATGGCAAACTGAAAACAAATCTTAACTATGCTTAAAATTCTATTTTATCCAAAAGACTAGCTTCCCCATATGTAGGACATTTCATTTTAGGCTGCCCTATGTTTCTAATTCCTTGGCATTAGAAGACATGAAAGCTCATCTAATTATGCTTTCCAGAAAATGGCAAGCAAAGCATGTACAAAAAAAAATGTAAAGCCCTCCAAGAAAGGTTACCTTGGCCACTGAGATTGGGGTTGGTATAGTCCCAGGTATCCTGATCATTCTTAAACACATTTAAGCGTGTAGGCTGTAGAAAAACAAATTTTAGTAAAGATTAAGAGTTCACAACATGAAGACTAGAAATATGTTCCTTAATTCTATTAGCCAATGCATACACAAAAACTCTCCTAAAGACAGGGTTTTTT
The DNA here is from genome assembly GCF_901001135.1 of Rhinatrema bivittatum. Taxonomy (NCBI): domain Eukaryota; kingdom Metazoa; phylum Chordata; class Amphibia; order Gymnophiona; family Rhinatrematidae; genus Rhinatrema; species Rhinatrema bivittatum. Next base: position 80,218,822 of record NC_042625.1, read on the forward strand.
AACCTTACAAAAAAAAAAAAACAACAATCCTTAAAAAAATGAACAAATACAGTTATGCCAATATCCAATGAACCCCTGCCAGCTATCAAACACTACAGTGAAAACGTTTTAGTGATTGCCAATCTAAGCCACCCCCCCTAACTTGACAGACCATATGCTCCCTTTTCCAGTTGACATACCAGTTCTCATACCTACTTACCTTTGCATATTCAATCTTTAGAGTACAACAGCCCGAGTATATGTCAGCACCATTCAGGGAGGCCTTTGCTCTCTGCGCACTCTGCACAGAGTCAAATGTTCACCTAGTTAAGGAAAAGACTAGGAAAAACAACACAGCATATTTCAAACCAATATTCTGAAATGAAAAGATCTGCCAAGACAGACGCTAGGGGTTTAGAATGTAGTCAAAGGAAAAATTAGTTTACCTGATAATTTTCGTTCTTGTAGTACCACGGATCAGTCCAGACTGCTGGGTTTTTTAATACAAAACTCCGCCTTATATAGGAGAGTGCCACCTACAGTCCGGCAGTATTTTGTAATGACAATGATTGATGGCTCCCATAAGATACCATAGCTATATACACTAACTCTTGAACTAGAAAAATTACAACCGGGTCACTGAACCCCTGTAAGATCTGAACCTGTAGAACCACTTGAGGTTAATCAAATCAAATCTCTGCAGGAAGAAAAATGAGCAGACTCTCCCCCACTTGCATAACTCTGGACTGATCTGTGGTACTACAGGAACGAAGATTATCAGGTAAGAAACTAATTTTCCTTTCCTTGTACATACCCGGATCAGTCCAGACTGCTGGGCTGTACCATAGCTGTTCTTATCTGGGCTGGGATCCAGAGAGGCCCACTCGCAGAACACCTTCTCCAAATCCTCCCGATTCTGCATCTTGCACATCCAACCTGTAATGCCTTGCGAAAGTATGCAGTGACTTCCACGTTGCCACCCTACAGATCTCCTATACAGAAACTAAATTACTCTCCGCCCAGGACGCCGCTTGTGACCTAGTAGAGTGAGCCTGGAGTCCAACTGGAAGAGATCTACCCTGTAGCAAATAAGCCGAGCTGATAGCCTCTTTCATCCAATCGAGCAATAGTAGCTTTTGAAGCCATTGAGACTCCGTCGAGAACCATTCCATAGCACAAAGATGGCCAGACATACGAAACTCATTAGTAACCTCCAAATATTGCAGTAATGCCCTGCGAACATCCAGCTTCCGCAATTCTCCCAATAAAGGATCAGACTGGTCTAGACCCCCGAAGGCTGGAAGCTCCACTGATTGATATATAGGAGAGTGCCACCTACAGTCCAGGAATATTTCTCTGTCTCTAGCAGATGGTGGAGGTGCAAAACCTACAGTCTGGTCAGAGTTGTAATTTGAGAGATTTAGTCAGATTAGTTGGTAGTATTTTTTGTCTGGCTGAATTTAGGAGTTTGGTTCTTTAAAGAGTGTTTCCTGTGTTCAGCCTCCCAGAGGGTAGGCAGGCTAAGAGGGCCATCCCCTGCTGGTTTGAGGCAGCTGCCAACGAGGGTTGAGGACTCTATTTCTAACTTTGGGCAGCGTGGGTGCGATACCGGGGAGCCCGGCTCACTCCACCCAAAAAGATCAGCATCCTGGTTACCAATTCAGGCAAGTCTCAATTTAAAAAAAAAAAAAAAAAGTTTTGAATTTTTACTTTGTTTTGTCGGGCCCTCATTCCCTCTCAAAGGGGAGTTTTTTCGCCGCATTTTCAGGTCGGGGGGGGGGGGGGGCTTAAATTTTAATTTTTCTGCGAATTTTGACTGGCTCCTCCGATGCCGCGGTTGACTGCGTGTCGTGCGTGCGGCTCAGCATGTTTACGGGGGGGGGGGGGGGGGGGGCAGATAAGATAAAAAAAAGTGCAGAAAGACAGATTGCTGTGAGTTTCCTCGATGTCAGCAGGGGCTGCTCAGCCTGCACAAGATCTTTTTCAATTAAGCGTGAGAATAGAGGCCATTTTGCAGTTGTTCCGCTCTGCTATGCAGGCAGCCATGGGGGAGGGGTGATTTCCTGCTCAGCCAAAGCTCCCTGAGGACAGGGAATCACTGCAGCCTGCTTCTCCTGGCCCAGAGGTGAGTCCTGAGGGGACTTCTGATACCTCCGAGTCCTCCTCCATTATTTTTTTGCATAAAGCATTTAAAGCAAAGAAAGCAGGGAAGCTGCATGAAGGGGAAAGCCTGACTCCCTAGGGAATAAGTCCCGGGCGTCCAAGCACGCACAGTCTCATAAGGATGCGGGGCCTGTCAAGCCTAAGCGTCCCCTCCGCACTAGGGGTCCGCAGGGAGATACGGATTCTTCCAGGCTGGACTCATAACGGAGATCCAGATTCCCAACCCCAGATCCCGCATAGAGCGGATAAGCAGGATCCACAACAGGCAGAGAGGGGCTCCCAGGCAGCCGAGGGTGATGACCCTAAGGTGGTATGCCTTTTTTGTAAGGAGGAATTGGCACCACTTATTCCAGCTAGGCTCACTGAGCTGGGTATCGACAGTCCTCCTGAGGAATCCAATCTTGGTAAGATGGATCCTGTGTTGATGGGCCTGAGAGGTCCTGCTACAGCTTTTCCTTTTCATTTCTCGGCTACAGATTTGTTTCGGGAATGGGATACCCCAGATTGAAAGTCAGTAAGGCCATGGATAAGCTATATCCTCTGCCAGAGGAGGCCTTAGAGATGCTGCAAGTCCCTAAGGTAGACGCGGCGGTGTCTGTCACCAAGAAAACCACGATTACTGTCACAGGAGCGACTGCGCTCAAAGACCTACAGGACAGAAAGTTGGAGGTACAGCTCAAAAGGATTTTTGAGGTCTCCGCTATGGGAGTTCGAGCAGCTATTTGCAGTAATTTTGCTATGAGAGCAGGGCTCCGCTGGGTACAGCAATTGCAAGCCAACACAGGCTTCTCGGAGGAGGAAGCTGCCCAGGCAAACAGTCTGGAATCCTCGGTGGCTTACTGCGCTGATGCCTTCCACGACCTCTTACAGACGTCAGTCAGGTCCATGGTGTCTGCGGTCTCCGCCCGGAGGCTCTTGTGGTTAAGAAACTGGTCAGCAGACGTGTCGTCTAAAGCTCAACTGGGATCTTTGCCTTTTAAAGGGTAAGCTGCTCTTTGGAAAGGTCTTGGAAGATATGATTCAGTCCCTGGGAGATAACAAGGTGCATAGTTTACCAGAGGACAGACCTCGCTCACGAGGTTTCTTTTCGTCCCGCACCAGATTCAGAGGGAATCGGCAGTACAGACCGAAGGCGCCCACATCTTCCTTTTGTTCGGTTCCTGCGAAGCAGCAGTCTTGGTCCCAGCCGTTTTGGGGCCAAAGATTCAGCAGACCTGGTTCTGCTCAGCCTTCCTCAGGGTCCAAGTCTTCTCAATGAAGGGGCGCCGGTCCACTCCTCTGTACCGGAAGTAGGGGGCAGACTGTCCCTGTTTTTTTGAGGAGTGGGCCAAGGTGACTATAGATCAGTGGGTGCTGTCCATGATAAAACAAGGCTACGCTTTAGATTTTACACAGAGGCCCCGAGTTCGGTTTCTCGTCTCCCCCTGCGGGTATGCCGCAAAGAGTAGCGGTGCGGGCGACGTTGCAGCGGCTTCTGCAGTTGCGAGCCATAGTCCCCATTCCTCCAGAAGCACAAAGAAAGGGTCGCTACTCCATTTATTTCGTGGTACCAAAGAAAGAAGGTTCCTTTCATCCCATTCTAGAACGTGAACAATTGTCTAAAGGTTCCTCGCTTTCGCATGGAGACTCTGTGGTCAGTCATTGCTTTGGTAAGAAAGAGAGAATTTCTAGCGTCGCTGGATCTTACGGAAGCTTACCTGCACATAGGCATCCGTCCAGACCAAAGGTTTTTTCGGTTCTGGGCCAGCATTTTCAGTTTCAGGCTCTACACTTCAGTCTGGTAACCGCGCCCAGGACATTCACCAAGGTATTTGTGGTGGTGGCGGACCATCTCCGGAGGGAAGGTCTCCTGATCCATCCCTACTTGGACGACTGGCTAATTAGAGCAAAATCGAAAGCACTGGCCAGGGACGCGATTCACAGAGTACTACAGCTTCTTCAGTCGCTGGGCTGGGTAGTCAACCTCTCAAAGGGCAGGCTCGTACCCTCTCAGTCCTTGGAATATTTGAAGCGCTGTTCGACACTCAGAAGGGATGAGTTTCTTACTATGGAGCACATCTACTTTATAATAGATTAACTGTTCTATATGTTCCATGTAAACCGCCATCTCGGCGATAGTTATCTCTGTTATCTGTGAACTGGAGTGATATGTATATTATACAGGAACTTCCGGTATATAAAAACCAAAAATAAATAAATAAATAAATCTCCAAGTTACAAGACCAGGTGAAAGGCTTGTTACTCAAGAGTACTCCCAGGGTCCAAGATTATCTACAGGTTCTCAGATCCATGACTTTAACATTGGAGCTGGTGCCCTGGGCGTATGCTCATATACGGCCCTTGCAGTACGCATTACTGTCCCGTTGGAACCCAGTGTCTGAACTGAGTTCCAAGACATTTAAGACTAATTGGAGAAAATTCTTTTTTCACTCAACGCACAATTAAGTTCTGGAATTTGTTGCCAGAGGCTGTGGTTGGTGCAGTTAGTGTAGCTGGATTCAAAAAAGGTTTGGATAAGTTCTTAGAGGAGAAGTCCATTAACGGCTATTAATCAAGTTTACTTAGGGAATAGCCACTGCTATTAATTGCATCAGTAGCATGGGATGATCTTAAGTGTTTGGGTAATTGCCAGGTTCTTGTGGCCTGGTTTGGCCTCTGTTGGAAACAGGATGCTGGGCTTGATGGACCCTTGGTCTGACACAGCATGGCAATTTCTATGTTCTTACGGCAGCGGCGAGGGACAATCTAGTGTGGTGGCTAGTAACAGAATCTATCCCGGGGGGGTCCTCTGGATGTGCCCGAATGGACAGTGTCACCACGGATGCCAGTCTCTCCGGCTGGGGAACGGTGTGCCAGAGGAGATCAGTACATAGCCTATGGTCTCCCAAGGAATCTCTGTGGTCGATCAATCTGTTGGAGACTCTGGCAGTATAGTTAGCATTACAAGCTTTCTGTCCACGTCTGCAAGGGAGAGCAGTCCGGGTGTTGTCTGACAATGCGACCACGGTGGCGTATATCAACCGCCAAGGAGGAACCAGGAGCCACCCGGTGGCTGTGGAAGAGAGTCAGTTATCAGCTGAGTGGAACACTTAGCATTGCGGCGTCTCACATTGCAGGCATGGACAACGTGCAAGCGGATTTCCTCAGCCGGCATCATCTCGATCCCGGGGAATGGGAGTTGGATGACGCTTTTCAGCGCATATGCATAGCGTGAGGCAGACCCCGCATGGCTCTCGTGGCAACTTTTCAGAACACCAAGGCTCCAAGGTTCTACTCTCTAAGAGAGACAGGAGCGGAAGGGGTAGATGCCCTGGTTCTACCCTGGCCGGTCGACGTTCTTCTGTACATATTCCCGCCTTTGCCATTGATCGGCAGAGTACTCCGACGGATAGAGCGTCATCCGGCGCGAGTAATTTTAGTAGCGCCGGAATGGCCGAGATGCCCTTGGTTTGCGGACCTTCTCAATCTAGCGGAGGCAGGTCCGCTACAGTTTCCAGAGGTTCCAGATCTTCTTCACCAAGAACCCGTGTGTTTGGAAGAAGTCGAGCGCTTCTGCCTAGCGGCATGGCTTTTGAACGGCGCCGTGTAAGTGGCAAGGGTTATTCTCCTGCGGTAGTTTCTACTCTCCTCCGGTCACGTAAAACATCCACTAATCTTGCGTACGTTAGAGTGTGGAAGGTTTTTGAGTCCTGGTGTCTAGAACGGGATGTTTCGCCAACCCGAACTTCAGTATCGGATATTCTGTGTTTTCTTCAAGATGGTCTGTCCAAGGGCTTATTGTGCAGTTCCTTATGAGTTCAGGTAGCAGCTCTTGGTTGTTTGTGTTGGTCGGTGCAAGGTGGAATGTTGGCGGCTCATCCGGATGTAGCGCGTTTTCTTCGAAGAGTGAAGCATTTGCGTCCCCCGGTCAAACAACCTTGTCCCTCGGAGTCTGAATTTGGTGCTTACGGCTTTGTGTGCTGCACCTTTTGAACCTTTAAAGAGGGAGACACTGAAGGATATTAACTTGAAGGTGATTTTTTTTTTAGTCGCCATTACTTTGGCTTGTAGAGTTCAGAACTCCAAGCTCTTTCCTGCCGGGAACCCTTTGAGGATCTCCAATTCGGAAGTTTCTTTACAAACGGTTCCTTCTTTTCTTCCGAAGGTGGTGTCCTCTTTTCATGTCAATCAATCAGTGGAGCTCTCTATCTGCTAGAGGGAGGGGGGGGGGGGGGGGGGGGGGCCAAACCCAGCAGTCTGGACTGATCTGGATACATACAGGGAACTACCTTTATTATCCCAAATCCAAGAATTTGGTGGGAGTGCAAGAGAAGTCCCAAACCCATGTCCTCAAAGAAGATTTATAAGTGAAAGATTTCCTGAAACTAATGCTGTAAAACAGGAAGATAAATTAAAAAAAAAAAATAAAGGATATTCCACCATTGCCTGGACTCCATTCTTCCGGAAGATGACAATCCTCTGAACTGGTCCACAAGGATTACAGATTGTGTAAAGGACATCCTAGAAAAGCAAGGAAAATAGAACCCTATCATTTAAGTGTGCATTAGTTTCTTAAAGAATTGCAGGTCTCTACTAGTCACAAGAAGTCTGAACTTGAATTGCAAATGTCTTGGGAGGCAAGGACTGTGTCTTTAAAAAAAACCAAAACAAACTACTGGCTAAAGGACCAGTAAAACATTTTTTTGGGTAGGCCAGTATGAAAAGTCAGAACTACATGTTGCTTGACCAGTAAAATCTATATACCACTGCACTGAAGGTTATAGCAATCTTACAATATTTAAATGCAAGCTCCTACATACCGTGGTGATAGAATAAATGGGATTGAGAATGGTGAAGAGTAGCACGTTATTGACACCCCTGGAATCATCGCCAGAATCGCCTGGGCGTGATATTTTCTGACTCGTGGAATAGTTCACAAATGCTGGATGTCCGGCTATGTAGATCTGGTTGTCTGCAGCATAGTTCACAGCATTGCATGCACCAAGAATATCCTCAAACTCCACTAAGGCCTGCCTCTTTTTGGGCATCACCACTACGTAACTGGAAGAAAGGAAGACTTTCTTTTACACCATTTAATTTATTGAATGCTCAATAACAAAAAAAAAAAAAAAAAGTACATCAATGCATCACCACAAGGTCCTGAACAGGACAAAAGTAAGAGCATTCAAAAACAGAGTCATAACATTTGCTAAGCAACGTATATACTCAATTTTTGAAACAGCTTAAATATATCCCAAATAACTATTTTCCCCCTACCCCCCCCCCCCCCCCCAGAGGGTATAAGTAGCAGTTTCTCAATATGCATTAGGGAGCACCCATTGGAGTGGAACTCAACTCAAACTGGAAACTCCCTTTGTCATGCTTAATCATGGAGAGTAAAGCTTCCACATTTTCCCAAATCTTAAGTGTGTCATACTTGAGGGCTATGAGCTTCTCCTTATAATACACCCTCTCTAGACGACAGCACATGGAAGCCAGTGGTGGGGCAGCAGATCTACGCCACCACCAAGCTATTTCACATTTGGTAGCTGTAGCGAACTGTCATAAAAGTCGGGAAGATGAGATTTTGACAGTTTAATACACACATTAAAAAGAAACCTTTGTGCAAAGAGATCATCATAAGTCATTTGCTACAACCTAAATATACATTACTTGTGTACCACAGAAGAGAACGTTAAAGACTGAATATTGCAGCTGCAGTACTGGATTGGGCTGTGCTGTGCCAGGAGGCAAACTGTCCAGTGTCCAGCTAAGGAATAACTTTTATTAATTTATAATTTTGAGGGCTTCTGTGGCTTGCAGGAATGATGGCTACTACCTAGTGATTAATACCCTTTTCAATACATGCTCACACGGTTAATAAGACTCCTACATTGCTCTATGCTTCAACAGCAAGAGGAAATGTGGAAAAGAGGACTTGCATTCAGGCAGCAACCAACAAGGTAGCATAGCCTGGGCAAACAAATAAGCGTGGGAGTAGCTTGCTTGTTGCGGGGGTTACTACCCTGAACCAATTAAGCCTGTTACTTTACTTGGAAAGCATATCCAGCACAGCTCACTGCTTCAACAGAAAGGGGGGGATGAAGAAATAGGATTTACTAGAGATGTGAATCGGAACTGAAATCCGAACCGATTCTGGTTCCGATTCACATCTCTAGGATTTACATCCAGCCAACATCTAACAAGGCATTGATCTGAGCAGTATGAGTATACAAACATTGGGATAACTTGCTCAATACGATGGTTACTACCCTCAAAACATTAAGCCTTATACTTCACTTTGATACAACTCTAATACTGCTCTCTGTATCAATGGCGGGGGTGGAAGGAAATTAGAATCAAAAGCTACCAATAAGGGCCCTGAACTCAGCTGTCAGAGTAACATAAGTATGAGAAAATAAGTGTGAAAGCTTGCTGGGCAGACTGGATGGGTCTATTGGTCTTCTTCTGCCATCATTTCTATGTTGCTATGTAGGTAGTAAACCTTTTCTAGACACTGTGCCCCAAAGTAAAAAAAAATTGTTTTAATAGACAACTTTAAAAGAACAGAGGAAGAAAGGGGCACTTCTCTGAGAAGAGGCAGCAGGCTCCATTGATCTCTCAGGACAACGCTTGGATCTCGGAGATAGAGACGAGGAAGACAGTCTTGAGCGTAAAATCCTTTAACATAGCGCGACGGAGAGGTTCGAACGGAGCCACACAAAGGGCCCGGAGGACCAGGTTAAGACTCCACGACGGGTAAGTGGACTGGTAAGGTGGACGTAGGTGCTTGATTCCCTTCAAGAACCGAATCACGTCCGGGTGTCCCGCTAAGGAATGGCCTTCTACCAGACCCAGGAGAGAGCCGAGACTTGTATGCCCAGAGAACTAAAAGAAAGCCCCTTGGAAAGCCCTGTCTGGAGAAAAGAAAGGACCAACGAGACCAGGGCAGAGCACACAGACACCAGACTCCGCACAGATTCAAAAACCTTCCAGATACATGTAAGCCAGAGATGTCGACTGCTTTTGGGCCCGCAGCAAGGTGGAGATGACCTCTTCCTTGTAGCCCTTACGCTTCAGGCGTCGCCGTTCAAAAGCCAGGCCGCTAGACAGAAGCGATCGGCCTGGTCGAAAAATATGGGCCCCTGCCGGAGAAGCTGAGGAAAGTGGCCTAGCCGCAGAGGTCCATCCGTCGCCAGGTTGACAAGATCTGCGAACCACGGCCTGCACGGCCACTCGGGTGCTACCAGAACCACAGATCCCCGATGGAGTTCTATTCTTCTGAGAACTTTCCTGGGGCGGGGGGCTAAATAGATTTCATGCAGGAGGAGGACAAATTCCGTTGAAATATGGGCCCTATATTTCCCGGGGGGGGAAATCAGGGAATTCATCCTGGGGGCCACGGGGCTCAAATCGGGGGGGAAACTGAGAAAAACAAATCGCCGCAGGCAGCTCCGAAAACGGAGCCGCTGAAAAATCGGCCTGGCTATGCTGTGGGGACTTGATCCCCGGACTAAATTTGCCTGCCCTGCCAAGGAGGGACCTTCCCCACCCAGCAGGCAAGCAGAACAGAGGCCCTCTCGCGAAAATCACGACGAGGGCTGACCACAGGAGAGGCAGGCAGCCTGCCTCAGCATAAAGAGAGCTGCTCTGAAGAAAAAAACTGCAGAAAAAAAAAAAGTTTGATTGGCAGCTTGCAGGCCCAGAGTGAAGCAGGGGGGAATCCTGCTGACTCCTGCCTTTCTGGCTGCCGGTTGAAGCCCTCTGAAGACCAAAATGAAAAACAAAATGGGTCTTCTGCTGTAAAGTAAGTTAAAAAGCAATTTGAATACTTTTAACTGGTTATTTGTTTGTTTGTTTTTTTTTATACAGACTGAGCACAGCAGTGGGGAACTAAGCCCCTTCGGCAGCCAGAGGAGGGGGAGACGAGACCTGGACCACCAGACTCCGTCCCCACACCTGGAAGCGGCTACGGACTCAGGCTGTGCAGCGCACAAGGGGCAAAGCCCCCCTGAGTCCGGCAAGAGCCAGGAGACGGGACTGTCTCCTGCGCCAAAGAAAAGCTACAACTCCCTGTCAGTTTTTTTTTTTTTTTTACAGGAAGATCACACTAGATCCCTAAGGAATAAGTACTTGCTTGATCCATGAAGAAAAGGCTGACTAGCCTAGAGCAGGAGACCGAAGGGTGAGCTGCTACACCTGCTGGAGACAGATGAATACTGAAGGGTTACAGGATAGGCTCTGTCCTCATATAGGATATCCTTTCAGTTTTAGTCTGTCTCCACCTGCTGGAAAGGAGGCTCAACCCACAGTCTGGACTGATCTGGGTACGTACAGGGAAAGGGGCACTTCTCTGAGCAGAGGTAGCAGACTCCATTGATCTCTCAGGGTGAGTGATCCGGGATCCCGGGAATCAGCCATGCGCAGCAAGGGATATGAGATAAACAGGGTCCCTGAACCCCAAGAGGCGAATATATAAATTCTATTTTTCCTTTTTATTTGCACCTCCACCATCTGCAAGAGACAGAGAAATACTGAGGGACTGCAGGTGGCACCTCGTCTTAAGTGGCAGTAAAACTTTCTATCTCCATCTACTGGAGGGGAGGCAAAACCCAGAAATCTGGACTGATCTGGGTACGTACAGGGAAGACCTTTTCTAGCCAGCTGATATAGTATATTTGGATTTTCAGAAGGCATTTGACAAATCCCCGTGGAAGACTCATGAAATTACAAAATCATGGGACAGAAAGCAGTGTTCGATTATGGATTGGTAATTGGTTAAAAGGTCAGAAACAGAGGGTAGGACTAAATGGTCAGTTTTCCAAATAGAGAAAAGTAGTGGAGTATCGCAAGGATCAGTACTGGAACCTGTGATATTTAACATTTATAAATGATCTGGAATAAAGGAATGAGTGAGGGTCAAATTTGCAGATGACAAAATTATTCAAAGTTGTTAAAACAGCAGATTTTGAGACTTTGAGACTGGGCAACTACCGTATTTTTTGCTCCATTAAGACGCACCTGACCGTAAGAGGCACCTAGGATTCAGAGGGGGAAAATTAAAAAAAATAATAATAAAAAATTTTTTTTGCGCTAAACCAGCTCTGTCCCCGGGCATCTGTGCGTCTTATGGAGCAAATTAGGGGAGTGCATAACATTTTTTTCTCTCCCCATTTTATTTTCGGGTCTGGGGAGGGCCATTTCGGTCCATTCCCCAGATCAGAAAACTTATCTTTCTCTGGGAACCCACCCCATCCCAACCCTTTAAATTAGTTAACCCCCCGCCAGACCTGCCAAATTAATTTACTACAACCCCGCCCCCTGCCCCCCCCCCCCCAAGACCTGCCAAAAGTCCCTGGTGGTCCAGGAGTGGTCCGGAAGCGTTCTCCTGGACTTGGGCTGTCGGCTGCCAGTAATCAAAATGGCGCCGACGGCCCTTTGCCCTTATGTCACAGGGGCTACCACTGCCATTGGTCCACTCCTGGACCCCCGCTGGACCACCAGGGACTTTTGGCAGGTCTTGGGGGAGTCAGGATTTATTAGATTTTTAGTTTTTTTTTAATATTCGCTCCATAAGACGCTCATACATTTTCCCCCCACTTTTGGGGGAAAAAAAGTATGTCTTATGGAGCGAAAAATACGGTAAATAGCAGATGAAATGTAATGTGGAAAAGTGCAAAGTGATGTACATAGGGAAAAATAACCCCAACTACAAGTACATGATGATAGGTTCTGTATTGGGCACTTGAGAACAATAAGTTGAAATCCTCTGCTCAGTGCACAGGGGAGGTAAAAAAAAAAAAAGAAGAAAGTGTTGGGAATAATCTGAAAAGGAAGGAGAATAAAAAGCATCATATTGCTTATCAAGTATGGGTGCGACTGCACCTTGAGTATTATGTACAGTTCTGGTCACCCAGTCTCAAGAAAGAAATTGCTAAACTAGAAAAGAGTGGAGGAGGGCGACAAAAATGATAATGGGGATGGAACATCTCTCTTATGATGAGAGGCTATGCAAGCTGCGGCTCTTCAGCTTGCAAAAGATGGCTGAGAAAGGACATGATAGAAATTTAGAAAATCACAAGTGGGATGGAACAGGTAAATAAAGGACGCCATTTTGTTCAGAGTAGTTAAATCACAAGCAGATTGTGATGAATTGCAGGAAGACCTTGTGAGACTGGAAAATTGGGCATCCAAATGGCAGATGAAATTTAATGTGGATAAGTGCAAGGTGATGCATATAGGGAAAAATAACCCATGCTATAATTACACAATGTTGGGTTCCATATTAGGTGCTACAACCCAAGGAAGAGATCTAGGTGTCATAGTGGATAACACATTGAAATCGGTGGTTCAGTGTGCTGCAGCAGTCAAAAAAGCAAACAGAATGTTGGGAATTATTAGAAAGGGAATGGTGAATAAAATGGAAAATGTCATAATGCCTCTGTATCGCTCCTTGGTGAGTTATTTACTCTTTCGGATAGTAGAAAGACTAGGGGGCACTCTATGAAGTTAGCATGGGGCACATTTAAAACTAATTGGAGAAAGTTCTTTCACTCAACGCACAATTAAACTCTGGAATTTGTTGCCAGAGGATGTGGTTAATGCAGTTAGTATAGCTGTGTTTAAAAAAAGGTTTGGATAAGTTCTTGGAGAAGTCCATTACCTGCTATTAAGTTCACTTAGAGAATAGCCACTGCCATTAGCAATGGTTACATGGAATAGACTTAGTTTTTGGGTACTTGCCAGGTTCTTATGGCCTGGATTGGCAACTGTTGGAAACAGGATGCTGGGCTTGATGGACCCTTGGTCTGACCCAGTATGGCATTTTCTTATGTTCTGGACAGTTATTTCAACTACTACTAAAACAAGGGGACACTCCAAGAAACTAACAACCAACAGATTCAAAACAAATCACAGAAAGTACTTTTTCACTCGACGCACTGAGAATCTGTTGCTAGATGACGTGGTCAAGATGACTAGCATAAAGGATTTAAAACAGGTTTGGACAAGTACCTGGAGGTACTTGTCCATAACACATTAGCAGCCAAGTAGAATAAAGAAAGCTACAGCTAACCCTGGGAGTGAGAAACAGGAATTAAATCTACTTTATTGGATCTCTTATTCTTGAAGAAATTGTGTATTTAATTGTTTTAATACGTGCTGTAAATTGCTTAGGAAGATTTAATCTGATAGGCGATAATAAATGATTTTAAATAAATATTTGCAACTTGCACTGGCCACTGTTGGAGATAAGATGCTGGGCTTGAATGTCTGACCCACCAAGGCAATTCTTATGTTCTAACTTGTAAGTGCCCAGAGTGGCAAATATACATACAAAGATTGTTTTGGCCCAGAAGTTCTCTTCCCCTCCAGCGCAATGAAAACTAGTTTTCTGATTCTGGCACCATGAGCCTTCATTCACGGGTAACAGGGATTTGTTTAGATCTACCCTCCCATGATTACTAGTCTGGTTATTGTAGCAGTGGTGGTTGTTCTCCATTAATTGACTTATGAGGAGAGGTTGAAGAACCTGAATATGTATACCCTGGAGGAGAGGAGAGGCAGGGGTGATAGGATACATACCTTCAGATACTTGAAGGTTTTAATGATCCATGGTCATCAACAAGCCTTTTCCATTGGAAACAATTTAGTAGAACTAGGTGGTCACGATTTGAAACTCCAGGAAGGAAGACTTAGAACCAATGTCAGGAAATATTTCTTCACTGAGAGGGTGGTGGATGCCTGGAATGCCCTTCCCAAGGACGTGGTGAAGAATTAAATCGTGAAGGATTTCAAAGGGGCATGGGATAAACACTGTGGATCTCTTAAGGCTCGAGGATGGGAAGAAATAAAAAATCTTGGGGGTAACCTGTACGGAGAGGCAGTTGCTCCCTTGGGAAGCTTGCTGGGCAGACTAGATGGACCATTTTGGTCTTTTCTACCGTCATTACTATGTAAATCCTGAATTACAGGAACTAAATCCAGCCACCTGGTGTCCTCAAACTCTGCCTGTACAGCATCCTCAGTTTCAGATGATCTGACTCAGATAAACCGGGACTTTCTACATAGCACTGTAGTTATTATCAGCCCACAAACTGCATGCTGTATTTTTTAAAAAAGAAACTATAAACTAAATTAACACTCCAAACATTAAATATTTTTTAATTACCTAATGGGTCCAAACTCCTGCAAAGATTCAACAAGATCAGCTTCCACAACACCATCAATCAGCCCCCTTATGTGGACCACAGGAGATGCAGAGGTTTTATGAGGATCATCATAATTTTCCTATAAGAAATATTTGCCTCATGTTATAAATCACAAACAAAACTGCAATTCCATATAATCAGATTCCATCACACCTAAATTTCCCACAACTAAAAGTTGATTTTAAGGATTATTTATCCTATACTCCATCTATAAGGCCCTAATTGCAAGGCTTCCTCACTGTTCAGGCTTATTTAAATTGTGATTGCCCAACTTGAGTAAATTCTCTTTCAAAATAGAAATGAAGCTAATAAACCATAAGAAGCATCTCTACTAATTTTAAACAGCATTGAAAATTAGAAACTAGTACTCTTACAATTGTTCTAAGACCATCATTAAAACTGCTACCGATGGCAAATTTGTTTTCCTTTTTTGCTGAAATATCCTCCCCTTCCCCGCCATCCATTCCCCCTTCCCCAATCTTGTGATCCTATTCCCCCTCCAAGTCCACCTTATCTTTATCATTTCCGGCCCTCCTCCCCCATTCAACCTCTTCAGTCTCTCACGCCATTCCCTGTAACCCCGATCCCCATTCACCTTCTGCCCATCCCCCACCATCTCCCCCGCTGTCTCTCCTGCCATCTTGCCGCGCCTGGCCCAGGGGCTCCCCTTCTTCTGCCTCCGCCAGATGATTTTTCCTTAGTTCCAGTCCAGGGGATGGAAAAAAAGAAGTCACTGAGAAACGGGAACCCTCTTACTCCGCCTACAAATTCTTAAGAAGGGCTGAGTCCCGCCAGGCTCTAACGGCCGTTACCCGGCCTCGTGGCCTCCAAGCCCAGAACCCTCTTACCCCCGGTGCTACCTCGCCGCCGCCGCCGCCTCCTCCACCGGCGCCACCCGTTCCATGCTCGCTGTTATCGGTTTTCTGCCTCTTGGGTGCTCGACCGCCCTCGTTACCGTAGTATCGACCTCCAGCCGCTGCCATCTTCACCATGTCCTCCGCTCCACTCTCTACGGGCAGTAAAGACAGCTACAATATGGCGCCCCGCAGAGACCGCGGCCTGGACGAGTTTCCCACACGTTGCCTGCTGGCTGCGGCAGCCGCCAGTCACTTGCTCTCGTTGTGCATTGGATGAGCGGGAGTGTCAGTCACTAAAACTGTTCTAGTAGTAACACACGACCGATTGGATGATTTTTTAAGATCCCGCCTTTCTGTTCTTGGTATTTGTGTGACTTTGGTTTCAGCTTTGTGATTGGTTGGCACCGATCGGCCCATTTTAGAATGTAACTGCGCTAAAAGGCAGGCATGGGAAGGTCGGCCATTTTCTTTTTATTCTTTTGGGGCTCTGTTACGCTGGCTTTGGATGGGAACGGGTACTGAGGAGCATGACCGTCAGAAAGTACAAAATGTATATGGCTAAGATTTATTTTATTTGTAGTGGCTCTAGTTAATGGTCGGGGTTACATAGTTTGCTTATTCTGAAAATCCGATCTGTTCGTAACCCTGAAAGACTATTGTCCGATTTTTTTTCCTTCCAGCAGTTCCCAGCAGCTTTCGGGAAAGGCTAGTTGGTTCCTTTCGCTTGCAATGGTGAAAATAATGTTCATGGCTTCATCTCCCATTGAAATACATAGGACTATGCAATGATTTGAAATGCCAAGACAATAGGCTATGTTGGAAGCAAAAAAAAAAAATCATGATGCTGCACCTCGGCTCCCACCTGAAATGAAGACTTAATTTGCTTTGTAGCAAAAACAGCGAAATGCTAGTCTAGAGGACTTACAAGCTATGTAATAAGGGGCGCTAGGATGCCGCATCAGGGCGCAGTTTTGTGCATAAATTGAACTCCCACTGTTGCAAGGAATTTTATAGACAAAAAATTGCGCGCGGACTGAAAATCCGATGTTAATGAAGGCATAAACTAGCTGTTACTCTCCAGTATAAAGAGGTGCATAGGCTTTACATATATTTTCTTAAAACTGGAACTTCTGGTCGGAGGTGGAGTAAAGTTAATGGAGTTAGGGTATGGGAATTGGTGGCATCAGGGTTTTGTACTCAACATTTATGTGCGTAAAACATGATGTGTTTTGCAGGCACAACTTTCGGGCTGAAATTTTTTTAAAAAGCTTTTGTAAATTGTGGGTTTGTGCGTATAAAAGTATATGCAGAAGAGGATGCACAGCGTGCTTTTACATGAACCGCAGAGAGGCATTCTAAGGAGTGGAGAAGCCATTGCTGCATGTACTTTAGATGCATACTTTTGAAAATCAAAATGAACATACATACATTCCTAGCAGGAGTAGATGTGTCTGTATATTAAGCCATTCCACAACTGGGTTTTATTGTAGAATGCACTTTGGCGGCCCTCCATAAATTTTGTCACGCTCCAACGGGGAGGAGGTTACCACTTTTGTGACAAGGTGATTTGGATGGGGTGGGGGTGGTGGTGGTTCATTTCATGCCAGAATAGTGCAGCGTCATTTTCGGGTGGCTGCTTATCAGAAGCAGATACAACCTGGCTTACGTTTGCAGGGTTAGGTACCGGATTACAGGTCCCTTCTCTTCAGCATTAACACAAAGGTTTAAATGATGTAAGCAGGTTTAGTTACATACTTTTAGGTTCAAGGCTTCACAGATACAAGGCAAGCTCCCAATGTATTAGCATACCATTAGCGTACTGCATCAGGAGTTGGTTTGTTTTTTTTTAATATGTTGGTTGAGGAAATGCAGATAATCTATTACACTGTCCTTCCAATTCAGCTGGGGTAGGCTTTGTGGTCGCTCTTTATCCAATCCTCCACCCTCCCTGACCTCGTGTAATTCCAAATAAAGTTACTGGATTCATTCCCTTTGAGTCCGTCTCATGTATTTTCTGGCAAATACAGAAAATGTGGGTTCCAGACATGAGGTAGCTGAATACATTCAAAAGAATCCCCCAAACCGTCAGTACATCAATAGATGACAATGCTGCTTGGTGCAATTTTTTCAGTCCCGCATCAGACAATGCAGCTCATATGAATTCACTAGCAGTGGAACTGCAGTAATGCCAAGGTACTCGCTGAGATTCTGCCCAAGCCCTGGCAGGAGGAATCCCAGAAACATAGCTGGCATTATCCTCCCTGGAGCCTTCAGATAGAGGGGAGCTGGGTTCTCCTAAAGCAGCATGCTGGAAGAGCTGCTGTCACATGCTCTCATAGCTCCAAGGAGTGATCTTGTACAAAATGGAGCATCCTCTTTTATAGCAGCCAAAAATACCAAATACCAAAACAAAATAAATTCAGACAAATTTAGTAATCATTTTAAAGCATGCCTGTCAACTGATACCTACAGCCTCTTCTGGAAACACAAAGTTTTTTTAATAGTTTGTAAAACTCAAGATAATTAGTCTCAGCTCTGATGGTAATTGACAATTTGTTCCAGAAATCAGGCGCTATTGCTGAAAACATCCTTTTAGCAATACAATGACTCTTTATTGCAGTCGGGACTTCTAACTGGTAACCTTGCAAAGATCTTAATGGCCACCCTAGTACATACCATTTCAGTTTATTACACAAATATTCTGGATCTAATGCATACACTTAACAACTATAGCAAGCAATTTAAATTGAATTTGTTCATGTACAGGTAACCAGTGTAAAGCCATTAATAAAGGTCTAGCACTTTCATAATGGCTTTTCCCAAAAAGCAATTTTGCCTCACATCTTCTTAATTCCCAATAACAAAACGTTACAGTAATCCATATTACTCAATAATGTGGCCATTGCCACTGTACACAAAGCCTGGCAATCTAAATAGTTTTAATTGATGAAGTTTCCTAAGCTGTAAATATGTCCTCAGAACCTGCTGAGTTAAAATCAACACCCAGGATTCTAACCTGATTGGAAATAGATATTAATAACTATCACTGTCTCCACCCGCCCCCGCACAAATAATCTACCCACTCCTAAAATTCCAGTCTTCTTTTTATTTAAAACTAATCTACTAGAAAACATCCACTGTGAAATTTCTGAAAGACAAAAATTCAGAAATGGAATAGCATCTTTCAGGACACCATCAATGGGAATCCAAAACTATATAATATATAGCGTCGGCATATCCGCCACCAGCCACTTTCTAAACTTTCAGCAAAAATAGAAAACAAAAGAGAAAAGGAAGATGTCTGCACATCCCTTGCCCAAGAAATTAACTTCCTGCATCTTCTGGAAGGGAAAAATATTCCACAAGGAAAAAAAAGTCAGGCAAGCCCAAGGTTATCTGTATGCAGACAGCAAACTGATTCAGTTTGCACTGATGCTCCATTAGGGCACTTCCACTGGCTTTACAGACATGCTTGAGGTGCAATTTGGAAAAAAAAATATTGCAATGCACTGCTGATCTTTGTGTGATGAAAGTCACAGCCAGCCCAAGAAACTGCAAGGCCATGAAGAGCCTTGCAAAAGAATGCACAAGCACGAATGAGGTTCAGAAGTTGTGAAGCATGGCAACAGACGAGACGCGCACACACACACAGTGGCACGTAACGTGGCACGCTACCAGATACGGAGGAAAAAGTGGGCAGCTGAGCACTGAGGTAGTGGAAAAATACTAGCAGGCTGATTGAATATGTGAGCATGAGCAAAAGCACTGGCAAGCCCTTGTAACTCCAGAGCTCTCTTGCCAGCATGCCCTGCTAGCTTTATACTTGCTGTGTTAATCACTTGTCTTCCTCCATGCATGATGCTACTACTTTAGGTAATAATGACCAAACTACTCCAGGACACACTCAGCGGTCTCATACCTGTGCTGGGTCTCTTTACATTGGCTTGCCTGGGCAGACCTCATTCCCTGACTGAGAGTGAAGCGTCCCAGGACGTGGCTGGAACAGAGCGGTGCATGGTTTTCTGGTGAGGCAGAATGAAATGGTTCATAGAATTTATTGTGAAGCACGGTCACTGCTTCTGGTCCGGGTGGTGGAGCGTAGCACAGCAATCCTGCTGGCTCACAGTGCCCATTCTTAAATGGGCCCAGGATCTTTTTCTGTGGGTGGAGGGAGAGAAAGGGGAGAATGCTCTCCAGGGCCCTCTGGAAGCAAATCAAGCGATGTCCACCTGACACCAAAATTAGGACACAGTGCGCCAAAGAGTTGTTTTCAAAAGAAATTTGCCCTTTTCCGTGAGACAAACATTGAATATTCACAAGAGCGTTTACAGCCCTCGTGCAGCGGAACGCCCTCTGTTCAGCAGCGGCAAAAATTATGGGGGCCCAATATAATCTATGGGATTCTTAGCAGGTAGACGGGGGAGTGGCCATTTAAAGATTTTTCCAGCAGCATGCATGCTTTTCCTCGAGGGCCTGGAAAAAGCAAACTTGGGTATTTCATTCTGCAATCTGTGCTCCTGCTTTGCACCTGTGAAAGAGTTGCCCTTTAAAAATCAGCTTGCGGGCCTGTGAGCACAAAGCACTGGTTGTCAGCCCGCAGGCGCCACAGGGAGGCTGAAAATCTGTCTTCCTATTAGTGATTTCAGTCTTCGTTTTAGCCAGTCCCTCAGATCTTTTTTTTTTTTTTTTTTTTAATCTGATAATTTCCTTGTGTTCCTTTGTACTTTCTGCTAAATCAGAACCAGAGCAGGGGTTTGGCACCATCATTCATAACTACCTAGGGATTTTCCACTAAGCCTATTTCTAGCCTACTCTTGCATCTGACTTGCTAAACACTTTTGTTCGTGCATCGCACTGTTCTGAAGGAGAGAGATGAGTTCTACACTGGTTCTACACATGGGGGTTCCCTCTGTGGTTCAATTTGGGCTTTATAAAAGCTTCCTCTAGTAAATTAGCCCCATGATGGGCCGTGTGTACGGTCCTTAGCCTCTTCTCCCAAACACCCCAGACCATTTACACCGACAGTACATTTGTGGATCATCTCTGCATCTGGGATAGGCAAGGCCTGGACCGATGCTCCTTATGCAAGGCTTCTTTCAGGTCATCTTAGTGACTGTAACTCATTGACAGCATTCACTGTCTATAATCAAGGTGAGGACCCACGTTCCACAGCCTCCTCCTGACTCGCACACAGATACGTTTTCAATAATCAGCATAGCTTGCAATCAGGCTGATACAGTAAAGTGCTCAGCTGAGCGCACTGTCCACAACCCCTTATACCATAAGGGGTTTAGCGCATCTAAAACACAAATGCACGTTGATGAGGCTATTGGTTATTCTGTCCAAATAGCAAAAAAAAAAACAACGTGCGCTCGATCCGCACATTTGTAATATCGCGGCAATATTAAGTTGGAGGAATAAAAAGGTTAAAAAAAAGTGCCAGCCATCAGGTTAGAAAAACGGACGCTCAATTAACGAGCATCCCTTTTCCTAACCCATGGCTGTGCACAGGTTAGGAAAATGGACGCTCGTAAAATTGAGCGTCCGTTTCTCTAACTCGGTGGCAGCCACCTCTCCTGGGCTGCTCAATTGTCCCTAGTGTCTCCTTTTAGCGCAACCCCTCAATTTAAATACTGTATAGCGCACCCAGGAGAGGTGGGTAGGCGTGCTTTAAGAAAGCAGGCACTTAACACTGAGCGTGACTTTGCTGTATTGGCCTGAATCTATGCACAGACTTTTCAGCGCATACAAAGCAGCCTGAACCTCAAACACAAACTAGCCACATAGTTTTGTTTGAAGCTTAGGTGGCTGGATAAAAAGTATGCACGTACCTTAAGTCATCCGCAATGGAAGTGCAAAATTCATATGACTATGCATGTACTTTTTTTGAAAATTAAATGTACACCCAAGTGTTTTGTCCTTTGACCAAATTACATGCTTCCTACCCCAAAACACCCCGTCTTAGTGTATCTAAAAGTAAACACATGGTGAGAGCACACACATGCTTTTTAAGGATGTGCACACAAAACATTTTCGGTTCCGTTCGGTCATTCAGTTGATCCTTTTTTTTAAATTATTATTTTCTGACATGATTTTGATCTGGTTCAATCATTTTCAGTTTATGCACATAAATACCATTTTATGTGCATAAAATCTAATTTTATATGCATAAAGATTTTACAGGCATAAACTCTGAAAATTAATTCAAACTAATCCCTAGTGCTTTGAAAATCCACTCAGGTGGCTTTAGCTGCTGTACCTGCATAATCTGATTTTACACAAGTAGTTCCTGTCTATGTCTTGAAAACTTTACCTCATTGTCACTGTTAACTTGTTATGTAAAATGACTGCCAAGGCTGGCGCCCCTAAATTTTCAGAAGATCTTCCAGTTGTTTCATGTGTTAAGACCATTTCTGTTGTGCTACGCGTGGAGCGGGTCTTGCAGGTGGAACAGTTTCAGGATCCTGGCATCAAGTGGTATTCCCATGACCTAGGTCAGTGATGGCGAACTCCAGGCTACAAACAGGCCCGCTTTTCAGGATATCTACAATGAATATGCAGGAGAAAGATTTGCATGCATTGTCCCCATTGTATACAAATCTATCTCATGCATAACATTGTGGATATCCTGAAAACCTGGCCTGTTTGCCACCGCTGACCTAGGTGTACTGTGTCCCTCATCATCAGTCTTACTTTCGCTCCACTGACAGCATTCTCCTCCACGGTAATCACTAGGCCCCTAAGTGGGTAGCAGCCCTTTGCCTGTGCCAGTAGCTGACTGAAGCTTGCTGTCATAATTCCAGTCACCCTGGAGTGGATGGTGTGTTGCAGTCCTAGTGATGGCCTACCCTTTTGCAGGATGTGTGTACCTATTGTATCATGTGTGTATCTCTTGTCTCATCTGTGCTCACAAGAACCCAGTCCCAAAAATTGTTCAGTTCTCTTTTTCCTTTCTGGAAGAAGACCTTGGGGCCATTTTCAGACTGATTGCATAGGCCCCTTGTGCACCCGCCAAAGTGGGTCATATTAGTGGTAACCGACACAAGCTGTCTCTGCTCAAGATGATACTGCTTTTACCACAGCATGAATACTCAGCACCTGGGTGCTTTGCTGGGGATTCAGCAGCGCTTGCATGCACCTTACCAGTCTCGGTCTTCGGGAACAGCGCAAAGAATGAAATCAAAATGTCAAAGAAGCTCTTAAGGGGAAAGGTGCAGAAGAAGGTCAAGAAATGGTTGGCTCATCTTCCTCATGTGATGATGATCAGGGCCACAGGGATGTCTCCTCCCAAGATCATGACTGGCAGATAGATGGAGACGGCGCCTCAGCACGTACCCGTTATTAAACAAGAAAAGTGAACAATTCAGGACTTTTCAGTCGCTGCTGAATGAGCACCTTAAGTCGGCGCACAAAAAGGCAGCGAACAATCCAGAGCACAGCTGGGAGAACAGGCTTGCGCACGAAGCATTGTGATCTGGACACTGGAAACACCGTGCTTAAGGGGAAAATCCAAAAGCATGGTTAGACGAAAGGCAAGGCAGAAAACGGAACAAGGGATTCCTCTTCTCCATTGCTAACCTGAGAGGTCTGATTTCACTCAAACGGATGAGAGCTGCATCTTTTCCAGAAACACCAGGATTTGGAATTTTTGCCCACACCCAGTGGCTGGACAGTGGACCGAGAACGGCGTTTCCTGAACGCCAGCGGGCGTGACCAGAGGAAGTGCATAGCAGATCTTCCTCAAAAGCCAGGTTCACATCTGCAGAGGCACGATGCTGTTCATACGCGTGAACGCTGCTTCGCCCAATCGTGCCTCAAGGGAATGAAACTCAGCCCAGGCTCTGGCACAATGAAGGGGAAGGGTCCTGGCTTGTGACTTGCTAACACCTCCCAGGGATTTCATGACTGCAGTGCGACCCCCGCAAACTCCTGTTTGCTGGGAGTGATTTTCGGAAGGATATCCGCAGGATAGACCTTTTCTCCAAACTGCGCCTGCCTCATTCCTCCCCTGGAATGCGGGCACGTGTAGGGAAAAGGAGGGGCGGCCTTGATTAGGTGGCGTTAGAGCGGGCCTCCCCCTTTGAAATCCCTGCATTTACTTCATCCCCTGCACTGGACCCCCAGGCCTAGGTTGGGAACCGCTGGTGCAGAATAAAACAAAACTGTTAGGTACGTAATTGGATCCTTGAAGTGCCTTACTGTCCTGGTGTGATGAGCCTGGGGGTTCAGACACGAAGAAGCAGTCTGGAGAGGCAGGTCAGAAGGCAGCAGGAGCTGTGAAGGAACGGTAAACCAGAGCTGGCTAGGGGAAAGAACAACAGGAACCACAGGGCAAGTTAGTTTTGAGATCTTTGGCAGAGAATTAATTAGGATCAAGACAGCAGCAAGGGAACGTGTGCAGCTAATTGGAAAGGCTGCTGCATTGAGTCAGTGTGGTTTTAAGGAGAGCACTGCCCTCCAACAGAACTAGCTAGGAGAGCCAGGGAGAAAGACTCCCAGACGCAGTGGTGTCCACAGCCTGTGGTTAGGGATTTAAATCTGCACAAAGGTACAGCTGGGGAACAGGTGCTATATGGTCCAGGGAAGGGGAGCTGGCCAGTGGATAACCAACAATGTATAGTGCTGGGGTGAAACCGGTGTCTCGGAACAGGAGCTGAAAGCTTGGACGTGAACCCCAATGCATGGAATAAAATTGCTTTTTACCGCAAGGAGCTGACTCTGTGCAGTCTGTTCCAGAAAACTGTCAGCAGGCTGGGCAGGGCCTAGGCAGCGACCTGTCACAGCTGGACTGACCTAGCAGGAAAGAGCTCTATTGGATTCCTTGT
This sequence comes from Rhinatrema bivittatum, assembly GCF_901001135.1. NCBI lineage: Eukaryota > Metazoa > Chordata > Amphibia > Gymnophiona > Rhinatrematidae > Rhinatrema > Rhinatrema bivittatum. The sequence continues at coordinate 80,242,834 of NC_042625.1, forward strand.
CGTGTTGCATTGTTGATGGTTTATACTTTGCCTTACCTTGGACCACACTGTTTTATTTGTACTGTTCTCTGCTTTGCAGCTCCAGCGATAAAGCAGAAAACCAAGGCCAAATAAATAAACAAGCAGGAAATACTATCCTGTTTATACCATCAGGAACAAAAAGAATGTAATCTGAAGTCCAGAGACACTCGGGCAAACAAGCCACAAAGTGTATGCGAAATATTGGAGATGGTAATTAAGGGGAAGGAAGAGAGAACTGAGATGTGAGGGAACATAAGGAACGGGGGAGGGGGAGTCTGTGGGTACACGGGACTGATGTCTCATGGTTCATAGCCCAAAACAAATTGGCTCCAACTGAACTGGATGTCCAAAGGAGCAGGTGAAAACTGCCGGACCAAGAAAAGGACACGATTGATTGATTATTTACTTTACTATATGATTTAATTTCAAATTACTGATATTCTATGAGGTCAGTATTGAGCCGCAGGTAGGCTAACTGAATAAACTTATCCAGGTAACGTAAACTGGATACTCAGCGGCGCAGCTGTGCCTAATCTACCCCGACCAACCCAAAGTTTATCCGGATAACTCCAGGACCGCCTCGCATCAAGACTTGCGTTATCCGGGTAATTCACCTGGATAACTCTGAATACTGGAATCGTCTGGCGAAGTTTGGCTCATCCCAGATTTCTCTTGGAATGCCCCCACTTTATCTGAGTAACTTTATCCAGCTAAAAATGTACCGGGTTTATCCGGCTAAGTCCCTAACTTAGCCAGCCGAACTGGCTCGATATCAACTTCTGTGTTTTCAGCTACTATAACCCCATCAAAGATAATTATATTGCAGTATTGATAACATGCTACTGACCTACAGACCTGCAATGGTAATGGTTTTAAACAGATATATATGGATTACTTTTGAAGTTGCGCAGGAGTTAGTTTAATAGAATGTGAATGGGAGAGGAGCAAGGGAGCAATTGGGATGCGCGAGAGGTGACGCTGGTAGAGGTGTCAGGTGAAAAGTGCGCAGAGCAGAGGGGATAGCCACCACTTTCTCTGGGCTCTTTAAGGAGTGAATGAATTTTCCTGTGAAGCAATGGTGCCACCTTGTGGCCCGTTTCTAGTGGTGCCTCCCGGTTTATTGCAACATGATGGGGGTGTTTTGTCGCTGCTGGGTTTTTTTTTTGTTTTGTTTTTTACAGCAGTCGCCACGGTTTAGTTTAATGTTAGTTTCGATATCTTTATTTTAAGTTGCCGAGCTCAAATGAACATTAAAGACCGGAGAGAGGTGGGAGCGGAGGATGTATGAGAAACACAGAAAGACTGAGTGAATGAACCGCCTTCTTGAAGTCTGTTAGCGTTTCATTAGCATCATCTCTTTTCAGATGGAGGTGAATTCCAGGCGACCACCACCCTCTCAGGAAAGAAGCATATCTCTGATAGTTTTACTTCCAACTTCATATCATGATGTCCTTGAAATTCTTTGTCCATAAAGTCTAGCAGAAATTTGAATGCTTTTATTTCCCCGTTCCCTTCTTTCCTTTGGAGAGTACTCTTTCAAACCAAATTTGCAAACCAGTTCATCAGACCTTCAGAAAATGCATAGAGTCCTCAAGTTAATTTGCAAGCCTTCATATAGAGAAATGCATCTGGTTTTTGCCAAATCTGGAACAGGCCCCTGGAAATCCACTGCCAGAGCCGCTGAAAATCCGCTGGTGGGTTTGCCCACTCTCCTTGGATTCCTGTGGAGCAGCTGCAGATTTCGGTGGACTTTGCCTGAGGTCTGTGGCAGAAAATGTGATTGGTTTTTACCCACTTGTCAGGGAAATCCACAGCTGTGTTTGCAGATTTAGGGGCCGATGCAATACGGTGCACTCGGCCGAGCGCATTGTTAACTTGCAGTCGGACGCGGGAAGAATAGGCGCTAACCAATCTCCTAATGCAATAAGGGGATTAGTGCATATTCAATGCGCGTCCAACACAGAGTGAATCTAATCACACTCATCACATGCAAATGCATGAGAATGAGGCTATTAGGCATTCACTCCCGATGCCAAAAAAAAAAAAATGTGCGTCTCGGATGCACATTTAACTGTCATCTATTAACGCCTGCCTGGAGCGACCCCCTAATTTAAATATTGCACGGTGCCCCCCCCCCTTGGGGGTACCTGGGGTGCATTAGGAGAGCGGTCGCTGACTGTTCAGCACCTGCTTTCTACGTGACTTTATTGCATTGGCCCCTTACTGGGCTGAAATCCACTTGATATATGTTTGACTCAGGGAGGGGATGTTTCAAAGCTGTTTATCAGGGTAAATACCCAATTAACCTGGGTGAACTGGCCTGTTTGGAACGTGCCCACCTCGGAGCAGAGTATCCGCAGCCTTGTGCACATTCAAGCAGGTTAAAAGGGGGCAGTTCCAGGGCTGTGTTTAGGGCAGAGGAGGAAAACGGCACCTATTTGGGGTTTTCAGTCCTCCGTGCACTATTTTATCCCTGACACCAGCACAAAATACACTTTTATTTATTTAAAATAATTTATATTCCACAATCCACAAATTTTGGTGGATAACAACAGTACATACATAATCTTAAACAGATAATAACAAAACATACCAATAATAATAAACAATAATTAACATTTTAGCACACATATGTTAGGCTAGCTCATTTGCAATAAAAAGACCCCACACAGATAGTTTATTTTCAAATATTATCTACAAAGTACATGTGGCATTTGCATCTATATGGGCTACTCCCAATAACCCCCAGAGTGTTTTGCACAATCTTAGAGAGACTAATCCGATGGCTCTATGATTAGCAATTTGTGTTTTCATCCTGGCTCAGGCTCCTTTCTCCCCAGCTTGAGTTGGCCAAGACTGGGAATATCACTGAAGCACCAACTTATTAGCCTTGATTGTAAACATGGGCTTTTCTCATAATATGCAACACCCCCATAGTCCCTGGAGTAAGTAATGGAGGGGATTGTGCTACAGTACATACTGCTATTAGTGATGTCCAAACTAGGGAGTTTGCTGCTAGAAAATGTAGTCAAGACTAGTAATGTAACTGAATTTAAACATGGTTTGGAGAGGTTTCTAGCGGGCAAGATCTGCAGGGTACTCCAAGTGACCAGGACCGACTGCTGCCAGAGATAGGATGCTGGCTTGATGGACCCTTGGTCTAACCCAGCATTGGCCGTTTGTATGTCTTATGCTCATCACTGGAACTTAATGTAGAGCAGATGCAACCCTCCTCAGTGGCACGATGTTGCCACAGTACTTGAGTTATGTGTGATAGGGAATATTCGGAGAGGAGAGGAAAAATACCTGTCAAACATAAAATATCCAGGGTAACTGGACGAGAAGGAGAAAGGCTTTGAACATAGTAAGGGAAAAGGAGAATTAAATCATAAGTTAATATAGTCACATTCTCCTTCTGAGACAAATTTACAACTTAATAAAGCCTGGATCTTTGTGAAGTTTACACACCTAAGAAGCATTGTGTCTCATTGCAAGAGAAATATACAAACCATTCAGGAAGTCAGCATTGTGGAGGGTCAACCGCTACCTGCATGAGAGTTATTACTACTCCCGTCTGGTCTCAGACAGAAAAACTTCCGTGGTCTGGCATAGTTCTCATACTTCCCCTCTGACTGGCGACTACTCATGCTGTCAGCTATGCGGTTACAGCACATCATTCATTCATTAACCTCCCTTCACAGGTTTTCCTCTCCTTCCGTCAGAGTCCTGCCTCAGTTTGATGCTGCTGGGAGAAAAGTCCGAGGATGCTTCCATCCTGAGTCACCTACAATTGACGGGAGTGCATACGAGCGGTTTCTATTAGCCTGGCCCTTGCCCCCAGCGTGTAATGAAATGGCTGCGGAACATTTTATATGTCTTGTCTGAAGGGCATATGTTGTCAGGCTGTGCTATGCAGAGCAGAGCTGAATCGGAAACATTTTCCTGGTTTACCCATTCTGGTCATCCCTCCTTCCTCCTGCTCCAAGAAATGGCTCATGTACAAACTGCTGTAAGATAACCAAGCCTGGCTGGCCCTTTTTTGAGTTGTGTTGCTCTCATTCTCCATTAAGAATGAAGTTTGTGTTACTGTCAGGGTTCGACCAAACTATTGGTGGCCTGGGGGTGGGGTGACATTTCCACGTATCTTGCTTCCACAACGCGGCTTCGGGTCTTGGAGCCAGCGGGAGACTGGCAGGATGGAAAGAAACGGTGCAGTCACCAGTAGGCCGAAAGGACTGGGAGCGGAGTTAGGTTCTGATTGAAGTGTGAAACATCAGAAGGAACCTGTCGGCTGCCTCCCCCACCCCCCCCCAAAAAAACCTCCAAAACAAACTGAAGAATGATCACAGGTTTGGAAACTGTGTGTGCTGCACAAGTGTAAAATCATGCCTCTAACATTCAAAAATCCCTTAGCCATGGACCAGAGAGAGGAGGACATGGCTGGAAACTGCCAAGCAGGGATAATCACAAGGTTTGCCAACACCCCCTGTCCAGAAACCAGAGAGAGATTCTACCAGAGGGTTGGGGCAAGGAGACTTCCATCCTTTTCCAGAAAGGTCTTGGGGCAGTTTCAACTGGGCAACCTTCAGACAGTCCAACAAAAATTAGATTGGCAGGTTGAAACTTTCCAATGAAATAGGAATTAGAAATCTTCCACGTTACCCCCGCTCTGCCCTTAAATGTTGACACCAAAAATGAAGGGATTCCCAGGGGCAAGGTGTAGTGGGGGAGCAAATTACTTGCAAAAGTTTGACTTTCAAGATTTATGTGGGTGTTGTATGTAGTGTGGTGTCCACCTGCATTTAGTCATGGATAAAGCAGCTGCAAGTTGGAACGGCACGGTCCACCACTGATGTCAGTGACCCATCTGACCCCCCTACCCCTCCACCCCCCCACAGTCCTTTCAATAACAACCCCCACTGGTTTAACATAGGCCCCTCACAGGCCCTTAACTAACACCCCCATTAGCCCCTTTCATGGCATTTGAAACATGCACTGTTTCCTACCCTCCCTTCTGGAAAGAACTCCCTGGTGGTTCACTGTTTGCTCCCAAGATTTTAGCATCCCAGGATCAGGAAGGATTTAACACTTATGCACGTAGTTTTTAAAGTTTCAAAAGTGTGCGTGTACATTGTGCCCGGGAAAAAGTATCCGCACCAGTAGCAAGCACAGGTCTGCGGGTGCACGTTTTCAGACTTTGAAACTTTTCAGACGTTTTCTCCCTTTGAATGCTGATGCCAAGTCTGCGGGTAGGAGGTGCCTGCAGACTTTGCACTTCTGCACATGGTTTGAAAGTCGCCCCCCAATAAGAATAAGGACTTTCCATTTATAAAACATCTTCATCAAAACAAGCCATTCCCCCAGTGCTTTCCAAGTATTGCCCTTGGAAAAGTTCCATGCATTGCTTCCAGGATGAATAGTTATGTGCATGACCTGTGAAAGGTGAAGAATGAAATTGTTGATTTAAAAAAAATTTTTTTTTTTAATATTATTGCAATTACTCATTTACAAATGGATAAACTGAGGCACTGGGAGATAAAGGCACTTGCCCAAGGTCACACACAAATAGTGCCAGAGCATTTTGTACAACCGAGGCAAGCGGGAGATCAAATTGGCTTTATGAAGGCCAAGTAGCCTGGAGCCCAGCTGAGATTAAAATCTGAGGTACAGGAAAAAACAGGGATCAATTCATCCAAATCTGGCATTTAGAAACATTTCTTACTACAAAGAAAGCAAAGATATTCAGCATGAGGCAAATAAACGTCTGCACAAAGAGGGTCATTTTTCAAAATATTTTGAAAACTGCATGCCTTCCACCCCCCCTTAGACAAGATCTTGCAGCTATGGAGCATGCTCAGAGCTTTTGTTTTCTTCTTATCATGGTGTTGGACAATATCCGGCTGCCACCATCCTGCTTGCCTAGACCCTGATGGTGTCCGGGGAGCTGCAGCCTGCTCACTCCTTGGCCCCTTGAGGGCTGGCAGATCATGGGCACACAGCAGACTGCATACAAACTCTTCGTGGATTGCAGGACCAGCTTCTCAGTTTAGTTTATTTTGATTTATATTATGCATAAGAGTGGATCACAATAATAGTAATAAAAAAGGATTCCAACCAACATGACCCCCCCCCCCCCCCCCCCCCCCCCCCAATAAACAACATACATCAACTAAACAATAAGTAACATATAGTAAAAACAACTTAGAATAATTAATGTACAATAGTTAAGATTACAGAATTACTCCAATCTTCAGGCCTTGTCTCTGACGGCCTGGATGTTGAAAGGTTAATTCTTCAGCCACTTAACCTTTCAGAGCCAGTTTCCCGTGTCCTGATTGCTTCACGGAAGCCTTCCACGAGAAAATCTTATCTTTACAAATGGAACAGGTTTAAGTCATGGTGTTCTTCTCAATCCCTTGATCCCTTTACCTGTTCCACCACGAAGTTTCTAGACTATCTCTGGCACTTGTCAGAATCAGGTCTAAAAACCTCCTCCATCAGAATGCATGTCAGTGCGGTAGCCGCCTTCCATAGAGGTGTCGGGGATGTTCCTATTTCAGTACAACTCCTCGTAACACGTTTTCTGAAGGGCTTGCTTAACCTCAAGCCTCCACTACGCCCTCTGGCCCCTTCTTGGGACCTCAATCTGGTTTTGGGAAGGCTCATGAAACCACCATTCGAGCTTCTCCAATCCTGTGATCTTCGCTATCTCACATGGAAAGTGATTTTTCTTTTGGCAATAACATCTGCTCGCAGAGTTAGTGAGTTACAGGCCCTAGTTACCTTTCCACCTTACACTAAACTTCTGCAGGACCGGGCAGTACTCCTCACTCACCCTAAGTTCTTACCTAAGGTAGTATCGGAGTTTCACATTAATCAATCCATTATACTACCTACCTTCTTTTCCAGGCCCCATTCCAGTCCTGGAGAACAGGCTCTGCATATCCTTGACTGTAAACTGGCTCTAGCCTTCTATCTAGACCGTACAGCTGCCCACAGGAAAAGCACTCAATTGTTTGTCTCTTTCCATTCCACCAAACTGGGGCAGCCTGTGGGTAAGCAGACTCTCTCCTCCTGGTTAGCGGACTGCATATCCTTTTGCTATCAGCAAGCAGGCATCCCACTTCAAGACCATGTTAAGGCACACTCTGTGAGGGCCATGGCGACTTCAGTAGCACACATACGCTCGGTGCCGCTTCCTGACATTTGCAGGGCTGCTACCTGGAGTTCTCTCCACACCTTTGCAGCCCATTATTGCTTGGACAAGGCCGGAAGACAAGATTCCATCTTCGGCCAATCTGCCTTGCGCAACCTTTTTACACCTTGACGTACCAACACCCTTCCGCCTGCCCGTTAGGGTTCAGGATACCCTCTACCAAATTCCACCCCAGTCCTTGTGCCTATTGCACATCTTGGGTACATTTGGAGCATTTCTCGGACATCCTCAGCTCGGTACTCATCCATATGTGAGGACTACCATCCTGCTTGTCCTGTGAGAAAGCAAATGTTGCTTACCTGTAACAGGTGTTCTCACAGGACAGCAGGATGCTAGTCCTCAAGAAACCCGCCCGCCGCCCCGCAGTGTTGGGTTCATTTTCTTATTTTATTTTTCGGCCCTTCCTGTAGCTTTAAACAAGACCGAGGGGGGACCCCTGCTGGCTGCAGGTTTAGTGTCATGCTGGGCATGCCCAGTGGGTGCCAGTCAAAGTTCTAGAAACTTTGACAGAAGTGTTCCCTGATTGGGCTCCATCCTGTGATGTCACCCATATGTGAGGACTAACATCCTGCTGTGCTGTGAGAACACCTGTTACAGGTAAGCAACATTTGCTGTGCCCCAGGAGGGCTGGGGGGTCTCCAAGTTATGGAGGGGTTCCCTTCCCCACAGTACCTGAGGTCCAGATGCACTCCAGATCTTCGAAAGCCCTGACTCTATCCTGTGCCCCGGGTGAAGACTCCTTTGGGGGGGTCTCCAGATGCCAGGACTCCTTTCTTCTGCTCTTTTCTGCAAAACTGCTGGATTACACCTCCCTGGTGGAAAGGGCTCCTGCTGGAGAGACAGTTCTTACATCTTTTTAGTCTTAGAGTAAGGAAGGGTGGCTCCAAAACTTCCTTCCCATAACCAAGGTAGATAAAACTTTGGAAAAATGCTCCATATCTCTCTCTCTCTGCACCTTCAGGTCACTGTCTTCCTTTCTCTTGATTTGGGTGAAAGGATTAACAGGACACTCCTGGCCTTCCAAGTCAAGGGAAAACAGCCTCCCAGGACAGGCACAGGTCTTGCAAAAACAAAACAAAAAAAAATCACAAAACTGTTTCCTCTTCTCACACTCCCTTCCAGACCTGGGAAGGAGGTGGCAAGGAAGGCGTCACCCCAGTCATCAGGCTTGGGGGCCCAAAATAGTGTGAGCAATTACAAAAACATTCTCTTCAGACTCTCAACTGCAACCCAAGACTGCCACACTCCTCCTCCCCCTTCCTCACACAGAGCTCACCACTCCAGCAAGCCTCAGGGGAGATGCTGCTATGAATGGGATGTCCCTCTCCTACACTCTCTAACCCCAGGGCTGGGCTAGGACCATCTAGTGGAGGCTTAAAGGATCTCTACACTGAAGTTTGAGGTGCCAACACAGCTGCCAAATTTCAGCCAACTCTATCTAGGGGGAGGACTCCCCAGCACGTATGCCAGGAGAGCAGTGTCAGAGCAGGTGAGAACGGGAGCACAAAATGCAAGGAGACTAAGGACCCCTCCTCCCTCGTGCTATGCTAGACGCGCACACTCCTCCAGCTTGTTTCATTTCTACCTTTCTGGTACATCCGCGAGCAGTGTGGCCACATTGCTGGGTCATCATTCGCATAGCCAGAATGCAGAAGATGGATTTTCTGTTATTTAGGTTATTACCTACAGTATTTTATTGAGAGCTTTGGTAATAATTGGTGAGGCAAGGATCTCTCCTTGCCAAGGATATGCCCATGCTTTCAGGGATCCATGTGCCTACACCAATGAACCCAAAGGCTCAAGCTGGAATGGGTTAAAGCCATTCTGCATTTTAAGGTTCCTCCTGCCCATCCCCCACTAGCAAACCATGCGTGTACCCCAGTTATGCTGCCTGCACTGGTGGGTACTCTAAGCTAATGCAGGTTGCTCCAGGTGTCTCTTGCTCTTTTAAGACCATCAATTCACTGCATACAGGTTAAGTCATGAGGACTGCAAGATGAGCAAAGCTAGGCGTGCAGGTAAGACCCAGTGGCAGCAACACCTGCTCTGCAAGAAGTAGTCATTCTTCTAGCGTTTATGATTGCTTTAAAAAGTTCTGCAGCTGAAGTTCCCCTGCAGCCTGCTTTGGAAAAGTCCAAGTGCTGTTCCCCTGCATGTGCTGACACAGTGCCAAAAGCATGGGCAGGGGCATGCCAGCAATCTGATTGACTAAATAAAATAAATTCCGCTGGTGCTTTTATAATGCTTGCAATAGGCAAAAGTTGAATGGACTGATGGTTTGCACAATGTTGTAAAAGTTACTTTGTCAAACTAATTGCACTTCGATTCATAATAATATCTACCATAAAAATGCTGGTTGCACAATTCCATTGCTAAAGGCAGAAGGGAGAGCTGTGCTAGCCTTCCCCCCCCCCCCCCCCCCAAAAAAATACAATTAATTAAAAGGAAATCGATAAAGGGGATTGGGTAATGTTTAAAGGTGTGGGCTTTCCACATAATTTGTGTCCCTTCCCGAATGGCTTGATTTGTGCGCACGATCAGAGCCTGAAGGTGAAGTAGTTCCGTTTTAAGCCACACCACCACTTGTCAGCACTGCAGCACATGCCTTGGATCCTTCCTCACTGCTTTCAAAGAGTGCAGATATGTGCTTCCAGGGAAAGCAAAGATTTGGCACAGGTTAACCTCCTACAGTAAATTAAAAGCAATAGATTACTTAATTCGGTAAAAATCACGAGTAACCTTGTTTTAAATTTTATATTTATTGAAATTTCAATGATTGTATTCAAGAAAATACGTGTTGAGAACAATGGAGAAACAAGCACCATATATAACAGGAAAAATATATAAGAAAAAAAAAAAGAAAATGAATATTAGAGCAGAGTTCTATCAGTTCACAAGAGTAACTTTTTATGTTAACATCTGTGGAATCAGAGAGGGGAAGTCAAAAGACTGAAGTTTGGACGGATCCTTGGCTCCTTTCAGCCCCAATGATGGTGCTTGCACCATACTTTCAGATCTTGGAAAAGTTTGGCCAGGACAAAGATGAACAGAAGAGTGTCTGCTTGTGCAGGGGTCCGCTCACCTTTAGGGAACATGCATGTACACGATGGCTTTGATGGTGCACCTTGGCACAGTTTCCCCATTAAAAGTAATGAGCGTTTTCCTGGTAGTTTTTTTTTGTTTTTTGGTTGTGGGCACTTTACAACATTTCAAGGAGGTTGCAGGGCTGACTTTTCCCCACCCCTGTCCTGGTGTCTTTAATTTTCTCACAAGTACATAGCTGTGATGAAGTTAATGCACTTTAGTGCATAGGGGGATATGAGCTTATCCTGATTTAAATAATTAGCATGCACTTCATTTGTTCTTGAGTCACATGGCAGCAGCAGATATTCTGGTGCATCACCAGTTTAAAAAGTCACCCTATGTTCCTGGTGCTGCTGGTTATCCGGATTAAGTTATCTGGATATCTTTCCCATTCAGCAGGTCTTTGAATATGGATCTCTTAGTGGTTGCCATGCCTTAATTTAAATATTTTAATCAAGGCCCAGGGCAATCCATTGCAAAATGAACTCAGTTTGTGTCTACAAAAGGATAGAGTGCAGTGCCTGTTTGTAAATCCCTTTAAAAGCTTGGCATTGATGCTAAGAATTTACTGATAGTGCTGGGTTTTTAAAAATGAGCCTTATTGTGCCCCTATAGCATGCATACAGTCTCAGACACCCATGCACACACATCCTCAGCCACAGACACATGTACACAGTTTTGCTTGCATGCGCACCCATTCAAATTCAACTACACATGCAGCTTCTGTTGCACGTGCAGGTAGGCAATCTTAGCCTTCTATATAAACTCTCAAAGGCGAATTTTAAAAGCCCGGTGCACGCCAAAATTGGGAGATGCACGCACATGATGGGCTTACACACACCTGCCGTATTTTAAAAGCCACCTACATGCAGGCCTGGATTTCCCAATAGGCAGACTAGGCCTGTGCCTAGGGTGGCAAAAATCTGAGGGGGGCAGCGGGCCCACATAAGATTTGCTGTCTCCCAGCTATACTGAATCTCACTCATCAAAGAGCAGCCTTCTGCAGCACCCCCCCAGTGTACAGAACTGGAGGGGAGAGATGAGGCTAGAAGAGGCAGAGCAAAGACAAACTGCTCCCTTCCCCATTCCAACACCTCCCCCCCCCTTACAGGGAACAGGAAGAGAAGGGAGAGGAAACAGTAGACAGCAGGGAGCCAAGAAAAGGGTCCCTAATCCCGCCATCCCACCTCTCATCTTGTTATTAAGAGATATGAGGGAAGGAGGTAAGCCTGAAGCAGACAGAGCAGAGCAAAAAAAAACCTGTGCCTTATACCTTCTGCACTATTGGGGGGTTGGGCAAGGGGCATCAGCACCAACAGTGCCTAAGGGGCATCAAAATCCTAAATCTGTCATTGCCTACATGGTCGCGTATCTCCCCCTGTGCGCACGTCTCCCAGGCCGATGCAATAAGGCGCGCATTACAATGGGCACTCGTATTGAGCGCCCATTTCCCTAAGAGCACCCAGCCACATCTCCTGGGTGTCCTATGTAATATTTAAATGAGCTGCTGCAGTAAAAAGTACGCGCTAGGGAAGAATCGTGCGTCCCTAATGCTCAAATGCACCAGGCGCTCTGTAGCCCACAATTGCAAGGGGCACTCAGTATGAGAATGAATGAAAAGATGTTGTCCCGCTTCAGGTTGATTTCGCCCAATAGACACGCACAAAGGCAAAGGGCAAAGTCGCCCTGGAGCGCGTCTATTGTGTGTGTATATTTTTTTCATCAAGCGATTACATTATATCTTTATTCTTAAACACCGCAAGCAGTAGATTTAAGTATCGCAACAATATAATTAGGAGGAACCACAGAGGACCGTATTTTTTAAATTTCTTCTGAGCCCTTGACTTGCAGATTGACTTAACGCCAGCTCCGGGGCTGGAGATAAATTTGCTGCATTAAAAAGTGTGCATAAGGCGCCAATCGATTTTCTGCATTGGGGGTAATAGCTAATAGCCTCATCTACCTGGAATTTACATGTAATGAGCGCTGTCAGCTAGGCGTTTTTTTGGGCGCCCATCTGGTGCTGGTCCCTATTGCATCTGGTGCTGGTCTTGCGTGTTCAACCATATGTAAACCTGTGTGCTAAGGCTGGGTGCACTTTATTGCATTGGCCCCTCAGAATCAAAAAGGGGCATGGTGTGGGCAGGGAATGGGCAATCCAGGGTGGGGTCAAGAGATGTGCGTGCAAATACTTATGCACCTGGGTTCGTGCCCAGCTCCAGAGCCACATAATTTTACTTCTGCTATGGAGGAGGTGTAAATTAAAAAAAAACCAAAAAGCCATCCCTGAGGAGTTTAAAGGATCTGAGGTAATCTGGGGAGAATGCAGGCTATTAAATCAGGGGGCATTGGAGGACCTAGTTCCACACTGGGCGAATTGGTGAAAACTGATCATGGTGTGGACGCGCGCCAGTTATAAAATTCCCTGACTTATGCAGCCAAAACCAAATTTGCGCAATTGGGCGTGCTTACTTGCATAATTAGGTGCACACAGACGTGCACCAAGGCTATTTTATAACGTATGCATGTCTCTGCGTGCATGCTATAAAATCGCCGCGTCCCTGGGTGAGCGTGACGCGCACGTGTCTATGTGCGCCCACACGTTCCTTTTGAAAGTTACTGTCGTAGCCTCTGTTTTCCTCCCTAAACGTGCACATATACACTTGAAGCCTTGGTCACTCAAACAGCCTCGGTGAAACACCCAACTTGGTCTTTTTAACATACGCGCGCTCATCATCATTGGCTACTTTTTTGACATGCTTTTCCACCATAAGAGTTCAAAGCGTGTTACATCAGGATTATAAGAGACAGACATCCATTCAGACACACATGTACACACCATCTCAATCATAATCATAGTCTTGCACATGCACCCTTCACACACATGGCCCTATGAATGTGCCGCCTCAGCTCTGCAGCCCTCTGACAGGTGACTACCAGGAAATGTCTCTCCTTTCTCATGTTCTTCTCTCTGTTCCTTGTCTCATTTTCTTCTCCCCTATAGTCCTTCTCTCCTTCTTTGCTTCTCTTTTGCTTTCCTCCTGCTCCTTTCCTCCTTTTCCCACTCTATCTCCCTATTGTTTTTCTCTTTTCTGCCTCCCTTCCCTACTTTCTTCCATCTTAGTCCACCCCCCACCCCGTTGCTTCTCTCTTTATTTGAGAAGCAGGGAAAGAGTTAAAACCTTTGCTGTTACTAAAAGAAAAGTGACTGTAGCCTGCTTAGCTTAGAGAAGTGATTAGCTGCATGGGTGTGGTTGCTCCTGCAAGTCTTAAAAACCAAAGACATTTGCGTCAGCAGCTGGGCTGTTATGGAGCAGAACATAAGCAGGGGCTTAGCTGGAAGGGTTCCCACCTGACCCAAGTCAACCTTGAGAAGTTGACCTGGCTTTGTCCCATTGCGTCTGTGAACTGCTTTTCCTAGAGAAATTCCTGAGAACCATGTTCATTTCTTCTTCTGGATACCGTATCTAGAAAAGGGCATTAACAATGTAGAGGCAATTCAAAGGACAGCATAGACAGCACTGTAAGCCATTCAAAGACAGGCAGAAGGAGCTTCAGATGTACTCTCTGGATGGAAGGGGACAGGGAGATATGATGTTAACATTCCAGAACCTTGTAGACTTCAATAAAGTATCAGAAGGAAGTATTGTTCATAGAATGAAAAGTTCAAGGACAAGAGGTTGCCACATGAAGCTGAAGGGAGAGAAAAGCTCAGAAGGAATGTGAGAAAATGCTTTTTCACTGAGAGGCTTGTGGACACCTGGACCAGACCTCCAGTGGAGGTTATATGAGCCAGAACAGTGGCAGAATTCAGGCATGCAGACACAAAGGACTCGGTATTCAGCTGCGGCAGCGAGGACCTTGTGAACCGGTTCATTTTGGCCAGATATTAAGTGTGCCACTGAGCATCCGGTTAGATCTATCCGCACAAAACTTATAGTGCCTAGTGATGATATTTTCTAATTTCCATTTTCTCCCATTAATACTATGGAATTAGACCACATAAGTAGTTTGGGGCATATTTATTGTTCAAACTGTTTATTAAAAAGAAATTAACAATACAAAGAAATCAGTATGTACCATATGGTGACCCTTACACACACACACACAACACAAAACGCCATTTACATTTTGAAAATTTCCTCCTCCCCCACCATTAGTGTCAGAAGAAATACACCAGTCAAAATAGAAACAATTGCCCTTCCCTTCCCTCCCCCACTCTTTCCCCAGCCCCAAAATCATAGTCAAGGAGAGGTTACAGGTGGCAGAGACAACAATTCTATCAGACCAAGATTGATCTGCTATATAACAATCCTGGCCACCTATATAGCTATGGCTCATCAAATGGATACAACATTTAACATAGCACTACAAATCTTAACAGGCAGTATCTGAAGATAGGCATTCCAAAGCTCCAAAAAGATTAATCACCTTTTAAACCGACTGACCCATTGCTGTCTTTTCCATTAACATTAGATTTTGAAATGCATTCTTCCATACCTGTATTAGTGTGTAATTTTGTCTTTATGACAGAAAATTACTGCCATATAGTTATGATTTGTTTTTAATGATTGCATGTAGTTTTGTGTAACTGAGAAACAATTATTGCTTCCTGCTGCACAGTCACTCTTCCTTCTCTCCCTTTGCTAGAAGCAGCCTGGAATACCTTACACACAGTTCCCCTGTTAGCCCCCCCCCCCTTCATAATAGCCCACAGTTCTCCCCTTTCTTTCCCCACAGCCCATGTCACCCCCTTCACAGACTTCCCTGGTAGACCTCCCTTTCTCTAACATGAAGTCTGTATGCTTTAAGGTCACAAAATAGATAGATACTGAACACTTAATTAAAAACATAAGACCACTACTTACTTAAAGCCAGCTAGCATATTAAGAGTTAAATCTTGACCTTGACCTGGCTGTATCAGTAAAATGTAATAAGTCTGCAGAAAACTGAAGCTGAAAACACTTTCAGTAAAACCTTTTAAGGAATATATTACAGAACTGCATACAGTATTCACAGGTCCTTTTATAGTGATTTAATAGTATTTCTATCTGAATAATTATATGATTGCTTTAATTTATTCTAATGCAGATATTATTATTTTGATTATATATTATGTTAAGTTTAAAGAATATATTTAGGTAGTAGTCACTTAATAACATTTATGAGAAATAGGGAATATGAACAAAACATAAGAAATTTACCATGTTAGAATGGTCCAGAGAACATACGCAGTAAGTTTTTCTTATCAGTAGCTTGGCAATATTTCAGGAACGTTAAACAAAGAAATCCCTTCTGAGTATGTGTACTTCAAAAGGTATATAACTCCAGAACAAGGTAGATGTTGTGATTGCTGCCTGCAGATGCCTGCGAGTGGCTCACTCACCTCCCCTGATGCTATCGGTAAAGCCTTGGCCCGAGTGCCGCCGACTCCTGCTGCCACGTGGTAGGGAACCTCTGCCTCTCCGTCCTTGGTGCAGCTTGGAAGGAGCACCGATGCTGCCGTGCCACCGCTCCCATGTGGCGCTGTCTCCACCGCCGACATTGTCTCCTCTTTGTGGCCTGGATGCCACCAACACTGAATCCCTTCTCGGCTGAACACCATTGCATGCCGCTTTGCCCGACATTCACCTAGGCGCATGTGCGTGCCTCTGCCTGAGATTTAAAGGGTCCGTGGTGGGAAAAGCCCCATGGCCCACTTTGATGACATCACCGCCTCATCTAGACTTCAGCCCTATAAAAGGGTTTTCTTGCCAGTTTAGTATTGCCTTCACAAGGATCTTCATGGTTGTCCATGGTGTCTTCATCTTTCAAGGTCTTCCATGGTTATGTGTTTGTGATGATGGATTTCATTTTCTGGTCTTCTTGTTCTTCGTCGGAGCTCCTTCATGTTGCCTGTTCCATGTTCCTGGTCTCTCGTCAGTTCCTTGTCCAAGTCTTCTGGATCTTCACCTCGTCAAGTTTTCGGAGTCTTTGCCTTGTCCAAGTCTTCTGTCAAGTTCCGGATGTTCCAGTACTCATTCCAAAGTTCTGCCTTCCAGCTCCTCTCTCATCCTTCTTCCAGGCATGCCAGCGTTGTGGTCCTTGACAAGCCCACAGTGAGTTGTGTAGGGTGCCTCCTGGTACAAGGCCTGTTTCCAAGTCCTTCTTCGTTGGGTCAAGTCCTCGGAGTCCATCCTTGATTTAGAGATCTAAGTTCCAGGTTCCAGGTTCCTAGTTCCAGTCTCATGAAGCTTGTCCAGCCAGCGGATCTCCTTGTTCCTCTTTCCAAGCCTTGTTCCACACCATGTTTCTCATTCCAAGTGATGTCTTAGGCTCTCATCCATGTCCATCTCTCAGTCCAGAGCCTGCCTTGTTCCCAGTGTAGTTTGTGACCAACCCATGGTGGGTTGTGTAGGGCGCACAGCAGGACAGCATGATCTGTGACCTTCCCTCGGGCTGTCTAGGGAGTGCTGTGGTGTAGTGCCCAGTAAAGCTGAACTCGAACTTGCACCTGAACTTTCTTCCTTGTTCCATGTCTCCAGTGCCTTGGTCCATGTTCCACATCTTGTGTTCTCAGCCTTCATCTGTCCTGTCACACAAGCTGTTCCCAAGCGGCTGGTTTGAAAGGGCTATTGAATGGCCACAGGGCTATCTTAGAGACCAGTATTGCATTGTTGGGTCTCACTCCATGTGTGCAGGTTCAGCAGAGACCTGAGAGCTATGTTCCAAGTCCAAGTTACATTCCAAGTCTAGCCCATGCCTGGATATGCTTGCCTCCTATGGTGCGTATTTTGGAGCCTTGCCTGAGGTTGTGCCGTGGTTCAAAGGCTCAATTTCTCTCGAGCAAGTGACCGCACTGTGTGCTCACAGTGGTAGGATCTACGAATTCCTGCTAGAATCTACAGAACAGCACAACCAGCTTGGCAGAAATCCAGAATTCCCTGCGCAGTCCAGCCTTCCACAAAAGAACCACTTGATTAGCAACAACTGAAAAGTTTTTGGAATGCACTTTTTAGAACGGTGGTAACTTTTGCTAGGCCTTTGTATATAATTATACCTTATTACTTTGGGAAATTACTCTCTTACTGTGCTGATATATTGTATATAATTTGTTTTATTTGCCTCAGGTGTTCTCATAAGCACTTTTCTATATATATATTACACAGAAAATATAGCTTTTCATTGTTTCACATAAGACATAGGGAGTGTTGTTATTCCCTTAGCTTGTCTGTGTAATACAGACTACAAAGCAAATACCACATAGGTAACAGAATCCACCACAATACCCAAAAAAGAAGAAGCCTCCTCAGCTTTCCACATCTTTTCCCCTATGAAACAAGCCTTAATGTATTAAGTGCATCTTGCCTTTAGCTTGAATTTGAAAAGAAGCGGTGTCATCAAATAAGACCACTTCACAAAGAAAGGAGATGTTATGTCCCAAAATTTCTTCAAAGAAATCCTTAATCCCTTCCCAAACTTTTTTTTTATGCCCAACCAGAATACATGGGCCAATGTCCTTCTAGCCAGTTTGCATTTCTGACAAACATTAGTGTCGGCAAAACCAGCTCCACAAGCCCCAGCAGGAGACACATAAGCTCATTCTAGGAATTTGAATTGCATTTCTCTCAACCCCATGTTTGCTATTAATGTTTTAATATGTCTGAAACTAGCATTTGGGGCATATTTAAATGAGGTGGAGGGTGATGATAAACGCGTGGGTTGAGCGTTTTGCCCTTAGTTCTCGCTGACCTGACAGCGGAGCGTATTCAGCATGCCTCATCCAACCGATTCTAGATGCTGCAGACATCAGGAAAGCAACTCTGTGTACCTGGAAAGAGACAATAAGGGATCGTGCCTATTGTAACAAAGCCAGACAAAAAAACAAACCATGAATATTGATGGGGAGAGAGGGGGGGGGGTGGTTCTATTTATAACATAGGATATAATCATTGTGTTTGCCAAATAGGTTTTTTGGCAGTCAATTTTGCCAAGTCCTGGGCTTGTTTCACGGAACTTCGCACAGCGGAAAAGCATTAGCCAGGATCACCAGCTGAAGCATTAGGCCAGGATCACCAGCTGAAGCATCAGCCAGGATCACCAGCTGAAGCATTAGGCCAGGATCACCAGCTGAAGCATCAGCCAGGATCACCAGCTGAAGCATTAGGCCAGGATCACCAGCTGAAGCACCAGCCAGGATCACCAGCTGGCCTCTTTGGCCCCTTGAGCCCTGTGCACACGACTACTCTGTATTAAATGGAAACACTGCAGTCAGTTCCTTGGAGCAGAAAGTACTTTTGTTTTTACTTTCATTCAGAAGGAAAATAACTGGGAATCTGTAGAAGCACGAGTGCCCCTTGGAACCACCGCCCAGTAACAGAGATGTACAAGCTGACACAGCTTAAAGAGTTATCAAATTTATGGCAACAGGGAGCGATAACTTAGCGAACTCTAATGATTACAGTGTCATGAAAGCAGTTGTCACTAGGGGTGTTCAGGGATGTCTTTAGTTTCTTTCGTTACACTTTCATTTTCGTTTAGGTTTAGGTTTTCGTTTAGTTTCGTTCTTTTCAAATTTAGTTTTCATGTCATTGCTTTAGCGCACAGTAAAACACTAAAAAACTAAAACCCACGCTTTTTCCTCGGGCTTTCTTCCCCTCGAGCCACCCTGGACTTCCCCAGACCATGCCCCATTCCCTCCCCCCCCCCCCCCACTCCAGTTTACCTGCGATGCTCAGGTCCAAAAGCGGCAGCAGTGATCCGAAATCAATCTTTCCCTTTCTGTGCCATATTTCTGAATGGCACCAAATGCTTTTTCTACCCACAGAGAGGGCAATTATCAGCCCTTGATTTTACCAGGGTAAAATCTTTTGAAAATTGTCCTGTTAACCTTTGGAGATTTTTGCCATCTCTAACGATATTTCTCTCATTTAGTTGTCTTGATTTCTCCCTAACCTTCTTTGCATTTGTGCCAGGCTTCTCCTTTCCCTTTTACTTTCAGTGTTTATGCCCTCTTTTGTTTTGTGACTTAATGATTAAGTGGCATGTGATTCACCTTTCTGTTCTTATATTTGTTTCCTGTAAGTATAAGCAGATCTCGGTAAGTTTGTGCAATCTCTTTCGATGCATTTCCTTTCCCCTTAAGTATCTTCTCTCCAATAAATTCTACATCCCAGAACTGCAGCAATGAAAGGTCTTTGTGATAAAACGCTATTTCTGTCTTGATAAGCCGAGTGACACTGGACATGCAGACAAGCAGCTAAGTTATTGATCTCCATATGGAAAAGGACACCGCGACTCAATTCAGAGAAAATTGTGGACACATTAAGAAAATATGTATCAAAAAGTGAAAAAAGACAGCTCAGAAATATTTCTCCCTAATAACAGCAATACCAAAAGGATACTTTCCCGAAAGCAACGGCATCTGATGTGGAAACTATCCAGAGAGGTAGCAGGCTGATAAACAGACTCAAGGACCAACATGCAGAGATGGCAAGATGACCCACCAGTTGAAATGCTGACACAAATGGGTTTTTTTAGCACTGCAACTTGGTTTAGGGGTAAATTTTCAAAGAAGTTTAAGCATCCAATTTTGGGAGTTAGGGGCCTAAATGGACCCCTTTTGAAAACTAACTGGGGAGTAAGTGCCTAAACTGAGTTGCCTGTTCCTTACACAAATTGTAGTACACTTTAGCTCATAATTCTACAATCATAGTGCACGCTACTAGAATACTTCAGCTATCTACATGCACCCTTGCATTACTCTAATTTAAGCTTTACTTCTTCAAACAGAAAAAAGAAAACTTATGGGTGTAGGCAGGAAAGCCTTTCTTGGTACCTCCTATGGGACCCAGCAGTAGTTCATCCTGAGCACTTATGTCAGGAAGGGGGCAATCTGACAAATTACTGCTAATCATTCCTCCTCTCTCATCTGCGAAACTATCCTCTACCA
The DNA here is from genome assembly GCF_901001135.1 of Rhinatrema bivittatum. NCBI lineage: Eukaryota > Metazoa > Chordata > Amphibia > Gymnophiona > Rhinatrematidae > Rhinatrema > Rhinatrema bivittatum. Next base: position 80,263,086 of record NC_042625.1, read on the forward strand.
GACATAGAGCCTTCTCTATAGCTGGACCAACAGAATGGAACTCTTTCCCAGGATACCTAAGTTCATCAAAGATTCCAAAACATTCAAAAAAGAACTAAAAACATGGTTGTTTAGACAATCATTCACAGACTGATATGATCAATATATATATCAATATCAACCTTCATCTTGAACTCTAATACTTCTTTAATAAGTTTCTTCTAAATTAAGCCTTAAATTGTCTCATTCTAACATGTTATTCTCTGCTGCTGCCGAGATGTTAAAACTATGTTTATATTGTGTTATAATTTATAACCTGTTCACTGTATGAAGTTGTTTCACTGTAAACCAGGGTGAAGGCACTCAGCTATACTTCGGTATAAAAAAGAATATAAATAAATAAATAAATAAAATAAATAAATCTTGGTTCACGTATTTGTAGCCAGGCTAATCTCACTGCTGCCATCTTCAAGTTTAGGTAGGCAATGATTGAAATCATGGGAGATGCAGAGCATGGGAGTCATCGCAGGATATCTATAACCTTAACTTCAAAGTAAGGTGCTCTTCCATGCTGTACATTATTATGCTAAGCCCTAAGCGATGTACAATGCACATACAATTTTGTATTGTTTTATTGCATCACAATAAAAACATTCAATTATATAAAAAAAAAAATTAGAACTGACACAGACCACATCAAAGCCTTATAACTGAACAAAAAAATCAATTATATCTTATGCTGTACAAAGGGAGACTTCCATAATCAACAACAAACAATACCACTATTCAGCCTTGTCATATACGTCCCTTGGTTCCATTAGAATTCATTATCACAAAGCATTCTCTCCTAAAGCTTGTTCAAACAAAAATGTCTTCAGTGCCACTTTAAATGATTTTGTACATCCCATTAACCTCAAAGACATGGCTAATGAGGTTTATATTTCCTGTGTCAAGGTATTCTTGATGTTATAATTTTGAATTAATATTTCTGTTTCCATTTCTACTTCATTCTTATATGTCACCATTTTCCCGCCAAAATGGGGACCCAACACGCTTTACATCAATATAATACACATCAGAGCAGCATAATTAAAAAGTCCCTGTTACGCTCACCATTCACGGGACGGCCTCACAAGCAGCTTCACTCACCCCAGCTGCTGTTGGTGTTCTCTGTGCAGGGGGCCACCCCGCTGACTCCAATGTGGAAAGACACTGCAGAATTCTTTAGCGCGTGCACCGATGCTGCTCGTTTTAAAGGGCCCACAGCAAGACATCCCCTGCAGCGCCCTCTGATGTCATTGCTCCTTCGTATATAAGCTTGCCTCAGACTCTCGTTCAAAGCTTCAGCAAGGTTTTCAGCCTTGTTCCAGGTCTTCAACTTCAATCCATTCAAAGTCTTCAGCCTTGCTAAGCTGCAGTCTTCTGCTTCGCTTTGCTCCATTTCTTCAGCTTGCCGCCATCTTAGATTTCTGGCTCTGTCATAGCCTGGCCCATGCCAAGACTCGCTCACCCGTTGCTGCCGCAAATTTTATGGCCCAGCCCACGAGATTATGCCAATTACGCCACAGCACGAGAAGCTCATGCTCACGTCAATCGCGACAGTCCCTAAAACAGAACTACCCCATCCCCTACTCTCACTAATGAAACAATGAAAAGCTGTATCAAGCAGCTGAAGAAAGAAGACTCCCTTCTAGCCAAGACAATAAATTCCCCAGCATCATGCAATTGAAAAACATAATATAAAACCAAAAAATAGAAATGAATACAAAAGACACCCTCCCTCCCTGACATGTTTTGTGCATGGGTGCTTTCTCTAGGGTGGGGCTTCCCAAACGTGTCCTGGGGACCCCAGTGCCAGTCGGGTTTTCAGGATATCCACCATGAATATGCATGAGATAAATTTGTATATAGAGTCTCTATGGTATGCAAATTTATCTCATGCATATTCATGGTGGATATTCTGAAAACCCAACTGGCTGTGGGGTCCCCTGGACAGGTTTGGGAAGCCTTGCTCTAGGGTTTGTGAACAGTTGCTGCCTTTAGCAATTTAGATACAACTTACATGTGCCTCAAGACAGCTGTAAATTGTCAACAGATGTTTAATTGAATGCCATAGATTTTACATAGTTATTGTCATGCCACAATTAGTCTTAATGCAACAGTGAGTGCTTTAATGTGATCACATTCACTTATCGGCTCTGATTAAGTTAGCCCAATAACAAGATGCTACCTATAGCTTGTTTGTGATCTTTATTTTTAGGTATCCAAATGGACTAACAGTACACACGCAGTTTAACTTGCGTAAGTTACACCCTCCAAAGAAGAGATGTAACTTTACAAGAGATAGTCTGTGTGTTGGACCAATTACCTGAGCACAGATATGTAAATTTGCTTTGTAAATGCTGGCTAAACTCTGTGTGTAGATGCTACATGCAAACTTTAGTCCTACCCGGACAGTTATAGAATTACTTTCAGAATGGTGGGAAAAAAAACCCTTAGTAAATCAGGTAATATGTGCAATAAAAATACCCATAACCCTACAGGCCACTCAGAATTGCCCTCTTAAATTTTAACCATGGCTTACCATACATGTAATGAATAAAGAATGCAATAATACTTTACTAAGATGTCAAATCAATGGCAACCCCTTCCAAGATGAGACAAGTTCCTGGAGGAAAAGTCCATAAATCATTATTAAAGTGGAGTTTCAGAAATCCACTGCTTATTCTTGGGATAAGTGGCTTGGCCACTATTGGAAACAGGAAACAGGGCTTGATGGTCCCTTGGTCTGACCCAGTATGGCAAGTCTTATGTTAAGTTCCCAACTGTTATTTACCACACACGTACAAAGATTTATCCTCCTCGATCCCAATTGTGGCATTCTTTCGTTACATAGTAACATAGCAAATAATGACAGATAAAGACCAAAATGGCCCATCTACTCTGCCCAGAAAGTTTTTTTCCCCTTAAACTACCATTAAAAAAAAATTGCTGGGCAGACTAGATGAACCATTTTGATCTTTATACACCATCATTTAATTTATAGTTAGCCATTGTTAAAATTGAGGAGGACAATTTTGAGTAGCTGTCGCACGTCGCCACCTGGACCCTGCACGACCTGCTGACATTTCTCTGGAACACGTCGCTCAGAGCCAGCCACCTGCAGTAAAAGCAACTTTATTTCATGCATCAGTGATCACTTCACATTGATAGCTTTCAGTTCCTTTTCTGAGCCACCAGCAGGATCACCCCAATAGGATACGTTGATAGTCATGCACAGGCCAGCCCAATTCCCCAGGGCCCGAATAAAACCTGCTTCCCAGCTGTACCTTTGCAGATTCAAAATCCCTAACCGAAGGCCGCGGGCATCTCTGCATCTGAGTCTGGGTAAACCCTCTCTCCCTAGCTCCCCACCTGTGTCTTCTTCTCTAGCTGTATGAAAGGCAGTGTTCTCTCCCTTAAGAGACGCGCTCATTCCTTGCAGTAGCTCTGTAATTAGCTTCAACTGTGTTTCCAAATTATTACCTCACCTTTCTGTGGCTGCTGCCTTCATCCTAAACTGATTCTGTGCCAAAGATCTCCAAACTACATTTCCCAGCAGCCCTCTGCTTCCTTTTCCTTCCGGCTGTACAATCCCCTAGCCAACTCTTGTTTATTTTTTTCTTCCTCCCTTAAGGCAGTGTTCTCCCTGAGATTCCTTTCAGAGCTCCATCTTCTGGGCAACCTAACTGTCCTGTCTCATCAGGCTGCTGCTGTCTCTATGAAGCTCCTATTTCATCACAATGCTTTTATAAAAATGTCTTTGCTTAATGGCAATGGCATTCTTGTTTTATGTGTATGATGAATCCAACAAGTCTCTCTTGGTAGTTTTCTAAGTCTGGTACCACTCCTGGTTTAGGCATGAACTTTTCCTAAGCCTATGAAAGCCTCGAAGGATGTTTTTCTTTTGGATATACTAGCAGTATTGGAAGCTATTGGGGTGACTATCCGAAGGGAGAGATCCCTTCGGATAGTCACCCCATACCAAAGGAAGCGTAGCTCTCCATGGAGACCTTTTTATTTGATTGGCTTTAAGATCTTTTAAGATGGTTCCTTGGCTGTTATCAATTTGGGGGTAATTTTATAACAGCCTGCATCAATTTGTGTCTCTTCACAATGGAGAGAAAACTGGGTAATAATCAAAGCTCAGTTTTCAACAGATAAAATGCTATTGTATCCATTGAAAGGGCTTTCTTTGTTGCTCCCCTATCTGTATTAGTGTTTTTGTTATATTTTAGGTTTATTTTATGTTTTTCTGTGTTTGTTATGCTCTATGTAACCATGGAAAGTTTTGATTATTTTATGATGGTGTAATGTGGTGCAATTTTATGATGGCATTGGATGATTATAGTTTTATTATGTTTGAATTGTTTTATTCTGATATTATCTTGTTCATTTTATTGTTATTTACTGATGATGCACATTTCTCTAAGCATTCTTTGAAAGAGCTATTTATAAGGTGACATAAACAAATCCTTTAACCTTCTCTGAGATGTGAAATACCATCTGTTATTTTTTATGGAAAATATTTTTATTGAATTTAAACAAATATAGATGCTTTTAGCATAAATGTCAACATTTATCAATATATATATATGTTGTACATTACAAGTGACTCTCTGTTTTTGAACCAAATATCAATGGTTTGTTAAAAAATTCTACTGAACCTCAGAGATTCTTATATAACCTCCTCCCCAACCCTCCCTCAATTCACTTCTTGTTCTCGTATAAAGAAAAGGAAAAACAAATGAAAACTTAGTACAGAATCTCAGGCAAACTTTACCTACAAAAAGTAATAAACTGGAAAATGTAAGTCGCCTATTTGTCTTTTAACACTAGTGAAGCAGAATCACTGATAACTTCCTTCCTCAGTCTTGTACTGGCAGCTTAAAGGTGTAAGGCCTCCAAATATTCAGAAACACAGTCCATCCAAGGCAGCGAGACTCTCTGGTACCATTATAGGATGGGTCTGCGCTCTCCAGGAGCACCAGCTTCAGGTCAGTGAATCATGATACGTCTCCTTGCAATGAGTATACACTTCCTAATAGAGAGGGCGGCATTTTAAAACTGCGGATAATAGCATGAATTCTGCCAGTGCCTTTTAACACATTGACTTTCCACCAGTTTTCAAAGGGAAAGTTCGCGTGCACTTAAACCTGCTAACGTGTGCACATGGCTTTTTTTCCCCCAGGTAAAAATGATATGCGGACTTTTGAAAATGCAAACAGTTTCAAACAGCTCCCCCCCCCCCCCCCCCCAGCCCTGCCTGAAAGAACGTCCCTTAAAGTGCAGGTAACGGAAGGTGCTTGCAGGCCCCGCGTACGTACTCTACCCCAAAGGCTGGGTGGGCAATTTTGTAAAATTGCATTTCTGAGAGTAAAGCCCTGTTTTGTGGAAATAGCTTTGAAGATTATTCCCAGAAAGGCTAACACAAGTTGCTGTGCTGTTCAGATGGGTTTAAAATATCTCAAATGCAGAAAGAAACAACGGCTTTAAGCTTACATTTCATCCTGTCATTCATTTCCCACAATTTAGAAATCGTTGTACAATGCTATAAACAAAACCAAAGGAGTTAAGTACCTTTTTCCATATTATGCTCAGGACACACCCTGATATCTTCTATCATATTTTTTTTTTGTATTGGAACCTATGTGCTCCTGAACACTGGCCTTAGGCCTACCAATGCACTGCCGGTGCTTCCCACAAATGCGATCAAGCATGCAAATTGCACATTCACTTTCACAATGAATAAAGTCATTCTGTTTACAGGCATTGCTTCAGATTTCTTTTCAGCACAGCTCTCTGTATAATTTTATGTACCTAATGCATGTCAACTAAACTCGTAGGGAAGGTAAGTTAGTTTTCAAAATTGTTCACCTGAGTGAATTGGTCTGTCTGAAAATTGCTCAGCTAAAAGGGCGTGCAGGGTTCCACAGCTGGCGTGCTTTTTAGGCAGGTTAAAAAGAGGCATTCCCTGGGTGGCAGGTCTAGGGACTAACACAGCAAGTATGCATGGGATTTTCAAAAGCATGCATGTTAAGCAGGGCTCATTCCCCCCAGTTAGACCACACCCTTCAAATCCTGCAGATATGTGTTTTTTTTTAACTTACACCTCCTGCATAGCAGAAATAAACTTACGTGGCACGAGACCTGGGTGCGTGCACCTCTTGGCCACGCCCTGGAATGCCCGTGCCCCTTTTTCAAAACACGTGAGATGTGGGAGCAGCGGGAGATATGCGCTCATCTGCGTGACTTTTAAAATTCACTCAGCGTGCGCATCTCCTGAATTTGGTGCACCTCCGGGCTTTTAAAATTCATCTTCTAGAGACAATGAGAGATTTTAATTCTCTAGATACTCACAAAAATGTTCTTAAGTCAAGCCCATTTCCTGATCTGATTAAGATAATATTAGCAATGAGGCACATCCGATTTGACGTTGTTTTAACCATCTATTTTGAGGTGGGCAAAATGCAAACTATGTTTCCCTCCACTTAAGGAAGGGGAATGAGTTTAGTGGAGCAAATGATGTCCTCATAGCTGTTCCCCTGAGTTATAAGAAATGCTCCTATTTGGATCCAAAATAATTGTGTGGTAAGTTAAATCTAAATAGGAATGAAAAAGCATGAGCTAAATAAATAATAAAACAAACAAAAAAAATCCAGAGGTTTTTCTGACAAAGTATTGGCCTCACAAAGTTACTCCTTTGTCAGAGAAACCTCAGGAATTTTAAGTATGGGAATCAACCAAGGAGACTTTTATCATTATCCGAAGGGTCAACATTTATCATTTTTATGCTGGATTCAAAACGTATGAGTAACCGCAAAGGTAACAAACTAATGAAGGAACGAATAATTCCCAAATTGTAGATCCAAATGAAAAATACAAGGGAATCACTATATCTCACACTATAACAAATTCTTTATTAAACAGCAAAATCATATTTTTCCTAAAAGGACTTCATTTTAGTAAGTACTCTGCCCAAACATTATTTATGCAGCAAATGTACACATTAAAAATAAAAAATTACATCAGTAACACCTATAAGCATTTTATACCATAAAATGAAAGCTACACAATCGTGTGTGAAAATACAGTTGCAAAATGTGATTACACTATGGGCCAGATTTTATAACATGCGCGCAGGCGTAGATTTGTTTGCACAACCCGGTGCGAACAAATCTATGCCCGATTTTATAACATGCGTGCGCTGCCGCGCGCATGTTATAAAATCCAGGGACGGCAGGGGGGTGCACAATTGTGCAACCTGCGCGCGCCGAGCCACGCAGCCTGCCTCCGTTCCCTCTGCTCCCCCCTGCACCTTCCCCTCCCTTCCCCTATCTAACCCGCCCCCCAGCCCTAACTAAACCCCCCCTGACCTTTATTGAAGAAGTTACGCCTGCCCCTGGGCAGGTGTAACTTGTGCGCGCCAGCTCTCCATCCCCCGGCCCGGTGGCTGTTCCGGAGGCCTCGGTCCCGCCCCGGAACGCCCCCGGGCCGGCACCCCACCCATAGCCCCACCCCCAGAACGCCCATTTTTTCAAGCCCCGGGACTTACGCGTGTCCCGGGGCTTGCTCGGCGCGCGCAGGGGGATGCAGGGGTAGGTTTTCGGGGGTTGCGCGCGTATCTTATGCGCGCAACCCTTTTAAAATCTACCCCATGTGTATTGATACAGTATCTACAACAAGATACCCCAACAGAGACGGCTTTAACAGGGGGATTAGTAGCATGTGTTTGTTACAATGTATCACTTGGACACTTCATACGAGATACATTCAGAAAATAGGACAAGAAGTATTCTTTTAGCACTTTCTTCGCTTGCAGATCAACTCAAAAGGGGAAAATGGGTTTCAAAAAGTATGAACCAGATTAAAACCAGTGGGCTAATTAAGAGTTTTGCAGAGTTATACAGAGATCTGTATAAAAAAATGAATGAAAAGTTAGAACTTATGGGGTAGATTTTCAAAGGGTTATGCGCGTAAGATACGCACGTAACCCCCAAAAACCTACCCCTGCACGTGCTGAGCCTATTTTGCATAGGCTTGGCGGCGCACGCAAGCCCCGGGATGCACGTATGTCCCGGGGCTTTCAAAAATGGGCGATCCAGGGGCGTGGCGAAGGTTTGGGGGCGGTCTGGGGGTAGGGATGGGGGCGTGGTGGCAGTTCGGGGGCGGTCCAGGGGCGGAGCCGAATCCTCCAGCACAGCATCCTGTGCCGGGGTATGGCGAGCCAGAGCGCGCCATGTTATGCCTGCCAGAGGCAGACGTAACATGGCGCGCCTGCGTAACATGGCGCGCCTGCGTAATTTGAACAATGAGGTCTAACAACCCTCTGCTAGTCCAGGCTCTGCCACAGCAGGGCAGGGTACCTGAGTGAAGAGAGAGATTCTTCTTAGCTCCTGCATCCCCTGAACGATGGGGGTGGGGGATGAATGTCACAGCAGCAGGGGGGGTGAGAGTACCATCCCCCGCCCAGGAGTTTGCTCGTCATGGAAAGACCCCCCAGCAAACAGCAGCGAGAGCTCTCTAGCTTGGAGACCTAGCAGGGTGTTCACAAAGTTTCCGTGGGCCTGTCCTAGCTTGGCAGCACAGCACAGTGGAGTGAATTTGTGATGGGATATCTTGACCGAGTCCACATTTTTAGACTCAGGCAGGCAGAGGAGAAGGCGCATTCAGTTAAGAAGCACCGCTGTTCCCCTGCCACAGGAGGGGGAGAGGATCAAGCAAGGGAGCCAAGGTGTAGAAAACTCTCATGGGAGGAGGGGGCAGGACAAGGCTGCAGCTACCATGGGCCCATGCCACAGCATGGAAAGGCTTTGCCCGTGTGTCCAGTCTGGTCTGCCAGAAATTGGCAATTTGCGGGGCTTGGTGCACTGACCCCTATTCACCCCTCTAGTGATAGCCCCCTGACCACACTCATACAGTGCCGATTACACTGTTTAACCCGCGATTGGACTCGTGTCCACAACCCCTTATGCTATAAGGGGATTAGCGCGTCCAAAACACGTGTCCAACCCTCGCCCCCTCCCCCCCAAAAACTAATAGCACTCATCACATGCAAATGCACGTTGATGAGGCTATTAGCTAGTACCCTCGATCTAAAAATTAAATGTGCACCTGACACGCACATTTTAATGATCAAACGTTAACGCCAGCCCAGAGCTGACGTTAAGTTTTGAGGCATCCCAAGCCTTGATCAGAAGAGCAAAAAAATACAGTTTTTTTTTGTGGTTCCTCCTTCTTAATATTGTTGCTATCCTAAGCAGGAGGAACTACAGAAAGATGCAACAAAAAAAAAAACAAAACCCCAACAACAACTTGACAGCCGTTAGGTTAGGAAAAGGGAAGCTCAATTTAGGAGCATCCATTTTCCTAACCCATGGCTGTACAACTGAGCGTCCATTCTCCTTCCCTGCACACAGCCTCTTCTCCTGGGCACTTGATGGCATGGATGTGCCAGGGACGCGCAAATTATCCACTAGCGCGCCAGCTCATTAGAACATTAGATCGAGCTCCCAAGAGAGGGGATGTGCGCGTATTCAAAAAAAAATGTGCATCCAGGTTGGACGCATGTTTCTTGCGCGCATGATATCGCATCACCCCCCACAGTTCTCACCACAGAAGCAGCATCACCGACTCATGCGCAGCCCTCGTTCCTTCACGCAGGCATGCCCTAAAAGACCTGACCCATGAATAAAAAGAAACATCCGCACGCTTAGAGCAGTTTAAAAAGATCCAAGAAAAATGCTCACGGGAAGGGAGAAAAGGACACATCACAGAGCAGGGCGCCTGCCCGGTCACTCGTGAAGCCACAGAGACGTCTCCCTTCCTGCAGCTGATCCTCCCTGCACTGGGAGCACAGGAGAAGAGAGCCCTCCACCTGCACCAGGAGGGCGTTGGCTTCATTTGTCTCTGTCTGAAAGCAAGGTAAATAAAACTGGTGCTCAGAGGCTAAGTTTTTAACCGGATAAAATTTATCTGAATAAATAGGGAGGGCATTCCAGGGGCACAATTAACTTACCTGGCTAACTCCGATATTCAGAGTCAGTTATTTGGCTAGGTTTGGATGTGCTTCAGAGCAGGTACTCAGATAACTTCGCCTTCACTGGTTATAGTCAAAATATAGTCAGTTAAGTGGCAGAAAAAAAAAATCCTAGGGGGTTTGCCATCCGGATCCCACATCCTTCTAAATGACAAACTAATATTGGGCATTGCATCCCAATCCTGCTCTCCCTAACCCCCCCCCCCCCCCAAAAAAAAAATACTGTAACAACATTGTGAGACTACTGGCCTGAGGAGTCTCCTAGCCCCATCCCCTCCCCCCAGAATTCAGTAAATATATCAGGCCTCCAGGCCCCCTCCTCATGCACACTGTCCCACTCTCCCCCTCCTGCCACCCCAACCTGAATTCTCCCACCCTGCCTGCTCCCCCTCTAAATCTCCCCTCCAGCAGGAGCATGGTGCGAACGTAATACTCCTGGGAGCGTCCAGCGTTGTTACGATGTCAGGCGGGGATGACCCGTCATTTCTGCTGGAATGCTTCAGGGGATTTATGGAAGCAGCCGGAATTTCTTTGCTGCTGGCATCCCATGCTGATGGAGACCGATGCTGATGGTCTTCTTCTGAGGCATATCAACGGACGTCCTCCATGCTGGAACCACAGAAGCAGAACCTTTTGCCTTCTTCGGGTGGGAGGACCTGAACAAAGGCCCATTTCCTTGGCATCTATGGGTGCTCCATGCCAAGGGGCAGTGGTGCTCCCTTGATGTCGATGCACCAGGAGTGGTCAGTGCAGCTACTGGGTCCTTCAATGCCGAGGCCTCTGATGTGCCAGACAACTTTCGAAGAGTGTTTTCATCAACTTCTGGTGAGGACATCGTCCTCTGGGGGTCATCTTTTTGAAAGTGGAACACCCCGAAATATCATGGTTCTTTCCCAGAAAAAGCACACATCTATCATGGGGATGAGTGACGGACACGATGCATTCACATCAAGGGCCCCCATTGAAGCTGCTGACCCTCTTCCCTTTTTGTATAGAAAAAAAAAAAGTTAGGCAAAATCAAACAGCTCAGTTTTACCAAAGACCCAACAGATACCGTTTGGTGCTCCGATGGCAGGCCGCGAAACCAAACACAAAAATCTACCTAGTAAAACTAAGGGGAGTGAGATCAGAAGAACAGCAAGGCCCCGAGCAAAGCAATTTGAGAAAAATCACAAACATTTCTGAAGAGAGAAGGAGAACCGCAATCTTTGGGCTCCCTGGAAAAGCAAGAACTGAGGGGGCTCCGCGCGATGCAGCGTCATGGGTTCTCAGGCACATGCTCAGCTGACATGCCAAAATCTTCCAGAAGCTTCTGCCTAATCTTTCCGCATTGGGATCTGTTGGATGACATCATCCGCAGCTGAAGACTCCACAGCCTGCTTGTCCTCTGAAAATGAAGTGAAAACAAATAAAGCAGATATTATGCAAGGGCTTAGTGCACACAGGACATCCCTCCTCCTGCTGATTCTCACAGACTCCTTACCAATGCACACCAAACATGGGTGTAAGGCGCGTACGAGTCCTGCGGCACCTGATTGCGTTGTGCAGGGGCCCTACATAAAGGAGGAGGAAAGAAATTTGGCATCTCACCACAGTTATGACGTGACCATATAATAAGCTACAAATAACACATTACCTACACCTCCCTTATCCCTTTCAGAGACAGGGCAGATCAGCTTTCAGCAATCTCTTAACCATTACATAATATGCCATGTGTAGCGTGCCCATAAAAGGGATAAAAAGATGTTTCTTATTACTGTGGGTAGGAGTAGCCACCAGGAAGCCCAGTTTACATATCAGTACTAGCCTGGAAAGCCAAGCAGAAGGTGATTCTACTTTCTATTTTGCAAAATACATCATTTTGCCTGCTTTGTAGTTGTATTAGTAACTGGGATAGCTTTCTTCTTGGATTTCTTTTTTTTTTTTGTATCCTGTCCTGACAGATTAATTTTTTTAAATGTTTTGATGCCGAACGTTTATTTTGGCTATCCATTTTGCATTAACACTGTCTTTCCTTTAGTGTCCTCTGCAGCTGTCTGTGCTGTATTCATGCTTTGTCAGGGCAATTATTAAACCCTGCCTGGGGTTTCCCTATGATAATGTGCCAGCTTTGAAGCAGGTGCAAATATATCTCCTCCCCGCCCTCTTCTCAAAATTACATAGAAATTGCATAGAGGCAAAAAAATCATAATAAAAACTTTTTAAAATATATCCAAAGCAAGAAACCTGTAAGGGAGTTGGTTGGACCATTAGATGACAGAGGGGTTAAAGGGGCTCTTAGGGAAGATAAGACCATTGCAGAAAGACTAAATGAATTCTTTGCTTCCGTGTTTACTAATGAGGATGTTGGGGAGATACCAGTTCTGGAGATGGTTTTCAGGGGTGATGAGTCAGACGAACTGAACGAAATCACTGTGAACCTGGAAGATGTAGTAGGCCAGATTGACAAACTAAAGAGTAGCAAATCACCTGGATCGGATGGTATGCATCCTAGGGTACTGAAGGAACTCAAAAATGAAATTTCTGATCTATTAGTTAAAATCTGTAACCTATCATTAAAATCATCCATTGTACCTGAAGACTGGAGGGTGGCCAATGTAATCCCAATATTTAAAAAAGGCTCCATGGGCGATCTGGGTAACTATAGACCAGTGAACCTGAATTCAGTGCCAGGAAAAATAGTGGAAACTATTCTTAAGATCAAAATCGTACAGCATATAGAAAGACATGATTTAATGGAACATTAAATGGGGCATATAAGTAGGCACAGAAGCAATTCTGCATGTATTATTATGTGAGCTTGAAAGAGATGGCCTGGGGATGGGGAAACCAGTTCCACGCATAAAGGTGAATTTTAAAAGCCCGACAGGCGACGAAATCGGGAGATGAGCGCACAAGTTGGACTCGCGCCCGCCCACCAAATTTTAAAAGCATCCAGATGTGAGGGTATCTTCTGTTGGGCGCACATGGCAACCTGATTTCAAAAAGGGGCTTGGCCAAGAGATGTGAACGTAAATACTTACGCACCACAGCGCGCGCTCAGGTCCATCGCTGCATACAATTAATTCTGCTATGGAGGAGGTGTAACTTAAAAAATAAATTAGCCATTTCTGTCAAGTCTGGGGTAACTCGGGAGACTGCAGGCTATCAAATCGGGGTGGGGGTGGGTGGGTAGGGAGGACCTAGTTCTTAACTGGGGGAACTGGTGGACAAACTGGTGAAACCGGCAATGGCGTGGATGTGTGCCTGTTATAAAACGCCATGATGTACATGGTAGAATTGGGATTTACATGCCTAGGTGCGCTCTCACATGTGCACGTGGCCAAGTTATTATTTAACATGTGAGCACATTATAAATTAGCCGCATATCTGGGCGTGCACTGACGCACACGTGCCAAAGTGTGCCTGCGCGCCAGGTTGAACGTTACCATCATGGTTTTGATTTTTTGAAAGCATGCGCGTAAATCTACATGCAGCCATGCTTGCCTGGTAGTGAGCAGGTGTAAACCTGTGCACATGCACCAGCTGCTAGTAATTTCCAAAGCGGACTTGTGCATGTCATGTTCTTTATGGTGCATTGCTCTGTATAGTGGTTTTGTAGTTATTGTCTATTTCCAGTTCTTATTTATTTATTTATTTTTATTTACTGATATTCGTGGGACATCATACTGGTTCACATACTCTAAATACATAAATAACAGCTTCGTTAAAAATATATCTTCGTACAATCTCATACACACTTAAAATAACACATAGTAAAATAGTACATAAAATATACAGCAATAAAAATAGACTGTAAAATAAATCATTTTAAAACTGAGAGCAAAAAAATCTTTAGATTAAAAATCAAAACAAAAGTGGCCAAGGGATAATCTGATAGTCTTTGGGACTTTAAGGTTTCATGATTGCTCACCGAACGCCTGCCGAAATAGCCAGGTTTTAATGTTCTTCTTAAATGTTTGAAAATTACACTCGAGCCTGAAATCAGATGGTAAGACAAGACTCTCTCTCTGACGCAGTTTAAATGTGCTAGCCTAGGGGACGGTATTGAGAATAAACCTTTGTTAGCAGAGCATAAATTTCATTGTGGTGTATGGAAATGAAGTGCAGCATTAAACCATTCGACATTGTCGTTAAATAATGATTTATGGATCAATGATAAAACTTTAAATTGAATTCTGTAGAGAATGGGTAACCAATGCAGATCTTTTAAAACGGGTGTAATATGGTCATGGTCATACCTCTTGCAACCGGTTAGAATTCTTGCAGCTGCATTTTGAAGCAATTGAAGGGGTCTGATAGTGGCTAGTGGAAGACCCAACAAGAGGGCAATACAATAATCCAATTATGAGAAAATCAGAGTTCTTACTTATTTGATGATATGTTATTGTATTTCATATTTTATTGAGGATCCTCCACCTTGAGGTCTCTTTTACAGAAAGGCAGATTTATTTTTATGCTTAAGAATTAAAAACCAGTGGAAATATTCTGTGACAAGCTGGTTTGCATATTCTTCAGGCCAAACTCTGATCTCAACAATTGTGCATCAGTTTTACTATTCCTTCTTGGTTTGCCACTGAAGTGTTGTATTATTTTCAGAGCTGGTTTTACAAATGTACGGTAAAAGGGGGTTGGGGGGCTGGGGAGGGGAGCAAGCTGTGGGGGTCAAAAAAGCAAACAGAATGTTAGGAATTATTAGAAAGGGAAATGTGAATAAAATGGAAAATGTCATAATGCCTCTGTATCGCTCCATGGTGAGACCGCACCTTGAGTACTGTGTGCAATTCTGGTCACCACATCTCAAAAAAGATGTAGTTGCGATGGAGAAGGTACAGAGAAGGGCAACCAAAATGATAAGGGGAATGAAACAGCTCCCCTATGAGGAAAGGCTGAAGAGGTTAGGGCTGTTCAGCTTGGAGAAGAGACGGTTGAGGGCTGAGGGGGGTATGATAATGATCAGATGACTAGAACAAGTAAATGCGTGCACATGTTATAAAATTGCATGTTCATGTGTGCGTGCACTGGGTTTAAAAAAAGGTTTGGATAAATTTCTGGAGGAGAAGTCTATAAACTGCTATTAATCAATAGGGAATAATTAGCCACTGCTTGTTGCCGGCTTTAATATCATGGGATCTATTTAACGTTTTGGTACTTGCTAGGAACTTGTGACTTGGATTGGCCACTGTTGGGAACAGGATGCTGGGCTTGATGGACCCTTGGCCTGACCCAGTATGGCAGGTTCTTATGTAAGCAGGCACAAATGTATCTCCAGGGGACAAAATGTGACGTATTCATAGAAAGTACTGCATCTGTGTGAATTGCAGGGAAATGACAAGGGAGGATCCTTCGGTCAGTAGAGGTCTGAGTGCTGTGGGGAATCCCATGGATTCTGCTTACGCTATACTTGCTCCAGGAAGTGCTGGAAGCTTCCTCTGTTTCTAATTGACTTGCTTCCTGTGCAGTACTGCCAGCGGACTCCATGTTCTGACAGGAAAATTGTGTGTGTGTGGGGGGGGGGGGGGGGGGGGGGGGGGGAGGGAACCTTCCCGGGTAGGTTGTGAAGACTGCATGCTGCTGGCGAGTGGGGATGGGGAAGAGGGTCTGGAAGGAGTCTGCCTGGGGGGTGGGGTTCAGAAAGGAGATAGTAGGCTGCCTTGGGGGGGGGGGGGGGGGGAAGGGAGTTTGGAACATGCAGGAGGCAGGGAGGATGGTTGGGATGGCAGGAGGACTGCAGCTCAACAGCCATAAACTTAATGGGACATGAAAGGCAATGAAAAAACAATGACTGAAAAAAAAGTGAATGAAACAAAACCAAAACAGAACATTTTTTTCCATGCACACCCCCAATGCCAGATATCTCAGTGCCACCTACAAAAAAAAAAAAAAGGAAACCCATCCACAGAGCTTCTGTGAGCAGAATCTGGCATCCATTGACTGCCTCTTCTCCACAGCCTGCCTGGGATGTTCATTGCATGCCGAATCAGCACGAGGCCTTCCTTCCACTTCTTTTTTCCATACAGTCCAGAAAGACTCAAGTAGAGCACAGCTAATCACAATTTTTTTTTTACTCCATAATTTTATATTCCTATCTGTATGATCCAAAAAGACAGGTGCCAGACATAGGGGTGCTGTTTGTTCGTTCATGCTATGCTTTGGGTGTTGATTTAATAGACATAGGGGTGCAGCTATTCTCCCCATCCTGCTAGAAAAAGAGACCGCTCCCTATGCACAAAGGTCCTTTAGAGAGAACTTTGGAAATGAATCATTTTGCTTCTTTGTATTTCTCGGTACGCCCTGCATTCCTTCTCCATCCATATGCCCCTAGACCCCAACTTAAAAAGATCCTTTATCGGAGGCCTGGCTGAATTTTAATTTCGGCTTCTGTTTCATTCAACTTAACACTTATTGAACAATCTACTTGCTTTGTGCTATAGAATCTGGGTTACTATTGCGACCATATTATCCAGGAAATGTAATAAAGGTTAATAATCAATCACTAACTGGACCCTGACAATGGCTTAGCGATGTTGCTGTGCATCGCCAGGTAGTCGACCCGGGTTCATTTCATCGGCCAACAGGGGCTGCCCAGGCCGGGGAGGCTACAAAGCTGGTCGGGAGTCCATGGTCCCCTGGACTCGGCCTGCCCTGGGACGGAGGGAATCTCAGACATCACACAACAGCGGCACCTATGGGTGGGACTCAGAATGCAAGTGTGTGGATTCCAATGGCTTGGTCTGGTTTCTATCCCCCTGTCGATTATGGAGGTGATGGTCAAATCATAAAGGTAGGAGGGCACAGGAATAAAAATGGGAGGGAAATACCCATGGTAGTTGCAAATGAAAGCTCATGGTGTTATAGCCCTAGTTAGAACAGATTTGAAGTGAGCTTGAAAACCCCCCAAAGCAAGAGGAAATTATCAGGAAAAATATTAATAAGACGTATAATTTAATAATTATATCTATATATTACTTTCAATGTAAACCAGCTTGCCTAAAAGAAATCACAAGTTTGCGATGGCTCTGCCTTCACAGACCTTGCAAGCTAACACTGCGCACCAGGAGGTTAAGTGACTTGTTGAAGGTCACATTACTGCATAGCAGAGGTGGACTTGGAATCTGGGTCTCCAAGTTTTTACTTGTACCAAGTTATGCGCCGATAGCTAAGGAAGATGCCGTCTCAAACACACCAACTGCATTACAACATCCCTCTTGGACGGCAAAGTATTTACTTGAGCGCACAGACTGCTGGCAAAGTTTTTTTCCTTGTTGACTGACGATTGGGAGCCTGAACTGTAAGTTGGTGTTACCTAGAGATCCTTACCCTTACCCGTCTCTCATCCTGAGACATCTGTTAACCCCCGTCCCACCTTCCCCAGATATTACACACAGAGGCGGGAGGGGGGAGCCCCATAAAACCGCAGAACAGATAACGCTGTTCCCTGGAAGCGGGAGAGGGCAGAGGCAGCCACAGCTGGGTCGCTGCCAAGAGAAGGGACGGACCCGGCTCGGAGCCTTTGTTTTCCCAGCCCATGCGTGGGGCGTGGCCTCCTCCCTGATCTCACCGGGCTCTGCACATTTAAATCTCCGGCAAGTTGTCACTTTCGGCTCAGAGCACCTGTGGCTCTGGAGGTGGACATCAGCTTGGAGCTGTCATTCCCGGCGAAAGCAGCTGACTGGCAAAAAAAAAACAAAAGCAAAACAAAATATTAAATAGCAACCCCCAAACAATCAGAGATGGCAGAAAGAGCAGCGAGCATGCTTTCCCTTGCACTCTGCTTGTGCATAATGCTGGAAGAAGGTAATCGGAGCAGCCTGGCCATGGCAATGCATTGCCAGTTTCGGCTCTGTATTTGGTCCTGTAGGTGCATATTTTATTGTGCAACCTACGCATACTTTTCTTTTTATTCTTATTTTTTACATGTTTTTGAAGATGACATTGGAAAGAGATTTCGTTTTCGGACTGAGAATGCCTAACGCTGCTTTGCCTCCAGCAGCAACAGAGGGTGGATGGGTGTGAAGGTCGGGGGGAGGGGGGAGGCGGTATTTTGTTGGTTGATTTGTTGTGCTTTTAGTTTTTGTAGTATCCCCTCCGCCCCCCCCCCAGCCACACACACAGAAAAAAGGTTTCACTTTTGGCTAAATTCAGTTCCCTGCTGGAAGCCTGCACCATTGGCACTAAGCACCAGACTGCAGGGTAGCGGGGCTGTTTTGGGGCATTAGCGGGACCCAAAGATCGGGTCAGGGGAAGCTGCCACGTGCGTCCTAGGTGTAAAACTCCCGCAGAACTGCCGCGCGCTCGCTCCTTCTGTGCAAAGCACAAGCGGCATTGGGAATAGGCATTTCCATTAGGTGTAAGAGAGGTTTTTTTTTTTTTAAAGGATGTTTCAGACAGAAACGTGCAGCGGTGGGAAAAGTCTCCCAGGGTTCCCTTCTCCACATTCGTTTAACTTCACAAAGTTGAGACTACATTGAATAATGGGAAAGGGGGTAGGGGGCGGTATTACTTGGTTATATTGTATTCTTTCTTATTTGATTGCAACAAATCTCCATTATTTTGCTTCGATTTCTTTCTCTTTCTGGTTTGGAGCTGAGTTGACGTGTGTGGCTATGGATATAATACATATTTTGCCGTAAAAGGTCATAGCAGGGGGGGGTGGGAGGGTGGAAGAATGCGCCTGGCCGGGAAGCTTTGTCACTCACTCTGCGCAATCCGTGAGAATCTGCAGTGCGCATTCCGCAGGCACTGAGCTCACCCGGCCCGGGCGTTAATGCGCACTCTCTCTTTCTCTCTCCCCCCTGCAGGTGAGGGCGCTGCAGCGGCTTCCCTCGGCCCACATCTGGCAGCAGCCGCCAGCGGCAGCCGGCACCCGCTGAGGAGCAAGCGCTGCTCGTGCAACAGCTGGCTGGATAAGGAGTGCATTTACTTCTGCCACCTGGACATCATCTGGGTCAACACACCAGGGTGAGTGGTGCCCGCTGCGGCGGTACTCAGAGACGGCTTTCTCTGCCTCAAGAAATGACAACAAGCAGTAATCTGGTTAATGAATGATTTTTCTCCATGCGGTTGCCTGCAATAAGAATTGGCCAAAGTCCCAGGTGTGCCTGAGTTTTCGGACGGGAGAGAAAGTAGGAGGTGGTGCAACCAAAGAAGATAGGTCTTCAACCTGTTGCATTTGAAAACTGAAAAAGATGCATGTGCTGTCTCTCTTAACCGTCTGTTTTCAACCCATTTTAGATAGATGCTGGTTGTCCTCTTCTGGATTATTCTTCTGTAACACTTCTCATTACGTCTGGTTTATTGTTAGTGAAAGTTAGTTCCATATTTTCTAGTGTGTAGAGACTGGCATGGGCTTTATCAGTTACTGTAAAAGTTGTTTTTATTTTAACATGGAACAATTGCGTGGGGAAACTTTCCCTTCTATTTTTTTTTATTGGTGAAGCATGGATGACTTTATTTTCTCAGAGAAATATGTGATTTCTTTCCCTATTTTAAACCTTAAACTCGTTTAAATTGGGCTTCACCTCCAAATGCTGTTAGCGGTGATTAACTTCTAAAATCAGGGTGGCATCAGGGAGCATACAAAGTAACAGTTCTCTGCTGGTGGAGGGGGAGGAGAGTGATAGGGGTGAGAGGCATGTGCTCTCATACTCCACTAGGATCATTTTATGTGTCTTTGCAATTTGCCACTTGGCCTTGCTTTTTTTTTTTTTCAATTTACTTTCTTAAGTCCAACTGAAACACAGAAATGAAATCCTTAGAAATGCCAGAGGAAGGACAGTGCTAAGGTGATAAAGGCTGGGGGAGGGTAGTAGAAACCAAAACAGTATCAGAATCCAGGAAAGCCCGTGAGAAGCGCAGGGAATCCTTGAGTTCAGGGAGGCTCCGTCTACCGCGGTATTGAATCAAGAACGGGCAGGCTAGGCGAGCCCGGTGGTCCTTATCCGCCCTGAGTTTTCTGGGATGCTGCGGAGAGAGGTGGAGGGACTGGGTTTCTTGGTGACCTTAAAACACTGGGTGGGGTGGAGGGAAACGAACGGCCTCTCTCCACCAGGCAGCTGGGAGACCCAGGACTTGGAAATGCTGGAAGCGTAACTGGAGACAGATACGAAATGTGTGCCGGTGAGATATAAACAGAGGGCAATCCCTGCTATTTGTCAGCTCTGGCTGCCTTTGCTGGGAGTAGGCTCCGAAGTGCAACCTGCACACTTCTAAACAATCTTGTGGCTGGGGCTTGATGGAGTCACCACGAGAATGCTGGCTGACAGGGGAATAAAAGGCACATTGACATGGGGTATTAAATTACTTCATTGCCATAATTAATCCATGTCTGAACACCTTTTAAAGTAATGAAAAATCTGATTAAAAAGGGGGAGGGGCCTACCGGTGATTCAAGATGTAAATAATATAACAAGTTTGGTACAAGCTGGTGCAGACCACAGTAAGAACAAACTGACAACCTCTTGATGCTTATTCTGGAAGCGGTAGGAAAATGAAGGCAGGGTGGCTTTTTTTTATTTTTTTTTTTCATTTTTGGAGTGAAAATAAATGGGTCACTAAGAATACAATAGCCATTAAAGGCAGGCAGTCTTGGGGGCTAGCAGCCCAGTGGTAAGCTTTGCCTTCTGTGATACAGGACACTTAAGGTTCAATTCTCAGACCTGGATTCTGTTCCCCAGACCTGCCCCAGGGGTGGGGGATGCTGCATTTACAACCACTGGGGGGTGAAAGAAGTTTCAGCCATCGCTCAACAGTGACACCCAATGGCTGGAGTCAGGATGTACGCATAGCAGGTTCTGGAGAGATTTGTGTTTGTACCCCCTGCTACAGGACCGTAGTTGCAATAGTTGGGCTAGCTGGGTTTTAAAAAGAGACAACTCCCCCCAGGCTGGCTGTCATTGTGCTGGAAGAGTATGCTAGGCCAGAAAAAAAAATGTGCGTTGAGAGAGAAGGATGGGAGCCATGCCACGTTATCCATGGCCTTCCCGTTTGGTAGGGAACAAAGTCATCAGACTCCTACTTACGATTTGGATTTTGGATGCTGCACCAGGGATTTCTCGTGCCTCAAGAGGATGCGATGATTTTCTTTGCTTTAGGAAAGGGTTTAAAGAGTAACCCCAGAGGGACCAGCCTGTACATCGACTCCCACCACACACAATTTCCCCCGCAAAAGTCAGGCAGCTGGACAGCTCTGCTCTTTCGCTTGTTGGATTCAGCCTGCGACTTGCATTCATTCACAACGCTAGGGGGAGCTGGAAGGTAATAGCTGATTTGGAAAGTCAAAAACCTACTATTGGCCTTTGTTTTTTTCATAATGAAATATTTTAACCCTTTTGGAGCATGTAGTTTTTCATGCTCTTATAAGTTTGCACTGATGTAGTTTTGCAAGACTGAGGTAAAAAAATCCATCCTGATTTTGTGCAAAAAGTAGCAGAGCTGTCGAACCACTGTAATAGATTCTGTTAGAACAAACAAAAGTCTTGAAGGCAGCCCTTTTTGTTGAATTTCTAAGAAATGACCATGTGGAAGGGTTTTATTGCTGCCCATTCTTATTGCCTTGCCTATGTCAATTTGCTTGTGGGATCCTTGGTGATTCTTGTGTGGGAGTCAAGATAACAATGCCAAATCCTTCTAAAACATAAAAGCAGTGCAAACGGAGCTGGCAAACTTGCTGGAGAAGGTTTTTTGTTTTTTTTTTATTTTCCTTTTAAAGAAAGCCAAGGCCATAGGCACTTTTTTTTTATTCTAAGGAAATGTAAAACTATCAGAAATATGGAGCAAATAGAAAGGAGACCTAGGAATACAGCCAAAATCGGACAGGCTGGTATTTTCCAAAAACTTGCTCAAAAACCAGTCTCTGATGCTATCAAATGAGGGAAATGACTGAGTTTTCTTGTGTATACTACATGGGCTGCTGAAAAGTTTTAATGATTTAGCTATGTACATGATGTAATTCGCCTTGAACTTCTGGTGGACATGCGAGGAATACAAATCTTTTAAATAAATAGATAAATAAATGGAACGAGTCTTCCATCTTTCCATCGATCAGCTGTGTCTGTCTGAGCACTACTTTGCTACCTGCAAAGAACACTTCATTTTGTTCTTTTTCTAGCTGCTGCTGTAAATATGTACTGATGTATATATGTCTTTTTGCCTTTTCCCCTTACCAGACAAACTATTCCATACGGACTTGGAAATCCTCCAAAACGCCGCAAGAGATCCCTGCACCGGTGTGAGTGCTCCAGCTCCAGAGATGGCTCCTGTGCGAATTTCTGCCAGTCAAAACCACGGTAGGTGCTTGCATAGGTTCTCCTGTTTCCTGTACACACAGAGAAGAATGCATTTTATTTCTGTTTTTAAACTGAATGCATTTGGAGTTCAGGAATGCAACATTTACATGCCCTGCTATGGTATCAACCAAAAAATCCTGCAAAAAAACCCCCTTGGAATTCATATGGTATTAGGCCTGTTGTAACGCGTGGTGAGTGTGGGCTTGGTCTTTAGAAATTCAAGAGTAAACTGAATTACAATTACAATATAGTAAACACCCCATAACAAAACAGCACTAACTGCCAGCCCTCAAACAGTAACAACCTACAAAAGAAAAGGCAATACTGCAAATATTATACCAGGCCCTAAATATCAACACACCCCCTATTAGGAAAGAAGAACAAACCAGGCTGCTACAGATCCCTATGCAGAAACTACACGCTAGCAGAAATTCTCACTTTGGTAACACAATCAGAACACAGAGAGGCCATCACCAAATTAATTAATTGATTTAGATTTAGCTCATGCTCTTTCATTGGTAGCTCAAGGTAAGTTATATTCAGGTGATAGTAGGTATTTTCCCTGTTTCCAGAAGGTTTATAATCTAAGTTTGTATCTGAATAAATCCGGAATAAAGAAACCATAGAGTATAAATAGAAACTTGCAGACAAAACCTGAACTGAAAACCTCAACAAGCCAGATGCTGTATGCAGTGCAACAAGAGAAAAACAAGTATTCCTGACAAAATGTCAAACAATAAAATCAAGAAATATAAAACATCAATAATGGTATAACCGTGCTAATAAAAAGAATATTTCAAAACAGTTGACAGATAGAATAACATCCAATAATTAAACTCATAAAAATGTTTTAAAAATTTCCAAACAGCAGATACATAAAATAATGCCCAATAATTAAAATGATCCTTTGATTTCCAGATGCCCTGAGATTGTCATGGATTAGCAGGGCTGGCAGGAGATGGTGTACACAGACTTTCTCATAGACACTCATTCACTCTCTCTCACTCACACTCACACCTGCTCTCTCACAAACACATGCTCCCTCTCTCACCCCCCTCTTCTTCCCCTCTGGAAGCACAAGCAGCAGCAACAGCCTCCTCCTTCAGCCTGCATGGCTGATGGGACTCCTCCTCTTTCTTCAGATCACGTGCACTGATGCTGCTCGCGCTCTTCTCTCATCAGGCTGACACTGCTCTGCCTCCTGCCCGATGCATTTCGGCCTCCTGCTCCTTCTTTCTTCGGCCGTGATGGCCAACACTGCCCCTCCTCCTGCTCTTTCTGGCTACGTGGGCCGATACTGCAGCCTTCTCCTGCCCATGGCAATTGCATCTCCTTCCCGCTCATGTGGGCCCAAGTGATACCACTTCTTCTTCTGAGCTTGTGCGAGGAGGACGAAGGAGCTGCGCCGCCCCTAAGTGCCTCCACCGGCCTTGCTGGCACCTGCTTTTGTGCAGCGATCTTACGACTCTGCTAAGCAGAACAGCAGGTTATGTCAGATTTTTTTCTTTTTTTAATAGGGTGGGAGGGGAGTGAGTGTTCTGTAGGGGTAGATACTAGCTTTCAGCTTTCAATGGTGAGGATGAGCTCCTTGTAGGGCATTGACACTTTCATATGTGCACTAATCCCATAAATGTCTCCCCGGTCAGTTTCTGTCTGGTAATGGGACTGAAGCAGCTCAGTTTGCTTTGGTTAATGGTGTTAGAATGCAGGTGGACAGGGAGAAGTTAGAGGTCCTTTTGGACCTATCTGCTGCATTTTACACCTTGGACTATGAACTGCTTCTAAAGCATCTGTGACAGGCTGGGACCGGTGCTGCAGTACTTGACTGGTTGCAGTCATTTTTGGCAAACTGATTCCAAATTCTTGGCTGGGCTGGCCATTATTTGGCTCCCTGCTTAATGAGGTGTGAGGTGCCTCAGGGATTGGTTTTTGCACCCGGTCGTATTCAGTATTTCTATGGTCTCGCTGGCCAATATTATCCAGAACTATGGTCTAGATTGTCTGTCTGTTATATGCGGACAATAACCAGGTAATTCTTTACATCACATTTCTGTGAATGCACACTTGAAGGAATGATTAGAGGAAGACAAGTTCAAACGAAATCCTCCCAAATCTGAGATACTCTCTGGATCAGTAGGTGCCACAGACTTACACTCCCATTTATTTTGGGGCAAAGTGTGAATCCTAAAGGAGAGGGCAGAACCTAGATATCATCTGTGGAGCAGTGTACCTTTATGTGCTTGTGGCAAATTTGCGAGTTGTGGTTTTACTTAGATAGAAAAGATTTAAATACCTAATCACTAATCGGCTGGATTACTGTAATAAATTGTACCAGGGGGCATCCTGCAATTAGTTTGAAGCGCGTACAACCTTTACAAGCTCATTTAACCTGTACTAAATGCATGGCGTTTGCCCGCTATGTTCCCGCGAGCATTTCAGAAAAGTTAAAGGCTTGGCTTTTTACTCAAGCATTTACACAAAGTTTAGTTGATGGACGAGCTGTTTAAGTTAATGGGCCCGAGTTGTAGTAGTCCACACTGTATTTAAATTATTTAACTGGATAATTATGGATTTTACTTGTGTTGATGATTTGTTTTTATTTTCTATTTACTTGTAGTTTACTCTATGCGCTTTGTTTGATGTGCCTAGCGAAATGCGGACAATAAAATGTCAAATGAAAGTAGAATCTTTCCCCTCCCTAATCAGATGCCGAAAATGATAAATAATTTGGAATGGTCTTTTATCTCCTTACTCCCCACCTCCCAGCAGTGCCCATGAATAGAATTAGTTCCACCTCCATGGGTTTCTCTTGTAGAGAGTCACACTTCTGACATTTCCAGGAAGGATGGAAGAAGGGGTATGGCTAAAGTTTCCTGTCACATCCCAATCTTTTTATCTTAGTAGCCATTCCTGGCCCATAACCCCGAGTAGCAAAAAAAAAAAGAAGAGCAAGAGAGAGAGAGAGAGTTATGTTAAGGTGTACATGGCAGATAGAAAAAGCTTTTGGTTTTTAAATGTGCTTTAGGAAAAACGTTAAAAAAATGAGCAGTTTGCCAGCAAGGGATGAGGTGTGGTGCAGTGGAATTAGATTTTGATACTATAGCATCGGAGTTTGCATGCTACCGTGGGCTCCGAAACCATTAAAGCAGTCCATACAAACAGCGGGCCTGTGACGGGCCACTTATCTGGCTGAGAATAGCCTTCCATCAATCTGGTCTTCCTTAGTGCATGCATTTTTAGCCAGGCTGCGAGGAGGTGTTCCCTGAGAAACGTAACACATGCCGGCTGGATTTAAAAGAAAAAAAATCCACATGCACCATTTCTCATTAAAATTTTACCCGTGCAGGTACTTTGTAACCAAGGACAATATTCAAAGGGAAGGTATGCATGCTCTTTCCCTTTCGCTAAATTAGGTACAAGGTCTGTGGGTACAAAGTATACACGAACTTTGCACCTAGTTAGGAAACTTTGGATTGGTCATTGCCCCTTAAACTGTGCTTTTTGCTCTGGAAACTTTCTCGACGACCAATCTTAACTCTGTTCTGGTCATTCAGGCTGGCTAATGTGGGTTTATTTTAATCTGTAGGTACAGCACAATTCAGGAAGAGGATGCATTGACGGCAAGAGAAAGGTCAAGCAGAGAAAGGAAGCAACAAGCCCTTTTGAGAATGCGGAGGTAGGCAACGTTTCTGCTTTATTTGGGTTTAGGGTAAAGTTTAGATTTTGTGCAGTGCTTTTCATCCCAAAAAATGTTATATAGGAATACGCTGCTGCTTTTGTTGTTCTTTCCAAAAAATATTTTCTTATGATATTTCCAATCCAAAACAACATAAAAACAATTTCATTTGTATTTTTTAGCACATGCTAAAACCAATGAAATAGGAAAAAATAAAACAAAAACACCCAAAATGATTTTCTTTTTCATGCACACCCCCTAGCACTTTCTGATTTTAATAGTAATGCAGATATTCACACAGTCACCTCTGGCAGCACAGTTTCTGCTTCCCAAAGGGCAAGCGAATGAAATGGGGTAGTATTGCCTGATTGCAGTTGGGCTAATGGAAGGCAGATTGGGGTGAAATGATTGGCCCAGTAGCACTGAGGGACTGGTAAAATGGAGACTTGAACACCAATCCCAGTACATATCCCAGTTGTTCCCTTCTGTAATTGCTAGAAGGCCACATCCTGCCCCCAGTAGTTCCAAGCACAAGTCATTCATAACTCAGGTTTTTATTTCCCGAGTTATGAATGAGTTTCACTCAAGTGTGACTAAACCAGGAGTTTGATTGCTCTGTGCTGGCTCACAAATAGTGAAGCACACACCTGCTTGGCTCTGAAGTGAGGTGTGGATTTCAGCTCACCTGCCTGGAGTTTGGAAGAGATACTGCAAATGGGCCTTGAGAGGACAACCTATCCACACACTTTTTTTTTCCCTACCATCGCCATCTTATACAGTATGACTCACTGAGAAATGTCAGCTGGGCAGGTGACTTCCCGCCAGTTACTGAAGCTCCTTACTGACACTGCAGGTGTAGTCACAGCTACCCAACTCTTTTAGGTGCCCAATGCTCTTGCATGTCCTTTAGAAAAAGACATGACTTTATTTGGTATGCTTTAGGTAGGTGAAATAAACAAGTAGATTGAAATTATATAATGTTACATATGTTTTACATATGGAAAATAAAAGGATGTAAAAGAGGCAAAGGCATGCACACATTTCTTAGGTGATGGACATCGTTCTTACTGGAGGGAAAAGCAATCATTTTGATCAGTAGGAAACTCATCAAGTTATTGCAGACAAATCTTGGTTCCTTATTCTCTTGCCTTTTCCATTACAGGGACGCTGTTATTTCTAACATTCTGAATACAAAGTGGCAATTAAGGCCTTCAAGGGACTCCAAACTGGCCTTGCCATGGAAGAAAGCAGTCTGGAAGAGGAAGAGATAGGTGATGGGAGAGCAGCTCTTTCACGTGAAGCATGTGGAGTTCTTTCTGAACTCCAGTGGCGCCTATCATGGGAGGCCTTGATAGGACAGCAAAGACAGCAAACGGAAGACGAGCAGATTCAGATCTCCTTGATGAGGACACCAACCTTGTTCGGCTTTCTGGGAAACAGTTGCCGTCAGACAGGATATGCCAAACTTTTCCCCCTTCCTTTCAGCCTTGTCTCTTAAGACTTCAATAGACATCTGATTTGGCTGAGCCACAGGCACTAGTTGGACTTTGCAGCAGATTCTGGCATTCGAGTCAAACCTTGACAGATGGAGTGGAATTCTCAGGATACTTCTCAACCAAAGACACGGTGCATGATAATATCAAATCGAGCTCCGTAGCATCTCATAGAGAAGAACTGCACTGAACACATCAATGCTGACTCAAAAAACTGAACCTCAATTTTAAAAAAATCGGCCGGAGGACTTTCAGCCTTCATTACACAGGACATTTAATGTGGAGGCCATGTATGAGGCAACACAAAATAACTTTAACAGGCGGAATGGATTCTTGCTGATATAGCAAGCATAAAATATAAACCCTCAATGCTAGGGCTGATGCCTTGTTCTATGCACTTTTTTTTTTACTTGATTCTTTCATTTTTCTCTGGGGACCAACTCAGAAAGTTAGTTGTGTTGTCCTCTCTGTATCTAATCGTATCTCAAGACCATTCCAAATGCATAACGAGCTGTAAGTGTGACAAGACAGCTTGTTTTTTCCTTTTGTTAAGACTTGTATAATACATCATATTCTCTGTAAACAGGAAAGAATGCTGCTGTTGATTACTGCAAATGAGAGTGAGACCCATTGATTGGGCCATAAAAGGGAAGTCTTAGCAGGGTTATGGGATCGACTTAATGTCTGGGTACTTGTAACTTGGATTGGCCACTGCTGGAGATAGGATTCTGGGCTGGATGGACCCTTGGTCTGAACCAGTATGACAAGTCTTATGTTCTAAAATGTCAGGTGGATGTAGCACTGTGTATGTATGAATATCCTCCACCTACTGCACAGCTTTGATGGGATGTTCTGGCACTGCAGAGATAAGGTCACTAGCTGCTGCGAGCCACCAGCGAGCTGCAGGGATGGCTTATTTGTGCTGTAGGTACCAAATGTCCAGCTGTGTCAGGCCAGGAAGGCAATAAGACTTGATGCAAAAAACGCACACAGGCAGTCTGGCCCGATTCTGAAAAAATGTTTGGCCTTTTCCTGCATGTTGGATCCAGTGGGGGCAAACTATCTCTAGCAACCGGAGCAGAGGAAAAATAAATTATGCACTGTAGCGCTAAGTGCTTTTGGAAATACTGAGTTATGATAAGTGCTTTTTAAGTAACATAGCTGCTGTTGAATAAAGCACTTCAGTTCCCCAAACAAGCCAAGGTGACCATCAGTTGAACTATTTACAGTCGGCTGCAGCTTTATTGGAACTGTTGCTTACCATATGTTGTGGCAGCATTTCATTATATCCAAACCGCTGTAACCTGCAGTTGGCATCCCCTGAAATGAGTGTGAGCCTCCTCTCTCCTTCACCTGTGAAACAGCAAACTAACGACAGCGGTGGTGGCGCTCTCTCGGAGGTTCTGCCTCGCTGCCGCACGAAGGGAAGGGTCTCTTCCTTGCTCTCCTCCCTCCCCCTGCCCCCGCATAGTGCTTGAGGGCAGTGCCCGCGACAGCAGGCCCCTCTGCCATGACCTTGCATATTTCACTTCCAAACCCGGAGGGAGACCTGAACCTGCCTTCTCTCTGCTGCCCGTTAAACCATTGGTTGGACCAGGGCTCCTAACATGAACGTGCAGAATCCGTCCCTCACTGGACCCAGGACTTAACATGAAAGCTTACCAAAACCATGTTAAAAGCACCTTTAAGTGCCTTCCCTGCTCTCTCTTCTTTATCATATATTAGGGATGTGACTTTCTAGTACACACAGAAAAAAAACCCGGACAGAATGCGTGTATTTTTAATAATGACATACATGCATACTATCCATTTTTTCATATATACTAGAAAGTTGGCAAGGCATGCGTGTACCTCTGAAACAAATGCACATCCCTATCATATATATATATAATTATATATATTGTATTTTAATACATTTATTCCAAATATACAGATTCCTGAGTTGGTGAACGAGCTGATTTGTCTCATGAAGGTTTGAGTCACTCTACCAGCTCTGAAAGAGTCTCGATTTCGTAGTCCTAAGGACAGTTTGATGCTGCTCATAGGCATTTTGTTTCACCTCTTCAGTACAGTTATAACTACTGTATGTATTTATATGTAAATAGCACATAATTTATTGCAAGCATATACATTGTATGCAGCTTTCTATTTTATTTATTTAACTTTTTTTCTTTTAGATCCTGGATTAATTTACAATTACTGAAATTAACACACATTTGCTGGTTCTGGACTGGAAAATTTTAAATGTGAGCCTTAATTGTACCTGTCATTGTTTGAATGGAATAAAAGCCACAGTATTGCTAGGCAACTCTTAATCTTCTTTGGTTGGCTGCAGCCAAATACGGTAGATCTTTAGTGATTTTCCTCGGGCTCCTATTGCTTTGGCTAATGACGTTGGTAGGATGGGGCTTGTCGTGTTCTCTGTTTTATCATTTTCAGCACTATAAAGTGATTTAGTGCTGTTTGCACAGCAATCTGCAGCTCGGTTTACCGTGCTGTGCTTCCAAAGTTCTGCAGTGAGTTGCAGGTCTGTACTCGGTTAGGGAGTGCCAGTGGCGACCCTGTCCTGCTCCCATCCTTGGGTCTCTGCTGCCAACCTGGTTCTGCAATCGAGGCCGAAGGTGGAGGGCTAGAAGGGAGAAGTGCAGGAAGCCATTTTGAAATGGCTGCAGAGAGGAAGGTCACATTCCATATGTCTTTTTCCATATGTTTGCTTTTCATACCCTCTCCTTCTCTAATTGTATTTTTTTTTTTGGGGGGGTGTCCTTTGTGAAAGCCCCTCGTAAGGTCAGGTGATGGATGTTCAGAAAACAATCTGACTAGTTTTGGTGGCTGTTTGGATAATTCAGAGCTTGGTAGTAAGACCTGGGAGGTGGACTTTGTATTGAATTACGTCTGGGATTTGTAAGAGCTAAAGAGGAAGACAGCAGTGCCTGAAATGGCTGGATCAGACAGGGGAAGGCAGTCCTAGGAACAGGGTTGAGAGGTAGGGTGAAAGGCTCAGGGAGGAGGGAGGAGTAAGGGTGGTTGTGCTGGGAAATGTATGTGCTTATCCACGGCAAAGTGGTAGAGAACTGGAATGAAAGAGAGTGGGGCAGACAGGATGGGTCACTTGGTCTTTAATCGATGTTCCTAGGACTTTTCGTGCCTTGCACTTTAACCCTGTTACAAGGTGTGGTTGGTGTTAACTGCTCATCTCCTGTACAGTCTGAGCTGGAACTTGACCTGGGTCAGGACTTCCCAAACCTGTCCTGGTGACCCTAGGGCGTGTTGGCTTTTCAGGATAACTACCATGAGTACTCCGGTGACCCGTTTTTATAGACTGGAGACACAGGATATGCAAATCTTGTTTCGTGCATATTCATGGTGGCCATCCTGAAAACCCGTCCCAGCTGTGGGGTCCTCAGACCTGGGTAACCGTCAGCACATCGAAACATTCTGGGGAAATCCACCACATTTTTTTTTTCCCCTCGGCAGAATTGAGGAAAAATTGAAAGAAAATTCTAAAAAGCTCAAAATTGGTTTAAAACATCCGATTCAGATTTTTGAAAAGTCAAGGCAGGATTTGGGATGCATTTAATTCAATGGAGCAGCCGTAGTTCTGAATTACCCATTAGATACAGCCAACAATGGTTTTCAGCACACTGCCAGCTCAGGAAAGCATTTACATTAAACATTTCATATTATATCACCCTTTTCCCACATAATAAACCCCAAAAGTGGTTTACAACATTGATTAAAATATAACACAATTCAAATAAAATACATTCAAATCAATTAGTAATTCCTAATATGTACTGCCCCACCCCCTACTTTCACCAGGGAGTGAATCAGACTTATAATCACCCAACCAAAATAAAGACATTAAATATTCACTCCCTCCTGAAAAACCCTAACACTATCAGCAACATAAAAACCCTATCCAGCTCAAGCAGCCCTTGCACAATGACTTATAATGAGCAATTATGGGAGAAAAATCAGTGGGGAAAAAGATGATCTCATTTTCTCCCCACTGATTTTCTCCCATTTTTTGTTTGCTATAGCTGAGAAACTCCCATGAAAATAAAATAAAATCTGGATATGAAGGCCCCTAACAATGAGACAGGCAATGGGGAACACAGGAATAAACCTGGGAACAGGGGCCAGTTATCAGCTATTGGAAGGTCAGCCCTTGTGATATGCAGTCAGAATCCAAACCCAAATCCAGACTAATTTATAAACTACTAATCCTTCTCAGCCCAAGAGAACATACAGAAAAAATAAAACAGTACATATAAAACAACAAACATCAATAAAAATTAAGCAAAAAACTAGATGGAAGTGAACCTAACATAAATCATATCAAATAAATAACAGCTATCTTAAAATTAACATAACACTAATGAAGAAAAGAAATTCCCTTAATCCTAAAACACTCTTTCAGCATAATCAATGATAAATAGATATAATAAAAATGGTACAAACACGCCTTCTGCACATAGTGCAGTAAATGCCAGATAAATAATAATATATAATTGTTGCTTTATTGTGGATACCTCATATGTTTCACTTCGGCTTTATTTAAAATGCCTCAAGGATAAGTGTGCAGTTTATTTATATACCGCTATGCAGGTCATTCAAAAACTTTTAGCGACTATGCTACACCAACTATTTGAATATACACCACTGTAACACAGTTTCTGTTGTTTAGATAAATAATAATGGCATCCCAGAATCTAACATGATTTGAAACCTCCCTCTCCCACCACTAAACATTCACCACTAGTTAAATGCCTCATCAAACAACGAAGCTTTTACTTATCTGGCAAATTTAGGGGGTCATTTTCCAAGCGGATCGCACGCGATAAGGGACGTTTCGCACGTGAAAAGTCCCTTATCGCGTGCGATACCAAGATCGGGGCGGAGTTGGGGTGGCGTTAGCCCCGGAAGAGGAGGAGGCGGGGCGGCACCGGGGCTGATACCGCGAAGACTTCGCCTACAGCGAAAGGTATGCGTCTTTTTCGCTGCCAGTTTTGCGCCAAATAACTACACCTTTTATGGTATAGTTATTTGGCGCGACTCTGGCAACGATCGCACCGTGGAGGTGCGATTGCTGCCGGCTATCGCAGGACCGTGGGATTCAAAGAGCCCAGCGGCATTACTAAATCCGGCCCTTAATCTGATAACTACTGCTACCACTACTTCTATAGCGCTTCTCGACATATGCGGCATTGTACAAAAACATACAAGAGACGGTCCCTGCTCAGTACAGCTTACAATCTAATCAAGACAAACATACAGGGCACAAGCGACTTTGGGAATTTCATTTATTAAAACAATGATTAAAAATTAATAAGGCTGTAAGCGAGACAATCAAGGGTTAAGATTAAAAGCAATAGTAAGTTGTCCATGGGCCACTGTTCTGAATATTGGTCTCTTAAGTTATCAAAGTACCTGCACGGAGCAGCAGTTACTGCCCTACGCAACTTGCTGGGTAGATTGGATGAACCATTTTGTTCTTTATCTGCTGTCATTTCCTGTTGTCACTATGCTACTATGAATGAAGCAGAACGAGAATTTAGAAATGAACTTGATTTCCTTCTCGAGGAGCGATAAGTGTAGCAGACGTGCAGGGAGCATTGCAATGAAAGGGTTGTGGCCAGGCCTTCTAGAACTTGTGGCGCTGCCCAATCCGTGTTCACCTTACTGGAATGCAAGTGGCGACTGCGCTGCCTCAGACAGGCAGTTGGGGTTTGGGAGGCCTCCACTGCTGCCTCTCGAGGATGGGAAGTAGATGGACTACGGTAGATCCCGGAAAGTTAAGCTTGGTCAGCCAGAGGTGCTGCCCCTCATGATTTTGCAACATAGCTTCTTCCGCAGGGAGGAAGAATGCCCAGGAGGGAAGGTCCACTGTGAGCGAAAATGCCAAAAACAGGTAGAGGCCCCATGTGAAAATGCAACTTTGTTCACTGTGTGCATGGGAGGTAAGGGTCATATTTCAGGAGAATAGATCTATGGGCAGGAAGGGGCAATAAGAGGCTGGTTAAATGCCTCCATGACTAGCAGGGCTGTAAAGCACATTCGAGCCGATACAGTACAGACTGTTAACCTGCATTTGGATGTGCGTTTTCGACGCGCTAGCTTTACCCCTTATTCAGTAAGGGGTAATAGCGCGTCTAAACGCGCGTCCAACCCCCCCGAAACTAATAGCACCCGCAACATGCAAATGCATGGTGATGGCCCTATTAGGTATTCCCGCGTGATTCAATAAGTAAAATGTGCAGCCAAGCTGCACATTTTACTTTCAGAAATTAGCGCCTACCCAAAGGTAGGCGCTAATTTCTCTCGGCACTGGAAAAGTGCTCAGAAAAGCGGTCCCGAAAGTTTAAAAAAGTTTAAAAAAAAAAATTTTGAAATCGGCCCTCGGCTCGCGGGTTGAAAACCGGACGCTCAATTTTGCCGGCGTCCGGTTTCCGAACCCATGGCTGTCAGCAGGCTCGAGAACCGACGCCGGAAAAAATTGAGCGTCGGCTGTCAAACTCGCTGACAGCCGCCACTCCTGTCAAAAAAGAGGCGCTAGGGACGCGCTAGTGTCCCTGGCGCCTCTTTTTACCGCGGGCCCTAATTTAAATAAATTAATTTACTGAATCGCGCGCACAGGAGAGAGTCCTGTGCATGCGCCGGGAGAGTGGGCGCTCGCCCGCTCTCCCATGATTTTTACTGTATCGGCCTGTATATTAGGGTTACTGGGGACACAGGTGTCTATCAGAGTCATTCCTGTCAAAAAATGTTTCTTTTATGCGTATGACAAAGATGGTCTCCTATGTAAAGGCAGAGGCAAACAATTCATTTGGTGTTCTGCTATTTCCTTGTCCTCCCTGACCACTCCTTGGTCATCTAGTGGCCGACTGACTCCTTCAGAGGCTTCTTATTATTTATTTTTTACCTCTATGACAAGCTTCTTTTCAAATTCCCTCTTAGCCTGCTTAATTACTATTTACATCTAATGACGTTGAGCAAGTCACTATATCTTCCGCTGCTCAGATGCTTTGGGGTAGTGGCACTGTCACTTGTGCCGTGCTGCATACGTTGATGGTAAAAATCTGGATCCTACAGAAGAACTTTTTTCTTCATTGGACTTTTGCTATATGTGGGAATTCCCTTTCGCCCCCATCCTCATCCTCATCCAAACCAGTTTCTACTTTATATTCCTTTCAAATCACTGACCTAAAGTGATCTTTGCCAACATTGCTAACGACGTGCTCATTAATATTCCTTTTAACCAGTGGTTTGGTTTTTTTTTTTTTTTTTACTCTTTCTCCAGAAGTTTACAGCACAGAGCATAAGTGGCAGAGGCAAAATTACCTTGACTATAACATCAAAACATGACTGTGTCTGGATATTTTACTGTGGGTTTAGTTTCAATCAATGTAAAGATAGTGAGCAGCAGCAGAGATAAAAGATTTTCTTGCCTCTGCTTTCACCATTGATGCACCATACCAGCAATTAAATTGATTTCATGAGGCTAGTGCCTGCAGCTAGTGTAGAAATGCATCAGCTTCGCTCCCTCCCACAGTCCCATCTTGGAAGCTACTGTGAGGCACGTTCTGTTCTTCGGCTAAATTTCATCTCCATGTATTACCTGGTACAGCACAGGAGAGCCTATGGCACAAGGGCTAAGATTGCATTCGTATCCAGGCCTACTGGAGGCATAACTGCCAGCGGAAATGGACTCCCACTGACCCAGCCTGGTACTTGGAGGAAAGGTTGCTCCACAGGGCCAAGTAGAAGAAGCTGCTACCTTTCCCAGCTATAGCTATGCTTTGCCATGAGAGGGGACTCGCCACAGCACCTGAGACCCTGCTCATTTTGAAATATTATCATTTGCATAGTGCATACCAGATGTCTGCAGCACTGAACAGATGTATATATTGGATAGTCCCTTCACCTTGGAGCTTACAGTCGTCACAGAAAAAAACCAAACAAATAAGAGGCTTCAAATTAAGACAGCAAGACCATGATTGAGAGGATTTAAGAGGGTGCAAAATTACAAGCTAATTTTAAAACGA
Organism: Rhinatrema bivittatum; assembly: GCF_901001135.1. Lineage (NCBI taxonomy): Eukaryota > Metazoa > Chordata > Amphibia > Gymnophiona > Rhinatrematidae > Rhinatrema > Rhinatrema bivittatum. The sequence goes on from NC_042625.1 coordinate 80,298,647, forward strand.
GCACCCAGGTGCCCATACTCGCACGTATAGGAGTGCAAGCGGAGCTATGCTGGAATTTTAAATCACGCACGCGCTTGTGCACATATAATTTAACATATGCCTACCACACATAAGTATGCTCCTAATTTTAAGCAGTTATTCGAGCAAACGTGCTTCGCGTATCATCCATAGGCTTTTGCTGGCTTTAATGCGCTTATGTAAGTGGATTTTCCAATTAGTTCATCAGTTTGCGCAGTCAATCTTGAGGTCGTCCAGACCTTTCTGGTTCTTTGTTCTGAACCTCCCAAGTTGATCCAGACCTCTTGCCCTGTCATGTTAGGCCTAAAATGTGATTTTCTTTTTTTATAACTCTTTATTTTAGCAAATTTCAGTACAAAAAGAACAAGAGGGAATCCATCTCCCACTAGAAACAACAGTAAAACTCCCCCCCCCCCAGAAGGGAATGAGAACTAGACATTAAGCATTGCAGGCCATATTCACAACATTACAAAAATACTGTAGGCAAACACATCACGTCTACAAGTCATGTCCATACAATTGTATTTATACTGAGCAGTTATTCGTACTCCCAATAGGGGAACCAAATTTTATCATATAACAGCATATTCTGCTTAAGTAGGTGGGTAAGCTTCTCCACCAGAGCAATTTCATGTACCTGACTCATCCAGTGACTCAACCTTGGAGCCGATTTCCACATTGAGGCTCTTGTAAATCTCCCAGCATGTATTCATTGATCTGCTAGCCTTTTTTGCGAGGTGGTGAGGTTATATTTCCCCCCAAATCCCAAGTAAACATAGCTTGGGTTTGATGGCTATCTCTTTTCCCAAGATAAGATGACAAACTGCCAGAAAACCACAATGAATTCACAGGACCACCAGACATGTATATAAGAGCCTGGATGACCCCCCCCCCCCCCCCCCCCCCCGCCAGCATAATCCAGTGGAATGTGAAGAAAACTTAGTGTAGAGCAGTGGTTCCCAACCCTGTCCTGGGGATACCCCAGCCAGTCGGGTTTTCAGGATATCCACAATGAATATGCATGAGAGAGAATTTGCATGTTATGGAGGCAGTGCATGCAAATTTACCAATGAATATGCATGAGAGCATATACCAGGACACAGTATGTTCCCTATGAAGCTACACCTTTTCCCCTGCCAATCCACAGGCCCAATGATAGCTCTATATGTCCGGGAGAGCCATTCCACCTGCTTCCTTAGGCCGCCAGAGTGTACCCAACTTGATGTGTGATGGTCTCTGGTGCCAAATAAATCTTGACATAGCCCCATAAAGAACAGAGAAAAAAATACCAGGCAAGTAACACTGAACATGCTGGAACAGGTACATTAAATGGGGCAAGATGTTCCATTTTCAGAACATTAATCCTACCAGCCCAAGAGAGGAAGTGATCACCCCAACCCACCAGATCTTGCTTGATCTTTGTGACAACAGGAGCATAGTTAAGTCTGTATAAATCAGTCGCCCTACGGGGCACCCAAATCCCCAAAGATTTGAAACCGTTCCATGCCTTCCTAAAGGTGGAGAAACATCTCGGTATCTCTTCTAACCTCAATGGTTCTAGAGGAAATAGTTCAGATTTGGAAAGGTTAATTTTATATCCAGAGAGTCTGCCGTATTCAGACAGTATAGCTAGTAATTTGGGGCCGGATTGCCAGGGGTTAGTTAAAAAGAGAACATCATCCGCATAGAGGGATATGATGTGTTTTGCCCCTTTCAGCTGAAATCCTGTCACATCAGGATTTGTCCGGATCTTATGTACCAGAATTTCAATGGTTAAATTAAATAATAATGGAGAGAGGGGACACCCCTGTCTCATGCCCCGCACAATGGGAAAAAATTCAGAACAGTATCCATTAGTAAGCACTTTGGCATGAGGGTGGGTATAGAGTATTTTCACTAATTCTCAGTATTCAACTGAGAGCCCTGCTTTCTCTAGAACTTTAAATAGGAATGTCCACTGAAGACAATCAAATGCCTTTTTAGCTAAGCTCGCAGTGCGGGTTTGCTTCACCAGGGCAATGATATTAAAAAGCCTCCTTGTATTTGTGGTCGAGAGATGCCTTTTGATAAAGCTGGTTTGATTATCCTTGACAAGGTTAGGCATCACTGTCTTGAGTCGCGCCTGTAATATTTTCACTAAAATCTTGACATCAGAGTTCAATAACTAGATTGGGCAGTACAAACCCGGGTCCAATCCATCCCTATCTGGTTTGTGAATCAATACGATGACCGCATCTGACATACTATGCGTTGCATTGGGGTTGCCTCTCAGATAGTCAAATGTCTCCTTCAGTCTTGAAGCTAGCTCGAGTGGAAATCTTTTTTAAAAATTGATATGAACGCCATCCAGCCCCGGACATTTGCCCTTAGATAAACCCATAATGGCCACATATACCTCTCCTTCTCCCTCTGTAATAGGTGACTTTAATCTATCTGTTTGCCTTTCAGTAAGTGAGGGGAACTCAGTCCCTGCAAAATATTCTTCCAACTCTTCCTCACGGCATTGTTCGTTATTACCATATAAAGTTTGGTAAAAAACCTTGAATACCTCATCAATACCTCTGCCATAAGCAACACAGCATCACTTCATTGTACAGAACCACATAAATATATCCTCTTAGATTAACTTAATTCAATTTCAGTTATTAAAGATTTTAGTGCCTTCTCGAACCATGTAGGATTCGATTTTCTGGTACTCATAATTAACTATGAGATTTGTTCATTTTGTTGATTTTTTTATGTTCCTATATATATTTTTTTTCCACACATAATCTTTTATACTATTTATTGTTAGATATATAAATAATTTCTATTTCAATAAGTTTTTCTTATTGTTTTACAGATTACAATTGTCGTATGGTTTTCATCGTTCCTTGTTATGATGTTTATGATTGTTCCTTGTAAACCGTTGTGAAGGCTTGCACCAAACAACGGTATATAAAAATCTACAAATAAATAAATAAAATAATAGACTAGGGATGACACCCAACCTCCCCAGCGGGGGGTCTTAAACACTCTATTATCGACTTGGCACATCTTTTCCGGATAGCTGAAGCTAATAATGCCCCCATTTTGTTCCTCTGCTTGTACAATTGCTGTCGAGAGAACTGAAACGATCTTTCAATATCCTCGACTTGCAACTGACGACGATCCTCCCTTGTCTGCTCTGGGAGAGCAAGTGGTAATTTTCTGTGCTTCAAGTGTTTTTATTCTCTTTTCCAGGGATTTATCTCTGCGTAACCGGGTTCACTTTTGATGGGATGTGTTGCTAATAATTCTGCCCCGTAATACAGATTTAAGCGTTTTGCAGAGAACAACAGGTGATTGCTCTGCCTCCCAATGCACCTCAGTGAATTCTTTTATTGCATCTCTAATCATCTGACAAAACTTCTCATTACTCAAAAATGAGGGTTTAGTCGCCAAATTATGGCTGCAGGAGGCCTCTGAGAGGCTCGCAGCGGCAATAGAACAGGACTATGATCTGAGAGGTGACAAGAAAGAATGTCAAGTTGTCCCATACCTGACAGCAAAGAGGTAGTACAAAGAAAGAAATTGATCCTACTGTAGGTTAGGTGTCGTGGGGAATAATAAGTGTAATCTTTTCCAGACAGATATTGAGCCCTCCAAACATCTCACTCCCAATCGAGCCGTTAGCTCTTTGAGCCCAACAGCCTGATTTGCGGCAGAGGTACACCACAAATCGGATCAAGACATACATTCCTATCTCCCCCCATCACTATTGGGAGGGGGGAGAAATCTTCAATTGCCATTGCTAACCCCCTATAGTATTCGTCCTGACCCATGTTAGGCCTGTACACATTTATCAGTGTAGATTGTGCTCCATAGAGTTCACATTCCATTACTAAATAGCGTCTCGCCGGATCTTTGATATTTTTTTAACAGTCAGAGGAAGAGTTTGCTAACTAATAGACCGGTACAGAATGGTGCTCTCGGCCTAGTGCACCGTTTAGCCCCCTTTTGGCTGTGCGTTTTAGACGCGCATCGGGAAAGTGGGCGCTCAACTTGGAGTGCTGGCTCTCCTGCATGTTTTATTGAATCGGCCTGTAAGGTACATACTCCCCTGCTTTTAGTGCTCTAAGAGGAATAGAACATCTGGCCGACCCACTCCCTTGGGAGCTTGACATGCTCCTTATCTGAAATATGGGTCTCCTGTAAAAGCACAATATGAGCCTTTCTTTTCTTCAGGTAATCCAAGATGCGTTTGCGCTTTACCAAAATGCCAATCCCTCTAACATTAAGCGTGATGATATTAATCTCTGTATTAACCATAATTGCAGTGATGTCGCCTGCACAATATGTTGCGACTTATACTCACTAAAGCTCCCTTCCAGGTTCCCACCAACATCCCAACACCCACCGAGCAAATAGCACGGAAACTGTAACCATCCCTAAGTTTCAAAGCCCGTCGAAGCAAAAAGCAAGAAGTGCTTATCCCCCAAACTCCATATCATCTTCTGCTTCCTAGGCCAGCTTTACTCAGAACCCTATGTCCTCCAATCCCCAGAACCACAAACCCCAAACACTTTTCCACCCTTCCACATCCCACCCCCAAACCCACTGGAAAATCTTGACCCAAGTTCCAGCCATAGTCCCTGACTAAATCGTCATCAGCGCCCAATACACAAATGTTCCATAAAACATTGAAAAGAGTCTCAGGATCATAGAACCAAATGCCTGCCATGTCTCTAAGCCGGTTACTGAAGTGCTCCAGGTATCAGGTCTCAGTCCTACGAAATGGAGAGAACCTCTTTCAGGTATCCAGAGAAGGCAAACTGGATGATCCGCCTCATCTTGTGCTTCATCGCCCAGATGAATAATCTGTCCAGCTAATATTAGAGCGCATATAGCAAGGAAAAAGCACTTGGCATATCCCCCCATCCCCCCGCACCACCCCCCCTACCCCCCATCCCAGTCCCCACCCTAGCCTTCTTACCCAGCTAAACTCCCCCCAATCCTCAGGTGGTAGAGACCCCCCCTTTTAACCATATAATACATTAAGCTCTGCAGAATTCCCACCCGAGGCCTCCCTCAAGAGACCCATCCTGAAAGGATATCAGGATTTGCTTTTTGACTGTGTGCGTGACACATCTCATGTCCAACAGCGCAAAGAACAGCTTGTGAATGGATACAGCAGAACCACTTGCGCCACACGGGCGTTTCTCACTCTGCCTTGCTTCGCTCTTCAGGCTCCGACCCATGGCACTTGTCTCTGGCTGCCTCCCCTATACCAAGGCACTAGGTAGTACTGAGGGCCACTGTAAGCAATCCTGAACACACCAAGAGGGGAGGCCTCTCGTGAGAATCACTCAGAGCAACGAATTTCTGGCTGGGGTTCCCCCATCTGCTACTGATGGGGGAACGTGGGCTAAGCCCAGCCACCCCGTATGTAGCATTAGGTGATTCCTGATTCTCTTTAGGCCTGTTGCCACCGTTAGATGCCAATTTTGCCTCTATGTTTTTCCAAGAACGCCGTCACGGCCCCTGGAGAGTCAAATGCTTTCCATGTGCTGTCCACCCAAATCAGCAGCCTTGCCGGATAAATCAGCTGAAGCCGGAGCTGTTTTTCATGCAACTGTTTCATCACCCCAAAGAACTCAGCCCTGCGTCTCAGGGTGGCTCCACTGTAATCCCGTCTACCTCAATAGGTGAGAGGCCCCAATTTTCGCTCCTGCCTCAGTATCTACTCTTTCACTTGATAGTAGTGTAGCACTTCCCCCCATTCTGTACAAGAGTGAAAATTGCCCTCCCCAGGCTAGAGTCCAAATTGATAATTACTTTTGAGTGCACCAACCCTATAAAATATCTAGAAAGTTGTCTTTGCCCAAATGTAACCTGCACCCTCCCACACCCGAAAAAAAATATTGTTATCTCACCGTGCCTAAAATTTGTGTTGCTGATTCATCATGGGATTTTCCCAGAGACACAGAACGAGTTGATAAAATTAATAGGGGCTAAGGAGATTAGGAAATTTCTCAGCTCAGCGACAAATAACAAGAAAATAAATCAAGAGTCCCTGGCTCACTGGTTGCCAGTATTTACAGAAGCTTCAGGCCACCAGTCCTCCACCTGTTCATTTTTCTGGATAGATATCATGGAGTATTTAGGCAGACAGAGCTGTGTCAGTTCCGGGCATGGATAGAAAACTATGAGGCCGTGGAAAACACGTGCGTGACGGTGCATCCAAGGTAGAAGTACGTGCAGAACATGGGCGTCCAACAGTGATGCACGTACGTCCAAGTCAAAAAAGTATAAAGTCAGTGGAGAAATCCCCCCAAAGATTTATTCATAAAGAATATGTGGAATATGGATGTTACAGAGAGAGGACTCCAAAATGGAAAGAAAAAAACCTGAATGGTATTGATATCTATATCTAAATATATGCATATACATAGATGCTTAAAGTCTGGGTAATAAAATCTGGCAGAGACTGGACACAGTCTTTACCACAAAGACCCAGGGTGATGTGAACAATAACTGTATTTCTTTGGTATCTGCATGCTTTGATACTTGAGGATTTTGTCTCCACACAATCCACAGAATAATCACTTGGAATTGACACTTCTGCAAATCGTGCTGTTTGGTGATGCTCCTCATGTGAAGGACACCTGGTAGTCTTCACAAAAGAGGGGTGTTACAGATTGCAACGTGGATGAGTCAATATCCGAGGAGTCCAGTGATCACTGGAGAGTGTAGTTTAAAACAAAAAGCACTGGTAGAGTCAGGCGAATGTCTTGGGCTTCATGAGTGCCAACTGTTTTAAGATGGGGAGGGACACATTAGGAGAGCACTGGCAGGAGGGCTCTGGGTGAAGTTAAAGAACAGTGAGCAAAATTAAAACAAGTTATTTAGGGATGGAAAATGGTTATGTAAAAAAAATCAAGAGTTAAATTAGACCAGGCTAGAGGTAGCTAGCAAGCTTTCAGCACACAGAAGCCATCATGGATGGAAGACAGACAAGCGTTTCTGGAAGGGCAGCGTGAATAAGGAACGTAGGTGCACACAGAGAACAAAATAACTAAGGACACGAGAAAGTATGGGGTCAGATTATATGACAGAGAGGAAAGGTGGGGAGGGGAGGGTGACAAGGAAAATAGAAATAAACAAATATGCAATATTCATAGAAGAATGGGGTTGGTGCAGGACCAGAGGAAAAGTGACAAAATTACAAATGGAAGAGGAGCGAACCTCAGTCCAGTTACAAGATTCTGGATGGAAATAGTAAAACTGAAAATGTGCAAGACAATAGAGTCATGCAGGATACATAAGCAGCACTCCCACCCCCTCATCTACACCTTGAGACTGGAGAGGTACCACTCAATACCAGGGCTTAGTCCTGATGGCTTTCTGGAATGGATTCTCTCACGGGGAAAGGATTTACCTTCTCGGCCCAAGGCTTGAGCCTTCTTAGGTGGTCACAAAGGCTCTTCATAGAGGCGACAGTATTCCAGAATAAAGTCTTCACTGAAGACTTCTCTAGCCTAACAGACTGAGCATAAATCACATTCTTCAGTGAAAACTCCAAAGTGCAAAATTGCACATAGACATTTGGCTTCTGAACCTTTCCTGCACCCGATCCTGGGATCCCCTCACGTCCCTCCTGAAATTAAGGTTCCCTTTGGACTGATGCTGGGTTCCTGATTCCCAAAGACCCTGGCGACTGACTGAACTGTGAGCTGCTTGCAATGTAATGAGTATCAGTAATGATTACTGATCCTACATGAGTTCCTGGTTTTGACCTCCCCTAAAAGACAGTGGACAGCACTCAACAGAATTCATATAGGGCTTCGATGGTGTAGCCACCTGCAATAACTAGTGGAAGATGAAAAATGATCCAAAGTGTGACTATGGCCATGAGTCGAAGGCAGTGGTACTGTATGCACTTCCAGCCTTCAGGGTAGTCATCAGGTCAGGTTTTCAAAATATCCTTAATCAACATGCATGAGATAGATTTGCATACCATGGAAGCAGTGTTGCTGCAAATCTACCTCATGCATATTCATTAAGGATATTCTGAAAACCTGACCTGTAGGGGGCTGGAAGTGAATATCTCTGGTCTAGGACCATGGAGCACATTACAAGAACATCATGGCCATCATGCAATGTTGACACCTAGTGGCCGCAAGCCTGGATTTAAAGTCATGATTGCAGGTGAAGCCGAGCTGAAGACTGTCACTGCAATGACTAGACTCGAGTAAGTTGGGAGGTGATACAAAATAGAGGACAAATCCCCCGGTAGTTACAAAAGAAGGCTTAGGGTTCCAAATCCCAGCCCTGGTTCCAATTGAGCTGGAAGCACAAAGGAGCAGGAGGAAACTACCAGGTCGAAAACAAAGATCTATAATGAGCGGCATCTAATTTCTCCATAAGGCATCCCAGGAGGACAACTGAATGGACTAATATCCTGAAAAAGATATACATTACAATTTCACCTGCTATGCAGCCTCATCGTACCCTGACCATGATGCCTCCCCACCAGCAGAGGTCTCCTTGGAGCTCTGTTTCATGCTATCCATGTCAGCTCCTTATTACTCAGTCTGTGGTGCAGCCTCCTCACCACCTGGAGTCCTCAGTATGCCTGCTCTCCAGCCTTGCCAAGCTCCTCCCCCTTGCCTGCACCACACCCAAGTATCAGCCCTACTTAACATAGTCTCTTCCCTGCTTCGATGTCTTTGCATGAAGTCTGTCTTGGCTCCTTGCTCCGGCTCCTGTTGTCTTGTGGTTCTGGCCTTTGCCTTGCTTTGTGCCCTTTGGGCCTTATTGCCTCTTGCCCTGCCTTCTGGCCTACATAGACCTTGTCTTGTTCTGTGGTCTATCTTGATTTCTCCTTTGTCTTGCCCCTTGGGGCCTTCCCTACCTAACACGGCTTTCTGGCCTTTATGTTCCATTTTCTGTGTTGTCCTTGTCTTGCTTTGTCCTGTCCTGTCTTAGTCAAACTCCTGTTCTCAAGCCTCAATTCCAATCCTTGCCTGCACTCAAGCTCCTGTTCCAGCCCTGCACGCCAGTCCAGCCTTGTTGTTTCAGTCCTGCAGTCCAATCCAGCCTTGCCTGTACCAGCTCCTGCCTTCACCAACACTCACTAAGATATACCACTTCTGCAGCTAAGCCCTACTGGCCCCCAGATTCCAAAGGCTCAACTTGCGGGGAAGGGGGCTGGCTAAGCGGAAGACCAGCCCTAGCCCTTTCCTGCCATCTTGTGGCACTCCCAGGATGGTGTTCCCATACACCTGACCAGCCAGTCCTGACAAAATCCAGTCGATTACAAGACTTGAAGCAGCATGCATTTACTAGGGGAACATTTTCTTTTATGTGTGCTTGCTGCTGTTGTTTTCTTCCCTATATATATATATTTTTTTTTTAAATCTTTTTTTTCTACTGTTTGTATATTCCAAGTGTAGTATTTTGCTCCTTTATTTTCTTTGTGTTTTGATGTCTGTACAGCATTTAGGATCCATTCAACATTAATATTTGCTGTGTGTTTGAGCAGATGAGAGGTACTGGAAAGTGTTAACATAACTTGTAGAAAGTGTGTGTGAGTATAAGAGATGTGACTTGAGTGTGTTACTGTGAGAGGGAGTGAAAATGTGAGAATAAGAAAAAAAATGCCTGGAATAGGCTGGGAGAGATGATATGCATGTTATAAATGTTAATGTAGACATTACAGTAGATCAAAGTGTTTCATGATGGCAACCACTGGCCCTTTCTAATTGACTTTTGCATGGGGACTTTAGGCAGGCTTTAAAAATAAGGGATAACTGAGAGAAAATGATTCGGTGTCTGCAGTTACCTTTCTTACTTTCTCCAAGTGTACAAAGGTTTGAAAGTGTCAAATTTGCTGTGAGGAGAAGGGGAGCCAAGTAGCTATTGCAATGGTCTGCCCAGAGTTACCCATTCTAGAGCTGGAGTAATTATAAGCAGGTCTGAAGGCTCATGGATTTGGGTGAAATGATGATTGTGGCAGAACAGAGGGGATTGACAGAGCATCTACCATGGCTACTCCCCAGTTTTGGGGCCATGATGAACTTTTTTTTTTTTGACAAATTTATGCTGAATTCCTGCTTTTTCTATTTGGCTCTTTTCCACTGTTTGTCCTCATAAGACCAAGAATAATTTGTGTGAATTGAACCCTAAGAAAGGTGCTCTGTATGTGCTGCATGGCTCATGGGACAGCTCCTAATCCAAATTGTTCCTTTCTATCTTGTGGAACAAATCTTCCCTGTTCCTCATTGTGTATTTCATATGCCCGCGTCTGTTTGTGGTATTGTATCAATGTCCTTCTTTGACAGCTGTTAGGTCTTTATTTATTGTGTATTGCTGCTAGGAATTTGAGCTATTCTACCTTGCATCTTTTTCACAAGAGTTCATTCCAGGTGGAGGCACGGATGGCATAAATCTTGCTTCTCTCACGCAGCGTCCAGGCACTCTTCAGGTCATTCCTGAGACTACATCATCACCGGTACAGATAGCTTAGCAGTGCCTTCGGGGTAAAGGTAGACTTGACCGTCTGCTTTCCATTTGCTTCTCTCAAGCAGCGTCCAGGCACTCTTCAGGTCATCCCTGAGACTACATCATCACTGGTTCAGATAGCTTAGCAGTAGCTTCGGGGTAAAGGTAGACTTGACCGTCTGCTTTCCATCTGGCAGACATTTGCTTGGAGATTTTGCATACAGATCCAACACTCATCATTGCCTCCATTCACCATATCCCTGTGAAATGTCACTATCTACCTCTTAATACGGGATAGTGATGAAACAGAATGCCAGGTTTAGACTCATGATTGTCAAATCCAGTCCCTCCCCCTCCCTCTACAAAATGGCTTTGCTGATCACGGCAACCAACATATGCAAATTAAACAGGATCTTGGACCAGATGCGGCTATCCTCCGGCTAGTTTGGGGGCTACAAGGGCTGGATTGGAGAACTACTGACTTAGATTTGGAGAGGGGGGTGACAAGAAGGGAGCAAAATAGTTGCTTGCAGGGTGTGTCCGCTTCTTCAGGCCAAACTCGGCAATGTGGTTGTGCAGAGGGGTTAGTACAGGCTCCGAGCCAGGAGAACGAGGAGAGAGCCAAGAAAACAGAGCACCTGTGCTGCTATTAATGAGCGTGTGAGCAGAGGGTGGAGGACATCTTAATTAGGCACATTTACTCACCTTGGAAAAGCAAAAAAAGAAATGAATCCAAAGCTCTCCTTCTCTTCCCATCCCGCTTCTCTACAGGCTGGCCTTTCTCCAAAGCTATGATTTTGTGTTCCTCATACCCTTGGCCCACGAGCCTCTAATCATTTGCGGTTGTTTAGTGTACTCCATCCTGGTCCTAGTCTATTTCCTCTTCTGCAAGGCATCCCGGGTAGGGAAGCCAAACAAAGATCAAAATAATCATAATAGTAATAATAATAATGACCCACGAGCAGGGGTCAGGAGTCACCTCTGTTTGCGCTTCTGCTAGATTACAGCTCTATGCTCTGGGACTGTAATAATTGTTTCCACATCCTCTCAAGCCGGACCCTCTACAATAAGGGTCACATTGCTGTTAACACCACACAACTAACAGCCAAAGGAAGTAAACTAATTGCATTATTTTGCTTTACATTCTTTCCTATTATTTTTTTTTAGCCTTGTCTTTATTTTGCATCATCCCAGTTCCACTGGAAATGTCTTTAAAAAAAAAAATAGTCAGCACTTGACACTAAAGACATACTCATATATCCAAAGAACAGGTACAACACAAACAGCAGCAGTGCTACACACACTCACAGACACACTCACTCACTCACTCTCTTTTCCCCATTACAGGGTTTTAGGTACCTGCCTCTCATCCCTAGAAGCCTAAATTTAAAAATTAGATGTGAAGGGTGGCATGGATGTGAGCCCTTTGTGCTGCAGCATAGTTGACACAGCCTCATAGGCGAGCCTAAGAGGCCTACGCCGGCAGCAGGCAAATGCGTCCTGTGGCTGGAGCTTCACCTGTACCAGCCACCTCCCCCGCAAGTTGAGCCCTTGGGTTCTGCCGGACAGCAGGTCTTAGGCAGAAGAGTCCAATGATTCGCCAGGGTCAGGGCAGGCAATAGACTAATGGAGTCAGAGTCAGGCCAAGGATGGGGCAGGTTGGGGCGAGGATAGTCAGGTCCAGGCACCAGGCAATCATGATCAGGTCCAGGCAAGAGGTCAGGCCAAGGGTGGACGAGGACACACGGAAATCACTGGATGAGATGGACAAATCAAAGCAAGGCTAGACAAGGAAGGTTGGACGAGGCAAGGCTGGATGAAGAATCAGGAATGCAGGACACAGGAACTCAAAGGCAACACGCACTGCTAAGGCAGGAGATCGATTGCTGAGGCAAGATTGTAGTGCAAGGCCCTTGCTTAAGTAGGCCGGTCAACCTGAAGTCATCGTTGGGTGCTGCTCAGCATTTCCTGTCGCTGGGCCTATGTGGGGATGGTAAACTTTAAACAGGCGCATTCGCGCTCCTTGGCCCGCACCAGGGCCGTGGTCATTTTATAACATTCGCGTATATAGGCATGCATGGTATAAAAGAGCCTGGATACGTGTACATGTGCGCTCAGTTTTAAATGCGCACAAATCCCGTATCTACCGAGCAAGTGGTGAAATTTTACAAGGGATGCACGCCAACCCCATTGCTGCTTTTCCCAGTCCATTCCCAGTTCACCCAGTTAAGGGATAGGACTTCCAAACCCCCTAGTTTAAGAGCCTCCCTTTCCCGGTGAGGCCCAACCCTTAAAAGCCCTCTGACTTGCTTAGAGTTTTTTTGTTTCAACGCTTCCACGACATCCATAGAAGTAAAGTTACGCAGCAGGGGACCTGGTGCATGCTGGTGCGTGTGCTGCACGCAAATTTCAAGTGTGAATCCTGGAACGCCCTTGGCCCACCCACGCCCTTTTTGCTAAACTTTTTATTTGCGTGCACAGCGGGAAATATCTGCATACGCAGGCGGCTTATAAAATCCACTCGACGTGTGCCGGCCCAACTTGTGTGCCTATCTCCCGGTTCTGGTGCGCGCTGGGCTTTTAAATATCACCTAAATGTGCACATAGGCGCGCACGCCTGCCTAAGGGTTGGCAGCTGGGTGGCGTCTCAGGCTGCACTGGGCGGCGTTCAGAGCAGGAAGCAGTGTGCTGGCCATAGGTCAGGTCCGGCCCACGTCAGGAGTGCGAGGCGGTTCGCGGGACCCTCTCGTGAGCGGCCAAATTTAACATCAGGCATCTAAGAAACACTTGAACCTTGAGTGCCAAAGGTGTGTTTTCAATTTACATACAACTTTATAATCTGCTATGAACTGCCATTTGTGATTTGTGCAGGTAACACATTTTAATAAATACCAAAATACCAAGCATCCTTATTTTCAATGTTAGACGTCTAAACTGTCTCTGGCTTATTGCAACTGTCATTTAGGTATCTTAACTAGGCACAGTAGAGTGCTCAATTAAATATCCAGATAGAGATTTAATCATCGGCTACCAACTGAAAAATCTGTCCACCATTTTGTGCTTTTGAATTCCCACCACTGATGTGTTTGAAACAGGGTCGGCTTTATGACTATGGTGCACATAGGCAGAGGACCAGGTTTGGGAAATTTTGTCCCCAGAAATCAGACATCAGTAGAGGGAGTCCCCTTTTTTTGGGTGACTTTAGAATTTGGGGTCCAAGGTGCGGGCCTACGTTGCCCGAGGCTAAATATGGCCCTGGTTTGAAAATTTAGCCTATGTAGGGTCAGCTTTTTTAAGACGATGGCACCGATAGCCAGAGGACCCGGGGCAAGGAGCTCCTTCCTTCTCCTCCCCCTGGAAACCAGGGCGGGAGTTCCAGTTTCCCGTCTCCTTCAGAATTTGGCACCCAAGGCCCCGTCTCTATGCGCCTACATCCGACCCTGGGCCTAGGAAAGCAAGAAATCCTGCCATGATTCAAGGCCTCATTGTAGAGCAGGGGGTAAGGGGGAGATGCTGCACTTGGGGGCTTTTTCGTGGAATATAACATGGCACAGAAATCAAAGCAAAACCCAAAAAAAAAAAAAAATCCAAACCAGGGTACAGACAATGTTTCTGCTTCTAAGCTTAGCTCTGTCTGTGCCGCACCACACGCACACAGCAAGGGAGTGTTTATTTATTTGTATTTATTTGAGCTTTTTTCTATACCGATACTCATGCTTAGACATATCACATATGGATTTTTTGGGCATAGAAACCTCTCTTTGGTCGGAGGATAGTGTTCCTGTACCTATGCATGTAGGTTTTGTAGGCGGAGAGTGAAGCTGTAGTGGGGTCCTTGCGCCGTAGGTGTTCTTTATGTCTTAGCTCTTGTTTGAGTTTTTTCAGTTCTGGTGTGAACCAGGGTTTTTTATGCTTGATGGCGGGGTTTAACTCTTTCGACGTCAGGGGGCAAATTTTTTTTTTTTTTTTTTTTTTTTTAATAAAAGCTTTTTTTTTTTACTAGATAAAAAAGGGGCTTGAGGTAAACAGTCCTTCAGGAGTCTTATGGCCTTTTATCATGTCTAATAAGCAGGATTTACATATTTAATGGTTACCATCAGTGTTGTTTGTCAGTTGCTGCTTTTCTCTGCCCCAATGCTATAGCAACAAAATAAGAAAGTAAAGCAGGCAGGAAAAAAAAAATCTAATATTTTCAGATTTGGAAGGGTGGATCTATCACTCACTTTGTACCTGTGGGGCTGGGATCAGCATCCAATTCTTGCATTCCGGCTCGCATGCCATTGCTAATGAGCCAACAGGTCCTTAACAGTGCGAAGTGTGGAGGGGGGGTTCTCTCTCCCTCCCCTCCCGCTCCCTTTTCTCTTTCCCACTCTCTCCCCCTCCCTTCTTCTTCCCACCCCTTTATGTTTTTCCCTGTCTTTTCCATTCACTCTCTCCTCTCCCTCCCCCGCTCCTTATACCTCTCGATCCCTCTTCCCCTTTCTCCATTCTTCCTCCTTTTTTCTTTCCCTTCCTCCCTTTCCCACCATTCCTCACCCTCTCTCCTTTCTCTTTCCTCCCCTCTACCTCTCTTCCCTCTATCCTTCTCTTTCCCTCTCTCTTCCCCATTCCTATATCTCTTTTCCTCCCCTCTTCCTCTCTTCCCTCTATCCTTCTCTTTCCCTCTCTCTTCCCCTATTCCTATATCTCTCTTTTCCTCCCCTCTTCCTCCCTTCCCTCTATCCTTCTCAGTCCCTCCCTCGTCCTATATCTCTCTTTTTCTCTTTGCATTCTCCCTCACCCCCACCTCACTCCTTGATTCTCTTAAGGCATCATGCAATAAGGACAGGCATGCCCATTTTTTCTCCCCAGGGACTGTAACGGCCACATTTCCAATAAATAGGTGTTTGGCCACACGTTTTTGACGCGCTATTTTTACCCCTTATACAGTAAGGGGTAATATCGTGTCAAAAACACGCGTCCAACCCCCCCAAACCTAATAGTGCCTGCAACATGTAAATGCATGTTGATGAGCCTATTAGTTATTCCCACACGATACAGAAAGTAAAATGTGCAGCCAAGCCGCACATTTTACTTTCAGAAATTAACACCTGCCCAAAAGGTAGGCGCCGGGGAAGTGTACAGAAAATCAGAAAAAACTGCTTTTCTGTACACCCTCCAACTTAATATCATGGCGATATTAAGTCGGAGGCCCAAAAAATAAAAAAAATGTTTAAATTAAAAAAAAAAAATTAAAATTAAAAAAAAAAATTAAAATGTGCCCACGGGTCGGAAGAAGAACCGCTCAATTATGCCGGCGTCCGTTTTCCAAACCCGTGGCTGTCAGCGGGTTCAACAACCAGCGCCGGTAAAATTGAGCATCGGCTGTCAAACCCCTGACAGCCGCCGCTTCTGTCAAAAAGGAGGCGCTAGGGACGCGCTAGTGTCCCTAGCGCCTCCTTTTACCGCGGGCTCTCATTTAAATACTTGATCGCGCGCCCAGAAGAGTGGCCTGGGCACACCTTGGGAGAGCGGGCGCTCGCCTCGGAGCGCCCGCTCTCCCGCGGGTTTTACTGTATCGGCCATGGTGGGGTCAGGAAGCATCTGATTGCCCACAGTAGCAACTTAACCTGCTCAGAGTCAGTGCATAGATCATCATCTGCTTCAAAAATAACAGCAGCGGGTAGCAGAGACAACGCTGACGATCCGACCATAAGAGAAAGCTATGATAAAGTACATTAGAATTTTGTATACTGTTGAATATGTACGGCAGTCCTGGTCTTCCGCTATACTTCTAATATAGACCAGGATCAAAAAGCAAGCAGTGGTGATTCCCAGCCAAGGTCTGGGATACTTATCATCAATATGTTGTTTGTTTCTTCTTTTCTTTTCTATTTGCTGTATTTTCAGTTTTGAATGCAGCTACATTTAGTTGTATTTTCCTTCTTTCCCTGCTAATTGTAACTACCTGACTGGTATTCATATATTTTTCTGTATTTTCTTTTGAATGCACTAAACCATTTCATAAATAAAGAGTTATAAAAAAAAAAAAAAGAAGAAGAAGCAAGCAGTGTCTCCGTTCAGATGGAGAACTCAGTTCACAGAACAAAAGATGACTCCATTAGCTCAGGACAGACAGGCGAAGGATCTACAGAGGCAGAAGAGACAAACAAAACCAAGGTGCAGGAGTTTTACAAAGAAGAATCAAAAAACAAAAAAAAACTAACAACCCTTGTTAATTAAGAGGCAACAATGCAAGACATCACATTCTGTTATATATGTGCATTTGTGCTGAGGTACCCAGACAGACTCATCCTCTCTGCAAATAATTACCTAGCACTGCGTGTCTGTCACTCTGCCAGTCACACTGAAATCTGTGGGAGGGGAAGTAAGGACAGCTGCTGATGGATTCCGTGTCCTTAGGCAGCCCCTTATGATTTTGCGACCACCCCCGGAGCATGGCATTACATACTGCGGAGGATATTGACCCTGACAGCTTTGATAGAGGACTGCCTTTCCTGCGACATGGGGTGGCAAACAGCACGCAGGGAGTGACCTGTCGCGATGTGCACTGACAGGCCGATGCAATAAGCTGAGCGTTAAAGCACTGTGCGCTTGCCTTCAGCACACGCTTTTAACCCTCAGCTTAAAATATTTTTCAACTCCCTGATGCAGCAACCTAATGCTATGCAAATGCATTGGGAGTTTAAAAAAGCAGGTTGCCTGTAAAATGTGCCTTCGGCACAGACTGAACGTGCCTTTCAATTCAGGAAGGGGGGGGGGGGTGTGTCGGTGTATCCCTGACAGGCAACTGTAATGGCCAAAAAGAAGGAAATTGTAAATAAGCCTAGTGATATCAATTTAAAAGAAAAAAATCATGCCATACAGCTTGTGTGCATGAAAGGACAGCATCAATCCTGAGTGTATCTGATCCAAAAAGTCAATTAATAGCAAAGACAGGGTACCGCCACTTAGCCGGACAAATACTGATTTATCTGGCTTTCTGGCATAGTTCACTGCTGCTATTTAGCCAGATAAGTCAGTACTGCGCTCCAAGCAGGAGCTCCCAGCTGAGCCCCCGACTGGGAAGTCACAACTCCTGTGCCGAAGGCTCGAGGCTTTTGCACCGAGCGCACCGATGGTGCAGATGCATCGAATGCGCTGGCTGACGGCACCAAACACTCCTGCATTGTGCGTTCAGCGGGCCAGATTCTCCTGCATCAAGGGAGCTGGATGCTCCTGCATCAAGGGAACTAAATGTTCCTATGCTGACAGGCACCACAAACCACTCTGCAAGGACATCTGCTCTGGTGCCCTGTGCTTCGCTTCCTACTCAACCCTACTCTGCCACGGCAATATCTGGAATCCAGCGCCTCAGGGAGGGAGAGGCCTGTGCGAGAAGCCCCTGTTCAGCTCGAGTGTAACTGAAATAAGAACATAAGAAACTGCCATACTGCGTTAGATAAGGGTCCATCAAGCCCAGCATCCTGTTTCCAACAGTGGCCAATGCAAGCTACAAGAACCTGGCAAGTACCCAAACACTAAGAAGAACCCATGCTACTGCTGCCAGTAATAGCAGTGGCTATTTTCTAAGTCAACTTGATTAATAGCAGGTAATGGACTTCTCCTCCAAGAACTTATCCAAATCTTTTTTAAACCCAGCTACATTAACTGCACTAACCACATCCTCTGGCAAAGCATCTCGCAGGCACAGATCCGAGATCTATGGACACAGAAAGTAAAGGCTATTATTCTTTCTTTTTTTCTTCTTTTTTTTTTTTATTTTTGAAGCACTGAATGTGCTGAGGGGTTGTCTAGGCAGCAGTGAAAAAGAGAAAAACAAGGCCCCAAGAGCAAAAATCAAAAACATTTTAAAAGAGAGAGAGAGAGAGGGTACCCTTCCAAACAATAGTGCGGATAAAGAGAGACTGAAGGGTTCAGGAAGCACTACACATGCTCAGTAGTAAAAGCTCTACTGAGCTAGAGAGATGGGTCTGTTCAGCGCCATCGGATGATCTCAGCCACTTGTCATGTTTAACTCAGCCCTGCCTGTCACCGGAGAATAGATGCTCACCTTGCATTTGTGGTTTTATGCAGGTGGCTGAGGAGGGAACAAGCCCATGTCCACTCATGAGACTGTCACGCATGTGCACAATGTTCCTCCCCTAACCTCGTACCCAGTCTGAAAGTACACACGTTAGGTAAGGCCGGCACCCTGGCCAAACATAGACTACACATTTAGCCGGCCAGAGGGAATTTTTAGGCAACCTATTATACTTGGGCAAATTACTATTTACTTTGGCAGATGGCTTGAAAATTGTTCTCCATATGAATAACAAACCAGTCTTTACATCAAAGAACTTAACATAAATAAACGGATGCTTGAGGCAATGGGAGATATGGTGACTTGGCCAAAGTCAGATGGAGAAGCTGGAAGTGAATGCTGGGTTACTCCCTATGCCAGCAGGTGTAGATGTATTTCTAAGTCCCTTTTTATAGCTTGGTAGCAGCATCCTTCGAAGACCTCTAGCTCCAGTAGGCTTTCTCGTATCTCTTCCCTTGTGTTCAGCTGCAGTGGTGCTGGAGGCCCTCTGCCAGTACCTGCAGCATGGCGACATTGTTTTCCCAGCATCTCTGGGGAAGGAATATGATGATGCTAGGGGTGGAGGGGAGGAAAGGGAACGTGAGGATGCCGGGGAGGGGGTAAGAAGAGGAAAGGTGATGGTGTGCTGCAATCAAGTGAACTCACTGCTGGGTGTGTCATGGCATAAAGAGGGCGGGGAGCCACTGGAGAATATTGTAGGCTAGGAGTTCCCACAATAGATGACACCAGGAGGTGTTGAGTGGAGATTGGATTAGCAACCATTCAGGTTGATACAGAACGGTGCGCTTGGCCGAGCGCACCCTTTAGCCCCAGTTTGGCTGCGCGTTTTTGACGCACTATTATTACCCCTTATACTATAAAGGGTAATAGCGGGTGGAAAACGCGCAGCCAACCCCCCTGAAACTAATAGCACTCACCAAATGCAAATGCATGTTGATGAGCCTATTAGTTAATCACCCAAAATACAGAAAGTAAAATGTGCGGCCAAGCCGCACATTTTACTCTCAGAAATTAACGCCTGCCAAAGGCAGACATTAATTTCAGACAGCACCGGGCAAGTGTACAGAAAAAACTGCTTTTCTGTACACCCTCCGACTTAATATCATACCGATACTAAGTCGGAGACCCCAAAAATTAAAAAAATCCCCCAAAACTTCTTTTAAAAAAAAAAATCTGCCTGCGGTCCGCGGGTTGGAAAACGGACACTCAACTTTGCCGGCGTCCGTTTTCTGAACCCATGGCTGTCAGCAGCTTCGACAACCGACGCCGGTAAAATTAAGCGGCAGCTGTCAGACCCGCTGACAGCTGCCGCTTCCACCAATAAGGAGGCGCTAGGGACGCACTAGTGTCCTTAGCGCCTCCTTATTAGTGCGGGCCCTAATTTAAATAAAGAATCGTGCGCCCAGGAGAGCGGGTGCTCGCCTCGGAGCGCCGGCTCTCCCGCGGACCTTATTGAATCGGCCTGAATGGAAACAATTAGCTGGAGCTGTTAGAACTTTTGTGGTCACTCCTCATCAGGACTGAGAGCTGAAGGCGCTAAAGACCTTGGCAGTGAGCGCTGAAGACCTCCATCTCAGATGCACAGTGTGACACAGTGTCTTAGACACTGACTTTAATGGATGGCATAAGGAGCTGCATTCAGCCTCATTTAAATTTGCTTGCATGATAAATGAGTAGAGGGTCCATCAAATGAAACTGCTGACTGTCCTGGCTGATTTATCGAGGAGTTTTGTTGTTGTTAAAGCTAATGGAAGTGATTAGTTGGAGCGTGAAGTGCACATTTATCAGCATAGTGCTGCTCAGTCCTGCAGTTTTATATTGGTAGGAGACTACAGCAAAGAAGATGGAAGGCATACAGATGTTCAAACACACACACACTACTTCTCTTGCCCCTCCCCCCCCACCCCCAGAGCAGGTGCAGCACAGGCAACAGCAGTGCAAGCATCCTATGTGCACGCACACGCACACACACACACACACACACACACACTAGGGATGTCCATTCGTTACATTTGTTTTGGCAGGTACGCGTATACCGCACTGACTTTCTAATACTCGCAGGAAAATGAATAGTATGCATAAGTCTCAGTATTAAAAATACACGCATACTCTCCATTTCCCGCGTGTACTAGAAAGTCAGCGCAGTACTCGCATACCTGCTGACATGGATGTGACAAATGCACGACTCTAATACCTAATGCACACTGCTCCAGCACAAAACAGATACAGCACGGGCAGCGGCAGTGCAAGCTTCACCCACACAGCCCTCACCACACAACAGGTACCGTTCAGGGTAAGCTTCCCCTATGTGCTAGACAATTCTTGTCATTGAAATTTATCAGAGCCTGCAAATAACATATAGTGACCTAGATGGGAAACGCTCTGCACAGCCTTCCGGTTCAACTGCTCTGTGCGCACATAGGTCATTCCTGGCAATGCTTCCGATGGGGAGTGTGGGAACAAGCACCCACAGTCTTTAGGTGCAACGAGTGTTGAAAAACAGGAAGCCCTCCTCCCTGGAGGCTGCAATGCCCTCACTCCGGTTACATTATCACAGAATAATTCCACATTTCCTCCTCCTGACACATTACTCTGGTTTGCCTAAAAGAAAAAAAAAAGGTCCAGCAGATCCCTGATGTGATCCACAGCAAATCTCGACACAAGTGGAAACTGGATGGTTTGGGGATGGAAAAGGGCCACAAGGCTTGCCTTATGGTTTTAGCACAGAAAGGAATGTGTATTCCATGCAGATGCCTCTTGCTAGAACAGCAAGAGAGAGGGCTCATGTCTTACTGAGGTTTCGAGAGTCCACTGTTATGGGTGTTTCAATCGTGATTCACTGTTTTACCGGACAGTGCAACGCCGTTGCTCAACGCCGCTCCATTCACTTCCTCTTCATACCGGCAATGTTAACATTATAGTTGTTACTATATGTGTTACTATATGTGTTACGACTCATGTTCAATTCTTTACAATTGATGTACCAATACCCCACTCTTTCTTATCAAGTGCCTCGATCTTCCTCAATTGATGTTATTGATGTCCAAAGCCCCAACAAGGCACCTTGTTTCACTCTAAATCGGGCTTCTTCAGGGGACTCTTATTATGTTGCACAATTTCAATCGTATTGCCGGTATGAAGAGGAAGTGAATGGAGCGGCGTTGAGCAACGGCGTTGCACTGTCTGGTAAAACAGTGAGAGACTAATATTGATATTCGTTAGTTGTGGAAGTCTGGTGAAGAAAAATCGAGTCCCTCCTTTGGGTATTTGGCTGTCGGTGGGAATTTTGTGTTAATCGGCTGTAAAAAGTAATATGGAAATGTGTGGATGCACTTTGTAAGCATATGTAGCGAGGTCCGGATAAGCAGTGTTCAGTTGATTATGATATTCGTTTCATTGAGAGTGATGTACGATTGAAATTGTGCAATACAATAAGAGTCCCCTGAAGAAGCCCGATTTAGGGTGAAACAAGGTGCCTTGTTGGGGCATTGGACATCAATAACATTGAATGAGGAAGATCGGGGCGCTTGATAAGAAAGAGTGGGGTATTGGTACATCAATTGTAAAGAATTGAACATGAGTCGTTTCATAAATGTTATAAAATTAATTTAACATATGAATAGATGATAATATTAACGAAATTAATGATATTAGATCATTTTTACGGGGTATGGGGTTTTACGTGGATGAATGAATGAGTGTGTGTGTGTGATATTAGGGGGTTAGGGTTGGAATAATGATGATGAGTTAGGACTTGTCCGGACGGGGTGTATACAAAAAGGTGATTTAATATTGAATTATCAGAATAGAAATTATGATAAGTTATATGCAGGTTGAGGGGTAATGGGATTGATGAATATGTAATATTGAATATGATGTTATGAGAAATTATGTATTTAATGTAGTTAAATGATATATTTAATGATCATTTTAATAAATGTAACATATTAAATATTTATGTGTTAAGTACAATAAAGGATATAATTGTAAAAATTTGAAGAGCAATTTAAATTGTTGGTACACTTTTTTTTTTTTTTTGCCTTATATCCTGGAAGTAAAATGCATTAAAACGGCATTTGTTGCATGTATTCACGCATCCTATGCCACAACTGCCAAGAGAAAAATATATTCCAGAATTTCTTAGAAAATGGAATAGCTTGGTTGGATTTATTTATAAATAACAACATTTACATTCCACTAATCCACAGATCTTGGTACATTGCAGCAGTACATGCACAATTAGTACACACAATTATTTTTAAGGATAGCTTCTACCATTTTGCCAGGCACCAAATCAAGCTACAGTTTCATGGATCACCCCTGGAGCCTTCTTTAAAACTAGCATTACATTGGCCTTCAGATACTGTGGTTATTTTTACACAGACAACTGACATTTAGAGTTTTGCATGCAAGGCACTGAAAAGAGTTTTTCCATTTTTTTTTCACTCCTTTTCAAAAACTTTGCAAGTTACAATCAGAGCACTTTGATTCTTTGTGCATTAAGTGACAATGCTGAACAGAACCTCACTCACATTAGCTGCTATCTGTTACAACTATTTTTGAATAAAGGACAGGGATAATAAATACCAAGACCCAAGTATGCATCTCTCTGGCAGATTATAAAATAGCAACTTATATGCGTAACTGTTGGCCCTGCCTTGGCCCACCCCTTTGTTATATGAGCAAATTTATTCATGCACAATTTCTTGAACGTGTGCGTTCGAGGCTTATAAAATAGAATTTATGTGAATATGTTATTTGTGCACACATTTACTAATTTGTATGCACACAACCCTTTGAAAATTCCCTTTAAGTGTGCAAAGCTCAAAAGACTCACAACTATAATTGCTGACAAAGATGCTTTCACCAAACGTTGACTCAGGCAGTGGAGACTTACCCAATTGTTGGATTTCAGTTGGGTTTTTTAAAATACGTATCTACCCCTTTGTCGTCCGCCCCAAAAACGTTTTTGGCCCTGAAAGGTGTGGAGTATGATGTGCTGTTCAGCGGTAAAAATCCTCCTCATTTAAATGCACAAAAGTCTGATGCACACAATAAAGCGTGAAACATTTTTTGATGGCCAATGCATATTGTTATGCAGTTACAGATTAAATTTGCAGCTGTCCCAATGCTGCCCACCCCACCTTATGTTATCTTTTAAGACTCATGCATACATCTTTACAACCCCTATAAATCAGAACACACGCCTGTGTATGAGGCTTACTACATCATGCAATTTTAAGCCTTCACTAATTCTCAAATGAAGCCATGATCATCAACAATGCTGAATGAGTCACATTTAAAGTCAAGAGATTTGTTGGCTAATAGTTACAGATCCCAAGAAATCTCTGGAAGCCTTTGCAATTTGCACAAAAACATCATTTTTTGTTTTCACAGTTAAATTCACCTATATGGTAGTTCTTCCAATCCTTGGCACAGATCCAGCAACAGCTTTGAACACACAAACCACATCAGCTTCGTGTCCACATGATTGACAGCCGTTGTTTCGATAATTCCCATGCAGGGCTCGTGCTCTTTCTCTCTCCAGAGCCCTCTGACTGCTTCCTTTTCCTGTGCGTGGAAAAAGACCACCATCAAGTTTACCACTTTTAAGCCTGTGCCCATGTTCTCACATGCCTTATAGGGCAAAAACCTACTCCCACAGACGATCTCCATTACTTTGGCCGTTCTTTTACCTTCGCCTCCATCTTTTCTGTGAAAGCCACAGGTCACTGGTGAAACTCACTGGCTCACATATAAAGCTGAATGGTGTATCAGCACATATCTACAATATTTCCATCTAGACCTGGATTACTAGACCTCCACATGCCCATAGGTTTCACAGGAAATCAATGGAAAATGTCCACATTGTGTGGAGGCACTACAGGGCTCCATGTTATTTTTAAGATAAATTGTCACACTCGGTCAGACTTCACAGTAACAGATCTGCCTGCAGATCTGAAAACTCTCAAACAATGCAAGCTTCCCATGAAGCAATCTAGTAATTCCTTAGGGATTTTCCCGCAGTTTAGTCCAGTCGTAATCAAGAACCGATAATAACAGTGGCAAATCCAAAACCAACATGTAGACTTCCCTCCTCAGAGTCCAGGAGCTCAGGAGAGCTGGCACAGGCCGGGAGAACGCGCCCTTCAGGACAAAGGAAGAGACAAGACATCCCCTTCCTGGGCCCCGGAAAGCGATAAGACTCAGCGCAGGATTCTGGAAATCCAGGAGGCAAGAAGAATCAGCACGGGATGGGGGATTCTCTCCCTTGCCTCTGGCAATAGAAAAGAGTTATCGCGGGTCGAATTAAAAAAAAAAAATTCACATCTGTGATTTTGGATAGATTTTTACTTGTTTCTTATAAGGAACAACTGTTCAGCACTAGTAGTTAAAAAAAACAAACCATAACAGTCTATGAAGGAAGTTTATCTCAGGGTAACGTATTCATGCCAGACATTTTTTATTTTAGCTACGATAATAACTGTAGAAAGTTTGTCTTGAATACAGTGTTGAAAGGATTCATTGTCTGGACCTTCAAATATGATGCTGAATGTTTTGTTCATTTAAATTTGAAATTATTCCTAATATGACCTACAATAATTTCAGGGGTATTATAGTTTATAGTTTATTGATTTTCTAAACCGTCACATCAGCCGTAGCCTTCACAACGGTGTACAGTAATAATTTAACATAAGAAATACAGTAAATTCATAAAAAACAATAACAGCTAAAAATACTAAAAGATGAAGCACAGAAATAAATTAGCTGTTAAAATTACATGGAAATAATAAAATATTTAAAAAATAAACACAATAAAATTCCTAAACCAATATAAATAAATCAATCATCAAATCTTGTACATATTAAAAGCTTCAGTTTTCCCTATGATACCCAATATTTCAATCTCGCGTATAAGAGTTGGCAGAACTCTGGTAGCCAGACTGGAATCTTAGTAGGCTGTTAGGGAACTGGCTGGGATGTTGGCGACTTAGGAATTAACAAACAAGTACCTTAAGCACAGGATTCAGGGACCCCTTCAGGAGTTCCTGAGCTTGGCGAGACCTAGTGACTCACGGTAAGGTCCGCAGAGAATATGCAGTCCATGCAAAAAGTGGAGCTCCAGGAAACCCCCAGGCAAAAAGCCCAGGCAAGCGGTACAAAATCATACGCAAAAGTCCAGGGCAAAGCAAAGTCCAGGAGAGAACCAGTCGGGAAGTCCAAACAAGGCAGGCTATAGAGATTGTCAAGGCGCAATCCAGCACAGGTAACACAGAAGTTAATCTCAGAACAAGGCAAGGTCAGATCCCAGACCAGGTCACACAAGTTTGTATACAAATCAGGACTAGTGTTGTACACAAACACGGAAGTTTGTGTACAAATCAGGACTAAGGCTACTACTCACTCAGGAATGTAAAAGTGCATTGAACCAGCCAGGAGAAGGACTGAAATACATCAAACAATTTTGCCCACAAATCTTCCTGGAAAAATTCCGAGGCCAAGTTTCAAACTCCCATAGTGCTTTGCACCTGCGGGCTCACAAACCAATTTTCAAAGGGAAACTCTGTGAGGACTACCTGCACCCAAGGTCCCTGTTTGTTCCTCAGTCGCCCACATACCAGCCAGTTCCCTAACAGTCTAAAAAGATTCTCGGGGGCTGGCTGGGCCCAGGGTTCAGAAGACCTGATCCAGGCAGAGCCATCCCTACAATATCTCTCTTTTTTATGCGGCCAGATTCATGCACCTTATGAACTTATGGGTGTATTTTTTTAGGCAGCTGAGAATCCACAAGCACATGAGGTCAACTTACATGTGCAACACCTCTGGTTTGCAAGCACAGGACCCCACCGGGCGTTTGAAAACATTTCCCCCAATGATCTCTCAAAGCTCCTGCCCGGATGAATTTACAGAAGGATCTTTCATTAAAGAGTTTGCGTTTTCCCCAAACCAGTTCCTTCAGACACATTTGTCCACACCTTCGGGATACTTCACTGCTGGTTTTGAAAACTGCCGTAGAAAAAGCTAAGAAATGGACCTCATCACCCAAAAGCTATTCTTGTTTATTTCTGATTAGACAAGATGGCAATAAATGAGATTCAGAGAGCAGCGACATCTTTACCTCCAGCTATGCAAAAAAAAAAAATGATGGCAGTTCTGGCCTTGCCTGGCACCATCGGGGGGGATATGTGTTCGACGTGCGCTGCAGCAGCATTGCTGGAGGGATTCTAGAGGAGGAAACGAGTTTTAAGAAACAGGCAGAGATACGGGCTGCTTCTATTTTACAGGTTCCAATGAACTGCGGTAAGCCCCTATTTCTAAATAAACTTCTTCTGTTTACAACACGCTGTGCTACAACAACCTTCTTCACAAGCTACGTCGAGTTGTAACGCCCAGGCAGAAAAACATAATTTCCAGGTCTCAGGGCCTCAAACTGGCAATAATAAAAAAAAAAATGCAAATAAATCTTCAGCTTTCCCTTTACGTGTGTTAAGCCTGTTTCAGGGCTTCCCAAACCTGTCCTAGTGACTCCACCGCCGGTCGGGTTTTCAGGATATTCTCAGTGAAGATGCACGAGATGGATTTGTATGCACTGGAGTAACACAGGAATAAATACCAGATCAAGGCAAGATCAGATATCAGGGGACAGGTTACACAGGACCAGAAGCTGAGCAGATTCAAGCCTCTCTCGTGTATATTCATTGTGGATATCCTGAAAGCCCCCGACTGCCGGTGGAGTCAGCTGGACAGGTTTGGGAAACTCCGGCCTATTCTCCTGTAGGAATCCTGCTTGTCTTTGGAAACCAGACCATAAGCATCAACGTGTATGAGAAGGAAGGCAGATTACAAAATCACCACCATTAGAAATGGAGCTGGATTGGCAGTTGTTTTCCTGTTCGATCCTTTTAAAAATATCCCTTACTGAACCTAGCTGCCGTCCCTTCTTGTCCCTTTGCATACTTTGGAGCTTTTGGGTTTTGCTCACCTCATTAGTGGGATGGAGAACTGGAGGAAGGTAGTGGCCAAGAGGCTAGAAATTCCTTCAGCATTTTCTGGTACATGATACCACCATGAAGCGCTTTTGTGCAGACAGGTGCCACCAGGATGACAAATGGAAGGAAACTTCCACCTTATTAGTGGCAGCTACCTGCATCGGCACCTACAAGGTGATATTTGGCACTGCCAGCTGTCCCGGGAAATGCTGAGCAATGTCCCGATTCTTCTGCCCTCTGTCTACTCCACCTCCCTGCAAACAGCTTCTCTTTCCCTTCCCATCTTCGCTTATCTCCCAAAGGTTTGCTTCCTCTATGTGGGGGCCACATCTTCTCCTCCCTACAACAGTGGTCTGTCACTCTTCCATCCTCCCAGCACCAGTGCAAGACTACTGCTCTTCCTCCCTGCTACTCCTCACTCCTTCTACTGCTGGCACAAGACCTTGGATCCTCCTCATCGTAGCAAGGTCACTTTTCCCTCCTCCACAAGACCTTGGATCCTCCACTTCCTCATCGCAGTATTGGCACCTCCTCTCCTCAGCAGCGCTCTCTCCTTCCTTCTCCCAGCATTGTCTGCTACTCACAGAGCAACATAATAGATAGATGGTGGTGGTTGACAATGACCAACTGGCCGATCCATTTCTGCCCTTATTCCTGTTCCCAATGCTAAGGGATGTAGCCCATAATCCCAGCAGCCAGGCATAGAGCATGACCACTGGTAAGAAATCATTCCTTATCCAAGATGGTTTTGTTTTTTTTTAATCATCTTCCTCCTCTACACACTGCCATCTTGGTAGACGATCACACAAGACCGCTTGCTTAATTCACACTCAGCCATCCTCCCTTTCCAAGTCCAACCACAAGGCTTTGCTATAATCTAAATGCCCAAACATCTGGCATCCTAGAGACCAGGGAGTCTGGATCAGACCTTAGCGAGGTCTCAGGTGTGGTCTTTTGATGCCCCTCAGCCTCAAATGGGATAGACTGGATGTGACTAAGTTAAGACTGACCAATGGACTCCACTGTTTCAATATGGATGAAGTGGCTCAGAAACAATGGAGGATGATCAGGTATCATTTATTGAGCAAACATGAAATAGAAACAGCAGGCAAGCTGGAGGCCTCCACCACACGCTGCTTCCATTGCTATCACAGTCATGATATCACATTAGGGGAGAAGGAGGAGTAGCCTAGTGGTTAGAGCAGTGGACTATGAACCAGGAGACCAGGGTTCGAGTCCTGCTGTCGCTCCTTGTGACCTTGGGCAAGTCACTTTACCCTCCATTGCCTCAGGTACAAACTTAGATTATAAGCCCTCTGGGGATGGAGAAATACCTACAGTACCTGAATGTAAACCAGTGTGATATCTCAATTGAGATCAAATGTCAGTATATAAAAAAAATAATAATAGAACTAAGGTTGCTAACTTTCAACCATCAAATTTTCAAACACTTGGAGATGCTATATATCTTCTCTGACAGGGTTTTTGCAAACGCAACCTTTATTGCCCTTCTTTGCCATTATAAAAACTCAGAAACAGAATATAACAGCAGATAAGGATCCATTTAGTTTCTGCCCAGTTTACTTTCTGCCACAGTGCTATAGATCCCGACTGATCTCCGGCTTTCCCTTCACTTCTTCACAATTAGCAATCCTCTCTATTTGTCCCCCATGCTTTCTTGAACTGTTATTGTTTCTGCATCCAAGCATCCAGAAATATTTCCCGCTGTTACTCCTGAGTCTAGAACCTTGGAGTCTCAAACCATGACTGATAGCTCTAGAACTTCTTTACTCCAAAAAAATGGTTTGCTTATACCAGTCCAAGGGCCAAACTAATGTTTTATTAATTTTTTTAGGCCTGTGACTAGATCACGGACTGAAGTCTACGTATTTCACACAAAACAAGTGCAGCCAATGCATACTGCATAGAGAAGCTACCAAAGTACATACTACATTGTATACTCACGGAGCAGGACTGGACGTTGAGCTGCAGGTTGTGAGCTAAATTTAGGACATTTCAGTCCTCCTCCTTTTTTTTCTGACTAGTACCTCAAAAAACAGGGAGTACTAGACTAGAAAAAAAATCAGGACAGCAGGCAATCCTAATTAGAATCTTACTCCCCCTAAGTGCCACGAGGCCTGCAAAACCACACCTTTCACTTCATTGCCCTCTTCTGCAAACCCTGGACCTACAAAACCCCCGCCTGGAGGTAACCAAATCATTATAGACTTTCACAAATGACCTCAAGCATGCTATTGTCCGAGGATCTCGCGTCTGGCAAATACTGTCAGAGGTGACATCCCACACAGGCTGCATGGGCCAATTAGATTGTATCTGTAAGCTCCTTTGTGCCAACATTAGTGCCCCAGTCCAAGGGAGTAGCTTAAACCCTTACATTTCAAAGTGAAACACTGAATTCTTAGAAAGCAGATGTTACCACTTAGCATATGAGCCCCTCCAGACCACCGCCCTCTTTTGATAAGATCTGGACTGAAGCACAAAGTTTAGTGAAGTTCAGTGAAAACTTGCTAACATGCTACATACTAGGTCTGGTTTTTTTTTTTTTTTAAGCTCTCGGTTCTTTCATATATTCATCATCTGCTTGTATCACCAGGCAATCTGCCAAACTCTAGCTATGCTCTCTAGCTAGTTGCCATGTGTCCACATGGAAGATAAGGTAGAGGATTCCTCAATGTGCGTAGGCAGCACTGCCAGAAACCAACAGTCAGCCTTTCATTCTGATCAATGTAAGTCTCCTGCTGCTTTCACCATCTTAAAAGAAAAAATGGCTGTGGTCTATGGCAATGCTCCCTCTAAGCTGCACAGGAGTCAGCTGCTTGTGTTCTAACTGCAGGCCACGCTGAAACCCTACCTCAGCTGAAACTTCACCGAGTGGCCAGGTCCCAAGGGACTCCCGTGGAACCTGCCCACTCTATGTAATTCAAACTAAGGGAGGGC
The DNA here is from genome assembly GCF_901001135.1 of Rhinatrema bivittatum. Classification (NCBI taxonomy): domain Eukaryota; kingdom Metazoa; phylum Chordata; class Amphibia; order Gymnophiona; family Rhinatrematidae; genus Rhinatrema; species Rhinatrema bivittatum. Next base: position 80,329,160 of record NC_042625.1, read on the forward strand.
GGCAATATGCCCCTCAGTTAGAATGTGCACAGCAGACTCCTGCGCAGCTCTGAGGGAACATTGGTCTAATGGTTTATGGCATTGCACTGGGGATGGCATAAGCATGGTTTAAGTTTCAATCTTGCTTTACTGCCTTTCTATAATAATCAAACCTGTGTACTATAAAGTTGATGAGGTATGCGGATACCGCGAAACGTTTGTAACAAATGCACATCCCTGAAAGAAAACAAAAACATCAATAAATTGCAGCAATTAAATTCAAATAAGGTAAAATAATAAAACAAATTTGACATAAAACATAACGACATAAAATTATATGAAATAAAGAATAAAACCTCATAAAAGGCATAAAAAGAGAAAACGGCAAGCATATATCATCAGAACAGAGTAAGCTAAAAGAAGACTAAAGATCCTCAAATGTCTGACTGAAAAGTCAGGCTTTAAATTTTTGCAATACGGACTGGATTTCCTTGTTTTCTTTTATATTCTATGGTATTAATAGGGACCAGATTGGGAGGCTGCAGTATGGCAAACAACTCACCTTTTACACCTTCAAGTGCAGAGGCAAGGGAAGAAGTGATAAGAGCAAAAGGGCAGCGAATGGATGCAGAACCTGGTGATAATTACAGGCCATGGGCTGATGTCATTGCCAGGCACGAAGTGAAGAACCAGCCCAGGATGGGGGGGGGGAGGGGATGACCAGAGAAGGGGGTGAGTCAGAGGGAGACCCACTCCACTAAGGGAGTTTTCATTGATTCACACACAATTTATACATATTGAGCAGCAGCTCGTAAGGCACCACACCTCTTCTGATTAAGTCCAATTTAGTATGGTATGCGCTATATGTTATTATTTTATCTGGTCTTCAGGAGACGAGGGTCTCTTCAGGGTCTGAGGGAGTTACAGCAATCACGGTGAGGCAGCTTAATTTTTCTCTCACATTCTATTCTAAGACGTGTGTTGGTAATTCTAAGGCCAGGGCAGGCACTAGAGCTTCATGAGGGTTTTACCTATTCAAGTAACTGGGGGCAATGGCAGATGTGATCGAGAGACAAAGTCGGCCTGAACATTACTTACCTTGCGCCTCCCACCACTTTAAGCAGGTGGAGAGGCAATCACTTAACCAATCCAATTCTTTTACATGGTAACATAGTACTGTCGGCAGAAAAAGACCAAATGGTCCATCCAGTCTGCCCAGCAAGCTTCCCCTGGCAGCAGCTGCCGCTCCGTGCAGGTTACCCCCGAGTGTCCGCCAAATGAAAAATATAAAAAATATGAATCAATGCATTAAAAACCCAAGCTTCTATTGTGCGCTGGCTCTGGAAATGAAGAAATCTATTGCTATCTGAGGGGTTTATGATTAATCATGGAAAAAAAAAACATAATCAGTCTTTTTAATCATGATGTCCAATAAAGGAAATTTCCCTAGACCTGCTATTTTATTTGAAACCTGAGATTCTCATCTCTCAAATTCAGGCAGTGATAAAAACTGGTCAGTTCGACCAAATTACCTTTCCAAAGGACAAGAATATCATCTATGCATCCCTTCCATGGAGTAAACGTTTCTAAAAATGGATGATCTGTCAGAAAACTTTTTTTTGAATTATTTATTTATTTTATTTATTTGAGTTTTTTCTATACCGGCATTCACGGAATTTGTATCATGTCGGTTTACATAAAACGAGGGGTGATCAATACATTAAAAAACGTGCATAAATATAACAAGAGAGTATACATTTACAAATTATAACAAGTTATAACAAGTGCGCAGAAAAATCAGTTACAATAAAACAAGGATTCTGCTACCTATCAATTGGTTTTATCCAGGGTCACTGTGGCACCGACAGTTGTAGCCTTAGAGAATCATATTGGTCTCTTTCTCCTTTTCCCTGGGTTAACCTGCCTTGCACAAAGATTTGATGTCTTCTCAGTGCTCCCTTTTGTTGCTCTCCAAGGTTCCCCTGTACCCTGCTGCACTCGGATACCCAACAGGGGCCTCCTCAGCCTCTTGAAGTTAGCACTCCTGAAGTCCAGTTTTGGTACAGTTCAGTTCAGGTTGGATTTTCACATTACTAGCAGGCATCCCAAAAGGGTGGCGGGCACAGATGGTAACTATATATTTGGGCATGAGAAAATCAAATCAGAAGTAACTAGGCACTTCAGACACACACACACAGAGCAATTATCACTGTGGATAGGCACAGTGTATTGCAGGCATTCCTGCCCTACATCACAGTCTCATGACATAAGTGCGCTGTAACCAGATGGGCCAGAAATCAGGAAATGACCTTGCTAAAGAAATAATGACTTCTTGTTTTCTTTGGCATTCCTGACGGCATTGTGCAGTGAGCACTCCAGGGCCTGATTGACATTCAGCCTTCATGGACAACCCAACCCCCCCCCCCCCCCCCCCCACTCCATTCCCCAGTAGCAGCCAGCTAAAGGCAGCCCCAGACACTGATATCAAGCCATTGTCATGCCTGGAATCTGAGGACTTCCTGATCTAGCACCCGGAAATGTTTGGGGTGATACGGGTAGGACTCCAGCCGCATTCCACACTCAGAACGACGAGTAAAACGTGCCTACTGCTGATTTTATTTTCCAGCTGCTTGACTAAGATAATTTCAGTTGCTTTATGTTCAGATAAAAACCAGTCCACTAAAAAAATAACATATCTGCAGTCTAAACATACCAAATAATGTGCAGGAAGCTAAAGTGGGCTATGGAGAGACTGTCCTACCGCGCAGAAAGATGCCCCGGTGGTACACAGCAGAGTGTGCCGAGTCACTGTTAGCGGCGTGCGCTTAAAGGAGGCGAGAGAGGAAACCACTGCTGCCACCCAGCAGAGAAGCTGAATCGGCGTCAGCATGCATGCAGAAGGGCTGACAGAGGGAGGCACTGCAGCACCCAGTGAAAGATGCCGAGTTATGGCCAGAAAGCTACCCGCAAAGCAGGGTCAGTTGTAGAGGAGGGGGCAAAGAGGGCCGTTGTCTGGGACCTCAGTACCATAGGGGCTCTCCCTGGCAAATCTGAGTGATGTCACCAAGGCAGAGCTTCGGGGCGCCTGGCACTGGCTATACAGGTCCACACCTCCGTTTCTGTGCAAGGCCCCAGTGTGTCTAATGCTGGCCCTGCACACGGCACAGAAATGGAGGATCGGAGCGATATTTGCACCTATTGGAAGTAGCAAGGCAGTCCTTCACAAACTTCAGTGCCAACGTGCTTGCAACCTCGCCACAGGAATTTTGAGTCGTCCCCCAATAAAATGTTGAAACCACAATATCATTCATTACTCATGTTTACCTAGGGAAATCATACACCATAGTTTTTCCACAGAAGGGGATTTTCATTGTTGCAAAAGTTCACACGGCTGACAGGTCACAGTTACCTATTATCGTTATCTCTGGCTAAGTGGTGAGAGGTTGTGGAGCTGAAGTGTCTTTTCAGCAACAGTGTTCCACGTCAAGGATTACTATGAGCAACCCGAGATTACAGGGGAAAGAACACGCCATCCCTTCCAGTTTCAGAAAAGAGGACCTATAGATAGAGGCTCTATTATTCAGGTGCCGTTTTTACAGTAAACCTGAGTGCAAGATTATTTGGTGCCCTAGGCAAACCTTTAGTCATGCCCCCCCCCCCCCCCCCCAGCACAGCCCTCCATTCCTACCGGATGGGCAGTGGCACCAGCACAGCATTCCCTTCTTTGCCAGGACTGGCTCTGGTACGGCACTCGTCTGGGCCTAGTGCTGGCAGGAGTTTGCCGCCCCCAAAACGTTGGCGCTCTAGGCCAGTGGTCCCCAACCCTGTCCTGGGGGCCCACCCGCCAGTCGGGTTTTCAAGATATCCACAATGAATATGCATGAGAGAAAATTTGCATGCACTGCCTCCATAAAATGCAAATTTTCTCTCATGCATATTCATTGTGGATATCCTGAAAACCCGACTGGCCGGTGGGCTCCCAGGACAGGGTTGGGGACCACTGCTCTAGGCAACCGCCTAGTTTGCCTAATGGAAGCACCAGCTTTGGCAGCAGGGCTCCAAACAGCTTTGATACAACCCTACCAGCTTCCTTCTCCGAGCCCTGTGAATGCAGTGGCCGAATGATGAGGCATCCGTGCAGAACTGATTTCTTCCTGAAACGGCACAAAGTCTGGATCACAGAAATAGGTGAATTATTTTATTTCTCTCCCGTTTTTTTCTCATCCAGAGCCCCCTCTTGAGCTAGAGCCAAAGTGTAAAACTATTGGTACTTTTCAGTAACTAACAATCCTCTGGTCTGAAGAGGATTATGGGTAGAAAATTGTTACAGGGGAAAAAAACCCAAACTATACAAAAATAAAAAGCCCAAGTCATCCATTCCTGAAATTCCTGTTGGTTTAGTTTCAAGAAATAGAACTTGTGTGGCAATGTCTTACTGCGAAACCATTCTTTTTCTACAAGAAAAAGGCAAATGGGTAACAGACAACTTTTCTGCACCCTGTCAGCCGTTCTACCCACCTCACGCCCCAGGTCAACAGAACAGGCTGATCTGCTCCAGGTTTTGCCCCATTGCATGCAAAGACTTCTGGCTCTGATTTTCCCATCAATTTCCTTTAGAAAATCAGAATCCTAAACCCACAGCTGTAAAAAGGGGGCAGGAGCAAACGAACCGCTGGCTCACATCGGATTTACAACTCTCTATCTTCAGTTGATACATTTAGCATTACCAATTGGTTTTGCCATTCCACTGTTGTTATATTGAGGATTTATAAAACTCTCAGATGATTTTTTCTTATTGTTTTGATAGCTTTGATAGCACAGACCGAGGGTGTTTATCTGGGATGTTATTTGAGCTTCTTTTTCGCCATTAAACTTACACTTCATTTCTGGAGTTTCCATAAGCAGTTAAAAAAAATCGTTTGGCACAAGCAACAAAACACGTTTTTATAAAAATATTTGAGGTGAAACCAATGATTGTGCCCTTGCAAAGGTGGAAGGTGGTTTTCACCCAATTTCCTCCACTATTTTGAGGTTTTCCCATCTTTGAATAGTGTAGGGTGCTGTATTCCTTAGGAGGGATTCTCAGCCACAACTCAACAGACATATCTTCCCCGTCTTGTTGTTCTATTTCCCTTCCCACTTCCCATTCGGGCACTTGATCCTTGCAGCCTTCCTTCTCCCCTTCTGCAAATCTTCTGTCTTTGCATCTTAGTCATCCACGCCTTAATAGCATCCATAAAAACACAGGAATAAAGAACATGGACAGCAGAAAAGATGATGCGGCCCATCCATACACCCTGCTCAGCTTGACAATCCCTTCCTCTCCCTCAGAGATCTATGCGGCCACCACTTTCACTGTAAAGAAATACATGATTTCCTTAGATTACTGAGTCTACCCCCTTTCATCCTCACCCCATGACCTTCCATTCTAGAACCTCTTTTCTGCTCCTCCTGTGGGGAGGAGGATTAGCCTAGTGGTTAGAGCTGTGGGGTATGAACCAGGAGACCAGCGTTCAAGTCCCGCTGTCCCTCCTTGTGACCTTGGGCAAGTCACTTTACCCTCCATTGCCTCAGGTACAAGCTTAGATTGTAAGCCCTCTGGGGATAGGGAGATCCCTACAGTACCTGAATGTAAACCAATGTGATATCTCAGATCAAATGTCGGTAAATAAAAATGTATTCCATGGAGATATTTAAATGTCTCTCCCTTTTCCCTAGATGATATACATCTTTAGATTTTTAAGTCTGCCCCCATATGCTTTATGATGAAGACTGTTGTCCATTTTAGTGGCTGCTCTCTGGACTGACTCTGTTTGGTTTACATCTTTTTTAAGGTGCAGTCTCCAGAATTGTACACAGTACTCTAAATGAGGTCTCACCAGACACCTATACAGAAATAATAGCAGCTCTTTTCCCTGTTGGCAATTCCTCTCCTTATGCACCCAGACATCCTTCTGGGTTTTGCCATCACTTATCTACTATTTGTCCACCTTAAGATCATCAGATATGATCGCCCCCCCGGATCCCAGTCTTGTTTTGTGCACATAATTTCACCCCCTATACTGTACACCTCCCTTGGGACTCTGCAACCCAAATGCATGACCCTGCACATTTTAGCATTAAATCTTAGCTGTCAAACTCTAGACCATGCCTCAAGCTTTACTACATCACTTCTCATGTTTTCCGCACCTTCCAGGGTGTCTACCTTGTTGCTGATTTGGGTATCACCAGCAAAACGGTCAACCTTGGATTTAATCACTCATCTTTCCAATCCAAGATCAAGGTGAGTTACAAATTCAGGTACAGTTGGTAGGTTTGGGTGGGCAACAGCCAGGGAATGAAGGGCTACATTCTTAGCAACAGTGCCAACTAGGGAATTGGAAGTAAGCAGGGCTAGAAGTCATAAAAGTCCAAGAAAGGAGAAGATAGCCACTCTCTCCATTGAACTGTATTGTCCAAAGCCAAGCTAAAAGAGGGTTGCTAGGAACAAAAGGCTACCCAAGTGCTCTGATAAGGTGAACACCTTCCTTCTGTGGCAAAGCCCTGCTACTTGAAGTTCCAGTTCCTGCCTTGTTCTAGTCTGCCAAGTTCCAAGATGTGGTTCCTGTCTTTGCTTAAAGCTCAGTCCAGCTTTTATGTAAAGCTGCAGTTCCAGCAATGGTTCCTGAGTGAAGCTCCAACTCAAGTTTCCTGTACTCATTAGTCCATCGCCTGCTCTCAATGCTAAGTCCCCAAGGACTGCTCCAAGGCCCCCAATTCAAGTATCTGCTCAGAACTTCAGTTCTAGTCATTGCTCCAAGCCTCCAGTTCCAATCTCTGCTTGGAGCTTCAACAGCAATCACCACTTTGTGCTCTCACCTTCAGCTTCAGTCCTGGGATGCGGTTAAGCTTCATTTGATCAGCTATTCAGTGCTGATAGCCAATGTTATCTGGAAAACTCATCGGCCAAATAGTAAACCAGTTAACTGGTCATTGTAGACATGAATGATAAGATAGTTTAGACTCAATGGAAAGTATGTGTTTGAGAAATAAGTGCACAGGATAAGGTCTCTTTTGAGCTGTGCAGCTTTGCCCCTGAGGACTCCATCTTTGACGAAACAAGGCCTGTGAGGGGGAGAGGAAAAACTGTTATACCAATTCATCCAGTGACATATATACCTTGGAAGTTTCAAGAAGATAAATCACTAGATACATTTAGGAGCTCTATTTGAGATACTTTATTGAAGGATTCTTGGTCAGCACATATTATTTTAGATCTGCTTTTTCATGCATTTGATAATTGATGTGTGTCAAGTTATTTTGCCACATTGGCAACTTATTGCCAACCAGTGGCACGTCTTGCCAAAAACCGGGGCCGTGACTGGTGTATGAGTCAGCTCTTACTGCTCTGTGGAATGTTTTGCGGTGTTATTTATGAACCAAAATGCATTTTTTTGCATGTGCTCACTCTGGCCTTTAAAAGGCAGCTCATTTTAAATAAAAGCATTGTCCTCACTACCTACACCACAGAGTCATGATGACACAGCGCACGCAAAGCTAGGTCCTCCCAGCAAGCTTACTTTTAATGGAGAGGTGTCCTTACTGTAGAGTTTCCAAATTGGAGATGTTTCACTGTAAACAAAAGAAAAAAAAATTAAGCAGGCAGCTGGCCAAGCTGCGAAGCATTCTTGCAAGTGTTGTTATCAATGAGCCGGACACAAAGCATGACCTGCTTTGTTTAGTCTCGTTTTTTGAGCGGCAGGAAAACATTTGCCATCCTGTTTTTGAGCCCGCACCGTACAAACAAGAATGGGAGAAAACTCCGGCATCCTTCTACCAGGCTGGGGTTAAATGCCGCTGCAGTGAGGTGCCATGGCAGTAAGAAAACAAGGCAGGGGAACTGAATCATTTGTCAGGTGCAGGACTCTGCCCAAGCTCGGTCCACTTCGGCCCTGGTTTTCAACTCGTATAGTAGAGCACGGTGGGCTGTCTGGTATTGCATGCTGTTTTCATAGAAAAATCAGTACCACCATTGCCGGCCTTGGATTTGGATTTTAGATTTAAATACTCATCTTTTCAAATACAAGCTTAAGGCAAGTAGCAATCAAGTATCGTCTGCAGTTCTTTGAAATGGGATTGATATGTTTCAGCATCATTTCACTGCTGCTGGTACCATCTGTCATCGGGTCCCCCTCCCATAAATTTATTTTATTAATGCGGGAGTGGGGGAGAGGACTGGCTGGAAAAGGGAACTATTAGTCAGGACATCATGTAGGATGCAAGGTCAAATCCGAATTTCTCTGCGTTCCTGGGCGAGTCATTTTATCTCCCTATGCTTCAGTCCTAAACCCCAGCACTGCCACTGAATCAGTGTGACCTTGGGCCTGTCACTGTATCTCTCTGTGCCTCAGGTACCCACTTAGATTGTAAACTCTCTGGGGCAGGGACTCATTGTACTAGTATGCACTTTGCAACAAAATGACCTGGTTTAGGGCTCTATAGCAATGCCAGAGTAATAATAATTAATGCATCACATCTGATAGTCAACAGCCTTGCTAAAGTTGAGATATGTCACATCTGCTGATTCATCCCCATCTTCCAGTCTTTAGGGGTGTGCTTGGAAAAAAAACATTTGCTTTTTTTTTACTATTTTTTGTTTGTATTTATTCTGTTTAATTTCATTTTGTTTCTGTCTTTTCATTGTGCTAAAACAAAAGAAACGAAACAACATTTTGTTGTTTGTGTCGTTTCAGATGAGGAAAGGACACAGAAGAAAATGTGCTTGGGTGTGGCATAGTTCGTTCTTCACAGATCTGGGCTGGTTGTTTTGCTCCCGTTTCGGGCCGATACAGTACAGTGCGCTCCACTGTTACCCCGCGATTGGATGCGCGTTTTGGATGCATTAGCTTTACCCCTTATTCAGTAAGGGGTAATAGCGCGTCCAAAACGCATGTCCAACCCCCCCGAACCTAATAGCGCTCGCAACATGCAAATGCATGTTGATGGCCCTATTAGGTATTCCCGCGCGACACAGAAAGTAAAATGTGCAGCCAAGCCGCACATTTTACTTTCAGAAATTAGCGCCTACCCAAAGGTAGGCGCTAATTTCTCTGGGTACCGGGAAAATGCACAGAAAAGCAGTAAAAACTGCTTTTCTGTGCACCCTCCAACATAATATCATGGCGATATTAAGTCAGAGGTCCCGAAAGTTAAAAAAAAGTAAAAAAAATAGAAAAAAAAATTTGAAATAGGCCCGCGGCTCGCGGGTCGAAAACCAGACGCTCAATTTTGCTGGCGTCCGGTTTCCGAACCCGTGGCTGTCAGCGGGTTCGAGAACCGATGCCAGCAAAATTGAGCGTCGGCTGTCAAACCCATTAACAGCTGCCGCTCCTGTCAAAAAAGAGGCGCTAGGGACGCGCTAGTGTCCCTAACGCCTCTTTTTACCGCCGGCCCTAATTAAAATAAATTAAAATACTGAATCGCGCGCACAGGAGAGTGGCCTGTGCATGCGCTTAAGGTACAATTTGTTCCAGGGCTTTGCGAGGACAATTTTCAAAGCCATTTACATGGGTTTACATTGGCTGTCTGAAAACTGAGGGTCCCTCACTACACCTAAAAGTAGGTATATTGGAGAGGAAGGGAAGCAGCAGCAGTTACAGTGAGAGTCTCTTGTGCCCTCATGGTAGGGATGTGCATTCTTTTAAAACAAATGCGCATTTAGTAATGAATAAGGCAATTTTCAGTTTGTTTAGAACAGAATGAACCAAACATTGACTCAGCCAAAAAATATCCAAAGATTTTTACATATTTTTTCTGTTCATTTAAAAAGGGGGAGATGGATGATTCTGTTCAATATTTTCATAAGCAATATTGTGGAAGGGCTATTGGGAAAGGTGTGGAGAAGTAGCCGCCCTAGTGAGTACAGAAGCAAGTTGAGAACTAGAGAAGCCAAGGTTCAAATCCTGCTTCTCCCCCTGATGCTTCTTGTGATCTTGAGCAAGTCACGTCACCCTCCACTTCCTATTTACTGAACATGTTTCCATAGACATAAAATAGGAGTAAATAGGTTTCTTAGATTATAAGCAGAACAGGGACTGAGCTTTAAGGTTCCCTAGCCACATGGGTACTCATGGGTAGGTCTTTGGGATTAAGACAGAGGGAGGATTCCTGTCATGCTGATGCTGGAAACTGGAGCTAGAACTTGGTGCAGGAACTACCTCCTGAGCTGGAACATGGAGCTGAACCCAGAACTCAGAACAGAAGCTGAGGTTTAAAGCTGGAATGTGAAGCTGAAGTTGGGAACAAGTAACTGAAGCTGGAGGCAGAAGCTTGAATGTGAAGCTGAAGGTGAGAGCACAAAGTGGTGATTGCTGTTGAAGCTCCAAGCAAAGATTGGAACTGGAGGCTTGGAGCAATGACTAGAACTGAAGTTCTGAGCAGAGACTTGAATTGGGGGCCTTGGAGCAGTCCTTGGGGACTTAGCATTGAGAGCAGGCGATGGATTAATGAGTACAGGAAACTTGAGTTGGAGCTTCACTTAGGAACCAGAGCTGGAACTGCAGCTTTACGTAAAAGCTGGACTGAGCTTTAAGCAAAGACAGGAACCACATCTTGGAACTTGGCAGACTAGAACAAGGCAGGAACTGGAACTTCAAGTAGCAGGGCTTTGCCACAGAAGGAAGGTGTTCATCTTATCAGAGCACTTGTAAGACATGTAAGATGAGGGCTGCCTCATTTTTTTCCAGGGAAACAATTCGCCCAGACAAAATTTAGTCAGCAAGTGGGGAAAAATTTAAAACACCAGGGTTTGTCTAGCTAACTCCAAAAGTTAGCAAGACAAAACCCTTTGAATATCAACCTCAATATGTTTACCTGTGACTATGTCACGCCCTCTTCCATTCTCTTATCAGCATTGGGTTTCTCTGGTGGAAAGGAGCTGAAGATGTTTGACTGACAGATGATGGTGAGCAGTGGTAAATGGAACCTACTCTGAGGAGAGAAGGGTGGTAAGTGGAGTGTCTCAAGGATCGATACCGGGGCCGGTTCTGTTCATAGCGAGAGATAACCAGCAGGAAGCAATAATGCCGCTGTACAGATCATTGGTGAGGCCTCACCTGGTGTAGAGTTCAGTTCTGGAGACCGTATCTCAAAAGGATAGAGACAGGATAGGAGCAGTCCAGAGAAAGGCAACCAAAATGGTCTGAGGTCTGCACCGAAAGGCTTATGAGAAGAGACTAAACATGTATACCCTAGAGGAGAAGAGAGACAGGGAAGATATGATACAGACTTTTAAATAATGCACAGGAATGAAATCTCTTCCAATGGAAAAAGAAGCTGTAGAACAAGGGGTCATGATATGAAACTCCAAGAAGTAGACTCAGGAGCAACATCAGGAAGGATGATGGATACATGGAAGAGGTGCCGTCCAATATACATTCATTCTGTTTTCCCAATATTCAACACTAAGCAGTTATTTAAAAAACACTTAAAGTGCAGACAGCTTCTCATTGATCATCACCATAGCATCCTCAATGTTACCACCAGTCGAGTGAATCAACTGCACATCATTAGCATAAAGGAAACCCCTTACACTCCAATTCTTTAATTTCCCTAATGGCTGTATGAAAAGATTAAACAGTAAAGGGGAGAGAGGCGAACCCTGTGGAACCCCACATTCGAAACCATAACGCCTAGAATGCTCATCTCGCAGCTGCACCACAGCAGATCTCTCTTCCAAAAGAGAGTTCAGCCATGTTAAAACTGTTCCTTGCAGACCCGATTCCTCACATCGTTCCAACAATAAAACATGGTCCACAAGGTCAAACGCGCTAGACAAATCTCCAAGGATTAGAAACACAGATTCTGCTTTCTCCCTACACCTCAAAACCTCTTCCTGTACTGCCAAGAGCACAGTCTCTGTACTATAACCACGTCTAGACACACATCCAATCCATTAGTCTCCTCCAAATATGAGGACAACTGTAAACACACAGTACACTCAATAACCTAAGCCAATAATGGGCTATTTGCCACTGGACGATAACTTGCACAACATCCCTTTTCCAAAGTTGGCTTTTTCAACACTGGAGTCACAACTGATTCTTTTAACTACACTGGCAAACAACCACTAGACAGTGAGATATTAACAATTTGTTGTAGAACTGGTCAAAATTTATTTGGCATATTCTTTAGCAGAAAGGGAGGACAAGAAAGCTTTAGTTACATTTTCCACAACTCCTTCATCCCCACAGCGGAAAACTCTTCTAGACCCCAAGTCTGATTCCTCAAACTCAGGTCTTGACGACTTCCACCTCTTATCTCCACACAATTATCAATCTCTCCTCCCTTCGCTGTCAAAGAAAAACTACACTACTGAACCTTGTTTTTCCAAAATTTCACAAAACTATCTCCATTAAGCTCCTCTGGAATAACTGTCCTTGATCTACAATCATTGCCCAAAGCGGAGCATACCACTACAAACATTTCCTTTGATTTATTCTCAGCAGCTAAAATTTTATCTTCCAGAAACTGTTTTTTAGCAGAAACCACCTACCATAATATCTATTTGCTTCTTTACGCCATAAAAGCTTATCTACCAAATCATGCATCTTTACCCATTTCTTCTTCATTCTCCTAACCACCCTTTTCTGATTACATAAAGCTGGGGAGAACCAAGGAGCTGAAGCCCTACGCCTTCAGCTCTTAAATTTTTTCTGGCGCTACCCTTTCCAACGTTTCTCTACTGCTAATATTCCACCAATCAAGTAACCCCACCATATTTTCTTTTCCAACCATCGGAATTTCACTCCATTCCTGATAAAATTTGTCAGAATCTATTTTTCCTCTTGATTTTTTTTTATCCTTATATCATATTTTACATTTTTACTCTCAAATGCACAGAAGGAAAAAAGATTCAATTTGTGATCTAACCACCCCACTTCTTCAACCCCCTCTAGTTTCAATTTTCCCACTTCTAAACAGAACCAAAAACCAGATCTATCATATGGCCCTTATTATGAATTGGCTCACCCACTAATCATAGGCTCACCCACTATCAAAGGCCATCATGGAACCTATTAACCTACTGGCTAATGTATCTGTAGGATCTTCTATACGTAAATTAAAATCACCCACCTCAATCAAATTGGGAAATTTTTCTGCTACCTCACCACAAGCTCAATAAGTTCATCCACCCTAATCCTGGTGGGGAATATAGCACCAGCATGCCTAAAGCTTGTTTACCCCCTACTTCACTAACAAACATTCACATTCCCTATCAGCCCTCAATTAAATCGATTCAACTTCCCAACTTTCCTTATAAATAAGCATTGCTCCCCCACCCCTCCTCCCTATTTTGATTAACCACTTTATACCCCCTAGGGCATAACTGAGGCAATATTCCTGCAGAATCTTCAGGCAACCAAGATTCAGTTGGTTGCTGACCCCTGATGCTTTTTTTGTTTTCAACGCTGATCCTTTGTTGCTGGGGATATCCGCATGAAGTCTCTTCCATAAATGCTGCTACATTAAAGGATGAGTTACCTGTCTAGCAATAGGACTTCCAGAAATACCGAAGGATCATGTGAACAGCGGAGCTTGCATTAGGATAATCAAACTCCTTCCAGCTTCCTCCTCCATCTGTCTTCTAATGCTCTCCTAGAGTCCTGGTCTCTCTTTGCACTAAGAATGGGCCATGCCAATAGTGTTCTCCAGGGAACTCCTTGGGAGAGCTCATTCCCTCTGTGCAGGTGAAGCAGAAAGTTGGCTCTCTTTTCTCTCTCCCAGAAGAATGAACACCTTCCCCCTTAGGGGCCTCTACTCCAGCTACACACGGATTAGACCATTTCAGCCTTTTCCAAAAGGGGTGCCCTGAAACGGACCACACCATCTTATTGCTGAGATATACAACAGCCATATGTTAAAAACTGCAATATATTGTAAGGCCACCACCAGGAGGCACTCTTCTGTTTTAGGGGTTCAAGTATTGCTTTACCAATCCTTGTTTCAATGGGGAGATGCTACTCACTTCTTGTCTCAAGCTTTAACGAAATGAAAAGCCTGGGTACCAAATAAAGTCGGTTTCAGATTCCTGCTGCATCATATTGGAACAAGTTCACTGTATGTAACACTTATAACCAGTTCCGCACAACACACTTCACATCTAATTAGGACAAGGGTTCCTTATCTATGTGTTTTCTTGTTTGCTGGTCCAACTCTTTCCTTGTTTTGCAAATTCTTTTGTGTCTTTCCCCACGTGTTAGGTATATTTTCACTTATTCCTTGCGTTCTTCGGCATGCTTGCCCACAGAATATTTGCTTGGGACCGACACTTCTGTTAACACATTTCCCTATGAGGCAGGTGGGGGGTTTGCTTTCCAGCACATTCATAGAATCAGATTCATCTTGCCCGCAGTCACAAATAGAAGGGGAAGCGTCAGGACAGGGCGCACGCTGCAGCCCTATGTTTTCCTGCCTTGTTCATACCTGTATGCGGCTAAATATAGAAAGGCAAAACAAGCTTGTGGGCTGTTTCCATCAACCTCTCTCATGCCAGCCATACCAAGATGATCACCACGCCTTGCCCAGCCTCACCTCCGCATCATCATTTTTTTTTTGTTTGTTTTACAAGGAAATTCTGAAGCAGACGTAGAAAGCAAGCATGCTGATGAACTATTTCCACTTTTTATGCCGCTGCTACTGCTTCAGATATCCTCTGACCCTAAATGATTATGCTTCTTAGTATCTAGCAGATTCCAGAAATGTTTTCAAAGCAAATTGCATCCACTCACTTCCGATTCAGTAGTGTCTGTTTAAAGCCCTTGCTTTATTTTCCATTTCTTTAAGTTTTCTTCTTTATCCCTACCCCTTTCTGGAAGCAGCCCTGTTACATCTACGTTAAATCTAGCATGGCAGTACGTTGAGCTTTAACGCCCAGTTGTACCAAACTAATGGCATGCAGAACACAGCAACGTTACCAAGGCCGCGTTACAGACCGTGCAACCAGCATAACGCTGCTGCATTCTCCCTCCCCCCATGGAAACAGGATCAGGTTTCCGTGCCCTCCTCCCCTACGAAACGGTGTCGGGCATGTGCTTTTGGCAACAGGGTCAGTATGTTAGTGGCACCATTTTGATTTTGGCGCCACTGCTGGTTGGGCAAGGCACAAAGGGGGAACCAGCTCCCTCCTGCAGACAAAGCTGAAGAAGACACTTTCAGCAGCGACTTTGATCTGGAGATGGCCAGTGGTGGGCCCTGAGGGTCAATAGAGATTTGGGGAGGTGGGGAGAACGACAGTGTCTGGAAAGGCCATTTTTGTTTTGGGGAGGGGAGGGGATCAGGACTGACTAATGTCACTAAGGCTGAAAATGTTTATTACAGCTTCTAAGGTGTTAGTGTTAGATAGGCTGTGTTAAGCCTCTTAGATATTAATGCTAGAGGGTACATCCAGAGCTAATGACTAGTGAGGCCATTAGCAGTTTTGGTTATTTGCATGCACATTAGCAATATTGACTTGGGGGACTCTCTCCCATCAGGAAAGAAGAGTGAGTATAGAGTTGGGGGAATCCTTCCTGCCAGCACAGAACAATAAACTAGATCAAGCAGTCTCTTCTGCAACTATAGTCCAGTCTAAATGCTGGACTGGGATGATCATTGAGTGTAGTGAGTAGAGTCTGGTTTAGTAACTGGAGACCCATCAGGCATGAACCAAAGTGTCTCTCAAGTGATTCACAGAAACATAGAAATATGATGGCAGAAAAAGGCCATACGGCCAATCTAGTCTGTTCATCCACACACCTGCTCAACTCTATAATCTCTTCCATTGATTCATCCTCCATAGTTGCAAGCATAGAAGAACCTCACCACCTACATTGTACTGCTCCATTGGGCTTTTACAACCTAAAGGCCTGACACTACATCTTTTTTAGCATTAAATCTTAGCTACCAAACTCTAGATCGTTCCTCATGCTCCACTAGATCCCTGTTTTCTACATCTTCCAGGGTGGCCACCCTATTGTAGATTTTGTTATCACCTGTAAAAGGACAAATCTTTCCCAAAGGTCCTTCCGCAGTATCACTTGTGAAATTCTGAACAGAACCAGACCGAGGACTGATCCCTGCAACACACCACTGGTAACCTCCCACTTTCCCCCAGAAGCTGCTGGGGCTGGGCCTGGGCCTGGAGGTGAATGTGGGGCTTGAGCCAGTGCGCACTGACAGGTTCCACCTTTCTATCACTATGGGCTTCCTTTTCTTGCTTTAAGAAGGCCAGGTGAGGGAAGGAGGGAGCTGGAGCTCTGTGCCCTCTTCCTAGCTGGGCTTAGGGCAAAAGCCTCCCTTGTTCCACCTTGTTCTGACAAGAGAAAGTGAGTACTGGTTTATTCTACCCAAAACACGGTTAGTTAAAAGACTTGGATAGTGCTGTTACCTTTATAAATTCAATTCATTTGGAAACATGTAAGATTATGGGGCTGCTAAGATGCTTCTTCAGGCAGTAGGTTCTTTAGATATCGCGACCCTAAATCTTTGTTGGTTTTAATTCATTTTCGTTTGGGAGGGCAGACCCAAAATCTATTTTGAAGCACCGACGCAGATGTTGACAGTGCTGGCAGCAGAGGCTGCAGTCGGCCCCTTTCCAGCAGGGAAGAATTCTATTTGGTCATTCAGACGTTAAGAGTGATTCAACAGGAATTACTTCAGGATGGGCTGGAAAGCAAGGATCCAGCCCAGCCACAGATTACACAGTAAGCTCCCAGGACCTAGGCTATCCCCAAATACTAATGAGTGCCATCAGGGTGAAGCACCTGTCAACAACTGCTGTGTAAGCTTGCTAAATTCACTTCCATTCTCAAAGGATACTACTACAGTGCTGAGGAGAGGACCCTACCAGGCAATGTGCAATGCTTCCGGAACATCTTTGCAGGTCAGAGCTCACGCTACCGACAGCTGGCTCTGCGGAGATAAAAGTGCTGCTGGGAACAAAGTGAACCGTTCGCTGAATGCCTTCTCCTTTAATTGCAGTATAACCTCCGCACCCTCTCTCTCTTTGTAGCTTTACCCTGGTTTCTTACAGTTGCTGATCCAGGTTCTACAGTGGGCAGGGAGATGCATGGACGCTTTCCTGGCAGTCTTCTCAATAACCCTGCACAGAAGCAGGTTATTGTTCAAACATGACATGCTAACAAGTGACATACTTGATACTCTTGCTGCAAACCAATAGGACCAACATGAAATGCCCTGCACAAACGTTACACACATAAAAATTAGCATATATGTGCAAAAGTAGCCTCTACTCACACATTCTAGATTTTATAAAAGTTGAACGTAAGCGTGTATTTTACTTTTGTGCACACATATGAGTGTGCATATGCCGCTTAAACCAAGGCCCTAAGCGGCAAACAGACAAACACACGTAAAATTAAAACATTTAGAACACTCACGAAAGACCAAGACAAAAGCACAAGCATTGCTGATCCTGGGCAGTTACCTTAAACCTATACTGGTGAGGGAATAAAGGGCTAAGGGAAGGCCAGTTTAAAGAAAAACGTTTTAGCCATTTTCTTGAAAGTTTTGTGGTGGGGCGTTCCAGGGCGGTGTCAACATTTCTACGCTTAAGTTGCTATTTTAAAAAAATACTTAATGTACGTACATTTTCCAATTTACTTGCGTATTATTACATCTGCTAATTATCAGGTGCAAGTCATATCAAACAAATAAGTCCTAGTTTATTTTCACACATAAAAGATGTGTGCACATATTTTTAAAATAGGTTGGAAAACTACATGCATTCAATGCGTTGATATGTGTTTGTTCTGTGCATTGCATGTCCTCATGCGTAAACCTACATATGTGCATTTGTTGCGGGACAGAGATATGCGCATTTTCTAAACCGCAAGTATATCATACGCATGGGTTATAAAATACTAGCTTAGATTTGCACACACATTTGTTTGAAAGTTATCCTCATATGCTACATGTGCAGTTTGAATCATGGATGTGAGATCGGCTTGCACCTTTGCTGCCTGTGCTGTACCTGTGGGGCAGTATTGTGTGTGTATGTGGGAGGCTTGCACTGCTCTTGCTCAAGCTATACTCGATCTGTTGGCGGCACTGAAGTGTAAGACAGAGGCCGCATGGGCGTGTGTGACTGAGAGACTGTATGTGTGCCAGTAAGAGACAAAAAGAGAGGCAGTGAAAGTGCATGCGATACTGACTTTCTCCAGCAGAATTCTGAACCAGTGATAGCTGAATTAGCTGGGAGGATAATTCACATATTCTGACCTAAACCTGTAAGTCTTCCATTCCATGGTTTACATCGTTATAAACTAAACAGCCATTTTTGTCGTCACTGAAACAGGGAATATGATAGCGAAGGAGGACTGTAAGGCCCATTCTATTCAGCCAAATTCATTTCAGTTATTATGTTTTATAATCGCCTGTCCCCTGCTCCAAGCAATGAACCTCAGACTTACAAAAGTCATAACACAAACCATCTGCAGTGAAGCAATACGATAAAACATACAAAAACCACAATAATTATAATAAAAGCAAAACATATACAATAAAATCACAAAATAATAATAAAACATATATAGATAGCCTAACTCATAAAACTCCATAATCGCTCTTCTTCTAACCCTTTATAACAGTATTTGACCCACCTAATACAATTTCTTGGGACAGTGTCACAGACCCCAGTTTTCTCTGGCTTTCCTTTCGTTTCTTTGCAACTAAGGATCCTCTGGGCTTATCCCAAGCTTTCTTGAATTCACTTATAATTTTTGCCTCTGCCAGGGAGCCTTTTTCATGCATCCAGCCCCCCTTACCAGGAAGACATTTTTTCTGATGATATGCTCGGCATTCTTCTGAGGATACACGATGTTCATCTTTCGTCGCTCCTTTCTGGACAGTGAGCACTACAGGGGACGAAAGCAAAGAACAATTTTCTTTGGCGTTGGTTTGCTTCTTTTTGAATTAGAGCTGAATTTTACATCCAGGGGGGGTGGGGGTGGGGGGCACTTGTTTGCTCCTGTCCATAGACACAGGCAATCAACACAGACCGGTTCTTGTCCACCCAACCAGGAGCCCTAAGGCAGGAAACAAGTGTGGAAAACTTTGAAAATATGGGAAGAAACGTGGAAAACAGCGGATGGAAAAACCTCAAAATAAGATGCCACAAAACCGGGAGCTCAGCTCCATCAGGAGCCGTCAGCGGCTCCAGTTATTTTCTAAGGAATTTCACACATTTCTGTGGCAACTTCTCCAACTCGTTTGCAACTTTCAACAAGTAATCACACACAGTCATGGCCTTTTTCCCTAATTGTAGGTTTCGGGTTCTTGCTGCCTCGGAGGTGTAGCTGCTGGGGGCCATTTATAATGCGCCATTTATTCCCCTGTCTGTTCACAACTTGTTCTTTTCTCTTAGAAAGCTGCCAAAAGCATCGCGTAGCTATTAATGTTTTTCAACCGCATTTGGCACTCTGTCACTGGTGATGAGTCTCGCAGCTCGGATTAGCTTATCTGAAAAACAACTTACAGTAAAGTGGGCTGTATTGGATGGCTGGAGGAAAGGTCACGGCTTAGGAGGGGGTATCATATACCCTCCCGCATTCAAGTATTTTAGAGGAAAGGAATGTCGCGGATCCATGCTCCAAAATCAGGCGTTCAGTTCTCGCTCATGACCTTTTCTGGACAGGGTGCGCATATTTAAAAAAAACCCTGCAAAATCAGAATTACATGGTTGGTGGCACATGGGAAGGCCAACGCCATATGGGGCTGGCGGGGCAGGAGCAGGGGCAGGAGGAGGGTTTTAAAAATTTAGGGGCAGATTTTAAAACATACACGTGGGCGTACATTTGTGCGCGCAAACCGGCACGCAGAAATGTACGCCCGATTTTATAACATGCGCACGCAGCAGCGCGCATGTTATAAAATCAGGGGTCAGCGCACGCAAGGGGGGTGCACACTAGTGCAAATTGCGGGCGCCGAGCCCTCGGGGAGCCCTGCTGGCTTTCCCCCCCCCCCCCCACCTTCTCCTCCCTGTCCTGCCGCCCAACCCTAAAGAACCCCCCCCCCCGTACCTTTGTTTTGGAAGTTATGCCTGCTAGAGCAGGCGTACCTTGCGCGCACCAGCCGACTGCTGGCGCGTGATCCCCCTGTGCCGGAGTCCTCAGCCACGCTTCCCGGACCGCCCAGCCACGCCCCCTGACGGCCCCCCCCCCCCCTGCCTCCGTCCTGCCTCCTGCCCGCCCATTCAGAAAAGCCCCGGGACATACGCGTGTCCCGGGGCTTTAGGTGCGCCGCCGGGCCTTTCGAAAATAGGCCTGGCGCACGAAGACCTTTGAAAATCTGCCCCATATTCTTTCATTCATCTCCTTTCATTTATTAAATTTATAATCCACTTCCTTGTGGGTTAACACTCCAAACGAGAAAAAGTGATTTAAAAATACAGCCATATAACAAAAGAAAACTTAAAATAAAACACAAACATGAGTACAAATAGTGCACAAACACATCTTGCAAATACTTTGCATACAAACATAGCAAAATGCAAGGCTCCATACTGATAAATAAGGGACCGAGCTCATTGTTACGCGCCCCGTCTGCGCACGGGCCTGCTCACCTCGTTAGCTCCTCTGCAGGTCACGGGTCGGCCTCCTCAGCGGCAGCCGCGAGCTCCTCCAGGCCTCGGCATCCTCGTCGGCGGTCGCCGGGCCTTCCACTACGCACCAGGCCTCACGCCGGAGTTCGGTGTCTCCAATGGCGTTGGCCATGCCCCTATGTGCGCTCCGCCCTGTCTCTTGTAGGGCCAGGGGCGGGTCCTAGCTCCGCGGTGCGCCCTGATTGAATGTTCAATATAAGGAAGCTCCCGCCTGCACTTCCTTGCCTTGGCAATCAGGTCGGCACTGTTAAGTGTACTAGTTTGCCTCCGCGTTCACAGTCTTGTTCCAGTCTCATTCCAGCGTCCTTCTGTTCCAGTGTCCGTCTGTCTAGTCTCCCCAGGTAAATCAGATCCCATATGAGCTGCCTGTGGCAATGATCACTCTAGGCATGCAAGTAAAACAAGTAAAAGAGTCAGTAGTAAAATATCACTCTCAAGTCCAAATTCCCTCCTTTCGAACCGAAAAATTAAAATAAAATAAAGTAGGTGGTTGACAATGGCATGGAAAGCAGATTGAGCAGCGGGGTCAGTAAAGCCGCTGCAGTAAATGAGACTGAAGAGTCATGTCCTTCATTCAACCTCTGCCAGGTCTGTCCCTCTTCTACAGGTCAGGAATCTCCAGGTGCTTTGCCGGGAGGCAGGAATGTTATCTGTTGATTATTAATCTTTGTATACTGGGCTCAGTGACTTTCTGCTTCTACAGAGAGAGAGAGAGAGAGAGAGCTCTTTGTCAAATGTGGCTCCTTGTTGTCGGTTTCTGCTTTGATAACTTCTGTTTTTCTTTTACAAGTAGACTCTGGTACTGACCTCGGCCTGTTCCTTGACCATCCTGACTGCTGCCTGCATCCTGACCTCTGCCTGCCTTGTGACCTCGTCTGACCTCCGGAACCTGACCTCTGCTCCATCAGACCTACAGCCTCGAGTCCGACCGCGCTCCCTTACTGTCCGTGGGCACGCCTGTCTACTACCTCTCCAGGAGACCCTGTGAGGCCCACCTAAGTCCAAGCAGCCCGGGTCCCTATGGGCTCCACGGACTTCAGTGGTGAAGCTCATCCTAGCCTCTGTCTCCTCCAGTGCTCCACCCCCTGGGGGGCAGGTGCTTCCTGGTCCCTACCAGGGAGCCGTTCTCCAGTGCTCCAGGACAAGGGTCCACCCCCGAGCGCAACACTCATGTTCCATGTAAACGGCGCTGAGCGATTGCTGATGCCATACAAGCTGAGCTGTTTGATCGACTATAATGTATCTAAATATAAGTCTGCAATCTTAAAATTAGGAACCAGTCTAAAGATGACTTCACTTGGAACAGACAATGTTTAATCCCATACAAATGGGAGCTGAAATAAGCATAAGGTAAAGGTACCACTATATAGATCAGAATATAGTGATTGTATCAAGCCATCAGCAATCAGTCTTTGTTAGATAAAGAGCAATTTAAAAAACCCACACGTTTACTAGTTTATCTTCTAATTCTCAGACCTGTAGTGGCAGCCGATTCCACAAAGCAGGGGCCGCCACAAGTAAAGGGATGGGCCTGAGAGGATGTAAGATGTGTCATTTCAAAGATGGGGTGGTTAGTAACACAGCCTGAGAAGACCTCAACAGACACTAAAGGGCAACGTGGGGGAATACAGTCACGTAGATAACCCGTTCACCACTACCGCCGAGTCTTGACAAGTCAGCACAAAAAGGTCCATTTTCACTTGTTGGGCGGCTGGCAAAGTTAAACTTACCCAGCTAACTGTGCTGGGATACTCAGCGGGGGTGCCGCGGATCATACCAAGCTACGTCAAAGTTAGCCCGTTAAGTTCACTTGGCTGACTTTAGGGGCTGCTTTCCAGCAGGTCTTAAAGTTATTTGGCTAATGTTAGCTGGCCAATGCTGAAAATCAGCATTATCGGGCTAACTTAGCCGGATAGCAGCGCCTCGCGCCGGAACCTTCCCGGACTGCCCCTTACATAGCTAGATAGGTCTTTAGTCGGATAACAACGTCCGGAGTGTCAACATTCTCCCCTTTTCCCTAGCCGTCCACCCTCCCACCCAAAGAAAAGAGTTTGGCAGGTGTGGGGGCAACATTCCCACTGCGATTCCCAATTCCTCCCATCCAGTGAGAAACATCCATGATCCCCCTCTCCTTCTTACCCAATTTCTTAATAAAATACCCTAGCACCAGTCCCCCCCCCAAACAAGCCAGGAAGAATAACTGAGAATGCTTTACACCAACAGCCAAAAGACCCCAGCAGCTACGGGTCTGGCAAGGATGTTGCAAAAATGTTACTGCACATAATACCAAAAGCTAAAAAGATGGAAAATAATCAGCCCACCAAACACACAAACACCGAACAATAAAGCAAGTCCTCTACCCCTCACTTTCTGGGCTCTCCATAATGTCCTTACAAAACTCACAAGGCTCCCCTTCCTCTCTTCCAGCCCCTCAGTTTCCCGATGAGCAAGGCACTGGGAGAGGAGGTGGCCGTGGACGCCTTGGTGACCCTCTTTGAGGGCTCGTCTGGCATTGACACCATTGCTGGCAAGGGACTGTTGTTCCCTTCCTTCCCTTGTGGCTCCATTGGGACCCGTAGGTGACCGGTGGCTGTGGGCTGTGATTGGGGCTGCAGTTGTGCTGTGACGTGGGGAGGCCCATGCTGGGCACCCAGGGGTCCGCAAGGCTGGATGTGGAAATGGCTTCTTGGGAAGCTGAGCCTGACAAATAATTCTTTCTTCAAAGATCTGCCCTGAAGACATCTGGGATTGATTTAAATCCTCCAACGCTCAGAGAGATCGGGCAGATCTTTCCTGCTGAATCTTTGAAGCTGGACATGAACAAATTACCAGTCCTGCTTCGAGTTTATCTGCTGCTTGTTGGTTTTGTTTTTGGACCTCTCCAAAGTTTCAACAAATATCTGCCAAGTATATTTTAAAAGAGGCCCACCCCTTTAGCAGGCAGTAACCCCGCCCTGAATCATAGCTCCGCAAGAAGCATCTCTACATCGTGGTGAACCCTCTGCTGTATGGTTACCCTTACTATACACATCCATTCTCAGCAAGCCTCATCACCTGTTGTCCACAAATCTTGTAAACCGTTTTGACCTACTCTGTTTGTTAAAGCGGCATACAAAAATTTTAAAATAAATAAATACATACTACCGTGTTCAGTCAAAATTCTTGGAGGTGCTGCTGTACAATGTCCTTGCGTTCATTCCTCCCATCTGCCAGGAAGCAGACAGGTTAGCAAGAGAGTCCCAAATAACTTCATGCTCGCTGGATATGAACGGCTCCCAAGACAGTTGTGGATATGACAGCTCCCCAGGGGTTCAGGGAAATCACTAATTAATTAAATAGCAATAGGGACGGTGACTCTATAATACAGCCCGCATGGAGAAAGTGCATGCCGCCATCAGCCCTAAGTGTCAAAGTAGACTTAACAAGCGTACATCCACTTTTTCAAAATTCGAGGATAGATGCGTACCTATGTGCACACATTTATGCCTGCTTGGGAGCAAGGGGTGAATGTGTGCATGTACATTTATGCGCACACTTTTGAAAATGGAAAGAATTCGTGTACATGGTTTCCCCACCCCACCTCTGCTCTGGGAATAACCGTATATGCAAAATATACAACCAACCCCTAGGTAATTGCCCAGAAGCCCATTTACGCACATAAAGCCAGGTACTATGCTTTTGAAAATCAGGCCCAAATGTGCACTTGATAAAAAGTGACCATAATAACTGAAACAGAGAAACGTGACGGCAGAAAAAGACCACACGGCCTACCTAGTCTGCCCAGCCACACCAACTGCTCAGCTCTACTATCCCTACCACTCCCTCAGACTAGGTAGGCCGTGTGGTCTTTTTCTGCCGTCACGTTTCTCTGTTTCAGTTATTATGGTCACTTTTTATCAATTGCACATTTTGGGCCTGATTTTCAAAAGCATGTCCCATGCTTTCTTAAATTCAGATACAGTCCTTGTTTCCACCACCTCCATTGGGAGGCCTTTCCATGCATTCACCACCCACTCTGTAAAGAAATATTTCCTTAGATTACTCCTTCGTCTACCCCCTTTCACCCTCATCTCTTGATCTCCTCGTTCCAAAGTCTCCTTTCCTTTGAAAGAGGCCTGCCTCCTGCGCATTGGTACCTCTGAAGCATTTAAATGTCTCTATCACATCTCTCCTATCTTACCTTTCCTCTTGGGTACACATGTTTAGACCTTTAAGTCTATCCCCATACGCTTTAAAACAAAGACTACTGATCATTTTAGTGGCCGCCCTCTGGGCCGACTCCATCCTGTTTGTATCCTTTTGAAGGTGCGGTCTCCAGAATTGTACACAGTACTTCAAATGAGGGTCCACCGGGGACTTATATAGGGGACAATATCACCTATCATTTACAACAGCCACAATCTCTGAAAACTGGAAGGTGGCCAATGCAATGTCGATGTTTAAAAAGAGCTCCACGGCGTTCTGGGAAACTACAGACCAATGAGCCAGACATTGATGCCAGTCAAAATGGTAAAAGCCATTCTTAAAAACAAAATCACTGGCATACAGATGGACATGGCTTAATGGAGAAGCATGAACATGGTTTCAGCAAGGGGAAGTCTTATCTGGGCAGACTGGATGGGCCGTTTGGTCTTCTTCTGCCGTCATTTCTATGTTTCTATGTTTTCCAAATTTTTGAAGGTGTAAATAAACAAGTAAAAATAAGTTGGTTGATATAGTGTATTTGTATTTTCAGAAGGCATTTGACAAAGTCCCCCATGAGAAACTCCTCAGGAAATTAAAAAGTCATGGGATAGGAAGCAGTGTTCTAACATGGATCGGTAACTGGTTGAAAGGCTGGAAATTAGGACTACATGGTCAGTTTTCCAAATGGAGAAAGTTCCTGAGCTCTTTAATATATTCATAAAAATGATCTGGAAAAGGGAGCAATGAGGGAGGTGATCACATTTTCAACAAAACTATTCAAAGTTGTTTAAACAGGCACTGGATTGCAAGGAATTGCAGAAGGCCCTTGTAAGACCTGGAGACTGGGAAACGGAACAGTAGATGAAATGTAATATGGAAAAGTGTAAAGTGATACACAAAGGAAAAAATAATCCCAACTACGGGTAGGCAATGCTGGGTTCTGTATTGGGAGTCACTGCACAGGAAAAAGCCCTTGGAGTCCTGGTTGACAATGCATTGAAATCCCCTGCTCAATGTGTGGTGGCGGGCAAAAAAGCAAACAGAACGTTAAGAATGATCTGAAAAGGAATGGAGAATAAAACAGAAAATATCACCTTGCCTCTGTATTCAGCCATGATGCAACCACCCCTTCAGTATCGTGTGCAGTTCTGGTCATCCCATCTCAAGAAAGACATTGCGGAACTAGAAAGGATGCAGGGGAGGGCAATAAAAATGATAAAGGAGGTGGAACATCTCTCCTATGATGTGAGGCTACGCAGGCCAGGACTCTTCGGCTTGGAAAGAGGCAGCTGAGAGAAGACAGGATAGAAATTTATAAAATCATGAGTGGGATGGAACAGATAAATAAAGGATTTATTTATTTATTTAACAGTTTTTTATACCGACCTTCATAGTAAATAACCATATCGGATCGGTTTACATTTAACAAGGGTATAACTGGAGTAACAATTCAAGTAAACGAAAGATAACAATAGGTAGGAATAGGTCAAAAATTACAATCAACAGGGAAAGAGAACTTGGAGGCTTGTGACAAGCTGGAAAGAAGATAAGGCAGGAAATAAGTATAAAGTGTTACCATAGAGCGTACGGGTTAAAAGCTTAAAAGGTGCTTTAACCTGGAAGTGTCAGAGTCCATTGTTCGTGAGTATAAATGCCAGACCGGGTTAGAGTGAAGGACAACTAGTGATTGTCTGGTGGATCGGCGAAGGCTTGGTGAAAGAGCCAGGTTTTAAGTCTTTTTCTAAAAGTTAAAAGGCATGGCTCCAATCTGAGATTTGTTGGAATGCTATTCCAGATAGGATGGTTATTTACCCTTTCAAATACTCCTACAACAAGGGACTCTCCATGAAATTAACAACCAGCAGATTCAAAACACATTGTAGAAAGTACTTTTTCATTCAGCGCACTGTCAAGCTGAGAAACTGTTGCCAGAGAATGTCCTCAAGGTGAATGGCATAGCGGAGTTTAAAAGAGGTTTAAAAGAGGTTTGAGAAAGTTTCTGGAGGAAACTCCAGGTAGACTAAAGAAAGCTATTCTTATCCCTGGGTGTGGGTAAGAGTCGTGTCTTCTACTTTCCTCGTCCAGCCCTGCTTTATGCTAGTCATCTTGTCCAGTGTCTTCAGTATGTCATCATCCACCCTTGTTCGGACTCTCTGGATCTTGAACTCTTGCTTGAACCTGACCACGATTGCCTGCTGCCTGGATCTGACCATTCTTGCTAGCTGACTGCCTCCACCCTGGCCTGTCTGTCTTCCATTAGTCTGCTGCCTGTCCTGACCCTGGTGTGCTTCTGGACTTTAGTTATCTTCATCGCCCTAGAGACCCAGCTAAGTCCTGCTGGCTGCCAGAATCCAAGAGCTCAACCTGTGGGGGAGGCGGCGTAAAGGTGAAGCTCCAGACTGTCCCGCTACAGGGCATGTTCACCAGCTGTCAGCGTAGACCTCGTGGAGTCACCCTTGAGGCTGCATCAACTACAACGCAGCACAAAGGCCTCATACCCCACTACCCTTCGCAGTATGTTTTTAGAGCATTGTTTTATATTTTACTTTTTTTATGATTTTTATTTATAACTACAGTTTATGTATGTTTACTTGTAATCTGCTTTGTATTTAAAGATAAGCAGACCATACATTTATTACTAAATAAATAAGCCAGAAACTTGAAATCTGAATTGGCCATTGTCAAAGACAAGATGCTGGGCTTGACGGACCTTGGTCTGTCCCAGCATGGCAAGTCTTATGTTCCTCGTTTTTCCTGGTGACCTTTCCTATCCCTATGCTCCCAATCAACTTTCTGGCTTTTGCCATCACCTTGTTTGGCAACTTTGCGATTATCAGAAATGATCACCTCCATTCCTTATGCATTTTTTTTTTAATTATTTAGATTTATATTCCACTTTTTGCAATTTTTTTTTCAGCACTTCAAAGTGGATTACATTCAGGTACTGTAGGTATTTCCCTATCCCCAGAGCACTTACAATCTAAATTTGTACCTGAGGCAATGGAGGGTAAAGTGACTTGCTCAAGGTCACAAGGAGCGACAGCAGGACTCAAACTCTAGTCTCCTGGTTCATAGCCCACTGCTCTAACCACTAGGCTACTCCTCCTTACTGCTCCCTTGGGTTTTTGCATTAAGTACTTTAGAAATGCAACTCCAGGCACAGGAATCTGACTCTCTCTTAAGTCAGGACTTTCCAGGCCAGTCTTGGGGACCCCACAGTCAGATGAGTTTTCAGGACATCCACCATGAATATGCATGGCATAGGTTTGAATATAATGGGTTTCTAATGCATGCTGATTTTTTCCAGCATATTCATGTCAGATATCCTGAAAACCCAACTGGCGGGGGGGGTCCTCAGGATAGGTTTGTGAAGACCTGCTCTTAATTTGTCCCTTTCATAGCACTGGTATGGCTGCGGTAAAACACTTTGGGACGATGGCTGTGCTCTCCATTGTAACTACACTTCTTACCCAGACAGAGAAAAAAAAAATCCTTGGGACTGGCAATGCATAATCAGACACAGGAGGAGTTTTGTTCATAAAGGTCACGCTCTATCTAGGTACTGTTTTCTTTAAATAGCCCAGGAACTGATAGTGAATTAGAATGGAATTCCTGCAAACTGCAAACGTAAGGTGCCCATTGTTAACACCTGCTATCCTTTTCTCTATTTCCCCTTTCGTAAATAAGAACTTCAGAATCAGATTCTGTCTGTCTTCTGTATCTGTCTTCAGGCACAGTAATTTTCCCAGGAGCCTGGGTCTAAGCTTACAAACCCTAGAACACCAGTGGAAAACAGGGTCACATAATTGAACTGAAAGCTAAAATAAGCCTTTTTCATTCAGATTTTCATTTCATTCCTGAAGAGAGGACCATTTTAAGTATCAGAAAGCTTCTTATGAATCTAAACAAATTAGGGTGCTGCAGTGCCATTCATTCAGGCCAGTGGGATGGTGGTGTTCACATCATTGTGCGTGGAATGTGCCCAAAGTTAAAAGTGCAAAAATTGAAGTGGCAGCTTTGGCCAGACGCCCTTGAAGCTGCAGCGAGTGAAACATGGCGCTATGTCGTGGTTGAGGTGGCAGCGCTTAATGATTAAATATGACCCGAGGCATGCAAAGCAAATAATGGCTTAGCAATTGCATGGCTGTTATGAACAGTCCCACCACAATTCTTTTCAACAATATTTCAGTTGGTGCGTAGGAACTTCTAAACGAAACTAATAAAGTTTATCTATGAGTGCTGTTTGATTAGTAAAAGATGTGCACAAGGAGGCCAATATTAAAAAAAAAAAAAAAAAAAATCTAACGAATAAGTTATCCAGCTAAGATTAGCAAGGTAAGCCACTGCATACCCAGTTTACCGCGTTGAATATTTTAATTTGTTTTATGTTATAACCCTCCCCTGAAATCCCTGTTCCCCACTAATTTTTGGTTCCCATTATTACTCAGCTATATGTTACCTACTGTTCCGTGTAATTGTTCGGTTCTTATTTATATTACCTGTTCTATGTAAACCGATGTGATGTGTACACGAACGTTGGTATAGAAACGCTTTAAATAAATAAATAAATAAATAAATAAATAAGTAAGTAAGTAAGTAAGTTATCCTGGATATTCAGTAGGATAAACATTCCACTGAACATCCCCAAATAAAGTTATCCGGCTAAACCTAATCAGCCAACTTCTGAAAATTGCCAGTTGGGTTTAAAGTTATCCAGCCTTGTGTGGCAGGATAACTTTAGACTTAACCAGCTATATTCAAAAAAGAATAGGGGAAGGGGAAGGGAAATTAGCTGGATAAGTGTCACAATATTTTAAAATAAATGCAATGCATGAATACAGCATGGACAGCTGAAAAGCATAACTTGTGAATTATCTGGCTAAATATCTTTGAATTCTGAACTCCTTGTGTTCCAGAAAAGTGCGAACACATAAGAAACTGAATATATTAGAACAAATGGGAAAAAAGAAGTAAAAAAAGAGCAAAAAAGGATGCAATAAAGCCAAGAAATAAGCAACTTGATATTCTGAGGTCTTTAGCCAGTATTGTTGCTTTAAAAGTTGCTATAATAAAAATTCTTTCAACCACTCCCTTGAGCTCTCCTGAAAACTGCCATGTCTGAATCAAGGTCATCTAATTACTCACACACTGACTCTGACTGGTCCTTGTCCCCTTAGCTCAATCAGCTATCCCAAATCTTGCTGCATCATCCACCATCTGCTGGAGATGGAGAAATACAGGGCAGGCAGTCTGCTGCACCAGCTCTTATATTAGAGATTATGCCAGCAAACAAAATTGCCTCTTTTTCTCTGCCTACTGATAGGAAGAGATGCATGCATCGGGACTGGTCTGGCAGGATGATAAGAACAGGCAAATTCTCTAATGCACATGTCAAGCATATATTCATTGCGAGTACCCTGAAAACCCGACTAGTTGTGGTGTCACCAGGTCAGGGTTGGAAAGTTCAGTTTTTTTATCCCCTACTGTAAAGATATTAGTTAAGTTTTTCAGGAGCTCCACTGGAACCCAATGGCAAGAAGGAACCAATTGGTCAAGAAGGTCCTTGGTGAGGTCTCACTTAGAGTACTGTGTTCAGTTCTGGAGACTGCATCTCCGAAGGGACAGAGACAGGATAGAGACGGTCCAGAGAAGGGCGACCAAAAAGGTGGATGGTCTTCATCGAATGACTTATGAGGAGAGATTGAAGAATCTAAATATGTACACCCTGGAGGAAAGGAGGAGCAGAGGTGATATGATACAGACTTTCAGATACTTGAAAGGTTTTAATGATCCAAAGACGACAAACCTTTTCCGTTGGAAAAAAATCAGCAGAACCAGGGATCACGATTTGAAGCTCCAGGGAGGAAAACTCAGAGCCAATATCAGGAAGTATTTCTTCACGGAGAGGGTGATGGATGCCTAGAACGCCCTTCCGGAGGAAATGGTGAAGACCAAAATTGTGAAGGATTTCAAAGGGGTGTGGGATAAACATTGTGGATCCATAAAGTCTAGAGGATGTGAATGAAGAGGCATGGGGGTGGCTTGCGGGAATGACAGCTACTACCTGGAGATTAATATTCTTATTCAATAAACATACACACGATTAATGCGACTCCAACATTGCTCTATGCTTCAATGGTAAGAGGAAATGTGGAAAAAAGGATTTGCGTTCACAAAAAAGTAGGGGAGTAGCTTGTTTGTTGCGGCGGTTACTACCCCAAACCAAATAAGCCTGATACTTCACTTTCAATGCATATCCAGCATAGCTCTCTGCTTCAATGGCAGGGGGATGAAGAAAAGAAGATTTATATTCAGACAACAACCAACAAGGTCTGAATTACATAAGGGCCGATACAGTAAAAATGCGGAAGAGCAGGCAAGCGCCCACTCTCCTGTGCGCGCAATTCAGTATTTAGATTTATTAAAATTAGGCCCGGCGGTAAAAAGAGGCGCTAGGGACACTACCGCGTCCCTAGCGCCTCTTTTTTTATGGACGTGGCGGCTGTCAGCGGGTTTGACAGCCGAAGCTCAATTTTGCCGGCGTCGGTTCTCGAGCCCGCTGACAGCCATGGGTTTGGAAACCGGACGCCGGCAAAATTGAGCGTCCTGTTTTCAACCCACCAGCCACGGGCCCATTTTAAATTTTTATTTTTTACTTTTTTAAACTTTCGGGACCTCCGACTTAATATCGCCATGATATTAAGTCGGAGGGTGCACAGAAAAGCAGTTTTTACTGCTTTTCTGTGCACTTTCCCGGTGCCCGGAGAAATTAGTGCCTACCTTTGGGTAGGCTCTAATTTCTGAAAGCAAAATGTGCGGCATGGCTGCCCATTTTGCTTTCTGAATCGCTCGGGAATACCTAATAGGGCCATCAACATGCATTTGCATGTTGCGGGCGCTATTAGGTTCGGGGGGGTTGGACGCGCGTTTTGGACGCGCTATTACCCCTTACTGAATAAGGGGTAATAGACTGACAGTCTGGGTAAACAAATAAGCATGGGTGTAGCTTGCTTGTTACGGTGGATACTACCCCGAATCAATTAAGCCTGATACTTCACTTGGAATACATATCCAGCACAGCTCACTGCTTCAATGGCAGTGGGAATGAAGAAAAGAGGATTTATACTCAGACAACAACCAACAAGGACTGAACTGCACAGGCTGGGTAAACAAATAAGCGTGGGAGTAGCTTGCTTATTGCGGCAGTTACTACCCCTAACCAATTAAACTAGATACTTCACTTAGATGCAGCTCCAGCACTGCTCTCTACATCAATGGCGGGGGTGGAAGTTAAATAGAACCAAAAACTAATAATAAGGGCCAAGAGTAACAGATAAGTATGAGAAAAAAATAAGTGTGAAAGCTTGCTGGGCAGACTGGATGGGCTGTTTGGTCTTCTTCTGCTGTCATTTCTATGTTTATGTTAAGGATGTGGAAAATATCAAATAAAGTCTAGAGGAGAAGAAATAAAGATTAAAGAATTAGATACTGTTGTCTTTGACAAGAGGTTAGAGAAGCTGGGTTTATGAAGGATGGAAAAGATAAAACAGAGGAGTGACTTGATAACAGTCTTCAAATATATAAAGAAAGGTTACAATTCCAGTTGCCATCCTGCAATCTTTGGGCTGGAATCCTTGTAGGACAGGGGTCGGGAACCTTTTTGGCTGAGAGAGCCAAGAACACCACATATTTTAAAATGTAATTCCGTGAGAGCCATACTAACTACAACCCCCCACCCTCCTGACCCCCCCCCCAAGACCTGCCAAAAGTCCCTGGTGATCCAGCGGGGGTCCAGGGCTCGCAACAAATCTTTAATACAAAAGTAAAAATCTAACAAAAACCCCCACCCTACTGACGCCCCCCAAGACCTCCAAAATTAATTTACTACAATCCCCACCCTCCTGACGCCCCCCAAAACCTCCAAAATTAATTTACTACAATCCCCACCCTCCTGACCCCCCCAAGACCTGCCAAAAGTCCCTGGTGGTCCAGCGGGGGTCCGGGAGCGATCTCCTGGACTTGGGCTGTCGGCTGCCAGTAGTCAAAATGGCGCCGACAGCTCTTTGCCCTCACTATGTCACTGGGGTCGACCAATGGCGGCGGTAGCCCCTGTGACATAGTCAGGACAAAGGGCCGTCGGCGCCATTTTGACTACTGGCAGCCGACAGCCCAAATCCAGGAGATCGCTCCCGGACCCCCACTGGACCACCAGGGACTTTTGGCAGGTCTTGGGGGGGGGGTCAGGAGGGTGGGGGTTGTAGTAAATTAATTTTGGAGGTCTTGGGGGGCATCAGGAGGGTGGGGAGTTTTGTTAGATTTTTACTTTTTCATTAAAGATTTGTCTGCGAGCCAGATGCAGCCATCAAAAGAGCCATATCTGGCTTCCGAGCCATAGGTTCCTGACCCCTGTTGTAGGATGATCCAGTTCTAGACTTGTCCCTAGAGAAATCGGAACTGCAAATCCATACATGCAACGGGCATAGAACCAGAACTGAATCAGCCTGTTAGGATTGACCTTTGTGAGGGGGACTTTCTGTCTACAATACAAAAGGTGATTGTTCTACATCTCCACTAGGAACAGAACAAGTAGTATTAGGCTGAAATGACAGCAGGGGAGATTTAGGTTAGCTATTAGGAAACAATTTCCTAACTGGGAGAGCAGTAACGTGCTGGAGCGAGATGATGGAATCCCCATGACTGAACACAAATTCGTCTGGGCTAGCTAAGGGAAAATGGGTCTTGTCTGGAAGTTGGGGGATGGATTAGATAACCTCCCCCACCCCCTTAAGATCCCTTTCAGATTCTATGATCTAATAATCTTGCTGGTACTCAGATGAGGAACATACCAGATATTCCGGCAAAGCGCAGAGTGAAGGGCTTGAAAATGCTAAAAAGACTACAGCAAACCAGACTCCAGGGACTGAACCTACCAGAGAGTCCAGGCAAGCTAAAAAGTGGTCTGGTGGGATTACCAGTTATGCAGGGACAAATCACTGCTAGAGTGACAGAGGTCCCGCAGCATTTCCCCTGAAGTCTTGGAATATGGAACCGGTGCACCAAAGAGTACTGGACAAACTGCAGGTTAATCAGTGAGGCACTCACTGGAAAGTTATTTCCTGCTCACAAGAAGGATTTTAAGCTGATGTAGTGTGGAGGGATGGAATGTGTTGTTGACCTAACCATTTCAGGTATGCTACTGCCAGGTGCCAAGTACATTATTCACCTTAATTCTAGCAATATACTGTACACAGTGACCACATACACACCCCTAGGGCCCATCATCCCCCCTGAACAAAGACAACAGTGTTAGTAAAATGTGTTAATTTCTAATGGGTTTATTTTTGGTCTGTCAGCATCAGATAAACCTGTGTCTGGAATAGTTGATCTGCAGCCATGATGGAACATGTGTTCTGGCACCGCATCCCAGTCTGGTGGCAGGAGAATGCCCTGGGATCCACACAGGGCTAGAAGACATAGAAGGAGATGCAAATAAAAGGTCAAGGCTACTGTTTTCTATTCCAGGCATAGTAATTGGGACTACCATGGGTCCAGTGATTAGTTCTGGTATGCTGGGGAAAGAGGAGAAAGGCCCCCAAGAAATTTCTAGGAACACAATAGGATACTCTGAGATGGGACTGCACCACTTTGAGGTGTTGAGAGGAGACAAGAGTGTCAGGAGGCCGTATTACTCAGGAGAGCTCAGCTTAGTGGAAATTAACATAGAATGAATGAGGCAGTGGAGACACAGTACTTTTGCTTGGTGCTGCCGTGGGTGCAGGAAAGGCAAGTGGCTGACGGCGAGGGCACAATGCCTCTATTTTCTGCCCTTATGAGTACAATAGTCGGTAATGACAGACAATGGCACAGTACCTCTGTTTGCCACCTCTGTGAGTAGAGGGGTAACCTGCACAGAGCAGCAGTTACAATAGTAGTGGAATGGCTTCATTGCACTTCCAAGAAAGTTGGAGTAACCTGCATGGAGTGACTATGGTTAAAACCCAAATATAAACAAGCATAGGGAAGCTAGAAAATGTGGATAATAGCTTCATTAAATGGGGGGGGGGGAGGGGAGGCTGTGGGGACTATTACAAACCTGGGAAGGAGTCAGGAAACATGGAAGGGTACAGGGTAGAAAGGTGCTTTGCGGACCTTAAACCCGGGTGGACCCTGTCGGAGGCTAGTGCTTTGCTAGAAAGGCCACAGAGTGACGGAGTCAGCTTCAGATCAGTGTTAGCCAGGGACATGGCCCTGACCCACAGGGGACCCGGACTGCTCCTTGAGGGCTCAAAAAGGGGTTGCTAGGAAAGGCCCAGTGTTTGGGCAACTTAATGGCTGAAGGCTGCATGGAGGAGCTGGAAGGCAAGGCATTGTGGCTGCAGAGAATGCCCAGGCTCAAATTCAAATACCAGTGAAGTAGCCTGGTATGACCATACCAGCACTAACATTCAGAACGTAATGAAT
Organism: Rhinatrema bivittatum; assembly: GCF_901001135.1. Taxonomy (NCBI): domain Eukaryota; kingdom Metazoa; phylum Chordata; class Amphibia; order Gymnophiona; family Rhinatrematidae; genus Rhinatrema; species Rhinatrema bivittatum. The sequence goes on from NC_042625.1 coordinate 80,364,423, forward strand.
TGCTGGAACGGGTCCAGTGCCAATTATAAAGAAGCTGATGTTCTGTAAAGAAAACCTTTGCATTTGAATAATGAGAACCGTGTCTGTGTCTGGGAGGGGCCCTAACTTGACAGGAACCTGAATGTTAAAGTCAATCAATCACATTTAGGAGGGCGGTGCTGAGAAGGGAATTGAGAGGTCAGGAAGAAGGCATTGGTGGGAGGAGTAAGGAGAGCTGGTGTTGGTTTACGTATGGGAATCTGAATGCTTCTGTACCCAAAGTGGGAGAAAGTCAGAGGAGGAATCTCAACTGGGAAGACTGGATGAGCCAATTGGTCTTTATTTGCCATAATGTATTATGAAAGGTCCAAAGTGGGGGCACAGTTTGACCCCCCCCCTTGTGGGTACAGTACAGGGGAGACAGTGGGAAACACAGTGCCTGGTTAGTGCCCATTGGGCACAATACAGAAGAATGACAGACAGTGGGAATACAGTACCTGTGACTGGAGCCTTTATGGGTACAGTACAAGGGAGAGAGGTTGGGGTAATCTGCATGGAGTGATCATGTTTAAAATATGAGCAGAAATGAGCACAAGGAGGCCGGATATTTTTGTGTGGATTATTACACAATTTAAAGGGGCCTGGACACTGGATTAAGTATTGGTTTTATAAGGAGCAAAGAGAAACATGACAAGGTCTGAGAAACCTACCAGTGAAGGTGGTGGGCAGCACTGTGGCATTGGGGACATGGTGCTCGTGTTTGCTGTCCCTATGGGTACAGTACAGGGGAGTGGCTTGAGGGGACAATGCTTACAAATGCTGGCCATGTTGGTATACCATCAGCCAGATTGACCTGAATATTTCTCACAGTGAATATGTCCTTGCAGGAAGGAGACAGAGGATTTCTTCTCAACTGTTTCAGAAACAGTGACATTTTGCAAACAATAGAACAAGGCCAGGCTTTGTAGCGTACACTTACTGTAACAAATGAACCGATTATAAAGCCACTCAGAATGCTATTTATAGCTAATGCCAGCCTTTCTGCTTTAATGGGCATTAGCGTAGCTTTTGATAGTTTTTACTTTCTTATATTACGGGTAGGGCTGAGAAAATAAACCCATTAAACAAAGACTTATGACGGCAGATCAGGATTGTGAGCCCCTTTAGTGTCTGCCCCATTTGTTTCCCTTTCCAGTGCCATAGTCCCGTCTGGACCTCTCATTTAGATATGCTTATAAATTGATGTTATGAGTAAATAATTCAGCAAAAAATAATTTCTCGTTTTCCCTTCTTTTTTTTTTTTGCAACTTGTGTCCCTTTTCCAGGCTTTCTTGCATTGTTACTATTTTGTCGTCACCTCCTCTATTGAGAAAAGATATGTCACGTATGTAGTCCCTTACCCCCTTCACTTATGTGGGTGTAAAATGCTATTTTTTTTCTTTTAGTCTTTCTGGAATCCCAAGACTGGAATTTATGACCAGCAAAGCCTCAATCCTCACCTGTATGCTTAGCGTGAACGACACAAGGCTGAACGATCAGTTTCCTGGATGAGATCCAATCGGCAGGCAGGTATTTTGTGAGCCAATCAGAAGTGACTTAACATAGAGGTGAGGCTTGATTGTGTGCGTGGTTCTCTAGCAGAGCAAATTATTGTCTGGGCTGCACTTGGGGAGGATAAATCGGGTTGCCTATTTGAAACATTGAGATTCTGTAAAGGACAGGTTTAAAAAAAAAATGTTGAGAATACACATGTTAGGTAGCGCTATTGCAACTTTCCTGATTTTTTACGAACTGTACAGATTTTTGAGATGCTGCAGTTCAGAAAAAACAGGGATAGTTAAAATGTTTCAGAAATGTCCTGAGTTTAGCCCTCCAGCTGCAGCTTGGATTCTCTGAGCCTCCACTGCGATCATACGGTACCGAGTGCGATTTGGTAGCTACTCTATGAATTTTTTATGCGTTGGATACATTTATTTTTTGTAACATAGAGTTCAGTCCAAATTTAACCAGAGGATTAAAAATTTTATAAAACAGAAGTTTGGCACCTAGGATGGTAAAACCAAACCATTTTTAGAATAAAGAAGTTCCAAAAAAAGATGGATATAGGAGTAACATGTTATGTTCAATGTTTCTGTGTTTTTCTAATGGTGAAGCATGGCAATAAAAGTTGCATGTGCATAAACCCTACCAGCAAAAATATTAAACAGTATCTCCAAAAGTTTGGAAATTTGATGGTTCAAAGTTGGCAACCCTAATCCATAGAAAGGGTGAGAAATTGTCGGGACTTGCTGTTTCTGCAGTGCCCATGTTATTTGCTTTACAACGTGTAAACTTTGCAGATAGCTTGCACTGTTTGTAAAATATGCATATTATAAATCAAATAGCATGAGCTAAAACAATTTTGTGTGTGCTGAACTTCAGTGACAGGAAAAAGTGTGGAAACTATAAAGAACAAAATAACAAAACATAGATAGACATGGTTTAATGAGACACAGCTAGTATGGATTTACAAAAGGGAAGTCTTGCCTCACCAATCTGCTACAGTTTTTTGAAGGGGTTAATAAACATGTGAATAAAGGTGAACCAGAGAATGTAGTGTATTTGGAGTTTCAGAAGACATTTGACAAAGTCCCCCATGAGAAACTCCTAAGAAAATTAAAAAGTCATGGGATAGGAGGTGACGTAGATTGCAGATTGGTTAAAAGACAGGAAACAGAGAGTAGGATTAAATAGTTCATTTCATTTCATTTATTAAAATTTATTAATCGCTAAACACAACACAAGCGATTTACAATGGAACATCCATAAAATTATATCAAAAACAAAACAACAATAATATCACATACAACAACATCAGACTCAAATATATCATAGAACTGCCAGCATTAGAGATTCAACCCTTACATCATGAGCATTGAAAGAGGAAGCTTTTTAGGGAAAGCCTGAATTTCTTAAGGTTTTCCTGAATTCGTACCTCGAAAGGTAAAGTGTTCCAGGTCGAGGGAGCTGCTTCAGAGAAAGCAGTTTCTTGTGTAAACGCGAGATGGGCATGACGGACAGAAGGGAATTCCAGTAGACCACGTTGTGATGATCTTAATTGCCGAGTAGGTTGGTAGATTCTGAGAAGAGCATTCTTCTAGGGGGGAGATTCTGGATTCAGTAATTTATACACAGTCATCGCAATTTTGTAACAAATACATTCCGAGATTGATAACCATTTTAAGTGAAGCAGAACAGGTGAAATATGTTCAAATCGTTTGGTGTTATACACTAATCTAAACTAATAGTTTTCTCAGTGGGAAAAAAGGTAAACAGTGAAAGTGATCTCTACTGGGACGGTGCTTTTTAATATATTTATAAATGATCTGGAAAAGGGAACGAATGAGGTGATCAGATTTGGAAATGACACAAAATTATTCAGAGTTAAATCACAAGCAGATTATGATAAATTGCAAGAGGACCTTGTTAGACTGGAAGATGGGCATCCAAGTGGCAGACAAAATTTAATGTGATGCAAGGTGATGCACATAGGGAAAAGTAACCCACTCTGTAGTTACATAATGAAAGATCTAGATGCCTTAGTGGACAATACATTGAAATCCCCAGCTCAGTGTGCGGCTGCAGTAAAAAATGCACAATTAGGCTCTGGAATTCATTGCTGGTGAATGTGATTAAGATAGCGTAGCTGGATTTAAAAAAGGTTTGGACAAGTTCTTAGAGAAGTCCATAAACTGCTATTAATCAAGCGACTTAGGGGTAGATTTTAAAAGGTGCACGCGGGAGTAGATTTGTTCGTGCAACCTGGCGCGAACAAATCTACTCCTGATTTTATAACATGCACGCGCTGCAAAATCGGCAGCCTGCGCGCGCCGAGCCGCGCAGCCATCCTCCGTTCCCTCACCTTCCCCTCCCTTCCCCTATCTAACCCACCCCCCCAGCCCTAACTAATTCCCCCCCCTACCTTTATTTTACAAGTTACGCCTGAGGCAGGCGTAACTTGCGGGCGCCGGCGCGCCATGTTCCGGTCCGGGGGCTGGTCTGGAGGCCGCGGCCACGCCCCCAGAACGCCCCTGGGCCGGAACCACGCATGCGGCCCCGCCCCGGAACGACCCCGATGACGCCCTGGCCGCGACACGCCCCCGACACACCCCTGACATGTCCCCCAGGAAAGCCCTGGGACTTACGCGCATCCTGGGGCTTGCGTGCGCCGCCGAGCCTATGCAAGATAGGCTTGGCACGCGCAGGGGGTGGAAGGGGCAGCTTTTCGGGGGTTACGCGCGTATCTTACGCGCATAACCCTTTGAAAATCTACCCTTTAGGGAATAGCCACTGCTATTACCGGCATTAGAAGCATAGGATCTATTTAATGTTTGGGTTCTTGCCAGTTACTTGTAACCTGGATTGGCCACTGCTGGAAACAGGATACTGGGCTTGATGGACCCTCGGTCTGACCCAGTATGGCAATTTCTTGTGTTCTTATATTCTAAACTGTTTAGTATGCTATTTGCCAAGTTGCATGGCTTCACATCTATGTGGGCACAAGGAGTCAGACGTAACGGCTTATGAAAGCCATAGAGATTCTAAGCAGCAGCCTCACATTTATGATAGGGGAAAAGGAGATAATGTTTAGGTTGGGCTTGGGGACAGGTGGTTGAGTGCTGAGGATGGCCTGGGGTGTGGATGGAGTAAGAGTGCTGTGGGTGGCCGGGAGAGGAAGTGAGGATGAGTTTGCTGGGGTCAGGCTGTGGGGAATGTGGAAGAGAGAGTGCTGGGATTAGGCTGGAGAGAGAGAAGGTAGTAAATATTGTGTTGAACTGGGGAGATGGAGAGGGTGTGGTTAGCCCCTAAAATTGGTAATATGTTCTAGTCTAGTTAGCAAAAACTGAAAACTGGCACTAAAGCTGTAAGCTGAACCCTTTATACCACTGGAGCAAAGAGTTGTTATTGTTATTATCATCATTTGTTTGAATTTTGACATTTTATTTATTTATTTATTTATTTATTTATTTATTTTAAGTTTTTCTATACCGGCATTCACAATAAATATTGCATCATGTCGGTTTACAATTAACAAGTGGATAAGGAACAAGAGGCAACAAATAACATTGATCTTAGTAATAATAGAATAATGATAATAATAGTAGTAATAAAACATTAAACAAGAGGAGGCTAAGGAATGCAGTTACAATAAAACAGGGGAGTAATATAACTTGGATCGTAGAAAAGAAGCAGGGGTTTAATTGGAGAAAATCAATGCCAGTCATTGTGCTTAAAGCAATGATGAATAGCCCTTATGAGGTAGGGATATTAATTACCATTGTAAGGGCAAAGTCTGATTTATTGTAAGATAATGGATTAGGGTTTATTAGGATTTATTGTAAGATAATGGGGGTAAAAGTGAATGTTTAATGGTCGTGAATTCCGGGCAGTTGGGGAAAAGCAGGAAAACACAAAAGAACGAATGCCTAACATAGGAATATAGTAAATGATGGCAGATAAAGACCATATGGTCTTTATCTGCCGGGGTGATATGTATACTATACAGGAACCCCGGTATATAAATTCTTTAAATAAAATTAAATAAATATAGCCCATCCAACCTGCCCAGTAGTGATTTGTCCACTTTGGATAGATGCACATACAAATTACTACATGGAACCTGTCGCTCCCTCTCTCCATGTGTCATTTAGAGTTGTAATTGCTGCTCCCGGCAAGTTACCCCATGCCTTCTAGGAAGTAAATACAAGTTTAGGTTGTTTCCAATTTGATATACTGATGTGGTTTTGATATATTAACTGTTTTATATTTATTTGACTGATGTATTAGTTTCTTAATGTATATTATAATTGTACTATTTTTCCTTTGTAAACAGCTTTGGGTTTTACTTTGGTACAAATAAGCTGGTTTAGAAATGTAAATTAACATAACATATTGTCAGCTCAGTGTGCTGCAGCAGTCAAAAAAAAGCAAACAGGATGTTAGGAATTATTAAGAAGGGAATGGTTAACAAAATGGAAAATGTCATAATGCCTCTGTATTGCTCCATGGTGAGACCGCACCTTGAATACTGTGTACAATTCTGGTCGCCACATCTCAAAAAAGATATAGTTGCAATGGAGAAGGTACAGAGAAGGGCAACCAAAATGATAAAGGGAATGGAACAGCTCCCCTATGAGGAAAGACTAAAGAGGTTAGGACTGTTCAGCTTGGAGAAGAGAGGGCTGAGGGGGGATATGATAGAGGACTTTAAAATAATGAGGTCTTGAACGAGTAGATGTGAATCGGTTATTTACACTTTCGAATAATAGAAGGACTAGGGGGCACTCTATGAAGTTAGCATGGGGCACATTTAAGACTAATCGGAGAACATTCTTTTTCACTCAACGCACAATAAAGCTCTGGAATTTGTTGCCAGAGGATGTGGTTAGGGCAGTTAGTGTAGCTGGGTTTAAAAAAGGTTTGGATAAGTTCTTGGAGGAGAAGTCCATTAATTGCTATTATTCAAGTTGACTTAGGGAATGGCCTCTGCTATTACTGACATCAGTAGCATGGGATTTACTTAGTGTTTGGGTACTTGCCAGGTACTTGTGGCATGGTTTGGCCTCTGTTGGAAACAGGATGCTGAGCTTGATGGACCTTTGGTCTGACCCAGCATGGCAATTTCTTATTTTCTTATGTTCTTATCACTGCTGTTTTATGCCGTGATACTAGGATAACTGCTGCTCTGTGCAAGTTACCTCAGTGTAGCCCAGTTTGTCCTGTTTTAAGGCTGGAGTTTGCAGAAGACCATTTTTAGTTGATCGCAATAACCAGGCTGAAACATATCTCATTAGTAGATCACTATGATATAGTGAGGATAAACAAGGCAACTCCTAACTGGGAGTGCCAAATCATTGGCTGTCAATCTGGTATCTGAGAATATGGAGAGAGTTGCTCAGACCATTTCTTGGCCAAGATCATTCTCATAGCCAATCATTAATTGCAATCTGCAGGAGACCAGGATAAATAATTGAAGGTAATCCAAAATTCTTTATCTTGAATGCTTGTACTTTGAACGTAGCTGTTATCTACTGTGCCTACCTCATGTACTTGAATGTAGACCTAAACAGGCTGAAATATGCTTTTGAGGTTTAATAATTGGAAAAGCATAAAATAAATAAATGATTATTAAGATAAATAATATTTCAATGCAGTAATTTCCATGCAGTATTCAGCACCTGCGTCAGGCTTTTCATGTCATCCATGTACGAGAATGGTAGCATCTGCCTCAAGGATCTGAGTGAGCTTTATATTCCTTATTATATCAGAGAGATGGTTTTTGATGGTCAGTTTTTTATCATTCAAGACTCATCCGAGTTCTTTAGTTGAAGGTCCACAACATCAATTTTCAATGCAGTTTCAACATTTGATGGCAGATCTTTACCTACCATAAGTACCTCAGTTTTTAATTAGTTTAAATGTTTGTTAGCATTCGTTCATAAGCCAAGGTCTTCCAATCCCTGATTGATCTGTTTGATTTTTTTTTCTCTATCTGATACACATCAGAAATGGTCCCTGCTATGGGAAACTTACAGTCTAGGCGAAACACACAGGCAAGACAAATAGACTTCAGGAAATGTTTTATTACAGCAAACATGGTTATGCTGAAGAACCTCTGGGGTTTATGATTTAAAAGGCAACTTCAAAAAGGTAGGCTTTTTTTGGGTAGGATTTCAGTATGGCCAGAGAGGCGGACATGATACCCATCTCTATCGATGCTACTCTCAGCATCCATCCTAAGAATGCTTGAATTCTGTCACAGTTAATCAAGAAGAAATCTACTTTTTGTACATTTCTAATCAATAACCCGGTTTGGATATTTGTGCATTTATATAGTTCTGATTTCATTTCCATAGTACTTGCTTGCCCAATGCCATACACTGTAGAGATGGGAGGATTTCCCATGGCCCTTTGTCACAATTTCATGTCACAATAAAGAAGACCATGAACTGGGTCTGGATTTATTTGATCTCAGAAAATCACCTAGATGATATTCTGGCCAAGCCAACATCATGATCAGAATAAAACTCGTCCCTAAGACTGTGAATAATGGGCTGGATACAGGATCACAAACAGTTGGTCCATCTGCAGCACACCTGAATCAAGAGAATTTATAGAAAAGGCAAAGATCAGTTTTGCTGAGTCTACCTTGGTTCCTTTGACCTTTAATAGAGAGAAATTCATTAAGATAAATGGGTGGATTTTCAAAGGCCACCTACCTACAGGGTTGTTGGAGTTTAGCCACAATACCAAGATTAACATCCCTGTTCTTACAAACAGTGCTTTGGTGTCTTTAAGGTCCACAGAGTAGACATGACCTATGTTTAGTGTTTCACTTGAAAGACACCGCCCTTAGCAGTATAGTGCCCCCTAATACCATGCTAGGGCATTGGATCGGTGCTAGCTCAGAGGAAAGTGTGTCCCCTGTTGAACCCCCAATACCACTTCCAGGAGTGCTCAGTGCTCTTTGGCAATACACCTTCCAAGTCCTGGCAATTTCCGACATTTCACAGGATCACGTGCAGGCATTATTTATCCTTCCCTCTGACCTTCAGGGATACAGTGCACATGGAGCAGCGCCTTTCTGGGAGAAGGAACAAATCCTTTCTTACGTGCAGAGGCTCGATCTTCCCTTTCTTTCTGCACCCTCTCGTAATGGGGGAGAAGGGAAAAGCTTTTCTTTAAACCCCCTTTTTTAAAATTGGATTTACTTTGCGTTTAGTTCCTGAGTCAAAGCCACTGCAGGTCAGAAGTAGGCATGGCAGGTCAGTGGTGAGAGAAGCACTCCCAGGCAGCACTGGATAAAAAGCTTGTAGTATGTTGTTCAACCCAGCCTTCTGCACTTGCTGAAATGACAGGCATTTTATCGACATTTTCAGAGTGTGTATTTTTATAAGTGACTGGGGCAGGTTGGGAGGCTGTGAAGACTCACTTAGCAGTCACCTTGTTCAGCTAGTAATAGAGAACGTTAGGGATGACTAAGTCACTTCAGATTTAATGGGTCATCTCTGAATGAGTGTTGGGGGGAGTAGGGATTTGAGGGGAAACGAGAAAAAGGTATGAAAAGATGAGAATGGAGTCTATTCTTTCTTTTGCTTTCAGATCTTAAACTGTGGCTCTTCCCCCATCATAACTTTGCCGATTTTAACTATGTTTATTATTCTAATACATTTTCTGAAGCCTCTCATTTGCCTTGTCTCAGTGCCTTGACAAAATTGCAAATTCCACAGAATAGAAACTGTCCCATATGTGTATCTATACAATGCTATGTACATCTAGTAGGGTTATAGAAACAAGTCGTACTGGTAGCCGGACACAGAAAACAATCAGGAGAGGGTTACGTTACTTAGATGGATCAGGAATAAGGAAGGGACTTTGTAGATTGCAAGGAGAAAAAAAGAAACAGCTGCTATAAAGCAATGCCCTGCCAGTGTTTGATTGAGGTGCCCTTGCCAGTTCTGCTTCACTCGGTGATTCACTCAGATTTAAAATAATAATTGAACCGGGGACTCCTGACGGATCCCAGAAGTTCCCTCCAGCACGTCCTTGCTGCTATACAATGAATGTCAAGGAGTCGGCAGGGACAAGAGATGTAAGAATAGAAGGAAAAAGAGGGTGAGGTTTCAGGTTTGGGAAAATCAGAGACATCATGGAGGCAATTAAGGTTAAAAGAACACGTAGAATGATGAACGATCGCCAGAAACAAATACAGGAGTCCAGTCTGTGGAAACAAGGGGCGTCTTCCAAGAGTATGGGATAATACATGTCATCATCAAAGGAAGCGGTGTTTTATTTAAAGAATGGCAAAACTATGGGACATTTTGCCAATAAAAGTAGCTATAACCCTAAACCAATTCTAAAGCAAACTGGGCAAGGTTTTGAAAGAAAACGATACCTACAGAACTTGAATGTAATCCACTTTGAAGTGCCTGCAAAGCGGAAAATAAATAAATAAAAATAGATGGACAGTGGTGGATTTGATGCTATAGCTACCTGCTAGGGCAAAGTATGACTCCATAGTTCTCAGCCGGTTGCCATATTTCGAGTCAGGAAGGAAATATTTTCGCTAAGAACATAAGATGTGTCTTGCTGAGTCAGTGCAAAGGTCCATCAAGGCTAGCATCCTGTCTCCAACAGTGGCCAATCTAATGCCAGGCCATAAGTACCCAGCGCATCCCAAAGCGTAGATCCATTCTTTGTTGCTCACTCCCAGGTATTAAAAGCGGTGGCTTTCTCCACCTGGCTAATAATGGTTTGTGGACTTTTCCTCCAGGAACTTGTCCAAATCCCTTTTAAACCCCACCACACAAGATGCCTTGACCACATCTGGCAACATATTCCACAGCTTAATTGTGCACATGAAAGAATACTTTCTCCAGTTTTGTTTTAAATCTGCTACCTGCTAGTTTATTGGAGTGTCTGCTACTCTTACTGCTTTTTGAAAGGGTAATCATCTGTTCCCTATTTACTGTTCCACCCCACTCATGATTTTATAAACTTCTGTCGTATCCTTCCCGACGATGAAGAACCGTAACTTGCCTTTCTTCATACAAGGAGCCATTCAATCCCCTTTATCCGTTTTGTTGCCCTTCTCTTTTTCTTTTCTAGTTCTTCTCTATTTTTTTATTTTTTTTTGAGATGGGACAACCAGAACTGCACTTAATCAGGTGCAATCATACCATGGATCTGTCCACTGTTGCCGATTTGGCTACAGACAGAAATCCTTTGTTCTTTTCCTCACTGTTGGATTTGGGAAACAAAAAATGTTTATTCATTTGCTTTTGAAGCACATAATTAATTTGCATTTTGAAGCACAACATATTGAAAATTAATAAAAATGTGGACTTGAGGCAAATAATTAAAACTGTCTAAAGGCAATGGTGGCTGTACCAGACCTTTCATAAATTTATATTACATACAATAAAGATTATGTTTGTGGGAGATAAAAGCGGAGATAGGGCTGTTGTTTATTTTTAGAATATGAATGCATAGAAGTTATCCCCTCTGTCTGTGTTTTATTCTTTTGAATAAATAAAAGGCCCTAATTAATATATAATATACACTTGAAAGCAGTGTTGATGACTTTAGATGAATAACCTTTCTACATACGTTTCTCTGACATTTCTTTTGCAGTTGCTTTGCAATCATTTTGATGAGTAAAGCCTTCTCAACCTTAAAGATTTGCCAAAGGGGATATTGCCCCTCAAGGCTTTAGGATGGTCACTGTCATAGTGGAGTGAGTTACTTTTATTTGTGGGCTGCTTGTATCATGAAGTGACAAATCTCTTTCCCGCTTTTGTAATCAAAATATCCAGAAAGGCGATGCTTGGTGTATCTAAATGGGCCTTGGGTATTCAAGCACTCAAAAGCATTTAGAAATGTATCTTCCACCGATGATAAATTCATGGTATGGCGTGACAGTATAGTGTCTCCAAAGTCATGAGGATGAGCAAAAACAAAAAGAATAAACCCAAAGATTTTCAAATTCAGCCACTTATATCATGTCCAGGGGCCATAATGGTCTCATAGCTGTTTCTTTTCTTTGTTGGAGAAATTTTCCAATGCAGAGTAAGACGTGGCTTACAGGCATCCGAGAGTGAAAAAGCTACAGAAGCTGATCTCTAAAGAGTTACCTCTAGTTGGAGACATAAAGAAGCAGGAGTGTTTGCAAGAGCTTCCCAGAAACCAGTCGAAACAGTGAAGGTCGAGAGAGCTTGATCAGTGTAATTCAGGTTCTCGGTTTGGCTTTGGATTGCATGTGATTTCTCACCTTTACAAATATGAGTTGAAGGGTAGTTACAAATTCAAGTACAGTTGGTAGGTCATACAGCCTAAGGGAGTCATTTACTAATCCTGTGAGATTTTTCCACATAGTAGAAAAATACAGCGGAGGCTTCCAGTACTGCGGTACTGAGTATTGGGTACCACAGCTTTGGAAACTGCAATATTTCCACCTGCAGAAAAATTCAGAGGGAAAAAGTTACCACAGGAAAAATCAATAAAATTTGCGTAGGTGCCGCCATTTTTCTAAAGGGCCACAATGGTCCTATGACCTCCTCCTCATTGTGTAAAAGATCCACCTGGGTGTCTTGAGAGAGCCCTGCTGCCTCTACAGGCCCTGTAAGTGATAAAAGTCAGAAAATTATGGGCCAGATATTCAAACCTACACCCGATTTTATAACATGCGTGTGCAGCCGGCGTAACTTATGCGCACCAGCCAGCTGCCGGCACGCAAACGTCCAGCACGGCCGCTGTGCCGGAGGCCTCGGTCCCGCCCCCAGACTGCCCCCGGATTGGCACCAGGCCCACGACCTCACCCCCTTTCCGCCCCTTTTTCAAAGCCCCAAGACATACGCGCGTCCCGGGGCTTGCGTGCGCCGCTGAGCTTATGCAAAATAGGCTCGGTGCGCGCAGGGGCAGGTTTTCGGGGTTACGTGCGAAAGTTACACGCATAATCCTTTGAAAATCTACCCCTAAATGTAGAAGTCGCACGGCAACTTTCAAGATACCTGGGTGGGGTCTTTTACATGTTTGTAGGCGTCTTTAGGAATGTTGTGGCTCTTTAAGATGCATACTGGGAGCATCGGGATGCACGTTAGTGTCCAGATGCTCTCGGGAAAATTTAGCTATAACTCCTGGGTTGCAGTTAACTTTCAGAAAAATAACACAGCTTGCACTTTTTGAAGGCTGCCACATTATTGTATTTACATAAAATCGCCTAATAATGAGCTGCTTTGCATGCATTTGCAAAGCTTATCCATGCAAAGTAGTTCATTAACATACCCATGTTATTTTGGGTGAAATATTGCATGATATTGCCACGATAGGTGTTTCTCACACAATAAAGCATTTTCGTGCAATAAATGCTTAACACGGCTTAGTAAATATACTTATATGGCTGAATTTTAAAAGCTCTATTCGTGCCAAAGCCAGAAGATATGTGCCTGACTCGGCCTGGCGTGCGCCGCATGGATTTTAAAACCAGCGCGGATACACGCAATCAAGTTTTTCTCACCAAAAGGGGAGTAGTCTGGGTAGAGCATGAGCATGGGCGGGCCGGGTCTGTAGCATGAATCCAGCTGGGGTCCCCTGCTGCAAAAATGTACTTCTGCTATGGACGGCATGTAAATCATATAACAAAAAAAAATACGCTAATCAGCGGGGTTTTAAGGGTTGGAGGTAAAAGGGTGAAAGGGAGGCAAGTTAGCTAGGGGGTTTAGGAAGTCCTCTCCTTTACTGGGATGAACTGGGAGCAAACTTTGAAAAAGGCCTATTCCGTCACCACGCGTACCTACTAAAATTCCCCCACTTACACGCTCGAGACGGTATTTGTGCACACATGCATGCATCAATATAAAAACGTGTGCACGTGTACGCACGGATAGCCAATTTTATAACATGTCCGCATATATGCACATATGTTATAAAATTGGCGCGCTTACGTGCGTGCGCCGGCAAATGGGATGCTTCACATCTGAATCCAGAAACTTCATGATCCAGTGTTGGTAGTTGTATGGGATCAAGGAACTGGCCCCAGAATGGTTATATGGATAGTCAAGTAACCCTCCTATTGTGTTGGCATTCTTGGGTTGGAAACAGGTGACAAATGCTCAATGCAAGCAGAAGACTCCTTCCCTGTACATTGAGTTTGCACATCCCTCCAGCTGTTGGGCTATAGTATCACAACCTGCAAAAATCTGGTACTAGAAATGTGCATTACACCTTTGTAAGCCACCTTTATCCCTCTAGGTACAGTGCTAGCTTTAAGATGAATTTTAAAAGCCATACGCATGCCAAATCCGAGAGATGAGCGTGCATCTAGCACATGCACTGATCCATCTGATTTTATAAACCGTCCACATGCACGCACAAGTACCAATGCGCAAATATCTTGTATCGGGGAAAAAAAGGGGTGGAATGTGAGTGAGGCATGGAAATTCCGTGGTGAGGCCAAGAGATATGCGTGCATGCAGCTACGCATCCAGGCCCATTTCAGCGCAATTTTACTTCTGCTATAGCTTGAGGTGCAAGTCAGAATAAAACAGTTTCTAGCCTCATCTGAAGTGCTTGAAGGGTCTGGGTAACTGGAGGGGAGTGCAGGCTAAAGAACCAGAGTGGGCTTGAGGACCTAGCTGTAGACTGGGCAAACTGGTGGATGAACTGGTTAAACTGGTCAGGGCCTGGATATGCGCCTGCTATAAAATTCCTTCGCTTGCGCGTCTCAGATCAATTTCCCTGCTGCGCTCGCATGCACACATACACAAGCCGGATTTATTTTATAGCATGCACAAGTACTCATGATTGAGAGCATCCTTCGCACCCGTCTTATTGAAAGCCCTTAGTTAGGTGGAGGGAAGGATGAAGGAGCAGAAGTCTCAGTGGGGGAAATAATAATTATAAATCAGTTTTGGGGTGGGGGGGCCTCCTTGAACTTGCTTAGTCTGCTTATTCCTAGCACAGGATCTGCTTTACCCCCTTCTCCCCCCCCCGAAAAATGAACCAGACACACATAGACACGTCGGCATTAATTCTTGACTTGATAAACAGTATTCTCTTTCTACTGTGTGCACTGAGTTCTGGCAGGTGGTCCGGAAACTGCAGAAATGCTGGGGCAAGTAAAACGTGTCTGTCACTGGATCTGATGTGAGCAGACAATAATTGCCTTACCCACATCCATTTGCATTTGCTGATTTATCCTTCTGCTGATAACCATCCTGCCCAGGTATTATATTCTAGGTTTGATGGTTTGATTTAGCCTCCTGTCTTCTGTCTCTGTCTTCTCACTGTTATATGCTGGAGATAAATTTCCCCCATAATTTGGCAAGGGGGGGGAGGGGGACAGAAGAATGAAAACCACATCTGTAAAGGGTCTTAAAAGGTACAGGGTGTCCAGGGGCAGAGACAGTGCAGAGACCACAGAACAAGGTTGGGTACTTCCAGACTTGTAAGAACACATCTCTCCTTAATCCAGATCATCAGTAGACTGAATTCCTCTCTACATCTCCATATCTTATTTTCTTCTCCTTGCTTTTTTTTTTTTTTTGTCTATCTGTTCCTTCTTTCTTTCATCTTGTTACGGTCCCGGTCGCCGCCGGGACCGTACCTCCTCAGCGGGGTCCGGGGTCCTGCCGCGAGCCGCGGGATCCGGGGCCGGCCTGGCCGCATGGCGACGGCCTCGTGGGAGACACCGACAACGCCGCCGAGCCCTGCGGATGACTCCTCCCTCGAAGGGGAACGCGCGCGCGCGAGGGTCGGGCTTTTGACGGTCCAGCACCCGGATGTGCTGAACCGCCCCCTGGCTGACGTCAGCACCGGCGGGGAATTTAAGTCGGCACCAGCCCTTCCTGCTTTGCCTTGCAACGCGGTCACTCATTGAGGATTAGTTGCTGTTCCAGGTGCCCCTGTTCCTGCTTGCCAGTTTCAGCGTTCCTGTATCTGATTCCTGCTGCCTGCCTCGACCACGGATTGTCTTCTCGCTTCTGATTCCTGCTGCCTGCCTCGACCACGGATTGTCTTCTCGCTTCTGATCCCTGCTGTCTGCCTCGACCACGGATTGTCTTCTCGCTTCTGACTCCAGCTGCCTGCCTTGTCCACGGTTCGTCTTCACCCTTTCTTCTGCCTCTAGTTCTGTTCCAGTTCCGGTCCGGGATTTCTTCCACGCCAGCCTCTCTCCTAAGTCCCAGCGGTCCAGGTCCCTACGGGCTCCTCCTGAGGGTACCTCGGACTTCCAGGGCGAAGTCACCTAAGTCCTAGCGACCCGGGCGTTTACAGCTCCTCTGGGGGCGTCACGGGTTTCCAGGTGAAGATTGGTCTTCGGCTGTGCGTATCTGCCTCCCGACCGCTTCCCAACGACGGTCGGCCTAAGGATCCACTTCCTGATCCTAACAGTTTGCAAGGCCATGGATCCGGCAGACCTCGCCGGCCTACAGGCCATCCCGGGCCTGGCCCAGCGTCTGGTTCAACAACAACAGGTGTTAGACTCCTTGGCGGCCACCGTGGAATGGTTGGCTGCGCGCATGGATGCCGAACCTCACGCACCAGTTCCTGTACCTGCACCCGCACCGGTACCAGTGGTGACACTCCATTCGCCTATGCAGCTTCCGGCTCCATCCCGTTACTCTGGGGATTCCAAGGCTTGCCGCGGTTTTTTAAACCAATGCTTTGTGCGATTTGCTCTCCTGCCCAATCAGTTCCCATCGGATGGCGTCAAGGTGGCTTATATCTTTTCGCTGCTAGATGGGCGGGCACTGAATTGGGCATCTCCTATGTGGGAGAAGAATGATCCGGCGTTGAGTGATTTGAACCGATTCGTGAAGGATTTCAAGTCAGCCTTTGATGAACCTGCACGTCAGACTTCTGCGACCTCAGAGCTGCTCCAGCTCCGGCAGGGAACACGGACCCTTGCAGATTACGCTTTGGAGTTTCGCACGCTCGCCCTGGAAGTAGGCTGGCAAGACGATGCTCTACGAGGCGTGTTCCTGGAGGGTTTAGCAGCCAGGATTAAGGAAGAGTTGGCAGCCCGCGACCTCCCGGAGGACCTTGACTCCCTCATCGATTTGGCAGGGCGCATTGATCGGCGCCTTCAACAAAGAGCTAAGGAGGGGCGTCCTCCTCGACGATTGGTCTCCTTGTCTTCTGAGCCAACCAGGCCAGCGAATTCGGGGTCTCGTGATACCTACGCTCCGGCTGAGACCTCCACTGAGGAACCCATGCAGCTGGGGAGATCATCCTTGTCACCCGAAGAGAGGCAGCGCCGTCGCGATCTGAGGCTGTGCCTGTACTGTGGCGGTAAGGGTCACTTCCTCGCACAGTGCAAAGAACGGGCGGAAAACTCTCGCGCCTAGGTATAAGAGAGGAGTGTTCCCTAGGCTGTCTCATTGCAGCTCCTCAATGTACTGTACCGGTAACTTTGAAATATCCCGGTGGTTCTTTCCAGACGCAAGCCCTCGTCGACTCTGGGGCTGGAGGGAACTTTATTACGAAGGACTTGGTGCAACAGCTACAGCTCGCCACGCAACTTCGGGAACCCCCCTTAAGGGTTACTTCAATCCAGGGTACACCCCTGTCCGGCAGCATTACCACCATTACCGCACCACTTACCCTCCAGACTGGCTTGTTTCACACCGAGACAATTTCATTTTTGATTCTGGAAAAATCGGTACATCCTGTGGTCCTTGGATTACCCTGGCTCCAGCAACACTCCCCTGAAATCCGCTGGAAGGACTTTCAAATTACCCGGTGGAGTTCCAAATGTTTCCGCTCCTGCATCCAACCTAAGAACGGGCAACAGATTCCGCTGGCTCATACCGGTCCATTATTACCGACTCCGTATGCAGACTTCGCAGATGTTTTTTCCAAAGAGAAGGCGGAACTGTTACCACAGCATCGCCCCTTTGATTGTGCGATAGAACTGCTTCCAGGCTCCACTCCTCCTCGGGGAAGAGTATATCCCTTGTCTCAGCCCGAGACCCGGGCTATGTCGGACTATATCACTGAGAACCTCGCTAAGGGGTTCATCCGGCCTTCGAAGTCTCCCGCAGGGGCGGGTTTCTTTTTTGTTGCAAAAAAGGATGGTTCCTTGAGGCCGTGTATAGATTACCATGGGCTCAATGCCATCACTAGGAAGAATCGCTACCCGCTTCCTTTAATTCCTGAATTATTAGACAGACTCCAAGGAGCCCGAGTTTTCACTAAACTAGACCTCCGTGGGGCTTACAATTTGGTTCGTATCCGTCCCGGGGATGAATGGAAGACTGCTTTCAACACCCGGGATGGGAATTATGAATATTTAGTGATGCCATTCGGGCTGTGCAATGCCCCCGCTGTATTTCAACACTTAATGAACGAGATTCTTCGGGAATTACTGCACACATGCGTAATTGTGTATTTGGATGACGTCCTCATTCACTCTCCAGACCTGACCTCCCACCGACAACACGTTCGACAAGTGCTCCAGATCTTGCGGGATCATCATTTATATGCAAAATTTGAGAAATGTCTCTTTGAACAAGAGTCTTTGCCCTTTTTAGGGTATATTTTCTCAGCAACCGGATTTCGTATGGATCCCAGCAAAGTGTCCGCCATCAGGAAATGGCCCCGTCCGGTGGGATTGAAGGCTCTGCAATGCTTCCTAGGGTTTGCAAACTTCTATAGACACTTTATTCCTCACTATTCCCGATTGGTGGCACCACTAACCGCCCTGACCAGGAAGGGCGCAGACATTCGAGTATGGCCTAAAGAGGCTTGTAAAGCCTTTGAAGACTTAAAAGAGGCATTCCTCCAGGACACCTGTTTACGACATCCGGACCCGACACGGCCTTTCTTTGTCGAGGTAGACGCCTCTAATATAGCCGTGGGGGCAGTCCTATCTCAGAACTCTAGTTCCGGACACCTACTACCCTGCTCCTACTTCTCCAAAAAGTTTACCCCAGCTGAAGGCAACTACGGAATAGGAGATAAGGAGTTGCTAGCAATTAAACTGGCGCTGGAAGAGTGGAGACAGTGGCTGGAGGGGTCTCGTCACCCTGTAACCATTTACACGGATCATAAAAATTTAGAGTTCCTGAATCAAGCCCAGCGACTTAATCCCAGACAGGCACGTTGGTCACTTTTCTTTAACCGGTTCGATTTCGTCTTGAAATATCGTCCAGCCTCGAAGAACGTCCGGGCGGATGCCCTGTCCCGTTACGAAGTGCGGGAGGAAAGAGAAGATTCCCCTCAACACATCATTGATCCTGCCAAGATCCAAGTCGCCAGTACCACAGTGTCTGCTCTAGGGCGAGTAGTGGTTTCTCGCAGAGATCGCAAGAGAGTCCTCGCCTGGGCTCACGATTCCCTCTCCGGGGGTCACGCCGGAAGAGAAAGGACACTCAATCTTCTTAACCGCTACTACTGGTGGCCCAAGATACGACAAGATGTACGCCTGTATGTAGATTCATGTCCGGTCTGTGCAAGACAGAAACCTCCTAGTGGCCGACCTTGGGGCCTTCTACAGCCACTACCCATACCCACTGAACCGTGGACCCACATCGCCACGGATTTTGTAGTGGACCTGCCGCCATCTGAGGGTAATTCAGTGATATGGGTCACCGTGGATCGCTTTTCTAAAATGGTTCATTTGGTACCGCTGCCCAAACTGCCTTCGGCGCCTGAACTAGCGATCCTATTCACGCATCACATCTTTCGGGCCCATGGTCTTCCGCAAAGCATAGTATCCAACAGAGGTCCGCAATTTACTGTTTATAAAACAGAGAAAATATGCATTTTCTTGCATTGGAGATACTTGTGTGTACTGAAAGATACGCATGTACATTCAGAGCAGAATACACAGTATTTTATAAACTTTGCATCTCCCGCTATACTGTTCATAAAATACTAGCATAAAAACACGTGCAAAATGCTGTACTGTGAATAGGTTTGAAAGTTAGGCTTCTTGCGCATTCATGCACATACGAAATCATGTTTCGCATATACTTTTCAATTGGGCATGTGTATGCCTAAGTCCTTTTGAAAATTACCCCATCGTGTGATGTACTGATGAGGCTTGCACGTGGAAAGGAGTAATAAGGCAGCTTGGCCCCACCCACTGGAAAGTGTAGAGAGAGTGTGTAGATACTTCTAGCTATAGAGCAGAATGTAATTTTAGAGAGGAAAACATGAAGGAAAAAATTAAAAATAAAAAGAGAATCTATATCAAAGCGCTTTTGAAGTTCATATTGACCCTCTCTGTACTGCACAAACACCTCTCCTAACCCCTCAGCTTTCTCATATTCTCCTCAAGTGTTTCACTAAAATTAATGCCCTCAGACACCCATGAGAAAACAGGCAAAAGAAAAATATCTCACAAAATTGTACAAGATATAAATTACTTATTCAGAATTAGGGACGGCAGATTACAGATCAGGAGAGGGATAATAGCTTGCTAAATATTCTGGCTGCAGGCACTTTCTCAACCACAGGGATTAATAATCCATCTCGTGGTATCAGACACCTCCCTGCCTCAGGGATTACTAATCCCTCTCCGTGTTTCAGAGATTAATGATCCATTTTAGTGTCTCAGGCACCTTCTTAACCTCAGAGACGAATGATCTTTCTCCTCTTGCACATTGAGTTGCACCTTCACGCTCCCGCTGTGCCTACATTGCCAGGTTTATTTATTTATTATTTACAATATTTTCTATTCTGCCTATAACGACCAGTTGTGCTAGGTGGAGATTTCCTACTAGGATATCGTCTTTTTTTCTTGGGCTCTGCAACAAGGTAGAAGGCATATCCCTCAAGGGAAACTGACCATCTGTAAGAAAATAAGCAACAAAACAGGAGAGAGAGAGGCCAAACCCACCACATGTACTGAAGAGAGAACAAAAGTGGTAGGAGAAAGGTAAACAGGAGGAGGAATGAAGCTGAAGGCAAGGATGGAAGAGAAGGTGTTCTATCAGTGAGGCTGGAGAGCTCTCTGCATCGGCACATTTTAAACGCATCATACGTGTTAGCAGCAGCTCCTCATTGGAAGGGGTGATATATGTCTGTCTCTTGTAAGACATTACAGAAAGTGCAATTCAGAGCAGGCTGCTTTGGCCACTGCAGAAAACGTTCTGGTTGGGGGGGGGGGGGGTGTGAAAGTAGATCAGAGGAAAACAAGCGACTGCCTTTGAACATGATCTAAGCCAGTGGTCCCCAACCCTGTCCTGGGGGCCCACCAGCCAGTCGGGTTTTCAGGAACTCCACAATGAATATGCATGAGAGAAAATTTGCATGTTATGGAGGCAGTGCATGCAAATTTTCTCTCATGCATATTCATTGTGGATATCCTGAAAACCCGACTGGGGGGGTGGGCCCCCAGGACAGGGTTGGGGACCACTGATCTAAGCAGGCAGATGCAGACTGAGGCCCTCTGCTCTCCTTCCCAGCCCAGCTCATTCCGCAGGCCTTCGCTACCTTCTGAGTGTGATTTTTTTGCCCTGAGCGCGGTGCTGTTAGAGGGGATGGGGGGGGGGGCAGGGGTGCGAGGTTCTCCGGCACTGCACACCTGTCTCCATCTCCCGGCAGTCCCATAACACAAAGGGCTCTTGCTCAGCACATTTTACGGAGCTCGCCTGCTTGTTGCCCTGCTGCTCTAATTCCCATTTGCCTCTTCTCCGCTCTCCACCAAGCAATACTCTGCCTGCATGGGCAGCTGCCAACGGAGGCATCCTGGAGTTACACATTTTTGTTCTGGGATATCTCAAGGTTTGAATTGATAGCTCTCCCTCACTGCATGATTCTAGCATTTAAGCCAGCTTTTATTACCATTACTCTGAGTGACTGGGAGCTTGGAGGCAGCTTAATTAATTTTTCATTACACTTTCCTTGTAAATAGCGGAGCCTTCAGCTACATTCCAGAGCCACGACAAGCTCAAGCAAGACCGAGCTAGGTGGTGACACCCGGCAGAAGAAGACTACAGGAGGAGTGCCTCCAGCAGGCTTGGGTGAATGAAGTCAACTGTTTCAAATGTTTTCCAGCCACATGTCTTACTGTAATATAAAGCGGCTCTTTAAACACTATTCTTTTCCCTTCCGTCCTAGTCATCTAGCAGGTTGTCGTATGGTCTTTGTGAAGCCTGCAGCTCTCCAAGGACTATTAGAAACCCAGTGCAATGTAGGGGATGCCAACCTTTTCTTCCTAATGGCTGCTGTAGGGAGGTTTACCTGCCAATCAGAAGGGCCTATTTAACAAACGGCAATAATGTGAGAGCTTTTTTCAATGGTTAATTTATGTGTTTTAAAGCATTCTGGAAAAATATCGCAAATAAAATAAGTGTGCTACTGCTTGTTTGCTAGACAGAGGACTGCACATAGTAGCACTACCTAGTGCAATGAGAAGGCAGTACAAGTGAGTCATGAATCATAACGTGCGTCGGTTTTAAGAGTTTTAGGATAACCAAGGAGTATTGTTGATAGATAGTACCAACCATGGGTGCATGCTATGAGCTAGAGAAGATGGAATAAGATAATAGGGATGTGCATTCCTTACAGAGGTGCCTCAAGATAATCTGCTGCCTGAAACCAGAAAAGAGATAGCGAACACCCCCCACCCCCCAGGTCAAATCAGCGAGAAAGCAAAGGAACAGGGGGATGTGAGATCAGGATTCCCAGAGCAGTGGCAGATAGAGTGCTAATGATATTTCTAAGAAACTGGAAGGAACCTTACCACCTGCCTCCCAACCTTCTCCAGCATTTGCCCCCTGGGGAAATGGGAGATGGGAACATAAGAACATAAGAATTGCCATACTGCGTCAGACCAAGGGTCCATCAAGCCCAACATCCTGTTTCCAACAGTGGCCAATCCAAGTCACAAGTACCTGGCAAGTACCCAAACATTAGATAAATCACAAGCTACTAATGCTTATTAATTACCATAATAGCAGTTTATGGATTTTTCCTCTAGGAACTTATCCAAACCTTTTTTAAACCCTGTTACACTGACTGCTGTAACCACATCTTCTGGCAATGAATTCCAGAGCTTAACTATGAGCTGAGTGAAAAATAATTTTCTTTGATTTGTTTTAAATGAGCTACTTGCAAACTTCATGGAATGCCCTCTGGTCCTTCTATTATCTGAGAGAGTAAATAATTGATTTACATTAACTTGTTCAAGTCCATTCATGATTTTGTAGACCTCTATCATATTCCCCCTTAGCGTCTCTTCTCCAAACTGAACAGCCCTAACTTCCTTAGCCATTCCTCATAGGGCAGGCGTTCCATGCCCCTTATCATTTTGGTCACCCTTCTCTGCACTTTCTGCACTGCAGATATATCCTTTTTGAGATGCGGTGACTAGAACTGCACACAGTATTCAAGGTGCAGTCTCACCATGGAGCGATACAGAGGCATTATGACATTTTCCGTTTTATTCACCATTCCCTTCCTAATAATTCCTAACATTCTGTTTGCTTTTTTGATCGCCACAGCAGACTGGGCTGACAATTTCAATGTATTATCCACTATGACACCTAGATCTCTTTCCTGGGTGGTAATTCCTAAAATAGAACCTAACACTGTGTAACCACAGCAAGGGTTATTCTTCCCTATATGCATCACTTTGCACTTGTCCATATTAAATTTAATCTGCCATTTGGAAGCCATTTGGATGAGTTCTTGGAGGAGACGTCCATTGCCTGCTATTGGATTCACTTGGAGAATAGCCACTGCCATTAGCATGGTAACATGGAATGGACTTAGTTTTTGGGTGCTTGCCAGGTTCTTGTGGCCTGGATTGGCCACTGCTGGAGGCAGGGTGCTGGGCTTGATGGACCCTTGGTCTGACCCAGTATGGCATTTTCTTAATCTTCCAGTCTTGCAAGGTCTTCCTGCAAGTCATCACAATCTGCTTGAGATTTAACTACTCTGCATAATTTTGTGTCATCCGCAAATTTGATCACCTCACTCGTCGTATCCCTTTCTAGATCATTTATAAATATATTAAAAAGCACAGGTCCCTGAGGCACTCCACTGTTTACCTTTTTCCACTGTGAAAAATGACCATTTAATCCTACTCTCTGTTTCCTGTCTTTTAACCAGCTTGCAATCCACAAAAGGACATCGCCTCCTATCCCATGACTTTTTAGTTTTCTTAGAAGGCTCTCATGTGGAACTTTGTCGAACGCCTTCTGAAAATCCAAATACACCATATTTACCGGTTCACCTTTGTCCACATTTTTATTCACCCCTTCAAAAAAATTTAGGAGATTTGTGAGACAAGAATTCCCTTGAGTAAATCCATGCTGGCTGTGTCCCATCAAACCATGTCTATCTAAATGTTTTGTGATTTTATTCTTTATAACAGTTTCCATGATTTTTCCTGGCATTGAAGTCAGGCTCACCAGTCTATAGTGCCCAGATCACCCCGGATCCCTTTTTTAATATAGGGGTTACATTGGCCATCTTCCAATCTTCAGGTACATTGGATGATTTTAATGATAGGTTACAAATTAAGGGGTAGATTTTAAAAGGTGCGCACGGGAGTAGATTTATTTGCACAACCCGGCGCAAACAAATCTACTCCCGATTTTATAACATGTGCACACTGCTGCGTGCATGTTATAAAATACAGGGTCGTCGGGCGTAAGGCTGCGCAAAATCGGCAGCCTGCGTGCGCCGAGCCATGCAGCCATCCTCCGTTCCCTCCGAGGCCGCTCCGATTTGCCTAGTCTGGTGCCCGAAATGCATTGTCCACGTTAAATCTCATCTGTCAGTTATTGAAGCAGACATTGTGTTGGTAATGGTAAAGCAGAGGTTCTATCATTATTGCTGCAAATGGAAGTACTAGTGAGGCGCCACCTACCTTAGGAGCCTAAATCTAGGCCAGTTAATTTCGTCTCTAAATTTAGGTCCCTAAGGTTTAGTTGTCTACATTTAGATAAGTTTTCAGTTGAAAAAAAAGACGGTAACTTTAAAATGAGTGCACGGGAGCCCATACATGCATATATGGGCCGCTAGAGCACATGCGCTGGAATTTTAAACTGTGCGTGCATTTGCGCACACATTATTTAAAATACGCCTACCGCGCATAAGTGTGCCCCTAATTTTAAGTGGTTACTCTAGCAAATGTATTTCACATTTCTTCATTAGGTCTTGGTCAGCTTTAACATGCACGGGCAAACAAATTGTAAAACATGCGCGCGTGAAGGACGATCCCAGTTTTACCAATTAATTCACCAGTTTGCCCAGTCCATCTCAAGGTCATCCAGACCCCTCTGGTTCTTCGGCCTGCATGCCCCCCCAGTTGATCCAGACCCCTCACCCAGTCATTATAGACCTAAATAGAGATTTATGCAGACTTCCACCTCATCAAGACCAGAAGTAAACATGCGCGACAGCCGGATTTAAAATACGGATTTCTGCACACAAATTGGGTCCCCATCCTGGAACACCCCTGACACTTCCCAACTCCACCCCTTTTTTTTTTTTACTCGTACATGTGTTTATATGCACTTAATTTGCGTCTTTTAAAATACGCATTGCACATGCGCGGCCTTTTAATGCGAGTAACGTGTTTAAATTCATGCCTTAGGTACCTAAATTCACCTGAGAGTCTCCCTAAATTTAAGCACCTAATTTAGGGATTGGGCACTTTTTATTAAATTGCTCCCTTTTTGCTTTTCTGTCAGGCAGATACAATAAGATGCGCCCAGCCTAGCGCACAGATTTAGTTGTAGATGGGCACGTGTTTTGGGCGCATAAGAATAGCATCTGATGCAGTAAGGGGATTAGCGCATCCAAAGGGGCAGATTTTCTCAGGTTACCCGCATAGCCTTTGAAAATCTGCCCTATTTTGCATAGGCTCGGCAGCGCGCGCAAGCCCCGGGTCACGCGTATGTCCCGAGGCTTCGAAAAAGGGGTGTTGCGGGGGCGGGGCGCCGGCCCGGGGGCATTCCGGGGGTGGGGACCGAGGCCTCCGGAACAGCCGCCGTGCTGGGGGATGGCGCGCCAGCAGCTGGCTGGCGCGCGCAAGTTACGCCTGCAAAGAGGCAGGCGTAACTTCAACGATAACGGTAGGGGGGGATTTTAGATAGGGCTGGGAGGTGGGTTAGATAGGGGAAGGGAGGGAAAGGTGGGGGGGGGGGGGGGGGGGGCGGAAGGAAAGTTCCCTCCGAGGCCGCATGTTATAAAATCGGGCGTAGATTTGTTCGCGCCGGGTTGCGCAAACAAATCTACGCCCGTGCGCAGGTTTGAAGATCTACCCCAAAATGCGTGCCCTAACCAACACGCACCCCGATAGCGCCCAAGGCATGTAAATTCTATGGAAAGAAAGACATTAGCTATTACCGCCCAATGCAGGAAAGAGCGCTCAAAGGCTGGACGCCCAACACGCATGTTTTTTACACTGGAAAATGAACTCCAGCTCTTGAGGTAAAGTTTACTCGCTGTCAAGGGCTCATAAGAAACCTAAAAAATGTGCCCCTTGTCAGGTTGGGCTGTTTCTAGAGATTAGTATAAGGTTTAGTTATGTGGGATTAGAACAAAAACTAAAACAAATGTGTACAGGGAGTAGTGGTGTGGAGCGTGATGATTGGCTGAAGGACGCCTTTGAAAACTGCGGGTGATTCCTTTCCTTTTGTTAAACAGCACAACTGCAATTTTTTGAACTTCATGTAAGCGATGCACTTTTGCAAGGAATGAACAATTTAGACGTCTGTGCGCCCGATGCAATGTACTTTTGAGCATCAGAAGCGCACATTTCTCCCTAGTGCTCCACCTTTCTACGCCGCTTCGGTTTCTTTCTCATTAGGATACTTGCATCGGGCGCACAGGGGATGCGGATGCGGGCGCGTTAGGAAAACGTGCGCTCATATGGAGTGCCCGTTTTGGGGTTTTTTCCGCGCGTCTTGTTGCACGGGCCTGAGAGTGGGTGCATGTATGTATGAAGAGTGCGGAGCCCGCACAAAGGTTCGGTGTCTATCAGGCTGCAAAGGAATATTTCCCAGTCCCAAGTATACTGGCCCTGAGCCAGCAGGGCAGGGAGAGAACGATACAGGCAGACCGTCCCTTGCTCAATGCCGCCGTCTGGTCGCAAGCCGCAGCGAAGCCTCTTTGTTCCCAGCAGATGAGTTCTTGGGGGAAAGCCCTGCTCAGCATCTCAGGAATGAAGGAAGTAACACCCGATACCCTCCTGTGGAAACCGTCACTCCAGACTGCGGTGCAAGACAGCATCAAGACAGCATTGCCAGGCACTCTTCTGATGTTTCAGAGTGGAGAGCCCCCAAGCACTAGGGGAGCTGTCAGCCGCTTGCGATGAGGGGGACATGTGTGGGATGTCGTGTTTCCATGAACATGATTATTTTCAGAAAGGAGTTACAGGAAGAAAATGTGGTTTTCCTCTCCTAAATCTTTCACCTTCAGTCTGTGATGCCTCCCGTTGATGCCTGATGATGGCTTTCCTTCTCTTGGAGGTTCTGCATCTACCTCCACTTGCATTGCGCAGATATTTTGCCTGTGTTCACGCATGCACTTACATTAGTATACTTTGAAACACACAGAGCCTATCTTTCAGAACTATCCGTAGACCAGCATTTGTGTGCGTAAGTGGACACATAAAGAATTATGTTTGTGCAGTGGGAGCTGCACAATTTATAAAATATTGCTCCGTAAATACCCTCCAAGTTTCAGTATAGGCAAATACTTCCGATGCAAGAAAATGCTTACTTTCTCTCCCTATTTAATAAACATACATGAGTATAGTTTAGCTGAGTAAAACAATATAACATGCATGTGCAATAACCCCTATTTATAGGCGGAGGCAGGTATTTCATAAAGTAAGGGCATATACCATATTGAAAATAATTATTTGCACGCTTACTGGGAACCACCAGTTCACTGATACCTCTGCCAGTTCACCCAGTCCCTCTCTAATTCATCTAGATCCTCTAGCATGTCACCCTCAGCCCCCATCAGTTCTCCCGCCCAAAAACTGCAGCCAACAGACAAGTCTGATTTCACTATTGCCAGTCAATTAGCAGGTGCATGAATAAGTTCAGTAATATACATAAGGTGAATTTTAAAAGCCCGGCGCACACATCAATTTGGGGGTGGGCGAAGAAGTCAGGCTTATGCGCGCCAGCCGTTTTTTCAAAAAAGCGCCCATATACGCATCTAAATGTCATGGTGAGCACATCTCAAAAATTTCCAAAAAGCGTAACTTTACTTCTGCTGTGGAGGACGTGTAAGTTATAAAATAAAAAGATTGAGCCATTTCTGAGGGGTTTAAAGGGTCTGCGGTAACTGGGGGGGGTGTAGGCTATCAAATGGGGGGGGTGGGGGAGTTGGAGGACCTAACTGTTAACTGGGCGAACTGGTGGACGAACTGGTAAACTGGGAATGGGCGCGCGCCCCTTTTATAATTCCCCGACTTATGCAGTAGAAATGGGATTTGTGCGGCCATGCATGCAGCCACCTAAAGTTTGGCGCACACGTTTGCACAGGCAGGCTGTTTTATAACATGTGTGCACATACGTGCGCAAGTTATAAATTAGGCGCGTCCCTGGGCATGGGCCGACGCACACGTGCGAATGTGTGCCCGCGCGCCAGTTTAAAAGTTACCGTCCTTGTGTGTATCTCTTACAAAATAGCAATTACCGCTCATACTTCTGACCCCCCCACCCTGGAACGCTCCTAACCTGTCCCTAAATTCTGCTGGTAAAATATATGCGTGAAATCGAATATACATGGGTACTCTTTATCTTTATAAAATAGCATATCGGTGAGTATATGCACCTATATACTGTTTTTATGTGGAAACCCGCTTTGAAAATTTACTCCAAAGTCCATGCCTCTTATGTGGGGCAGTGCGCCATGTACCACTGGGAATGAATCCTAAACTCCACAAAACTGAAGGGAAGAGTCTGCACTAAAGCTGAGGCAGTGTGATGTAGGCCATAGTGCTTCACGCCGTGGCTCAGGAGATCCTGGTTTGGATCCCCTGTATGTGGGGGCTGGCTGCGCCTGACCGCGCCTTGGAGGTGCCGCAACTCGTACCCAGGGGAGGGGAGGGAAGGTGGATGTCACTAGTGCGGCAGTCCCTGTCAGCCCATGAGTGGTACTGCCGTGGCGGGTGCCCCTCGGAGGAGACCCTGTTCCTCCCCCCCCCCCCCCCTATCCCCACTAGCCCTTCTGCTGGCAATAGTCCAGAGAGGGCAGAATCAAAAGGGGGATAAAATTCAAAACTAAAACAAAAGTTAGCCAGGTTCTCCTGTGGAGATTTTCTCTACTTCACAAATGGCTTGCATGCCTCCAGATTTTACAGAATAGCAGTCCATACCCATAAGAAAAAGAGGACAAGTGGAACCAATGTAATGCTTCAGGAATACTCCTGACTCCTATCAATTCCTGGATTCAGCCGTTAGTTATTCAGCAAGTCAAGCTGTGGTTTTCTGGTGTCAAAAAATACTGGAGTCATAAAGTTATGATGATTGGAATCCTATAAACCTGGTTCTTGAAGCCCTACTTGATGTAATTGGGCTAAACATAGAAAAAACATCTTGTTTTGATGACTAAATTGAGTAAACATAGCATTCAGGAAGAGAGATAAGACAGAACAAACACAAAATGGTAGGGAGGATTATGGGCGACGGTTAATGATTTACCAGTAAGGGACTGACCCTTAACTCACCTTCACCACCATAAATCTCTGCCATGTTGATAACATGGCAGGATTTGCTGTGGCGGAGTTCTCTCAGCCACCCCACACAGAAATACATGTCTGCCACAGTACTGCAACATTTTATTTTATTTTATTTATTGATTGATTTTTATATACTGTTGTTCGGTGTAGCCATCACAACAGTTAACAAAACATAGCATAGACAATTACTCACACAGGTAAGTACAGTGCATGCTAAAATAATAAAATAGAGACAATATCACTCATTAAAAGGTAAGTACAGTGCATGCTAAAAAAATAAAATAAAAAGAGACGACATACACAATGCATGCTTAGACTATATATGGTATGCCTGCTGTAGCATGTGATGCATACAGTTCTAAGGAGATAATCCATGTAGCCCTAGCCACACAAATAGCAGGCCTAAATCTACCTGCCCACATTTTGTTATATTTATTTATTTAAGTTTCCAAAATAAAATACAAAGAACAAACTGCACAGAAACAACACGAGAGCAATTAAAAAAAACAAACAATTTTCCAATGAAAAACATGGAACAAAAGAAAAACAAACAAACCAAGAATATCTTCATTACTTGGTCCTTCAAAACTGGGGAAGGAATAGGCAAAATGAGGAGTAAATATAACAAAAATTCAAGGAAAAGACTATAACACAAACATTATCCACAGCCTATAACTCAAAATGGACAGATACACTCGTTCAAAGCCTTAGGTTCTTGGAGGCAAATTCCGAGCCCTAGCATCCAAAAAAACCCTAAGCTGTTCAGGAGCTAAGGCAATGAAACAGTCTGCATTCAATTTTACTACGCATTTACAGGGACATCTGAGAAGGGAGAAAGCACCAAGATCTTGGACTTCTTGGCGCATCTCAAAAACCCTTCCTCCTTTCCTGAGTGACTTTGGCCAGGTCTGGACAGATCCTAACCCAGTCATCTAGGAAATTCACATTCATCTGCTTGAAATACTTTTTGATTACAAAACTTAAACTTTGATCATATATAAAAGAAATAATTAGTGTAACCCTCTCAATAATCTCACAGGTAGAAGCCTACAAAAATGCAGACAAATCTCCTAAATTCATAGGAGGTTGAGATGGTCCCGTCTGGTCAGTTCGGAGCTTATAGGGAAGAAAATAAATCTTATTGAGAACGGGAATCTAATCTGATGAAATCTGTAAGACTTCTATGAAATATTTCCGTAAAGTTAATCAAGGAAGTACTCTTAGGAAAGTTAGTCTTAAGTTTAGGTGATAAAGCTGATTTTCCATATTCACTCTCCTAGTTAGGAAGGCCTGCTCACCAATAATAACCATGTTCACATTTTGAACATCTTGTACTTCCTTCTTAATGGGTTGAAATCTCCCTACATGTTCCTGGAAAATATGTTGATGGTCTTGAATCTCTGAATCCAACCTTGAAGAAACAGCCCCCACTATAGGGAAATGTGCCGTAAAAGACTGAGACAAGTTAATGTCCAGGTCCCATGGAGTATCAAACGTCACCACACAGGAAAGAAGAGTTAAGCTCCAACCCAGAAACGATGGCCAACAGCAATCCCTACGGGTATCCCCATTGAGATCATCGCTATGCGACCGAGCCAATACTGCATCTTCCTGCAAAGGCAATAGGCAGTGGTGGCCGACCGTCCAGTGGGCAGAGTGAAACTTCCCCTGGCGAAAGCAGGACTCCCCTCTCTCTGCTCCACCAACAGGGCTCGAAGCCTGCACGGCAGAGGACGTGGAAGACGCAAACTCCGTGATGGAACGCTGAACTGGAGAAAAAACGTTCATGGAGGGAAACACTCTCACCCTACCCTTTCTGTTTGAAATACAAGGAGCAGCATGGAGCCACGTCTAGCTTATGCTGCTATCTTCTACCTATCCAAATCCTGAGTGGATAGATTTAGCCAGATATTTAGCCCTATAACTAGCTGGATAAATGTAGCTGAATACCCACGTGAAGTTAACCAGTTAAAATGAACTTGTAATCTCCCCTGCCAAGCAGCTTTTTGAAAAGCCATGGAGCCCAGTGGTACTGATTTTTGCCAGTCATGGTTTTCAAGTCATTTACTGTGAAAATTCCTGAAATATTACCCAACCAAACGTCTGTTTATGTATTTATTTTACATCTTTTCAGTGAGTCAAAATGAGATTTCTCAGACAAATACTGTAGCCCCATGCTTAGTAGACTATTCTGAATAGCACAGTTCTTAATTAGGGACTGAAATATACTTCTTGTTATGTGTTTTAAATAGTTGTAGGCTGTGCAATCCATAGTCCTGGGTGGCTTACGATAAAAGCCCACATATTTGCAATAAGATAAAACATAAATGCAGACAAGGACCCCGCTGTAACTATTTTCTGTTGATACTCAAGAGACCATTCTCCTCAGAGCACCAACAGTACACAAAATTACAAAAGCTTCGTTGAAAAAAAGAAGGCCTTCAAATCTTTTTAAAAAGTTTTATGGCCGAAGATACTCTGTCTTCTTCAGCACGGTCAAACTGTATTAGGTATGCCAGGCTAATAAGCAAAGGCAGGGTGTAGCTGAGTCATGGCCAACCATTCCCAATCACTGTTAAATGAGATACTATTATTCACAGCTCATTAGGTTTCTATGAATGTGTAATATTGACTCGCTGATTGATGAGCACACAATATTACCTTATTTAGGCAGCCGCCTGTACAGGAGGGAGAAAACGGGCATACAGGGTGCCGGCTAGGTCTGCAGGCGGGCTGTGACCAGCAGAGTGAACTTCCCTGAAGATCAACGATACCCCTATTAGCTTCTGCCACGCATTAGTGCATCTCGGCCTGTGGTTCCCTCATCACAACCGGGAATCTTTTTGTTAAAGCCGCATGCGGTAATGCGTACCCTTCCTGACCACTGCTAGATCTTATTACAATTTTACCAGACGCAACAACACAGTAAACCAAAGCAAACTGAACATTTGAAATGGAAAGAAATAAAAGTAAACAGCACAAAGCCGAGGATTACATTATAAACCACATCTAATTACCACCTTCAAAAAAAAAAAAAAAAAAAAGCCAGTAGTCCTATACAAATGGGGAACTGAGATATGTTTACATCCCTACCAATGGCAACAAAGGTGTCGAGATACATTTATTCCTGTCAAAATCAGCCAATCGGCACGCCGACCGATGATGTGAGCGCCTCAAGCTAGGCCAGGCTACTTTTATCAGTTCCCTGTTTGCCTATGCCGTAATTTGGACAGCCAAACCGATGGATTCCTTGCCAGTCACATGAAACTTTCCCTCTCTGTTTTTTCAAGGTTGCACTATACTTAGAACTGCACGGAAAAGGCCCGGGTTTCACTTGCCTAGCAGTGTAAACTAAGACCGTAGCAGCAGCGTAGTACAGAGAGCGTTTCACTGATAAGGGCCACGGGTGCTGGTTTCGTGGTGCATTCCGCTTACAATTCCAAACTGATTTCCTAAACTAAGTACAGTACAGTACAATGACATGCACGTCATGTCTTCCAGAATCCTAGGGAAGATCCCAAAATTTTCTCCATTCTCTTGGTTCTGCTGGTTAACCCTCCTGCATCTTCCATGTGATGATTCTGGGTGCCATTCCAGGACCCCCCCCCTCCTGGACTATCTGCAGTCTTCCTTTAAGATGGCACCGGAGAGAGATGGCGTCTCCCAGGGAACCTTGGGGGGTGAGGAACTCGCTGTGCCTAAGGAGAGAGGAGCCCAGATATCGGCAAGGGGGAAGTCAGGAATGGCAGGGATGGGGACTTTTGGAAGAGAAAGACATGGGAGAGGGGGCAGGAGAGAAACAGAAAGATGGGAAAAGGAAAAGAGGAGAGGAGAGGGTTTTGAAAAGAGAGAGAGGGCTTTGGAGGGAAGGAGTAAAAATGGGAAAGAGAGGAACGGGTTGGAGAGGGGGAAAGAGAGTAGGGTAGTGAGCAATGGCAGAAAAGAATAAGGCAAGAACAAGTAAAACCAGAGGAAAAAATGAATAAAAAATAGTAAACAAGAAGAGAAGAAGACCTGAGTTAATGAGAAAGAAAAGTTAGAAAAATGTTTACTTAATCATTTACTGCTGCTTAAAATTTGCTATATAATTACAAAAAGTTATTACACAAAGGTCCTCTTGTATAACGGCCAAAGAACTGTCTTCCAGACTCTTACCCACATTACTCTCTTCCTTCCATGAGATGATAACTTTTGTGTAATAAAAGCAACATTGCTGACAAGAGTTGAAATAAGCATTTGAATAATTTACCTCAGAATATATCTTTGAATCCCTGCAGCATTAGGATAATGCACTATCTACTATTCTTCCACCGTAGGAACTCCCTGTGCTACAGGAAGATATGTGCCCAGTCAGTCCTACCATAGAATAAATCCACTACTCCATGCTGTCTGACTATACGTGACCTCCCCACCTCCCCAAGTATAGAAAAGTAGCATGTGCTTCTTATTATTTCAGCGTTTATACACTGCCCTCAACAAATTTACATGGAGGTGCAGTGAGTTCCCGTCAGCTTATGGTCTAAGCTATTTCATTTTTGTTTTATACAATTTTGTATTTTAAGTATTACTGTTTTACTTATTTATATTTCTGTTTTAATGTCGCCATGGTATGGATGTTTTAAATTATATTCTTGTTTATGTTGTATGCCACCTAAAGCAGGATAGGCTACTTATAAATATAATGAAATAGGCACTAGTAACAAGGAGAGAGAAAGCGACTTGCCTGGGATGGCAGGAATTGGCAGTGGTAGATGCAGGACTGGAACTCATTTCTGGCTCCCAGCCCATTACTCTAACCACTAGGCTACCTCCTCTCTGTTAGGAGAGCTTACATGGAGGTCTCGTGTTTAAATGCCCAATTTTTCACTATAACAGAAATATGTTAATGGAAATATAAACATTAATTAGCTGGCCCTCTTTGAGGTTAAGGGGGAGAGAGGATGTCTGTGGCCCTGTTCTTTGCCACTGCACCGGCTCCAGGAAATGCCGGCGGCGCCACCGGCCTCTGCCACTGCAGGTCCTTGCTTTTGCTCGCGGGGTTTCCCCCCCCCGCCAGGTCACTGTTCCGTGCCACCGCAGGACCTTCCTGCCGACGGCAATGCCACCCCACGTCCTGTTCCCACTCGGGGTGGACCGCCCCCCCCCCCCCCTCGCCCCCGCCCATAGTACGCCTCTGGGGAGAGGTCACTAAATTATGGATCACAGATTTAATTTAGTAGTCCTTACTACATCTAGGCATAGTGCTGCATTATACCATAGTGCTGCAGGAAACCCCCACCAAAGCTCTGCTTTATGCTGCTCCGGCGTTCATGACTTCCTTAGAAGGCATTTTTGTTTTTTTGGCTTCATATGCTGCTGTAGGATTCTTTTTCAGGGTATTGCTGGGTGTAGGCCAAAACACACAGATAACATTTCTGCATCAAAGGAAGCATTCATCAAGGCAGAATTTTATTTTATGATTGGACTCTCGTTCAGCATCTAATAAAGACCATGACTCACCATAAAAATGACTGTTTGAAGACATTTTTCATGTCCTAGCAACTTCGCCTCCCTTGTTTTCAGCCTAGCACCAGGGAAGTAGCTTTGTCATGGTCGTTATAATGCACAGAAAGTTTAGAGACATTTTGGGAAGGTTTCTGTGATAATGGTCTTCCTGGCACGTTGTAGCTTTGAGATCAGAGAGAAGGGCATGGATATCCTTCTCTAGTAGAGTGCAAAAGGTGGGGAGAGTGTGGGAGAGAGACTGCATGTTGTGCTGGTGGAAGGCCATCTTCAGACCCGATGCATGTAATCTTATCAGTGAAGAAGCTCGCTAGTTTATTAAGTGAATTTCTGATGTCAGTGTTGGGGGATAGGGAGGAGGAGGATGGAGGAGCTTATTGATGGTCAGGATTGAGTTTTTTGCCTGGGTTAATTGTTTAAGTGTAGTATGGCTTCTTTGCATTGGTCACAGCTCTGCCATAGGCTGCCTGAAATCTGCAGTCATTTCTCTCGGCCTGTAACGATGACTTCCACCACTTCCACTTGAGTCTTCTTCTAGTTTGCTTTATTTGCTTTAGTTCTGGGAATGGGCTGGGTGTTCTTGATATGGCAGATCTTTACAGGGGCCAAGTATATCCAGCGGGCCTGATATTCAGAAACCGGAGAGCCGGATATGTAGAACTTATCTGGCTATTTTGTGGCCGCTGAATATCTGGTTATGTTCAGTGGCTAGCCAGCTAACTTGGGGGGCGGGCAGTGGGTGGATCGGGGCGGCACTACTTCGCCGGATAACTTAACCGGCTAAGTGGCGATATTGAGATACGTTTTGCAGGCGGATATTCAGTGGTATACCCATGCTGCCGAATAACCTTGTAAATTAACCAGATAAGGTTTATCCAGCTAAATTACTTAGCTGGCTGGTCTTTGAATATCTCCCCCACCCATGCTTGTTTTTAGATCTGCATTCTAGGTCTCATCCAAAAGGGTGGCTGAGGTAGGGGAGTGGCTATGATCTAACTTGCGGAGATTATTCAGGAAGGCCTCTGGGAGTTATGTGCATCATGGTTCACTTTTATGGTGGGTAAAACATATGTGCATATGGGTGTGTTTGTTGTAGAATTGTCGCGTCTCTGGGCATGCACCGACGCACACGTGTACGTGTGCTTGGGCGCCCGTTTGAAAGTTTCCGTCCCTGTGCACACATATTTTTCTGTGTAATTAACAGCATGATACTGACAGCATTTTTGGCAGACATGAGTTAATATACTCAGAAAGATAATAAGGTCTTTCTCAAGAAAATATAGAAAGTATTTCAATTCAAAACAAAAGTGACATTTCACAGTTAAAAGTTTGTAACTTACACATCTTAATCTGATAAACTGTGGATTTTTGTACTTAGTACAATTTTTATTTCTAATCCATTTAAAACAAAGGTTTTCAATTAAAAAAAATGATTTTCTTTTGCATAGTCAGAGGTGTGAATCTTTATGCAAAATTATGCAAATGTACCACAGAATTCTAAAAAAACTGCCTCAGAATTTGCCAACTCATGCCACAGTATCTTGAAATATTTACCACAGGAAACCGGGCGCTCTGCTTTTGATGTTCTTTAAAACCAGCTCTTGAAATGCCAAAGTCTGACTCTCTATTGGATCTGATCACGGCATGAACTTAAATTTAAACCTGAGAAGTGTGAAGCGCATTGTGGCATCCAAATTAACATTTTTCTAAAAAAAAAAAAAACCCCGCCAAATCTTCAATTGTAGATTCCTAATAAATTTATTTATATCAACTTTTGTTGGGAAGGGGTGGGGAGGGATGGATAAGCCTGAAAGTATTAAATAAACTCATTGTTAGGCAAGATTTGTCTGTGATCTTATAAAACAAAATGGCCTGCGGGATTTATGCTATGTCCTTGTGTTGGGGCAAACATTAATGTTGTCTTTATTGCTCTTACCTAAAAACGCAGGCTCTGATTTTCAGCCTGCAGCCAAGTGGCTAAGATAGTTGGCTATGTTTTAACTGGCTATCTTAGACCAATTTTTAGCTGCAACCTAGCAACCATGCGGTCAGGGTCCGATCCCCAGACCTTGCCCCATCACCCAATAAGGGTAAGGTCAGGTCGACACCATTTTGAAAAATGGCTTCGATGGGCTCGGAGCAAGAGGACACGCCATGTCGTCCCCACTGGCTATTGAAGATGCATTTTAGAGGTATGGGGGACTAGGGGGCTGGGGTTGGGATCCGCCTGCCCCTGCAGACCACCAAGGTTATTTTTTTAAGGGTTGGAGGGTAGGGGTTGGGGCTTGGAGTTTGGGGGGAATCACTAGATCCCAGGGATTTAACTTTCTTTGGATTGGAAGGAAGGGATTGGCCTAATGAGGGGAGGGGGATCTTTTTGCTAATGGGCCATTTTTTTTTGTTTAAGCGGAAGAGGTGGGGTGTGGAGGGGAAGGGAGCAGGCTGTGGCAGCGTGAATGACCTCATTATTTTTTTTATTTATTTCATGGTGCCAGAACTGCCTTGGAAGGTGGCAGGGGTCTCCAATGGCCCCTGGGGTGGTTTTTTGCTGGTTTGGGGAGGGGTGTTTTGGGCACTTTGAACCTTTAATTTTCCCATGGGACCACCGGGGACCCACGCAGACCCTGATGCTCTCTCGGGAAAATAACTACACATTCCTCAAAACACGTTAAAATAATTGGGCTGACTTTTTTTCAAAGTCAGCTGGGTTATTTTATTACCAAAGTGGTAATAAAGGATTGCCTATGCATAAGCTGCTTTGCATGCATTAGGAAGTTTTATGCATGCTTACGCATGCAAAGTGGCTTATTTCCATAGGAGGAGGAAATCTGCTCTATTGCACGATAAACAGCATTAAAATGTGAGATTGCTTTATTGCGGCTTAGTAAATCCACCTATAAGTTAGGTGGTTAGCATGAAAATTAGCACTAGGCAGCCAATTTTGTCTCCCGACCTAAATAACACCGCCCAGAATTTGAGCAGCTAAATTTAGTCACCTAGTGAAACTATGCAGCTATATTTAGTTGCTCAGTGGTGACAGATTTTCAAAGAGGCCAATCTAGCTGCCTAACTCCCAAAAAGGCCGATACAGTAAAATTCGTGGAAGAGCAGGCTCTCCGAGGCGAGCGCCCGCTCTCCCAACGCATGCCCAGGCCACTCTCCTGGGCACGCGATCGAGTATGCAAATGAGGGCCCGCGGTAAAAGGAGGCGCTAGACACACCAGCACATCCCTAGCGCCTCCTCTTTGACAGGAGCGGCGGCTGTCAGAGAGTTTGACAGCCGACACTCAATTTTACCAGCGTTGGTTCTCAAACCAGCTGACAGCCACAGGTTCGGAAAATGGACGCCGGCATAATTGAATGTCCGTCTTCCAACCCGCGGGCCACCAGCCGATTTAAAATTTTTTTTTAAAATTTTTGATTTTTTTTTAATTTTGGGGCCTCCGACTTAATATTACTAGGATATTAAGTCGGAGGGTGTATAGAAAAGCAGTTTTTTCTGCTTTTCTGTGCACTTCCCCGGCGCAGGCAGAAATTAACGCCTGCCTTTGGGCAGGCGCTAATTTCTGAAAGTAAAATGTGCGGCTTGGCTGCACATTTTGCTTTCTGGATCGTGCGGGAATAACTAATAGGCTCATCAACATGCATTTGCATGTTGCGGGCGCTATTAGTTTCGGGGGGGTTGGCCGCGCATTTTCGACGCGTTATTACCCCTTACTGTATAAGGGGTAAAAATAGCACATCGAAAACGCGCGGCCAAAAGCGGGCTAATAGTGCGCTCCGCCGGAGTGCACTATACTGTATAGGCCTGAAAGTTAGGTGGCTAGGCCCTTTGAAAATCTATCCATTGATGCTGGGTGGCCAAAAGATGCCCTAAAATGTCTTTAGTCTCTCATTCTTGCTTAAACTGTCTTCACTGCTGACTCAAAGGTGATCAAAGAGCAGGAGAAAGCCGTGGGAAGAGTCAGTGAAAAACTGGGCTACGTAGAAAGAAGCCAATATTAAAAAAAAAAGAAAAAGAAAAAGAAGCTTAAACTTTCAGCTGAAAAACCTAAATATAGGATCCTAAAACTTCGGCCTGCAATTCGTTTTCCTGGATTTAGGTTCTTAAATTAGGTGCCTACCACTGAAAATCAGTGCTAAGCCCCTATCTTTTACCCCTCCCTAACTCTGCCCTGGTAGGGCCTGTGTAAATTGTTAATGAGAACTCGTTTATAATACTGGATCCATTTCTGGAAGTTGATTCTCCAGAAGGATATAAACAAAGTAAGAGCAATCCAGATGAGTTGTACCAGAAGACCTATGAGGTTAGGCATAAGGACCTGGATTACATGCATGATGAAGGATGGAAACAAAGAGGATTATGATAGCGACATCTAAATATCTGAACTCAAGCAGGCATGGGATAAGCACAGAGGATCTTTTGTTGTTGCAGCGAATTAGGGATAAAGCCAGAGAGCATGTAAGGTCCTATAGAACTGCAGCTAGTAGGGAAAAGAAGCAAACCACAGTAGGATTTCAGGGTTTATTTGCCATCAGTTTCTGTGTTTTGATTGGGATGCAGCCTGTACAATAATCCTGATGGGCAAGGCATGTATGCTATTTAATTTCACGCTACGTGTTAAACAATTATCTTAGAATCATACATTTGGTAAATACTAGGGAGAGGCGGTGATAATGATATTTGGTTTTTATTTCTGCAATGAAAAATATCACAACCAAACAGTAACCCTGGCAACTGCTTTATTTATTAAATAGGCAATAGCATAAAATGCTCCTTCCTAAACTGGCTGCAAGCTGCATTGTCAGGGCCAGGAGACTGTGTGTGATCTGGCGAGGGGAATGAGTCAGCGACTTTTTATGTCTCCACATTCTTATTTGATCTCTGGGTGGCCTTGTTTACCTGACAGTGAAACGGTTTATGAGGAGGGGACGGCCGAACTGATGGTGGGATGTTTTGGATTGTCCAGGTAAAAACGTGAACTCGCCCAGGCACATCTGTATCGTCATGGCTGGACTCCTATTCCTGCCATGACCAGGCTCAGTCCTGTTCAGCCACAGGTATTCATAATGGTCAAACATATATCTCCCTTCAATGGGTTCACTACAGGTGTCCTATATCATAGAATTATACACAATATACCCATATTTCCTCATTAAATCATCTAAATACTTTATTACAATATTCATTAAAAAACATACATTACACACCCTAAATTACCATTCACCCTCTCATTCATTCCTCTAAACAACATGTAATAAATACACACTAAAACCTCCCCTTAACATCATATACATAATATGCATGAAATACTATTGTTATTAATACAATGTAAACATTCCCACCCAATTACATATTTTCAGTTCCATTTAATCATTTGTGCTGGCCATATTTATCACAGAAATTTTTCACAAATACTGAATTATTTCAATACAGATTTCAACTTATTCATCACAAAATATATCCAGCTATGTAAGTTAGCCGGATAAGACTTATCCGGCAATGCCACTGAATATACTCGAGTAAGTATTAAAGTTAGCCGGATAAACTTATCTCTGGATAACTTTGGGCCTGCTATGGACCACTTAACCGGATAAGGCTCAATATCGCTACTTATTGGGCTAAGTTAACCGGATAGGTAGCACTGCCCAGTTACGCCCACTGCTGGCTATACGGCTAACTATTTAGATGGATTATCACTTATCCGGTTAAGTAGTATAGCTGGTTATTCAGCATCATCCACTTAGCCAGATAACCCAACGTTTAGGGTAAAAAATGTAGACACTCAGCTATAGTAAATTTTCAAAAGGACCAATTTAGGAGTTTAACTCCATAGTTAAGTGCCTAAATCCTTTGAAAAATTGGCCTCCTGGTTTTCAGCGTTCCGGGTCTGGTGTTGTGATTTTATTAGTATCCTATGGTTTAGTTAATTTGAATGGCCAGCTAACTGTATCTTTTTTTAATTGTAAAATGATTTTGATGATTTTATGCTGTGTTTGATTTTTCTGCTTGCCTCTTTTGTGGATTGTTGTGACGTGCTTTAGGGATGCGAGTGGAAAGGCATGAGGTAAATGAAATCTTAGTTATATTATGTAGTACAGCCTGACGGTATAATGGGATATGAATGAGAAAGACCAATCAAAGGAGTAAGTTCCCCATGGGATTTAAAAATTACCCCCCCCCCCCCACCCATCCTCTGTATCTGGGGGTCAGGATGAAATGGTTTTCACCGTGCTGCGAAATTGGTTTAAGCTTCACAGTGAGATTTCTACCGACCCCCTGGATTATTCCCTTAAAGGTGAATTTTAACAGCTGGACGTGCGCCAGAATTGGGAGATATGCGCGATTGGCAGGACATGAACGTGACCACCCGGTTTTAAAGGCCGCCTCACGTGTGTGTGCACAAGTCCCGATGGGCGAATATCTCACATTGGTAAAAAAAAAAGGACAGAATATGGGGGGGATGGGGCGAAGAGATGTGTGCGCAAGTGCCTACACGCCTGGGCTGCGTAGCTTTTCTTATGCTATGGATGAGGCGTAAGTTTGAATTATTACATTTACAGGTATCTAGGAAGTATTTAAGGGGTCTTGGTTAACTGGAAGTGGGGGGGTGCAAGCTAACGCACCAGGGTGGTTTGGAGCTGTAGACTGGACAAACTGGTGGATGATCTGGTGAAACTGGATGCACGCCTGTTATATAAAATTCCCTCACTTACGCGGCTCAAACCTGACCTTACGCTGCCGAGCGCACACATACGCGCGCCTGGGCTATTTTATAACATGTGCGCGTATGTGCATGCGTAATATAAAATTGTTGCGTCTTGGGGGGGGGGGGGGCATGCCGACAGTCTCGCGTACACGTGCGCCCGCCCACCCGTCTGAAAGTTTCCGTCCCTGCGATGGCTGTTGGGTAAATGGAAAATAATTAGTCTCAAGAAACCATTGGTTTTCCTAAATCCTAGCCACCCATGTATCTGTGAGAAAATGTACCTTGACAAGTCAGCGTTAAAGTGGACCTCTTCCTTTGTGAAAGCAGACGAGGCCGAGGGTCAAAGGCCAGGACACAGCTGACTCTTCGATCCAGACTTTCCTTATAAATGCGGTGGTCAAGTCGGGACTATTTTACCACTTTGTTATTTTTCAGCAGATGGGGGAAGGCTTTAGATAGAGTTTAAGCTACAAAAATGGTTAAATAAATATTTTTCCAACCTTCCTACACCTCTGTTTCTCCCATCTCCCCTTTACTTTTCCATATGTAGCTTCTCTCTCATCTTGCTTGTCCATTTTATTTTCTTGTTTTTATTCTTTCTCTTCAAACTCATCTTTATTTTCCTTGTTTTTCTATTTCCTTAAATCTTTTCTGGATGCCCCTTCATTCTCAATTCTCCACCTGTTGTATCCTTTACCTCAATCCCTTCCGTCTCTTTTTTCTTCCAGTCTTGTGTCTCTATATATATCTTCTCCTTCTCCTTCCTCTTCTTCTTCCTCTTCCCCTTTCAGCACAAGCATCACCTTAGAAGGATATTTTGGAGGTCTATATGAAGGTATCCATCACTTTAAGCGTTGGGCAATAATTCCCAAGTATGGGCTTTGTTTCAGTTCAATTCTTTTATTTTTGGTGCATTTTCTGGCTGAATTTCATTTCGTGGAGATTTTCCTTTGGATTATTCAGGTCATTTGTTTTGGAAAATTGCATACACAAACTGCTAAAATGAATGACCCAAAATGTGTTTTCTCTTCTGTTCATGCTCTGCATGTGGCCTGTTCCTTTGCACTTCCGTTAACTACATGTTTTCCTATTTGTCTATGCTATATCTGTGTCAGGTTAGTCTGTTTGTTGTAAGTAATATTAACATCGATTAGTGGAAAGTAGGTATTACATTAATGGTTCCCTTGCAATGAGATGAACTGAAAATTGATGCATTCATTTCAGTTTTCTTTTTCTGATCATCTGAATGCTCATTCCTGGATCTATAACACAGGGAGGCAGGAAGGGGCTCCCCCCAGCTATATGAAGGTATCCATCACTTTAAGCGTTGGGCAATAATTCCCAAGTATGGGCTTTGTTTCAGTTCAATTCTTTTATTTTTGGTGCATTTTCTGGCTGAATTTCATTTTGGGAGATTTTCCTTTGGATTATTCAGGTCATTTGTTTTGGAAAGTTGCATACACAAACTGCTAAAATGAATGACCCAAAATGTGTTTTCTCTTCTGTTCATGCTATGCATGTGGC
Source organism: Rhinatrema bivittatum (assembly GCF_901001135.1). Lineage (NCBI taxonomy): Eukaryota > Metazoa > Chordata > Amphibia > Gymnophiona > Rhinatrematidae > Rhinatrema > Rhinatrema bivittatum. The sequence goes on from NC_042625.1 coordinate 80,407,335, forward strand.
CTGTTCCTTTGCACTTCCGTTAACTACATGTTTTCCTATTTGTCTATGCTATATCTGTGTCAGGTTAGTCTGTTTGTTGTAAGTAATATTAACATTGATTAGTGGAAAGTAGGTATTACATTAATGGTTCCCTTGCAATGAGATGAACTGAAAATTGATGCATTCATTTCAGTTTTCTTTTTCTGATCATCTGAATGCTCATTCCTGGATCTATAACACAGGGAGGCAGGAAGGGGCTCCCCCAGCTTCACTGCATTGATTTCTCTTCCTCTAGTGCCATCTGCTGGCAGCGACGCTGCTCTGCTCCGATATGTGAGATTAGAATGATTATGTAAGCATTAAGAAAAGCATTAGCAGTGAATTTCAGAAACCGAGATCATATCCAGCATAGCCTGGCTTATGAGTCAGGTGGATTCCTGCCATCGTTTCTATAGACATTACCCGGTGAGGTTCTCAAGTCCATGCTCTTTTCCTGCCAGCAGATGCCAGACGGTACCAATAAGGTAGAGGATAAGGTGATTAGAACGTTTTGCGATGCCTTCTTGTTTTACATTCAAATAAATGCCTTATTTGTTCTGATGTCAGTATCAGGTAGCATGACATGTTATTAGGAGGCAGCCAGTCATACACGATCTAATCAACGTGTGTGGCTGCTGAGTGATCTACCATACCTGTTCCAACCACAAGCAAAGTATTGTCCAACTATGCATTTTATTATTATTCATTTAGTCAATTTCTCCATTTTTCGAGGGGGAAGTGGGATTTTTAACCAGCAGACTAAGCTTTTTGAAAATCCATCCCTTAATACATAGGCCTCCTGGTCTGGCCAGTTTTATTCCAGCTGCAATTCTATAGATCTGTTGTGCTTGATCTTTCTACATTGTGGCTGCTCAGCAACAGCGGGAAATTTTAATAGGGACTAATCTTAGCCCGCTAACTCTTTGAGTTGGCCAGCTAGATCCGTTTGAAACTTTCTTACAGAGCTGGAAGAGCAGGGGGTTCTGTGGGAGTTCTGCCTTACTTAACTTTAAATAACCATAGACCCCCTCCCCAGACCACTCCCATACAGAATGAGTTGAGCGATGCTATCAAATCATTGCAATAGTAGTTTCACAGGGATGGGAGACTTGACTGACCTGCCTGACTGCAGCACTCTGCCATGATTAGCTGTGCAAAAAAAAAAATGTCTTTGACTTGTTTTAGGGGGTTTTCTTTTTACCGAGTTGTTGAACACCATAAAATTCAGCACTCGTGCGGTCAATTAACACGCAGTTTCCATTAATGTTGGTTTAAATCTCAAGACTGCAAAGTTCCATCCGTCGAGCAAATATACGGAGCGGTTTAATTCCCAGAATACTGAGAGCCAACATTTCCTGAATTCCATATGGATGGCTTCACATATTCATTTAGTAGCAAGGTGAATACCTGGGCTCGTTTCTTGCATTCTTTCACAGTTTTGCGCAGAATTTTGCATTCTTGCTGCTTGCGGTGCATCATTAAGCAGTCTATGCACACAAGCCCTGGAATCAATCATTCAGTAGGATGGGTGGCTGCCACGTGCCTGGGCTTATGCTGGCTTCCCTTATTATATTTTTTTTTTAAGAACAATGAAGTTAGTGAAGGGCAATCAAAATAGGAGCAAACAGGAAGGCAATAATACAAATGTGGGCAGATATAGAGAAAGACACAGGAATCTGGGACCAGTATGACTGATATGCAAGCAAGGAGTTATGTATGAAGAAAGAAGAAAATAGTTCCTCCAATCAGAAAGTGGGTTATTGGAGGCAAATCGGAGAGCTGCAAGCGTGGAGCTGCCCTGGCCAAGGTGTAAAATGATAGAGGAATGGGAGGAGGAAACCTGGAAATAGAGAGCTAGGAGTAGGCTGCAAGTCCCTTTGGTGTCAGTGTTTCTTTGTTAGCATGACATGGGTAGACACAATAATCCATCGCTTTCTTCTGTCTTTTGGTCGCTTTCAGGATAGATGAGCTGACAGTATTTTGGGCTTGGATTGGCTCATCCCAGCTGAAGTCTTGTCTGGATTTGTAATTTGGTGGTAATCTGCTTCAAATGAAAACCTTGGGTTTTTTTCTGAACATGTGTTGCGACCGTCGCTGCCCGACGTCTCCACTCCGCCCTCCTTACCTCCTTGGCGACTCCCTCTTGCAAAAGTGGAAGGTTAGCTGCCACGGCGTCCTTCTGCCGTCTTCCTCCGGCGTCCCCAGAGTGGCTCGACGCTGCAATCCGCCATGATTCACAAGGGCCTACGGGCGCGCACGCGCGCGGCACAGCCCCGACTGATGTACCAGCAGTGGCGCGAACCTCAGGGGCGTCCCCCTGAGATGATGTCATCCATACCGGATATATAAGGTATTTGAAATCGCTAACTAATCGAGTTAGCAAGGATAAGGGGTTACTCTACCTAAGCTACTCTGCCTCCTCGGACTTACCAGAGGTACCCGCTCCTCGGGGGCCTCGCTCTCTCTTTGTTTTTCAGATCACAGTCTGGAACCGGTATTCGCTCCTCGAGGGCCCATGTTCCCGGACTGGTTGCTGAATACTTCTGCCTGGAAGTCATCGCTGCCTACTTCATCAGTGAGTCACCATCTCTCTCTCAGAGCTTTCCCTGGAACCAGGTTCTCGCTCCTCGAGGTCCTAACTCATTCCAACACCTGGGCTACTTCTATGAGACTATTGTGTGAGTGTTACCATCAAGGTTCGGTACCGGAACTCTGCATACCCTGCCTACTCACTATATTTAGTTTCTCCACAACTTAGCCATCTTGGGCTCAGTGTTCCAGTATCTGAGGGACTACAGCCCAGCCGGGCGCTTCCAGCTCACCATTGCCACCTCTGGTGGTTCAATATACTGTTTAATAAAAGAACTAGTGTGTGTGTCAGTCTCTATACTCTGTGCCTGACCGGTGGTCCCTCTCGGGATCTTCCCCCGGGGGCGTGGTCATCTGCCCCCGGCCCAAGGATCCACCCACAACTACCACAAATAATAACAACATGATTGACTTAGTATGAGAAAAGAGTTGCCATTCACCTCAGGTCAATTGAATGTGCTGATCCAGTCCTGCTTTTGCCCCACTGCATGCATGGAGTTGTAGTTCTGATTTTCATAGGGACATCAATGGGACGATCAGAAGTACAGCTGTAGTTGAGCGATAAGGATGCACCAAGTTAGAAGTTTTTAGTAACCTACATAAGCATATTAATGTTAAAATCAAACTGCCTAATTTGTTCCTAACAATTAGGTTTAATTTACACACCTAGTTTATTATTTTACATTGTTACCGTACTATGATGGCACACGAGTAATTTGTAATCTATACCACCCATATTTCTCTTTATTGTGCCCTTCTGTAAACCGTTGTGATGGTATTTAACTTAATGACGGTATAGAAAAATTTTTAAATAAATAAATATGCATGCAATGGGGTAAAACCAGGACTAGATCAGCATGTTGAGTTTGGAGACCCTGAGGACCCTCATAAGGTATTGACTGAACCCATTTGGATTTCCCTGAAACTATTAGTACCTGGGGTTTAAAGCTTAAAGTGGCAGCCCTATTTGAATATTTTAAAGAGGCCTTCCATAAATGACATCTCACTATTTTGGCATGAAATCAGCCCCCACTCCCCTTTCATCACACTTGGTCACGAATCTCCAAAACCCCTTGTCACATAAGCGGTAACCCCCCCGTCAGAGTGTGACATCATTTATGGACGGCCCCAAACTGTTTTATCAATCCTTAATGAACTCAGATTTACCCTCCTTTCTGAAGAAGGAAAGGCAGGATGATTTCCAATGGTTTATACAGATCTCTCGCTTACCTTGTGTAGCCTGTGAATCTGAGAGGCGATTTTGGAGCAGTTAGACATCAAAGGAGTGTCCACAGTTCAGTGCCCCCTCAACGTGGCTCACCCATCCAGGCTTCACATCAAAGTGGAGTCCTCTGAATTGTGGTGAGCCATCCTAGGCAAGATTCAGCTCACACCCAGCTGTCACTGTCAAGTCAACTGAAGCATTCTGAAGGGTGTGACACCAATATAAACAAAGTCGCCCATTCTCACAGTGGGAAGGCCTCAGTGACTATGGCATATCTCTATCCCACTTCTCTGTCTGTGTTACTGTGGTGTAAAGCGTAAAATCAGACAATCAAACTGATTCCTAAAAATAGATAATATTTTCTAGGGGCTCTTGAGTTCCTTTAACTACAGGTTGGGTTGTGCAGGGTTAACGCTAACGATAATTGTTACAGTGATGCTGACAGAGCTCTGATATGCACATTCTATTCCTAAAGGTAAAAACATGAGCCAAGAAGCCTGAGTGTAGCGTGAAGTGGGACAAAGGAATCGGCCGCGTCGGCTGCGCACAGTAGCCAGTCTCCCCCGCCCCTTCTTCAGCAAGGGCTACGTGTGCAAACTTTAGCCTGTTTGGGTTGGAAACTCACCTCACCGCGTTTCTTGCCAGCAGAAAACCACCATCGTACACAACCCGAAATTCCAGAGATACCTGCCCGCTTCTCACTTTCTTGCTTCATTTTATGTCTGAGTCACTTCTTTGTCCGCTGAGCTGCTAATGACCTTTCTGAATGCCTCTTCTTCTCTTTGCTCATTGTAAGTTTTTGAAGCGTGTTAAAAACAATGGCTCAGCTCCCTGGCTTCCTCGAATCCTAGGGCTCACTCGCTGTCACTGAGGTGGTTTCCAGTCCCCGATGGCCAATGAGAGCAATTTATCAGTGCCGACGTGACAGTGACCAGGTAATCCAGGATTCTGATCAGCCCATGAATGTGGCTCTGTGCTAAGTAAAATATTTACCAATACCAGAACTATTTAATAATCTCTCTTATTATTCCCTCTGTCTTTTTTTTTGTTTCTCTGTAAGCTTTACTCGGGGAATTGGATAAGCCTTTCAACCCAGCGCCAGCCACAGTGCCATGAGGCAGCCTATGCCCAAACAAGGAGTCCGACCTTCTGGGAACACATGAACATGAGATTAAGGGCCAGCCTTACCTGTCAGGTGCCCCTAGATGCAGGAGCAGGAGATGGTACCCCCTCCCACAATGTAGGAGCTGGATGGGGCAGGGGAGAAATGCAGTAGTTCTGCCTGCTTAGATGTGTGTTGTGAGGAAAGGGATGCCTTATCACTGAGCACTGGTGTCTCATCGCACTATTTCCCTTAAAGGTGCAGGGGTGAGTCAGTGGTATTTCTTTTTTTATGGGACTAATGATGCTGATCCTCAAATACAACTTCATCAGGCTTCTAAGAATGGATATGGGCAGCCTGCACATAGCAGTGATCACAGCCTTAAAAGGAACGGCGCCAGGCTTCCAGGAAGGCTGGCGTAATCTGCATGAAGGAACCATGGTTAAACCCAAACTTCAATGACCACGATGAGGCCAGAGTTTTGCTCTTCTAAGACTCAAAGTTGAAGATGAGAAGGCCGGAAATGTCCTACCAGTATATATATATATTTTTTTTTTTTAGCATATTTCAGGCCTGCTTGGGGTAGACATGGAGGGCAGTGGTGGGGAAAAGGTTGAGAGGTCAGGTAAAAGACGGGGGAGGGTGGGGGGAAGAGTTGATTCTGGGTTGCATATGGAAATTGATTTGTTCATTTACACAAAGTGAAAGAATATCAACTGGACAGACTGGATGGGACAATTTGGTCTTTATTTCCCCTTCCTCTACTATGTTACAGTGTTAGCCCCCCTGTACCTTTAAAGGGGGTGTACGCAACAGGACGCATCCCTTCAGAAAGTGCCACTCGGCAGCAGTCTACTCTCCCTAAGGTAAAAACTGGACCTGTTTATGGATCAGGCAAGGACCAAAAATTACAAATCCCTTCCCCCCAACAAGTTAGCTTGTTTATTATGTTATATATGTTATCAAACAAATCTAAGGAAGGTTATCACAGACTTCTAGCCCTAAGACATTTAAAACCATTTCTTAACCCTTTTGATTTCAGAACTGTCTTACAACTACTCATTTTCACTACCTTCGACTACTGCAACTCCCTACTAATTGGATTACCTCATTCTAACCTCAAAGCGCTCCAGATTCTGCAGAATTCAGCAGCCAGAGTTCTGACAGGAACAAAGAGAAATGAACACATAACGCCCATATTGATTTCACTTCATTGGCTCCCAATTAAAGCACATATTGAACACAAAGCAATGACCATCATGCATAAAATTCTAAACAATGAACATCAAGGACTAAACAGCTTAAACATAACCCACCAGAATCCTCTAAGAAACCTACGTTCAAACAACTCAGGACGCTTAAATATCCCCCCCATCAAAGATGCACATCTGGCAACAACCAGAGAAAGAGCATTCTCCATTGCCTCCCCTAAAATTTGGAACTCCCTACCTAAAGATCTGAGAACCCAACCTAATCTCAAAACTTTCAAAAAAGACCTAAAAACATGGCTGTTTCGCAAATTCTGCCCTGACATTCATACTTCAGAACATCCTAACTCCCAATCGAACTCTCATCCAAAAACCTCAAAATAACTTATCTCCAACCAGAACAAACAATCCCTCCTCCTCCCACATAATAATACTTTCTGGTCTAATAATGTTTACCCTCTTGATGCACCTTGTTAAACTTTTACACAATTGTTAAGAGAGTTACAATTTAAATTTTGTAAAACGTTATGATGGCTTCAACGAATGACGGTATATAAAACTCAACAAACAAATAAATAAATAAATAAATAAAACTTATATATATATATATATATGTTGAAATAATGCATTTTTATGACCAGTTTCCTGTGATTTCTAGTCAGAGAGAAAATGATCATCTATCACAAGTTAGGCAACAATGCCTGCTTCTCTCCATAAAGCTGGCCTGCTCTCGCTGCTGGGTGTGTATATTATATATCTGCACAAGAAAATATGAAGAAGATCCATATCAGAGCAAGGAGTGACCCTGCTGAAGCATCGGAAACCTTTGATTTGAAATTTCCGTGTGCCATTCAGAAATGAGCCAGGAGGAGCTGACCTTGAGACATTTGATTCAAGAATAGGGATGTGTGCAGGAAAAAAATGTTATTTTGTTTGTATTTTAAATTCAGATTTCAGATTATTTAATGTTTATGTTGATTTGTTTTGTATGCTGAACCAAAATATTAAAATGTAAGTAATAATAAGAACCCAATCACCATGAACTATATTTACCCCTTCCATGTGGGTCTTTGATGTAGAAAGGGGCAAGATCAATCCTTAGTCACTCCTGCCTGACCTGTTCCCGATTGGAAAATCCCATTTTGTTTCGTAGCCATACAGAACTCCAACTCTGACCCTCCTTGTGCCTATTCTTTATGAGGTAGATTTTAAAAGTCTTGCACACACATAACTTTGCTGAGGGAGAGAGAGAGAACCTCTTCATGAGGCTCAGCCTGACACGCAATATATTGACCATTGTAAGGGCACATTTTGATTCAGGGGGAGTGTTCGGGAGGTGGGTTGAGCTTACGGGGGATCCTTTTCATCGCTTATAAGGTCTAAAATGCTTTAATGATGTTGTGACGGCTAGTCCAAACGACGGTATATACAAATCTAATAAATAAATAAAATAAATCATTTTACAATGAATTCCTCTGAATGTGTCTGTTACAACATCTCCCCTAACCCCAACCCACCTCCTGAAAACTCACCCTGAATCAAAATATCAAAATACCCCATGCATCAATACAGAGGCAATATGATATTCTCTGTTCATTTCCAAATGATTCCCCACATTCTAGTTGCTTTTTTTTTTTTGACTGCTGCTGCACACTGAGCTGAGGATTTCAATGTATTGTCCCATGAAGACTTTCCGGTCGATGGTTGGATGAGCGGTGAGAGAGAATATAAAGAAAGAAGGGCAAGAATCTTATCAAGGGTGTCCAGTCCTGTACATTACCCGGAGTTTCTGCATCCTAGGAGGGAAAGAGGATCACACGGTGTGGAGTCAGGGAGACCCAGGCCTGAAGGAGAGCCCAAAGGCCAAAGATAGGAGTAGCCTGAAGGGTTAACTAGAGTCAAGGAAGAACCCTGTATGTTTTGGATCTGTACATATGATGTCGGTGAAAGCGTTCCTTGGATATAACCAAATGAGAGTGTATTTTCTGTCACCGTATCACTCTGCACCATGCTATCCACCATCCACCACCCAACTATTTCATTTGAGACAGCAAAGTCTGGTGTGGCTTGTTCTCATTTCAAGAATGTTGGAGCGTCACAATATCCCTAAAGGCCCTGAAGCAATGTTTTCTCCCTGCCCGAGGAGCCCCAGCGAGCCCTATGGGTTGCACCATGGACCAACAGCTTCCAGATGCATCCGGTGATGTTTTGGCAGGGAAATATGAAATACTGCATATGTTAAAGCAGTTTTGGATATTTGAATTCACCCCCCAAAAAGAAAATAATTGTCTCTTTCCTGATGTTATGAAAGAGTTTTGCTCTTCTGACTAACACCAGGGTTTTTCCTAGATGATGAAAGAGATTGCATATGCCCAGAAAACATGCAAAGCTTGCAGAGGGCAAATATTTTTCAGGGGAAGTCAAAGTTGCTGTGCATTCTTCCTTAATCATAAATCCTTGGAGCCTCATAAGCTGGTTGGAGGGGTAGGTAACAAGGTGCTCGCTGCTGTAATTCATGCCTACCCTCCTCCAGAAAAAGTTCAGCAGAGAGGACGTGTTTTCACAAAGCAGATAGCAAAACAACCAGCAATGGAAACAATGCGGAAGTGGTCATTCTAGGCGGGGCCAGCGGGTCATTGGACCTCTACAACATTGGCATAGGCAGACCCTGTCACTCAAAACGACCTTTGGGTGCTTCCATGCGTCTGAAATTCTCTTTTGTAAAACGAAGATTGTCAGTTGCCACTGTTCGGCTGCTCTGGTGACTTCCAGCTCATACACTTCCTTCGTTACCTGGTTACATCACGTCTTACACTCTGATACTGCAAAGCAAACACAGTTTATGTAGCTTATGCCAGGCTATGTCCTCTCTGCCCATGGCATCTGGAGACAATCATCAGTGCAATGAGCTCAGCTATTTGACTGTTAGTGCTGTTGGCCATCTTCTGGAATATTGATGGCCAGGAAGAGGGTCAAAGAGCCTGCTTCCAGGGCAAATACTCTTATCATGAAATGGAAATGTTATGAACAACATATTTACAAAGCAAAACAATAACACTTCGACATTTCTTTTACTTATCTCATGACCTCCGATTCAGGATTAGTGCCACCAATCAAGTAGCAGCAAATCTTTGACCTGTCCATTGGTCAGGTTGACCAGTTTGAGACCACCAGTACATCAACTAGCCAGAATGTAGTCCACAGGACCTTATTTTATAACTATTTATTTTCCAATTCCATAGGCACAGAAAGGGATATGTCTTTTTTTGGATAAGGCCTGTTGTGTTCTGCTCAGACTCCCCATCAGTATCATGTAGATAGACTGCCTTAATGTGAAGATTTATTTATATAATACCAGTGTACTGGAAAATAATGAGTAGTTATTATATTAGGCAGGTGATCTTCAAAGCCAGGTGCCCCTTATCAACACATAGTCTTAAATAAATGGCCACATTGAGCCATATATATGTTTTTATCATAGTCTATCAAATTTTGAACCATTTAAATATATCTCATCTTTATTCACTAGTCAGTATGGGACTGCATCAGCATGTGAGCACACACATTTGTTTGAGAATATCATTGGGTAATGCTCTTGAAAATCTTGAAGGTACTCTGCCCTTTAAAAGTCTTCAAGAACATCTATATTCTACAATCCTCATTTTTGGCATACAAAAAGTCTTACCATTGTGTACCATAAAGCATGGGCATTTCAGCACATTCCATAGACAAACAAACATCTGATAGGCTTCTCAGTTCCCAGATGTGTCAAACAATCCACGTGTAGTTAAGTTTATTAAAAATGTATAATCCGCACTCATCACAATGCATGAGTTTGAGATGGATTACAGAGTTCAGACAACATGCATGAAATAGTACATACAAAATAAAATAAACATGAACAGGACAACATATATACAACTTCCAGCTGCCAAAAACCGAGCCTTGTGCATGACATCATAACACATTAGCCAAGTACTATTATCATCAATATGCGGCCTTCCCAGTTGCAGATAAACTTGGGCACTTCTTATTATAGGTATGATTAAACAGAAATGTTTTAGTGCCTTTCTGAAAGTGTCGTGACTGACAATCAATGGTCCGAATCTCATCTGAAAGTGAGTTCCTGAGATTGAAAAGCCCCTACCCTAGTGATGTTCAAATGTGTATGCACATTTATTGGCTAAACGTGTATGTCACAAATCATCCATTACACGTGAAATAACCAAGTTCCTCTTATCATGTAGGGGTCAACCTTTCACAAGTGACAGGGATAACTGGACAGGCTGGATGGACCAACTGATATTTTTCTGCCAGCATCAACTACTAAATTGCTCAGTGCTAGCTTCTTCCCATGGGTAAATTCTTAGTTACGAATTTACCAACCCACAAGAACTCTTCAATCTCCACGGAGAGGCCTCCTTGAAGTCCCGTCAGTAAGAGCGGCAAGATTGTGACAAGGGACTGTGCATTCTCTGTTGCTGCACCCCTGCTATGGAATACAACTCCTGAAGTCCTAAGACTTACAAAATGCACAAAAAATTTTAAGATACTCTTAAAGTCATTTTTGCTAGGATTGGCTTTTGTTTGACTCTTTGATTTTACTCTATTACTGATTCTGCAGGCAACTTAAATGTAAACACGAAGATGGATATTTTCGTTATTAATAGTAATTATCACAGTCTTTGTATATGTGTGTTTTAAATATGTTTTATTAATTATGTACGTTTTTATGTATATTGCTTAGGGCCTTGTTATAAACAATTAAGAAATTTTAATAAATACAAATACTGGGGTAGATTTTAAAAGAAGTGCGCCTGGCCTACATGTGTGCGTGCTACCCGGCGCGCACACATGTATGCCCAATTTTATAACATGCGTGTGCAGGCGCATGCGTGTTATAAAATCCGGGGTTGGCGCACGCAAGGGGGTGCACAATTGTGTACCTTGCACACACCGAGCTGCGCTGCCTTCCTCCATTCCCTCCCAGGCCGCTTCAAAATCGGAACCGCCTGGAAGGGAACTTCCCTTCCCCCTAACCTAACCTTCCCACCCCTTCCCCTAACCTTCCCCCCCCCCCCCGCTAGCCCTACTCTAACCCCCCTCCCTAACTCTTGTCTAACCTTTTGCGCCTGCCGGCAGCCTGCCAGAACACAATCCTCCAACACTGCAGCAATGGCCACTATGTTGGAGGCCTCTGGTCCCGCCCCCGCTCCGTGACTGCCCTGCCCACACCCCACCCCCAGACTGCCCCTTTTGTAAAGCCCCGTGACTAACACGCTTCCCGGGGTTGTACACACGTCGCCGGGCCTTTTTACAATAGGCCTGGTGCGCGTAAGGCTGGTTACGGGTGTAACCCTTTTAAAATCTGGCCCACTATGTTTTCCGGAAAGTAAAGCAATTTCATATTTATGTGCTGGAGCTTCACTAAACAAAAAAATACTTTTAAAGTTTGCCCTGCATTACAGGAAAAGATGAGTTCCTCTACTGCCAAGTTCCTAAAGTGTTGTCACTGCTAATGATTATGTTGATGTTTACACGATATTTGAAATTACCCATCAGTCTAGAAACAGAAAACATGGGATTGAGACATCTACATTTCTTTTCTTTCTTCCTTGCTGTGCTTATCATTCTTTGAGAAATGGCCTTCCTTCTGTCAAGTTCACAATATAAGTACTTCTTTGTTGCTTCTTTTGGCTGTAGGTATGTAGGTGACCTTTAAGTCTGACTCTTTCATTCTGGAGTGGGATTTGATTTCAGAACTCGGACATTCTAGTGAGTCACAGGCCCACATCTTCTCCCTAGATACAGTAATGATCTTTTATTTCAGTGTTAAATACAGATTTATATATATAACTAGGTGAAGATCTAGAAAAAGGGCTTCTGATTCTATGTGTTTACAAATTATAAGTTTAGGTGTTTATTTTCCAGCTAATTAGGGTTTCTTTGGGAGTACCAAAAATGGGTGTTTATCATTGTTTTTGGTACCTTTTCCAGTTGAATGAAATATATACATTTGTGCAGCTGAGGAGTCGTTAGCACGGAAAAAACACAAAAACAAAGCAGAGGATCCAGAGTAGGCAAGAGAGGAGTGAAAGATTACTAGGGGAAAGGGTGGTTTTCCGGTCTTTATCTAATAAACACCAATTGTATTTTTTTTTTTTTTTGCTTCGGGGGTATTTTATCAGGGTTTATCAGTTAAAACCTGAAGCCAGAAGTCTTATCTGTAAATCTTAGCATGTGACTGAGCTATCAGCTGTGCAATCCTGGAATTCCCAGACTTAGAAATGGAATCTGATGAGCTAATACTGGGGTATCTCTAGTAAACCGAGGGATGTAATTCCCCTCCCCCCCATTTCCTCCCACTGTACTCAATATTGCTAAGGTCCTTGCTGAAGTTCTGAGTCTAGTTTTGGGAAAATCACCTCAAGAAACGTACGGAGACTTCAGTGGACAGTAACAGAAACCATAAGAAGCGTGATTACTATGAAGAAGAACTGCAGGACCCCCGGTATGGCCATCCTTTAAACCCCCCTGTTTCGTTAGCCTGCATCCCCCATGTTAAACCGGAACCCTCAAACACCTGAGAGATGCCTACAAACAGTTTTATTTAGACTTGCACCTCCTCAATAGCAGAAGTAAACTTACACAGCCCTAGACCTGGGTGTACACCCTAGGCGCGTAAGTACTTGCGCGCCCATCTCTCGGTTCCCGCAATATTTATTTATTTATTTATTTATTTTTCATTTTTATATACCGAAGTTCTTGTGAGAACCACAAATCACTCCGGTTTACATAAAACGATGAACTGCCCAGAAGAGAAAGGGGCTTTACATGGAACCATAGAACAGATGGAACAATATAACCGAATGTCAATTTAACATAGTAATAAATAAATATATGAGTATAATATATACAATTTAACTATTTAACATAGAAATAATAACATGTTAAAGCTACAGTATAAATACAATAAAAATATGATGAACTTTTGTACTCAAAGATTGATTCTTTCCACGAGAAAAAGACAACCATGGCGGAATAGGAAAGACAGAATGCAACAGCAAAACATTCCAATGCCTATTAGTGACTTCAGGAATGTTAAAAGTTAAATTCCTCAAGCAGCAAAATCATTCTGTCCCTAGAAATGCTTTGGCAGCGGTTGGAGGCCCCAAGTAATAAAATAAATGCATGTTAAAGTCTTCCTCCCCGCCTTTCCCCCTTTAAAATCTCTTAAATCAGTACATAATCTCCTTAGCCTAAAAAAAATGACTCAGCGGAAGATTACGCTACCAATGCCTTGGGTGATGTGACATATTTCTGTCTGAAGAGCTTCTGTGCATCGGTGTTCGGTTGCCCGTCTCTTCCTTCGAAATCAAAATGGCCATACAATGAAATCTTTAAAACTTGTTATTTTGTAAAGACAACTCGAGGTGAATATCACTCAGATTACACCAAGCATGAAACTGTGCAAATAGAAAACAAAACATCAGTGTTGTACGTCCAGAGAGAAATGTACACTGTTTTAAGGTGGGAAATAGTCATGGTGCACCATAAATAAATATTACTAATTAGCTTTAATTAAGTCAAGTAAATGGATTCCTTTGGAGTGCAGCCAGTAGGGGGCTCCCCTTCTCTGAAGCAGTTTGATCATTGCCCCTGCACAGTAGTAAGCGGGTCTTATCCAGAGGCACCGGAGAGAGCCAAGTCAAGAGTCTCCCGGGATCGAGGCAGTTTCAGTAAACACGAGAATGCATTAAGGCCATCACCACGATATTTACGTGGGACAATGTAAATATTGACAAATTTCTCTGGCCAACAGCATTAAATGAAGCTGCCAGAAGAATCATAAAAGTTATGGCACTTTCCTCCTTCTCGATTGAGCAATAGGCGTGCAGAGCCAAGAGGCTGTCAATATATAACCCTCGCCAGCAGGAGCCAGTGGCTGCTCACCGCCTTGGTCCGTTCCAGCCTTCCATCTCCTTTGCTGGAATATTTATTGGTGTTTTCCCCCTGTGGCTCACTGTTTGGCTTCTGACAGAGAGTGAGAAAGGTTTTGTAAGGTAAACCGTTCCTCTCTGAAAAACATTTTTCCGTTTGGTACAGGCGTGCTGTTCCCTAAACCATCCGTCAGTTGCCAAAGACCCTTTACTGATTTAGCTCCATTTGTCCCATTTAAACCCATTTTCTGTTAAATGCAGGTCCATCCCTAATTTCTCCTTCTGCTATTGCTCGTAGCAGCTGGACCGCCAAGACAGAGCCTGCTTTGAGTCGTTCTGCAGTGAGGATGAGTTTTCCTGAAACTTCCAAAAGACATTTACCTGTGCAAAACGGCTTTTTGAAAATTACCCCGGGAAGCAGTTTCACATGCACTTTTCCATGTACTTCGAAGAAGCATTCCTGGGGCGGGAAAAAACCATGGAGGTTAATTTTCAAAAGGATTTACACACTTAAAACTGGATTTTATGCGTGTAAGTGCACTTTACGCATGTACGTGAGCTTTTGAAAATTGCTGCAATTCTTTGTTACATTCACATGCGTAACTCCTTTGAACATTCACCTCCATACTTTTGATTTCTGAAAGTAGGCATGTAATGTATACCCAAGCAGGTATAAATTCATGTGCGTAGGCTGCACAGGGGTGCGCACGGACTTCTGCGCATAAGCCTGTTTTGAAAATTCGGGCTGAAGTCCACGTGCACTTTCTGCAGGCAGACCTCAGCCCTACCCGGGCTGTTACAAAAGTACCCTCCCCGTGCAAAGCCAGGGCCGGGGCTAGGCGATCGCCTAGAGGGCCAGAAGCTCGAGGGCAGCAAAATCTCACTGGCACAAGGTCAAGAGGGGCCGCTGTGCCAGAACCAGTGCTGGAGCCACTGCCGCTGGCAGGAGGGAGCGCTGTGCTGGAGCTGCAGCCAGTAGGCTACGTTGGGCAGGCGGGCGCCAAATATTATGCTTGCACTGACCCTGTGCAAAACCTTCAGGAAGCACGCGTTCAGTCAATGAGACGGAAATTAAGTGGAACAGTGGTAGGAGAAGAAAAGTATGGGAAGCAAGGGAAACAGCAACAGGAGCAGGACATACGGGCTGATGCAGTAAAGTGCACTCAGGCCGAGCGCACCATTAGCCCCCATTTGGAGGAGTGTTTTTGATGCACTATTTTTACCCCTTATACAGTAAGGGGTAATAGCGCGTGAAAAACGCGCGTCCAACCCCCCAAAACTAATAGCACCCGCAACATGCAAATGCATGTTGATGACCCTATTAGTTATTCCCGTGCGATACAGAAAGTAAAATGTGCAGCCAAGCCGCACATTTTACTCTCAGAAATTAACTCCTGCCAAAGGCAGGAGTTAATTTCGGCCAGCACCGGGAAAGTGTACAGAAAAGCAGAAAAAACTGCTTTTCTCTACACCCTGCGACTTAATATCATAGTGATATTAAGTCGGAGGCCCCTAAGATTTAAAAAAAAAAAAACCTGCCCGCAGTCCGCGGGTTGGAAAACAGGAGCTCAATTTTGCCGGCGTCTGTTTTCCAAACCCGTGGCTGTCAGCAGGTTCGAGAACCAACGCCGGTAAAATTAAGCATTGGCTGTCAAACCTGCTGACAGCCGTCGCTTCTGTCAAAAAGGAGGCGCTAGGGACGCACTGTGTCCCTAGTGCCTCCTTTTTACTGCGGGCCTTAATTTGCATCCCTGGGATTCCTGAATCGCGTGCCCAGGAGAGTGGGCGAAGTTTTCTGTATCAGCTCGACAGTAATTCTCATTTCCACAGATAACTTTTGGAATGAGAGCTTCACTGCCAGGGTTCCTCTCTGAGGCTGCTTGAAGAATTTTTTTTTTTTTTAATACACTTGGGGTTCAACATTGCCGCCAGGACACGGTTGTCACCAATGGGGTCTGATGCAGGTTTTTGATAAGGGGCAATGCACTTGATTACATAACAGCCAGAACAGCCTCGGCAATGTCAAGCAACTTTTAAAAGAGGCTTTTGCGAAGTGGCAGGGCCTTGATTTGGATGCAACAGATTATCCGCTCGCAGGCTAGATTCAAGAGAAAGAGACGACTGTGTATCCTATTCTTGCTTAATCAGGACATGGGACAATTTTGTTAGTAAACAAAGCAAAATTGTTTCTATATACAGCAGGACCCCGCCTGACCCCCATCCCACCCCCCCCCCTCACTCCCCCACTCCCCTAGTCCCAGGGCTCTGCTAGGCTTGGGATGTGCAGGGAACTTTATAACTGGCCCTCTCTAGGAAAGCTGCCAACTAACAAAAGGTATTACTGCAGTGCAGTGACTAGGAAGCAATGTAACCTAAAACTTAAAACTGTGTAAGACATTGTTAAGAAAGGCTAAGAGAGAATTTGAAAAGAAGTTGGCCATAGAGGCAAAAACTCACAGTAAAAACCTTTTAAAATATATCTGAAGCAGAAAGTCTGTGAGGGAGTCAGTTGGACCGTTAGATGATCGAGGGGTTAAAGGGGCACTTAGAGAAGATAAGGCCATCACGGAAAGATTAAATGATTTCTTTGCTTCGGTGTTTACTGAAGAGGATGTTGGGGAGGTACCCGTAATGGAGAAGGTTTTCATGGGTAATGATTCAGATGGACGGAATCAAATCACGGTGAACCTAGAAGATGTGGTAGACCTGATTGACAAACTGAAGAGTAGTAAATCACCTGGACCAGATGGTATACACCCCAGAGTTCTGAAGGAACTAAAAAATTAAATTTCAGACCTATTAGTAAAAATTTGTAACCTATCATTAAAATCATCCATTGTACCTGAAGACTGGAGGATAGCAAATGTAACCCCAATATTTAAAAAGGGCTCCAGGGGCGATCCGGGAAACTACAGACCAGTTAGCCTGACTTCAGTGCCAGGAAAAATAGTGGAAAGTGTTCTAAACATCAAAATCACAGAACATATAGAAAGACATGGTTTAATGGAACAAAGTCAGCATGGCTTTACCCAGGGCAAGCCTTGCCTCACAAATCTGCTTCACTTTTTTGAAGGAGTTAATAAACATGTGGATAAAGGTGAACCGGTAGATGTAGTATACTTGGATTTTCAGAAGGCGTTTGACAAAGTTCCTCATGAGAGGCTTCTAGGAAAAGTCATGGAATAGGTGGCGATGTCCTTCCGTGGATTGCAAACTAGCTAAAAGACAGGAAACAGAGAGTAGGATTAAATGGACAATTTTCTCAGTGGAAAGGAGTGGCCAGTGGAGTGCCTCAGGGATCTGTATTGGGACCCTTACTTTTCAATATATTTATAAATGATCTGGAAAGAAATACGAGTGAGGTAATCAAATTTGCAGATGATACAAAATTGTTCAGAGTAGTTAAATCACAAGCAGATTGTGATAAATTGCAGGAAGACCTTGTGAGACTGGAAAATTGGGCATCCAAATGGCAGATAAAATTTAATGTGGATAAGTGCAAGGTGATGCATATAGGGAAAAATAACCCATGCTATAATTACACAATGTTGGGTTCCATATTAGTTGCTACAACCCAAGAAAGAGATCTAGGCATCATAGTGGATAACACATTGAAATCGTCGGTTCAGTGTGCTGCAGCAGTCAAAAAAGCAAACTGAATGTTGGGAATTATTAGGAAGGGAATGGTAAATAAAACGGAAAATGTCATAATGCCTCTATATCACTCCATGGTGAGACCGCACCTTGAATACTGTGTACAATTCTGGTCGCCTCATCTCAAAAAAGATATAATTGCGATGGAGAAGGTACAGAGAAGAGCAACCAAAATGATAAGGGGATGGAACAGCTCCCCTATGGGGAAAGACTAAAGAGGTTAGGACTTTTCAGCTTGGAGAAGAGACGACTGAGGGGGGATATGATAGAGGTGTTTAAAATCTTGAGAGGTCTAGAATGGGTAGATGTGAATCGGTTATTTACTCTTTCGGATAGTAGAAAAACTAGAGGGCACTCCATGAAGTTAGCATGGGGCACGTTTAAAACTAATCGGAGAAAGTTCTTTTTTACTCAACGCACAATTAAACTCTGGAATTTGTTGCCAGAGGATGTGGTTAGTGCAGTTAGTGTAGCTGTGTTTAAAAAAGGATTGGATAAGTTCTTGGAGAAGAAGTCCATTACCTGCTATTAATTAAGTTGACTTAGAAAATAGCCACTGCTATTACTAGCAATGGTAACATGGAATAGACTTAGTTTTTGGGTACTTGCCAGGCTCTTATGGCCTGGTTTGGCCTCTGTTGGAAACAGGATGCTGGGCTTGATGGACCCTTGGTCTGACCCAGTATGGCATGTTCTTATGTTCTTAAGATAAGTCAACACATACACTAAGGTAAAAGCCAGGACTGGCTCAGTCTATTTTCTGTGACATTGAGCTTGTTGGTGACCCCTATAAGAGAGAGAAGCCAATGTGCAACTGGAGCCCCTCAGCTGAAGCAACATACACCAGGGCAGCTTACTGCCCATCCAAGCGAGACACGGGACTAGGTGGCTTTACTCTAAAAGGACTATTCCCCTCGGTTTGTGCCTGTGAAAAAGATCTTTACTGAATAAGACCCGTTGTCTGGTTATTATCTTTGCTCGGTGAAGCAAAGAAAGTCATTTCCTCCAGTGCATGTGATTAAAATCGTATACTGCGGGGGAGGAGGGGGGATGCCACGGTGCTCTGCCTATGACTGTGGCTCCATTTCCATCACTGAGAATGATTTTTTCAAGCATGTACATCTTTATTTCAAATCCTCAGCAGTTTCTCGACTGAGTAGGGATCAAGGAGATTGTAGCGCATCTTCATAGTGCTCATGAAAGGCCCAAGAAGTAACCATTTTTTTTGTGTAATGTTTTCAGAGCTGATAAAAGCCTATTTAAAGACCCCCTGATTCCTCCAGGGGAGCTGATAAAGTTGCAGAACTGTGCATACATTTATTATTATACATTATATAATACATACAAAATTGTTCAACTTAGCTGAGTTCTCATTCAAACACGTTTCCAGATTATTTTCTCCTTTAAAGAAAGGGTATAGATGAGATAAATGACTGTAGTACTTGTGTTCCAGAAGGTCTCCAGGCTCCATTTAGAGGTCTTGCTTATTTATCCTGCTCTTTTCTCCTCCTTCGGCTACGTGCACATAGACAGCTCCCTCTGACCTCTTGGAAAGGCCAGCGGGAAGGGTAAAGGGACCATAGAACCTGGTTTGCATTACTGTAATTATTCAGTGGAAAAAGGTAAACAGTGGAGTGCCTCAGGGATCTGTATTGGGCCAGTGCTGTTTAATAAATTTATAAATGATCTGGAAAGGGATACAATGAGTGAGGTGACACAAAATTATGCAGAGTAGTTAAATCTCAAGCGGATTGTGATAAATTGCAGGAGCAATTTGTGAGACTGGAAGATTGGGCTTCCAAATGGCAGATAAAATTTAATGTGGATAAGTGCAAGATGATGCATATAGGGAAAAATAACCCTTGCTGTGGTTACACGATGTTAGGTTCCACATTAGGAGTTACCACCCATTGAAATTGTCTGCTCAGTGATGCTGTGGCAGACAAAAAAGGAAACAGAATGTTAGGAATTATTAGGAAGGGAATGTCATAATGTCTCTATATCGCTCCATGGTGAGACTGCACCTTCAATACAGTGTGCAGTTCTGATTACCGCATCTCAAAAATATAGATGCACTGGAGAAAGTACAGAGAAGGGCGACCAAAATGATAAAGAGGATAGAATGGCTCCCCTATGAAGAAAGGCTAAAGAGGTTAGAGCTGTTCAATTTGGAGAAGAGACAGCTGATGGGGGATATGATAGAGGTCTACAAAATCATGAAAGGACTTGAACGGGTAAATGTGAATTGGTTAGTTACTCTTTTGGATAATACAAGGACTAGGGGGCACTCCATGAAGTTAGCAAGTAGCTCATTTAAAACAAATCAGAGAAAATTATTTTTCACTCAATGCATAATTAAGCTCTGGAATTCATTGCCAGAGGATATTGTTAAGGCAGTTAGAGTAACTGGGTTTTAAAAAGGTTTGGATAAGTTCCTAGAGCAGAAGTCCATAAACTGCTATTAATCAATAAGGATTAGTTGCTTAGGATCTAATCATTTAATGTTTGGGTACTTGCCAGGTACTTGTGACTTGGATTGGCCACTGTTGGACATAGGATGCTGGGCTTGATGGACCCTTAGTCTGACCCAGAATGGCATGTTCTTATGTTAAGCAGGGGTGTAACCAGAACTAAATTTCTTTTGGGAGGGAGTCTCAATGTTGGACACAGTGCCCACCTGAGTTATTTCCTCCCATCCTGCCCCCATCCCACGTCCGTCTTCTTGGCTGTGGTCACAAATCCTTTTTGATTTCTGGCAACACTTTTTCTTCTGTCTCTTCAATCTTTCTGTGGTCGGCCTCTGCTGTTTCTCACTCTCCCTCTGTGAAAGGCAGCACCGGTGTACTTTATACACCCGTTAATCTCTCAGCCTGCTGAAAAGCAATTGTGTAAATAGGCTTCCACCCAGCCCAGGTATTCCTGAACTTTGAAGGGGCTGAGAGGAGGATAAATAATCGCCTGTCACAAGTAAACAAAGACTTGGATGGGCTCAAAAGGTTTGCACGTCTAGTCCAAGGGCAGTGGTGTTTCCCATTCCAGTTAACCTCTTTATAGGCACACGGGGTCATTGACAGGGCAGTGAGTCCGCTGCCTTCAGGCCCCCTAACTGCTGCATCAGATGGGACATGACTCTCCTGCAAGGGGTGAAGGCCTGAGCCAAACGTAAGGGGACACAGGTCCCCCACTCCTAGCTACGCACCTGTCAATAACTCCTGAACTACCTATGGTTTTCTTCATTTTATTTTTCTTGGGGGGGGGGGAGGCGCTGAGCGTTGACTGGAGATATTTCACCCACGGAATTGTGCCCTGTGCCAGTACAGAAACCGTTCGAGCTGACGCCTGAGATATTTGGCTGCCACCGCCTGTGTGCGCTTGCTCCTGCTGCATGGAGGAAGCGCTCTCCGCAAGTGCTCTGAATGTGCTTACAACTCGCCCCAGGCCAAAATCCCAGGATCCTCCTGCTAGCTGTGCAGGCATCTTCAGACAGAGCAAAATTACTTCCACTTTCAATTCAGTTCCCTTTTGCACACTCAGTTTTTTTTTTCCATTTCTTTATTCAGATCGTCACCTACCTATTTAATTACAAGTAATATTAAATCTAATGAGGAGTGGTTTAAAATCTAATGAGGAGTGGTTTAACATCCTGTGCTGGGATATATATATTTTTTTCAATTAAATATTAATTCTGCAATAAGAGATTTGCAATAAGAGAAGGAATAGCTGCTGAATATTAATGAATATATAAATTGATTCACCCCACCTCTGTGGTTTGAGTTTATCTGGGGCAAGTGAATAATTATTCACCACAACCAGAGTAAAGATATTTGGGGTGCACAAGAAGTGAAACCATTTTCAGCCCTGTCCTGGCCAATCCAGAGTTAATTGCCCACACACTCAAGCATCATTTGTCTCCCAGTAAATATATGAAGTAACTTTTCATGCAGCTCCCACTGTGGGGGGGTGGGGGATAAATTGTTTTGTTTCTTCCAGTGTAAAACTCCTGGAAACCAGTGTGGAGCATCTTCTTTTCTTAACGCCAGTATGCCATTGGAACGGAGCACAAAAAAAAAAAAAGCGGCAGGAATGAGATCTTGCAAGATCTCATTTCAGATCCACTCCTCTCTGCACTCTCGAGGTTGTAGTTCGGCGATCTCTGATTGCGAGCGCATCGCTCCTCTTTGCAAAACTGACCTGCCAACACTTCCCGGCGCACTTGCATCGCTAAACACTCACAAGCCACACAGGCCCCTGCCAGCCAGGCACACTCCGGGCTCCTGCGCCTTGCCGTGCGCTCGCCCTGCCTGCACCCACGTTGCACACACGCACCCATGCATGGCGCTTTAGCTCACGCACCACGAAACCTAATAAAAAAAAAAGGAAGAGTCAAGACAGGGAAATCAACCAAAATACTCATCGCTTTTGTTGTGGTTGTTGTTTTGGAAACATTTCTCATTTTTACACTTGTTTAGTTTTCTGTGCAGCTTCTGTTCCTCCTTGCTCCCAGTCAGACCAGTACCCTGTCATGCTGGGCTAAAATAGGAAAGTAACAAAACAAAAAAAAAGCACCAAAACCCAGACCAGAGCTGCAGCTAGCAGTCAGTCAGGCACTGACCACAAGGAGGTACTGGATGATTTTTTTTTATTCTTCTGTACGGTGCCACCACTGGGATGGCATCTCAGAATGGTATCATGTCTGTTACTGCTCCCTTGGCACAGCTGACAGTATTTTCTTCTCACAAAATGCATCAGGATTTAAAAATGCAATAGACCCTGTTAGGTTTCCCCCTTCAGAAAGGATTGGCATTGAGTAATTCTGTGGCACTGGCTAATATAGTTGTAAGTTACGTCATTCGTGTGGATGTGCGAGAGTATTCACTGGTATTTGTCTAATACTTTCTTCGTACAGAGAGATGTTACAGGCATTATGGCTGTTTTCCTTTATTGTCTATTATGAAGTGTGTTTATATAAGGTGCAATATATTTTAGGGATGTGCATTCATATTTAAAGAATGCAAAAAAAAACCCCAACAATGAATGAGGAATGAACCAAAACTAGACTCATATTTGTTGCATTAAAAAAAGGGCCTCTGATGGCCCAGTGCCATGGTTTATCCTGGAGCCAAGGCCTAGCTCCAGGGCCTGCCTGGAGCAGGCTGGGGCCAGATTCTTGACAAGTACCAGGGCAGGGGACATCCCAACCTGGCCCCCCTCTTACCCCCATCCCGGCTCCAGCATTTAAATGGGCTGAAGCGATGCCCAAGAGTAACCCAAATTATAGCTACAAAATGCAAGGTTCCACATTAGGAGTCACCTCTCAGGGAAAGGAAGTAGGTGTCATCGTTGAAAATACGTTGAAATCTTCTGCTCAGGGTGCAGCAGCAGCAGCCAAGAAAGCAAACAGAATGCTAGGGATTATTAGGAAAGGAATGGAGAACAAAACAGAGAATATCATAATGCCTCTGTATCGCTCCATGGTGTGACCTCATAAGTATTGTATGCAGTTCTGGTCACCACATCTCAAGAAAGATATAGCAGAATTAGAAAAGGTACAGAGAAGGGATCAAAACAATTTCCCTATGAAAAAAGGCTAAAGAGGTTAACAGCTTGGAGAAGAAACAACTGAGGGGAGATGTGATAGAGGTCTATAAAATAATGAGTGGAATGAAACGAGTGAACGTTAATCAGTTATTTACCGTTTCGAAAAGTACAAAGACCAGGGATCACACAATAAAGTTACTAGATAATACATTTAAAACCAATAAGAGAAAATATTTTTTTACTCAACGCAAAATTAAGCTCTGGAATTCATTGACAGAGGATGTGGTGAAAGCTATTAGTGTAGCTGCATTTAAAAAAGGTTTGCACAAGTTCCTGGGGGGAAAGTCCATTAACCATTATTAAGGTGGAGTTGCAGAAATCCATTGCTTATTCTTGGGATAAGCAGCTTGGGATCTTATCTACCCCTTGGGACCCTGCCAGGTACTTGTGATCTGGCTTGGCCATGTAGAAAATAGGATACTGGACTTGATGGACCTTTGGTCTGACCCAGTATGCCAAGCCTTATGTCATTTCTATCCATATCCCGCTGCTTTTAAAATGGTTTCAACCACCTCAGGATGGCGCTGAAGTGACATCACTTTGGTGCCTTCCTCCTCTGCGACTGGTACCATTTTGTTATATGACCAAACAAATGTAAAAGCGTACAACAAAATGGCACCAGCCGCACTGGTGGAAGGCGCCACTTTTCAAGCACTGGGATACAGGCAGGAGCGACTGGGTATGGCTCTTATCCATTTTATTGCTGGAGCTGGGACGTGGGTAAGAGGGGGGCCGAGGTGGCAGGTTCCTGGCCAAGGCGCTTGTCAGTGACCTGGTCCCTTCCATTGCAAGCAGACCCAGGGACTAGGTCCCGATGCCCGGCCAAGCCTCAATGCTGCACCCGGCCCATGGCTAAACCTTAGTGCCAAGGTAGGGCTGAGGTGCTTAGTCTAAGCTTAAGAACATAAGAACATAAGAAATTGCCATGCTGGGTCAGACCAAGCGTCCATCAAGCCCAGCATCCTGTTTCCAACAGAGGCCAAACCAGGCCACAAGAACCTGGCAATTACCCAAACACCTAGAAGATCCCATGCTACTGATGCTACTGATTTTTGTCCGGGGAAGGACAGTCGGGCATGCCTGACCTGTTTTATTTTTGTTGTTGTTGTCATTATTTAGAGGTTTGGGTGATTTTGATTTACTGTTTTTTTTTTGTTTTGTTTTGGCAAATGAACCAAACTAAAAAAACAAACAAACCCCAAAACATTTATTGAACCAAATAAAAACAACTCCCCCCCCCCCCCTTTTCCCGAAACAAAAAAATGAACCAAACCAAAACTTTTGGGGCTGCTCTCTGTGACTTTTGTGGCATGAGCGCCATTGAAGTTTGAATTGTGCTGAGGAGAAGGCGCTCTATAAGTGAATAAGCGCAGAGGAAATGGAGCTGTGCGTTGCATCCAATTGTTACCAAAGAAGGCGATGTTAGAATATTGTAAGTTTTTTATCCTAAACACCCTAGCACCTTTAAGTAGTATTTAATGTATACGTGACTTCTTTTTTTATTTTTTGATGCCGATAAAAAGAATTTTTGTTGGCCAGTGGGACAGCATAAAAGGAATTGTCGTTGAGCGGGAGTAATATTTAGCCCCTGAAGAAGGCACGGTTGCCGAAACGCCGGTGCTGGATCTTTTGTGCTTCAGATAATGAGAACGTTGTCATCATTTTCCTTCTACGACTGTTTGTCCAGTGGGAACGTCATCGTCTGCGGCATCAAGGGATTTTCATAGTTGGATTCATTGGATAAGTATATTCATTTTGTAAACTTGTCTGAAAGAAAGAACTGATGAGACCAGTGCCCAGACTGTTTTTGGACATTTTTAACTGCAATGAAAACAAAACAAAACAAAAAACCCCCGTTTATCTGGAGACATTCAGTTATAAACCTGGGGGACGGTCACCACCAAGACCCTCTCCATGAAGGGAGCGTCGTAGGAGGGACCCTCTGAAATGTTTGCAGATAACACAGGCTCGCTGAGACTGGGCCACCTGGCACCCTGATCCCGGACCCTGGTCTGTTTTTTTAATAAAGTAAACTTCTACAGAACCTCAGCTCACTTCCTCTCCCAGAGGCCCATCCAGGGAAACATCTGCCTAATCTATAAAGAGAAGAGAGCCTTAGCCTTTGGGTGTGCAAGGAGACTGGACCCATCCCACCTGTTCGTCTCCTGAAATCATTTCCAGCTTATGATGCTGCCTTTTATTTGTATACAGGTATTTATAGCCTCTTTATAACTTTTAATCTGTATCAAGGTCCCTTTCCCATCTGTGAAAGTAATTGCCTGCCGCTTTCTCCTGCTCTCTTTCATCTTCTTGTGAAAACAAAGGGATTGATTCGCCCACTGCATTCAGGCCCTGATGGATTTCAGCTGTCCTAGAAGGGTTGATTCACGGGATATTCAGCGAAGGAGAGCCTCTGCTCGGCAGGGTTTCGCTAAAGACATTCAGGATATGCAGGAGGTGGATCCACCTTCCCTCTGTGGCAGGGAGGGGACTGCTGTGGGAAGCAGGGCACTCAGCTGGCTGATCTATGACCATGCTCAGGTACCCACAGTACTCCTGATGCTGGTTGGGGCCTGTGTCCAGTGGATGCCCTATTACCACCTTCCACTTCAGCACCAAACCGGCTCACCAAGGGTTAATCATTCACACACTTGTGCAGCTGTGACAAAACCCAGTTTGAGCACCATCCAGACTGCCCAAACAACAACCCGGCCAGGCACTTAAAAAGCAATTTCTTTATTTCCCTTTAATCTCCGTTTATTCACAGGTAACAGCACAATTGCAGGTCCCTCAGGTGCCAGGGTCACTCCATGCCTATACGGCAGGCACTGAACCCAGGCTGCCATAAAGGCCCTTCTGTAGTGTCTCCTGTCACACGGCCTGCTCCGAGCCGCAGGCTCCCCAGACACCTTACAGGGCTAGCCCCACCTGGGGTGGTAGCACTTGACCTGCCGCAGTCCTGCTCCGACCGACTCCCTTCCTTCCTGGCAGAATCCTCCCCTGGAGAGACTCTGCTCTTTCATTAAGTGAATCCTTAATTAGCCTCTTCCGGATTCCCCAATTAATGTCACATTCCTCTGCCATCGGTTCCTTACTCCTGATTGCCTTTTGGTTATATCTCCTTGGGTCTCATTTTTCCTGCTCCCTGCTGTTCCCTGCCTCTGTCTTTTGTAAAACAGCATAATTCTTTTTTTTCTCTCCCGGCTTCTCATTCTCCTCCGGCTTTCCGTGCAGCCCCCTCTGCATCTCTGGCTAGTTGCTTTCTCTGTGAGGCGCTCACCTTAGCATAGTGGCTTTTATTCCCATCCTGAGCTCCCCTCCCTGAATACATTAACTCCGTCTGGGAGAAGAAGTAACCTTTTCAGCTTCCCTTTTGTCATGCAGCTACCATTATCTTCCATGGGAGGAAATATATTCATTTTATTTTATTTTCCTTTCTCTTGTCCTGTATGTTTGTCTTATTAGATTGTAAGCTCTATAGAGCAGGGACTGTCTTTTTTGCATGTTTGTGCAGCGCTGAGTATGCCATGTAGCGCTACAGAAATGTTCAGTAGTGGTAGTTAAGCAGTATGGAAACCATGGCACCAGCTCACCTTGCCTTATTTCCTTTAACCCTTTCATTTGGCCTTTCCTATGAAAGGAGTGTGAGAAAAAAAATATCAAGACAGAAACCTGAAGAGTTTCCCCTGTTTCTTATTGCTTTTAAGAGACAGGGTTGCTATCGCCAGCAGAGATCACTGCACTTGTGTTTTCAGAAGCACACATGCATGTCAACAATGTCATTCACCTTCAGGCCGATTCAGAAAAACATGCGGGAGAGCGGGCGAGCGCACAGGCCACTCTCCTGGGCACGCGATTCATGAGAGTGGCCTATGCAAATTAGGGCCCATGGTAAAAGGAGCTGTCAGTGTTCTCAAACCCACTGACAGCCACATGTTCGGAAAATGGACGCCGGCAAAATTGAGCATCCGTCTTCCGACCCGCAGGCCGCGGGCCGATTTTTAATTTCTTTTTTTTTTTTACTTTTGGGGCCTCCGACTTAATATCGCTACGATATTAAGTCGGAGGGTGTACAGAAAAGCAGTTTTTTCTGCTTTTCTGTGCACTTCCCCGGCGCCGGCAGAAATTAACGCCAGCCTTTGGGCAGATGTTAATTTCTGAAAGTAAAATGTGGGGCTTGGCTGCACATTTTACTTTCTGAATCGCGTGGGAATAACTAATAGGGCCATCAACATGCATTTGCATGTTGCGGGCACTATTAGTTTCGGGGGGGTTGGAAGCACGTTTTCGACGCGCTATTACCCCTTACTGTATTAGGGGTAAAGCTAGCGCGTCGAAAACATGTGTCCAAACCTGGGCTAACAGTGTGCTCCACCGGAGCGCACTGTACTGTATCCACCGGAGCGCACTGTATTGTATCCCCTGGAGCACACTGTACTGTATCCCCTGGAGCGCACTGTACCGTATCGGCCTGCTTATCAGTTATACCTCATGATCACACCTCTCTTGCACCTGTGCACTCTCTGTACCTATACTGTATGCATGCACCCAGGCTTCTGCACTCAGCGCACATCCAGAACACCTTTACAACATTATAACCTACGCAAAAATTAGAGGATATCAAAGTTAGAAAAATAATTTTTTTCACTGTAATTTTAAAAGCATTATGCTCTTTATTTGCCATCATGGTTTATGTTTCTGTGTTTGTGACTCCTCGCATCAGCTGGTGGAAATGATGTGTGAAACCAACCAGTGACAGCCTGAGGATTGTTTTACCTTTTACCAAAAAAGAAAACCCTTCCCCGCAGTGTGATCATTCTGAAGGGATAATTATAACATGATTTCAACTCACTCAGTTGAGCTTGCCATACATTCATCTTCATATTTGGGAGGACGTTAAGGTAGACAAATGTAAGGCCGGTCCGGGTGGCTTGGTGACAGTGCTGTGGACTGCCATGTGGAAGGCCTGGATTCACTTCCCAGGCTTAGCTTCTGCTCCTGAAGCCGAGACTGGGGAAACTGGCAAGGCAGCATTTCACAGCGATTGGAGGGGGGGAGCCCTACCCATTGCACAATGGTGACACCCAGTGGCCATAGAAGAATAGCAGCAGAAAAAGACCATCTGGCCTATCTGGTCTGCCCATCTGCCCACCTAATTCAGCTTTACAATTCCCATCACTCCTTCAGAGATCCCCCGTGTTTATCCCAGGCTTTCTTGAATTCAAATGCTATTTTTGTCTCCACCACCTCCACTGGGAGGCCGTTCCATGCATCCACCACCCTCTCTGTAAAGAAATATTTCCTAAAATAATCTCTTTCACCCTCATCCCATGACCCCTCATTCTAGAGCCTCCATTGAAAGAGTTTCATCTCCAGTGCATGGAAACCTTTGAGATATTTCCTTTAGGGTGTTACATGTTTAGATTTTTGTCTGTCTCCATAGGCTTTATAACAAAGATCACTTGCCTTTTTAGTAGCCTCCCTCGGGACTGCCTTCAACTGATTTATATCATTTTGCAGGGGCAGTCTCAACAGGGACCTATACAGGGGCAAAATCACCTCCCTTTTGCCTTTGACTATGCCTCTCCCAACGCTGCCAAGCATCTTCCTGACTTTTGCTGTTGTTTCGGCCACCTTAAAATCATCTGATACAGTCATACCCATATCTCACATTCTTTCATGCTTAGAAGAATTTCACTCCCAATACTGTATCTCTCCCTTGGGCTTTTACAGCCTAAATGCATTACTCTGCATATTTTAGTATGAATTCTTAGCTACCAGACCCCTAGACCATTCCTGGAGCTTTGCTAGAACCCTTTTCATGTCTTCCTGGTCAGCCTAGAGGTTGCACAAATACCAGGGTCCAGAGGCAGCTTCTGGCTGAGGATTGTCCCTGTAATGTTTGGGCAAGATGGGGGGGGGGGGGGGGGAGGTTATAAAATGGGGAACAACCCTGAAAAATGGCACCCGAAGGTTCAGCTTGGCAGAAGCTGGCTCCAATTGAGCTGGAACCCAACGGAGCAGGAAGAAACTGCTGGCCCTCAAGGAGCAAAATACTGACTTTTTTTTATGTGACATCTATCACACAATTTTTAGACTTACTTGTGCATGCTTTTAAACCCTGCAACAGCACATGCTCTCTGAGTCCTTGTGGGGGAGGGAGAAGGAGGAAGTATCTGGTGGTCCCCAAGCTAAATATTACAGAATCTTATAAAACATCACTTCTTGTAAGCCTCTGACTTAGGGGACTATCAGGTTGCAGGTCCTCCTAAACAACACTAGAGGGTGCTAGAAACAAAACATTTTATCCCACTGAAGCCGACGATACTGAAATTTGGGGGAAAAAATATATTGCAGTTCTAAGGTTAAGATATGCAGAACAGCTCTTGAATTTAAGTTAATGTTCACTTCCTTGCAGACCTCCTGGAGGATCAAAATCCAGACATATTGATAGCTGAAATTTGAGCCAGAAATTGAGCAAGCCAGAGCCTGGGGCCACCTTTGGCCAATGAAATACCGTGCAAGGAAATACCAGACTTGTCAAGAGCCACCATTACTGGCAAGGGGGCATTTCAAGCAGAGGTTATTTTGGAAACCACAGCATAAATCTTATCTATCCTGTGTGATATGGTTAGGGCAGTGGTTCTCAACCTTTTTTCCTTCATGACACACCTGACAGATGATGCTCACATGCGTGACACATTGCACACTACATTTAAAAGCTATACTAAGAAAAGAAATCCTAGATATTTTATTGTTGAAAATGATACATGAGAAAGATAACATATACAGCACACAGTTTTTCGATACAGACAAACTCTCTTGCATTTCATGGTCAACCTCAGGAAGTTCTGACCTCTTCTGGAGTTTATACAGATCAGAGTTAGGAAATTTCCCCTTTCAACTCTCTGTACAAAAATGTATTCAAATTCTGATGTCCCCTCAGTAATAGTACTTCAAAATCCCTTCCCTGACAGCCACTTTGTGAAATAACAAAAAAACCTGCTAAAAAAGACATTTAGAAATTATATAGCATGCCAGCCGTATCATAAGAGCACTAACACCCAGGACCTGAACAGCAACAACCTTACCTATGAAAAAGCAAGATTGCAAATATAGAACACAGTACACTTACTACTGGGAAAACAAAGCAAGCCAGACTGCTCTAGATCCCTACACAGAATCTGCGTCCTAGTTAGCAGAATCCCTCACCTCTGTCAAGCATCCAGAATGCAGACAGACCCTTATCTAATACAGAATAAAAGACCATAAATTATAAACAAGCACACAGAGAAAAACTGAAACTCCAAGAAGGGGGGGGGGAGGGGTAGCAGGAAGGCAGGGCAGGATACAGCATGCCTGCAACATTTCTGGCTGGGATTGGTGGAGGCAGTGATTGCCAGGGGTGAGGGAAAAGCAGGAACAGGGAGCAGTGATGAGGAATTTTAGGTACCAGCTCCTTACTCTGTACTCTCCTCAAGCAGCAAGCACACATAGCTGATATAGAAAGCACAGGCTTGCTATGCCAAAATTTTGGTGACACACCTTCTACCCCTTTGGTGACACACCAGTGTGACCCGACACACTGGTTGAGTGTTGCGTCCGTCGGTCTCAGGCGGCTTCAACCTCTGTGCCTCACCCTTCTTCCTTCTCTCTCCTCAAGCCTTGGGAAGATGGCTGCTGCCGTGTCATCATGCCGCTCTCTCCGGTGTCCCCGGATTGGCAACGGCGACATGTTCGCCATGATTTTCCTGAGAGCCTCCTAGGCTGCGTGCGTGCACGCCACCCACATCTTTATCCACATCATGGCAGGAACCTTGGGGGCGTCCCCTCCGAGTGGCATCATCACATCCTGGTATTTAGCCTGCCCTTCGTTTGCAAACAAACCGAGTTCGCAAGGATTGGATTGCCTCCGGTCTAAGCTGCTCTGCCGCTTCCCAGCTGCCGCAGGAAGCTCTCTCTGCCCGTCGGGGTAATTCTTCACTAACCTGGGTACCCGCTCCTCGGGGGCCCTTCTGCTCTATTTCAGGAACCTATCTTGGGATACCGGGTACTCGCTCCTCGAGGGCCTGCTCTCCCTAATCTGGTGCCTGCCACTGAACAACGTCTGCCTGCCAGGACCTTCTACGATACAGCTTTCTGCTTCAATGAGTACTAACCCTTTCAGTCTGTCTCACCTTCAGCTTCAGCGCTCTGTGATTACATCCAGGACCTCTCCCTGCTACGCTGCGCTGCCTATCATCTACTCGAGTGTGAGACTGGTCTCCTTTGCTGAGGACCCCTGGACTACTTCACTGGGTTACCTTCACTGCTGCCCGCTCCCTGGGCAGTACCATCGAGCTGTACAATAAATACAACTTCTCTGTGTCTGCGTGTATAGAGTCTAGCCTAGTACTGCGGTTCCTCACGGGGCTCCTCCCCGTGGGAGTGGCCATCACCACAGTACCCAAGAATCCACTCCAATACCTCATAACCATAACATTGAGAACCACTGGGTTAGGGTATAGTCTTATTTGACCCTCTTATCAAGCTAAATGCAAACATACGATAAATCTCAAAAGCACGAATACCCGGTCGTAGCTAAAATATGACTGGATGTGGACTGCCAGCTGTTTCCCGTGACCTTCAGACCCTTTGATGTCCTGAGTCCACATTAACATTGGTCTGTGCATAAGAAGTGCTAGGGGCCACCCAAGTCTCCTGCCCTCTTTCCCTCTCAGATGCTATGATGGCTTTCCTGACCTGCAGTAACTGGGGCATGATGACAGTGCCCACTGCCAGTCAGTAGAGGAGCTGGGGCAGAACAGAGAAGGGGGACATCAGTGCCAGTGTGTGTGTGTGTGTGTGTGTGTGTGTGTGTGTGTGTGTGGAGGGGGAGGGGAGGTAATGAAAGCACTGACTGCACTACCTTTCCCTACATCTGCCCCTCCAGTTACCCCTCTCCTGTGGTGCACAGTTCCTATTTGAAAAAGAGGAGAGGGAAAGATATCTGTGGATCCCCCAGAGCTTTAATTGTTCCCGTGCTAATTCTCCTTAGATGGGATGAGAAGCATGCCAGAGAGAGGGATATTGTGGAGGGAAGAGACAGAAGGGGAGTGGAAGAACCAGAGAGGGAGAGACTGGATTGAAGATTGTAGGGAAAAATGTGAGAGAGAGGAGGAGATGGGGGGGGGGGGGGGGGGAAGTACAATCAGAGAAGGGGAGACTCAGATAGCTTGATGGGAAAGAGTCAGAGAGAAGGAGCTAAAGAAATTTGGGAGCATGAGACTGAGGTGGAGCATTGAGAAGGGGAGAGAGAACCAGAAAGGGAGAGGGGAGGGAGGGGCAGGAGGTGGCATTCATTTTAAGATCCTCAGGAGTAATTTTCTGTTCCCATGCCCTGGGCCTGCCCCTTTCTGGCATGGGCAAAAGTGTGCACGCTGTTTCACAGCACACTGGGATTGCTGCAGAGGGTGAACATAAGGACATAAGACTTGCTATACTGGGTCACAGCAAAGGTCCCTCAAGCCCAGTATCCTGCTTCCAACAGTGGCCAAGCCAGGTCACAAGTACCTGGCAGGATCCCAAGGGGTAGATAGATTCCAAGCTGCTTATCCCAAGAATAAGCAGTGGATTTCTGCAAACCCTACCTTAATAATGGTTAATGGATTTTTCCTCCAAGAACTTGTTCAAACCTTTTTTAAACGCAGCTACACTAATAGCTTTCACCACATCCTCTGGCAACAAATTCCAGAGCTTAATTATGCTTTGAGTAAAAAAAATATTGTCTCTTATTAATTTTAAATGTATCGCCTAGTAACATGATGGGGTAAGAATTTCTAAAAAGCCACATCAAGCTGCAGTCAATGCATTTTAACATGGCTAGATCCATTTGAAAATTGTCCTCTAAAAAGATTTCTATAGATATATAGAACATAAAGTGTCTTGCTGTTTTTCTCCCACTGCTTTCTATAAGGTCTGGCCACATATGCGTGGGAGAAGATATTTAAATGAGGCAGGGGGCCAACTGAAATGTAGGCAAGTGCTTTTGGGCTGTTTGCTTGTCTGCTCCCGTCACCGTCGTGCTTGAGCACATTTCATGCACTTCCTCCACTCAGTTCTTTACATCCCTGACGTCAGAGGCGAGCGCCTGATTATCCAGTATAGACTAGTATGGCTCACGCCAGTTTTAATGGTGCATGTGACGCCTCTTGTGTCTGGGAGAGGGGCCTGCCCAAAATCCCTCGTTACACGCTCCACAGCCTTTTCATCACTCTTCGGCCTCCCTTTCAGCCATGTTTTAAACGCACGATTGCATCTCACACACTGGCTTTGACCAGCCTGAATAGCTACTCACCCGCACTGTTCTTTCTGGCTTCGAAGTGGGTGGGAGTGAGGGAGGGGGGGGGGGGGCGATGATCAGATTGGCTGCCTATCTGCAAAGTCCGCCAGTAAAACACCTTGCCCATGGAGTTTGCATGAACTTACAGCTTGAAAGTGTGCGCGTGCATTCGCTTCGAATTAACCACCGTGCATGTTTACGCCTGTTGGTTTTGCATGGGGGGGTGGGGGGTTCTGACTAAAAATATGCGCATGGCTTTTGAAAATTCACAGGTAGGTTCCAAACCTTTCCCCTCACCTTCCCCCTACTGCGGGCAAAAGTCCGCACGGAGAGGCATTTATACGTGCACATTGAAGACAGTTTTCAGAAAAAGCCCATTTCCAAGGGTAAAGTATTGTTTTACCAGTGCACCTGCGCTTATGGATTTGTAAATGATCCCCCTATGGGTTAATCAACCCCCTAGTAGTGCACATTAGAGGACAGAGGCCCGGGTTTTGTGGATTTACTCGGCTAAGTCGGTCCCTGTCCTCAGTTCTGTAATTAATGCCTCTCATTTGGCTCATCTATTAGTCTTGACCGTGGACACCAGTCCGCTCAGGTTTTTCAGGATGCCCCAAATGAATATGCATGAGGTAGATTTGCATACAGTGGAAGTGGTGTGTACCTTCCTCCAGATACGTAACATAAGAAATTCCAGGCTGGATCAGACCAATGTCCATCGAGCCCAGCATTCTGTCTCCGGATCACAAATACCAGAAGATCCCCAAAGGAAGATCTCACTTCCAAGGATAATTGCTGGCTTTACCAAATCTACCTGGCTATTAATAACGTGTTATGGCCTTTTCCTCCAGGAATTTGTCCAAACCTCTTTTAAACCCCTCTATGCTCGTCGCCCTGACCACGTCCTCTGGCAACAGATTCCATGGCTTGATTTTGCACTGAGTGAAAAAAATATTTTCTACAGTTTGCTTTAAATCTTTATTTACCCATTCCACCTCACCTCATTGTAAAATATGAGAGTGAAGATTCTGTATGCTAGATTTCTGAAGAGGACAATAGGAGTATGCCTGGGACGGAAAAAATCTTATTTTGTGTTATTAAGTAATTTTGTTTCTGTTTTACAACATCTTTATTATTTCATTTTCCTGTGTATATCACTTGTTGCATTTAAGCACACATTATATTTTTACAATGAGGCTTACTAAATTTTGCAAATAGTGCTCACCATTTTTTCAGTGTGCATACTTTACTAAATTTTGTGAATACCGCATGTATAAACATCATAAACAACATTTCCTTACCTTTTATGTTTCGTTTCAGATGGGAAGCAATACAAAATGATATAACATCATTGTTGATGTTTTAAAAGGACAGGGCAACTCTAAAAGATGATTTATACTTGCTTGCAGTTCAACCAGTCTACAAAGTGATTTTGTTAATATAACAGTAGGTGCTACTGGTCAATCAGTTGACATGGAGGTGGATACTAGTGTTATTATGTCACTCATTCCTGTGAATGTCTGTTAAAAAGGTAATTTCATGACATACTTATCAAGTCAAATCATCTATTTAAAAATGGTACAGAAGCAAGGCTACCACTGTAGGCCCAGGATTATGTGGACATTAGCTACAAGGATCACTCTGTGGTATTTGCCATGACTGTAGCCAAAACTATTAGAAAGTGAGAGCAGAAAATCTAGTCGGTTTGTGGTAATATTTTTGCAACAATTTAAAAAGAACATTAGAGAGACATCAATTTCTTCTGAAGAATGACATTGGTACTGTGAAATACTTTTTGACCAAAGTCAGAATAACATCTAGAGCCAAACTAAAATGACCTGACTAGCACCATGCTGTGAAAATGAACTATGACGTCTACAGTAGTTTAAAGTGAAAGGGCTTCTGCAATTGTAGCTGTACCATAGGTTGATGGGTTCATTTGACTATGTGGAGATTATAGAATGACAATAGATGTTTAAAAAGTGACACATATCCTCTGACTAATTCTTAGATCTATTTTCAGCCTGAGTGGGTGGTAAACATCTCACAAAATTGGACCTCTTACTGGCATGCCAACAGATGTTGGACTATAAGGACTCAAAATAGTTTTTACCCATAAGCATACACCAATAATTTTTTGATATATTCTCATTTCCCTTGTCACACTGAAAATGTAGCAGCAATCTTTCAATTCAATTAAACTAGTTATGCACAGATTCAAAGATGCCGTCTGCTATCATGATGCCAGTCTACTCACTGGCAGGAACCAAGGCAAACATTTGGAAAGACTTAATTGCTGTAGTATAGCAACTGGAAAGCTAGGGACGGTAGCTAAAATTAGAAAAATGACAATTCAGGCAAAGCCAGGTACAGTTCCTTTCTCAGTCACATCATTGATGCAGAAGGTTTAAACTCTCAGCCCTTTAAAAAAGTGAAAATCATTGCAGAGGATTCCCAGGCCCAGAGTTTCTGTTCTTTTGGAGAATGATACGTTCAGACAGGAAACAAGACAGCACAGGAAGCATAAGTGTGGAGGAAGTGAGCATTCAAGGAGCTTCACATTGTGGTCCTTACTGTTCCGTCACTGCATGTTCAAAGCGCACACCTTATTTACCTCCTCTCCACAAACGGTGTACCTCCTTCAACAATAAACACAGAGGTGAATTTTCAAAATACTCATGCATGAAAAATTTGCACATACGCAGTTTGAACTGGTGCACATGCTGTTTTAAAAATATCAAAAGTGCACATGTATTTTCAATCTTGTGTGCACGTTTACATGCAAAAAAAGAGACTTCCAGGTGTAGGTTTGTTAACTTATTTGTCCAGTGTTACTCCTGCCATTGATCTTGCACGATGAATATCAGACTCATCTATTGTTTACCGCTGGTTGGGTGGGAGGTCAGGGTGAACTGAGAAGGAGCTCAGAGTGAAGAATCCGCAGGGTCTTGACCTGGAGAACGACCGGGTGAACTGGCGGAAGTTCTGGCAAACCGGTGATTCCAACTACGCACGTGTGCTTGAAAACATGCCGACTTCTGTGTGCAAAACAGGGTTTTGCGTGAGAAAGCCATGATTTTTTGTCTGTGCGGGATGTTTTTACAATAGATAGGAAAAGCATGTGCATTCAATGCATTGCAGGTATTCGCGCAAACCCATGCATACGCATGCATGTTTGCGGGTAGACATAGGCATATTTTATAATGTATGCTTACCTCATATACACAGGCTATAAAATGTTGTAGATCTCCCACGTATATGGGGCCATGCAGAGTTGTTT
Organism: Rhinatrema bivittatum; assembly: GCF_901001135.1. NCBI lineage: Eukaryota > Metazoa > Chordata > Amphibia > Gymnophiona > Rhinatrematidae > Rhinatrema > Rhinatrema bivittatum. The sequence continues at coordinate 80,444,270 of NC_042625.1, forward strand.
GAAAGTTACCCTCCCTACTTGCCATTACCGAGACGTTATTTGAACGGAGCAATAGGTTATATTTCTAAGCATTTCAGAGATTTGTCTTCTTTCTGAAGACAGTGACACATCCCCTCTTTCCAATAGCATCTGGATCTGATGGAGAGAGGGGGAGGGGAGGGACTGACCTACTCTCAGATACAGGCAACACAGCTGTGGTAGTGGATGATGATGGAAACGTAGACTCTAGCTCATCAAGGAGTTTCCACGTGTGAAAATGCGCTTGTCGGTCCCAAGCAAAGCATGGATTTTGAAAATTGCTCCCCAAAACACATATCTGCTGCCCTGGTGTTTGACCAGGCATTCACAGGAAAAACGTAGAAAAGGAACTGAGCCCCAGGGGGCCAGGATTCCCTGACATCAGAACAAAATCTGCCTGTACTTACATTTGGGTGTAATTACTTGGCGATCCGAATCCAACTCAGGTACAGTTGGTAGGTCCATGCCCAAGACAGCTTGTAATCTAAGGGCCTCATTTGCTAAGGCTTTTTTCCTCTTCTCTGTCTATGGGAAGAAAGTCTTAGTAAATGAGGAGTTTGGATCTGAGGCAATGGAAGGTGACGTGATTTGCCCAAGGTTACAAAGAGAGTCAGCAGGATTTAAACCCAGGCTTCCCTGGCTCTCAAACCTGTTGCTATAAATAAGGCTCTGCCTCCTCGGGTAGCCCTGCAAGCAAGAAGAAGCAACTCCTTTCAGTGCAAAACGTCCAGTCCCAGTCTGCTAAGATACAACCGAGGTCTGCTTGGTAATCTCTTCCGGGGAGGTCGCCAATAACTGAACCAAATTTAAACGATCGACAGACAATTTGTCTGCCTGTGATCTTCTCTTCTCCCATCCTCGCACGTTTTCCAAGCAAGCAAATCAGGGGGCAATTTTCAAAACTATGTGGATAGTTGCGCAGTTGTTAGGGGGAGGCACTTCTTTTCACTTTTTTTTTCTTTTCACTTTTTTTCTTCTTTTCACTGTGGTATTTATTTTTTTTTTTTCTAATAAATGCAACAAAATGAAATAGTCATCAAACGGAATGAAAACGGAATAAAAAACTAAACGAGACAATTTTTCCATGCACACCCCTGCCACTGACGCCACGGGACACCAGGACTCATGTCGGGACCCAGCTCTGAACAGGAAGCTGTGGGTCTGTGTGAAGTTGAACAATACAGGGGTTACAGTCCTCCCTCCCTGCCCCATGACCATGCACAAGGGTGGGGGGAGCGAATACTCAGTCAGCCACCTGGTGCCAAGACAGACGGGCCCTTGTGCACCCACGCAACATGAACACATTTTCAGAGTAAATGCACCCAGTCGCTCTAGCTACCTGGGTCCAGAAGCAGCTACCTGCTTTGCACCTGCGACCCCTGTGGCTTGCTTAGGCGAGGGAAATTCTGGGTAAACTCATGTGCGTAGTTTACTTCCCCGACCTGGTCCCACCACCTGAGGTGGCCGCTTCTTTGAATGGGTAAAATACAGCCTTCTTTGTGAGCAGGCTACATCTGTTAAAAAAAAAAAAAATCCGCCCCCCGCAAGGGCATGAAGAGCAATTCTGATACTGCCTGAGGGGCTGCCTCCTACCTGCCGGGCCCGTGAGCCACTCTACTGCCTGCGGGGCTGCCTCCTACCTGCCGGGCCCGCGAGCCACTCTGCTGCCTGAGGGGCTGCATCCTACCTGCCGGGCCCCGCGAGCCACTCTGCTGCCTGAGGGACTGCCTCCTACCTGCCGGGCCTGCGAGCCACTCTGCTGCCTGAGGGGCTGCCTCCTACCTGCCGGGCCCCGCGAGCCACTCTGCTGCCTGAGGGGCTGCCTCCTACCTGTCGGGCCCGCGAGCCACTCTGCTGCCTGCGGGGCTGCCTCCTACCTGCCGGGCCCGCGAGCCACTCTGCTGCCTGCGGGGCTGCCTCCTACCTGCCGGGCCCGCGAGCCACTCTGCTGCCTGAGGGGTTGCCTCCTACCTGCCGGGCCCGCGAGCCACTCTGCTGCCTGCGGGGCTGCCTCCTACCTGCCGGGCCCGCGAGCCACTCTGCTGCCTGAGGGACTGCCTCCTACCTGCCGGGCCCGCGAGCCGCTCTGCTGCCTGAGGGGCTGCCTCCTACCTGCCGGGCCCGCGAGCCACTCTGCTGCCTGAGGGGCTGCCTCCTACCTGCCGGGCCCGCGAGCCGCTCTGCTGCCTGAGGGGCTGCCTCCTACCTGCCGGGCCCGCGAGCCGCTCTGCTGCCTGAGGGGCTGCCTCCTACCTGCCGGGCCCGTGAGCCGCTCTGCTGCCTGCGGGGCTGCCTCCTACCTGCCGGGCCCGTGAGCCACTCTGCTGCCTGAGGGGCTGCCTCCTACCTGCCGGGCCCGTGAGCCACTCTGCTGCCTGAGGGGCTGCCTCCTACCTGCCGGGCCCGTGAGCCACTCTGCTGCCTGAGGGGCTGCCTCCTACCTGCCGGGCCCGTGAGCCACTCTGCTGCCTGAGGGGCTGCCTCCTACCTGCCGGGCCCGTGAGCCACTCTGCTGCCTGAGGGGCTGCCTCCTACCTGCCGGGCCCGCGAGCCGCTCTGCTGCCTGAGGGGCTGCCTCCTACCTGCCGGGCCCGCGAGCCACTCTGCTGCCTGAGGGACTGCCTCCTACCTGCCGGGCCCGTGAGCCACTCTGCTGCCTGAGGGGCTGCCTCCTACCTGCCGGGCCCGTGAGCCACTCTGCTGCCTGAGGGGCTGCCTCCTACCTGCCGGGCCCGTGAGCCACTCTGCTGCCTGAGGGGCTGCCTCCTACCTGCCGGGCCCGCGAGCCACTCTGCTGCCTGAGGGACTGCCTCCTACCTGCCGGGCCCGTGAGCCACTCTGCTGCCTGAGGGGCTGCCTCCTACCTGCCGGGCCCGTGAGCCACTCTGCTGCCTGCGGGGCTGCCTCCTACCTGCCGGGCCCGTGAGCCACTCTTCAAAGGGAAGCGGGGGAATGCGAGGAACTTTTCAAAATGAAATCCTCGTTGCCTACTTTCACTTCCCCAACCAAATTCTGTCCACCAGTCCCCTCCCCTTCTCCCCCTTTACCTGCACCAGAGGGGAGGGGAATCACGTAAAGGCATTCTGGGACCTATGATCGATGCCCAAGGTCAAAACCAGCCAAAGAAACTTAACCTTTGCAATCTTTTCTGCAGTTTGATGGAGACACAGCATTTGGATATTCATAGAAAGTTACTCTATTCCCCTCCTCCTTACCTCATCTGCCCTTCTTTCTTTTCATTGACTCGTCCCCATTCCAATTCCATTTCCTCCTTCTCCCTTTCTCCTTTTTTCTCTGCGTTTCTTCTCCCGTGCAATATTCTTTCTGCCAGTTCCCACTATCCTTCCACTCCACTCTGCTTCCCTATTCCTTCTTTTATCCTCTCGCTCACCATTTCTCCGCCTTTCTCTCCTCGTCTGTCCCTTCATCTTTTCTCTCATTCTCTTATTCCGCCCTCTCTCAGCTTGCGTCTGCCACTGTGTCCGTCGTCCTCTTCTGCAACTCCTCGCCCTGCCACCTCAGCCCTTCTGTCCTTTCCCCCCTCTCCCAGATCACCTCACCTCCCTTTCCTCGCTTTCTTCTACTGTATCCCCTCTCCCAATTCTTTCTGCAGTATACCCTCTCCCCCCCTCCTCTCCGACTTCCTCTCTCCCCTCTGCTGTGCCCTCTCTCCCGGGTCCCCCTTCTGTCCTTTTCTCTCTGTTGTGCCGCCTTTCCTGGACCTCTCTGCCCTTCATTCCCTCATCTCGATGCTCCTCTACCTTCTTGTCCTTCGGAATCACAAGCCACTAACTTAATGGGGAATTTTAAAAGCCCGGGGGGGGCGCGCGCCAAAGCCGGGAGACAGGTGCAGAAGTCGGGCCGGCGCGCACTGAGTGGGTTTTGAAAAGCGCTCGCGTGTGTGCCTTTCTCCCGGTACGTGCACAAAAAATTATTTTACGGGGAATGGGCGTGGTCTGGGCGGGGCATGGCATGGGCATATACCAGGATTTATGAATGAAATCAGCATGTAAACACTTTTGCACACAAGCACGCACTGTGGTCTCCTACCGCGTAACTTTACGTCTGCTATGGTTGGCGTGTAAGCCGTAAAACAAAAAACACTAGGCTAGTCAGAGGGGTTTTAAGGGTAGGGGCTGACTGGGTACAAGGGAGGCTAATTAACAAGGGGGGAGGGGGGTTAGGAAGTCCTATCCTTTACCTGAGTGAACTGGGGAAACTGGTAATTACGTCGGCACGCGTGTGTACTGAAATCCCTCCCATTTGCGCGCACACGAGTGTGTCCATTTAAAATTCTGTGCCCATGTATGTGCAATACAGCCTGTTTTATACCATGCATGCATGTTATAAAATGGCCACGTCCATTGGTGCGAGCCGGCGTACGCGTGCACCTGCGTGGCCGTTTCACAGTTACCCTCCCTATGCTTGTTCTGAGAAAGAATCTTGACAGATGCAGATTGGCCTGTGACAGTCATCTTCTGACTGAGCCAAAACCTACATCATAAAATCTTATTGCACATATTTCAGCCCTCACGAAAGTTGCACAATAACCTTCATAATTTCGATGGCAGTTTTCTGCCCTTTGAGTTTGCAAAGCTTCTTTGTGAAACTCTGAAATCCCCTACTTGTCATTCTGAGCACCTGCTCACTCCCTAGCCCCTTTGGGAAGCCCCCGGTTTCCCTGGTAAGCTACGTAAATGAACTCAGATCTCGGTCCTTGCTGCCAGGTCCACCCTAGCCTGTTCCTTGGAAGGGCACATGTGCTGGTTTGAGGTTGCTGCCTGATGCAAAGCAGAGTCGTTCATGCGAAGGCTGCGCTGAGATTGGGCTGGAGAGTGGCGCCTGGAATTTTACCGATCCCAAGACATGAGAGCAGAAGGAGGGAGGATGCTGACCACTGCAGGCCCTTGGCAACCTGGAGACCCGTCCATGGCATCAAGAGGCTCGGGACGAGACCAGAGGAGACCACCCCCCCCCCCACCCCTCCCCCTTTGTTAAAGATGGCATTTGCAGGTTTCAGAATGAGATTCCCAGTGGGATTATGACATGGCAAGTCTCTAAGAGTGGTCTCTAACGGACCGAAGGGGCCCCAGTGAGGAAGCAGAATTGGACCAGATAAATGTCAGCTTCCCTATTCTAATACCCCGGGTTTTCCTTCTGGAAGGAAGGAAGGAAGGAAAGGTGCAAGTACCCACATGCAAGATCCATGCAGGGGTTTTGTTTTGTTTTTGAGAGACCCTTCTCAAGCAGGAGGAGGAAAAAAGATACCGGTATTGAGTACCAGCAAGAACCCCCCTTAAAAAAAACACAAAACCCTGCCAATACCCATGACCCTGATGTAGCTGATGTCATAAAGTCATTACTGTGGCAGAGGTCGCTCCAACGCCAGTTTTAAAGGCATCTCTAGTGTTGTCATCTAAGAAGAGCGAGAGCTAAAGAACCAGTTCTCGTATGCCCCAAAATGTTGCCAGGCACTGTGCATCATGCAGGCTACAACAGCCAAGTATCAAACGCAGTCGCGGCCAAGAAAAGCCCGGAACCTCCGGCACAGCGCAGAACGTGAAAAGCCAGGTGTGCCAGAGACGCTGGCAACATGCGGCACGCGAGGAGCCAAATATAGCGCAGGCTCCAACGAAATACAGAAGGCCGGCAAGGAAAAGTCTGCAGCTTTGAATAATGTTCTCTTAAGTTATAATCAAATTGTTATTATAGAGCATTAGCGCGCTTGCCTGGGGTATCCGCAAGCAGGTGCACACTCTCTCCTCCTGCCCTTTGTGTTATGACGGCGCAACGGGACTTGCAATTAACACCTGGGACCTGACTTTAAAAAGGTTCCTTCCCCCAGACACAAAGTGCGAGGGGGGGGGGGGACGGACCTTTTCCAAGGTCCAGCCTGCAACCTTTAGGAGGGAATGTGGTGTTAATAATTTTTGAATTATATGTTTTGCAAAAGTCGTAAAGTTCTCTCCTATCAGCTTCCTGGCTCAGGCTCAAAGCCATTGACATTCACATTGGGCAATTCAAGGTACAATGCGGTCCCCGCTTGAATTTATGGCACATTATCATAAACCTGAGAGTGACTTTAAAGTTCACAGCTACTCCTAACGAACAGCACCATCGAGAACATTAACGAAGGAGAATTAAGAGGGGCTCTGGGCTGCAAGGGAAAAAAAAGGGCGTTCTTCTTGCACATGCATGGATGGACACAGGCGCCCGTCTGCCTTCCGACTTATGAGGAGAGGATTCAGGCACATTCATAATTAGAGGGGAGCCACGGCCCTCGCATGCAGTAAAACCGGATTCTCAAGTCTTGCACGCGGTATAACAAGGGGGGTAAGGCAACCCCCACTCCTGGAGTGCCACAAGCAGGCCTGGTTTTCAGGATATCCACAGTAAATCTGCATGAGATATATCTGCGTGCACTGCCTCCACCCTGTGAAAATCTTATCTCATGCACATTCATCCAGTCTATCCTCAAAACCAGACCTGCTTGTGGCACTCCAGGACCGAAGCTGCCTACCTCTGGTAGAACATCGGCTTCCAAAGCAACTTGTGTACAGCTATAACAGAAAAGTATTCATGTTTGCTGCAAGAGCATCCCAAGTACTCATTCGTATTCTAAAGCAGCATAGTAGGCACCCAAGTACCATATATTTATTTATTTATTTATTTGACTCTTTTCTATACCGACATTCATGATACAAATCATATCACATCGGTTCACAAGGAACAGGGAGGTTGTAACAATAATATTGAAGAGGAAGAAAAGTTACAATAAAACAAGGTTATGTGAACTTGGAAACTGAAATGTGCCGGAGACAGAGGAATAACGTTGTAAACTTAAACAACGTTTAATCATATACCCTTGTATATGATTATACCCTTGTACATATGATCATATACCCTTGTATATGATTATACCCTTGTATATGATAAACAACGTTTATCATATACCCTTGTATATGATAACATGGCACCCTAAGTACTCATGTATACTGTAACAGTACACTTAACTAATCCCACTACAACAACAGCATCCTAAGTACTAAAGTATACCTTAGTAATAAAGCAGCTCAATCTTTGGTGCTAAGTTTAGGGGTACACTGTGGCTTTAACCCTGATGAAGTCAGTGTTGAGATCCTAGAAATATATATGAAGTGAGGCTCCTACACTGATGATGCTGTTACAGAGGCTGTTGTGCTGGAGATAGGGCAGCCTACAGAAACAGAGTAGTACAGGGGTTGGCCAACGCCGGTCCTCAAGAGCCACGATCAGGCCAGCTTATCAGGATGTCCACAATGAATATGCATGAGATAGATCTGCATGCCCTGCCTCCCTCGTATGCAAATCTACCTCACGCATATTCATTGTGGACGTCCTGAAAACCTGGCCTGCTCGTGGCTCTCGAGGACCAGAGTTGACCACCCCTGGAGCGGTCCCAGTCTTTCGGTTTTGTTGTGGGGAGCCTGAGCTCATTGAGGGGGTGCTTTGCTGAGTCAGCGAGCTTCTAGTTCGTCAGGGCCTGCAGACAAAACCCCTGGAAGGAAAATAAAGAGCATCGGTTAAAAATTCACATGTTCTCATGGGAGTCTCAAGATAAACCTCAGTCAAAGGATAAAGAAAGGAAGAGGCGGTGCTCCTGCTGGCTCTTTCCCTGAGCCGGAGAGAGAAGAGTTGGTGTGGGGGTTCGAGGCGAGAGCCTGCCTGCGGGGTCCCGGAGGGCGGCACCAGCGGGTTACCGGGTGACCAAATGTACAGGGGATCAGAGGATCTCTGTGTGTTCTGGCCAGGGCCCTGAGGAGAAAGGAGGCCTCCAGGAAGAGGCTAAAGACCTGGAAGAATTACTCAAAGGGCTTGAGTAATTTGCATTCGTGATTTTTGTCGACTGAAACTCTGGAGAACCATTTTTTTTTGCTGTTTTGTACTACTTTACTGCTTCTGGTTTTTTTTTTCCTTCAGTAACACTGAATTTATTTTGGCACAAGTCCTTGTTTCCGATCTTTCTTTGGGTGACTGAGAAGCGGTCTCCCGGGGCCTGGTGGCATGGCTTCCCGCCACTAGAAGAACCTTGGCCCAGGAATTGCAGCAAGATTTTTCCCGGACTCTGCAGTATTCAAAAGCGAAGGGGAGACCCTTTGGAAAGAGGGTGACCTTTCATTTGCATAGGATGCTCCCTCGTTTACATTTAAGGATGTGCCGATTCTAGCATGAACCCGCTAAGTGTTGGGAGACTGTCCGAACATGCATGTTAAGACCTTATTACAAAGCACACCACGGTTAACGCATGGAAAAGAGGTTTAACGTGCTCGCTAAAATCTACTGTCTAGGCCCCTATGCATCTGTCTGCTCTCCCCTAAAACCTTTGAACTATTCATCCAATTTCGTTTCCAATTTCTGTCCTAGACAGAAAAGCATCCAGTGACACTTTTCGTATTCCCTTGACCCCTAGAATTCGTTCTTCCTTTTATTTCCTATAGGAAAATAGCCCAGTTACGTTCAGTTGGAAATCTCAGGGAGATCAGAGCGCATTGAGATGTCATCAAGTATTTTTAAAGGCACCCTGTCATTGGCTGACATCAAATATTTTTAGAGCAGCAAGCGGGTTTTTGGCTGGAGACACCATGACGCCTGTCAACGCGCAGCTAATACCTCAGAATTCATAGCAGGAGTTGTACTGAACCGGACCGTCATTGCCTCTGAGCCTTGCTACTTTAATGTTCAGGGATGCGCTCACCAGTCAGCGCTGAGCTGGAGCAAATCTCAGAATAAATGCCACCCCTGCACACCACAAAACTCTGATAGCTGTCACTTGTTAGCTCACATGACTGTGTGCTGAGCAACTTCACCAGGCCCGAACAGCGCAGGATACGCCTCCGTTCTGCTGTCGTTGTGAATGTCTCCCTCTCTGCATGCACAGACTGTGGAGCCCTCCCCCTATTAAAAGAGAAAGAATTCTTTAAAGATTCTGTTTCCACTTAAATAATCTGCGCCACTCAATAATTAGTAACACAGCAGAAAATCCATTCACTATAGCAAGGATAAAGCAGCATGGCTGCCGCCGTGTTAGTCCACTTGAATGCATGGAGATAAAAGGTTGACATACCATAAAATATAAGGCGATACCTTTTTATTGAGCTGGCTGAATAATAAGCTAGCCAGGAAATGTATTGAATTAGGCCAATAAAAAGGTATCGCCTTGTGTTTTTTTTGTTTATTGACCTTTCTTCCCACACTACAGCAGGGAGACACCTTTGTTGTCATTGGAAGACTCCGCCGCGATCTGATTGGGGGCTTTAGAAACATGACAGAATGCTTACTGGGGATTGGCCACATGTCAAATGTCTGCCGACGCCTTCGAGTGAATGCTTTCTGTGTCCTTGATAGGATATAACAAAGCAGTGGGAAAGCTAATAGAAGAAGAGGAAGTACAGGCAGGGAAATTATACTACCTCTGTAGCTTGATGGATTTTGCTGTCAGACTCCCCTAGGCACCATTGGTGACCTCCAATTTCTATTTCTCCCCCGTGTACCTCCATTGCGGCTTCCAAAACCTCCCCCACCCTCCCCAATCCGGGGCTTCAAGGTTTGCCATGGTGGCACCCTACACAGCTCTGGTGGCAGGAGGTAACAATTGCTGTGGGTGGCCGGGAGCAGACAGGACTCTGGATCCTGGGCCGCATGGGAGCCAGGAGTAGTTTGGGAAGAGGCAGGCATTTCGCACGCACGCACACACACACACGCCCGCCATGGGCAATTTGCGACCCTGGCACCCTGTATACTCTAGGGATCAATAGCAATAATATTTATTTATTACTATGTTAAACTATAATATTTATTTATTACTATGTTAAATTGACATACAGTTATATTGTTCCATCTGTTTTACGGTTCTATGTAAAGCCCCTCTCTCTGTTGGGCAGTTTATCGTTTTATGTAAACCAGAGTGATTTGTAGTCCTTACAAGAACTTCGGTAAATAAATAAATAAATTGGCATGACTTCAGTCCCTGTGGGCCTCTGAGGAACCAGGAACAGCAAGAGAGGTGCTAAGCCTTCATCCCTGCATGCCAGCCCACGAAACTTGCCACCTTAGGCCTAGGCCTAATGTTTCTCCGCAGAAATGTAAGGCTGTCTCTGCACAGATCTCTGATAAGATCCCCACCTTGAGCACTGTGTCCAGTTTTGCAGACCTCACATCCTCAAAGGGATTTGATAAAGTGGAGGTATTTTAAAGGAGGGTGCCACCAAAATCGTACGTGGCCTGCGCTACAGCTTCCGGCTCAACCACAGCAGGGACTGGGGGCCCGGCACTATTAGACTTCATTTGCACCCTACCCAGGGATTTTCCCCTCTATTATAAATACTTTCATGCATTTGGGTCATTTAAAAAAGCATTTAAACTTAGCTGTTAACACAAGCATTTGCAGAACAGATACCTGTTATAGTATTATTATCTTATTTTATGGGGCACAGCCAGCTCCTGCGGGCTCTGATGAATTTGGCTTTGTTTGTTCGTTCGTTTTTATGGTTAGATTTTATTGTTTAGAATATTTTTAACTGGGCATGTAAACTTCTGTAAGCCGCCCAGAACACATTTTATAAGTAAATAAATAAAATATTCCCCCCCCCCCCGACTCGCTTAAGCCCAGCCATCACAGCAGCAGGCCAAGAGGGAAAGGCACCAGGGGGGGGTGATCACCACAAATACAGGAAAGAGAAACAGGAATTCCCTCCGTGCTCTCCCAGTGGCCGTGAGCACTGCCTCCGCAGCGTACCCAGCCCCTGAATGGCTCAGGGAACGTCGGCACGAGCCACCGGGTAGGCTGGTGGTTTGCTTGATTGATTGATTGATTTTCGCAAACTTATATTCCGCGACTTCCATAATTTAGAAATTCGGTGTGGAGGTCGGAGGTCCCATTCCTCTTTTCTCCTTCCATTTTTACTATCCCTCCCCTGCCATTCCCTAGGCGGCGTGCCTAGGCGGCTGAAGGGGCGCTCGCTGGCCGGAGGGAGGAACACCCTCAGCTGTCACTCATTGGCCAGAGAGGGCACCGCCCCCTGTGGCAGCAGCTGTCTTCCCTTTCCTCCCTCCCTCGCACCCTCCTGCGTCACCACCTCCCCCTAGAAAACCCCAGATCTGAGAGATGGGGGATCAGACCACCCCCCCCCCCCTTCCCCATTCTGTGTTTCAGTGGACAGTGCTGTGTGGCCTGAGTCATGGGGGGGCTGACCCCTTATATTTATCCTTCATCAGCAAATAAAGGCTTTTCTATTACTTCTGGTACAGTACTGCTCTATAAATCTCGGCTGGAAAGATTGCTTTGAGCTCTCAGTTCACAGAAATGTTCTGTTTTATATTTGCGCTGTAGACTCTGGCAGGTCTCCAGTGACATCTGTTGGGCCGTAGGAGTTATAGCATGACAAAAGAAGAGCACCGACACACACACATGAGGTAGGTTATATATTGCCTTCAGAGACAAACCCTTCGGAGTAAGCAGCAGGAAAAAACATTCAGCCTCAGAAGAGCAGGGTCCAAGGCACAGTGGTTAGCTAAAAAGTGGTGTCGCTGTGCAATCCACACACACTCCGTCATATCCCTTTCACATTATAAATGTTCATCGCATGGAGCGTGTAAAAATTGTCAAGCAAACGTAACAACCACCTTTCCAACTTCAGGGATTAATGATCTGTCTCAGAGTGGCAGACACCCCCTAACCTCAAAGATTGATGATCCCTCTCAGGGTTGCAAGCACCTTCCTAGCTGCAGGGATTAATGATTCATCCTGTTTTAGACACCCCCTAACCTCAGGGATTAATGATATATCTCAGGGTCTCAGATGCCTCCTCCCCCCCCCCCCCCCACACACACACAAATAGGAGGATTATTGCGTTATCTCAGTATAACCCTGGATTAATTTCATAGTGGTATGCTCTGAACACCTTGAGTAGCATGCGTACTTCAGAGCTTCCCAAACCTCTTCTGGGGATTCCTCTGCCAGCTGGATTTTCAGGATATCCGTCATGAATATGCATGAGACAAATAAGCACATGCTGGCTTTCCAATGGATGCAGATTTATCCCATGCCTCTTCATGGTGGTTATCATGGAAAGCCAACTGATGGTGGGGTCCCCCAGGACAGATTTGGAAAGCTCTGGTGTAGTTGATCCAGCCCAGTCTATGCTCTAGACCTCTCTAGTGTGTACAAGAGTCTATGGAGTGGTGAGGAAGGGGTCTGTGCTGCTAACTGGTTGCTGAGTTCTACCTCCTCACTAGAGGAACATTGCACTCCTGAGGAGGACTATGGGGTGCATTTATTTCTGAATATCTGCTCTTCTGGATCTGGCTCCAGTAAAATACCTGGTCTTTGACCAAATAAAAATCAGGCATGAGTGCACTCAGAATTCTTTGCATGGAGGTTAAATGCCCAAGGAGATGAAGTAAACTGTGTTGAATCTGTTCAGAAAAATTGAAAGTAATGAATCAATCCCATGTACCATCAATGCACCAGTAAAGAAGGGCAGTTTGGACCCTGTGTCAGAATGCCAGATGGGCAGTTTTCAAAATTCTCCACTCTCCCCGCCTCGTTGCAAGTCATGCCTACTTTATGCAAATTTTCAGGCAGAAACTACCCATGTTGTTCCTCTGAAAAAAGATTAGCAGGCGCTTATGCTTGCTTGGGATACGACGATTATTGTGGTGCTTCTTTGCTTTTTCAAGTGCAAGTGATTTAAATTTGAACAGCAAACACATAAAAAGAAGAAGAAAAAATGATTAGCAAAGCGCAAAGTATACACACTAAAAGCACCCTCATACTCTGCACCAGCTGGGCTGGCAGCTGAGCGGGGGAAAGGGGGTGGAATGTTACTTAAAGTACACGTGTTGTGAAACCTCGCACAAATAACATTTTGCTACTCTGAAGAGGGTAATTTTCAGTCGAGCCATTTTACCTGGGTAAATCACTAATTATCCACATAAAACTTGTAGAATTGTCCTCTTGATGTTGATTATTGAGCACTTTCTCATGAACATGGGAAGTAGCATCACTTAGTAGAAAGGATGCAAATATTTTTGGAAGCAACAGAAGACTTCAAAGGGCCACTAGTGGGATAAAGAAACACCAAGACAATGGTCCAGTTACAAAATAGCATCTCAGTTGGGACCTTAGGTGCATGAAATTGACTTTTGAATTTGTGGGAGGGTTTTTTTGACCCGCCATTTTCTTTTTAATTCTTGGTTTATCAGATTTATAAAATGTGATTTAGCCGAGCAAGCTTATATAAAGAAACAAGGAAATAAAATTTACAGCTTTACCAAAACTCCCCACTAGTACAATCCAATAACCTAGGCCACAAACAAAAAATAAGGGAGTGCCACCAAGAAAAATATGTAAGGAAAGGCTAGTAGTGTGTAATTTCCTGCACTACTTAATTAAGCGTTAACCCAGATTCTAACTATGGGAGGACAACAACAAATTCTTGGAACCCACCTAAGATTTTAGCTGTTCTGGAAGAAAAAACAAATATGATTCATTCTGAATTTTTACAAAACACTTGCATGGATACCAAAAGGAGGAAAGTAGTGCCTGCAGCAGTAACCTCTTGGCACAAGGCCAAAATACTTTTCCTTCTCTCCTGGGTTGCCCTTGCAAAATCAGGAAAAATTCTGACCACTTGACCCATAAAAAATTGATTTACATTTTTGAAACCTTACGATATCTGAAAGGTTTTAATGATGCACAATCGTCAAACTTTTTCCATTGGAAAGAAATCAGTAGAACTACGGGTCATGAAATGAAACTTCAGAGAGGACAACTCAGAACCAATGTCAGGAAATATTTCTTCAAGGAGAGGGTGGTGGATGCCTGGAATGCCCTTCTGAAGGAGGTGGTGAAGACTAAATCAGTGAGAGATTTCAAAGGGGCATGGGATAAATACTGTGGATCCCTAAAGACTAGAGAATGGGAATGAAGAAAAGAGTGCATGGGGGTTACTTGCTGGTGTGACAGTTACTACTCTTAACCATTAAGATTGATTCTTCTGATGCAACTCCAACATTGCTCTCTGCTTCAATGGAAAGAGGTAATGGGAAATTGGACTCAGACTTCAACCAACAAGGGCCCTGTCTTTGACGGTTTGGGAAACCAAGTATGGGGGTGACCTGTGTGGCAAGGAAGATGCTAACATAAGCTTGCTGGGCAGACTGGATGGACCGTTTGATCCTTTTCTGCCATCAGTATCTATGTTTCTATGTTTCTATAACATAACTAAGGTCGTGATCAGAAAAAAAACTAACTAACAAGGCTGTCCTCTCCAATATTTCCAGAGCAGAAGACTAGAAAGTCTGTCAAGTTCATGCCCTGCATAATGGGTTGACCAGAATTCTGCATAGTTGGCAGAAAATATACTTTAATAAAGGCTGGAATATTCTCAGATGGTATTTAAATTCTCAGTCAGATATCTTCTCATGTCAATTTGGGTAATTCTCCCACTACGCTTGTCTACCTGGCATTTTTGACTGCTCTTTTAGGCTTCCGGTTTAGTCAGAACCAGAACTGGGTTCAGCCATAATGAGCCTTCACTGAAACTTCCCAGGGCCAAATTTAGACCCATGATACAGGTCTCCGGAAGGAGCTCTGATGCACGGCTTTCTGCCAAAGGACCTTTGCTGGAATTATCATATTAGGAACAGTCATGGAAGCGGGTGGGAGTTAAAATAGGGGAAAAGTCCCTGGGTAGCTATGAATGTGTGAAGGCTGATAGTGCCAAGCACTAAGCATGGGTTCCAATTGAGCAGGAAAATTAGGAACTACTAGGCCAAAAAAAAAAAGGCCAGAGTAATATGGTAATCAAGTTCTATTATAAACCACTAACTCAAGAAAATAAGAATGCAGCTTTTTTAAACTTTCAGATATATACAAGGTATGTGACTTGGTGGCTGTGGGAGAAAACGACCCGAACATCTGTTAATAGCAAAGAAGGACACAGACTATCGGGCAAGTTCTTGGAATTCATCAAAGACAATGGTTTTCTACAGTAGATGGAGAAACCTACTCATGGGAGAGGTGTAGATGGGGAAGGAAAGCTTAACTTGATCCTCACTAACAAGAGAGAACTGGGCTAGAAGGAAACCTGGGTAAACGTGATTATGAAACGATGGAGGTCATGACTCTAAAGAAGGCGACCCAGTGAAGAACCAAGTTTTCTGATATGGAGGAAAAAAGAGAACCCAGGGCGGGGAAGGGAAGGCGGGCAGCACATGATGAGATAGAGGCTTCTTGCAAAGAGCGTGGCATGAATGGAGACGAACCGTAGTGGAGGGGAAGCAATGCAAGGGGTCTGCTGGAAAGAAAATCACCTCAGACTTTGATGCATTGAGGGAGAGACCATGCAAGCGCGTTGAAAACGAAACAGAAGAGAGGCCTTACGGGCAGGAGGATGCAGAAGGGGCAAGAAAGAGAGGAGAAAGGGATACAGATCTGCGTGTTATTTGCAAAGCAGTGATACAAGTACCTGTGTGTGGGAATTAGAGGGCCCAAGCCACAAAGACAAAGAAAAGCAAATGATTTAGTGTGGAGCATTGGCAGATGCTAACTGTTAGAGGCAAAGCACTGGAAAAGGAATCATTTGAGAGCCCTGAACAATGAATTAGATAAGAGGAGAATAAGTCTACGTCTCCAAGCTTGTTAGAAAGGACAGAGTGACTACCAATGTCAAACAGAGTGGAAAGTTTGAGGAATAGCCATATAAAAGAGTTGCCAGTCAGACAGGATCTCAAAAAGGGGACCCAAGAGAGAGGTATTGGAGCTGACTCACCTGAGTGAGCAGGATGAAAGCAGATCGGAAGGCATCAAGGGCAGCGGTGGAAGTTAGAAAGCTGGAGAGCTGCCAGTGTGCATGACAGTGGTGAAACAAGACTGATAACCGTCTGCTACCCTGTAATAGCCCCTTACAGGAGGCAGGAAGGTGAAAGCACCAAACGTGCCTAGGGGCAGCAAAATCCTAAACCCGTCCCCGGGTGGGCGGGAGCAGTAAAGGGAAAAGAGAGCGAGTCAGAAGGTTTGCCCCCTTTTGTATGCACCATCTGCCCAGCCTCCACCTGCAGACCCCCCACGCCCCCACGCCAGACCTTTCCCCTTGTCCTGCATTCAGAGGAAATGACCCTCGCAGATGAAGAGAGGAGGGGGGAGCCTTAGTTAACGTCCCCTGCCCAGGCACTCTGGCCTGGGGGGATTCTCCTTTTGGTTGGGAGTCTGGGTTAAGTGGAGGCTCCCCTCCACTTAACCCAGACAATTATATGTTTAACCCACTGTAATCCACTTTGAGGATAATTTTATGGGAAGGCGTAATAAAAAACCTGTATGATTATGTATATAGATAGATAGATACATACACACACACACAAGCAAACACCATAAAAGATTCACAATCATTTATTTATTTATTTCTCTTCCTCTCTCACAATAACAGCATCAATGATCTCCCCCCTTTTACTATTTAATAATTCATGTGTTATATTTCTATGCTGCCTTTAAATTGTTAGCTCAAAGATACTACAATAGCCCCTCCTCCAGTTTTAGAAGGTAATTTTTAATAGCCTGCATAAGTCAGTGTATGTAAAGTTACAGCAGCAATTTATAAACTATATGGCAGGAACCGCACAGTTTATAAAACACCCTGATTACCTGCCCTGGAAGTATGCATGTATGTTTCAGTTTCCACCCATACTGCAGGAACCCGCATGCTTTACCCGTTTTATAAAAGTACGCACATACAGTTTACACTTCTAATAGTTCCAGAGTTATAAATGGAGGCGTGCATTTTACTAAAAAGTGCGCATTCTCTGCTTATGAAAATACTTGTGCACAACACATACTCGCTATCACTAGTTAGCCGACACCTCCGGTCAGGGTGGAGGGATTATCTGAACTGGTAGAGGTGTCGGCTAACTAGTGATAGCGAGTATGTGTTGTGCACAAGTATTTTCATAAGCAGAGAATGCGCACTTTTTAGTAAAATGCACGCCTCCATTTATAACTCTGGAACTATTAGAAGTGTAAACTGTATGTGCGTACTTTTATAAAACGGGTAAAGCATGCGGGTTCCTGCAGTATGGGTGGAAACTGAAACATACATGCATACTTCCAGGGCAGGTAATCAGGGTGTTTTATAAACTGTGCGGTTCCTGCCATATAGTTTATAAATTGCTGCTGTAACTTTACATACACTGACTTATGCAGGCTATTAAAAATTACCTTCTAAAACTGGAGGAGGGGCTATTGTAGTATCTTTGAGCTAACAATTTAAAGGCAGCATAGAAATATAACACATGAATTATTAAATAGTAAAAGGGGGGAGATCATTGATGCTGTTATTGTGAGAGAGGAAGAGAAATAAATAAATAAATGATTGTGAATCTTTTATGGTGTTTGCTTGTGTGTGTGTGTATGTATCTATCTATCTATATACATAATCATACAGGTTTTTTATTACGCCTTCCCATAAAATTATCCTCAAAGTGGATTACAGTGGGTTAAACATATAATTGTAATATATAAAATAAAATCATAAAGCATCATAAGGTACAAGCAACAGAGTACATGAAACATAAACCAATAATCAGTACAACAGAATAAAGCAATAAACAACATACTCTAAATCAGCCATGCATAACATAATCACATACAAACACTTAACAGCAAGCAAATACCACCCAATTAAAACTGGTCCTGCAGCATTTAGAAATCAATTAGGCATTATAGGCAAGCATTGGTCAATAAGCAAATCCCTGATAAATCAACATACACACACACACACACACACACACACAAATAAAAGTCAATTGGTAATATTCAAGACCTCATTAAAACCACACACTTGAGAATTACAGCTGTTGACTCACCAAATCTTGGGGTTTTCGGTTTGCTCCATAGGTAGGGAAGCAGTGTGTTACTGAACTGTAAAATGCTTTACACCAGTGAGTGTGTCTGGCTGACACTCGCTGACAGTGTTTCCCTTCGGGACAGATCTGTCTTTCTGGGAGTATTAAATCGAAATCTTCAGCTGACTGGGAGATCATTTCTCTGAAGCTCTTTGAGCTTTCTGCCTACACGAGAAGGAAGCAAGACACCAGTGCCTGAGGCCTTGGGAGGAGGGAGGAAGGAGAAAAAATGGAATTTATAATAAAAGTGACTAAGTACTTTCCCAATTATCGATATTGCAAACCTGGGGATAATGAAGGAGAGTTAATTAGTCATAGAAAATCAAGTCCAGGACTGCCTGTGGGGGAGTGGAGAAGCCGTTGCCCATCAATCCATCAATATTACTGTTGATGCACCTCCCTTATGAATTTCCTGTCATTTTGCTTATAGGATATAGTGTGACACTGCAGCTTCTTCCTCCCGCCTGCCATGGGCAGAGCAGCAGAATTTAAATTCCACCCAGCTCCCCTGCACGATTGATTTATGGAGTGTGAGATTAAGTACTGGAGTTTTTAACAGGCAGCTCAGAAGTGAATGAAATTTTAAAGAGAATTTATAAGCGGATTTTAGCTCAGCTTCTAGAAGTGCTGCTGGGCAGCATCTAGCTGGAAGGTGTGTGTGCGTGTGTGTGTGTGTCTAGCTGGAAGGTGTGTGTGTGTGTGTGTCTAGCTGGAAGGTGCGTGTGTGTGTGTGTGTCTCGCTGGAAGGTGTGTGTGCGTGTGTGTCTAGCTGGAAGGTGTGTGTATGTGTGTGTGTGTGTGTGTGGGTCTCACTGGAAGGGATGTGTGTGTGTGTGTGTCTCTCGCTGGAAGGGATGTGTGTGTGTGTGTGTGTGTGTCTCGCTGGAAGGGGTGTGTGTGTGTGTGTGTGTGTGTGTGGGTCTCGCTGGAAGGGATGTGTGTGTGTGTGTGTGTGTGTGTCGCTGGAAGGGATGTGTGTGCGTGTGTGGGTCTCACTAGAAGGGATGTGTGTGTGTGTGTGTGTGTCTCTCGCTGGAAGGGGTGTGTGTATGTGTGCATGTGTGTGGGTCTCGCTGGAAGGGATGTGTGTGTGTGTGTGTGTGTGTCGCTGGAAGGGATGTGTGTGTGTGTGTGTGTGTCTCTCGCTGGAAGGGATGTGTGTGTGTGTGTGTGTGTGTGTGTCTCTCGCTGGAAGGGATGTGTGTGTGTGTGTGTGTGTGTGTGTGTAGTCAAGATTCCAACATCAGTTCAAAGCTGCTTCTGCTGCAAGGGTTAGTAAATTCAGCAGCACAGTTTTTGAAATTGTGCATTGATTCTTTGGCATTATTTGCATCTGGTTTTCTATGCAGAAACTCCCCATCCCCTCTCCCCAAAATTATGGAACATTTATCAAGTATTAAAACTGGACCTTAAAAAAATATTTATCCTCCCTTTCGTATCCCATGCCTTGTCTACAGCCTGTTATTGCCTCATATCCCTATCCTTAAATCTTTCATCTCTTATTCTGCTTTTGCCCTCAATCCCTCTCCGACCTCTCCTTTTCCCATTCCTCTACAATCTTTTATTCTTCATTAGAAACCTCCCTCCCATCTCCTGCCCCAGGTCCTTTCCGCTCTCCTATCCCATCCCTTCCTTTTTATTCTGTATTCCCTTCCCATCAGTCTTCCCCCTCACTTCCCCTCCATCTGTCTCTCATCCCTCACCATTTCATCCTCTTCCTCTCAGCTTTCTGTCTCTCTTCCGTTTGCTTTCTCACTCCACCTTTCTTTCTTACTCTTCCATTTCTTCATTTTCCCTTTCCTCATTCCTCCGTTCCTCCCATTCCCCGCCTTCACCCCATCTCTCCAATATCTCTATCTTTTCAATCTCTCGCCCATCTCTGTCCTTTCCACTCAGGCCCGGCACCACCGGATGTGCAAACTGTGCAATTGCACAGGGTGGCACACCTGGTGGTGTCGGGAGCAAGGAGAGGCCCGTGTTGCCACCGGTGGACTTGATCGGTGGAAGAATTGGAGGCCCATAGGCCCATAATCCATGACAGCACAAGAAACAGGAGGCAGTGATATACTAGGGGGCAGGGGGCCAATGCCCCCAGGAACAGGGCTAAAGGGGGAGGGGGTGCTGATGGCCGACAGGGATCTTAATGTAACAGGCTGAGCAAGGAAGCCTGTTACATTAAGATCAGCAGGATCATGGTGGAGCTCATCCCACATCGGCCCAAAGAAAAAGTTACCTCCAGATGCTCCTCCTCCTTCCTACCTGAGCGCCCCTGGAAGAAAAATGATGCCAGAACCTCGCAGGCAGGAAGGAAGAGGAGCATTGGCCACGTGCAGAACAGGAGCAGTGTTTTTGGCAGGGCCACTGTGGATCCCACTTTGTGGTAGCCTGAGAACAGGAGGCCCGGTAGCAGGGCCACTGCGGATCCCACCACACATTGGCCTGAGAAGATCAGGGCCACCATGGAACCCATCCCGCGGCGACTTGTGAAGAGGATGCCCAGAGGTGAGAGAGAGGTTGAGGCCCTGTAGAATGTGTGTATGTATGAGAGTGAGTTGAGAGACTGAGTTTGTGTGAGAGAGAGTGAGTTGAGAGATTGTGTGTGGGAGTGAGAGCTTGTATGATCAGAGAGAGAGCATGTGAGAGCCTCTGTGTGTGTGTGTGTGTGAGACAGCATGTGAGAGTGAGAGAGCCTATGTGTGTGAGTGAAGCAAAATATGAAAGAGAGAGACAGTGTGTATTTATGTATGAGAGAGAGCATTTGAGAGTGAGAGCTGTGTGTTTGTGTGTGAGACAGCATGTGACTGTGAGAGCCTGTGCCTGTGTGTGTGCATGTGTGAAAGAGAGACAGCGTATAAGAATAAAAGCCTGAGTGGGGGTGTGTGTGAGAATAAGAGCCTGAGTGTGTGTGTGAGAGAGACAGCATGTGAGAATGAGAACCTGAGTGCAGGTTTGAGGGAAGAAGGGAAAAAAACGTAGACAGAGAAGAAATAGAAAAAAAAGAGAACCTGTAAAAGGAATTGCAAAAGACCAAGAAAGGGAAGGTGGGAAAAAAAGCCTGCGACCAACCTATTAGAAAACTAAGATCAGACAGCAAAGGTAAAAAAAAAATCATTTATTAATTTTTAGTAATTGGCATCTTTGGGAATGTGCAAGAGTAGTACTTTCTCTATGCTGATCTTGTGATGTATGAGGAAGCTGCCTGGGATGGGTGTGTGAATGGGAGCCTGCCTGGGTTGCATATGTGTATGTATGTGTGTGAATGGAAACCTGTCTGGGATGGGTGTGTGTGTCTGAATTGGAGTCTGTCTGGGATGTGTGGGGATATGTGTGTGTGTGTGTGCTCACATGCACACATGCATGCATGTGAGCCTTCCTGGAATGGGCAGGGAGTGTATGTGTGAGAATGGAAACCTGCCTGGGATTTGGGTGGATGTGAATGGGATCCTGCCTGGGAAGAGTGGATGTAAATGGGAGCTTGTCTGGAGGGTTGTGTGTGTGTGTGTGTGAGAGAGAGAGAGAGAGAGAGAATGGGACCCTGCCTGGGTTGTGTGTGTGAGAAAGAAAGAGAGAGAATGGGAACTGCCTGGGCGTGTGTGTGTGTGTGTGTGAGAGAGTGAGAGTGAGAGAGAGAGGGGGGGGGGGGGGGGGGGAGAATGGGTGCTGCAGGTGGATTCCAACCTGCCAGCAGCTGAAATGAAGGTAAGGGCCTGTCGCTGCTAGTAGATCCCAACCAAAGAGGATCTGGAGATGCCTGGGGGTTTGTCTGAGAGGGAGCATATGTGTGTATGAGCTTGTGTGTGTGTGCGCGCGTGTATATAAGAAAAAGAAGAGAAAGTTCATGCATCCCTCTCCCACTAATCCATGACAATCTCAGGGTGACTGGAAATCAAAGTTCCCAGTTATGGAGAACATGAATTTTTAAAATCCTTTTTAGTTTTGTTTTTCAGGTGTTATTTGATGTATCTGCTGTTTTGAAATATTTTATTGGGGTTTGGGACATTCAAAAAAACTTGTATATGAGTTTTTAATTATTTGATCTTTTATTCATCAGCTTTTTTTGAAAAATGTTTAGTATGTTTTTAGTATTATGATTATGTATTTTTTATTTCCTGATTTTATTGTTTGACGCTTGAGGAATGGTGATGGTTCTGTTTTTTCATTGCTGCACTGCATAGAGAGTCTGGCTTCTTGCGGTTTCCAGTTCAATTTTTGTCTGCGCATTTGTATTTCTACTTTATGGTTGCTCTGTTCTGTATTTGAGGGTCTGTTTATGTTCTGCATGTGTGACTGAGGTGAAACAATCTCCTAATAGGAAATGTATTAGTGTTTCAGGGATTTCGGAGGGTCAGGCCCACACCCAACACACATCACAATAGGCCTAATACCATACAGGTTCCCAATGTCTTTTTTGCAGGGATTTCTGGCTGGCAGCACAGCAGTGCATGTAAATATAATGTAAGGGATATTTGGACCTCAGAATACTGTACTTTGATATTTTTCATGTAAAATATAAATGCACAACTCTTAACTGTGTGTGTGTGGAAGGGGGCGGGGGGCATTGTGCAAGGCTATAAGGTTCACTTAGGGCACCTAATACCCTTGCACCAGCCATGGGTTCAGGGAAGGGGGATGGTGTCAGTTTTTAAAGTCTGTATCACTGGAGGGAGCTGAGTGTTTTTTTGTTGGGCCCGGGACAGAGAATGAATGAACGGTGTGGGTTGGGGGGCAGCACAGTAATTGTTTATACAGGGCTGCAAAAAAGCTAGCACCGGCCCTGTTTCCACTTCCCAGGCTCTGCATCCTGCATTTCCCCCCTTCATTCCCTCCACCACAGCCTGCAGGCCTCCTGGTCCTAACATACTTTGTTCTTGCTGTTGACAGTGACAAGGGCCCAGTGAATGATGGCTGACTCCATGATGGTTGAGGAGGGAGAAAGAGTAGCAGGTAGAACAGGAGAATGGAACAGTGATCAGGGGTGTGGAAGAGAGGTATGGGAGGGGGGGGGGGGGGGGGGGGAGAGTGGGGCGGCATAGGTTATGTTGGAGGAAAAAGAGAGGAACAACAGTGGAAGGGGAGAAGACAGATAATGTATGACATCTCGATAGGGGAAAGTCAGGGAGAGAGTGGAGAGACCCAGTAGTGGTTGGGGGAGGTAAAATTCGAAAGTCTAGCCACCTGGGAGAGATGGTTGATTCTAAACGAAGCAACCATCAATATCAGTCTCCTTTGATTCTCCGCAGCAACATCAGCTGATATTTCTTCATGGAAAGGATGCTGAATGCCTGGAAGGACTTCCCAGTGGAGATGGAGAAGAGAAAAACCGCAACAGAGTACAAGAAAACCTGCGAAAAGCTCAAAGGATCCCTAGTTAGGAAGAAGTAAGGGGGAAAGCCAGAGATGAACTGGGGGTCTGTGTCTTTACAGCTGGAATGAAGCTGGGGCGAGGCTGCTTGGGTGCTAATAATGTCCTTTTCGGCCATGCAGTTTTATGTTTCTATGATTCCAGGTGGCCTGCAAATTGTATGACAGTCGCCAGGACCACAGAATCACAGGAAACCTGTGGCTTTAGCACACACGTGCGCACGTGTGTGTGTGTGTGTGTGTGTGTGTGTGTGTATTCATTTGTGTCTCTTTAAGCTGATTGGTAGTGATTTGAGGGCATCCATTCCACGTAGCGCAAGTCTGAATGGTTGCATTTTGCTGCTTTTGTGTTGGGTAGTGCACATGGTAACATCACCACAAGGTCTGCAAAACGAAAAAAAAAAAAAAGGTGAGACTTCCTTCAACTCGGGCACATTTGCCTTGGTCTCTATAGCTAAGACCCCCACGTCTAGCAGGCGATGACCCGATAATTTCAGGAAAGAGCCTGCAAACACAGAATAATAAGCATCAGCGGGAGGAGGAAGCTAAGAGAGAGAGAGAGAGAGAACAATGACATCTGTAAAACAAGAATGACCAAGCCTAGAGGGATGATTAAGGCGGGATTCTTGGGCCAGATTGCAGGGGCAGTTTGAAATGGGGGGAAGCAAAGGTATTTCACTGCCGTTCAGCACCATGGTCTGGACAGTTCCTCCTTTTTTTTTTTTATTTGGTTTATTTAAAGAGTGAGGGACAGATCGAAATTAATAGCACATTTAACATTTTGTAAACAAGTAAGGCGGCGTCTGATGCTCAGGCTCGTGGGGGGGGGGAGCTGCCCTGGGGTTGGCAGTCCCCGATGCTTACTATGGGGCTCTAACAAGATGTGCAGCCACAGTATTTTCGTTTGGATTTGATTTTCTTTTTTTTGGGGGGGGGGGGGGGGGGCAGGGGTAGTGTTTATTTTTGTTTTAATGTTTTGTTTTGTTTTTTAATTCGGTTCGGTTGATTTTCCCAAACCAAAATAAGCATTAAAAAAAAAACAACAATAAAACGACGCAAAACAAAAACTAAATCAGAAAGGGAACCTCCCTGGAACCCCTCCCATCCCTTAGAAATCAGCTGTGGCCTAGGCCTCTTCCTTCCCATCCCCCTCAGAAATCCCACGCACAGGAAAGGGGCAGAATTGGTGCCCACTCACTCCTGCTCTGCTGGGATCCTTTTAAAAATGTGAGATGTGAGACACCGACGTGGTACTGAGTTTGGGGCAGGTAGGGGCTCACTTCACCCATTCAGGGGGCAGAAAGGTGGCTCGGGTGTCAGGCAAAGAGCTGGAAAGGAGGATGCACAGGGCAGAGAGAAGCAGCAGATTGCTGACGAAGCACTCGGGGCCAGCTCTGAGG
Organism: Rhinatrema bivittatum; assembly: GCF_901001135.1. Lineage (NCBI taxonomy): Eukaryota > Metazoa > Chordata > Amphibia > Gymnophiona > Rhinatrematidae > Rhinatrema > Rhinatrema bivittatum. The sequence continues at coordinate 80,468,986 of NC_042625.1, forward strand.
GCAGGAATGTTTTATCAGGATGACGGTGGCCGCAATATGCAAGAACCCCTAATGCCAAGTTTCCCTGATAGAAAAAAAAAAGGCAGAGAAGTCATAGAGGGCAGGCACGGGCCATGACAGCACAAACAGAAAAGCAAGAAGCCATAAAGGCCTGGCCATGCTTTAGTCACAAACCTCTCCCCCTTGTGAAACACTTACTTGCCCTGGCTCCCTAGCAATCTAGGGGGGGAAGCAGCACTCGCACGAAGAGAAAACAAATATTAACAGCCGGGGGGGGGGGGGGGGAGGTCACTTTCCCTTGGAAAATTAGCTACAAGCTTTGCAGGTTCAAGGTCCGCTCAGACTTTGCACTTATGAGTCCGTGTTTCACTTCCACGTGCAGTTGGGCGAGATCTACAATGGTCACATAAAAGTGTACTCAAATGATTAAAAAATACAAGAAGATAGCACTCTGGGGGGAGGGGGAACAGTCTAACAAGCATCCTCACTGCACATAGTCTGTTGCTATTTCCAAAGGATTCAGTGCTTAATAAATAGGGTCCTTAGACTGTAAGATCTTTGGGAACATGGGAAACACCTACTGCAGCAGAATGGTATCTGCATTGAAGTAGCTGACTGGCCACATATACATTAAAAAAACAAACAAACCCCAAAACGTTATTCTGAGAGTGTGCTTCCAAAATGAATTTCCACCCAGTTTGCAGTGCGCGGGTAGGCGGAGCCATGCTCCTCGCTGTTCACCGTCCAGGAACGACTTCGCTGTCTCTCAGCCAGCCCTCTCTGCCTTAACAAATCGGAGTTCATCTGCTGGCAGAAACCACCTAGGGCGTTCATGGGATTGTATCACTACCATCCCTACCATAGGGGCTGGATTTATCTTATACATCTCTTACTCCTGTTTGCACTCAGTAGCATTTTATTTATGTTTAAATCTAGGCTCCTCCAAAGAAACGCCAAGTAGTCTCAAAAGCCTTTTTATTTTCGCATTCCCAGTTCTTGCTATTTCTGTTACAATCCAGGGCTTCCCAAATCTAGCCTGGGGATCCAACAGCCAGCCAGGTTTTCCTGAGCTCCATAATGAATATGCATGAGATAAATTTGCAAACATTAGAATCCCAGTACATGCTAATATATCTCCTGCATATTCATTTTGGATATCCTAAAAATCAGTCTGGCTGTGATTTGGGAAGCCCTGTTCAGACATTTTTTCATTCTCTGTGATCCAGCCATCAATATAGTAATTTACTTTGATTTATTCCAGTTTTCGTCCTTCAGCAAATAATACTTCAATTGCATTAGAATTCATCTTGCTAATTATCATGATTTTCCTGCTCTTGGTGTTGAAGCTCATTTCAAAGGTCTTACAGGTGTGGAGTCCATAATCCAGTGTTTCCCAGCCCTCTCCTGGGTTGTCGGGAGTGCCACAATGAATATGCATGAGATACTGGATTTTCAATGTAGGGTTAGGTGATCCTGCAGGAGATGACTGGAAAACACTGCCATACAGCAAATGGACTACTCCCCCCTCCCCATGTATTTCCTGATCCTGCAATACTTGTTTTGGGTGACTGAATCCCATGAGTCAAGACACAGGCAGAACTATATATTTATTATTATATGATCATATCTGCCATTCCCTCGTATGATCCCATTCCTCTTCTTCCCTCTGGATATGCTAATGTTCAGTTCTCTAATGAGTTCTCTTGCTGCTCTTTGATTTTTGATGGAAACCTGATTATTTTCTTTCAGCTGTGACAGAAACTCTAGAGCACAAAAGATTCCTGGCAAGAACTTATTTTAACCTTGGCATACCATCTTAAACGGTTTCTTGAGATTATTTTCTATTCCCTTGCAAGTGCCAGCGCTGAGCTCCAAATCTCATACTTGAGTTTCTGTTGTTAAAAAGAACGACAAAATGTGATGTGCTCAGTGCTGCCTGAAGTCTGGGCCTTGCCAGGAGAAAGCAGCTTGAGAGCTCGCCTGCTCCAGCAGGCCTAGGGGGTGTCAAGGTTCCCTGAAGACCACCCTGGATCTCTGAACCCTTCCCTTTCCCTGCCACTCCATCCCTCCCCCACCTCAAGATCTCAAGGGGTGGGAGGGGGAGGGGGGGTCTGCCCTAGCCATAGGGTTGCCAACTATCTCTGGATTTTCAGGGTAAATGTGCTTGGCCGCACATTTTACTTTCAGTATCCCGGGCAACTAACTAATAGGCTCATCAACATGCATTTGCATGTGATGAGTGCTATTAGTTTTCGCTCGTTTTTTCGAGGCGCCATTACCCCCTTACAGTATAAGGGGTAACAGATGCACTTCGACAACGCGCAGCCAAACGGGTGCTAAATGGTGCGCTCGACCCAGCCCCCCCGTACTGTACCGTCCTGTTTCTGCAGCCAGAACCCTGTAAGCAGGGCCAGAGAGAGAAAATGTCCGCTTTGGGATTTCCAGCTGTGTGAAGCACCTCGTGCAGTCAGGCAATTATATTTAAATCAGGCTTCCAGACTTTTCATCCAAAATGCCAAAAAATTCATGGCTTCCATGGCAACCAGGAAAAAAAAACCCCCAGCATCCTGGTGATATGCTTCTGCACTGATGGCTGACGAAGGACTGAATGTTTAAAAGGAAATTCAATCATTAATTTCAGACCTCTGGATCAACTTACCTTTGCACCAGAAACAAACTTCCTAAGCCACTTTTGCTATTCACTTACAAAATTTAAATGGTAATAATTGATCATGATATTTTGCTTTTGTTACTGATGTTTTGTGCTTTTAAAGTTATTTTGAACATAGGGGAGTAAGAGGCAGGCACTTTGCCGGAGCGACCAGACACCAGCCCTTCGTGTTAAGGATGGAGTTGATCACACGTGGAACTCAGGTGGCCTCGGAGAGGAAAGGGGGCGAGAATTAGATGTCCGGGAAGGGCTGGCAAGATCCGGGAAGTCACCAATCATTCTTATTTCACGAGTCTCCCTGTTTCGTTTCGTTTTGTTCTTAAGCGGGCAGCTGAAGGGAAATGAGAGCCTGAAGAGTGCCAGCACACCGCAAGCGTGGTGCGGCAGGGCACCTCCAATCCCCGATTCACCAGTGCCCTAAATGGAGCTGAAGTCCTCAGCCATGAAGAAATACTAGAGAGGTGGTAGAGGGAGGGGGGGGGGAGGAAGAGAGGAAAATATGGAGGTAGAGAGAGAGAGAGAGGAAAAAGAAAGGGGGCAGAAGGGGAAAGTGTGAGGTTTATAAATAATAGTGTGATCTGGGAGCGAGACGGTTGCTTAAAGGCATCCTCTGCCCATTTAAACTGCGAATGTGGAAGGGAACGTGATGCACAGCTGAATCTGTTTTCCCAGAGCGACTCTGGCAAACCCTTTCACTTTGTAAGTCCCTCCAGCTGACGATGCTGAATTCATTTTTTTTTTCTTTTTAGAGTTCAGGGTGGCGATGGTTCCCTGTGATGCCGACCGACCAGGTCTGCCATTCCCGTGCCTGGATCAGGGGGGGAAATGATGCCTCGGCCACGGTGCTGTCTCCTGAGGCGGCTCAAGGATACATTCTGCAGCATTCACATTATTTGCATATCAAATAATGTGAATTGTATTATAATTGCATTTTCTGACCCAGTTAATTTTTTTTTTGGGGGGGGGGGGGGGAGAGGAGGGTTGGGAGTGGGAGGAAGGGACCTTAGTGATAGATGCTGGGAGAAGGGGGGGGGGGGAGGGGGGAGAAGGATTGAGAATTTGCTACAAATCCATACACACCGTGGGGTAAAATCAGGACTGGATCAGCCTGTCCTGAAAATCTGGAGCCAGTTGTCAACCCTATTCAGGCAGAAGTTGCCTTGCTTAGATGGCTGGCATCGCCATGCAGCCCAGTTCATGTCTACCGAAGGCTATTTTTCATGTTAAGAATTTCTTTCCTCGATTTTCTCTCTTAACTTTCTGTGGTTCCAGTTTCTCCTGCTTCTCATTATTTTGAATAGGAGTTTACAACTTTTTTTCAAGTATAACTTTTTAAGAAATTAAAGCAGTCAAGAGCGGAACAAGCATCCAAGAACCAAATGAAAATTTAAAAAAAAATCACAGGTATGCTTTCTACCAAGCCCTCAAGAAAAATGGGGAACAAGATTAGGAAAAAGGAGCTAGAACATAAAATACAACTTCATAGGAGATGCTTAAAAGAAACGCTGAAGATCTGTGGCAAACATCCTAAATTCAAACCAACAGCCTCATTGAGCTGAATTTCAATGTCCTTCTGTGAGGCAATTCCTAACCGAGAGGATACCCGTCAGCATTTTAACAGAGATTTTAGCATTAACGAAAGATCTGAAATATTTAGGGCTGAAAAAAATGAATCTATTGTTAGAAAAGTTAGTCAATCAATGACAAGAGAATCAGAAGAAAATGTTTGTCCCAAAGGATAACATCTCCTGATAAAAGAACATTTCTTCTAGACTCTCTCCTTACACAGATCTTGAAATGCTGATATTTTATATCCATACAACAGCAGATCTTTCTGACAACAACAACAAAAAAAGGACTTAAAAAATCAGTTCCTGTCTGGTTGCAAAACAAAAAATAGACAACAGCATGGCACCTGCTACCTCCAATTAATGATTCCAGATTAAGACAATCCAGGGGTAGCTCCTCTTCCCCAGGGCCTTGTCTTCACACTCACTTCACTTCTTGGCTGGTGGCGGTGGGCATGGTGGGGAACAACTTCCTTCACGACTTTAAGTACTTCCGCTATTAACTATTTAAACATAACAGTGAGTGAGAGACTTTGGAAAGCTCTCCAGCTGCAATGCTGCCTTTACATAGTAATGGTCAGGCTAGAAGCTTGGAGCACCCGGGTCTGCTGCACCAGGGAGCTCCGTTCTCCCCGGTAATTGCCTGTAGCCCAAGACTGGATTTGACTCTAGATAAGAGGTGAAAACCTCCAGGTCAGCAGTCCATTAAGAGACAGACACAGAAAGTCTAATGCAGTCTCTTACTTGTCCTGTCTGTCTGTCTTGACTGGACTGTAAACACCACAGAGCAATGAGTATCTCTCATGTATAGTGCTGCGCATTGTCTAGTAGTGCTATAAAAAGGATAAGCACTGTAGGTAGTAGTATGGGGAAGGCTACAATGGTCTATATTTCTTGTCCAGTTGGGGGTCACTCCCATCATTAGTTTCTCTGATACCAGTATTGGACCCCCACACTTGTGACAGCTCACTCCAGTTCCCATACATCAGTCTATGCCCCACGTGATCCAGCGTAGAGGAGGCGATGCTGGGTCCTCGGATCCTACTATGGCAATCCCCCGACGCCTCTGTTGACACTGGCGGGAGGCGTGAAGCCTTCTAGTCAGCCTCACTAGGGTCAGGGCACTCATAGGCAAAGCAATCAGGCCCCTCCGGAGTACCTGCGGCCTTTAGCAATCCAAGTGAAAGCAAAGCACGGGAGGAGGGGATTTTCTCATCTCCGCCTCCCAGTGAGATGATGCCATCCAGCTGACTCCAGTTCCCCTGCATTCGCTTCTTTTTGCATTGGCATCGCCTGTACCTCTCCTTTCCATCATCATTTCTTCACTTTTTGGTAACTGGTGGAATGGACTCCACTGTATTTTTTCCCCTTTCCGTTTCATACCCGGTGGGGGGAGTCTGTTAGTTAATTCTGCTGTGGATTCTCCCCTCTCAGTTCAGTGATCAGTGGGGAGGGCTCTGATGCCCTCTTCTTGTGGGGGTCCTCCTCTTCCTCGCTCCTCACTCCCAGGATGATATAGGATACAGCGATGCCAACTGTGAAAAATTAAAAAGGCCAGGTCCCTCCCCCCGCATCCCCAGCCGCCACTACCCCATCTCATCTCTCCTCCACAAACTCCTCCTCCTCCTCCCCTCGACCTTTCTCTAGAGCTCCTTCACTCTGTAAACTCCCCATCCCTGCAGACGTTTTCCTCTTTCCACCCCTTGCCTGGCTACACCAAAGATATCTTCTTACAAAAGAAGACGGTCCTGGGCCTGACTGTAGAGATGGTGGCGGCAGTAAGAAGGTGAGAAGGCACACAGGCTGAGTGTGAAACTTGCTGGGCAAACTGGATGGGCTGTTTGGTCTTCTTCTGCTGTCATTTCTATGTTTCTATGTTTCTCTGTTTCTATGTGTATGGGATATAGTGACACTGTACTACTTCATATCATGGGAATGGGGCAGTGTATGGGATATAGTGACAGTGTGCTACTCCCTATTATGCAAATGAGACAGTGTATGGGATATAGTGACAGTGTGCTATTTCCTATAATGGGAAGGGACAGTGTATGGGATATAGGGACTTTGTGCATGAGGCAGTGTATGGGATATAGTGACACTGTACTACTTCATATCATGGGAATGGAGCAGTGTATGGATATAGTGACAGTGTGCTACTCCCTATTATGCAAATAAGGCAGTGTATGGGATATAGGGACAGTGTGCTATTTCATATCATGGGAATGGGGCAGTGTATGGGATATAGTGACAGTGTGCTACTCCCTGTTGTGCAAATTAGACATTCTAAGGGATATAGTGACACTTACTACTTCATATCATGGGAATGGGGCAGTGTATGGGATATAGTGACTCTGTCCATGAGGCAGTGTATGGGATATAGTGACACTGTACTACTTCATATCATGGGAATGGGGCAGTGTATGGGATATAGTGACAGTGTGCTACTCCCTATTATGCAAATGAGACAGTGTATGGGATATAGTGACAGTGTGCTATTTCCTATAATGGGAAGGGACAGTGTATGGGATATAGGGACTTTGTGCATGAGGCAGTGTATGGGATATAGTGACACTGTACTACTTCATATCATGGGAATGGAGCAGTGTATGGATATAGTGACAGTGTGCTACTCCCTATTGTGCAAATAAGGCAGTGTATGGGATATAGGGACAGTGTGCTATTTCATATCATGGGAATGGGGCAGTGTATGGGATATAGTGACAGTGTGCCACTCCCTGTTGTGCAAATTAGACAGTCTATGGGATATAGTGACACTTACTACTTCATATCATGGGAATGGGGCAGTGTATGGGATATAGTGATACTGTACTACTTCATATCATGGGAACGGGCAGTGAATGGGATATAGTGACACTGTGCTACTCCCTATTATGCAAATGAGACAGTGTATGGGATATAGTGACTCTGTGCATGAGGCAGTGTATGGGATATAGTGACACATTACTGTGGGGAATGGGGCAGTATTTGGGATATAATGATTCTGTCCATGAGGTAGTGTATGGGATATAGTGACACTGTACTACTTCATATCATGGGAATGGGGCAGTGTATGGGATATAGTGACACTGTGCTACTCCCTATTATGCAAATGAGACAGTGTATGGGATATAGTGACTCTGTGCATGAGGCAGTGTATGGGATATAGTGACACATTACTGTGGGGAATGGGGCAGTATTTGGGATATAATGACTCTGTCCATGAGGTAGTGTATGGGATATAGTGACACTGTACTACTTCATATCATGGGAATGAGGCAGTGTATGGGATATAGTGACACTGTACTACTTCATATCATGGGAATGGGGCAGTGTATGGGATATAGGGACTCTGTCCATGAGGCAGTGTATGGGATATAGTGACAGTGTGCTACTTTATATCATGGGAATGGGGCAGTGTATGGGATATAGGGACTCTGTCCATGAGGCAGTGTATGGGATATAGTGACAGTGTGCTATTTCCTATCATGAGAATGGGGTAGTGTATGGGATATAGGGATCCTGTGTTGCCTTCTTTCATCACAATGCAGTGGACAATGGGATACACAGACCCTATGCAACCTTCATTCACAGGAACAGAGAAGTATTATGAGATACAGTGACCCTGCACTCCCCCTCCCCCCATTCATGAGAAAGGAAGGGTGTGTGGGATACAGTGGCCCTGTCCAGAAGTAGAGGCCTGGACATCCCCTGCCACATGCCGAATGCCATACAAACCAGATGAAGAAGTGGATGCAGTAAGCTGTTCTATTATATAAAGAAAAAAAAAACCCTGAAGGTAATAAAATAGTTAGCCAAGACTCATCGGTGGGAATATTAACACTCTGTGCTGCTTTAGCCTGCACTCCTGTGACCTTCATCCTCCAGTGACCTTGTTTACAGAATCTAGATTGCAGTCTGCATCTTAATAAGGCCCAGGGAGAAGGTCTGTGACATAGCATCTCTTGCATAAACCAGCTTCAAACCCTTTCTTCCGGCTGGTTAAAATTCTAAAGGATGAGTAAATGGTATGTACGAGCTTGAGGAGGGGGCTGACTGTCTTCCCGGAGGGAGGGGGGATGTTGGGGGAGGGGTCTGGCCACTAGATGGCACTAAAGGATTTTGGTTTAGGTTTTTTCACAGGGTCATTTTGGTTCAATTTTATTTAATGCTTAAGGAAAACAGTAATGGTGATGTGGAGACAGGCATAATACAGGCAGCCACTGCTCTATATTGTTAATGTGCCTCTGCTGAGGGCCCTTTTATTGCAGATCACCGGCCGACATCATGTCTTAAGGGAATGGGTCATTTGTGGCTTTTGTCCCATTGCATCTCTGTACTTATGGTCTTGCTGTAAACCTACAAGGTCAGTAAACGATGAGGATCTTGCCATGAGAACAGACACTGGGGAGAGGAAGAGGTGCTGCCACAGGGTCAGTGTGCAGCAAGGAGAGGAACATAAGCTGCCATGGTAATCAGGGCCGGTGCTTGCGTCCCAATAGGCAAACTAGGTGGTTGCCTCGGGCGCCAGCCATTAGGGGGCGACAAAGAGCAGCCATATGGGGCCGCGAGTAGAGCCCATCTCACTCAAGGCCAAGAAGAATAGAGACTCGGCAGGCCATGAGCAGAGCGCCTCTGTTTGTGTGTGTGTAGGAGAGAGCAATGGGGTTAGTGAGAGAGAGGGACGCAAGCCAGGACTGGATCAGTGTCTCTGGTACGACCTGGATGAAGCGGCAACCCCTACAGTAGTCTCTCTCTGCTCAAAATAAACTTTGCCTCCCATGTATGTAAGAGACAGCCTGTTCGCCTCTCAATCTCAGGTTTTTCTCCCCATTCCTCGGTGAACTTCTCCTCGAAACCCAGGAGGCTGATCCCAGTGCCTGACTCCTGTGGCACATCCGTCCCTTGCTCATTCTGGCTTCCATTTTGAATTTACTCCTCCTTAAGGGTGCTCTGGGTGGGACGCTGTGTAAGAACTGTAAATAAATAGAATAGACAGGGGCTGGGATGGAATAAATTAGCCGCATTCGTTGTGTGACTGCCGGCTCGCACGTCGCGCAGGTAGGATGCCGCAGAGGAGTTAATGAACATAAGAACATAAGAAAATGCCATACTGGGTCAGACCAAGGGTCCATCAAGCCCAGCATCCTGTTTCCAACAGTGGCCAATCCAGGCCATAAGAACCTGGCAAGTACCCAAAAACTAAATCTATTCCATGTTACCATTGCTAATGGCAGTGGCTATTCTCTAAGTGAACTTAATAGCAGGTAATGGACTTCTCCTCCAAGAACTTATCCAATCCTTTTTTAAACACAGCTACACTAACTGCACTAACCACATCCTCTGGCAACAAATTCCAGAGTTTAATTGTGCGTTGAGTAAAAAAGAACTTTCTCCAATTAGTTTTAAATGTGCCCCATGCCAACTTCATGGAGTGCCCCCTAATCTTTCTACTATCCGAAAGAGTAAATAACTGATTCACATCTACCCGTTCTAGACCTCTCATAATTTTAAACACCTCTATCATATCCCCCCTCAGTCGTCTCTTCTCCAAGCTGAAAAGTCCTAACCTCTTTAGTCTTTCCTCATAGGGGAGCTGTTCCATTCCCCTTATCATTTTGGTAGCCCTTCTCTGTACCTTCTCCATGGCAATTATATCTTTTTTGAGATGCGGCAACCAGAATTGTACACAGTATTCAAGGTGCGGTCTCACCATGGAGCGACACAGAGGCATTATGACATTTTCCGTTTTATTCACCATTCCCTTTCTAATAATTCCCAACATTCTGTTTGCTTTTTTGACTGCCGCAGCACACTGAACCGACGATTTCAATGTGTTATCCACTATGATGCCTAGATCTCTTTCTTGGGTTGTAGCACCTAATATGGAACCCAACATTGTGTAATTATAGGATGGGTTATTTTTCCCTATATGCATCACCTTGCACTTATCCACATTAAATTTCATCTGCCATTTGGATGCCCAATTTTCCAGTCTCACAAGGTCTTCCTGCAATTTATCACAATCTGCTTGTGATTTAACTACTCTGAACAATTTTGTGTCATCTGCAAATTTGATTATCTCACTCATCGTATTTCTTTCCAGATCATTTATAAATATATTGAAAAGTAAGGGTCCCAATACAGATCCCTTCCACTGAGAAAATTGTCCATTTAATCCTACTCTCTGTTTCCTGTCTTTTAGCCAGTTTGCAATCCATGAAAGGACATCGCCACCTATCCCATGACTTTTTACTTTTCCTAGAAGCCTCTCATGAGGAACTTTGTCAAATGCCTTCTGAAAATCCAAGTATACTACATCTACCGGTTCACCTTTATCCACATGTTTATTAACTCCTTCAAAAAAGTGAAGCAGATTTGTGAGGCAAGACTTGCCCTGGGTAAAGCCATGCTGACTTTGTTCCATTAAACCAGGTCTTTCTATATGTTCTGTGATTTTGATGTTTAGAACACTTTCCACTATTTTTCCTGGCACTGAAGTCAGGCTAACCGGTCTGTAGTTTCCCGGATCGTCCCTGGAGCCCTTTTTAAATATTGGGGTTACATTTGCTATCCTCCAGTCTTCAGGTACAATGGATGATTTTAATGATAGGTTACAAATTTTTACTAATAGGTCTGAAATTTCATTTTTTAGTTCCTTCAGAACTCTGGGGTGCATACCATCCGGTCCAGGTGATTTACTACTCTTCAGTTTGTCAATCAGGACTACCACATCTTCTAGGTTCACCGTGATTTGATTCAGTCCATCTGAATCATTACCCATGAAAACCTTCTCCATTACGGGTACCTCCCCAACATCCTCTTCAGTAAACACCGAAGCAAAGAAATCATTTAATCTTTCCGCGATGGTCTTATCTTCTCTAAGTGCCCCTTTAACCCCTCGATCATCTAACGGTCCAACTGACTCCCTCACAGGATTTCTGCTTTGGATATATTTTAAAAAGTTTTACTGTGAGTTTTTGCCTCTACAGCCAACTTCTTTTCAAATTCTCTCTTAGCCTGTCTTATCAATGTCTTACATTTAACTTGCCAACGTTTATGCTTTATCCTATTTTCTTCTGTTGGATCCTTCTTCCAATTTTTGAATGAAGATCTTTTGGCTAAAATAGCTTCTTTCACCTCCCCTTTTAACCATGCCGGTACTCGTTTTGCCTTCTTTCCAACTTTCTTAATGTGTGGAATACATCTAGACTGTGCTTTTAGAATGGTATTTTTTAACAATAACCACGCCTCTTGGACATTTTTTACTTTTGTAGCTGCTCCTTTCAGTTTTTTTCTAATAATTTTTCTCATTTATCAAAGTTTCCCTTTTGAAAGTTTAGCACGAGAGCTGCCTGCAGAAGAGAGAGGCACCAGCACCTACAAGGCAATATCCGACCCCATCGTGTGGCCCACAAAATGACGGGCCGTGGCCTGACCTCCTCTCTCTCTCTGGCTCTTCTAGAATTTTCTTCCCCTCAGCGTCATCTCCCCCCACTTCCCTCGCCTCCTTCTGCCCATCTTTCTCTTTCTGCTTTGCAGCTCTTCTTGCCTCCCTTAGGCCTGGTCACAATGCGGTTGTTTTCAGCCAATGCGCACAAAAGGAGGTGGAGGGAGAGAGGATAGGTGTGGGCATTGCATTTTGAAAGCTTTGCGCTCACTTCCTGTGGGTGCTTCTGGATCTGCTTCGGAGCAGGTATGCAGAAACTAAAGGACAAGCTTTCCCGAGGGCTGCCCCGAACCTTCACCAGGAGATTCTGCAGTTCATTTCCCTTTGAAAATGAGCTTGCAGATCCATGGATACAAGTGTGCCCGCGGTCCAGCAACCCTGTTTATGTTCTTACCCTGGGCACCTTACAATCGGGGTAGTCAGATTGTACTTTGTGCTCTGAGTTGATCGGGAAATTGTGTGATTCATTGATGGCCTATTCTTATGTTTTTACCTGTCTTGTGTTTTATTTTTATGCTTTGGTATGTTATGTACTGGATTTTTATACAATTGGTCATATTTTTATGGTATATATTCTGTTTCTCCACCCACAGCCCCCGCTGGAGGGGCAGTTTATAAATGTGAGAACTAAATAAACATTAGTGGCAGAGCACAGTATCTAAACGCTGAAGAAAAGGGGTAGAAGTGTACTTTGATCTAGATTAAAAAGCCACATTTCTGGGTGTGTTGGGGGGGGGATGAGAGAATAACAGCAGGCGTGCATGGGATTTTCAAAAGGACACGTGCTACTTCTTCACCTCTCCTCGGCTGCCTGCACAAACAACAGGGAGAAAGTGCGGATGGCACTTACAGCGTGCATGCTTCATGCTAGACAATTTTCAGAGAAACTAACTGAGTGGTTTCTCATGGCTAGAAATCTTCAGAGGGATAATTAGCCATGTTAGTCCGGTGTAGCAAAAATGTCAGGAATCGAGTGGCACCTTATAGACTAACCAATTTATTAAAGCAGCTAACAATGTGGGCACCTTGATGGCTTTGAGGGAGGGGTTCCCAGGAGAGTGTTTTGGACAGATATTGTAAAACCATGCATAGATTTGATTTTCCAGTGTTTGCACATTATTTCCAAGACTTACAGGTGAATTTTCAAAAGAGTTACATGTGAAAATATAACATTTATTTATTTATTTATAACTTTTATATACCGAGGTTCAATTAACAGAATTAATTATCACTTCGGTTTACATTACAACCAGCAAACAACAATGACAGAGTCTTGTCTTACATTGAACAAGGTAAAGAAACCCGGATAAAATAAAAACTAGGGGGAAAGTAGAGCCAGAATCTTAACTTACTTTGAACAGGAGAAAACTTATCTAACCATCATTTGGGTGAAAGCAAAGTATAACCTTGGTGAGATGAACTAGAGGGGAGAAAAGAACTGGTAGGGGGGGTTGATTAAAACATAACATACTATCATAGCAATTTTCAAAAGCCATTTACAAGTGTAAAGTACATTTGTGCAGGTAAATCGTATGGACAATTCAATGGCACATATTATATCAATTTTCAAAAGCCCACTTACATGAGTAAAGTACATTTATATGTGTAAACCCCATTTTTAAGTGTGTAAGCACTTTTGAAATTCAGGCCCAATATGTGCTCACAGAAAAAGCAGATCCTTTGTACCTATGGAAAGTGCATATGTATGTTCCTTTTGAAAATTGGTTACCAGGTTTGCAGGTAAACAAGACCTACAGACTCTGCACTACATGGGCTGTTTGAAAATCTGATCCTCCCCCCCCCCCCCCCCCCAAAAGAGGGTAATTTTCAGAAGGATTTACATGCATAAATCCTGATATTACGCAGGCAAATGGCCTTTTGAAAATTACCTGGAGGGGTCGTGCGCATGAATTTATAGACCAAAGCCATTTTGTGTGTACTTTTATGTGCACTATAAAGCAGTACAAAGAGGCATCCTGGGGGAAGGGGGATGGGAGAACAGAAACAAGCAGAGAAATACCCACAACAAAAGGCAGGTGGGGATAGAACTTACGCTCGTACTTCTGATTTTCAAAAGTAATGCGCATCAATGTACTCACAAAAGATTACACTTTCTCCTGAGCATAGGTGACTTTCTAGGCAAGTGTCGGACACTCTTAGAGAAATAAGAGTGATTTACCCGTGAGATATAGAGATATCCATATAAAACATTTTTAGTTTGGTTCGTTCTTTTCGGCTTTTTTTCTGTGCATCTTTTTGGTTTGTTTCATTCATTCTGGTAGTTTATGTGTGTGCACATGTCATTTTCTGCGCAGAAAAATGAATTTTATGCATGAAAGTTGTACTCACGGGCTGAATTTTCATGTATTTATTTATTTATTTAGCATTTTTATATACCGATATTCATGTAAAAATTACACATCACTTATCATAAGGATTTATGTGCAGAAAATGTGATTTCATACACGTAAATGGGTTTTTGAAACTCTCCATGTAAAGATACATGCAGAAGGGGGTTCCACGTGTACTTTCTGGAGGGCAGAGCTGGGGCGGGGGAAACCATTTTACGCGCACACGTTTAATTTTGAGAGCATATGCATGGAAATGCACGTGTGCCCACTTACACCTGCTCCTTAGCAGATTGGACTGACGTCGTGTACAAGCCCCCTTTGGAAATTTGGACATCTGATATAAAATTACTCTCTAAATCAAATCTTGTGTGCCTAAACTACCGAATGAAATGAAAGCAAATACATTCATGTCCGCCTTTTATTGGGGCATATTTTTGGTTTGGTTTCTTCCTTTCAATAGTTTGTGTGTGTAAGTTTTGTTTTATGGGCATAAAATTGAATTTTGTTTACGTGTATAAACTTCCGAAGTGAAGGAAAAGAACTGCACGTCCCTGGTAAGATGCTGAAGGCATCTGATTGGCCGTCCTGACTGGGTTGTTCAGTTCTTTATTCTGGCCATTCTCTCTCTCTCTCTCTCTTCTTTATGTCATCCTTTCTATGGTTCTTCTTTCTCTCACGGCATCGCGCACATTATTCATCTCTTTCCTCTGCGTGCCCCTCTCCCTCCAATCCTCTGTCCTTCCCGCCTCCCTCCGGATCAGGCTCCACAATGGGCTAGTGCCACCTCTGCTTCCCTCGGTCTTCTCCGCGCACCTCGCTCATCTCCCCTCAGTCTTGCACCTCGTTCTCACTGCTTTTCTGCCCCTTCCCCTCCACATTTCTTCTCTTTTCTCTTCTAATCCTCTCTGTCCTCACCTTTCTCTCTCCCAACTATCTTCTCCTCTGCCTCTCCCCTCGCACTTCCTCCTCTCTTTCCCCCTCCATTGTCTCCTTCCCTCTCTCTCTGTATCTACTTCTGTCCCATCCACCCTCCCTTCCGCTCTGTCTCCCTGCCCCTCTCTCTGTCCCTTTTTCCTCCCTTTCCTCATTCTCTGTCTTTCTGTCCCTCCCTCCTTCCCTTTCCCTCCCTATCACGCCTCTTCCTCTCGCTTCCTTTCTGTCCCTCCCTCCCTCTTCTCTCTCCTTGCCTCCCACTCTCCTTCCTTCTGCCTTCCCTTAAGATGATCTTACTCTCCAAGACACTCGTCCTGGACAGGATGACTTGTGATTTATTCCGGAACATTTCTTGCCTGCTGAAAAAAGCCTGACCTCAGATATGGAGAGGTGACACCGGGAAGATGTACGAGTGTCTCTTAGCAAAGTACAGCGGGAAACTGACCTGGGTCTGCCATCAATCTGTGGAGCCTGAGTGACATCCCAGCAACAGATGGAGGGGATTTGGGACCCTGAAGGAATTGGATGAAGGTCACCGGAGAGCTGAGTCAGCCTCCATTAACTGTTTCAGCCATCAATCAGCGCACATCGCTGGGAGAAAGGGAGAGAGACAACTAACTGGAAAACAATTACCTTCCAAGCCCCACATATATTTCCATCCCAGGCTCGAGTGGACATGGGGTGTAATAAAGAGCAGGCTCCAAGCTCAGACACCAGCCAGTCGCTAAACTTGTGGCTAGCTCCATCCGTCGTAGAGCTGCTCCAGGCTCAGATGGGGACAGGGCCGCCCCCTGGCTGCATTATGAGGGATTCTACTTCTGGAAGATGCCTAGAAGGACGTTTCTCCTCCCTCCTCACCCCCGAAATCTGATAGTTTGGTACTGGCCACTTATTCCCTGCATGAAGCAATCAGATACCAGGATGCAAAATGCAATATTGGATGGGCGCAGACTGCCCAGAGGTAATCCTGGACTTTGTCCAGTGCATGCCAGATAGAGTTTGATTGAACTGCATATACGCTAAGGAGAACGTAACCACAAATTATTTACACTGTGATTACGCTGCTGAGTAAGTTAACCATAACCTACTTACAATGTAATTACACTGTAATTGCACTGCAATTACACTGCTCACACATTACTGGGCACTGAACTGCAGCACACATATGCCGCACACAAACTGAAGACTACATAACCACACATTTTTGTGGTTGAAACCATACTTTGTCATAGTGTTAATACATAGCAAGGCTCACTGATTTTACAGAAGGACTTTCATACCCAGACAAATGGGAGGACGCAGGGCAGATGAGATTTAGGGCCAAATGTACTAAGCATTTTCCCAAAGACAGAAAAGGCCTCCTTCATTAATGCTTTTCTCCCATTTCGTGGCTATGGTAAAAGGGCCTTGAAATGGCTCCAGAATGGCAAAAGCCATGTAGTCCATCTGGTCCTTAATGTGAATCAGTAGAGGGTAATGCAGTTATGGCGCAGTAGTAGACAGATGCAATATACTTTCAATTGAAACCAGGAAAAAGGCCAGGGGATATTAGTTGATGATAAATTGGGAATGAGTGTGAGAAGCCAAGCAGCAGGAGCCGGAGCTGGGGGGGCGTATTGGTGTGCATTAAACGAGGGGGTAGGAATCAAGAATGCAGGCATCATCCTATTATTGTATTAGGGGCTTGCCAGGTTACATTTTGGACATAGGATTCAGTCTTGAGCTCCCCTCCTTAGGGCCGGCAGGCAGGATGGGCTCCCACCCAGGGCGACAAGCCTAGGGGATACCAGAGGATGGAGGGAAAAGAATCAAGCTGCGCACTGCCTGACTCCCTTCTGTCTCAGACGTGCCTGAAATAATAGCCTGAGCCCAAAGCGGTCCCGCCTGCTCCGACATGAGAGCAGGCCAGGGCACAGTGTTGCCTGGCAATGGTCCTACCCACCCTCATACAGGATATCCCAATGTTAGAAACTGTGCACAGAAGCACTAATAAGCTCATAAAGGGGACACAGGGCCTTACGTAGCTTGAGACATTGTCCAAACCATGATTATTTACATTAGGAAAACAGTTTCCAGGAGATTTGATTAAACTGTACATGGACCCCACAAATATCTTGCAGGTGATCTTTCTACCATAGGTTATAGGGTATCCTCTAAAATGTCACCACCTTCATACCAGTGATGATTCACCAGTTTCCTTTTGCTCCTCTGGGCTTCACTAGTAACAAATGATGACAGCAGACGAAAGACCAAAAGGCCCATCCAGTGCCCAGATGAGATTTGCCCACTTTGGGAAGACGTGTATATAAATTCCCATATGCAGCCCCTCCCCATGACTTTTATGTGACCTCTCACCCCTTTTCCCACCGCCGGTTTCCTTTTCTATCCCAAGCACGTTAATAATGTGCCTCAGCGATGGCCTCTGCCATCTTTGCTAGGAGGCTGGTAGTTTCAGGCTTTGCCGTTTTCAGGGTTGCTCCTTATAAGACCAACACTTAAACCAACCCCGAGGCCCCCTTCCATGTCCTATGTGATGCGGGATATTAATCCCCCACATCCACCAAGGTTGCTGAGGCAGTTTGTAGGGAAATCCCACCTCCCTGAAGTTTGAACTTTGAGTCCCTCTGTACAGGTTCTCTCTTGGGTGCCCGATGTTTAGGGTTGCAACAGCTGCTGCTGCCTGCAGGTTGCCCCAGCGCCTTCTTGGATGCACTGATGCAATATTTGACTGATAGAGACTGCTCCGTTGGAACTGGCATCTCTTAGGCTATAGCAGCATGACCTTTTATTCATAAGTACCTGGGATTTTTCTGCTATTTTATAACCCCCCCCCCCCCCCCCCCCCCCACCTAGAACGGCCATTGAAGTGACAGTCCTTGGCCAGGGGGCCAGAAACATCACCTTCTTCCAGAGCCCAGGACGCACGAACCCAAAGTCCTGCCAGGAGGCATCGCCGTGGTGCAATGGGCTTCCTCGCCTACAGCCCGGGCGTGCGAACTCTCACCTCCAAGGCCTAGAAATGAAACAAAAATCAAATACCCCTGAAAATCAGGATCTTTCATTTTGGAAATGAAACTGCCCCTTCCCCCAACCCCACGGACAGTTAAAAACGGGAACACCCCTCCCCCAGGCCCACCTCCCCATTCCTGCTAGAATCAACTTTTCTCATCCATGGGGGGGGGGGTTCCAAAATTTGCAATGAGGCACAAGTGATCCCCAGTCACTCCTGACCCATAGGGTCCGTTGTCAAAATGGTGCTGGCCCCCCTCCTCTCCCTCTCCTTCTACCCTCTTCTCTCCTCTGCCCTCCACCCTACTCTGCCTCTGCAGAATAGAAACCTCTGCTGCCTGGGCCCATGCAGCAAATCCGTAAGCTCCCTAGCGGAGTCAAATATTTGGAAACGGTTTCTGCCCGTGGCAGACAAGAGGCAGACACCCTGCTAAATATATCCAGGCACTGGCAGAAGCGGGGGGAGGTGAGATTCTACCCCTGCCTTCGCCTTTTGGGTAGCGCTTCCTGCTATGGCAGGCAACTGTTATCAGTCCCCACAACCTTTCATTTCCTGGGAAGTACTAATAGGATGCGATTAGCGTGTTTTCTGTAAAAATTAGTGGCTGCAGCCCTTTAATGGGTATCTTTAACAGACGACTGCAGCAACAGAGCATAAATTACAGTCACGGTTTTTAATATTCCTTTTTTTTTTGGACACACGTGAACTGGCGGGGGTGGAAACTTGGATGCCGGGAGTTGAATTAGAAGCTGTGAGGAAGGGGCTCACTCACCACCACCCTCCCCCCCTTCTTCACCCACCAGGGCTTATAATTAACCCAAAGATGAAGTGGGGCGTCTTTAAACCAAGGGGCTCCGTTACTCTGGGGTGTCAGCAAGCTTCTTGCCTCCTCCCACACCGTCTTCCTGTGAGTCTCTTAATGACTAAAACTGCAGCACTCGGCGGCTGTGATCTCTACAGAATCCTAGTGCAAGTTCTATCTGCAGTCACTTAGACGCCTCTGGCCCGGTGGCAGTGCCCTGTGTATGTTGCCATGTGGGAGACCGGATTTTGATTCCTGAGCTCCAGAGACGGTGACGACTGCCTCTACAACATGCCCAGTTGGCCCAAGGAGCGGAAGCCAGGCTGGGGGGATTTGAACTCAGGCCTCCTACATGGCAAGCCATATCCCCGAGGTAGCAGTACTTCCAAGCTTCTGAAAGTGCCTCCTGCTTCGCCACACTCGGCATTAAACGTGCCTACGGCGGTGATGAAGGCCAGCTGGTCACTGAGGAGCGGGGTGGGACCTGCTGCTGCAGGGCAGGGACACAGGTCCAAGGATCTTCCCTACTGCAGCCCCCCCAAATCCCTCCTCTCCCTGAGCGCTCTGTCCTCTGCAGCAGCTCAGCTCATCGCCATCTCCCTTCTTCCTCCCCCCATCTCCACCAGACACCCAAAGCCTGGGCACCTCCATCACCAGTGGCAGCAGAGCTCCTCACCGCTCCCCTCCCCTGCACCCACAGCCTGAATCTCTCCACCACTAGCGGCAGCAGAGCTCCTCACCACTCCCCTCCCCCACACCCACAGCCTGAATCTCTCCACCACTAGCGGCAGCGGAGATCCACGCCACCACCACCACAGCCTGAATCTCTGCACCACTAGCGGCAGCAGAGATCCACGCCACCGCCACCACAGCCTGAATCTCTGCACCACTAGCGGCAGCGGAGATCCACGCCACCACCACCACAGCCTGAATCTCTGCACCACTAGCGGCAGCGGAGATCCACGCCACCACCACCACAGCCTGAATCTCTGCACCAGTAGCGGCAGCGGAGATCCACGCCACCACCACCACAGCCTGAATCTCTCCACCACTAGCGGCAGCGGAGATCCACGCCACCGCCACCACAGCCTGAATCTCTGCACCACTAGCGGCAGCGGAGATCCACGCCACCGCCACCACAGCCTGAATCTCTGCACCACTAGCGGCAGCGGAGCTCCTCACCACTCCCCTCCCCCGCACCCACAGCCTGAATCTCTCCACCACTAGCGGCAGCGGAGATTCACGCCACCGCCACCACAGCCTGAATCTCTGCACCACTAGCGGCAGCGGAGATTCACGCCACCGCCACCACAGCCTGAATCTCTGCACCACTAGCGGCAGCGGAGATCCACGCCACCGCCACCACAGCCTGAATCTCTGCACCACTAGCGGCAGCGGAGCTCCTCACCACTCCCCTCCCCCGCACCCACAGCCTGAATCTCTCCACCAGTAGCGGCAGCGGAGATCCACGCCGCCACCACCACAGCCTGAATCTCTGCACCAGTGGCAGCAGAGCTCCTCACCACTCCCCTGCACCTACAACCTAAATGCCTCCACCACCAGGGGCAGCAGAGATGTTTAATAGTGCCCCAGCCCATAGCCTGAATGCCTCCACCATCAGGGGCAGCAGAGAGCCTCTAGCCTCACCCCAAGCAGCTGAATTGCCTCCAGTATCAATACTCATCTTAATGCTGGTAAGGAGCAGAGGAAGCCGAGGGGAAAGAAGGGAGGGGGTAAAAGATCTTTAAGGGTAGATGAGGCTGGCAGATTGAAATGGAGAGACAGGAACTGTGTATGAAACCCAGAAGAGGAGATAGAGAGATGTGTGTGTAAGGGGGAGGGGGAGTAGAACAAGCTCTATGTACAGTATTTGTAAGGGGGCTGTGTATGTCATAACTGGGATTATTTACATTAGAAAAGATATTTAAAAGGTTATTAATTACCCCATGGACATATATCAATTGACCCTACAGAGGATCTTTTTACTGGAGAAGCAGCAATAAAGGAGGTGATACTAAGATGTTAAGGGGTAATAGATTTCACCACCTTCAGAGGATCTTTTGTTCGTGGTCATTTTCCCAGCAAATGCATCAAGTTCCTCTGGATAAGGATTTATGCCTCATTTTCTAAGCTAAATGAAGTTTTGCTGAGCTCTGACCGTCTCTGATTCGCTGTGCACATGGGCTGTGGTGATGGAATGATGGCAGAGAAAGACCAGAAGGATCATCTAAGCTTCCCATTTCCCCTGCAATACCACAGGAGAAGAGGGAGGAAAGATGAAAGGGGGGGGGGAGGGTGTCAGAAAATGGAGGAGAAGAGACAGGAGATGGGGAGAATGGAGGTATGGAGAGAGAAGATGTGTGAGGACTGAGGTGAGGACAGACAGAAGATGGGAGGGAGGAATGATGGGATGCGGGAGCACTGGAGTTTAGGGGTCCTGTCCAGGGGAGAGATATGAAGAATACTACAGTTTATTATACAGAGCACTCAGGGATCTCACCATGAGGTTAAGGTCCAGCCCTATGGGTATAACAAGGCCCTGCGGTCTCTTGCTAAACTTATCCTAGATCGATGCTTTGAATCAGAGATGGTATTGCCAATTTCATGCATCCCCATAAAGTGGGGATCACTGGCACTGTGCCTGCTGAGGGTATGAGGCAGCTAGAGGGAGTAAGGGTCTTTCTCTAGGAGGAGGAGATGGGAGTTTGCCTCTGGAGGATACACAGAGGGGGAGTTCACCTCTAGGATGGAGAGGAATGAGTAGCGCTTCAGAAGAATTCCTGGAAAGGACTGAGACGGGAGAAGCAGCGGCAGAAGACTGTCTCAGTGATTGAGCAGATCAGGGCAAACTCTTTTTTGCTTTAATTGTGGTAGCTGTTCTGCATCGCCTGCCAGCTTACAGGGTGAGCCCAGTTATTAGAGGCAGATTTAAGTACAAGGGACCTTTGGGGAGGTTTCCGGATTGCATTCATTTGTGAAGTTCAGTGCTGGTGCTCATCTGGGATCAAAGAACTGACCTACAAGTGTTGCTGTGGATATTCAGGTAATTCTACGACTGAAGTGACATCTGTCTAGACGGAAATTTCCCTTTGATCACTGTTAACCATCTGTAAGAAGTGACTTGTGAAGATTTACTGCATATTGTTTTGACGGAGTGTGCAAGAAACTGTGATTATTGTTTGAAGTTTGTGAGCCTCTGCTGCTGTTTTAAAGTGAAAGGACACATTGGGAACAGCAAGCCTGGTGGGCACACTGTTTCTTTCTAAAGCAGAGACCTGACATTAGCATACGCACCAGTAGGGTCTTAAAATGTGTCCCGTCCCCCGCCCACCACCAGTATGGACAAGAATCCTGGAATGCCACTTCATATGATACGGGGATAAAAGGGATACATAGGAAAACGTACATTATGGTGCCATATTGCCAGCACACTGGACCGTCATCATCAGGGCCAAACTACATTGGAAGTAGAGCTCAGCTTTGCTAATGGTTTGTATTGGAGCAGCACCTGTTGTCCCCGTTTAGTACTGCCGGATTGGCTTTTCTACCAATCTGACAGTGCGGACAGTCGTGAAGAAGCTCTCCTCCCCTGCATGGCTTGTTTATCAGAGCCCGCGGTGCGGGCAGAAATGGCTGTTCTCCAGCTGAAGCACGAAAGCCCGGAAGTACTGCCAGCAAGTCCTAGGGCCTATAAGATTGAAGATGGCAACGAAAGTGAAGGTGTGGAAGAAGAAAGAAAGTGGATTGAGGAGAGAGACTGGAGAGGAGGAGTAAGAATGGAGGAGAGAGAATGGCGGTGAGAGAAACAGTAGGGAGCCATAGATGAAAGAGACTTTTTTTTTTTTTTTAACTAAAAGGGTCTTTAATATATTTCTTTTGCTGTCTTTTTTTTTTTTTTTTTGCATGCATAAAAATCTGAAGTTATATTTGAATTAACAAAGAAATATATTTCTTGTTCTAGTTTCCATATTATAAGCTTGTTTGGTGATACTTTTGGGCTCATGGTGTACCATGATATCTTTGAGCTATTCTGAATTAGTAATCTTCTATTGAATGACTTCAGAATAAAAATAATTTAAAAAAAAAAAGATGAAGGAGAAACAGGAGGAGAAAGATAAAGGATGGAAAAGAGAAACTGCAATGAAGGGAGGAGAGATGAAGAAGAGGGGAGTCGATGGAAGAGAGAAGGGAGGAGGGAAGCGACACTGCAGGAAAGGGGGAATGGGAAGGAGGAGGGGAGTGGAATGGAAGAGATTGAAAGAGAGGGAGTGGGGATGAAAAAGAGAGAGGGGACAGAGAGAAAGTAGAGGGGAGGAAGGGGGAATGGAAGAGACGAGAGGAGAAAAGCTGCAGAAAAGGAGGAGGAGATGAAGGAGGGGGACTAGAGGGGAGGAAGGGGGGCAGAGACGGGAGGTGATGAGATGCTGCTTTAGGGAGGAGAGGCAGAGAAACTGGAGGAGAGAAGCAAGCAAGTGGTAGACAAACTAGGAGTAAAACATAAAAGAGAAATGGGAGAGAACTAAAATGAGGGCAGGAAGGGCAGAACAACAAAGGATGGAAACAATTAGTTTTTGGATGAATATAACATATCCTCCCATTTTCATCTCTTCTTTCCATAATTCCCTAAACGTATGTAATGCAAATGGGCCTCCGAATGAAGGAGAATTTCGGAGCCTTTTACCGCAGGACGCCCGAGACCACCAGCTCTCCCTGGATTTATTGCTCTGCGATTGCAGGCAGATTGGGTCCTGCTACTGGATGAATCCCTCTCTCCCTTCAGAACTAAAAAGGCTGAAGTCTCTCTCTCTGAGCTCCAAGCAAGGCAGCAGCATCCCATTACAGTCCGCCGGTCACAAGGGAGTTTGCTTTGAAAAGCTTCCTGGCACGGGTGCAGACTGGCAGAGAGCTTCTGGAGAGTCAGCTGTGCTATTAGGTCTGGAAGAGAAGAAAGAAAAGACTCGGGGAGCTGCCGGAGGGATGGGAAATGTAACGACAATATAAACTATGCGCTGCCCCGAAATGCAAGCTGACACCTTTTCAAAAAGTATTTTACTGTAATCAGTCACTCCGTATGGTAATCAAACTACAAGTAACTCGTTACTCCAATGAGTTACTGGAACAGGACAATCTACTCCACAGTAAGATACCTCAGGATCCAAGGCACCTTACCTCAATCCATTCTTTATCCACCATGAACATAAGACTTGCCATACTGAGTCAGACCAAAGGTCCATCAAGCCCAGCATCCTGTGTCCAACAGTGGCCAATCCAAGTCACAAGTACCTGGAAGGATCCCAAGGGGTAGATAAGATTCCAAGCTGCTTAATCCAAGAATAAGCAGTGGATTTCTGCAACTCCACCTTAATAATGGATAATGGACTTTTCCCCCAGGAACTTGTCCAAACCTTTTTTAAACACAGCTACACTAATAGCTTTCACCACATCCTCTGGAAATGAATTCCAGAGCTTAATTATGCGTTGAGTACAAAAATATTTTCTCTTATTAGTTTTAAATGTATTATCTAGTAACTTTATTGTGTGTCCCCTGGTCTTTGTACTTTTCAAAAGAGTAAACAACTGATTTAACGTTCACTTGTTCCATTCCACTCATTATTTTATAGACCTCTATCACATCTCCCCTCGGCCGTCTCTTCTCCAAGCTGAAGAGCCATAACTTCTTTAGTCTTTCTTCATAGAAGAATTGTTCCATCCCCTTTATCATTGTGGTCGCTCTAGTCTGTATCTTTTCTAATTCTGCTATATCCTTTTTGAGATGTGGTGACCAGAACTGCACACAATGCTCAAGATGAGGTCGCACCATGGAGCGATGGAGAGGCATTATGATAGTCTCTGCTTTATTCTCTATGGGCCAGATTTTTAAAGGAGCCCGCACGGGGTACATTTGTGCGTGCTACCCAGCGTGCACAAATGTACACCCGATTTTATAACATGCGCACGCTGCCGTGCGCATGTTATAAAATCCGGGGTCGGCACGCGCAAGGGGGTACACCTTGCGCGCGCCGAGCCCAAGGGGAGCCCCGATGGCTTTCCCCGTTCCCTCCAAGGCCGCTCCGAAATCGGAGCGGCCTTGGAAGGAACTTTTTTTTCAATCCCCCCCACCTTTCCCGCCCTTCCCCTATCTAACCCATCCCCCGGCATGCGCGTAACCCTTTGAAAATCTGCCCCTATTCCTTTCCTAATAATCCCTAGCATTCTATTTGCTTTCTTGGCTGCTGCTGCACGCTGAGCAGAAGATTTCAACATATTATCCACAATGATGCCTAAATCCTTTCCCTGAGTGGTTACACTAATGTGGAACTTTGCATTATGTAGCTATAATTTGGGTTACTCTTCCCTAAGTGCATCACTTTGCACTTGTCCACATTACATTTCTTTTGCCATTTGCAAACCCAGTCTCCCAGTTTTGCAAGGTCCTCTTGTGATTTAACAACTTTGAATAATTTTATGTCATCTGCAAATTTGATCACCTCACTTGTTGTTCCCATTTCCAGGTCATTTATAAATATATTAAAAAGCATCGGTGCCAGAACAGATCCCGGGGGAACTCCAAAATTTACCATTTAGCCCTACTCTGTTTTCTATCTTTTAACCAGTTTGTAATCCATGAAAGGACATCGCCCCCTAACCCATGGCTTTTTAATTTTCTAAGAAGTCTCTCATGAGGGACTTTGTCAAATGCTTTCTGGAAATCCAGATACATTATAGCAACTGGCTCACCTTTTATCCACGTTTATTTATGCTCTCAAAAAATGTAGCTAATTTGTGAGGCAAGACTTCCCTTGGCTAAATCCATGTTGGCTTTGTCCCATTAAACTATGCCTATCTATATGTTCAGCAATTTTGTTCTTTATGATAGTTTCTACCATTTCGCCTGGCACACACATCAGACTCACTGGTCTGTAGTTTCCTGGATCACCCCATGACACATTTTTTTCATTGGCTAGCTGATTCCTTTATTTTTTTTTTCCTAGGAAGCAGGCCATTTCTTTGATCCTTGGTAGATTTCAAATTGCCAGAGGATCTCTACACACTGGCACTATTGTACTCCAGTTGTTTCTCAGTCAGAGAGGTTCCCAATGTATTCACAAACCAACATCAGGAAGTATTTCTTCATGGAGAGGGTGGTGGATGCATGGAATGCCCTCCTGGAAGAAGAGATGAAGATGAAATTCAATGGGTTAAATACTGCAGATCCTTAAAGGCTAAAGGTTGGAAATGAAGAAAAGAGTGCAAAGGGGTAATCTGTATGGTGCGGCAGTTACTACCCTTAACAGAAGGCATGGGGATTACTACTCTTAACCAATTAGCCTTGATGCTTTTGACGCAACTGCAACATCGCTGTCCGCTTCAGCAGGGGAGAAAAAAGGGGAATTGGATTCAGATAACAACCAATACTGGGCCCTGACTTTTACGGTCCGGTGTACTGATAATGTTATGCAGACATTAGGGAAAAAGCACAGGACTGCTTCTAAAGCCAAGTCCAAATGCAAATCAATTTCAAGCAGCCCTGTCTGAATCATCAAGAAGCTGCTTGTGGGAAAAAGCGGTGATTCCCGCAGGCCTGGAGGCAGAAGTTCAGTCTGTCTTCAGCCTTCCTTAAAACATAAATCCTTATGCACAGCTTCAGTCATATACACAACAATAGACTGCCTTTACCTTCAGACAGTGCACTCTCTCTCTCTCAGCTCAGTGTGTGGACAGTGTTAGGTTACAGGAGCTGCCTTCCTCCCTGAGACCTTGGCCTGGTCTGGTTATCCCCACCTGGATCCCACTCTTTGAGCCTCACCTGCCCCGCAGGATCCCGCCCATAGAGAAGGCTCTCCTTAAAAGCATTTAAGGGTGGACCATGCATCTAGCCTGCACCCCACCATGTCCCCCATCCTAATGGCCTCTGTGCAACAGCTGCCACTCTGACGTCTGCAGCAGCGAATGGGGAGCAACAGAGGAGCGGATTCCGCTCAGCAACCAGCAGGACTTGGCTGTGCTGGGCTAGGCCTCCTCCTTTCCCTGAAGCGTGGCTGGAAAAATTACTGGAACAACCTAGCAGCCACTCCGAGCCCCAAGCATGGTGGCAGGGTAGATGGCGAGTGGGGGGGGGGGGGGGGGGGGCGGGAAGGAGAGAGGAAGGAGAGATGAAGGTGGAGGGGGTGAGATAACATGGAGAAGAGCTGAAGATTTGGCCAGAGAGATGGGAAGAAGCAAGAGGAAAGAGCAAAAGATGAACATCAATAAGGGGAGGGGGGTTGTCTGTGTGTGGGTGGAGGACACTGAAAGGATACTAGAGAGGAAGGGGGAGGAAGAGAACAGAGAACTCCAAAAGGGGAGAAAGAACCCTAAGATGTATTTTTACCAATACTCCCTCTGATGCTGTTCTTCTCCTTCTGCAGCACCAAATCCTTCCCCCTCCCCCCCATTCCAGTGTCTTCCCTCCACCAGCTGGAGCAAACTTCTGTATGAATTCTTCTCTCTGAAGGATGTTAGGATGGAGCATTAACAGTGAGCACAGCAGAGAGAGGCAGAAAGTGGGCAGGATGCTGGCTGGCAGCCAAGCCTCTGAGGAGGAGGAGGCCTTGGCTAGCAGTATCCCGTTCTCAGCAGCCCACACCAGCACAGCATGTGGCAATGTTCTGGGCACAGCATTCGGTGTGCTGGAGACCTGGAGAGAAGTGGGTGCACTTCTGGAGAGGCAGCGCCGCAGAGGGGGCTGACGGCGACTGCCAGCTGTTACACTCAGAAACCAGAGCTATAGGAGTCAGGGACAGCTGAACAGGTTGCTTTTTATTTATTTTTATTAAAAGCAACATCTAGGGTGAAACATCCATAAGCTCTCTTGCTGCAGGGCGGGCATCACAAAGGGGCCAGGCTCACCAGGGAAGCAGGACAAGGTCATCCCTGAAAACTGATCTACCTGGCAAACGAATCTATGGCGAGGCTTATCACAGTCATGTGACCCAGAGCATGCACAAGAAGTGCCTAAGTAGGGCATTGCTTTGCTTGTTGTCCTCGCAGAATTTCACTGAAATCAAGCTACTACCAAAAGAACCCTATGGTAGAGCTTAGTCAATCAAGGTATAAGGATGGTTAACCAATATTCAGGCATGATACTATCTGGCATAGATGGCACTCACAAAGATGTTGAACAGAGCTGGACCCAACACCGATCCCTGCAGCGCTCCACTTAACACCGTTCTCTCTTTGGAGTAGGTTCCATTTACCATTACATGTTGTCTCCTGTCAGTCAAGCAGTTTGTAATCCATGCCACCACCTTGGCACTCACTCCCAAGCTTCTCATTTTATTCACAAGCCTCCTATGCAGACCCGTATCAAAAGCTTTGCTGAAATCCAAGTAGATCGCATCAAGCTCTCTTCCTCAATCCGATTCTTTAATCACCCAATCAATAAAATCAATAAGATTAGTCTGACAGGACCTTCTCCAGTTAATCCTTGCTGCCTCAGGTCCAGCAATCTTCCCCACTAAAGATAGGTCACTGTCCTTTCCTCCAGCAGTCTCCATTCATTTTCCCACCACCGAGGTGAGGCTAACCAGCCTTTAGTTTCCAGCCTCCTCTCTGATACACCCTTGTGAAGACGAACCACCACCACTCTTCTCCAATCTTGTGGCACCACTCCCGTTTCCAGGGATCTATTGAACAGGTCCTTCAGCAGACCTGCCAGCACAACTCTGAGCTCCCTTAGTATCCTGGCATGAACCTCCTCAGGCCCCATGGCTTTGTCCATTTTCAGTTTTCCTAGCTCTTCCCGTATATTCGCTTTTGTAAAAGGAGTTGTGTCTACCCCATTCCTATCTACTGTCTTGTCAACCAGCAATAGTCCTTCTCCAGGGTCTTCTTTAGTGAACATTGAACTGAAGTATTTGTTTAATATTTAATATTTCTGCCATTTCTTCTTCTGTCTCCACACATTGCTCCTTGTCACCTTTCAGTTTCACTATACCATTTCGGGCCTTCCTTCTTTCTCTGATATATCTGAAAAATGTTTTGTTGCCTCTCTTTACCTCTTTGGCAAACCTTTCTTCCGCTTGATCTTTCGCTTTCCTGATTTCTTTCTTTGTCTCCCTCAGTTTCACCAGATAATCTTCCCTGTGTTTCCCTTTTCGAGATCCTTTATACTTCTTGAACGCTGTTCTTTTTGCCTTTGTTTTTTTCAGCCGCCTCCTTTGAGTACCAGATCAGTTTCTTGTTTCTCTTACTTCTGTTTACTTTCCTAACATATAGATTTCTTGCCTATGTAATAGCTCCTTTTAATTTGGCCCACTGTTGTTCCACCTCCCCCATTTTCTCCCAGTCTTCCAGTTCTTCCTCTAGGTATGTATAGTGTGTATAGTGTGTATAGCTGTGTTTAAAAAAGGATTGGATAAGTTCTTGGAGGAGAAGTCCATTACCTGCTATTAAGTTCACTTAGAGAATAGCCACTGCCATTAGCAATGGTTACATGGAATAGACTTAGTTTTTGGGTACTTGCCAGGTTCTTATGGCCTGGATTGGCCACTGTTGTAAACAGGATGCTGGGCTTGATGGACCCTTGGTCTGACCCAGTATGGCATTTTCTTATGTTCTTATGTTCCTATTTTGACAAAGTCCGTATTTATAAAATTCAAAACTCAGGTTTTCATGTAAATCCTCTATATCATGTTCGCGATATCAAATTATACTGTTTCATGATCACTGGTGCTCAGGTGAGCACCTATCCGGACATTACAGAAATTATCTCCATTAGTGAGCACTAGGTTTCCTATCACACCCTCCCTCATGGATTCCATTACTATTTGTTTGAGCAGAGTCCCTTGAAGGGCATCCACTATCTCTCTGCTTCTTGCAGATTCCACAGAAGGGATTCTCCAATCTACATCTGGCAGAATAAAATCTCCAACAATCAACCCTTCTCCCTTCTTTCCCATCTTTTGGATGTCTTTCACCAGATCTTGATCCAGGTCTTCAGTTTGGGTTGGAGGCCTGAAAGCCATGCCAGTTTAAATGGAAGAACCATCGTCTTGTTTTAGGATAGCCCAAAATGCTTCCTCCCTGCACCACGTCCCTTGCATTTCGGTTGCATTGGTTTGGTTTTTGACATAAAGTGCTACTCCTCCTCCTTTTCTGTCCTTCCTTAGCAGGTTATAGCCCAGGATGGCCATATCCCAGTCATGAGACTACGTGAACCAGGTCTCTGTAATGGCAGCAATGTCCAAGTCCGCCTCCACCATTAATGAATGCCCACAGAGCTGGGATTTTGTTGCCCAGGCTACAAGCATTTGTGGTCATAGCTTTCCAGCTTTCCTCTCTTGGTTTGCTTTTCTTCATAGTCACCTTTTCTGCTCCTTTGCTTAAGCGTGGAATGTACAGCTGATTGACTTTGTTGTTATCTACTCTCACTTCCTGTATTGCTAGGGGTTGGCACCTTCTGCCACCTCCATCATTATTGTATAGTCTCTTACTGCTCTATACTCGACCCCAGCCTCCAATATATCCTAATCCACTTTCTTTACCCCATGCTTTGAGCCATGTATTGAAATAGTCTATCTGGCTTATCCTTTCCTTTCCCCTCCCATGAACAGGTAATATTTCAGAAAAGGCAATATTCTTTACGATGGGTTTAATCTCCTTCCACAGACACTGGGAATTTTTCTTACTGCTTGGATACTGTTTCAAGCAAGGTTGATGGTCCCCAGGTGGTTGATAACACTGATATTAGAGTCTTTACTTTCTTCCATAATTATTGCACTGATTACCTGGTTTGCATTTCTACCAGCTGAAGATCCTGGAAGGCATTTAATTTTTGTGTCACCTTTGAAAAGAGATCTCCAAATTAGAGATCCCAAATTAGATTATCCTATCAGAAGGAGCTTTCTTTTCTGAGGTTTGATAATGTTACAGGGTGTTCGGTTGCATTGGGTGGCTTCTTCCTTTACAGACATCCACTTATTGTCTGTTGGAGGAGTAGCATCAGTTACCAATGCAGAAAAGGCATTGTGTAAGGGTATCAGTGTGGACAGTCTCTTCACCAGAGGGCTTGTTCTACCAGAACCCACTGTCATCCATTTATTCATGGATATTGGAGTCCTCTGTGGGAGTGGGGACAGATATCCTGAATGTTTCTCACTTGAGACTGGGTGTCTCTGGGTCACAGGGTCTTGTTCTACCAGAACCCACTGTCATCCATTTTTCTCTGGGTTTTAGAATCCTTTGTGGAAGTTGGTGTTAATATTCTGGATGTTGTGAGGAGGATTTTCGAAGCCTAAATAAGTCCTCTTCCAGATGAGTCAATTCTTTTTTTCATTGCAGACAGCTGGAGGCAAATTGGACAACCCTTAAGTCTGCAAATGCTATGCCTTCGGACATAAGCACCACCATTGTCACACTGACTAAAAGACATTCTGCTTATAAGGGTCAGTGAGACTTGAGTAGTGTTATCTTAATTAATGTGCAACTTCTGGCTAAAAATTATCCTCCTCAAATGTGGCCATGAGATAAAGAGGCTGAATATTTATCGCTAGGTGTTACTAGGGTTATGTTTTATTCCAAATTTTCTGTGCTAGCTGGTTAAGTTTATCCAGCTACATCCAAGCACACAGATAGCAGGGCTTAAATCTGGATTAATGACTCTCAGGCAGGAGATCTGATTACATTAGCCTCTCACATTGAGAGGTCACAAAGAGACCACTGAATCTAGCCAGTTCTGCAGTTTATTGGAATTTCCTCCAGCTATGTGGTGGTGGAAAATGTCCTCTGTATCTAGCTAGCTAGATCACTGCTGAGCAGTTTGTTGCAAATTGACCCCTTAGGACACAGAACTTTTATTTTTATGTGATATAGTGAGAGATATTTTACATCACAATGCAGGGGCTGAAAGTACCAAAGGAGACTCCGGCAAAATGGAAAACGCAGTGACTGAAAATGCCGGAGGAGGTACCAACAAGATTCAGAACAAAGAGACTGAACGTGCCAGAAATTTGAAGGATATAAAATAGTTGTTTGCAGTCTGCCTGTCTTTAATTCTCAGGTTGATGGAGGATAATTGCACAGGTTAGCTGCTTGGTAGCTTGACTTCCTCATCTGCCAACCTGCGAAAGACTTCTCAAGGTCACCTAAGGTCAGCCAGAGCTGGGCAAATGGAGCCTAACAGAGCAGAAGAGAGAGAATTGTACCAGCTAGATTCAGCTGCCTCCCTGTGGCCCCTCAATGGGAGAGAGTCAACAGAGAGGTTAAGGCTGTCTTCCAGTCTGAGAATCATTAATCCAGTATTCAGATCTGATAGTCTCTTCCCATCGGCAACTTCAGATTGATTATTTGATTCCTAGCATTCAAGGGCTAGTAATGAAAAATGAGGCTATGACCCTTCCAGAGGAGCTCTAATTACAATTAAAATCTGAGACATTGTTTTGCACAAGCTATTTAGATTTATGAAAGGAATCAGGTTCCATTTCTAATTACAAATGTTATAATTTAAGATTGCTTAGAAACAATTCTCCTTGGTTTGCTCCTTGCCCTGGAACAGGGAATGTCACAGAGTCACCAAAAGTTAAGCAAAATAGAAAACATTTACTGAATAATTATTTTTTAAATTAACTTTTCACCTTTTTTTCCTGCATCCCCTCCGGATTGGGCGAGGGTGGAGGGAGGCCTCCTCCTGAAGTGGGTTTGTGCCTTCCTCCATCTACCCCTCCTCTACTTTACTGAGGTTTGATGAGCTGAGTCAGCCATGACCTAGGACGATCCATGTTACATCCTAACAACTCACCTCCACATATATGGGCCTGTCCAGAAGATTGCCTAACATGCAGATCCTTTACTTCATCCAGAAATACGTAAAATACTCTGTAAGTAAATAAAAGGGCCAGGGGATGCTCCATGAAGTTACTAAGCAGCACATTTAAAACAGATCTTAGAAAAGATTTTTTTTTTCCACTGAATGCACAATTAAGCTCTGGAATTCAAAGCCGGAGGAGTCAGTAAAGGCAGATAGCGTAGCTGGGTTTAGAAAAGGTTTGAAAAAGTTCCTGGAGGAGAAGTCCATAAACTATTGTTAACCAGATATACCTAGGGAAAGCCATTGCTCATCCCTGGACACAAGCAACATGGAATCTATCTACTGTTTGGCATCCTGCCAGGTACTTGTGACCTGGATTGGCCACTGTTGGAAACAGGATGCTGGGCTTGATGGACCCAGTATGACAGTTCTTCTGTTCTGGCAAAATATAATCAATCCAACCAACTAACCACTGACACCGTTTAAGCTAAGTAATGCACAAACATTTGAACGACTCTTTGTCACAAAAATAGGCAGTTTTAAGATTTACACTCCATGATTGTTTTCAGAGAAGAATGTTAACGTAAACGTCATGGATTGGCTCTGGATGAACTGAAGGGCTTTCTTTCCTGTGATGGCAGCTTGACGCTGGCCTTTTTGAGAGCCCTATCACTTCCTTGCTCTCTGAGGTTTTCCCCTTCAGATAATAAAAAAGGTTTTGTACACAAATATCTGTACATTTAGATCCATAGAACTATGGTGTGTTTTAATCGTTATTAGTGGAGTACTTGGGACTTTTTGATATAAATCACCTTGAGAAAAACTAAAATAAAAAAGATTGTGGATTTTTTTTTTTAACATAAATAATAGTTGGCACCACTGGGTTTTTTAGGTTAGTTCTTTATGTTCTTACATCATTATCTATATATTGGAAATTCTGTGGGTGATTGCTAACTCGGCTGAACAAGCTCTGGTTGCAGCATTAGAGAGCAGAAGCCAGTGTTAAACATAGAAATGTGACAGCAGAAACAGATCGTTTGCCCATCCGACCCAACTAATTCAGCTTTACAATTCCCATCACTGTCTCAGAGATCCCCTGTGATTATCCCAGGCTTTCTTGAATTCAGACACTGTTTTTTGTCTCCAGCACCTCCACTGGGAGGCCGTTCCACGCATCCATCACCCTTCTCTGTAAAGAAATATTTCCTGAGATTATTCATGAGTCTACCCCCTTTCACCCTCATCCCATGACCCCTCCATTGAAATTGGCTCTCCCCCTGTGCATGGAAACCTCTCTCTTTCATATCTCCCTTATCTCTCTTTTCTTCTACGATATGTATGTTTGGATCTTTAAGTCTGTCCCCCATATGCTTTAGTGCGAAGACCACTGACCATTTTAGTAGCCGCCCTCTGGACAGTCTCCAGTCGGTTCATATCCCTTTTGAAGGTGCGGTCTCCAGAACTGTACACAGAATTCCAAATGAGGCATCACCAGGCACTTTCACAGGGGTAATATCACCTCCCTTTTTCTGCTGACCATTCCTCTCCCTGTGGTCCCAGGCATCTTTCTGTCTTTTGCTGTTGCCTGATCCACCTGCTTGGCCACCTTAAGATCATCAGATATGATTACACCCAGATCCTGCTCTTCTTTTGTGCTTAAAAGAATTTCACCCTCAATACTGTACCTCTCCCTTGGGTTTTTGCAGCCTAAAGTGGAGTTTTTCCCTATAGTATTCTGCTGCTGCCTATTCTTCTCAGTAACGTAGTAACAGGGCAGTCTCCGGACAAAACTGGCAAGGATTGCTTTTGGTGCCTCCTTCCCTTTCAGGCTCCTGTGCTCATGGACTCGCAGGCTGGCTCAGAAGGCTGATGTGGCTTCCCCTCCTCCCCACTGGGCTTGGTGACCAGGGCGGTTGCCCTTCTTGTCCAGCCCCTTGCAACAGCTCTGCATCATAGCAAAGTGGCAGAAAAAGACCCATTGGCCCATCCAGTCTGCCTGATTATTCCTGCCTATGCTGCCAAAGTTGTATCCCAGCTGCGGGGGCATAGAAGCACGACACTTGCAGGATATTGTTCCTTAATCAAGTCACTTTTTTTTTTTTTTTTTACTTCCTCATTGGTTCTGAACCAGCCCGGATAGATGATGATACATAGTAAATCCAATACCCAGTACTCTGCCCCCAAATACCCCACTGTGATGTCAAGTTGCCCCACTAGTCTGATTTAAAAGAATTTCTGAAATAGATTAGTTGCTTGGGCATAGGCCTTCCTCCATCTGTTTGTTCTCTTCACTTGCTCTACCTAAACTGCACTTATCTTGGGAGAGTGGGCGTGGCTGTACCCCAGCCAGGATTGGTCAGAAGAGAAGGGCGTTGAGGTCTCCAACATCATTTTAACTTTTAATGTCCTGTCCGGAAAAAAAAAAAAAAAAAAAGCAAATTTGGCGAGTGTAGGCCCAGCTGGAACAGAAAGCCTCCGGGAAATTCATTTGCACTAAAAGGGGATGCACCGGAAGGCTCCCTGCACGACTCGGCATGGGTGCAGCGGGCTTTCAAAGATGCAAGCTTTGTCTTGCCTGGGAGTTAGGGCGCGTGCCGCTCTCCCGCCTCCCTCCTTTAACTCCCCCTCTCTTCTGACGAACCCTGGTTAGGGCACGGCAGCCACGCCCACTCCTCTCCTCAGACTATTTATCTGGCTGCATCAGCCAACGCCGTTCAGCTCCAAATCAAATCGAGGCTTCCCTGTAATCCCTCTGCAGCCAGAGCCACCTGCGCCCTGCACTGGGGATTTCAGAGAGCTCCCTCCACGCCTGTCATCAGGACGGTTGTAAAGACACAAAGGTTCACGGGGCTGCCTGTCAAGCCTGGAGCTGGATCGGTAGGGAGCTCACCTCGCGTTGGGCTGAGAACATGTCAGAGCCAGGCCGGGATCAATGTGATCAGCACTGAACTGATACATGCAGACCTCCAGGTTCTCAGAGGATAAATTTTACTGAGGGTGTGATGATGGGGTGACGGTGCCCATGCTCTGAACTGGTGACCACAGAGCAGGGAAATGGTGAAACCGGTTTCTTGGCTCTGTATGGTTCTCCAGCATCCTGCAGCTAATGTCTGGGCCATGCCTCAAGTTCCCAAGGAGTTAAACGGCCAAAAGTGTCCGGATGATAAGTTAAGAGGGTTACTGCTCGGCTCCGAGGGCCTTGTTGCAAAGTTTTGAGAGACGCAGGTGGGGGGTTATGGCTTGACCTGTGTCAGGTTCTGGTTGTGTCCTGTTACGTCTGTGGTCTGGAAGTCCTGCCTTTCCTGTGGAGATTGGAAGTCTGAGATCATAGTGGCAAGGGGAGAAAGTCCTGAACTAGATAAACCTGTCAGGGTCGACTTTGGTCAGCTGGCAACTCTAGAAAGAATGGGGAGCAGCCATGAGGCTCCCTGGCGGGCCTGCAGCCAATTAAGTCCCCTAGACACTTCCTTGATCAAAGAGACCAATCCGTGGTGGAGCGCGTCCGAATGCAGCAAGGCCCCTCTTGCATTCACATTTGGGTCTTTTCTTTGCCTCCGGGAAACGTAACAGTCTGAGGCTGTGATTGGGTGATCAGTTTGCTTGCAGAAACGTTACAACATAACATGTGCTATTTCGGGTCAGACCGAAGCTCCATCGAGTCCAGCATCCCATCTCTGACAGCGACCAAGCTTGGTCACTAGGAAGTGCCTGGCAGAATCCAAGAGTAGATCCATTTCTTGTTGCTCACTCCCAGGGATAAGCAGTGGTTTTTCCAAGTCTACCTGGACAATAATTGTTTCTGGACTTTTCCTCTGGGAAAGTCTCCAAACCCCTTTTGAATCCCACTGTGGTCGGGGCCGTGACCATGTTCTCTGGCAACCAATTGCACAGCTTGATTGTGCATTCAGTGAAAACATACTTTCTCTGATTTTTAGAAATGTGCCACTTGTTTGTTTCATGGAGTGTCCCCTAATCCTAGTGCTATCTGAAAAAGTAAGTAACCATTCCCTATTTAACCATTCCACCCACTCATGATTTTTTAAACCTCTATCATATTCCCTCTCAGTTGCCTCCTCTCTAGGCTGAAGAGTCCTGATCTGTTTAACCTTTCCTCATAATGAAAATACCTTCATTTTCAAAATTGGTGTAATCTGTGCACGGATTTGCCAGATAATTTATGCATGAGGTTACAAAATTACCCTCTTAATAGCCAGACAGACCTCGGTTTCTCCACTTCAGACATCTGGGAGTGAGCCATGGGATCTTCCGGATTCTACCTGGTGACCCGGACCAGCCAATGTTGCAGACAGGATGCTGGGCCCGAGGGACCATTGCTCTGCCTCAGCGTGGCCCTTCTTATGTTCTTAAGTGCCAGCACTGCCTGGAGGGGTGAGTGGAGATCAGTGAACTTTTCATAGAAGCTGATTTCCAAGAGCGTAAACTGGATACAGGTCTTCCTTATACTCAGCTGATGATACCCCACTGCCTCTTTCAAACTGCAATCCATGGAGGCAATTGTCAAGAAGCCCAGGTAGCTAGCGTGCCCACTTCTGATTTACGCCCCTGACCTGAACACCCCCCTGCCCTCCCCACCCACAGGACTGTATCTCTTTATTCTGGCTAAAAGCACACGGGATCTGGAAATCCTCAGGAAAGGAACTTTCTGACAAACCCAAGGTCCTTGTCTGCCCTCTCTGCCGGCGGATACCTCGTACCTGCCCGGCACTGCGAGATTTTGCCCCGCCCGGGCAAGGGCTGTCTGTAGACTCATGAAACAAAACTGCACCCTGCGCGGGAGGGGATCCAAAGACGTCTGTGCCCTGGGACTACCGAGGGTGGGGAGATTAAGATAGCCCACGTCTCCCAGATACTCTGGGTCTGGGACATTCCTAAACTGACTGTGCTCTCCTCCAGAGCCCCCCGATCTCCTTCTAGCGACTCTAGTTCTCAAGGCTGCTTGCAGACACTGCCACAGGCAGCGCCCACGTCTCACGTTTGCTGCTACAGATTAATGCCGCTGTGTGCTGCTCGTACCATGGCTCATTCGCTACTTCCCACATAGAATGTAAACTTAAATAGTTTGGAAACCTGGTTATGGAGTCCAGGGTGGTAACAGTTACAATAACAATGTACACCTCGTATGTACAATCATTTTATTTTGATAATTACGCCTAGAAAAACAGATAAATGGCACTATTTATTTATTTAAAAATTGTTTGTATACCGCCTTTACAAAATAGTATTTGATCAAAACGGTTTACAGCAAAACAAACACAATTGTAGAATAAACAATTAAAAAATTAAAAACAATAAAATAATAAACCACAAAATAATATCATCTACAAATAAAACTTAACCACAAAATAATATCATAATCAAGCAAAACTTAACATAAGTGCCATAATTCAACTGCCATTAGCAGCATTTTCTGCACTTGCCCCTGGGACACTTCCCTGAAACAGGAAGAGCCAGAGACCACCGCGGCCCCAGCACGGAGTAACCGAGCCCTTCATTCATTCTGGGCCACCGTATTCAATGGCATTTAGCTGGACGACTTGTGAGCACTGAATATTTCCATCACTTATCCGGCTAAATGTTAGTTCATTATCTGGCTGGATAATATAGGGGGCGTTCCAGAGTGGAGTTAAGTTGGCCGGATAAGTTATCCTGATAATTTCAGTATTCAGAGTTACCTGGGTAACATATCCAGCTCATCCTGGCCGTGCCACACAGCAGTCCCAAGTTAGCCAGATACGTTTATCTGATAACTTTAAGACAGTCGGGCAGAATGAACGATGTGCTTGCACCACTGAAGAGCTCACCAAAGTTAGATCAGCTGAAAATGGATCTTTCAGGCCTCTTCCTCTTAATTCCAGCCAACAATACAATGCTGGATCCTGTCACAAGCTGTCAACTGAGGTTCAAGTGAAACACTTGGTCATTTCTACACCTTCACTTAAGGGAACAATTTATTTTCACCTGTCATTGCAACTCACCCAGGTCAAACCAAACCGGCAGTTCCAGTCCTGGTTTTCCAGGTATGAAATCGTAGTTCTGAGTTCCCCAAGAGAAAGCAGGAACTACATCTTCATGCATGCAATGGGGCAAAACCCTGGACCGAAGCAGCCGGTTGGGGTTAATCTGGGTGAGGTGGCAGCCCTACTGCACTTTATGAAAATACGGGGCATTTAAATGCCAAAATCATATAAGAACATAAGACTTGCCATATTGGGTCAGACCAAAGGTCCATCAAGCCCAGTATCCTGTTTCCAGCAGTGGACAAGCCAGGTCACAAGTACCTGGCAGGATCCCAAGGGGTAGATAGATCCCAAGCTGCTTATCCCAAGAATAAGCAGTGGATTTCTGCAACTTTCCCTTAATAAATTTTAATAGACTTTTCTTCCAGGAACTTGTCCAAACCTTTTTTAAACACAGCTACAATAATAGTTTCACCACGTCCTCTGGCAACAAATTCCAGAGCTTAATTATGCGTTGAGTAAAAAAATATTTTCTCCTTTTAGTTATAAATTAATTAACTAGTATCTTCATTGTGTCTTTGTACTTTTGAAAAGAGTAAATAACTGATTAACATTTACTCTTTTCATTCCACTCATTATTTTATAGACCTCTATCATATCTCCCCTTAGCTGTCTCTTTTCCAAGCTGAAAAGTCCTAACCTCTTTAGCCTTTCCTCATAGGGGAATTGTTCCATCCCCTTTATCATTTTGGTCGCCTTTTTCTGTACCTTTTCTAATTCTGCTATATTTCTGTAGGCTTCTTTCAAATCTAGGGAATTCATTTTTAATTTGAAAGTGATAAATAAAAAAATCCCCCATTCTCTGAAATCTTTCTGCTGTCATCCACCTGATCCGAGTCATCTTTGACATGCTGACCCAGTCCCTCTGCTTTAAAACACATCCCAATGCATTCTGGGACATATAGATCTCTTTCTGCTTAAGATGAGCAGAATTACAGATCCCAGAAAATGAAATGGGCATCTAGAAAACCAGGGCAAGATCAACCTGTCCAGGATTGGTTTGATCAAGATGTCAAAACCATCCAGTCCCCAGAAAGAGAGAAAACAATACTTATGCTGATGACATCATAGCTTTATACAATGATATCATTAGCATCCCTGTGCACCATTCCTCTTGTAACATTTCAATGTGCCTGATTT
Source organism: Rhinatrema bivittatum (assembly GCF_901001135.1). Taxonomy (NCBI): domain Eukaryota; kingdom Metazoa; phylum Chordata; class Amphibia; order Gymnophiona; family Rhinatrematidae; genus Rhinatrema; species Rhinatrema bivittatum. The sequence goes on from NC_042625.1 coordinate 80,508,732, forward strand.
ATGTTTTTTTTTCTCAGGGAAGGAGGCAGCAGGGTTCTGAGGCACCCAAGGTATGAATACAACATGAACAACTGGGGAGAGACCTCAGGGGAGTAGATAGCAGCACTCAAGGTATGAACACCAAAACTAACCTTGCGGGAGAATCTGCACACTTTTAGCTTCGCTGTTAAAGTGCTGTGCCTTGTAGAGTTTAATAAAATCTATACTGTAGTATACCAAGGCTGAGATAGGCATTTAGAGCATGCAGGATGTGTGACATAAAAAAAAGAAAAGAAAAAAAGGGTTGAACATGACAAATCTAAACACGGTGTCCAAAAATATAATGGACTGGCCAGGAAAAACAGCATTTAATCAGAAGATATAGAGGGTCCTCCTAATCGTGAGACAGCATAACAGAAGATTTCTGCTGTGCAAACACAGACCCAAAAGGTTTAGACGCCCCAGTCAGAGAGAGAAGAGAGAGAGTTAAATAGATACAGCATGAACTGCCCAGAGGAGACACCAAGTACACAGGGTCAGACAATACAAATCCCAACTGATGGGTCTGGGTTCTAGCCCAGCAGCCTGCATCAAAGGGAAGGAGAGAGGGCAGAGGGTGACACGACCGCTGTGTTCTCCAAACTGTTTTGCTTTTCTCTTTGACTGGGTCTCTTAACATTTTGGTTGTGGAGAGAGACACTTTGGGATGTAACCATATGCTCGCCCTCTCGGCTTTAGAAGGACTTTGATATCCCCATCCTTGGGTTTCATCAGATGCTAATTTAATTTGGTAGCCATTTCTTGGGCAGTTGTTTAAATGTATAATTGTTGCACCCTTTTATTCTGATTCTCTTGGTTTTAGATTGTATTAATTTATTTGTAATTCCCCTGAGTGTACTATAGGAATACCAAGCGTGATCCAGTAAACGCACCATTTTTTTGTATGTCTTCATAAAAATAGGGCTCCATGTTTGTGACGTGTGATGTCACCCCGGCTCTAAAATCATCGCACACGGACAGGAGACATTGCACATTGTGCCTGTGGTGTGCCTGGCCTGCTGCGACCTGTTGCACGAAGTACTTGCACCTTCTGGCCCATGCAGTGAGTGGGTCAGGAGTATTATGGGGCCTTGCCCCCCCCCCCCCCTCAGGCACCAGCCTTGCGAGACTCTTCCCAGGCTGGGGGTAATAAATATGTCCGTATCGATTCCCTCTCCTGTGGTATGAAGGAGCCGAGTGACTCACCCAAGCAGCAGTCACTAGCAAGATGGAATTATATAACTTTGAGATTCATGAGCTAATCCCTTCTTATTCATCACACATGACATAGGAAACTCTTGCCAGCTAAAGAGTTTCTTGGTTGCCATACAGCATAGCCAAAAGCAAGATTCACAATGGAATTTTTAACCCTGCAGGGATAACGATCCCCTTTTCAATTTTTTGGAGGGGAGATGATACACTGTATTACATTTAGTGCATTGGAAGGTGAGTGTGCAGGGATTTAACATTTTCATCCAATAATGTGGTACAATGTGCAGATCAAAAGCAGAAGGGTCGCTCACCTGTTTACTGAACAGATTTAGAATGAATGCCGAGTTCTTACAATAACTGTTTGCTAACCATAATGGAATCTACAGCAGACTTCACGTTACCTTACTAAAATTCTATAGAGGTAAGGCTCTGCGCATCCATAATTAGGGTTATTGTCACCTTTGGTGAATAAAAGAAATAAAATCTGGCCTTCAGCTGAGATGGAGCCAGCGGGAGTGGAGAACCCAGGGCTGGTGCTGCAGTTCAGCACACTAGGCAGTTGCATAGCATGCCAAAATTTGGAATCTCCTCAGAGGGGTGAGGAGAGTCAATGCTGTCAAAGAAGGGAGTATTGTGCTGGAGACATTACTGCCAGTAGGAGGAAGAACTGTGCTGGAGCTGCCTCCAGTAGATAAGTTGGTGAAGGGGAGTGCACGACCAAAGGTTTGCCTGGGTGGCAATTACTCTTGCACCAGCCCTGGGAGAGCATTTGCTAGTGGCAGTGGGAGAGGTTGTGCCATCAACACAAAAGCAGAGCAAGGTCAGCACCTGTGTTGTCTCCAGAGCTTCAAGGAAGATCAGCAGTTGGGAGATGGTGAGGATGATGGCTGCAGGTGAAGGCAGACTGGTGAATTGGAGAGGAAGGGCTTTTCCTGTGGCAGGTGCCTGAGAGCCAGAATATGGCTGAGGAAGGGTGACGCAGAGCCTTTGGTGATGACACTGGAGTGCTTGATTTGCTTTATGCTTCTCCAGGTCTGGTGGAGTCTCCATGGCCAACTGCTGCGGGAAAATATGATGTTCTTAGGAATCTGTCATCAGAGGTAACGCTGGAGCCTTTGTGAAGAGTCATGGCCTGCTTGGAGGTCACAGTTCTGAGTAGGATGGATACACAACAAACTACTATTAAGAAACTGAAATCCAAAGTAAGTTTATGAGGGAGAATACCAAAAAGCCAGAAGACAATCTATTTGTCAGTCTATGATTAAAAATCATCGCTATCGGAATTTTGGAAATGCCATGAAATTTAGGAATCTCAGGGTTGTAAATTTTCCAGAAATGATGAATATTTCAGATACACATCTGTTTAAAGAAAATATATTGGACATCTTGCAATTCTCCAAGAACTCACTATACTCCTACAGCAACAGAAGCATACAACAAAATCTTCTCCAACTTATCTCCTACAGTAACAGGAGCATACATCTAAATCTTCTCCAACTTATATCCTACAGCAACAGGAGCACACAACTGAATCTTCTCCAACTTATCTCCTACAGCGACAGGAGCATACAACTAAATCTTCTCCAACTTATCTCCTAGAGTGACAGAAGCATACAACTAAATCTTCTTCAACTTATCTTCTAGAGTGACAGAAGCATACAACTAAATCTTCTCCAACTTATCTCCTACAGCAACAGGAGCATACAACTAAATCTTCTCCAACTTATCTCCTAGAGTGACAGGAGCATACAACTAAACCTTCTCCAACTTATTTCCCATAGTGACAGGAGCATACAACTAAATCTTCTCCAACTTAACTCCTACAGCAACAGGAGCATACAACTAAATCTTCTCCAACTTATCTCCTACAGCAACAGGAGCATACAACTAAATCTTCTCCAACTTATCTCCTAGAGTGACAGAAGCATACAACTAAATCTTCTCCATCTGCTAACATGTTGGATGCGTCTGATATTTTTGGTATATCTTCAGAATATGTATAAAACTCTACTGAACCTGAAAGTCCTTTGGATTTTTTACAGTTGTCAACTACAAAGGGCCACATTGCTTGATTCCTTTGTTTTTTGAACTTAATAGGGGCTGAGTATCAAAAATGTTTTCCTTACAGAAGAAGAAAAACATTTCTGGATTGGAAAATAAAAGATGCCCCCAGATATCTCTCTGGCTTCTCAAAGAGAGCTCTCTCTTTATGCCAGAAAGCAGATAATATGGGTGCTGACTATCCCAAGAGATAGGTATGTAAGCGTATGTAAGGTGCCTGAGGTATTTTGATAAATTTAAACCATTCTTTAAATCAGACATGGTTTTGTCCTAGCTCTATGCACCCCTATTTATGTGTGCATTTTTTATGTGCGCCATTCAAAGGATATGTGGATCTCTAGAAAGATGCAGAGTTTTTGCTCCTAGATTGGACAGGGGTAAGAACGATTTGTGAATTATGATTGCCCAAGTAAAGGCTTAAAATTAGCACACATATGCGCGGTAGGCATATTTTAAATCATATGCATGCAACTGCACGCACAATTTAAAATTCCTGCATTTGTGAGCACCCGAGTGCTTGTTTTGAAGTTTCTGTCCCTGTGTTGTTTGAAATCTGTGGATATACAGAGCTATTGAATTTACGGTGTGTGTGCAGATGAGAGGTTAGTGTGTGGTCATCCATCCTGAAAGCGTGTTGAGTGCAGGTTTGATGGTGTGACTTGTGACTGAAAGACAGTGCGATTAAAGCAGTGAATAAAAATGAAAGCTGGCTCCAGCTAGCATGCGCGAGAGATGGTGTGAACATTCAGGAGCCCACTGCAGGTAAAGGGAAGGCCAAAGCGTTTTTTGAAAGGTGAGTGTTGCACTTCCGACCCGCACCAGCCCTTTAAAAGAGTTGTTTGCATGAAGAAATGTAGGTAACCTGGGGGGGGGGGGGGGGAAACAAACAAACAAACAGAAGTTGCGGGGATGGGAGGGGGAAGATTTTTGGTTAGAATAAAAGCTAAGGAAGATTCCTTAAATTTCCCACTTCCAAAGCTAGGGCATACCTAGAACTGAATTTTTTGGGTGGGCACAAGGTTAACATGGGTGGGCTGTAGACATGCAGGTCTGAGACCTACTAGTTGTATTCTTATTGCTAACTAATGCCATGTACTGCACCCTACAATGGCCACTGATTCTTATAATGTCAAAATCCCTCCCCTTCGCTTGAATGGCTGTAACCCAGGACTGTGACAGCACTCCAGCCTGGAGGTACTCCTGCCAGAGACGGCCTTCAAGTCTGAGGAAGCAAATAAAACGTGCACAAGCAAATTTGGTGAATAAGGGCTCGCAGACAGGTAGCGTGGAAAGTGTCAGTGGCAATATCTATGATGGCTCCCCCTTCTTATGGGTCTCAAATGTTTATTTTGAGATGTTTCAAGTTATGGGGTTGTTGGGTTTTTTTTTCTAAACAGCTTCCAAATATCTCCTTTTGCAGCATTTATATTTTTCCAGGTTTTCCATGGTTCGCCATCCAGACACCAAAAGTGACTTGGGCGACTCGAGCTCATAATCACACAAGTCAAACAATAATCAGAGGCAGAGAGTTGCTGAGGGTTGAGGAAAGAGCACGGGCAGGCACGAATGCCTCAGGTCCATGATGCTGAAGTAGCTATTTCAATGTAGAAAGATGAGGCGCTAACCCACAGCTGGAGGCAGGCCCCTAAATAACGGAGAGGCATTTTTGATTCAAACGCTGCTGCAAAACGTAGGTAGCCATTCTGTGAAATCTGGGGGTGCTGCGACTGCCCCAGACCCTGGTCACGCTGTGCCTGGGACACGGACTGTTTTGGCTTTTGATATATTCTGTACCCTGGTTATGGGTGACTGCATCCAGGTCGTCTTGCTGTGGGTGTCCAGGACAGACTTAGAGCTGACTGATAGTTGATCCACCATAACCCTTCGATGGGCCTTTTTTTTTGGGGGAATTCTCCCATGGCGGACGTACTATATGGAGGAGATGCCCTGATATCATTAGGGTTCAAGAACACCTTGGAACAAGGAGGGAGAATGAGAGCAGCACAGGGACCTCTGAGCATCCATCACCGCAGAATAAGGCCTGGCTCCCTGACGAGAGCCGGCCGGCCGTGAGCAAGCAGAGGGGCCATGCAAGATGGGTTCCTTGCTGAGAACTGCACAAGAGGGAGTAAAGCTGAGCGTGATAACTCCCTGATGGGAACTGGATGAGCGCTGGATCGGAGGAGTGCAGTACAAAACCAGATACTGTCTTGTGATGAGCAGAACCTGCTCCCCGTTTGCCGCCCGGCAGGTGACCCTCCTGCCCAGATCGGCACAAAATCCTTCAGCTCCATCTCTGCTTGCACTTCCAACAATTTCTTCATTTAAAAAAAAAAAACAAAAAAAAACCCCAGTCCTCCTGGTTAATATTCTTGCATGGATCTCTGCCAAGATTAGCAATTATCTCAGCATCTCAGCTTGCCAGTTTCACTTCAGCGTGGACCCTTTGGAGACTATCAGGCAGCGACACATGTTTCTTTCCCTTGTTTAAAGCTACACATCTAGCAGGAATTTTGCTGAATGCCCGGAGGAGCAGAAAGGGGAAAGGATAGCTCACAGTCTCCGGCCCCCTTCTTGTAATCTCCCCCAGGCTGGCCTGTCAGAGTGATCACTTCTGAAACTGTGGCCTATTCTCGCTGACAACCTCCTCCTCCCCCCTCCCCCATCAGGGGATGGAGGAGCTCCCTCCCCATGTGTGTAAAAATGGGGAAGGGGTGTAGCTGATGGGGGGTGGGGGGGGGCTGTGCTATTGTTAGCGGCTGACAGCTTCAAGCCTTTGATTCACACAACAGGAAGAAGTAAAGATTTGGAGCTAGGAAGCCATGATTTATTCAGTGGCTTAACCGCTTTATATATCCGGGAAAAAAAATCTGAATCACGTGAGCCGGGCAAAGGAAAGTGAGACATCAGAGAAAGTTGTCTAGAAGATAAAGGCGCTAGGATGTATTTCTCCCTTCCTGCGGCAAGGCGCTGAAGGGAGAGTCCAAGGCTTCAGGCTGGCACCGTCAGGGCCTTCCCACACAAAAGCTCCCTCCAGCTGGACGAAAGCAGCAAAGCTTAACTCCAAGTCACTGCGAGAGCATAGCCTCCTGGTTTTATATTTATTCTGTGCGAGATGTTATGTGAATCGCTTTTGGGACAAACTGGGCGGTAGATAAGTGTTTTTTAAATAAATACATGGCCGGGGCCTGTGGTTCTGCCTGCCGCAGTCCATTCCCATCTTTACCAAAACGGAATGGGAACACGCGCGCGCACCTCTCCCAGCAGGAGGCCAATATCGTGGCATGGTGAGGGCGTGTGCCCGCCGCGAGTACTCCACAAACAGGCAGAAGAGAAGCGAGAGATCGCCGTCCACCACCAGCGTTAAACACGCGCCAGTTCAGTCCAACCTGCTGGCCTGTTTTATCCGACCCAGCCCCTGGTGCAAGCAGTTTGCCTCCACTTCAGTCCTTGTTCCTTTTCCTGCGTTTTCTTGGCTTATCTGTGGCGTACATGTTTCAGCATGCACACCTTCCGCACCGTACTCAAACGTAAAAATATCAAAACATTTACGATTGGAATATCTCCCCCCCCAACCCTCAAAAACCAAAAAAAAAAAAAACAACTTCATGTTAAACTATCAAGAGCCAGGAGCAGTCTTAAGATAAGGAAAGAACGAGGAACTGAGAGAACCACGGGTCAGGCCTGGGCTAGAACCCAGGTCAGGACAGAATCAGGGCAGGGGAAACCAAGCATCGAGGTGTTGTCAATGGCAGAGCAGGTACAGAAAACTGGAACCAGAGGGCCTTTCTGCACAGAGGAATGCAGAAATAAAAAATTCCTTTCAATCTGTCATTCCCTTTAACAGAGAGAGAAATGACTAGAAACGCAGAGTGAAACCGTTGTTTGCCTCTTTTTTTCCACCTGAAGTTCAGAGTGAATCCTGCAGACTAAGGAGGGTTTCTGGATCACCAAGCAGGCAGTGTGCTCACCTTTCTGAGGAGTTTAAAGCCTTGCAGGGAGCCAAGTGGAGGGTGCAAGCCTTTACTCTCCTGCTTTTTGTAATACTGAACTGCTTCTTCTTAGATTCAGTAAACGTTGCTTTTATGTTGGAACCCAGCAGTTTGGTGTTTGGGCTTTCTTTAGCCTTATCCCCCGCAGCAGAAGCCGATTCCAGATGTGCTTCAGCCAGTTGAGGAAGGCTCTGCAGTCCCTGATGCGTGGCCCCTTGGGAAAGGGGCGTTACATAAGTGTCATCCATCCTCTTTGAATTAGAGGCTCCCCAGAATCTTTTGCTGCTAGAGGCTCTGACTAACTACATGGCAGGCAGATTAAACTTGTTATCGCTGGCGTGCTTCTACTGCTGTGCATGGGCACTCACTGACTCCCCTCACTAGTGACCGTGTGAATCAGCTCTGCCGGTGGAATAAGGCCAGTCTCTGGCCATGCTGTGGACCATCTCGGTGACCTTGGTCCAGTCTTCTTATCTCTTGGTGTCTCAGCCTACTCAACTGTAATAACAATGTCAGGGCTCCTAGGATTCCTTATAAAGCAATGTGTCCCTTTCACCAAAGACGGGTTGCATAGGAAGATGGTATGACCCATTTGCTAAAGCACCCCCATAGGAGGTTGCCTCAATGGATCATTCCTGGAGTGAATATAGAGAACCCTAGAATGTTCTGGAAGCAGTGAGCAGTTGGAGTTAGACAGCACAAGGAGAGGGAACATGTTTCTCTCTCTTTTCCCTGCAGTGAGATGCAGGAGGGACACAGGTGGTGATGTATCCATGGTGTGTCCTGAGTGTGTCTACAAGCGCTGAGGAAAGGGATTGTGAATTTTTTAGAGAACAGTCTAAGGGAAGAAATTACTGGAACTGTCTGTCCCTGCATGTCTAAAATCTGGGACTAGGGAAGGTGTAAAGAGTTTGCCACTTTTGGGATGCTAGCGTCTATTCTTAGGATTTCTGTTCCTGCTGGAATAGAGTCCTGTTTTAGAGTTCAGGGTGTTGGGTTTTTTTTATTGTTTTTGCCATCGGAAAATTTGGAGACCAGTCAGCTACTCGCTGAAAGATTTTGGAGTAAAAGAGTTTATAGCCTGATTTCTTCCAGCAGTATATATGGGTTCCACCCAGGCATTATTCCAGAGGGAGAAAGAAAAGTCTGCCCATCTGGTACAGTACAGGAGGCAGGAAAGGGAATTCTTGCCCATTCGGGTGCCACCAAGAAGAAGCAAGGAATGGAGATTAACAGAGCAGAGCATTGTATGCCAGGTAAGCAAAGGAACCTCTAGAGCCATTCACTAGAAGATCCTGGGACAGATAAAATTAAAGGGGGCACTGAGAGAGGTGCCTGTGAATACACAGAGATGAAGATATGAGTCCATCTCTTGTTACACCCGAAGAAGTCCAGGTCCTTGACAAGTGCCGGGGCCCGGCCCCCTCATCCCTCCCCACCCCCAGCTGACACAGGGAGCCTGGTGATCTGACACTGATTCAGGGACACTGGCAGTAACACATTGCATCAGGCAGCCTGGCAATCACCCACTGAATCAGGGAACCTGGAACTCTCACACTGATTGAGGGAGCTTGGCAATCACTCACGAACTCAGGGAGCCTGCAATCTGACACAGGGAGCCTGGTGATCTGACACCGATTCAGGGAGCCTTACAGTAACACATTGCATCACGGAGCCTGCAGTCTGACATCAATTCAGGCAGCCTGGCAATCACACACTAACTCAGGGAGCCTGCAATCTGACACAGGGAGCCTGGTGATCTCACACTGATTCAGGGAGCCTGGCAGTAACGCATTGCATCAGGGAGCCTGGCAATCACACACTGAATCAGGGAACCTGGAACTCTCACACTGATTGAGGGAGCTTGGCAATCACACACTAACTCAGGGAGCCTGCAATCTGACACAGGGAGCCTGGCAGTAACACATTGCATCAGGGAGCCTGCAATCTGACACAGGGAGCCTGGTGATCTGACACCAATTCAGGGAGCCTGACAGTAACACATTGCATCTGGGAGCCTGCAGTCTGACATCAACTCAGGCAGCCTAGCAATTAGACCCTGATTCGGGGAGCCTGTCAATTTTACCAGAATCAAGGAACTTGGAAATCTCACACTGATTAAGGGAGCCTGGCAGTAACGCATTGCATCAGGGAGTCTGGCAATCACACACTGAATCAGGGAGCCTGCAATCTGACACAGGGAGCCTGGTGATCTGACACTGATTCAGGGAGCCTGGCAGTAACGCGTTGCATCAGGGAGCCTGGCAATCACACACTGAATCAGGGAGCCTGGCAATCACACACTAACTCAGGGAGCCTGCAATCTGACACAGGGAGCCTGGTGATCTGACACCAATTCAGGGAGACTGGCAGTAATGCATTGCATCAGGGACTCTGGCAATCACACACTGAATCAGGGAGCCTGCAGTCTGACACAGGGAGCCTGGTGATCTGACACCGATTCAGAGAGCCTGACAGGAACACATTGCATTAGGGAGCCTGGCAATCACACACTAACTCAGGGAGCCTGCAATCTGACACAGGGAGCCTGGCAGTAACACATTGCATCAGAGAGTCTGGCAATCACACACTGAATGAGGGAACCTGGAACTCTCACACTGATTGAGGGAGCCTGGCAATCACACACTAACTCAGGGAGCCTGCAGTCTGACACAGGGAGCCTTGTGATCTCACACTGATTCAGGGAGCCTGGCAGTAACTCACTACATCAGGGAGCCTGCAATCTGATACAGGGAGCCTGGTGATCTGACACTGATTCAGGGATCCTGACAGTAACACATTTCATCAGGGAGCCTGCAGTTTGACATCAACTCAGGCAGCCTGGCAATTAGACCCTAATTCGGGGAGCCTGTCAGTTTTACCAGAATCAAGGAACCTGGAAATCTCACACTGATTCAGGGAGCCTGGCAGTAACGCATTGCATCAGGGAGTCTGGCAATCACGCACTGAATCAGGGAACCTGGAACTCTCACACTGAGGGAGCTTGGCAATCACACACTAACTCAGGGAGCCTGCAGTCTGTCACAGGGAGCCTGGTGATCTGACACCGATTCAAGGAGCCTGGCAGTAACACATTGCATCAGGGAGTCTGCAGTCTGACATCAACTCAGGCAGCCTGGCAATCACACACTGAATCAGGTAACCTGGAACTCTCACACTGATTGAGGGAGCTTGGCAATCACACACTAACTCAGGGATCCTGCAGTCTGACACAGGGAGCCTTGTGATCTCACACTGATTCAGGGAGCCTGGCAGTAACACATTGCATCAGGGAGCCTGGCAATCACACATTGAATCAGGGAACCTGGAACTCTCACACTGATTGAGGGAGCCTGGCAATCAAACACTGAATCAGGGAACCTGGAACTCTCACACTGATTGAGGGAGCTTGGCAATCACACACTAACTCAGGGAGCCTGCAATCTGACACAGGGAGCCTGGCAATCACACACTGAATCAGGGAACCTGGAACTCTCACACTGCTTGAGGGAGCCTGGCAGTAACGCATTGCATCAGGCAGCCTGGCAATCAAACACTGAATCAGGGAACCTGGAACTCTCACACTGATTGAGGGAGCCTGGCAGTAACACATTGCATCAGGGAGCCTGGCAATCAAACACTGAATCAGGGAACCTGGAACTCTCACACTGATTGAGGGAGCTTGGCAATCACACACTAACTCAGGGAGCCTGCAGTCTGTCACAGGGAGCCTGGTGATCTGACACCGATTCAGGGAGCCTGGCAGTAACACATTGCATCAGGGAGTCTGCAGTCTGACATCAACTCAGGCAGCCTGGCAATTAGACCCTGATTCGGGGAGCCTGTCTGTTTTACACAGAATCAAGGATCCTGGAAATCTCACACTGAATCAGGGAGCCTGGCAGTAACGCATTGCATCAGGGAGTCTGGCAATCACACACTGAATCAGGGAGCCTGCAGTCTGACACAGGGATGCTGGTGATCTGACACCGATTCAGAGAGCCTGACAGTAACACATTGAATCAGGGAGCCTGCAAGTCTGTCACTAACTCAGGGAGCCTGGCAAATAGATCCTGATTCAGGGAGCCTGGCAGTTTCATACAATGAGTCAAGGAACACAAAAATCTCACACTGATTCAGGGAACCTGATAGCAACACATGGCATCAGGGAGCCTGCAGTCTGACCCTAATCCAGGGAGCTTGGGAGTCTCATATATCAATGGGCTAATTTACAGATGTCTGCAGATGGTTGCAAAGTCTTCGGCTGCTTTTCCCCAATAGATTTTGCACCTGTTTCTGAAAGAGAAAATCTGTGCATATGCTCCCTTTGAAAACTGCCCAGGGAAGAGCACCCAGGAAGATTTGCATCTGCTTTTCTTGTAGGCAATTTTTTGCTTCAAAACAACACGTGTGATTTTCAAAATGCAAACCTATGCTCATTGTATTCCCTGTCCTATCCCCGGCCCCAGGACTGCCTCACTGGGTGAAGGTAAAAGCAGGCCTGATGCCACCAGGTGTGCAAACCGTGCAGTTGCACAGGGCGGCACCCCCGGTTGGGTGGCATCAGGAGTCAGGAGAGGCCTGTGTTGCTGCCGGTGGACCCGATCCCAACGGAGGTGGAAGAAGCGGAGGCCCATAGTGCCGTCAGTGGGATCAGGTCCACCAGAGGCAGAAGAAGCAGGAAGCAGTGGCATACCAGCGGTGCAGGGGGGCCCAATGCCCCTGGGAGCAGGGCTATAGGGAGGTGCTGATGGCCAACAGTGAAGCCCATGCAGCCACTGGTGGACCTCATCCCACTGGTAGCTTAGCAGGGAAGCCTGTTATATTAAGATTGGCAGGGCCATAGTGGAGCTCATCCCACCGTGGCCCGAAGAAGAAGTCACCTCCAGATGCTCCTCCTCCTTCCTGCCTGCATGGCACCGGAAGAAAAACTATGCCGGAGCCATGCAGGCAGGAAGGAAGAGGAGCATCAACCGCGTGCAGAACAGGAGCAGCGTTTGTGGCAGGGCTGCTATGGATCCCACCTTGCTGTGGCCTGAGAAGATCAGAGCCACTGCGTAGCCCATCCCATGGCAACTCACGAAGAGGAGACCCAGAAGTGAGAAAGAGGCTAAGGTCCTATAGAGTGTGTGTATGTATGAGAGTGAGATGAGAGATTGAGTGTGTGTGAAAGAAAGTGAGTTGAAAGACTGTGTGGGAGTGAGAGCCTGGATGTTTGGAGAGACAGCATGTGAGAGCCTCTGTGCGTGCGTGCGTGTGTGTGTGTGTGTGTGTGAGAGAGAGAGAGACGGCATTTGAAAGTGAGAGAGCCTGTGTGGGTGAGAGTGAAGCAACATGTGAAAGAGAGAGACAGTGTTTATTTATGTATGAGAGAGCATTTGAGAGTGAGAGCTGTGAGACAGCATGAGAATGGGCGAGCCTGTGCCTGTGTGTGTATGTGTGTGAGAGAGATACAGCATGTGAGAATGAGAACCTGAGTGTGTGTTTAAGGGAAGAAGACAAGTGAATAGAGAAGAAACAGAGAAAAAAGAGAAACTGTAAAAGGAATTGGCAAAAGACCAAGAGAGGGAAGGTGGGAAAAAAAAGCATGCGACCAATCATTTAGAAAACTAAGATCAGACAGCAAAGGTGAAAAACAAATCATTTTTTTAATTTTTAGTGATTGGCATATATTATCTTTAGGAATGTGCAAGAGTAGCACTGTCTCTATGCTAATCTCATGGTTTATGAGGAGGCTGCCTAGGATGAGTGTGTGAATGGGAGTCTGCGGAATGGTGATGGTTCTGTTTTTTCATTGTTGTACTGCAAAGAGAGTCTGGCTTCTTGTGGTTTCCAGTTCAATTTTTGTCTGCGCATTTGTATTTCTACTTTATGGTTGCTCTATTCTGTATTTGAGGGTCTGTTTATGTTCTGCATGTGTGACTGAGGTGAGGCTTTCTCCTAATAGGAAGTGTATTAGTGTTTCAGGGATTTCGGAGGGTCAGGCCCACACTGAACACACATCACAATAGGCCTAATACCATACAGGTTCCCAATGTCTTTTTTGCAGGGATTTCTGGCTGGCAGCACAGCAGTGCATGTAAATATAATGTAAGGGATATTTGGACCTCAGAATACTGTACTTTGATATTTTTCATGTAAAATATAAATGCACAACTCTTAACTATGTGTGTGGAAGGGAGCGGGGGGCATTGTGCAAGGCTATAAGGTTCACCTAGGGCACCTAATACCCTTGCACCAGCCAAGAGTTTGTGGTCGGGGGGGGGGGGGGGGGGGGCATGGTGTCCGTTTTTAAAGTTTGTATCACTGAAGGGAGCTGAGCGTTTTTTGGGTGGGCTCGGGATGGGGGGGGGGGGGCAGCACAGTAATAGTTTGCATTGACCCTGGATAAAAGTCCTTGTGTTGTTATACAATGAGCAGACTTCGCAGGGAAGCTGGGCAGTTTTCAAAAAGCCCTTTTACCTGAGTCAATAATCCTTTACCTGCATAATTGGCTTTTGAATATTTCCCTCTTAGCCTGGGAGCCCGGTAGTCTCACAAAGAGGAGCTGGCAGGCACCCACAATGAATTACAGAGCCTGACAGTTTGAGCACTAATTCAGAGAGCCAGGCAACACAGAATCAGGAAACCCAACAGTCTCAGGCACTAATTCAGAGAGACAGGCAACACTGAATCAGGAAACCCAGCAGTCTCAGGCACTAATTCAGAGAGCCAGGCAACACAGAATCAGGAAACCCAGCAGTCTCAGGCACTAATTCAGAGAGCCAGGCAACACAGAATTAGGAAACCCAGCAGTCTCAGGCACTAATTCAGAGAGACAGGCAACACTGAACCAGGAAACAGGGCAGTCTCAGGCACTAATTCAGAGAGCCAGGCAACACAGAATCAGGAAACCCAACAGTCTCAGGCACTAATTCAGAGAGACAGGCAACACTGAATCAGGAAACCCAGCAGTCTCAGGCACTAATTCAGAGAGCCAGGCAACACAGAATCAGGAAACCCAGCAGTCTCAGGCACTAATTCAGAGAGCCAGGCAACACAGAATCAGGAAACCCAGCAGTCTCAGGCACTAATTCAGAGAGACAGGCAACACTGAACCAGGAAACAGGGCAGTCTCAGGCACTAATTCAGAGAGCCAGTCAACACTGAATCAGGAAACCCAGCAGTCTCAGGCACTAATTCAGAGAGACAGGCAACACTGAACCAGGAAACAGGGCAGTCTCAGGCACTAATTCAGAGAGACAGGCAACACTGAACCAGGAAACAGGGCAGTCTCAGGCACTAATTCAGAGAGCCAGGCAACACAGAATCAGGAAACCCAACAGTCTCAGGCACTAATTCAGAGAGACAGGCAACACTGAATCAGGAAACAGGGCAGTCTCAGGCACTAATTCAGAGAGACAGGCAACACTGAACCAGGAAACAGGGCAGTCTCAGGCACTAATTCAGAGAGACAGGCAACACTGAACCAGGAAACAGGGCAGTCTCAGGCACTAATTCAGAGAGCCAGGCAACACTGAATCAGGAAACCCAGCAGTCTCAGGCACTAATTCAGAGAGCCAGGCAACACAGAATCAGGAAACCCAACAGTCTCAGGCACTAATTCAGAGAGACAGGCAACACTGAACCAGGAAACCCGGCAGTCTCAGGCACTAATTCAGAGAGACAGGCAACACAGAATCAGGAAACCCAACAGTCTCAGGCACTAATTCAGAGAGCCAGGCAACACAGAATCAGGAAACCCGGCAGTCTCAGGCACTAATTCAGAGAGCCAGGCAACACAGAATCAGGAAACCCGGCAGTCTCAGGCACTAATTCAGAGAGCCAGGCAACACAGAATCAGGAAACCCAACAGTCTCAGGCACTAATTCAGAGAGCCAGGCAACACAGAATCAGGAAACCCAGCAGTCTCAGGCACTAATTCAGAGAGACAGGCAACACAGAATCAGGAAACCCGGCAGTCTTAGGCACTAATTCAGAGAGACAGGCAACACTGAACCAGGAAACAGGGCAGTCTCATGCACTAATTCAGAGAGCCAGGCAACACTGAATCAGGAAACCGGGCAGTCTCATGCACTAATTCAGACAGCCAGGCAACAGTGATTCAGGAAACCCATCAGTCTCATGCACTAATTCAGAGAGTCAGGCAACACTAAATCAGGAAACCCAGCAGTCTCAGGCACTAATTCAGAGAGACAGGCAACACTGAACCAGGAAACAGGGCAGTCTCATGCACTAATTCAGACAGCCAGGCAACACAGAATCAGGAAACCCAGCAGTCTCAGGCACTAATTCAGAGAGCCAGGCAACACAGAATCAGGAAACCCAGCAGTCTCAGGCACTAATTCAGAGAGACAGGCAACACTGAACCAGGAAACAGGGCAGTCTCAGGCACTAATTCAGAGAGCCAGTCAACACTGAATCAGGAAACCCAGCAGTCTCAGGCACTAATTCAGAGAGACAGGCAACACTGAACCAGGAAACAGGGCAGTCTCAGGCACTAATTCAGAGAGACAGGCAACACTGAACCAGGAAACAGGGCAGTCTCAGGCACTAATTCAGAGAGCCAGGCAACACAGAATCAGGAAACCCAACAGTCTCAGGCACTAATTCAGAGAGACAGGCAACACTGAATCAGGAAACAGGGCAGTCTCAGGCACTAATTCAGAGAGACAGGCAACACTGAACCAGGAAACAGGGCAGTCTCAGGCACTAATTCAGAGAGACAGGCAACACTGAACCAGGAAACAGGGCAGTCTCAGGCACTAATTCAGAGAGCCAGGCAACACTGAATCAGGAAACCCAGCAGTCTCAGGCACTAATTCAGAGAGCCAGGCAACACAGAATCAGGAAACCCAACAGTCTCAGGCACTAATTCAGAGAGACAGGCAACACTGAACCAGGAAACCCGGCAGTCTCAGGCACTAATTCAGAGAGACAGGCAACACAGAATCAGGAAACCCAACAGTCTCAGGCACTAATTCAGAGAGCCAGGCAACACAGAATCAGGAAACCCAGCAGTCTCAGGCACTAATTCAGAGAGCCAGGCAACACAGAATCAGGAAACCCAGCAGTCTCAGGCACTAATTCAGAGAGCCAGGCAACACAGAATCAGGAAACCCAACAGTCTCAGGCACTAATTCAGAGAGCCAGGCAACACAGAATCAGGAAACCCAGCAGTCTCAGGCACTAATTCAGAGAGACAGGCAACACAGAATCAGGAAACCCGGCAGTCTCAGGCACTAATTCAGAGAGACAGGCAACACTGAACCAGGAAACAGGGCAGTCTCATGCACTAATTCAGAGAGCCAGGCAACACTGAATCAGGAAACCGGGCAGTCTCATGCACTAATTCAGACAGCCAGGCAACAGTGATTCAGGAAACCCATCAGTCTCATGCACTAATTCAGAGAGTCAGGCAACACTGAATCAGGAAACCCAGCAGTCTCAGGCACTAATTCAGAGAGACAGGCAACACTGAACCAGGAAACAGGGCAGTCTCATGCACTAATTCAGACCAGGCAACACAGAATCAGGAAACCCAGCAGTCTCATGCACTAATTCAGAGAGCCAGGCAACACAGAATCAGGAAACCCGGCAGTCTCATGCACTAATTCAGACAGCCAGGCAACACAGAATCAGGAAACCCAGCAGTCTCAGGCACTAATTCAGAGAGCCAGGCAACACAGAATCAGGAAACCCAGCAGTCTCAGGCACTAACTCAGAGAGACAGGCAACACTGAACCAGGAAACAGGGCAGTCTCAGGCACTAATTCAGAGAGCCAGGCAACACAGAATCAGGAAACCCAGCAGTCTCAGGCACTAATTCAGAGAGACAGGCAACACTGAACCAGGAAACAGGGCAGTCTCAGGCACTAATTCAGAGAGCCAGTCAACAGTGAATCAGGAAACCGGGCAGTCTCATGCACTAATTCAGACAGCCAGGCAACAGTGATTCAGGAAACCCATCAGTCTCATGCACTAATTCAGAGAGTCAGGCAACACTGAATCAGGAATCCCAGCAGTCTCAGGCACTAATTCAGAGAGCCAGGCAACACTGAATCAGGAAACCCAGCAGTCTCAGGCACTAATTCAGAGAGCCAGGCAACACTGAATCAGGAAACCCAGCAGTCTCATGCACTAATTCAGAGAGCCAGGCAACACAGAATTAGGAAACCCGGCAGTCTCATGCACTAATTCAGAGAGCCAGGCAACACAGAATCAGGAAACCCGGCAGTCACAGGCACTAATTCAGAGAGCCAGGCAACACAGAATCAGGAAACCCAGCAGTCTCATGCACTAATTCAGACAGCCAGGCAACACAGAATCAGGAATCCCAGCAGTCTCAGGCACTAATTCAGAGAGCCAGGCAACACAGAATCAGGAAACCCAGCAGTCTCATGCACTAATTCAGAGAGCCAGGCAACACAGAATCAGGAAACCCGGCAGTCTCATGCACTAATTCAGAGAGCCAGGCAACACAGAATCAGGAAACCCGGCAGTCTCATGCACTAATTCAGAGAGCCAGGCAACACAGAATCAGGAAACCGGGCAGTCTCATGCACTAATTCAGACAGCCAGGCAACACAGAATCAGGAATCCCAGCAGTCTCAGGCACTAATTCAGAGAGCTAGGCAACACAGAATCAGGAAACCCGGCAGTCTCATGCACTAATTCAGAGAGCCAGGCAACACAGAATCAGGAAACCGGGCAGTCTCAGGCACTAATTCAGAGAGCCAGGCAACACAGAATCAGGAAACCGGGCAGTCTCAGGCACTAATTCAGAGATCCAGGCAACACTGAATCAGGAAACCGGGCAGTCTCATGCACTAATTCAGAGAGCCAGGCAACACAGAATCAGGAAACCCAGCAGTCTCAGGCACTAATTCAGAGAGCCAGGCAACACAGAATCAGGAAACCGGGCAGTCTCATGCACTAATTCAGAGAGCCAGGCAACACAGAATCAGGAAACCCAGCAGTCTCAGGCACTAATTCAGAGAGCCAGGCAACACTGAATCAGGAAACCCAGCAGTCTCATGCACTAATTCAGAGAGCCAGGCAACACTGAATCAGGAAACCCAGCAGTCTCAGGCACTAATTCAGAGAGCCAGGCAACACTGAATCAGGAAACCCAGCAGTCTCAGGCACTAATTCAGAGAGCCAGGCAACACTGAATCAGGAAACCGGGCAGTCTCAGGCACTAATTCAGAGAGCCAGGCAACACAGAATCAGGAAACCCGGCAGTCTCAGGCACTAATTCAGAGAGCCAGGCAACACAGAATCAGGAAACCCGGCAGTCTCATGCACTAATTCAGAGAGCCAGGCAACACAGAATCAGGAAACCCATCAGTCTCATGCACTAATTCAGAGAGCCAGGCAACACTGAATCAGGAAACCCGGCAGTCTCAGGCACTAATTCAGAGAGCCAGGCAACACAGAATCAGGAAACCGGGCAGTCTCAGGCACTAATTCAGAGAGCCAGGCAACACAGAATCAGGAAACCGGGCAGTCTCAGGCACTAATTCAGAGAGCCAGGCAACACAGAATCAGGAAACCGGGCAGTCTCAGGCACTAATTCAGAGAGCCAGGCAACACAGAATCAGGAAACCCAGCAGTCTCATGCACTAATTCAGAGAGCCAGGCAACACAGAATCAGGAAACCCAGCAGTCTCAGGCACTAATTCAGAGAGCCAGGCAGCACTGAACCAGGAAACCCAGCAGTCTCAGGCACTAATTCAGAGAGCCAGGCAACACAGAATCAGGAAACCGGGCAGTCTCAGGCACTAATTCAGAGAGCCAGGCAACACAGAATCAGGAAACCGGGCAGTCTCAGGCACTAATTCAGAGAGCCAGGCAACACAGAATCAGGAAACCGGGCAGTCTCAGGCACTAATTCAGAGAGCCAGGCAACACAGAATCAGGAAACCCAGCAGTCTCATGCACTAATTCAGAGAGCCAGGCAACACAGAATCAGGAAACCCAGCAGTCTCAGGCACTAATTCAGAGAGCCAGGCAGCACTGAACCAGGAAACCCAGCAGTCTCAGGCACTAATTCAGAGAGCCAGGCAACACTGAATCAGGAAACCCAGCAGTCTCAGGCACTAATTCAGAGAGCCAGGCAACACAGAATCAGGAAACCCAGCAGTCTCAGGCACTAATTCAGAGAGCCAGGCAACACTGAATCAGGAAACCGGGCAGTCTCATGCACTAATTCAGCCAGCCAGGCAACACTGAATCAGGAAACCCGGCAGTCTCATGCACTAATTCAGACAGCCAGGCAACACAGAATCAGAAACCCAGCAGTCTCATGCACCAATTCAGACAGCCAGGAAACCCAGCAGTCTCATGCACTAATTCAGAGAGCCAGGCAACACTGAATCAGGAAACCTGGCAGGCACTAATTCAGAGAGCCAGGCAACACTGAATCAGGAAACCTGGCAGGCACTAATTCAGAGAGCCATGCAACAGTGAATCAGGAAACCTGGCAGTCTCATGCACTAATTCAGAGAGCCAGGCAACAGTGAATCAGGAAACTGGCAGTCTCAGGCACTAATTCAGAGAGACAGGCAACACTGAATCAGGAAACTGGCAGTCTCATGCACTAATTCAGAGAGACAGGCAACACTGAATTAGGAAACCCAGCAGTCTCATGCACTAATTCAGAGAGCCAGGCAACACTGAATCAGGAAACTGGCAGTCTAATGCACTAATTCAGACAGCCAGGCAACACTGAATCAGGAAACCCAGCAGTCTCATGCACTAATTAAGAGAGCCAGACAACATTGAATCAGGAAACCCAGCAGTCTCATGCACTAATTCAGAGAGCCCGTCAATTTCATAGACTGAATTAGAGAACCTGCCAGTCTCGCACACTAATTTGTAGAATCTGGTAACACTGAATCAGGAAACCTGGTAGTCTCGTTCACTGATTCAGGAAGCCTGGCAGTTTCATACACTGAATCAGGAAACTTGGCAGTCTCATTCAATGATTCAGTGATCCTGGCCAGCTCACACTCATTAATTCAGGAAGCCTGGCAGTCTCGCTCACTGAATCAAGGAGTCTAGCCGCCTCACAACATTAATTCAGGAAACCTGGCAGTCTCGCTCACTGAATCAGGGAGCTTTGCAATCTCATACATTGTAATTCAGGAAATCTGGCACTCTCACTTACTGAATCAGGGAGACTGGCTGTCTCAGACATTAAATCAGGGAGTCTGTCAATGTTGCTCACTGAATCAGAGAGCCTGGCCGTCTCACACATATTAATGCAGGGAGCCTGGCAGTCTTGTTCACTGAATCAGGGTGTCTGGCTCTCTCAGATATTTAAAATGATGGAGTCTGGTAGCCTCGCTCACTGAATCGGGGATCCTGGCTGTCTCACACTTATAAATTCAGGGACTCTGGCAGTCTCCCTCATTGAATCAGGGAGCCTGCCTGTCTCACACATATTACTTTAGGGAGTCTGGCAGTCTCACACACTGAATCAGAGAGCCTGGTCGTCTCACACGTATTTCTTTAGGGAGTCTGGCAGTCTCACACACTGAATCAGGGAGCTTGGCAGTCTCACACAGGATTTCCCCCTCCTGTTTGGCAGGAACAGAAGCTGTCTGCAGAGGCTGCATTGAAAGCCTTCCTGGGATAATTACATTTCAGCAGGTGGTGTGTGTGGGGCCTTTCTTCCCTTCGCAGATATCAGGGCCTCTGCAGACTCCGCTTCCCACACACACTCTGCCAGCTCCTTTCTAGGAGTCACTTCACAGTCTGGGAGACAGACTTTCATTTCACATTTAATGTATTAAT
This sequence comes from Rhinatrema bivittatum, assembly GCF_901001135.1. Classification (NCBI taxonomy): domain Eukaryota; kingdom Metazoa; phylum Chordata; class Amphibia; order Gymnophiona; family Rhinatrematidae; genus Rhinatrema; species Rhinatrema bivittatum. Next base: position 80,529,815 of record NC_042625.1, read on the forward strand.
TCTTTTTTTTGCGAGTCCCCTTGTCTTCAAGGTTAATGAAATGTTTTTTTTCTTTAAATTAATTACAGGCAAAAGTTTAAAATTATCACTAATTAACTTGGATAAAAACATGAACTGAGACTGCAAAAGAGATATCAGTATACAGCAGATACATACAGGACAGAAAATGATTCAATCTTATGCCAAAAGAAAAAAAAAAAAGAAATGAAATAGCAGCTGAGGAAAGAGAAGCAGACAGTGACAAAGGCAGCCTCAGTGGGAGACAGCTACAGGAGATACAGAGATAGATGCATGATACACAGAGAGATGGATGGAGCGATAGAGACCATAAAGGGATACTGAAGAGACAGATATCAGAAAAATGAACGACACTAGTTAACCCCGGTGTGGCAGGAATGAATTTGGATTCAGTATAATGTTTGGCAATATGAATGCATGCAGTGTGCAAGCGAGCGCAGAGCGCACGGGGTAGACCGTGGCCATGGAGCGCTTGCAAGTCCTGCGTCTGGAAGAGACACCTGGATGAGGAGAGAGAAAGGGGGAGGGAGATCGAGATGTGGGCCTGTCAATGGTGAATGGCGATTGTAGCCCTCCCCCCTCTCCCCCCCCCCCCCTGCACGTCCCCTCCCCCCAAATTTAGGATGGTGTGCAGGCCCCGGGAGGATAGTCCAGTCACTTCCGTGAGGCTGCAGGTATGGTGAGAAGAAAAAAAAATTATAAAAAAGTGCAAAATCCTGGCAAAGCCCTTACTTTATTTTGTGTGCAACCTCCTTCACAGGGTCTACTCATTCTGTCCAATGTTCCACCCTTCCCTTTTCTTCACGGCGAGGGAAGGTAGTGGGGGTAGGCTGGGTGGGTCACTGCTTCCTTTCAGCCTAAAAAAAAAAAAAAAAAGGGTTCTGAGGCTGGCGAACGGCCTTAACCAGACTGTACCAGCATTTGCAGGGTTAATCTGCAGATCTGCAGAGAGAGGAGCCAAGAGACTAGAGGGAGTGACTTGTCCCTGAGACCTTCAGGAGGCAGACTATGGGGAGAGAGAGAGAGAGATGCTGCTGCCCGTGGGAGCTCTGCCCCCCTCCAGTATCGGTATCGGAGCTTTCCCAGGAAGCTCAGACAGTGTCCTAGTCTGCTGTGGAGAAGAGGAGACAGAGACCTGGTGCCTAACTCGTACCGTCACCAGAAGCACTTTGGGGAGGAGGGAGTGGGGGAAACCTCACAAAACCGTAACTGCCTTGTGAATCCCGAGGGCATTGGACTTAACAGCGTGGGCACTGCCCTTTGCTTTAAGGGGGGGAAAACATTTTTTAAACTGGTCAGGGAGTTACAGGTCAAGAGTAGAGCTGCAAGCTCATTGTCATGTCTCTGGACCTTTGGATCGAGGCGAGACTGATGCTACCTGCCAGGAGGGGCTCTTGGCAGGAGTCATCCGAAAGCCATCTCGTGAGACTATGTTGTGGCTTTGTTGCTGCAGGAGCAATGGTAGATAGCAACCTCCAGAGTGGCGCAGGATGGCATGACAAGACTAAGGCTAGACAATGGTAGACAGCAACCTCCAGAGCGGCGCAGGATGGCATGACAAGACTAAGGCTAGACAATGGTAGATAGCAACCTCCAGAGTGGCGCAGGATGGCATGACAAGGTTAAGGCTAGACAATGGTAGACAGCAACCTCCAGAGCGGCGCAGGAAGGCATGACAAGACTAAGGCTAGACAATGGTAGCAACCTCCAGAGCGGCACAGGTTGGCATGACAAGACTAAGGCTAGACAATGGTAGACAGCAACCTCCAGAGCGGCGCAGGATGGCATGACAAGACTAAGGCCAGACAATGGTAGACAGCAACCTCCAGAGCGGCGCAGGATGGCATGACAAGACTAAGGCTAGACAATGGTAGTTAGCAACCTCCAGAGTGGCGCAGGATGGCATGACAAGACTAAGGCTAGACAATGGTAGACAGCAACCTCCAGAGTGGCGCAGGATGGCATGACAAGACTAAGGCTAGACAATGGTAGACAGCAACCTCCAGAGCGGCGCAGGATGGCATGACAAGGCTAAGGCTAGACATAGGTGGTCCAGTGAGGCTGGGTCAAGGCAGAGGCTGCAGCTCAGAAACCGAGTGCAGACTGGGCTAGAGCTCAAGAACCGAATGCAAGCTGAACTAGAGCTCAGGAATGGACTGGAGCTGAATAGAGGTAAGGATGAAATGGAACATCTGGAAAACACTGAAGCTGCGTGGAGGGAAGGATGAAATGGAACACAGGAAGAGACAAGCTGCGTGAAGATATTGTGAAACTCAGGAACACTGGAACAGAACGCGGGTAAGCATGGAACTGACTAAGATAGGAAAAGACAAGGACAAAACAGAACAAGAAATATAAAGTCTGAAGGCTGCGTAGGCAAAAAAGCCCTCAAGGGGCAAGACAGAAAAAGTCTGGTGTCAGGAAGAGACCTAGGGAGGCCTCAGGTCTGTGCCCAGAGACCAAAAGGCACAGACAAGGAAGGCTGAAATCAAAAGGCTCAAAGGCCAAAGAACAAGATGAGACAAAACAGAGATCAGAAGGACCAGAGGCCACAAGGCGAAGGCCTTAGAAGGCTGCAAGGCAGACGTGACTAAAGCAAGGATACAAAGGAACTCGATGCTGAAGCATTGAGGCAAGGGACAGTTGGATAAGTAATGTTGGAGTCTGGGTGTGGTACAGGCAGGCAAGAGGAGCTTGACCTGCCAGGGAGATGTGTTCAAGAAGGTCACCTGGTGGAGCTGAGGCTGTAAGATTGGCTAAGGCAAGAAACCAGGGACATGCCAGAGAGTACAGTTCAGAACAGAGCTCACTGGAGTCCTCTGGTGGAGAGGAGGCTGCACAGCAGTCGGAACCATAGCACTGTGTACCCAAGGAAAGGGAGCTCTTCTTGTTCAAAGAGACATTTTTCCAGTTTGGCATAGAGATTGTTCTCTCGCAGGCATTGCAGAATGGTGCGAACATCTTTACGATGGGAGCTGAAGGCCTGGGAAAAGATCAAAATGTCATCCAGGTATTTGATCATGCAAGTGTAAAGTAGATCATGGAAGATCTTGTTAACTATTTTCTGGAAGACCGCTGTGGCATTGCAAAGCCCGAAGGGCATGACCAAATACTCATAGTGTCCATCGCGAATATTAAATGTGTTTTCCATTCATCACCAGCCTTGATGCAGATGAGGTTGTTTGCACCCCCTAAGATCCAATTTTCTGAATATCTTGCTGCCCTGTAGGCGATCGAAGAGCTCCACTCTCAGAGGGAGTGAGTAAAGGTCCTGGCCATGTCGGGAGCCAGCAGAGATGGCCTGGCTAGGGAGGTGAGTGTGGAAGTTTGTGGGGGGGCAGCCTGCGGACTGCCAAAAATAACACTCATTGTCAAATGGAAACTCCCTGCAGAGTTTACAGTAGGTGCAGAACTATGCACAGTACCTTTAAAATGAACCCCTACGGTGTAATCCTTTACCTTCCCTACCCTAACCCCAATCTCAGAGTGCCATTCAGCAATGAGCTATGGTGCTGGCAAGACAGGTTTTGTGTTCCTCTTACTGGTGAACTTTGGGGATTTGGAAAGTGATCGGGGAAGAAGATTCAGGTAATTGGAACTTCTGGGAATGGGGCAGGGTCTTGGTATTTATTTATTTATTTTGATTTATATTCCTTCTTTCAGAATCTTCAAAGCAGATTGGCGGGTGATTGCAACTTTGGGGATTAGGAGTGAGATCAGACCCTCCCGCGTGGTGGCCAGTGCAGCTGGGGAAGTAGGGTGGGGGTGGGAGAGGGGGAGTGAATGGCTGGGTCCCACTGTGCAGGGATGGCTGGCTATCCCTGCATCCTAGGTCTGGACACCTAAGTTAGGCAGCTAATACTGAAAATCAGTGCCAGGCACCTAACTTCCCTCCTCCCTCTCTCAACTCTCACCCCGGGGACCGTCCACTGTTACAGCACCTACATTTAGCTGCTTGGGCTTCAGCAATTTTCCAAGGAGCCAAACTATCTGCCTAACTCCGTGAACTGGGTGGTGAGCCCCTTTGAAAACCAACCTCCTAACTAGCTAGCTAAGGGCCAGATTCATTAAGGCTTTTCTCTCATTTTGTACTATGGGGGAAAACACTTAGTGAATCAGGTACTAAGCAATTTGAGCACTGCCAAAAGCCCGGGGCAGAAACAGATGTAGAGGCAGGAAAAAGGGGACTAGTTAGCAAGCGTGCCCACTCTACCAGCAGCTGATTACGTCCGCGTGTCTGACCCAAAAGAGATGATTCGGAGTACCAAACCAGAAATGTCTTTCCTAATTTGCAAACTACTTTGACTGTCCCTTTTTAAGTGCAGTTTTCAAAACAATCTAGAAATTGAAAATTGCCCTTTGCAGAACAGCCAGTTATAAGTTCCTAATTCCACTCAGTGGCTTCAGATGTTGGGGGCCTGGGTTTGGAGGGGCATTAAATAGTGCACACATGCATGCACATAGTTCTGACATCCCCCTCCCCCAACCCCAGCCACAGCAGGTGCCAAACACGTGGGTCATTTTTGTACCTTTAGTAACTTTAGTGAGTTTTCAAAAAAAACCCTACCTGGGGCTTTCTCTGAAAATTCACTAAAATCACACATCCACATGTCTGTCCAGTAGGCATCTTGGTAATTATTGCCCTGCCGAATAAGGCTTAGTTCCTTTTAAAAAGCTCTTGCTCATTGTTACTTGAATGTAAACTTGGGTTATTTTACATATTAAGTGGAGATTTTGTGTAAGGCAGGAGGGATTAAGTTTAGGGATCCCTCGGAGAGCTGCACACATCAAGTGTCAAATAGAATTATAGCACTGATAGGTCTCTGACCCCTGCTCCCCCGTTCCTCCCCCCCCAATTTAAGGAACAGAGGGAAAGCATCCCCCCCCCCCACAGGCCTAAAATCCTGACCTATTAGAGGGTCCCAAGGACAGTAACAGAGAGAGAATTTTTACCTCCCCCCCCCCCACCCTAAAACACACACACGTATTGTAAAGCAGCCGGCATGGGGGGGGGGATGGGGGCTGAACTTGTACAGTATTAATCTGCAATCAGGGCTCAACATCACTCGCCCACGGATGAACCAAAATGGACCCGTTGCTACTGATCTCAGGGTGAATGGAGTTGTTTCCCTTTGCCTCCCATTCCACCCCCAGGACTGTCTCTCAGGCTCTGCATGTAAAACTTAGGGAGAGTCACTTTATCTCCCCGTACCCCAAAATCTAATCCTTAGCCTTAGTTGGGGCCCTTTCTCTCCCTGTGCCTCCATTCTAATTTGCGTGACCTTGGGGCAAATCGGTTTATCCCCGTGTGCCTCCGCTGGGCCAGCTGGCACTGGATTTCTGGCACTTCCTGCTCGGCTCTGGCAGTCGCCAGGCCCGCCAGGCAGAGTCGCGCTGCCAGGTCCCCGCCCTAAAGGCGCCTGCGTGCACGGGGTTCCAAACGCCTGAGCCGTGCGGAACTGGAAGAGCGACGCTATCTGAATGCAAATTATTATTAACCTCAGAGAACTTCATCCTAATGGAAGAGTTTGAGTGATTGGACTTTTTTTTTTTTTTTCATCATCAGTGAAACACAAACATTTCATTCTCCGAGAGAAGCTGTCAGCATTAATGCCAAGGAACAACTTAGAATTAAAAGCATAAAACAATACGACACAATAAATTTCCCTAAGTATGACTGGCCAGTGTACAGCCCACTATTAAAACATTACAATTACATTCTATAACAAACAAGCACTGTATTATTTATAGCTTCACAGAAATCCTTCCCGCAGCCTACGGGATAATTTCAAACACATTTCTGGGCACTCATGATCCTGAATAAGAAAAGTGCTGAAGCTGACCCGGGAGTGCAGCCGAAAAGACACTTTCCTTTATTGGGCGACAATGGACAAGGTGAAGGTGTCAAGCAGTGATAAATGAACCCCCTTTTCAGTGATACGGGTGCCGTGCATGGCCCTCTGGTAAGTCAGCAGCTTTTTCATCGTAGCAGTGTGCGGGCTCCTGGTGAACCGGTGCCTTTCCGGTGCTATCGCCGCAGTGCACGCTCCTCGAATGCCTAGCCTTAAATCACCGTATTATTTATGTCTGGAGATTATCGATATGGGTTGTTATTAGCAAACAAATTCCTGGAAAGTCATGGAAGCGTTTTTGGTTTTTTTTCAAGAAAGGGGAGAATATTGATGGGAAAAATCCAAGAGCATTATTATTATTTATTAGATTTCATGTACCGCTTGTAATTTGATAAGAAACCAAACAGTTTCATATCTTGGAAAAGGATGAGTGCTCGGGGACCAATCGATAACTTAATATATTGAAAAATTACCGTGTGTGTGGCAGAGGGAGAGAAGGGAAATCCTCTGAATCCCGTACTTCCCACGTTTCTGTGCCCTGGAAACTAGAAAGGTTTTAGGGGCGTTTCTATTCATCTAGAAGGGTGTGCACTGGATGAGGTTTACTTGGATTTCTGCAAGGCTTTTGGAACTGTCCTGAAGGGAGGCTCGGAAATAAACTGAACAGCCAGGGGGTAGGGGGCCAAAGATGGCGGACTGGATTAGAAACTGACGGAGTGACAGAGTGGGATGGTAAATGGCAATTCCCAAAGAAAGGCCGGTCCTGTTCAGGATGCTTGTGAGCAATGGGGTGTGCAATCCCCTCTCTCAGGGCCCACTCTGTAGAAGGCAAGGGGGCCGCCTTCAGATGCTACAGAGCACTGACAAACTTGGCGCAGCTCCGGAACCAGGATTCTTCCAGTGGGGGACAGCTCACGATGCAAGGCCCAAGGGGATAGCCATACAGTGTCTCAGTAAACAAAGTCCTCACAACGGAGGTAGTTCCAAAACAAAATAATACTTTACAGTAGTAAAAATGTAAAAAAAAAAAAAAAAGCAGTGCAAAAGTAGAAAAAAGTATTGGCAAAACAGCTCTTCACACCGTATCCAAATGATAAGACAGTCTTGGTCAGTCAGAAGAGAAAAAAAAAATCAAACAAGAAGAAGTCAATTTCTCATGCAGCTGGAGAGAAACAGGTGGGAATTGGATTTCTGATGGTTCCCCAGCCTCCTTTTCTCCCCAGAACCCGGTTGAACACAGAACGCCTTTTCTTCCCCAGGTATTCCTGGACGAGTCTCTCTTCCCAGTGGACTAGGGAAAGCCATCATCCGTAAACTCCTACATCCGAGTCACTCCTGGCACCCAATTTAACCTTGAAACACCACCAGAGGAGAATATAACCCGGTGAAGGAAATCTTCTCCTCCTCTCTCCAGGAGGCTGCAGAATACAGCACCGCACGGCCTCTCACGTGCTCTTCCTCCAGGGTCTCTGAAAACACCTGTATGGATGTGGACCAGTGACCCGCCCTGCAGGGGACGGACCAGGACAGGTTCCTCACCCCTGGAACCTCCCACTGCTGGAGTTTTCCTCACCTTACTCCATGATGAAGGCTCAATCAGCCTTGTATGTGGAAAGATCAGGAAGAAAAAAATTGTCTTTTTTTGCAGATGACATGAAGAATTTTGGGCACAGAAATCCAAGCGAGGACGGGGTGAGATCCCCGATGTCCATGAAGCAGGAAAGAGATTCAAGTTGATTACATCTGACGATTAAGGATGCGCCTTCATTTGCAAACCTACATGAACATTTCAACATTATTTGTAATGCCGTTTGCATTGTTTTGCATTTGAAATGTTTCGGAAGCCCACCCTGGGCAGGTTTTCGATTTAGCAGGACTGTGCAGATTTTCAGCGTTAACCCGCTAAATTTAGCTGGAGCAGTCCAGCTGCACAAACAACTGGCCTATATTTAGCTGGAGAAATTTTGTCCAGCTAAATACAGGAAGACCTTTCAGCCACAAACCTAGCTGGTTGGGTGCATCTAGAAATTTGGCTAAAGTAACCATTATCTCTGCCAGTCAGCATCTTGTTGCAGATTGACCCCATAATATCTCAGTGTCTTAAAAAACCTCTCGCTGAGTACAACAGGACTCGGGGTGAGACATCATGAGATATCTCATGACAACACCCGCCGATAACGTTTGGGCCCACCTCTTACTGGTCCTTGGTCTTCAGAGACTGGCTGAGCCTGGCCTGGTTCTGTTTGGACTTGTGGTTCTGTTTGGACTTGTGGGCGTTATCTGCAGGTTGGGCATTTAAACCTATTTAAATTAGCCTTCACGTGAATCTCAGTCTTGATAACTTTTGCATGGGCTTTCTTTAAGGCTAGATACATTTTTGTTCTATAGATATTAATTTGCGTTTGTATTTTAACCAAGCTTGTCTACGTCATACATTTATGCATGTTCTATTCTAAATCGCCTAGAGCCTATGCGTGCCAGGCGAGTCACAAATTTTATTAAAAGTTAGAGCCAAGTCAGCCTGCTGCTGGTGACCTGAAGAAATCTGAGCCTATCGCGCCAGTGAGAGGAACTCTAATGCAATGCCTGCTCTTCATTTCTGGCAGCTGAAAGTTAAGGTGAATTAATGCGATGTTATAATGGGACACCCTGGTGCATGACTGAGGATATAATGCTAGCTGCGCCGCACGGCCTTCTTAGGGAGAATACTGCAGTGCGCCGCTGCAGGCTTACTTGTTATAAAATTAAAACACGAGCCTTTTCCACATCTCCCTTCACCAGAGGCCACCACACCGACCCACCATGCCCCCAGCCTGATCTTTAGCAGAGCTGAGCCGGAAGCAGCTGAGAGGGAATCCTGCTGCTGGCTGGGGGTGTGAAGTTTCTGACCCCACCTCTGAAATCCCTTCTAAGGGATTTCAGAGGTGGGGTCAGGGCGGGAAAGGGCTAGCTGGAGACCCAGAGCCACTTTCTTGTACGCAGCTTGGATGCTTAGGAGGGAGGGGGAAGCTGGGTGGAATTATTTTTTTAAAGGGCGGGCGGGACACGGATTAGTTTGGGGGGGTCACTTGGGCCTGGACCAGGAATAATTTCATTTTATTTTTTTAAAGGATGGCATCTGAACTGGCACGATGAGATATCGAAAGTTTCTTGTGTGGTTTATGTCATTCTGGAACAGCACAACAAAAACAACATGAGAAATATTGTACACTATTGTTACTATTTCTCATGTTTGTTTGGAAAAGAAAGGCACATCCCTAGATAAGAAGGAGGAAGTGATGAGGAGTTGAAGGCACTTACAGGTAAATAGGAGAAGCTTGAACCATAGGATGAGCCAATGCAGTGACTTGGTCATAGCAGCACTGGAAGAAGATTACATTCCCCAACCCTGGGTGGTTCTATAATGAGGCAGGGTGAGGCGGCTGCTTCAGGCGGTAAACTTTGGAAGCGGTAAAAACTGAATCCCGCCACCCCCCCTCCCCCCAACTCCTCTAGCAGCCACCTCAGACTGCCACCAAAACAACAGGGGACCCGTGGGCCTCCGGTGGATAGTCCTGGGGGAATTCTGGGTTACTGCGAAGCGCAGAATTTGCACAGAATCCCCTCCCCCAACGCGGCCAGGGCCTCCTCATGGCGAAAATGAAGACCCTGGCGTGCCGCAAGCGGAGCACTTCCCGCTCATGGCAAAAATGAAGGCCCCAGTGAGAGTGAGTGTGTGTGGAGAGTGTATGTGTGTGTGTGTGTGTGTATGTACGTGAGTGTGTGTGAGAGAGATTGCGAGCCTGGGGGGGTGAGAGTGCATGTGTGTGTGGGGGAGGGGAGCAGAGGGTCGCCATCTCATCCCTCGCCTCAAGCAGCAGATTGCCTTGAGCCGCCCCTGCTCCAGCCCCATTACAGGGACTTAAATCTTGCACTCACCCTACACTTCCCTTCCTTCATATTCCCTTCCTCTTTTCCAATTTATGATTCCATCTTTTTCCTGTCTGTCCTATAAGTCGCTCCTCCCTTGTTGTGATTCAGCCTTCTCTTTCTTCGTCCTCCATCCCATGACTTTATCTTTCTTCTCTTCATCCTGTGGTTCCTTCCTCTCTTTTTCCATTCTCACCCTCTTCATTTCGTGATTCCCTCCTTACCTCTCTCCGTCCCGTGAGTCCTTCCTCCCGTGCTCTCTCCTATCCCTCCGGGCGGTGTCAGCTCGGGGTTCCTTCACCACGCTCGCTCACCCCAGCACCCTGCCACCCTGGTGGCATCTGTGAGCCTGGAAAGGAAACAGTTTGAGATGCCATTTCTGTGCTTTGTCTTTCACTTGCCAGTTTTTTGTCTGAAGAAATGTAATTTTTAAAATCAGATTTGCATTTTCAAGTGCTAAAAAATGAACTGATAAAAAAAAAAAATCAAGGCTTGTGAGAAGGAGCTTTGGAGACATCCCCATGGTACGAGATTAACAGATGTAGTCTCTTTCTATTGGGGCTGTAATGTGCCCATTTGCTCTAATAATTCCTTACGCACAGAACATTAGATTCAGGTTTTTGTGTCTTTATTTGCTCTCCTTTTCTGCCCTGGAGGAAACAAGCTGTTTCTGCGCTGGAAGAGACCCAGAATATGAGAGAAGAAACCTCAAGAGACCTTTTTTGTCATGTGGGTGCCACCATAACCACAGTTTCTCAGCCCCCACTAGGATTACAAGTGCCCGTCTCAAGTTACACACATTTTCTGAAGGGATGGCTAGCGTAAAACATCAGGAGGATCCTTATGACAGAGGAAGCAGTGCTCAAACTGAACAGAAACTCCTGTGAGCTCAGACACCACATTATTTAGACAGCAGGAACAATATCCAGTTTGCTTGACATTACCCCAGGAACAGCACTGATGACAGAAGTGTCAGGACTAAGCGACTACTCAGTGGATCCTATGGAGAGAGAGAGAGAGAAGATTCTCAGGTACCAAATGATGCAATCAGAGACCAAGAAAATGTGACAGAAAGATACAGAAAGTGTACCAATTATAATGAATGCCACTAGCCAGTTGCATCTAGACAAAACCTAAAGCAATAGGGAACTGGGAAAGAATATTAATACAGTTAAAATACCATTGACAAAAGCTGAGAAAAAAGTTCTGGAGAAATGTATATAAGGGTCCTGTATAGTGTAACAAAGAAGCAGAATGGCTAATGGGCATAGAGGAGAATGTGGAAAAGACAGATATCAAAACTTTGCAATGGCCTGAAGTAACAATGAGAGAGCTGGAAGCCAGGTTAAAAAAAACAAACTATAAATTGGAAGAGCCCTAGCCCTGCTGGGCTAACAAATTTTTGGCTCAAGCTATCTCTCGAACAAGATCTGATAAACTATTAAAAATAAAAATCAGGTGATCAGACAAGCAGAATTAGCACTTCAAGAGTTAATAACAGGAAGAATCCTTCTACTTCCCAAGCAACCTCCCCCAAAAATTACTCACCAATAACATGCCTACGTACAATCTACAAGCTGTTCACTGCAATACTATTGGATAATAAATTACCTTGAAATATACTCAGTCAGTCCAGTATTCACTCTGTACAAGTTTTCCATGAAAATGTGGTAGAGTACACATCATCTGAATTATGAAGATGGACAATATGTCATTCCTTGTATCAAAATTCAGCAAGGAATATTCCAGGGAGATTCCTCTTCACCACTCTTGTTTTGCCCCAGCTCTGAATCCTCTGAGTTCTCTTAGTAACTCTTTGGGTATGGATTTTACCTTAAGAATTGGAATCTCTATAGTTCCTGTGATCGCCTTTTAGTGGAACAACTCAGAGTAGTGAAGAGCTTCTCACATAACATCAGGATGACATTCCCATAAGGGAAAATTAAGCAATGCTGAAAACATCTCTCTGACTGAGGACTGTAGAAGCATAAAAGAATTTGAGCAGGAAGGTGTATATAAATATCTAGGGTGGATGAAGGTGCAATAATTCAGCATAAGACCAGTAAAGAATACTGTAGGAGATTGGAACAGATTTCGAAAAGTGCCTTAACATAAAATAAGATGCAAGCTATCAATCGACTTGCTATTCCTGCACGTCCCTAAAGTTTTGGAACAGTAGACTTGTCTTAAACAGTTGGATGTAAGAACAAGAAACCTTCTCCACACCCATGAAGCAATCTCTAAGAATCAGTTTATGCCGAGACTCTACATTGCAAAGGCTGAAGGTGGTATGGGTTTATAGAAATAGATTATATATATAAAACTGCTATTATAGGCCTTCAGGCATACCTAAAAGCATCAACAGACCCCAATATAGAGTATCTAGCACCAGCCTATCAAATGCATATTTCATTCACATCCTTCCTTCACACTACTACACATTTCCATTTACACTCAAATATTCAGCATATACAAATCACCATACAAACTGGTTCATACAGGTAAAGACGCAGGGCTAGTGTGACCCATTAAGCAAACTAGGCAGTCACCTAGGGCGCCAACCATTAGGGAGTGCCAAAGACCAGCCATGTGGAGTCGCGAGCTGAGCCTATGCCGCTCATGGCACAGAGGAGAAGAGATTCAGCGGGCCGTGAGCTGAGCCCAATCTGCTCTCAGCCGAGAAAAGCCCACACTCGGTGGGCCATGAGTGGCGTCTCAGTGAACGAGGTCAGGGTCGGGTCCAGAACTGGGGGGGGGGGGGGGGGGGGAGAGAGAAGGGATGGGCGCAAGGCAGAAGGTTCGCCTAGGGCACCTAATACCCTTGCACCGGCCCTGTACAGATGCTGCACACAAATTATATCAAGAATAACATTTATTTAACTAATGAAACAAACAAATGAAAACTCTATGACCCCAGTCATTTTCTGGCAGGTTGAGGGAATGCTGAAGGGAGCCTGAGGGGTGTGAGGACTGAATGGTCTACTCCCTGCCTCCTTTGATGCTTGGAGCAGCTTGCCATGTGTGGCTCAAAAAAGAAAATCCACATAAAATAACAAAAACTCCAGCCATGTCATAAACCCTACCTAAGCAAATACAATGAGAATATTAAATAGCACTCCTATAGAGAAATGAAAGCTGATAGATGATGGGTGTGGCCAAGGCAGGAAATGGTAACAGATTAGAGAAGAACAGAAGGACAGCAAAAAATCAAAATATTTGTCAACGTGTCAACATTGAGGTTAATATTCAAAAGGGTTTGACCATCTTAGCTGGACAAACCCCAAGTTCTGAAATTCCTGCCCCCTCACCAGAAACGTTTTCCCCATGTAAGTCGTTATCCATCAAAAATTTAGTTAACATGAAAAGAGGCAGCACGGGGGGGGGGGGGGGGGTGTTTCAGGGGCATGGCTAAAATGTATCCAGTTAGTGATGATATTCAGATAAACTTAGCCAGGTAAGTCAGTAAGACAGGGAAACACTGTCCTAAGCTTATGCAAGAAATTTCACCTTAGGTAACTTTAGCTGTGTATATTCAGTAGAACTCATAACTTTCCCACTGAATATTGATTTAATTGTAACCAAACTAAACTTAGTTTACATAAAAATCATTTAATGTTCTGCAAATCTTCAAAGCTTGTCTTTTTGTCCAGGCTTCTGTGCCATATTCGCAGGTATGTTGTTTTGTTTTGCATTTTAAGCACATTATTTTACTTAGCTCTATTTGTTCATTAGGCTTCAGTTTGTTATGTAATTTATGGTATTCATATTTTGCATGTTTTGTATTTGCTGTTATTGGGTTTTTATCATGCAAGTTTGTTCATTTTGTACATTGGCTTGACCTTTCATTAGACAATTACTTTTGAATAAAGAAACAAATAGACAAATAAACAAATTCAACCATGTAGCAACAAGGGAATAGAAAGCTTGGAACACTTCAAAAAAACATCTGTGCATGTGCAACACCGAACTGCAGAATGAAAACACCAGCCCCTATTAGAGCACTGCATGCGGTAACCAACCAAAACCACCCACCATATGTGTGCTGTACAAAGAGTGATGGCAGTGTTTTAACTTTTCCCCTTAGCTTTCTGTTGAGTTGGACCACCATCTAAGTGCTTTTGACTGTATTTACGCGAGGCAGTGTGGTGACTGAAACGTGGTCAAGCAATGTTGGCTTCCTGCCTCTAGCTCATGGTTACATCATGGTAGGAGCATGCTCTGAGCCCTTATCCTGCCCAACTACAGATGCTATTGATATCTTGACAGCAATGCTGTATATTGGGGAAAAAAAGAAAATGAGAATTGCGCATACAATGCTTGTAGTAATTTATTATGTGATTCTGAGTGATGGCCACCCTGAAATCCAATGTTAAGGTGGAGATTATCCTTTTTTTTCTGAGACATGCAGTGTCTCTGAGCTGTCTTTAAAAAAAAAAAAAAAAATGGGTGTGATTCATTTTATTTTACAAAGTTGGTGAATGTCTTTTGCTGTAAATATTTCTAAGCCCTGAATCCAAATGACTTAATTCCCCCCCTCGCATGCCACCCTTCCCTGCCTCCGCCCCTCCGAGTGAGAGCAAGGATCCTAGGACTCTAGTGAAACTGAGTTACAAACCCCTGCTAGAGCAGGCTCTCCCTCTGAAGGAGCTGGTTTACCATTGATATCTCTCTGTGTGTACCAGTGAGAATCATTTCCTCACCCTACAGCTATAAGGTCAGGTGCTACAGGTTAACCACAGCACAGTGCGTGCTGACCATTCAAAGGAAGAGGCCTGAAAAAACAACATTGCTGGGGGGGAGGGAGAGAGCAATGGTGCCCAAAGGTACAGGATGTGCAGAGAAAAAAAATATTTCTGGTTTGGTTTTTTTTTTTCATTTTTGGGGGGAAGGTTATTTATGTTTAAGATCTTTTAATGTTTATTTCAATTCAGTTTGTTTGCTGAAACAATATAAAACTTGGAAGGTTGATATTCCGTGCCACTTATCTGGCTAAGTGGCGGCAGCTGAATATCTGGCAGTGTTTAGTGTCCACCACTTATCTAGATAAGTATTTGCCCAGCTAAGTGAGGGGTGGGAAACAGGCATTTTGGGGGGGGGGGTTAACTTAGTCAGATAAGTGCCGATATTAGGACTAATGCAGTTAAGTTAACCGGATAACTTAGACGGGATTAACAGCGGGTCTAAAGTTGGCAGGATAAGACTTATCTGGCTAACTAGGGATTTCTTCAGGGATATTCAGCAGCATGTGAGTTCAACAGATGTGTATTTTATGAGGGCGTGGCTGTTTGTAAGCTTTTTATGCATGCTTTGCTTGTACATCGCCTAGTGTTTTGTTTTAGGTGATTCATAAATCTGAATAAAGATAAAGAAAGTCTTATCTGGCTAACTTACTTATCTAGATTTTTTTTTTTCAATATCAAGCTCTAAGAAGTCAATATTGAGCCATGAGCTATCCAGGTAGGTTGTTCAGATACATTTTTCTGCATAACTTAAACTGGATATCCACCGGTGCAGCTGCATCACTGAATATTCCTGCTTGAAACCAAGTTATCCAGATAAATCAATCCGGATCATTTTTAGGACTGGTATGTGGCACAACCACATTTACTCAGATAATGCTGAATATTGGCGTTATCCAGCCTGAGTGAGTCCTGCCCCGGAATGCCTTCCATGTATCTCAGGAAGCTTTATCTGGCCTAAAACTTTACCCAGATAAATCAGTGGGAGTCAGTGCAGGCAGGATTTTATAATCCTGTAGTTTGTCCGGCTAAGTGCCAGTCTTCGCCGGGCAAAACGTTTGGATAAGGACCTCTAAATTAAAAAAAAAAGAAATGGTCCCCCATTTCCTCCCCCCCCCCCAGACCATACTTATTGGGGAGGAGGGAACCCCAGTCACTTCTGCCAGGCTGGCCCTGGTTTGAAGATGGTGCCGGCCCACTCTGAGACTAGCACTGTTTTTTGTTTTTTTTAACATCTGCATAATGTAAAGACCATAAAACAAAATGGCACCAACTTCAGGGCTGGCTGTTTTTCGGACTGCAGCCAATGGGACAAGAGTGACTGAGTGCTCTTCCCCATTGTATATTGTAGACCCCCCACAGAAAGGTTAAGTGTAGTCTGGGGCATTGGGGGGGAGGGGGGATGCTTAGGGAAGGGAGAGATTTTGCATTTTTCCATTTTTTTCATTGGCTTTGTCAAACAAGTCAACAAAAAAAAAAAAAAAGAATTTGTGGGGGTGGAGTTCCTTTTATTTCATTTTGTTTTTGAGTGAAATGAAGTGCATTTAAAAACAAAAAATGCACACCCCTACCCAAAGGTCATTTTGTCCTTCCCAAGTCATCACTCTAGGATTCAAAGCAAGGCCAATGGACGTTTTATGGAGGTGAGGTGAATTGCTTATCATCAATACCAGGAAATGAATCAGCCCTTGCCACATCAGCTGGGCTGTGAATTTTAGTGTTTGGTGAAATCTTGAACATGGAAAAATACTTTTTTTTTTTTTCGGTTTGATTTTATGCACTCTAGTCTGTTCCCGTCGCTTTCCACAGCTCATATCATTACCATCTGAGCTGGCAGCAGTTCTCCATCAAGTCTCACAAATAACTTATATTTTGGTACATTTTTACATGAACTTTTAATAAGTTATTTTATGTAGTTTTGTATGAATTTGTGTTTTTTTGAGGTTCTATACTGAATATTTTTTTGCATGCGTGCACAAGCAGGGGCATGCATGATGCTCATGTGGCACGCTGCTGAAAAGTTCTCATGTCAGATATGAGGCATTAGATAATTGGAGGTCGATATTCAGCGCCGCTTGCCAGATAAGTTTGGACGTATCTGGTAAGTGGCAGCATCTGAATATCCAGCTGCATTCAACGGCCACTACTTAGCCAGATAATTATTTATCCAGCTAAAAATAGCTATCCAGGTAAGTGGTGGGTGGGAGGAGCTATTCATCCCGCTAACTTAGCCAGATAAGTGGTAATACTCAACTTTATCTGGCTAATGGGGTTATTTTCTAAAGCTTTATCGTGTGCATTGGGGCCCTAATGCACGCGATAAGGCCATATCGCATGTGAAAAGGGCCTTTTCGCATGCGATATAATGCAAATTAAGGGGATGGGAGGAGTCAGGGTAGGGAGAGGGCAGAGTTGGTGGTGTCTTCACTGCCGACGATAATGTTACTAACATTATCGTCAGCAGTAGCGCACCGAATAGCACTACCTTTCACGGTGGCGCTATTCAGTGTGAAAGCTGGCGCACCGCCGTGGTGCAAAGGCTGTGGGCTTTCGCAGGCCCCCCCCCCCCCCCCCCCCGGTTTTCACAGGATTCATCATTCTGCAAGGAATGATGAATCCTGGCCTAAGTTAGCTGGATAGGTTAGACCTCCTTCTGAGGTCTAACTAAAAGGTATTTGATTATATTCGGTGGAGCAGTGCTTAGCAAATAGCAAGGGGTGCCAATGTTTGAGATAAGAGCCAAGCTAGGCCTTCACTCGGGGCTCTGTTTGTGCACTTTCAAAACTGAGCCCTCCATGAGCTCCCAAAGCGGAGAAGAATCTAGTTCCATCTGTGACGGTTTACAGGAAGTTGAAGAGGTAGAAAAATATCCTCTGTTGTCTCTGGAGCTTTCAAAGATTCAGACGGGCGTGTTACCCATGTTCTGTAAGGGTTAACGCAGCGTCAGGAGGATTTTCTGAGAGAAAGCCCTTCTAGAGGTCACTGTTCTTCCTTCTATCCTCCCCCATCCTTGCCAGGGCCCACTCTGTCTCACCACTTCCCCATTCCACAGGCCATGTTACCTGACCTCTCCCCACCCCTCCACAGGCTGCATTACCTCACCATTCCCTCCTCCTCGTTCCCTCTGGCAGGGACCACATTACCTCTCCAATACTCCCTGCATGGGCCATATTACCTCATGTTAGCTCCCTGCTACCCCTGCCTGCCGCTCCCCCCCAGATAGTGTAAAGGTTTCACCAAAGCCTCCCTTATCATCATTGATTTCATTGGGTCCACAGACACTGGTAGGTGAGGTCAGAGAGAGGATGAGTTTAGCAGGGTGTCCATCTGAAGCGAGCATTTTAACAAAACCCAGGAGCCCACTTGGTTCAGCTCAGCTGCTTCCTGTCTCCAGTCCCGAAAGGGTAGCAGATGGGCTTAGCATGGGCTTCCCAGGTGCTTAGGACTGGGAGATTTGTCTTGGGGTCCAAGAATGCACTTCTGTGCTATTCCTAGGATCCAGAGAAGGGTTCTCAAAGAACAGGGGAGTTAGTATGATACTCCTCACCTGTCTGAGAGAGAGTTGTTTTTTTTTTTTTTTTCAATGATTTGGAGACAGAGGATTGTCTTTGTGGGAAGTCAGAGGGAAGCCTGCCTTGCAGGGAGAAGGTCCCAGGGAGCTGCTGTGCACGGGAAAGCGTCAGCATTAAAGCTTCTGGAGGGTGTCAATAGGAGTTCCAGTTTCCTACTGGGAAGGCGTCTGCATCCAGTTTGCAGATGCCATTGGGAAAGTGCTCAGGGCAGGTCCCTCGTGAAGAGGACTGACTGCCAGAGAGAATGCAGGTTTATCAGTGCCTGTGTCTGTGACGTTTTCCGGAACTTCTTTTCCTATACTGAAGTGCACTATTCAATAGTGTAGCCGCTATGAATTTGTATCTGCAATCAAGTATTCAGTGAAAGGATTTATTTTTGAACAGCTTGGCTTGTGCAATTTGTTTCTTTCACTGGAGGAAGCAGAGGGCTGAGGGTTCCCTAGGGAAAACCCAGGGCCTGGAAAGACTTTTTACCTTTCCTCCCCTGCTGGGAAAAGGACTGGACAGCACGGGTCAGAACCTGTCCCCAGCCCGCCCCCGAGCCCTGTTGGCTGGCAGGAAAGGGATACGATGGTTTCTGTTACCCTGGCACTCGCAAGCTGCATCACCTTTATTGACCTCCCCTGCTTCCTCCTCCGCAGACCCTGTCACTTCCCCAGGGGGGGGGGGGGGGGCACATCCGCACCCCGCTCTCGGATCGGTCCACACGCTCTCGGGGGAGGGGTTATGATGAATCTGCGCAGTAGAAACAGGTAAAGTCGTGCACGCACACTTAGCCACGTGTCTGGCTATCATTCAAGCACAGTTTTATGTGGATTCCTTGCATTTGAAAATTGGGTTGGTTTTGTGGGAGCTTAAAAGAAAAGCCAGTGACTTCTCAGCCAGGCGGGTAACCAAACATTTGCCCCATATTGTGTAACAACTAAATACCTTAAAGCCTAAAAAGAAAGAAGACCGAGAAATAAGATTCCAGGAGGACGCCCCAAACAGGCAGATCTCACTGGGGCCTGCTGTTTTCCCCTCGGTCTCTTTCTGCGGGTGTAGAGGCGACGCCGCACTTGTCGCCTGGCAATCAGTGACTCCTGCTGGTTTGTCGCAGGCTGGCGTGGAGACCACCGGAGCCCCCGGCAGCTTTGCCATTGCAACAGGTGGCCAAGCCCCAGGGAGTGGGGGGTTCCCAGAATCACTTAGTTTTCGCCTTTGCCACTTGCAAAGTAGAAGCCACCCTAGCCTTTTGCCTGCCTTCTGCTGCCATAAACCCACCCCCATTAGTCTTGCAGGCCCATTTTCTAAGGGTGTCACTTTGTATTGCCCTGAAACCCATCGGTAAGAAGAGGTCAAGTTTATTCAAACATAGCAAGCCGGGAACATGATTTTCAGAAGCCAATGACCTGGGAAAACTGACTGTATAGGAAGGGTACAGTGGATAGCCATAGTGATGTTTTTATAATGATGTTTCTTATTATTGTTTGTATTCATTGCCATGCATTTATTTTGTTTCATTTGTATTTATTGTACTGACTGTACACTGCCTGGGACTTCCAGAGAGGAAGGTGGTTAAAAATGCGAACTAATAAATAAATAGCTATTGATTTATCCAGGTAAACTGCTATCCAAAAGTTTTCCAGCCAAAAAGCCTGCATGGGGATAAAATATGTCTGTAATTTTGTCCAGGGAGAAAGTAGATGGGCTGGGGGTTAGGTCTGGGGTGGGAAATAGTGCAGGCAGATTACATTTTCAGATCTATTGCATCATTTTCAAGGGCAAACGTTCCTGCAAAAAAAAAAAAAAGCAGGTGCAAACCTCTGCAGGTATTTTTTTCCCAAGACGGTTTTCAAAGGGAAAGTATATTTGTTCTTTCCCTTTAAGAAATGGTTCAAGGCCTGCAGGAAAAAGTAGCCACTAGCCGGGGACTTTTCATCCAAAATGTAGCCCAGACAAAAGTGAGCTGGAGAAACCCTTTGATTAAGGACCTCAGTCCCTTTATCCCTATTACATTTCAGGAGTTTCATCTTCTTGACTTCCACCCTGAACAGATCCAAAGATCAAAGAAAAGAGAGAGAGTCCAACACGACTGCAGCTGTAATCTCTCTTTGAGCGCTGTAGTCCTGGTGAGGGGGCAGTTTTCCAAGGCTGTGTGCCCAGGTAAATCCAAAGCTTGGCTCCTTTTACTTTTACTCATGAGAAAAGTGAGCGGGCTCAGATTCTGGAAAGGTCAACTCTTTACTTTACAGAGCACAGAAATCCCAAATGCTTTCTTTGTGCCCCACGTGCTGCTCCGACTGCCTCACGGGCTTAGTGTGTGGGCAGATGTGCATGCCACACGTAGGCAGTGCCCGCAGGGGTGGACAGATGGACGATCCTGCACTCTGTCACATTCTCAAAGAAAGCATCATAGTTAAGCCCCCAGGTGACAGAAAAAAACACCTCCACGATGCCTTCACAACCTTTGCACCCACTGTATTTAAAGGGGAAGCCACCCCAGAGGGCAACTTACGAAATAACAATGCGCATGGGAACATGCAAGCAGTAGCACACGTGTGTATACTACAGCAGGCCTTTGCCTCTGCAGCTCATCAGCGCAAGGAAGGAATCCGATTTTTTTTCTCAGTCCACAGCTCCTTGCTTGGGGTATTTTGGTGTTGTGGGCAGGCTGGTGTGGTGGGAGTGTGGTTGTGAGTCACCGACTGCACTGTTGTGTATATATAAAAAAAAAAAAACAGCCTTCATTAGGCTCATCAGCTGCTGGCAAACTTGGCAATCAGAAATCTAAAGAATTTTCCAAAAACATACACAAAAATAAGGCCATGCAAAGGGCTCTGAGCTTATAAAAGGAAAGTGCGGCCCTGCTGGAGACCTGGTGCAGGGACCTTCATGCAGGTTCTGGGTCTGTTAGGAATTCTGCTTGCTCGACGCAGACAACAGCTTGTGACGCTCACCGCAAAATCCAGAACGAATCCGAAATCCAGGATCAACACAGGCATCAAGAGAAGGGGGGGGGGGGGGGATCTGAAGGAAAAGAGGAAGGGGCACAGCACAGCTCGGCACCCACACCACCAGGGCAACAAGTGGTCCTCCAGATAGTCCAGACGGTTCCTCGCCTGCAGGCATGAGTCGTGTGAAAAGTGAAAGAAAGTCGCGAAGCACAGTCATCAGCGTCACCGCCCTTTACAGGGCACCAAACAGGTCACGAGAGCAGATACCACTCAACAGTGCCGTTAGCAAAACCTGTCCAGGCAGGGGTGACCAACGTGGAGAGCCTACAGCAGAAGCAACAGTGAGAAAAACGGTTGCACTTGGAACTGAGCCCGAAGGCTCAATGCTCTCCTTCTGCAGCATTACCCATTAACCCACTACCTGCATGCAGCTACTGCTGGAAAGTGAGCAGGGACAAGGGAAGGAGCAGCTCCCCACCTCATCCCTTAAATGACGCTTACAAAGATCTCATCCAACGCCTCTTGGGTCCATAGCTAAGTGGAGGGAGGGGGAGGGGGGAAGTAAAAGGCAGTGCTGTTGGCGCACTTGGGACAAAGGTTGAGTGCTCCAGCGGAGATGCTCAACATCGGAAAACAGTGCGCTGCCTCCTCCTGGTTACTTTTAAATGAGCTGTCCACAGCCTTCCTTCCAAGGCGGCCTCCAGCATATATGTGAGGTCTCCTTAGAGAATTCCAGGAGCTTACAAGCTAGCATTGGTATTCGCTGCCGGGGTCCTGCAGCCATTGCTCCAACCCAAAGGTTTCTGAGCTTACTCTGCCTGTCCCACAAGTTTTGCCGGAGGCAGTCCATTGACCTCTGAATGAGAGTGAGAGCAGCAGAGCTCAACTCCAGCTGTGGGCCTAGCTTCCAAAGAACAGGTTACACCAGCATCCCTATCACCACCCTCCTCCTCTTCCTGAAATGCTACATTTGGTTCTACGCATTAAGCCATACAAAGAAATTCCTCTCTGTCTGCTCCTCTGCACACCACAGTGAATCTTCTGGATGAGACTGACAGCAGGTGAGAGCCCCAATCTCCGGGGGGGTGTTTTGTAGATTCCATCAAGGCTGCCTTCAGAAAGGTTAACGTCCATCTGATGGCTCTCCCATCTCCTAAATTTTCCGGCATGGGGGAACCCACATTGTAATCATGGTGGGAGCTGCCGAGGGCTTATGAGGCCACTGCTGCCGCTCAGCTAAAGTGTATCTGACCCCAGCAGAGGTGAACAACAGGGCGGAGCAGTAAAACGGAGAAGATGTGTGCTTCAACGATGTAACGCCGCAATTAACATGTTTGAAAGGCTTGGACCGGAAGGCAGGCAGCACGGCCGAATGGCAGCACCGTCCGCTGCTGCACCCTACATTCCGGTTATGGGTAGGGATGTGCATTCGTTTCGGCGGTGTCCGCATACCTCGCAGACGTTATAGTACACGGGTATAAATGGATAGTATCTGTGTATTTTTAATAACAAGTTATGCATTTTTACCCTGCGAGGTATGCGGGTACCGCCGAAACGGATTCAACAAATGCACATCCCTAGTTAAGGGCGCCAGACCCAACTCCTGCTTTTTGGGCCAGCAGGTGCTGAGGATATGATGGAGGCAGCATTCATATCCTGGGGGGGGGGGGGGGGGGGGGGGGGGGAGGGGAATGAGTCTTAGCCATAGTTTACCTTATTAGTGGGCTGCTTTGCAGGTTGTAGATGGAACCCAAAGGCTGTGCCCCTCATCTACGGGTCTGCTCCTATAAGGGCTGGGAAAACAGAAGGAAGGCTAAAAGCAGGAAACAGTTCTGAGTAGCTGTCAATGAAGACCCAATGCTTCCTCAGCACTCAGACTCCCTCTGTCATTAAATGGAAGTGAGCAGGGTGGGGGCAGGTTCTGAGTGTACATTTCTCACCTCCTGCAGGCACAAAGGTAATACCTGCCCTCACAGTCTGTCTCAGCTTCCACGACGAACATAACTCAACCGTCCAATATGCGTCCTCTCTGTGGACAGTGGGACTCGCAGTGTCCCAAAAGCCTGAAATGTCTCATTTCCAAACAAGCACCAAAATGCGCAAGCTCAAGGCAGATCTGGTGCGAGGGTATTAGGTGCCCTAGCTGAACCCTATACCCTTGCACCCTCATCCCTAATGCACACAGTTAAGAATATTGCATTTATAATAACAGATTTTACATGAAAACGAATATTCAAAGTACAGTCTTCTGAGGTAAAAAATATCACAACATGTACATTATATTTACATGCATAATAGTATAAGCATACTAATAAAAAGAATTTTTCAAAACAGCTGATGAATAGAAAATCTAATAATTAAAAACTCATATAAAATGTGTTTTAACTTGCCCAAACTCCAATAAACTATTTCAAACCAGCAGACACATCAAATAACACCCAAAAATTATAAATAAATAAGGATAAGGATTCCTGCTCTCCATACCTGGGGCCTTTTGATTTCCAGTCACCCTGCGATTGTAGTATATTAGTGGGAAAGGGATGTCCAAACTTAACTTTCTTCTCCCTCTCATAGAAATAGATTATATATCTATACACACACACACACACACAGACATACATATGTTCTCTCTCATACGCACACATGCTCACGTACACACACTCCATTCTCACACACCTGCTCAGACACAAACACATATTTGCACATGCTCCCCTCTTACATACATACACACACACACACATAAGATCTCTTTCTCACACCTACATGCTCCGACATGCACACATGCTTCCACATATGCTCCCTCTCTAACACACACACACACATGCTAAGACACACATACGAAGAGAAGTGGCAGGCCTGGACTCCCAGCCATTCAGAGAACCTCCCTATGCTTGGATACCACAACCTTTCCTGATATAAACTGCAGAATTTAAAGCTCAAAAAGAACTGTTTAGACTTCTTACTCCATCACCCCTAGAACCTGGTCTCTTCACCTGTCTCAATGCTCCCTCTCACACACACATGTTCAGACACACACATGCTCCCTCTCACACACACATGTTCAGACACACACACACATGCTCCCTTTCACACACACATGTTCAGACACACACACACACACACATACTCCCTTTCACACACACATGGGTTCTCTACCTTTCAATCACACACATATTGGCTCCCTCTCTCTCACACACACAACCAAGGACTCTCCCTGCAGTCCTCCTCTTCTTCAATCTGCTGCAGGACAGGTTGGAAACCACCAGGTAGGCAGCAGCCTCTTCCTGATCTTGGCCTCCCGGTGGATTGGGGTCTGGTGATGGCGGCGTTGGCACGTAGACGTACATTTTTTCCCAAATCTTGTACATAAAGGCTGCATTTTCCCTTAACCCATTTCCCCCCACCACCTTCCTTCCCTCCTCCTCCTCAGAGTGGAGAAAACCACACGTGAAGCTGGGTTTACATGCATGCACGCAGCCTGGATCAATTACAGAAGAGCCAGGATTTGTGTGTGTAAATGGCTGTGAAATGTATACCCCGGTGGCCCCCAGGTCGCCACCCCCTCCAGGCTGCCGCCCTGTGCAAGTGCACGGCTTGCACAGTGGGTTGGGCCAGCCCTGCCTATCCACGGTGTCCAGCATCCCTATCTCCTTGTCCAGCATCTCTCCTATCATCTTCTCCCCCAGCTTTCTCTCCTTTACTCCCTGCTTAGCACAGCAACTGCTTCCCAAGCTCTTTGCCCCTCCCCCGCCCCTTTTTGATGTGCCCGGCATTCTCCCTCCACCTCTTCTAACCTGACCAGAATCCTTTCTCTCTCCATCCCATCTCACTGCCCAGCACTCTTTTTCTCTCCAAAAATCCCCCACCCACCCATCTTTCTCTGTCTCCTCCACACTCATCCTCCAGCATCCGTTACCTTCTTTTGAGGCGCTTTGCGTTAAAAGCGAGTAGGCAAGATTTTTACTGCCCCCATAATTTTGAAAGAATTGGCCCTGCCTCAAGGTACAGCAGGATGCACAACGTGGGGAGCACTAGAAGGCTATTATCTGAAGATACAGCAGGGCCTCACCATGCCCCACTCCCCCCAATGCCCGGTTATCTGCAGGGACAAAGTCCCAAGCCCCAGAGCTCTGTTACGTGCAGATCTGCAGGATCTCACACATGTCCCAGACTCCAGAACTCTGTTACCTTCAGCTGTAGCGAGTCTCCCTTCTGCATTACATTTTCGTTTTGACGTTCTTGATTTTAACATGTGTATTTGAATGACTGTTTTTATTTGTCCTTTACAGAAGGTCTCGACATCAAAGCTCTTCCTCGGCTCCCAGCGAGCAGGCAAACATATTCTGCAGTGGAAGCTTGCATCGAGGCTTGGGTGAAAGGCACTCTGCGATGTTCCACTTATTAATATTCTCCGTCTCTGTGCTAGTGGTAGGTAACTGGTGCCAATGCCTCATTTCCACCCCCTCCCCTTCTCCCACTGCACTCCAAGGCAACACACAGCAGCAGCCTCCTATTTATAATTCTCTGCTCATTAAAACCACTTGGACTTTCACTTCAAATATCACAAGTGCTCCTCTGTGGTAGATACAGGAGGTCATCTCCATAATGAGAGCAATAGTGCAAGGACAGGCAGAGACGGAAAGACATGCAGAGAGAGAGAGAGAGAGAGACACATAGACAGACATGCCTCTCTCCCTGCTTGTCACCTTCCAATCACCCCTTTTTTCCCTTCTCGCTATCACTGGAATGCCTATTATGATTCACTTATATTTTCTAGAAATGTCATCTTTTGCTCATTCTGTTCTGAACTGAGGACGAAAGTATAGGCTCCCAAAAGCTAGGCAGTTAGTCCAATGAAAGGGCACTGCCTTATTTTTTTTTTTGTTTTTATGAATTTGTATTCTCTATAAATACACATCTTTCTGTGCTTAATTTAAATTAAAAAAAAAAACAGCATTGTCCAGCTGAAGAAAAAAAATGCTTTAATTTTCCCAAACCAGCCTAGAAAACTCAGACTGGGTTCATGCCTTCGGTCCTCCTCCCATCATACCAGGGCCAGAATTAGGTTTCTTTTCCTACAAAATACATTACAAACTATGCTGCTCCCCCCTGTCCCCGCAATACACACCGGTGGAGCAGGGCTCTGCCTGGGACTCCTGCCACCTCGCCCAGGCTAACCTGAACAGGCAGATCCTAGCCTCGTTTTGTATCGCCGATTGCGCTGAGGAAAGCTGAAATCCGCACATCCCCATGTGTGCAATGGGGTTAAACCAAGACAGAATCAGATAGTTCAGTTTGACCGGGACGAGGTGGCAATGCTACCTCAACTCCCCCCCAACATCCTAGGGCAGTAATCCAGCATCATTTACATAGTAGCATAGTATTGTCATCAGAAAAAGACCAACTGGTCCAGTCCATCTGCCCAGCAAGCTTCTCATGGCAGCAACTGCCACTCCATGCAGGTTACCCTCAAGTGTCTACCAAGGGCAGAAACTGCCACTCGTGCAGGTTACCCTCAAGTGTCCACCAAGGGCAGCAACTGCCACTCCGTGCAGGTTACCCTCAAGTGTCCACCAAGGGCAGCAACTGCCACTCGTGCAGGTTACCCTCAAGTGTCCACCAAGGGCAGCAACTGCCGCTCTGTGCAGGTTACCCTCACGTGTCCACCAAGGGCAGTAACTGCAACTCCGTGCAGGTTACCCTCAAGTGTCCACCAAGGGCAGCAACTGCAACTCCGTGCAGGTTACCCTCAAGTGTCCACCAAGGGCAGCAACTGCCACTCTGTGCAGGTTACCCTCACGTGTCCACCAAGGGCAGCAACTGCCACTCCGTGCAGGTTACCCTCAAGTGTCCACCAAGGGCAGCAACAGCCGCTCCGTGCAGGTTACCCCCATGCCTTCTGTTAAGGGTAGTAACTGCCGCTCCGTGCAGGATGCCCCCATGCCTTCTGTTAAGGGTAGTAACTGCCGCTCCGTGCAGGTTGCCCCCATGCCTTCTGTTAAGGGTAGTAACTGCCGCTCCGTGCAGGTTGCCCCCATGCCTTCTGTTAAGGGTAGTAACTGCCGCTCCGTGCAGGTTGCCCCCATGCCTTCTGTTAAGGGTAGTAACTGCCGCTCCGTGCAGGTTACCCCCATACTGTAATACCCCCCCCCCCCCCCATGCCTTCTGTTAAGGGTAGTGATACGTACAAGCAAAACCAAGCAACGGTCAAACCCATAACAAAATTACTGCAACATTTTTATGTGGTGAGCAGCCTTCCTGACAATTCAGACACTGCTATTTGAATGTTCTTTGCTTTTAGACTTGGCCAAAGAAGCTGTCGGGGGTCGCACACTATTGGTCTGCAATAGTGAGCGACCCCCGATAGCCAAAGACCGCCATGTCTGCTTGGGTGTTTGTTCTTTTTCTCCCAGTTTGTGAGTCATTTTTTGGCAAAACGACAATCTTTTTTTTTTTTTTTTTTGACAGCTTCACACATTGGGTCCTTTACTAGGGTAATTATTTAAAATAACACGCGCAGTGGTAAAGTCTGGCATGTACCGAGTATTTTCAAAGTGAACATAAGTTTTGCTTTGAAAATATTTGGGCAATCGGGCCGGTACGCGCGCACACATGCACATTCGCTCGTGTAGTTGCGCCTCTTCTTCTGGGGGAGGGAGTCATTGGCACACTCACACTTAGGCATGTGTTTTTTTTTCCAGATCTTGCCTGTGAAGGCTGACTCTGTCCTTAACTCATTTTCCTCCCTTCTCTCCCTGCCCCCCCCCCCCAAAAAAAAAAAACCAAAACACTTCCCCCGAGTGTGGGGATAAGCACTACCCGCATGCACCGAGCCCGATCAATTACAGTACAGCCCGGATGTTTGTGTGCAAAAGGCTGTGCAACCTCAATCCCGCCGCGGTGACGCAGGCCTGGCATGCAGCCTGCAATGGCGTCCGCACACGGAGCTGCGTTTCCCATTAGTGACTATCTGAAGCATGGAGACGGAGCGCGCTAGACGGAAATAAACCTTAACAAACAAATCTGGTACTGGGCTGCCTTGATACATTGCTAGGCTTGGGTTTTCCGAGGCTGCCAGGTCGCATGGGGGGCACTTTGCGCAGCGCGTCTTCCCGAGCCTGGAGGCCGGGGCCACCCCAGGAAGGCGGGGAAGGTGCCTGCAGTCTGAGCCCGGGAGGGGGCGCACATCTGCACTCAGCGGAGGGCTGGCTTGCCAGCAGGATCGCTCCCATCTTTCTCGCCTTAACAGGAACAAATGGAAATGAGGCAATCAATTAACACAGCTCATTAGCAAAATGTCAGCGGCCTGACTCTGTCACTTAACCCCTTCGCCTCTGCTGGCCCCTGTCAGGCAGCGTGCGAGGCAGATCGGAGGACGGGGAGGGGGGGGGGCCAGAGGGAGATTTGTACAGGGGGAAACGCGCCGCCTTCTTCTCCTGAGCCCCCATAGCTTTCGGGAACAAAATGCCCTCTCTTCACAGGTTTCCTACGTTTACAAAGATGTCCACCGACAGGCATCTGCCGAACACAGACGGGGCGAGAAGCAGGATACTGCTGCATGGCCGGGAGGATGAGATCTACCCGCCCAAATCTTCAAAGCGGATCTAGGCGCTTAAATCTGCTTCTACAATGGGCGGGCGTGAGCGGAAACGCTGCTGGGGCGCGCGTGAAACTCTGTACATGCAGACTAATGCCCAGACTTGGGGCATAAAATATGTCCCCTGCCCCAGCTCCACCCTCCGGCAGTGCCTCTGTGTAGGGACTGTATAGTCTGGGTGAAATCGCTCTTGCACATACTTGTACTCAGATGACACGCACAGCCCTCACCCTACCCCGGGTAACATTGATATGCAAAAAGAGATGGGATTTATGTGCTTAAATTCTTTTGAAAATTTACTCCCTGAAAGAAATCCAGCAAAGCAGCCGAGTGGAGAATGAGATTATACTTAATTAGTTTAACAAATGTGCAAAGAGGCAAGCATTAAAGGGAGCTAAAGTCTCAATCTCTAGGAATACACAGCTAGGTTTATCTCCCCGTAACACATCGCAGGGAATAAACACCATCTCCAGACGTTTCTGTGCTTCTGTCTCACTGTATCACACGGTGCAGGGAATAAACACCATCTCCAGATGTTTCTGTGCTTCTGTCTCACTGTATCACACGGTGCAGGGAATAAACACCATCTCCAGACGTTTCTATGCTTCTGTCTCACTGTATCACACGGTGCAGGGAATAAACACCATCTCCAGACGTTTCTGTGCTTCTGTCTCACTGTATCACACAGTGCAGGGAATAAAGACCATCTCCAGAGGTTTCTATCGCTTCTATCTCACTGTATCACACGGTGCAGGGAATAAACACCATCTCCAGACGTTTCTGTGCTTCTGTCTCACTGTATCACACGGTGCAGGGAATAAACACCATCTCCAGACGTTTCTATGCTTCTGTCTCACTGTATCTCACGGTGCAGGGAATAAACACCATCTCCAGACGTTTCTATGCTTCTGTCTCACTGTATCACACAGTGCAGGGAATAAACACCATCTCCAGACGTTTCTATCGCTTCTATCACACGGTGCAGGGAATAAAGACCATCTCCAGAGGTTTCTATCGCTTCTATCTCACTGTATCACACGGTGCAGGGAATAAACACCATCTCCAGACGTTTCTGTGCTTCTGTCTCACTGTATCACACGGTGCAGGGAATAAACACCAACTGCAGACGTTTCTATGCTTCTGTCTCACTATCACACGGTGCAGGGAATAAAGACCATCTCCAGACGTTTCTATGCTTCTGTCTCATTGTATCACACGGTGCAGGGAATAAAGAACATCTCCAGACGTTTCTATGCTTCTGTCTCACTGTATCACACGGTGCAGGGAATAAACACCATCTCCAGACGTTTCTATGCTTCTGTCTCACTATCACACGGT
Source organism: Rhinatrema bivittatum (assembly GCF_901001135.1). NCBI lineage: Eukaryota > Metazoa > Chordata > Amphibia > Gymnophiona > Rhinatrematidae > Rhinatrema > Rhinatrema bivittatum. The sequence goes on from NC_042625.1 coordinate 80,559,776, forward strand.
GCAGGGAATAAAGACCATCTCCAGAGGTTTCTATCGCTTCTATCTCACTGTATCACACGGTGCAGGGAATAAACACCATCTCCAGACGTTTCTATGCTTCTGTCTCACTGTATCACATGGTGCAGGGAATAAACACCAACTGCAGACGTTTCTATGCTTCTGTCTCACTGTCACACGGTGCAGGGAATAAAGAACATCTCCATACGTTTCTGTCGCTTCTATCCCACTGTATTACATGATGCAGGGAATAAACACCATCTCCAGATGTTTCTATGCTTCTATCTCACTGTATCACACGGTGCAGGGAATAAAGAACATCTCCAGATGTTTCTATGCTTCTGTCTCACTGTATCACACGGTGCAGGGAATAAACATCATCTCCAGACGTTTCTATGCTTCTGTCTCACTGTATCACACGGTGCAGGGAATAAAGACCATCTCCAGAAGTTTCTATGCTTCTGTCTCACTGTATCACACGGTGCAGGGAATAAAGACCATCTCCAGAAGTTTCTATCCCTTCTGCCTCATTGTATCATAAGGTTGTAGGGAATAAAGGCCATTTCTATCCCTTCTAACTGATTCACATAGTGCAGGGGATAAAGATCATTCTCAGACATGTCTAGCCCTTCTTTCTCACAATACCACACAGCGAAGGAAATGGAGACCACCCCAGGAAATTTATATCCCTTCAATCTCACATCACACTGCAGGGAATAGCAACCACCTCCAGTCATTTCTACTATTACAAAATTGGGTCATGAGGCATGGGAGGGGGCTGGGTGTTGGATTAACTCTGGGACTTGTAAGACCCTAACAAGAAAACTACAAGGCGTGAAAGGGCCTATCAGTGGTGGTGGTGGTGGTGGAGGCCAGCACTGTAACAGAACTTAAACAGTATGGGATAGATTAAAATGGGCAGTGGTTGAAGCAGGGTTCAGAGGTCAGGTAAAAAACTAGGGATGTGCTTTACTTTAAAACATATTTAGAAATTTAAATAAAATTTCCAGTTTCTTTTCATTTAAAAAATGAAAGAAAAATGAATGAAACTTCAGTAAGGACGCGTAAGAAAGAGTGTGGCAGTGCCGGGCGCACCCTTGTTTGCCGCGCGCACAGTTTGGATCACATACCGCTCGATACGATATTCAAATGAGACGCAAATGCAAGCCGCGTCCAAAGCGGGTCCATGAAGCGGTAGGCATGCGCAATCCAATTTACTCTATACAGTATCCTGGGTGCGCTGGTACCTGTCATTTCAAATGTCATTCCACCAGGAAAGTGGATGGTTCTCCTACAGACCCCGCTGCCTTGAGCGCCCGGTGCCAGCAAGCCCCAGCAGCCGGCGATTGGCGGCAGGGAGCGCAACAAAGCACCTGTGCGCGCAGCTCCGATTTTCCGCCTCTTTCGGACGGGCAAGAGAGAGACGAAATTTCACGGACAAACTTTCCCCCAGCCCCCGCTCACCTGCCCTGGCCGCGGCCACGCAAGCCCCCAGCAGCAGCAGCAGAAGGGCATCCATGGGTGCCGGTCTCCCGTGCGGGCGCACTGACAGCTCCGGAGCAGCCTCAGTCCTCAGTCCTCTGCTGCTGCTGCTGGCCACGGAGAAGCCCCCCAGGCTGGAGCCCAGGTTACAGCTGCACGTGGAGCGTTTCCAGGGGATGTCCGTGACCTCGGACATCCAGCCGGGAGCTCAGGTCGCGGCGTGCGTTCCTGCACCTTCGCTGCCTTGAGCGCCCAAATTGGGCGTACAGGCGGGCGCTCAGGTCACGGCGTGTGTTCCTTGAGCGCCCGCCTGTACACCCAGTTTGGGCGCTCAAGGCAGCGAAGGTGCAGGAACGCACGCCGTGACCTCGGACGTCCAGCTGGGCGCTCAGGTTGCGGCGTGCGTTCATGCACCTTCGCTGCCTTGAGCGCCCAAATTGGGCGTACAAGCGGGCGCTCAGGTCACGGCGTGCGTTCATGCACCTTCGCTGCCTTGAGCGCCCAAATTGGGCGTACAGGCGGGCGCTCATGCACCTTCGCTGGCGGGGGCTGCTGGAAGCCACCTCGCATGGGGAGCGCCCAATCCGCCCCGGGCTGCTGAAGCCACTCGCGCCGCAGGCTGCCCTTGGGAGGCAGGGGGGCCCACGGTGCGCGCCTCGGGAGGAGGGGAGAGAGGACTGAGGCTGCTCTGGAGCTGTCAGCGCGCCCGCACGGGAGACCGGCACCCTTGGACGCCCTTCTGCTGCTGCTTCTGGGGGCTTGCGTGGCCGCAGCCAGGGCAGGTGAGCGGGGGCTGGGGGAAAGTTTGCCCGTGAAATTTCGTCTCTCGCTTGCCCGTTCGAAGGAGGCGGAAAATTGGAGCTGCGCGCACAGGTGCTTTGTTGCGCTCCCTGCCGCCAATCACTGGCTGCTGGGGCTTGCCTGACGCTTGTCAAGCTGGCAATCCCCAATGCCCGAGCGTAATACAGAAATGATTTTCGCCCTGCGCCTTGCTTTATTTTTTGTAATAATTTTTTCCCCTTGTGCGAGAAGCATTTTTTTCTGTGGATTGGGTTGGTTTGGTACTGGGCGGCTAAGTTCACTACAATAACGCCAGGGTCAGGGTAGGCGGTAAATTAGCAGGTTAAAGACGCAGCAAAATAGCTGGTTAAAAAGGCGATAATCTGGGCGCACATTACTGTATCGGAGGGAATAGCCAATCCGATCATTAACATCATATACATGCCGCGGGTGGAAGGGGATATGCGTCGATTTCAAGAAGCGGTAAGGACGCGTAAAACCGGATACTGAATCGCGGGTTAGACATATGCGTCCAAATTGTGCATACAAAGCAGGTTAGGAACAGGGTAACCGCGGCCGCTCTTTACTGTATCGGCCTGTTTGTCTGCTTTGTTAAGGCCAGCAATCCTAGAGCAGTGTTTCTCAATCCCATCCCGGAATATCCCCTAGTTAACCTGGTTTTTGGGATGGGCATAATGAATATGCATTGCATAGATTTGCATGCAAGGGAGACCATGCATACAGATCTGCGAAATTAAGATTCATTGTGGCATCTTTAAAACCAGGCTGACCTAGGGATATGCCAGGATGGGCTTGAGAAACAACCGTCTGCCCTATCAAACGAAAAGTCACAGGAAGCCAGGAGAATCGCAAAAACTGAAAGAGCTGAAACGTGAATCCAGATCTAAAGGGCAAGTCCGGTGCCCGACTAAGCCAAGCTGATGGATTTCGCTCTCGTTGTCTCCTGGCCGCCGAAGTCTGCCTGCCTGCCTGCTGCTCGCCTGTCCATCTGTGTCGCCCCAGCCACGCACTCCTCCTCTGCAGGAGCCTCCAGATCCCTCTCTGAAGTCCGCAGAGGCGCGCGGCGGCCCCTGCCTCCCCTGTCAGTCGCCCCGAAGTGAAGCTCCTTCTGCTTCATTAACATGCAAATTAGCCAGCCTGTGTGACTGGCTGTCTGGAAAGTGCTCATTCCGCAGACGCAAATGAAGCCCTTGAAAGGGTACTTGCAGAATAAGAAATCTGTCAAGCCAGGAGCAGGAGTTTCAAATTCAGTACAAAGCAAACAGCGAGGAGGGGGCAGCAGCGTCACCCTCCTTCCCACTCCCCACTCCCCCCAGCAAAGAGCCGATGGAATAAGCCCAGCTATAGACTGCCAGGCCGATTCAATAAGAGGTGCGGGAGAGCCGGTGCTCCCAGTTGAGCGCCTGCTCGCCCGAGGTGCCCAGGCACGGCTCCTGGGCGCACGATTCTCTATTTAAATGAGGCCGGGCGCTAATAAGGAGGCTCTAGGGACAATAGCGCATCCCTAGCCCCTCCTTATTACTGGAAGAGGCGGCTGCAAGCGGGTCCGACAACCCACGCTCTATTTCACTGGTGTCGGTTTCTGAACCCGCTGACAGCCACGGGTTAGAAAAAAATTGAGTGTACGTTTTTCTAACCCACTGACTGGTGGGCAGATTTTTTTTTGGTGCCTCCGTCTTAATATTGCTAGGATATTAAATCGGAGGGTGTACAGAAAAGCAGTATTTTCTGCTTTTCTGTACACGTTTCAGGGTCGCTTAGAACTTAATGCCTGCCCTTGGCCGCACATTTTACTTTCTATCAGCCCGATCCAGTAAAGTCCGTGGGAGAGCGGACTAACGCCCGCTCTCCCGGCGCGCGCACCGGCCCCTCGCCGGTGCGAGCAATCCAGTATTTAAATTAGGCGAAGCGGTGCAAACGAGGAAAAGGAGGCGCTAGGGACACTAGTGCGTCCCTAGCGCCTCCTTTTGGCCTGGAGCGGCGGCTGTCAGCGGGTTTGACAGCCGACGCTCAATTTTGCCGGCGTCGGTTCTCGAGCCCGCTGACAGCCACGGGCTCGGAAACCGGACGCCGGCAAAATTGAGCGTCCGGTTTTCGGCCCGACAGCCGCGGGCCGAATTCAAAAATTTTTATTTTTTTTTTTACTTTTTTTTACTTTTGGGGACCTCCGACTTAATATCGCTATGATATTAAGTCGGAGGGTGCACAGAAAAGCAGTTTTTACTGCTTTTCTGTGCACTTCCCTGGCGCCGGAAGAAATTAGCGCCGACCTTTGGGCGGCGCTAATTTCTTAGAGTAAAATGTGCGGCTTGGCTGCACATTTTACTTACTGGATCGCTCGGGAATACCTAATAGGGCCATCAACATGCATTTGCATGTTGAGGGCGCTATTAGGTGCTGCGGGTGGGCCGCGTGTTTTCCTCCCCTTACTGAATAAGGGGTAAGGGAAAACACGCGTCCAGAGCAGGGTGACAGTGCGCTCCGACGGAGCACACTTTACTGGATCGACCTGTGTATTTCGGGCGACTGACTAATAGCGCTCATCAACATGCATTTGCATGTGATGAGCGCTATTAGTTTCAGGGCGGGTTTGGCTGCGCATTTTCCATGCGCTATTACGCCTTACATATAAGTAGAAGGGGTAATAAGCGTGCGTCTAAAAAACGCAGCCAAACGGGGGCTAAATGGAGCTCAAAGTTTCTTAACACAGGCATCCCCCCCCCAGCTTAATGCCCTATCCCTAGGTTCTCATAGATATGTTTAACCCACTATACACCTCCCCCTATCAAGTACATTTGTATAACATGTATATTTTGTAAAATATGTTATCTTGACATTATTTTTATTTTTCTCTGGTTCTCTTTCCTCTCTTTTCTCATTCCTTCAGGCTCCTCCTAGGCTTCTTCATTAAAGCACCTCTGTTGCCTCTCGCTCCTTCCTGCTTTCCCCTACCCCACACCTGTTAAATGTAATTTCTATCTTTTGCTGATGTAAACCGATATGATGTGTCTACTAACGTCAGTATAGAAAAGCTGTTAAATATAAATAAATATATATATATATATATATATATATATATTTTACTCCTGATGCAGTAAGCAAATGGCATGCTAATTCATCAGGAGTTAAAAATGTGCGCACACACCAAAATGTGCACTCAGCACGGTGCAGAAAACCTTTTTTGTGCACATATCTGATACTGATGCACAGAAAATATGCTTTGAGTGTACAAAGCACATTATTTGCACATAAATCCTGACTAGAGGTCTGGGCACCAGAACTCCAGCTCCTGCCCATAGACTGACACTAGTACAGAAAACCTTACTCCACCTCTGACCAGGAATTACATTTCCAGTGCTAAGAACACCCGAGTTAAGACAGCGCACCTCTCTGCACTGGAGGGTAATAGCTAATGCCTTCATTTGCATAGGATTTCCCTGACCGGGCACTAAGCAGTGTGCACAGTTTTACATGCAGTATTTTATTTGTGCACACAACTCTTTGCTGCATCACAAGAAAAGTCCACACAAAAAAATGAGTGTGCTACTGCCCAGCACACCTTTTAACATTGGCCTCTAAGTTTAGAAGGTAGTATGAGTCAGCCCCCAAGAGAAATATCACAGCCTTTTTCTCATCCATTCAGATTTCCTGAGATTCTGGGGACATCCGGTCCCTGCAAAGTACAGGTTAATAATAAAAACTCCGAGTGGCGAAGGACCTTCCCGCCCTAACAGTCTGAATGCCAGTGGCTTAACTAGATATTTTTGTCACTAGGACAGATTTCATCAACTGTGCCTCATCCCCTTCCCATTCCAATTGTCCCATTTTACACCTTCTTCTGGGCTGCTCCAGGGCAGCTGCCCCCCCCCCCCTCCCTCTGCTGCTGCTGGATTCTGTTTTCTTTTCTGATGCAGGAGACTGTGGCCTCTCTATGGCCCTGCTCTCTCGCATGCCTGGCACTTTGTGCTCCTGAAATGCTCCTCTTTCAACCTTGACCTTTCTCTAGCTCCCTTTCTTTCTTTAATGGGTCTCTCTCCCTTCCTCTCCTGTTGTTGATTTCTCTCCAAGCTTTGCCTCCATTTCCTTGTTGTAGTATAAGGGGGCATGTACAGTATGGAGTTAAGGAACAGTGACACCTGGTGAACTCTTTAGCTAACAATAGTGAGGCATTCCTGGAATTCAATACGACCTTTGACATTCTGCTTCCTGTGTGTCATTTCCTGTTTGTAAGTACTATTACTAATATTGCTTATCATTTCTATAGTTCTACTTGCAGGGTCAGATTTGCCATTAAGTGAAATAGGTACACATCTAGGGGTGCCTGCCCTGTGAGGGGGGAGCTCTATGTTTATTAACCAGGTAGAATAAGGAAAGCTATTGCTTTGCTATCCCTGGGGAGCAAGAAAGAGAAAATAGATCTACTTGCGACCTGGACTGGCCACTGTCAAAGAAAGGATGCTGGTCTGAATGGACCTTGTTCTGACCCAGCATGGCAATTCTTATGTATGGGGCACCTGCTCCACAGCAGATAAGGAAGGACAAAAAAACATCTGCTCTTCTTGCGGTCGCAGCACACTCTTCATACAGGCTCCAAATTTTGAAGGGGGAGGCCCTTCAGCTTGTGGCAGCAGTGACAGGATGTACTCATGCATTGGCTGCACTCCCCTGTTGCTCTGGGAAACACTTGGCAACTCTGGTTGTACCCTCCTCCTCTCCCATTCCCCCCCTCCTCCGGCCAACACACACACATGCTGCATAGAGTTTGGAGTTTCTGAGGGGACAACTACCCTCCCCCCTCCCCACACCAACCCCACCAGCCCTGGCTACTAGATAGATGTATGCTGCACTGTAAAAATACACATAAGAAACAGTCCCTGACACATGGAACATACATTCTAGTCAAGAAACGTAGACAAGATAAATATAAAGCTTCAGGAGATATATATTTATTATTCTTGCTTCTGCTGTGGCAGGGTGAGAGAGGACAGGGCCAGCAATTCTCTTTCTTCATCCTTCCGCAATAGTAGGCAAGAGCCTCATATCACGGCGTGATGTCAACAGCGATCACGGAATCAGCAGGGACAGCATCTCAGCATCGATCGCAGTACGTCGGCAGTGACAGTGTATCAGCGGCAGGATGCAACAGCAATCTTAGGATTTCAGCGGCAGTGAAAGCGTTTTATCACATCCCACAATATCTTCTGCAGTCAGAGTATATCAGCAAGCTCAGCGTCTATCACAGCACGTCAGCAAACGCGGTGCAGAAGTAATGAGCGTCTATCAGTGGTAATTACAATATAGCAGCAGACAGCACAGGATATCACCAGTCACAGTTTATCACAATCACAGTAAAATAGCAAAAGGGAATTTGCTACCTGCTAACTGGGTAGCTCAGAGTTGCACCATAGAGAGCCTGCTGCCGACACCTCAGGATCAGCACCAAATATCATAGTTCAGCAGTCTCAGTATCACAGAATATCAGCAATGAAAGCAGAGCATACATAAGAACACAGCAGTCCTACCCTGTGAGTAGCAATCATGCCATCAGCGACAAAACACATCACAATCATGCTGTATTGGGCTATCCCATAATCTTAAGCAGCCATTGCGGTCTGTACATAAACTATCATACTACTGTCATATCAGCCGCCACAGTCAACATCATTTATAGCACAGCAGAAGAAGTCACACTGGACCTGCCATTCTAGTGTATAATCAGCGATCGCTGGATATCTGCACTCACAAAGCTGGGAAGCAATCGACAGTGTGTAGGTTATCAGAGAATGCGGGCAGACGTGGACATTACAAGGTGAATTCTAAAAACCCAACGCGCACATCAATTACGGGATGCGCAAATATATTGGCCTGGCACATGCCAAGCGGATTTTAAAAACCGCCTGAGTACGCACATATCTTCTGCTGCGCGCACCAATGGAAAGTTCACCAAAAGGGGCGGAGTGTGGGCGCGGTCTGTGTGGGGCATGGATGTTCCTGGATTTCGAATTAGCGCGTAAATACTTATGCACACAGGCGAGTGCCGGGATCCCCGGCTGCGTAACTTTACTTCTGCTATGGATGACATGCAAGTTATAAAAGAAAGATAAACAGGCAGATCGGTGGGCCTTAAGGGTCGGGGGTAACAAGAGAGAAGGGAGGCTATTCAACTAGGGGGGTTTGGAAGTCCTATTCCTTATCTGGGCAAACTGGGAACGAACTGGAAAAGCTGGTAATGGTGTTGGCGCCTGTGTCTTTTAAAGTCCCCCCACTTATATGATAAAAGTGGCATTTTCGCACATAGGCACACGCGTGTGTATGTGTTCAAGCTATTTTATTACATATGTGCATATACTCGCTTATGTTATAAAATGGACGTGTACCTGGGTGCAGGCTGACAAACACGCGCACATGTGCGCCTGCACGCCTGTTTAAAAGTTACTGTCCCTGGTGTCAATCACTGTATCAACAGTTCCTGTAGGTCAGCACACACGGTGTATATAAATAATCAATCCCAGTGCACCAGCGGCAATGACAATGCACCATCATCAGTCACAGTGCAATTAGGAGAAATTACAGTGCACCAGCATTCACGGTATCACTAGAGGGTCAAATTTTCAACAACCCTCTAAGCAGCAAATTTACTATGCCTGGTTCTCTCGAGCCAGGAATTTGGCCAAAATTAAGTGTCTAGTTTTCCAGATTTGAGCGGTCGGATTGAGGCCTGCTATTGGTGTGGCTGGGGTTATGCAAACAAATTTAGGGGGAGATTTACAGTAGGAGGGGTGAACTATCCTGAGGAGGTGGTGTTCCCATGATATTGGACTCCTCCCTAGTAAAATATTGCAGCTGATTCCCCACAATATTTTTTATTGCAGGAAAACTGTGATAAAAAAATATCACAGGGAAATGGGGAAAAATGCATGATGGCGGCCACCATCATGTGAAAGGGCCATGTGACTTGAAAAAGGACCCCCCCCCAGGGTCTAGCGAGACCCCAGTCAAGCTCTCTGCTGCCTGCTGAGGCAGCCCCACAGGGCCCAAAGTTGCAAAATAAAAAAAGAATAATTGTGCAGTGACACCCCACTCTCTTTACAAACCTTCCCCTTTAAATAAATATTTCCCCATGAATTCCAATCCCATCTAGGTATCCTGCCACCCATCCCCAACATTAGAAGTAGTCCCTGGTATCTAGTGCCCCCCACCTATGCCTTGAGATGACATCCCAGGTGTCTAGTGGTGCCTGGAGTGCTCTCCAGGTCCAGTCATGGCCATTTTGAAAGTTGGTGTCGACCAGTCCTGGAACCTAGGGGGTGCTCCAGGTACCACTTCTGATTGAGGTGAGGGGCCACTAGACATTTGAAAACCCCACCCTGGGCATGCCTCGACCTGGTCCCTGTTTTCCCCAGCTAAATCTGTGCACACAGTGACTTCTGAATGTTGACACCCCCCCCCCCCCCCCAATGTGTGGATGAAAACGGCACAACAGCAAAATTCACAATGAATGAGCGATCACGGAATAGCCCAGTCAAAGTGTATCAGAATATCAACAACTGCCATATATTATTTATTTAATAAATTAATTAACACTTTTATATACCAACATTCATGAATAGGATCATATGAAATCGGTTTACATGGAACAAGGGGTCTAACTTAAACCATTTAACAAGAGGCAAAGTTACAAAAAACAAGGAGATATGAACGAAATATTAGTAGCAATACAACAATCACAGTACATTTTCACTAGTCACCAGGTATATCCAGAGCAAATCATGGTGTATCAGGAGCACTGACAGCATATAACCAGAACAATGATGGTGTATCAGTAACAGTATATCAGCAAAGACAATCTATTACAATGACAGTGCATTGGTAGCAATTACAGACTATCAGCTGCAATCACAATGTATCAGTAATCACAGGGTATTAGCAATCTCAGAATATCATTAGAATTAGTGTGTATCAGCTGCAAAGTGTATTACCAATCACAATATATCAGCGGAAATGACAGTAGATCAACAATCACACTATTCTAGCAGTAGCCAGTCACAGTATGGCACAAGTCCTTAAGTATTCTATTACTGTTTCTACTACTTCTTATGTCTGTAATGCAAGGCAGGTCTTAAAAGGGGAAAGAATGCAAATTCCAGCTCTTAAAATAGCCAGATTAGATATCTCCAGAAATCGTGCCTTTTTCGGTTGCTGGTCCTAAAATCTGGAATGGAATCCCTGAAGACTTAAGAGAAATTACTAGTTTGAAAGACTTAAAAAAAAAAAAAAGCCCTGGCGACCTATCTTTTCAAAAGGCATATGAATAATGATAATGTCTGAATCTTCCCTATCGTCTGCATTGTGATTAGGATTCCTTTCTACTTCATCAGATGGGATCACCTATCTTTAAATACCTTTTTAAGGTGTTGAAATGACGCAGGATAATTGTCCTGGAAATTAGATCTCACACTTGCATTGGCGTATTGAATATGTCAGCTGAGTCCTGGCGTTGTGTTTCTTTTTCATTTGATACTATTTAGAGTGTCATTTATACCCATCAAATGTTAAATTTTGCTGCAGACCCAAGTCTGTTTTACCCTGTTTTTATCTGTTTGTTATTTTATATCAATTATGAATGTTTCTTTTACTTGCAAACCACATCAAACATTCCATGGAGAAAGCGGTATATAAATGTTTTTAAATAAATATTCCTATTGCAAACTTATAAACTTATCTGGCCCACTTAGCTCAGTATACAGCAGCAAAACCACGCCATTGAATATGCCTAGGTAACTTCTGAGTTGGCCAGATAAGTTTATCTGGCTTAACTTTAGACCTGTTCAATATCAGATCTAACTTATCCAGCTAACTTAGGCCTAAATTTTTCATTCCGCTATAAATTTAGCGGACTGAAGAGCTGCAGCCAGAAAAGGGGCAGGGGCAGCCACATTGCAGCGGTGCGTTTTCTGTCACCGCGGTTGTGGCCACGGCGCACACTATCGCCCCTGCAAAAGGTGTAGATATTTCCAGCGCTACTGCTGGCAATAATGCGTAAAACCAGGCCAAATTTTTTTTAATCCCGCCCAAACTCCTCCCCTTTCCTTCATTTAATTTTTATCGTCAAGATGCGGTCGTTATCCCGTGCGTTAGGGCGTTATCGCAAGCAATAAGGCCTGAACGCATGCGATAACGGCCCAACGACTTTTGAAAAATGATCCTGTTAGCCGGATAATTCTAAATATCGCTACTTATCCAGCTACGTTAGCTATTACAATGACAGTGCATTGGTAGCAATTACAGACTATCAGCTGCAATCACAATGTATCAGTAATCACAGGGTATTAGCAATCTCAGAATATCATTAGAATTAGTGTGTATCAGCTGCAAAGTGTATTACCAATCACAATATATCAGTGGGCGTGACAGTTATGTCCCTGTCACGCCCACCTCTTAGCAAGATGAGCAGTTATCCAGCTAAGTGGCAGCCACTGAATGCAGCCAGATGAGTTGGAACTTATTCGGCCCAGTGGTACTATCTACCTGTATGTAAATAATACGAAGGCACCCTGGATCAACCTCCAACACGCACACCCCATTTTCTCGCAGTCAAACATAAGGAAATACATTCACCGCTGTTTGGAAGGTCAAAAGAACACATCTTTATTCCAAAACAGTACTCGAGCCAAATAACATGATCATTAGACATAACTTATAGCAAACCATCCCACATTCCAGCCCTGGTAGGTTAACTGCCATCACCCAGCAAGCTAACCCTACCCCCAGGTCACCCGACCTATAGGCCAATTTGACCACAGCCCCCCGCCACAGCCATCTGCAGGGCTGAACCCAGGCCCCACAGCACATCACAGTCAGAACAGACTCTGAAGGGGGTACCCCTCCCCACTGCGACATCCACGATATTCAAGAAACAAACATTAAATAAGTCCCGTATAGAATGATAACAAGGGAAGCAACCAGAAAAACCACATTAAATGAGGGGGGAGGAGGGGGGAAATCGGGATGAAGGAGAGGTGTGTAGGACTTAACACCCCCCCCCCCATTTAAAAGATAATCTAAGGGATGGGCTATTTTTGAATCGGGGGGGGGGGGGGTCCTCATGCACTGGTGTCAACCACAGCCTGTTATGGCCTCTTACCTTGGAGCCGCACGAGGAGCCTGGGACAGCTGGGCAGGCTCCTCGTGCAGACTTCACCTTCCTCCGCGCTCTCACTTCTAATCCACGCCCTCTCCCCCCACTCAAGGGGGACACTCAAGGCAAGTGAGGGGAAAGTGGGGGAAGCGTGTCTTCAGGCTGGCCCAGTGTCCGCATTTAGGCAGCCCAGGACCCACCTGAGCTGCCGTTTCAGAAGCAAACAGTTAAGCCCATTACGAATAAGAAAGAAAATGTGAACTTATTATATAGAAGCAATAAAACGTTTGTGCTGCTATGAAATCAGACTTTCTGCAAATACACAAGCTTTTTCGATAAGAAAGTTATTTCTTTAACTTATTTCAGATTACTAAAACAATTATTAAACTCATAACATACATTTAAATGTATTGTCAATAAGAAGATAAATACTTAAACTTAGTTTAGATAAGGAAACATTTATACTTATCTGCAGAAAGCAAGTGTATAAGCTTATAGCAGATTAACAAACATTTCAAATATGCTAATATTTATATATATGTAAATATGTAATTTATTCTGATAAACAAGCAAACATTTAAACTTATTGTAAGCAATATTTATGCATTATATATAAACAGATATTTAAGTCCTTCAAGCCAACAAGCAAGCATTTAAGCTGATTGGAGACAAGAAAACCTTTGTGTAGTTGAGTAAAAATATTCTATATGCCAACAAACATTGAAATCTATTTGCCAATAATCAAACCAGCATTTAGGCTTTTTGTGTTATTATTTTCCAAAACATTTTAGACTTCTACAATTTTAGCCTCTTGTAGGCAATCCAGGACCACCTTGCAAACAGTTAAGGATTTTAGGCTGTATGTGGAAAATCAAATATTCAAAGTCTCTTGCATGCAATCAAAATTTCGCCCTGCTTGCATGTAATAAAGCATCTTTTCCCTGCTTAAATAATTGCGATAATCACTGGCAGGCCTCTTCTCTTTCTATGGACAGATACTCTGGGTTCTATGTGCAGATGATCAATCCAATAACTACACTTTGAGGGTAATTTTCAATCGCACGTATAACTCAGCATGTACACGCTTAAGCAAGTGTGTCTAAAGTGTGTCATAAATTGTGCAGCAGGAACCTCACATATCACCATCCCAAACACATGGGCCTATGTTTCAGTGCATGCACATTTTTAAATGCAAAGATCTTCAGAGTTTCTAGGGATGTGCATTTGTTTCTTCCGTTTCGGAGGTGTGTGCGTACCTCGCCGACTTTCTAGTACACACGACAAAACGTATAGTGTGTGCATAACTCATTATTAAAAATACACGCATACTATCCATTTTGTCGTGTGTATTAAAAAGTCGGCGAGGTACACGCGTACCCATCGCAATGGAAGAAATGAATGCACATCCCTAATACTTTCTATACCTATTTTATAAAGGTACGTGCATATATTTTATGAATTAAATAACTGTAGCATGTGCACACAATAGCTCTCAGCTGAACTGCGGAGGCGGGTACTTTATGAAGTTGGTCGATATAAGTATCTTGCTTAAGGAAATATTTAACTTGTGTGCTGTACTCCCAAGGGCCAGTTTGCCAAGACCACACCCTCCATTCATTTTCTCCGGACCCCGCACCCAGCACCACAAGCAAAAGAAAAAGTCAGGTTTAATGCCTCGTGACTTAATTAGCAGGCGCAAAAATATGCACCCATTCTTGAATTATTAAAGGGCTGCCAGCGCCACCTGTGCCACTTCCACAGCTTGCATCATTTCTCCATGAAGGCGCTGAGACTGTTACTGCCATAACATCATTTTCACATTCACCAGCCACGAAGCCTTGACATGGAAATGTCGGGCCACGTTCTGACAGAACACGGTTTATGGCATCAACATCTTTGACGCACAGATCCTCAAGCAAGCTGAACCACACAGGGGCTTCCAAGCATCCCTTTTTCTCCCCCTTCTCTTGGCAAAGTCTCCTGCTGGGGGAGAGAAGAAAAGTAAAGCAGAGGAGCAGGATGAAGCTTTGTATCATGCGAGCAGCTCTTCTCCTTGACTATGTGCGCCTGGGTTTGGCCTGTCTCCATCTGTTGGAAAGGACAATATATCTCCTGGTCTGAGCTATCGTGGGAATGAGTGAGAATAAGAATTCCAGTGAAAGTGGAATAAAGGAGCAGAGTAGAGTGTTTCTGAGGCCAGCCTGGTGGGCAATCGGGCTCTCCCCCCACACAGAACCCGTCCTGGGAAATTCCTCTGTTCGCAGAGAGCTCTGTCTGCATGGACAGTGCCCACCTCCTGTGGTAACCTTCGGCTTGTCTCCTCGCCATGCTGGGAGGTGTTTCTCTGAAGTTTTTCCCCCTCAAACAGCTCTGAAGCGGAGGAATCCTTGTTTCCTCAATGGAGTCTTAATTAGCAGCCCCTCTGAGCCCACCAATTAATACTGCACTTTTCTGCAGCCAGTCACTTCAGAACTGACAGGATTCTAATGCCGTCCTCTCCGTATCCTGTGTGGGGTCTGCCCACCCCAGCGCCCTCACCAATTATGTGATTCGGCAGTAGAATAATTTACAGTTTTTGAAGGCTTCTCCTTCTCATGACCGAGAGCAGCTAAAAATTTATGCAAGTAAGCAGAGCCCCTTGCACTGATCATCACACGTGTTGATGTGCAGGTTTCCCACTGATACGTGTGGACTCAAGTAAAAAAATGATCTTTAAGAACAGGGCGCATGTCTGCAAAAAAAACAGTACAAACCCTCATGCCTGAACAGGACACCAGAATAGTGTCCCCAATTCACTGGGAGGACAACTTTCAAAGATCTGTGCACAGCGGCATATACATGCATATATGACCGTGCACAGACTTACGATAGCATTTTATAACCCATGCATATCAGATACGTAAGTATTGTATAATCTGCGTATCTCTACCCTACAACATATGCGTGAATGTGTGCTTACAAGTGAATACATTTCATGCACTGAATGAGTGGGAAAAGTATTGAATCACTGCTGAAAGAAAGAATAGTGAACTATCTACAAGCAGCAGAACTGCTGGACCAGAGGCAGCATGATTTCACCTGTCAGACAAATCTGAACAACTTTTTTGATTGGGTGACTAAGGAATTGGATCAAGAAAGCGCGCTTGATGTCATCTATTTGAATATTAGCAAAGCTTTTGATACGGTCCCGCACAGGAGGCTTGTGAATAAAATGAGAAGCTTGGGAATGAGTGCCAACATGGTGGCCTGGATAGCAAACTGGTTGAAGGACAGAAGACAATGTGTGATGGTAAATGGAACTTACTCGGAAGAGAGAGCGGTGATGAGCGGAGTGCCACAAGGCTCGGTGTTGGGACTGGTCCTGTTCAATATCCTTGTGAGCGACATTGTGGACGGGATAGAAGGTAAGGTTTGTCTGTTTGCTGATAATACTAAGATCTGCAACAGAGTGGACATGCCGGAAGGAGTGGAGAGAATGAGACGGGATTTAAGGAAACTGGAAGACTGGTCGAAGATATGGCAGCTGAGATTCAAAGCCAAGAAGTGCAGAGTCATGCATATGGGGTGTGGAAATCCGAAATAAATGTATTTGATGGGGGGTGAAGGACTGATGTGCATGGAGCAGGAGAGAGACCTTGGGGTGATAGTGTCTAACGATCTGAAGTCGGCGAAACAATGTGACAAGGCGATAGCTAAAGCCAGAAGAATGCTGAGCTGCATAGAGAGAGGAATATTGAGTAAGAAAAGGGAAGTGATTATCCCCTTGTACAGGTCCTTGGTGAGGCCTCACCTGGAGTACTCTGCTCAGTTCTGGAGACCATATCTCCGAAGGGACAGAGACAGGATGGAGGCAGTCCAGAGAAGGGCGACCAAAATGGTGGATGGTCTTCATCGAATGATTTATGAGGAGAGATTGAAGAGCCTAAATATGTATACCCTGGAGGAAAGGAGGAGCAGGGATGATATGATACAGACTTTCAGATACTTGAAAGGTTTTAATGATCCAAAGTCAACGACAAACCTTTTCCGTCGGAAAAAAATCAGCAGAACCAGGGGTCACGATTTAAAACTCCAGGGAGGAAGATTCAGAACTAATGTCAGGAAGCATTTCTTCACAGAGAGGGTGGTGGATGCCTGGAACGCCCTTCCGGAGGAAGTGGTGAATACCAAAACTGTGAAGGATTTCAAAGGGGCATGGGATAAACATTGTGGATCCATAAAATCTAGAGGATGTGAATGAGGAGAAGAGGCATGGGGGTGGCTTGCGGGAATGATGGCTACAACCTGGTGATTAATACCCTTATTTAATAAACATACACACTGTTAATGCGATTCCAACATTGCTCTATGCTTCAACGGCAAGAGGAAATGTGGAAAAAAGGATTGCATTCATAAATAAGCAGGGGAGTAGCTTGCTTCAACAGTGGGGGGATGAAGATAAGAGGATTTACATTAACAACAACCAACAAGGACTGAATTGCATAGTCTGGGTAAACAAATAGGTGTGGGAGTAGCTTGCTTGTTGCAGTGGTTATTACCCTGAATCAATTAAGCCTGATACTTCACTTGGAATACATATCCAGCACAGCTCACTGCTTCAATGGCAGGGGGAATGAAGAAAAGAGGATTTATATCCGGACAACAACCAACAAGGACTGAATTGCACAGGCTGGGTAAACAAATATGAGTGGGAGTAGTTTGCTTATTGCGGCGGTTAATACCCCTAATCAATTAAGCTGGATACTTTACTTTGATGCAGCTCCAGCACTGCTCTCTGCATCAATGGCAGGGGGGAAGGAAATTAGAACCAAAAAGTTACCAATAAGAGCCAAGAGTAACTAACACCGCCGGGCTCTCTGAATCCCGCGGTACAGAGGGACGAAACGGGGGGGTGGTCCTGCGATCACTGCCGGCGTTGCACCAAATAACTACACCATAAAAGGTGTAGTTATTCGGCGCGAAATAGGCAGCGATATGGAAGCTTACCTTTCGCCACCAGCGATGTGCCGCAGTGTCGGCCCCGGTGCTGCCCCGACTCCTTCTCTTCTTGTCTTGATGCCGCCCACATTTTGCGAATAGTCCCTTTTCGCGTGCCATCGCTTTAGTAAATGACCCCCTTAGTTTGAATGTGAATTTTTCCCCAAATCTCTTTATACAAACCAACGTTTTAAAGATTTTCTGCTGAGTAAATGGGACAAGTATGTTGCCAATAATAAGGACCCACCAGGAGTCGCTGATTCTCTTCTGGGAAGCAGCTAAAGTTGTCTTGAGAGGAGAGATAATCTCATACATGAGTGCACAAAGGAAGCACGTGACTAATGACATTTTAAGACTTGAAGATCATCTGAAAGTTACTCATAAGGCATATGCTGCTAATCTTTCTAGGGTCACTAAGGCCATCTTCCTTGTGCTTCAGGTATCATTGAATACGTTACTGCACCAAAGAGCAAAGAAACATTTGGTTTATTAGAAAAGTAAATTGTTTCATTATAGTAACAAATCCGGGAAATTTTTAGCAAAGATTGTGAAATTGGGGAAAGGGCAAAATTATATAATAGCTATGAAGGATTCCACAGGAAAAGTGGGTTAATTCCGGTAAAGCTATTGCTTCTATATTTCGATCCTTTTATTATTTTTTATTCAAAGCAGAGCCTGTAGATGGGTATAATATACGACAGTATTTAGAAGGGGTGGGTTTACCACTTTTAATGGAAATCAGTTTAGAAAAGAGTGCATGGATTTAGGGACTGCAGTGCAAAGGTATACAAATTTTAGCGCATTTATTAAATGATGAGGCTGAGTTCCCTTCTTTTCAGCAACTTCAAGGCACTTATGAATTAGAGAAGAAGCATTTCTTTGCCTATCTTCAATTAAGGCATTACATAACGACGCTAGATCTACAGGATCTCACGCATGAGGATTGTGAAGAGTTATCTGCGGTTTTCGACTGGGAAGACCCATTTGGGCATAAGATTTCTTATTTCTATAAGTTATTGGATAAAGAGCCTTTAATAGTGTAAGATGACGTAGTAAAAGGGTGGAACCAGGAGCTGGGTTTAACTTTTTCCTGTGGCAGTTATGCAAACATTTTTAATAGGCTCACTAGCTTACCACTAACGTGGGGCTTCATGAAGTCCAGTCTGTTTCTGATGCGAGCATGCATTTCTGCCACATGTGCATATGTAATGAAAATTTCCCGATCGAACATGAGCCTTAAGTGTCATGCAGCTAGAGGTACTTTGGGGCATTTATTTTGATTATGTCCTCAAATGCAGGCATTTTGGGGTGCAATTCAAAGACATATCTAGGAGGTGACGGGGATTGCAATTCCATTAGAGGCTAGAGTCTTTTTGTTTGATTAAATGCAAAATCTCACTTTTGTGAATGTATACATTAAACTATGGCACAGAAAACACTATTGTTAGCTAAGGAGGTTATCTTACAACAATGGCTAATGATAGAAGCTCCTACACTTACTCAGTTGAGAATAGCTTTACATCACCTCTGTGCCATGGAATGTCACGTTGAAAGAATTGATTTACCATTAAGCGTAAATCTTTTCTGAAAGTATGGGACAGGTATTTATAGAAATTGCCTCATAGAGCCCGCAGTCTCTTTTTGAATGTTTTCCCATGAAGAGTTCCTGATTCCCCTAGATTATTTTGAAGTATGGCATGTTTATATTTTCTGATCACCTATGTTGCTTTGACAGGACTGGGGTAGAGAGGCTGGGAAAGGGGGTTATCGGAATTATTGGTAAGGTAGCTGTATGTTTTTCCTTTGTGTATAACAAGGAGCATTTTGTAAGTGCGTGGAGGTGAGCAGATACACCATCTTCAGGCACGTTCTCTGTATGTTGTTGTACACTGTGGTTAAATTTAAATTAATAAACAGAACTGAAACATAAAATAGCAACTTACACGCCTCAATGTTGGCCCCGTCCCAGGACACCCCCTACACTACCTCTTTTCTACCCGAATATCTGTGTGCACAAACCATACATTTCACGTGAGTTTTTGATGTTTAGAAATTACAGGTTACATGGTATTTTCCTTTTGAAAATCCCATGGCTGGCCAGTGCCGTTGGGGCAATATTCAAAGAGCTATTTTCCATAGACAAACATCGGTTTACCTGTACAAATTCCTTTGAAACTTGCTCCCAATAAGTTTAAAATATAGCTATAACTGTGCTAATGAATCAGAGAATCGGTAAACTCTGTCAGTTAGCTCCTTGTTGTCTGTGCAGGATGGCAACACAGCATGACACTACGGATTGAAGAAATCAGAGCTCAGTGTCTCAGGTGGATGTGCTGGGAACCACCATGCAAAAGGTCCCCAGTTTGATCCCTGAGTTGGGTCTTCTGGCCAGCCCAGGCTAGTGGTTGCCATGGAGGCAGCACTCACAGTCCCCAGGAGGGAGGACATCAAGGCCATTGCTTAAGGATGACATCTGGTGGCTAGATTCAGGGCCACCAGCCCAGGACTGTCACTGCAATGATCACACTAGGAATGTGGGAGGCAAAGGGATATACAATAGGGAAGGGTTCATGGCATCAGATCCCAGATCTGGTTCTGACAGAGCAATTATAAACAGATATTTAAGTCCTTCAAGCCAACAAGCAAGCATTGAAGCTGATTGCCAGGTCATCCCTTCCCCACCTCACCCAAGAATCAGAATTTTTTTTTACAGGTTTAACACAGATTTACTTTTAACTACTTTTTAAATATTTTATGCTCTTTAGTTCTGTGCATCCCCTATGCATCTGGACTAGAAAATTCTTTTGTCATATTACACCCCACTCCAAGGGGAAAAGTCATTATTTTAGCAACAACAGCAAAAAGAAAAAAAGAAAAAGAAAACAATTAGATACATATGATTGTAGATGAGTCTTTGAGATCTCATCGGTCTCTTCTTCATATGCCTCATTCTAAGTGTCTGCTTTTGCTGGTCCAATAAAAAACACCAGAAATGCCAATGGACCCTGCATCTCTAGGGATGTGCTCTCAGTTTTGAAATCCAGAAAAACATGAATGATATTTATTCTCTTGCATTGTGTTGTTTCGCATCCAAAACACCACACAAAACTAGCGAACTATTTTCTTTCCCATTTCTGTTGTTTACAGTGTGCACTGTTTTACGATGCTCTCTTATTTTGCGTATAGCGTGCAGTCAAACATTATAGCTTGTCCTGTCCCCAAAATAGACTACATTGAAAAAAATGGTGTGAGCCAAAAACAAAACCAGCAAAAGAGATGAAAAAAAGAAATGAAATAAACTAAATTAATGGAATACAAAATGAAAAAGAGGATTTGTTTTTCATGCACACCCTTAGTATGCCTCTTCCAAAGCTTGCAAATTAACAGCCCCAGCTATCCAAAGGCCCCAGGGCAGACATCCTGGGCAACTTGGAAAGCATTATAGGGAGATGAAAATCTCCTCTTCCTTCTCGGGAAGAGTTAACCTATTGTTGGAGCGAAAACAATGCAGCAGTAATCAGTAATTTGCAATAAATTACTTTCCAGGGAAAGCCCTCAGCAATTTGTCACTAATTACATCTTGGGGATAAGTAATCAATGATCTGTTAGTGATTGCTAATTCCAGAGTAATGGTGGGAGCCCTGCTCCTTTGCAGAGTAACATTAGAGAAATGGAGCAGTAACAGGCTGGGTAATCACTGGAAATCCTTGGAAGTGAAGCACAAAATTAAATCCTGAGCTTTCCTCCTGTTTTGTTAGTCACTTAGCACCTTGGTTTGCTCTGGGGGATGGGTGGGGGGTTGGCACCTGAGTTTTCTCTGGTTCCTTGGGGAATTCAAGCTTGATCAGAACAGCACCAGGAGACTTCATGTGCACTTACCTGAGTTTATTTTCTTCCCTACCAAATTACTTAACCCAGTGACTCCAATGACAATCTTCACCTGCAGGCCACAAATCACAACTCCCTCTGAAAGCCAATAACTTGGACCCTGGGAGGATAACTTCCAAACAGACGTGTGTGGTGGCATATACACAGAAACATAGAAGTGACGGCAGAAAAATGGTCCATCCAGTCTGCCCAGCAAGCTTATGGGAGCATCTGCTGTGCCATACAGGTCACCCCCAAACTTATCAGTTTCCCAGATCGTCAAAGTCAGGGCTCTTATTGGTTGCTGTCTGAGTCCAATTCCCCGTTACCTCCTGCTGTTGAAGCAGGCAGCAATGTTGGAGTTGCGTCAAAAGTATCAGGCATATATGACGGCGAGCAGATCTACGCAAATATTTTATAACTCGCGCGTATAATGTACACACTTGTTATAAACTACGCGTATCTTTACCCCATTATTAATTTATTGTTTTATGTTAATTTATAGTTTGTAATTTTGTTAACTTATTGTTCAATTACTTAATTCTGTCCTATCTTCCGACATCCATGTTTTTACTCTCCCTGTTTTAATGTAACTTCTCTTTTCCACTTATACGTTAATTGGTTTTTCCCCTTGTTCTAATGTAAACCGGTACGATAAGACCTGGTCTTGAGTGTCGGTATAGTAAAAGAAGTTAAATAAAAAAAATAAATAAATAAATTTTGTATGGCAAAAAATTAACAGCAGTGGTGGAGCAGGAGCATTCGGGTATCCCTCCTGCACAGAGAAGAAATTTTCAACCACGGAGAGAAGATCCAAGGGGAGGCAGGGAGGATTGGGGAAGGGCCTGATAGTTGGGGGCGGGGCAGAGGGTTGCCTGTGAACATGACAATTTTTTTAGTTTATTTTTGTATTGCTTTAATTCCATTTATTGTTTGTTTTTTTAGTTTTAAACAAACAACAAAGAAAAAAATCTATAATAAAACAAATAATCCATGTTCACCCTCAGTAATTTTTCAAAGGAACTTCTGTGGGTTCAATGGTACTTTACCTGCTGAATTTGTGTGAATGATACGCACATAAAATTATGCACATCCATACTGTGCACATATGGAAGAGGCATTCCAGGGGGTGCAATCTGAGCATGGCTGAGCAGGCATACTTTTTGATTTAAAAAAAAAAAACTATGCACATAAATTCTGTCAGCAAAACTAAGTACGCCAAATAGCAGGAGTAAATTTGTGTGTGTAGTGTTTTCGGGATAATTTTTAAAATTAACTTATGCACATAACTCCTTTTTGAAAATAGAGTGTAACTAATGTGCAGTTACAAAATTACCCCTATATGCCTCTGTACAATGCTGCATACATCCGGTATACAAATAGGGACCTTTGGTTTCAATGTTTATTTTATTTTTCCTAGTAATTTAGCAGTGTTTATGTTATTATAACAAACAAGAACAGGAGAAAAACCAGTGGAAAAAATTAGTGGGGTTTTTTCATTGATTTTTCTCCAATTAAACACTAATAAATTCCCAGAAAAATTTAAATTAGAACTGAAAATGAAAGACACAATATACAAATCATGATAATAATTTTATCTCCTAGATAAATACATCTGTCAGCTCAGAAGACAGGAGTCTGAGACCCCCAAGCAAAGCAGGACAGACAAACCACACACATATATATATACCCAGACTAGCAGGGGGACAAAGGAACAGGTGACAAATGGGGGCAAATCAGAATTTTCCCTTCCAGAATTATAGGTCACAAAGGTGGAGGGAAGCATTATTTCTAAATAATAATCTCTTCTGTGATAAATTCATGTGTCTGATGTAGAGTCTTCAGTGATGTCCATGGAAAGGAACATAAGAAAATGCCATACTGGGTCAGACCAAGGGTCCATCAAGCCCAGCATCCTGTTTCCAACAGTGGCCAATCCAGGCCACAAGAACCTGGCAAGTACCCAAAAACTAAGTCTATTCCATGTAACCATTGCTAATGGCAGTGGCTATTCTCTAAGTGAACTTAATAGCAGGTAATGGACTTCTCCTCCAAGAACTTATCCAATCCTTTTTTAAACACAGCTATACTAACTGCACGAACCACATCCTCTGGCAACAAATTCCAGAGTTTAATTGTGGGGCAGCAAGGTGGGGCTGATGGGGCTGCTACTGCTGGGCAGGGGATTGTTGGGAAGAGGGGGCTTCTGTTGCTGAGCAGGTGGTTGAGAGGGGCTGCTGGACAGGCAGTGGGGAGATGAGGCTGCTGCTGGGCACTGGGAAGGGGATGGTACTGGGCAGGGGGTGAAAAAAGGGGGAGGAAGCTACTAGGCAAAAGATGGATGGTAGAGAGGGGGTCCTTCTGTTCAAAGAGTGGAGGGAGAGAAAGAGGAGGATGCAGGGCAAGGAGTGAGGAAAGAAGTGAGATATAGAAGGAGTGGAAGAGAAGAGAAAGGGAGGATGCTAAGCGAGAGAGGGGATGTGGGGCAGGAGAGGTGCTTTGCTAGAGCTGCCACCAGCAGAGGAATAACTGTGCTTTTTCCACCAAAAGAGAGTGCTGTGCCGAAGCAGCCACTGGTGTGGGGGAGGGGGCATAATTCTGAATATCTGCCCCATACACACAGAAAGCTGGGGATTGAGTCACCAAAATTCTGTTTGACATCTAGAGGGTGAATAGTGTTGAAAATAGAACTCACGAAAACAAAAAAAACAAACAGTAAATGGCAGACCAGTACCAACTCAATACCACAGCACAGCATTAGGGGACATGCCTCTTGGCGGAGCCAGACGTCACCTAGTGACTCCAGCATGGGCCATTCAAGACCATCTTCCTTTATACACAATACGCCATCACTCAGAAGGACTTCTTTACTGTAACTTGCTAACCCAGAGAGGAAAGCTTTAAACTTGATCTGACGGGGATGCCTGTCTAAAGCTTTTAGGAAAGTGTGCAGCTTAATATGGATAAAAGACTTAAAAACAGAGACATAGGGGGTAATAATCAAGGAAAATCCCTTATAGATTGAAACAGAAGTAAGAGATAACATTCCCTGAACACATTTAGCTGCTGGCTTCCTCCTTTTTTGGTTTTAATTGGGCCTGAGCTTTTTGGTAGAAAAGCCTGAAACCTGAGCACCTGGCTTGTCTGTAATTTGCCTTTTTTGCACAGAATCTGTGAAGTACTGGGGTTACCTGGACTATTCTAATTATGACCCCAGTTTTCCGTGATTTGGTGGCCATGGCAGCTGCTGTAGAATTTGCCTGTTGGTACAGAATCATGAAAGGCTGCCCCCGGGCCTGCTAATTATTTCCCACTGCACTCACATTGTAATCTATTCCACCATCCAGTGCAGATTGCTCCCCTACTTCAAGCCTTTCTCTGACACTGCTCATGCCGCTCCTCTCCTGAACTGGCACTGTGGGCTGACATGTTCTCTGTGGTCTTCCTGCATGTTTCTGTGTGCAGTGTGAGCTCCCTTTGGTGCAGGTGGTGGCTGCTCCCCGTACTCAGAGCCAGTGTCAGTACAATGAGCTCCAAAATAAAGTTATGCAGAATAAGAACTCATGGGGAGGAGAAGGGAGGGCAAGCATGGCCACATTTAAGATTTTGGTGCCCATTGGCACTCTCTTTGAAGCTCTGCCCGCATATGGCTCTCAAACAAGCAGAAGCAGGCTTCTCTTTGGCCTTGCTTCAGAATTTGGTGGCCCAAGGCAGTTCCCTTGCCTAAATCTGGGCCTGAGGGCAAGAGAAGGAGGAGAAAAGGGAAGTGAAATGTGCGTCAGTAGAAACCTGGAAAAATGTCAATAAAAAATATGTTCATGAGTTGCCAATCCTGATACACACACACACACTCAGAATTACATTCAGTTACACATTGGTTCAGGCACATTCAGCTGCAACCTCACAAGCATTCCTCATAAAAACACGCACACAGAGATTTAGACATCGATACATAATGACGAGCTCAAGCAAACAAACACACACAACTCATTTTTTTTTCTGCAACAGAGAACCAGGAGGTTGAGGGTTTTTTTTTCAAACCCATGGAAATCTGCTGAAAATAATTAGTGCCCTGCTAATAATATCCCTGCCAGCCAGCCAGCCCTCCCCGTGCGAGACGAGAGACAGCGTGGGAGCAGCTCGCGCCCCCCCCCCCCCCCCCCCCCCCGGGCATTCAGCACCGCCCTGCTGCGGAGGCTTCGTCGGCGCGTTCCCTGAAGGGGGCGGACGTCGGTGGCTCCAGCACGAAGGTTCCTCCGCCACGGGCTGGGGGACGGGTTTCGCAGGTGCACACTGACCATCCCATCCCTTCCGGCCCCTCTAGGCCGGGGAGGTGTAGGCGGCTCGCATCTGCGGTTTAAAAGTTACTTTTTTTTTTTCTCATTGTATTTATTTATTTATTTAAAGGATTTATATACCGGAGGTTCCTGTATAATATACATATCACCCCGGTTTACAAGGAACGGTAACTATTTCGTGCTGAAATGAAATCTCAGGGATTTTGTCTTTCCATCAGGTTTCACCTCATAGCGTGTGTTTTGTGACAGGGCCCATACACCGTGTTTTGGGTTTTTTTTTCCAAAGACACAAACTGGACCTCCAGTGACATGACCCGATTAAAACAAAAGGGCCTTTCTGCCTCGCCTGGGTCTCCCATCTCCAGACTGTAACTCTCTCTGTAGGTCCCGGCCCAGCATGGCACTGCTTGCCTACTCCCCCTGTACCCTTCCCCCCCCCCAACAGTATCAGGTCCTGCAATAAGAGCAGGCGGTGTGTTTGTGGGAAAAACAAACTGAGTAAGGTTCGGCTTACAATATATATTCAGATAATTAATGGTCAATCTAAATTGTCATTTGTAGCCAGCATGCCAGACCGACCTGGTGAAGCTGGGGCGTGCATAGCCCGCCAAACTGACCTGGTTATGTCTGCCCACAATTGTTTCAAACGCTTTTACGCCTGCCAGACTGACCCAGCCGTGCTCTTAATTGAATCGGCTCAAATTAAACCTTCCTTTGGCCTAATTCAGGGAAGCCTTAGAGCAGGTTATGTCACTCTACATTTGTCCGTCCTTGCTACTGTCTGCCTCATCTCCCGCTAAACTGCAATAATAATAATCCAGCTAAAGGAGGGGGCCGGGTGGGAGAGAAACTTCTCCGTCCTGCAGTGGAAGAAAGAAAAAGGCGCTGTGCATGCAGCTCCTCTTTATGCCACGGCAAAGCCGCCCCGCCTCCTCTCCCCTACCTCTTCCGTGCTGCGCTAAGCCAGCCACATTATGGCCTCATGGCTGAGCCCAGTGAGGCTCAAACAGAAGTGAAGAAGACTGCATTCCATTTCCAGGGTAACGTTACATGAAGTGAAATATTTCCAACAGAACCATGCAATATCTCGGAGCTCCTGGGCACCGTGCACTTATGCTCATTCAGGAGGTGCATCCTGCCCCCCTCACCCCAGGCACCCTCTTATGTTTATGTGCTCTTCAACGGGTACCCAAAATGCATCTTGTGTGTCTTATGGGGGAAATTTCCACGGCACTGGTGGAGTTGTGCATACTTTCTGGAAATTTTCAAAGGGAAACTACCCACATAGTCTCCATTTGAGAATGAGCAAGGGCAAAGTACACACTTAAAGCGTCCCGTGTGCTTACCATCTGCTGTGTGTGTGAGCAGTGGTGTTAGGGAAGGGTGAGGGAGGGGAGAGGGGAAAAAAATCAAATGCACATGTGCTGTTTTCCTTTCCTCCTTCCCCCCAACATACATACATACACACACACACACACTCTCTCACTCTCTCTCTCTCTCACAGAAGCTCCCCCTTTTTAAAGTGCCATGTAACCTGAGCATACTTTAAACTGCATTTGAGGAGAGGCATTTTGCCTAAGTAAATGCTTTTGGCAATTGCCCTCTTATAGAGTAGAAAGGAGGCAAAGTCCAGCAGTGCTTGGAATACAAGACTACAATCCAGAGATGCAAGTTCCAGCCTCAGCCCTGTCGCATACTATTTGTGACCTTCCGCCAGTCAATTCCTCTCCTTGTGCTATGGTTTACCCATGTATAACTGGGTAATATTAATACTAAAATAGCTTCTTTTTTTCTTTTTGTTTTTTTACCTCAGCCCCTTGAGACAAAATACACATTCTGGTAAGCAATCTTTCCACACCAGATGTGGCTGCATGTCGGTTTCTGACGTATTACATTATAAATCGTATCATGTCATGCATGCTACCACTTCTTGAAAGACAGGTGCTATACAAATCATAACTGTGATTGCCAGGTTTGGCTGGGCCTCTAAACTGAACACTCAGGGCCTTCGAAAAGCCAACTCCTTGCAGAGTGAGAGAGCGGCCGGGATACCCTCAACAATTTAAATCGGGTCAAGAGTGTGACATCTCTGATCTTTGCAGGGATGCAGCAGGCAGGAGCAATTGCTGAGCCTCCCAGGATACAGCAGTTAAATATGGAGAAACATGCAATTACCAGTGCTGAATGCTGATGCCTTGCAGAAATAAGCCTGTTATTCCACCTCGCTGCAGACCTCTCGCAATCCAGTATTTAGTAGACTATTAACTCTGTTGAGGAATGAAGGCCTCAGATTTAATTACTCTCTTGGATTAAATACAGACAGTGCCCTGGCCACAAGCAGCCTCCTTTTCCACTCTGGCGAGTGGTAGTAGGTGCATCACCACCACGGTGCTGAAGGAGTTCCTGTGAAGTCATTCTTTTCTCCAGAGGCTACTTTCCGCTGTACAATACAAGGGATGGGCCAGTTCTTACTTAGCCCATGTCCCAGCTTGGGGGGTCTCTCCCACAAAGATAGATCTCTGATTCAGGGAGGGCAATTTTGAAAGGCCACTTATCCAGGTAGGTCCCGATTTACCCAGGTTGAAAGAGGTGTCTGAAAGTTCCTCACCCTTATCCCGGCTAAAATTATCCACGTACTTTCAGTGGCTTCAGGAAGTGGCATTCCCAGGGGCGGGGGAGGGGGGAATGTTTAGGTCGGGGAGGAAAATAATGCTTTTAAACTGCATTTTCAAATCTACTCCCATTATTTGCCATGAAAAAAGCACCCGCAGAAAAAAAAACAAGTGCAGACATTTGCGGTTACCTTCACTTTGCAAATTAGTGCTCGCACAGCCACCAGACTTTACCGCAATTCAGGCAGTTTGATAATTCTGCTGTAAATGATTCTTGTAAGACATTTTACATGTTTTACACGTTACTAATGCAATTCTGTATAGTGTTCTTGTCTCAGGACCAGCAGGGTTTGAACCACAGAACAGGATCGAATCTTTAGTCAATCAGATTCATTCCTGTGTTCAAAACCCATTGTAGAGTAGTTGGTGACATTTTCTGAATCTGTTGCAAAATACATATTTTTTTTAGTAAGCATCTTCGCTGTGAAGATGTGCCATCTAAGAGTAGCTTATTTACCCCATCTTAGTTCAGTCCTGCCTCCCAGCGCCAGACATGGAAGACTGGAAGGCCCGGTTTGAAGCACCGCGAAAGAACACTGGTTTAAACCCCTAGCCAGCAGAGAGTCTTTGCTGGCACAATGAATCCCTAATTCCCTGGGCTGCTCTGAGTTTGAGCTGTGTTGGATCTCACTCCTCGCTTGCCTGGTAAGGAAGCTCCCTTGCATACTTTCCTTTCTGCTGCATATGGTAAAACAGAAACCCATGTTATGTTTGATGCTTGTTTCTTTAGTTAAAGCTGTTTGTGAACTGTGCCTGTTGTGTCTATGCCCTGATTAGATCCTGACATCTTGCTGCTTCAGAGACTGTGGGGTGTTCCAGCTGTGAAGCACATGGCCCCCCTTAAAAACAAGTGTGTCTCTATGCTGCCAGAGTGAAGGATCCCACATCTGGAGTAAACCAGGAGAGATGAGAGAATCCCACATTTAGAGAGAATCAGTAGTTGGGTAGGATCCCTATTTTGAGGGAATCAGGAGACAAGAAGGGGGAAAGAGGAACATAAATTAATTCATTTAATTTACTTGGATTTTAGTAAAGCTTTTAATATGGTCCCACACAGAAGACTCATCAACAAAATGAGAAACTTGGTAGTTAGCTCCAAGGTGTTGGCGTGGATTACAAACTGGTTGACGGATAGAAGACAATGGGTGATGGTAAATGGAATCTACTCTGAAGAGAGAATGGTGTTAAGTGGAGTGCCACAGGGTTGGGACTGGTTCTGTTCAACATCTTTGTGAGCGACATGCGGAAGGGATAGAAGGTAAAGTTTGTCTATTTGTGGATGATACTAAGATCTATAACAGAGTGGACACGCCGGAAGGAGTACAGAGAATCAGACAGGATTTAAGGAAGCTGGAACAGTGGTCGAAGATATGGCAGCTGGGATTCAATGCCAAGAAATGCAGAGTCATGCATCTGGGGTGTGGTAATCTGAAAGAACTATATGCGTTGGGGGGTGAAGGGCTGATGTGCACGGAGCAGGAGAGAGACCTTGGGGTGATAGTGTCTAACGACCTGAAGTCAACGTGACATGGTGATAGCCAAAGCCAGAAGAATGCTGGACTGCATAGAGAGAGAAATATCTAGTAAGAAAAGGAAAGTGATAATCCCCTTGTACAGGTCGTTGGCGAGGCCTCACCTGGAGTACTGTGTTCAGTTCTGGAGACTGTATCTCAAAGGAGACAGACAGGATGGAGGCGGTCCAGAGAAGGGCATCCAAAATGGTGGGTGGTCTCCATCAAATGACTTATGAGGAGAGGTTGAAGAACCTGAATATGTATACCCTGGAGGAAAGGAGGAGCAGGGGTGATATGATACAGACCTTCAGATACTTGAAAGGTTTTAATGATCCATGGTCGTCAACAAACCTTTTCCATTGGAAAAGGTTTGTTGACGACCATGGTCTCGATTTGAAACTCTAGGGAGGAAGACTTAGAACCAATGTCAGGAAATAATTCTTCACTGAGAGGGTGGTGGATGTCTGGAATGCCCTTCTGGAGGAAGTGATAAAGACTAAAATTGTGAAGGATTTCAAAGGGGCATGTGATAAACACTGGATCCCTAAAAGGCTAGAGGATGGGAATAAATATAAAAGCTTAACTGACATGGAGCAACAGTTACTACCCTTAAGAGAAACATGGGGGTAACCTGCCCAGAGCAGCAGTTACTACCTTGGGAAGCTTGCTGGGCAGACTAGATGGATCATTTTGGTCCTTTTCTGCTGTCATTTCTATGTTACTATATAAAAACAGAGAGAAACTTAGAGTAGTTGTGAATGAAGGCTTATGGCACCACAGCCCAATAGAGACCAGCTCTGATTGAGCAGGAAGTCCAATATCTGGAAGGAATCCAGAGACAAGAAAGGATCCCATATTTAGAGGAAATCAGGAAACAGCAGAGGATTCCATATCTGGAGGGCATCAGGAGAGAGGGGATCATCCTGCATCTGAAAGGAATCAGGAAACAGCAGAGGATTCCATATCTGGAGGAAATTGGGAGAGAAAAGGATTCCATATATGGAGAGAATGAGAAGAAAGGGGAGGATCTTGCATCTGGAGTAAATGAGAAAACAGGAGAGGATCCCGCATCTGGAGGGAATTGGGAGAAAGTGAAGAGGGAACAGCTGAGATGGAAACTGAGCTAGCGGGGCGGGCAGAGAGTTGAACGTCAGTCATCACAGACTTCAAACCAGCAGAGAAGAGCCTTTGAGCAGGAGAGTGCTGAGCACACACAGAAGACTTTCCACGTTAAGATGGTTAAAAGGAAAATTGGATGCAAAACTCCTGCTGCCAAATTAATGTCAGTTTCTGAGAATAGTTAGTCTGGTGAAATGGAAGAGACAGAAGCTCAAAGTTATGCTAATGAGTCTCAGCTCAGTAACAACAGTACAATACACACCAGCTTACATGAGCATTTTATTGTTTTGCAGCTTGGTGGTGACAACCCAGTACAGACTGACCAGCAACTTGGCATTAAAACATCGAATATGACAGCACGAATATGCCATAACACCTATCCAGTCTGCCCAATTTACTTCCTGGTGTTATATAGCACAGACCTCTGATGATCTCTGGCTTTCTTCTCAATTAATTTAACTTTTGATTTATACTCTGCCTTTTGTGAGTGTTAAGCCACTTCAAGGCAGAGTCATTCAGGCACTGCAGGTACAGTTGTTTGGACCCCAGCCAATGAGTGATTTGCCCAAGGTCAGAAGGGTGGGGCAGTGGGAGAGGCAGGACTGGAACCCAGGCTTCCCTGGTTCACAGCCTGCTGCTCTCATCGCATGAGTATCCTTCCCACTTATCCCAGGCTTTCTTGAATTTCATTACCTCCTTTTCCCTCCACCCACCTCCGCGGGGAGGCCATTACATGCGTTCACCACCATTTTTTATTTTTTTTGTGAAGAAATAGCTTGAGGACAGGACAAAGAGGAATTGCACAGACTTGGAGCTCAGTCCTCTTGGCAGTGAGATTAAAAGCTGTCCAACAGCCTCTCTCCCTGACCGAGGAGAAGAGGGACAGGAAAATCTCCTACAGGCTCTCAACTAGGTAACAGCAGCGAGACTCAGAGGTGACCCACAGCACGTTTCCCACCATGTAGAAAGAATCGCTTAGCAGATCGTATTTCTCTGATTACTGGCAGGCAGCTTTTGATTCTGGGGAAGAGGAGGATCATTTTTCGGGACACTTCATGCAGTCACACAGGTCAGGGAAAGATGTACAGCACTGAGGAACGCAATACTTTGGTGGTGGTGGCGGTGGTGTGTGTGGGGGAGGAGTTATTTGACCAGCAATTTTCCCAGGCTCTTTTGGACTTCCTGCTCAATCAGAACTGGTCTCTGTTGGGCTGTGGTGCCATGAGCTTCATTCACAACTTCCCCTGGGTTCTTCTCTGTTTTATGTCCCTCTCGCCCCCAGTGCAGCTCAGCCATTGCAATGATGGTCCTCGGTTGGGGGGAAACAAACCCCTGCTCCATCCGGAACCCGGCCAATGTGAACTATTAAGTCTGGCCACTAGGTGTTGCCATTGCATGATGACTGACCCCAAAGTACCTCCAGCCCTGACCAGTTTGAGGATCAAAAGCTCTGACCTGGGCCAAATAATGTATTTAAACAAAAACAATAATAAAAAGAATATATTGCTGTCTCATCCATTGTGATTTACATGGGTTCCTAATTCAGTATTAACCCAGGAAAGAAGTTTAAAGTAACTGCATTAGTTCACTCTTTTGACACTAATTAAAAGCAACATAGAAATCCATCACCTTCTCTGAGATAATGAAGAAATTCCTACCTCAGTGTATGCTGCAGAAATGTGCAGCTGTTTATTACAATACTTTCACTGCTCTAACTTCCTGAAGATGCATTAACCCGCAGGAGGTAAATAAACTTGTTGGACTTTCATTCACAAGTAGAAACCTTGAGTGGTCTTAGCTACTTTTAGAGGACAATTGTTTTTCTGTTATTTATGGGGGCAAATGGCACTTATTGCATGGAAATCATCTCTCTGAGAATTGTCTTCCCTCAATATGGCTGGAAGTGCTCTACAACACATCACACACTTTTAGCCACACTTACAGAGTGTGACGCCATCTATAGGTCAGGAGAGGAAAATACTGCTCTTACACTGCATTTTCAGCTTTTTGTACGGTACTATATATGGAAAAAGTAGCCACACAAAAAGGAAGTGCAAAAGCCTGCGTGTAGTTTGTACCCACCAAAAGCTTCAAAGTGAGAGTCCGCATGTACTTTCTCTTTGAAAAACTGGTGCAAAGTCCATGGATAAAAATTCATATCTCAAAAAGAACAATCCGTTAACATTTCAAATAACCCTCAGATATTTAGCAAAGTTGATTATGGATGAACATGAGAGTAGGAAACGTGCCAGTTTGCAGATAATGTATCTGTAACTGGGTAGACCCACCAGGATGGGTTGGGGGATCTGAAAATATTTGCAAGAGAGGTCACAGGTTTGGACGATCTGATTCAGTGCTAAAACGTGTGAGATGCTGCATCTGGATCACAGAAATCTATTTTCCACTTATCAGAATTGAGAATACAAACTGGAAACTGCTAAGCAGGAAAGGGATCAGAGAATCATAAATAAAGCAGCATGGAAGGCTAACAGCATGCTTCGATGTATAAGGAAATGTATCACCAGCAGGAAAAAGGAGGTAATTTTTCCCTTGTATAGGACACCGGTGAGACTCCACCTGGAGTACTGTGTGCAGTCCTAGAGGCTGCACCTTCCAAAGGACATTGAGAGGATGGAAGAAGTTCAGAGAAGGGCTACCGAAAATGGTACAGAACCTGCAACACAAACCCGGCGCAGAGAGGCTTAGGATGCTCAAAATGCACTCACTGTATGTAAGACAGGCCCAGATAGGCAATGTAGGCAGCCGCTTCCAGTGGCAAAGTTTGATAGACACCGGGACGTGGCTGATGCCTCCCACCATCTGGACTTGCCAATGCTTTCCTTTCCACCTCGGCCACATGGCCCCACCTGAAACTTCAGTTAAACTCGGTGTGGGGACTGTGTGCTCCCAGACCTTGCCCTGTCCCCTGCACCAGCACAGATTTTCCTGTTACAGCTCCGGTGGGCTTTATCCACACTGATGGAGAGGGGCAATCTTCAAAGGGGTCTTTTTAAGCAGGTAAACATGCATAAAATGTTTTTGAATATTTTGTATTTATTATTCGGATTTAATGGCCATCTTTTTGAATAAGAAGTTCACCCAAGGCAGGGTACAACATATTAGGATTGCAATATACAATCAGAGACTCAATAAAAGAAGGTGGGGCTGTACTGACTGAACTATAACCACATCAGCAATGATAATTTAAGATAAATACATAGACATGAAATAAGACAATATCAATGCCTAACCTTGAAATAACTATACAAATGATGCCAGTCAGTTTATTTCGGTCAGTTTAATCCAGCCTATGTGTTGAATAAGTTTCAGCAACTTAGCTCCTTTCTAGGGTAGAGGTAGTTAAAGGCTTGGCAGAAAAGCCAGACTGTGACGTGTTTTCTGAAGTAGGAGTAGTCTTGCATTTGGTGGAGCTCTTTTGGGAGAGATTTTCCATAGGGCGGAAGTTGAGCTTGAGTATGGACTTGTGGGATGTCTTCCAGGGCAACGGGTCACTTCTAGTAGGGTCTCAAGGTCCTCCCTAGGACCCTGCAGCAGCCCTGCTTCCCTCTGCTTCTCCAGGAAAAGCCAAGAAGAATCTCTAGATCCCGCCACACAAGGGAAAGCTTAGACTGCACATGAGACTCCGCGGCAGTCCACCGGCGCATTTTACTAGAGAGGATTGCATATGATAAAACATGACAATATTCGGCAGGGTTCGATGAAAGAGAAGGAGGCATTTTCCATAATCAAGGAAGTTTAAGGACGAGTGATCATGATATAATGCTGGCGGGAGGGAGGGAGGCTCTGAAGAAATACTGAGAGGATGGTGGATGCCTGGATTAGTCCTACTGGCAGAGATGGTGGCAACCAAAATTGTGACGGACTTTAAGCACGCTTGGGGCACATACCGATGGCACTGTTAAGACCAGTTAAAGGAGAAGCGTTTAGAAGAAAGGATGGACTGTTCCTGAATGTCTGCTAAATCGTATGGAATATTTGAGAGCAGAAAGCCAGCCTGAACAGGGCAGCCATACAGTTGTGCCAAGCTTCCAAACCAAGGAGGCACTGTCAACCAACACGAAACAGCAGCAAGGCTCTGAGACATTCCCAGATATAACTGGGGAGAAGGAGATGGGCTGCTGGAAGACTTGGCTACATTTCCCAGCTAGGGAGATGGAGTGATATCCTGCAGTCGGTCAAGCTTGTATGGCTGACAGTTGGGAGATCTCCATAGCTACAGTGGTGAGGGCGGGAAATTGGGAAGAATAGATGAATCATTACATCCTTATCTGCCAACATCTCCAATGTTAGTATCATCTCATCGATGTCCTCTGTAGAATGGACACCCCAGAGTGTAAATTTATAAGAAATGACAGAACCCTGGTCAGCCTCCAGGAAGAGAGAATATCCCAGTAATACACCTGTTCCGGCTGGTTGTTAGTATCATGCAGGTGTTATTAACACAGTAACTTGCATGCCGGGTGGAGTTTTTTTCTGACTTCCTGTACTTAGGTAGTGTGCTGCTATGAAGCCACAGGCAGTTTATTCAGATATATTATGAAAAATACACTCCTGCCCTACACCTTGCTGGAAAACCAGCTGATCCTACTCCTGCCAACTAAAATTTGAAACTGAAAGCAAGCGGTCATCAAGAAGAAGCAGCCCGGGTCCAGGAATCAGGAACCTGTCTTCATAAGGCTGTCTTTTGGTACAATGAGAGGGCCTGTCGTGGAAAGTTCCAGTCACTGAAAAAGACTGCCCCAACAGAGGCGATCACTGATGGACACTGCCCCAGTAAAGTGGCCATCATGGAGAGAGACTGAAGAGGTTACTAACAAACTACTTTAATACAGTGACAGTCCTTGGGACAGACAGTGACAGTCACCGAGAGAGACTGACGCAGTACAGTGACAGTCGCTAACAGACGCTGCCACACTATAATGCCAGCCAAGAGAGACTGCTGCAGTCCAGTGACGTCAGTGACAAACAGTGCAGCAGTACATTAACAGTCACCAAGACAAGAGACTGCCATACTACAGTCAGGTACTGCAGCAGTCTTTCTAAGGAAGTGTATTATCTTTTCAGGCTGGAATTCCTGTTTTTAGAAAATGAAACAGCCCCAGGTGAGGCAGGCCTTGCTTTCCCCAAGCAGTGCAGTGACCAGGGCACACAAAATATGCCTGCAGTTCAGACCTGGGACTGGCTGAGCCTGAGCCTCACTGAGGGATCCATTCTTCCTTTCAGGCTCCGTTAGACGGCTTAAGGTGCCCTGGGACCTCCAAGATTCCACTCTTTTACTCCCCTCCGGTGGGCTGGACAGCTGTCTGCCCAATCAAACTGCTCTTCTGTTCAGAGTTTTGCTTTTAATAATGGGGCCAATGCAAAAAGGTGCACTCGGCACAGCACACAGTTTAACCCTCAGTCGTGTGGACATTTTTTTATGTACAAACTCTACTGCCAATGCAGCAAGGAGTTTTGAGCATCAAAAATGCGTGCACAACATTATCAAAAGCCATTTAGACGGATAACTTTAAAAATGGCTAAACTGCATTATTGAATGACATCTGAATAAGTTGGGTGTTCCGTGGCCGGGCAGGAGGTGTTCCAGGCAGGCGCAGCGTCAGCCAGATAAGTTAACCAGCTACCTTTGATGTTCGGAGTTAGCCGGTCAACCTATCCGACTAACTCTGGTCACACCATAGGGATATCCTAAAATTAGCCGAATATATTTATCTGGCTAAGATAGCTGGGTATATTCAGTGATGCTGCTGTGCCACTGAATATCCCAGTTAAATTAGCCAGATAAGTATATCCGGCTAACTTACGAGCCACTCAGCAGCTGAATATCGACCCCCTAAGCATTTAGTTTAGCGCCCTTGCATGGAAATTCCATAACAATGACAGCATTAGGTATTTCTCCCCGATGCAGAGAGGTGCACTGGCTTACCTCCTGCTTTCTTAGCGCTGGAAACTTAACTCCCAGTGCAAGGTGGACTAAAACTTTCCAGGGCTGATGTTAATCTATGGTGAAAGCTGGTGCCGGTACCTCTAGCTGGGATTTTATATGCAGGAAACATGCTTTGCACACAAAAACATGTTTTCCACTCATAAAATATGATTTATGCACACAAAAAATGCTTTCTGTGCTGAAAACATTTTCTGGTTTATGTGCACAAATGATCTTCTAAGCATAAAATACGTTTTATGTGCACAAAAAAAATGTTTTCTGTACAGAAATAAACGTATTTTATGCGTGAAAAACATGGTTTGTATACATAAACCAGTTTTCTGCGCATAAGCTTATTTTTACTGTGAGCTAAGCCTTTTCTATGCACACATTTTCTGGCTTATGTGCATTTTTTAACTCCCAGTGCATTGGCACACCATTAGCTTATTGCACCGGGAGTTTAAAAACAAATTAGCTTGTGCATTAGGAAGCCGTGTGCTGAATTTCAGCGCACAGTTTTGATGCTCAGCTTTTTGCATTGGGCTCCCTCGTGTGCTGGCACAGCCTAGGACAGGACAGATGCCTGCCCTTCCTAAGGCTTCTTGTGTGACTGCCCACTTCTCAGACCTGCAGTATTACCAGAATCGATTCCTCCATGGAGGAACTCATCCCCCGTCTCTTCTGCCGAGGCCTGGCTCCCTGCTGACAGTCTTCTCTGCCCATCAAGCTGCCACTGCCAGGAGTGAAGCTCCGGCCCCATGCTGACTTCTAATGACACTGCCACTTCAAAGGCTTGGCAGGGAGAGAGGGGACTGCTCAGAAATGAACCACTTCAGCCTCACCTCCTGCTGCCTCTCACTGGCGGCTTAGTATCTGCATTGCAATTACTGCAGCTTGCCCTGGAAGAGAGACAGACAGAGAGTGACAGAAAGGGAAAGAGAGAGTGACAATGATAGGAGCGGAGAGAGACAGATAGACAGACAAAGACTGACAGAGAGAGAGAGTGATAAAGAGATGCCACATGACACCTACCTCTATGTCCTCTATAGTCTATGCACCCTTGCAAATTCTCTCTGTTTTGACCCAGAATGTTTCAGAACCATATAATTTGAAACTGCTACTTTCCAAGCAAAAGGAAAGCTCATTCTTTGTAAGGATTAAAATGCACATACTGGAAGGAGCTAGACTTCATTTCCAGCCAAGGGATAAAGCACAGATTTGGGTACAAACTACCTTGCTTTGAATACCTTAGAAAAGCAAAGGACCAGCTATGATAGTGTAAATAATTAACTCACATGGGAGGTGTTACTCTTTAATCAATGTAAAACTTTAGGCATGCAAATTTACAATAGGAGAGCCAGGGGAGACTCTCTGGGTGGATTTACTTTCAGTTCAGTACAAAGCCACAGCATTATTAATCATGTCATAAGCGCCAATCTAGACAATGAGATCCTGCCAGCCTTACCTATCAGTCCTATGCATTAAAGGGTAACATAAAAAAAAAAAAGCACACAATTTCCTAGCCTCAAATTTTCAAAAGCCACCCCCAGTGCCCCCACCACCATCAGAAAGTACAAATGTGTCTCCCACGGCTACTGCCCAGGATGGGTTTGGTCAGCCATCATAGTTGGTGATTTGATTATTAGGAATGTAGGTAGCTAGGTGGCTGGTGGGCGTGAGGATCGCCTGGTAACTTGCCTACCTGGTGCGAAGGTGGCAGACCTCATGCGTCACCTAGACAGCATTTTAGGCAGTGCTGGGGAGGAGCCAGCTGTCATGGAAAATGTGGGAGGGAGGTTCTGGAAGCCAAATTTAGGCTCTTAGGTAGAAAGCTGAAATCCAGAACCTCCAGGGGTAGCATTCTCTGAAATGTTCCCTGTTCCATGCGCAGGTCACCAGAGGCAGGCAGAGCTCCGGAGTCTCAATGCATGGATGAGACGATGGTGCAAGGAAGAGGGATTCAGTTTTGTAAGGAACTGGGGAACCTTTTGGGGAAAAGAGAGTCTTTTCCGAAGAGATGGGCTCCATCTTAACCAGGATGGAACCAAGCTGTTGGCGCTAACCTTTAAAAAGGAGACAGAGCAGCTTTTAAACTAAATCAAAGGGGAAAGCCAACAGTCGCTCAGCAGCGCATGG
Organism: Rhinatrema bivittatum; assembly: GCF_901001135.1. NCBI lineage: Eukaryota > Metazoa > Chordata > Amphibia > Gymnophiona > Rhinatrematidae > Rhinatrema > Rhinatrema bivittatum. The sequence goes on from NC_042625.1 coordinate 80,598,724, forward strand.
TTTGGAGGGAGGTATCTTCAAAGGATACTAATGATGCATTAGAATTAGGGTATCCCAACAGAGAGGTTCCAATAATAAGAAAAGTAGTCCAAGTGCCTATACACTTAATACAAACAAAAAACACACTTTGAAATGTCTGAATGCCAATGCCAGAAGTCTAAAAGTAAAATGGGCATCTCAGAGACATGGTGGAAAGAGGATAACCAATGCTATATCAGGGTACAAATTATATCACGATGATATGGTGGATGTCATAATGCCTCTGTATCGCTCCATGGTGAGGCTGCACCTTGAATACAGTGTGCAGTTCTGGTTGCTGCATCTCAAAAAAGATATAGTTGCTCTGGGAAAGTACAGAGAAGGGCGACCAAAATGATAAAGGGGATGGAATGGCTCCTCTATCAAGAAAGGCTAAAGAGGTTAGGGCTGTTCAGCTTGAAGAAGAGATGGCTGAGGGGGGATATGATAGAGGTCTACAAAATCATGAAAGGACTTGAATGGGTTAATGTGAATTGGTTATTTACGCTTTAGGATCATACAAGGGCTAGGGGGAACCTCATGAAGTTAGCAAGTAGCTCATTTAAAACAAATCGGAGAAAATTCTTTTTCACTCAGAGCATAGTTAAGCTCTGGAATTCATTGCCAGAGGATGTGTTTACAGCAGTTAGTGTAACTGGGTTTAAAGAAAGGTTTGGATAAGTTCCAAGAGAAGAAGTCCATAAACTGCTATTAATCAATAAGGATTAGTAGCTTGGGATCTATTCATTTAATGTTTGGGTACTTGCCAGGTACTTGTTGCCTGGATTGGCCACTGTTGGACTCAAGATTCTGGGCTTGATGGACCCTTCGTCTGACCCAGTATGGCAATTTCTTATGGACAGAGCAGAGCAAGAAAAAATGGCATAGAAACCTATAAAACCCCATAATACAAAACCAGATCAAAAGTTTTTGCTTAAAAACTACAACCAGATTCTGCATTACACCAATCAAGCAGTAAGAAGATTTAAAGACAAGTTTTACGCAGAGCAGCAGTGGAGTCATTTTGTCACTAGCGTAAGAAACCCAAACCCTGCCTCACAGGGAATATAGAAATTTAAGGCAGAAGATGAGAAAATATCTAACCTGAAACATAAAGACCTTCTCGGGGAAGATTTACACAGCGCCTACCAACACAACTTCAGGATTACAAAGCAACCTTTGGACAGAAGAAGGGCAGCGCATGTGAAACTGAGGAGGTCATAGATAACAACTCCAAAGGGACCTAAATCCAGCCAAACCTGATTTAGCAATCCAGAATGGGAAAGTCTGGACAGAGGACTTCCAGCAACTCTGTACGGGGATCAAAACTGAAGATCTCACACAAAAACTCAACACACTCAAGGGAAGGTAAATTGGTGGGAAAGTGTAATAGAAATGATCAGATTCCATGAGGCACCCCTTTCAATACAGGAAAACAGGAATGCCTCGGGTTATGTAATCCCAGAACATTCTGTGGTTCCGATGAGCTACTAAAAGCTTCCCCTATTCAGTAAAGATTTTTTTCTGTAAGCATCTACTGGGGAAAGGTTCTTTACAAATCAGAGCCTAAATAAGATGGTCAAATGTCACGGTGTACAAAATCCAGTAAGCACTTGCAAAATTATTTAACCCGATTCTACTTCCGGGTCATTTCCTTGAGACTTGGTCAGAAGGGTTAATTGCACCAATTTGCAAACATAGGGATACCAGTAACCCAAATAATGAGGCATCTGGGTCACAGCAATATTTGTAAACTCTTCTGTAGTATTCCTCAAGGAAAAGAGTAGTACAAATCCTAAACAGCAAAAGCCTACACAAACCTCAGTTTGGGTCCCTCCACAGGCATTAGACTACTGGCCTCATCTTCACCTTCCAGACCCTGACTAACAGTATGACAAACAGCACGCCCCTGGGAATCTGTTTACAAGTTTTATGGACTTGAAAAAAAAATGCATCGGTCACAGTATGGCACCCCCGGTCTCAAACTAAGGGGAATACCTGTGATATAATTCAATCTGGGGACTCATCCATAAGCTGGAAGGTAAACATCTGCAGACAGAGAGCTTCAAGCAGGAGCTAGGAGTAGCAGGTAGATTTTTAAAGTGTTGCTTGCACAAAAAATGGCCCCATACACACGTACGTGGGCCACGCGCAAGCAATGCGAATTTTAAGAAGCTGGGAAGAATACGTGTCAAGAACTCAGGGTGGGGGGAGGGGAAGTGTTACATTGGTCTGCCTAGGGCACAAGGGACTGTAGACCCTTGTAGCACCGCCCCCCCCCCCAAAACAAAACCCCACCCTGAGCTGAAAGTGCCCTTCTTACAGTGGGAGATATAGAGAGTGTCAGATTGTCTCTCTCTCATCGCTTGTGGAAGCAAGTTATTAAAATAAGTGTGTAAAGGCTGCACACATAACATATGCGAGGCAGGGATATTTAGAATGAGACAAGTGTACTTGCACGCGTATAAAATTAAGCGTATCTCTGCTCATGTTCCAATGGGCACACTCCTTTTAAAGTGTACCTGTAAGACAAGGATGTAGTCTCAGTCCCATCCATCAATGATCTCTTCAAACTATGGAGAGATCCCCGGTCCCTAGAATGAAACAAAATAACTCAGAGATCTGTACACAGACGATCTGGTCATTTTAGCCCCTATCCCAGGTCATCCAGAAAACAACCTAGATCTGCTAGACACCTGCTGTAAATCCTTGGTCCTACAGGTGAATCTGCAAATAATAAAATTATCATTTTTCAGAAAAAGTCTAAAAATCTCCAATGCAAACTCAAATTTGGCCTGCATAACTAGGAAGTAGAATATGTCCTAGACTGGGCACCCCTGGACTGCCAATAAGTGCATTTGGGAGTGCAAGAAATAGCTCAGAAAGAGGGTAACAGCCCCTTTGCTTCTGCTAGAAGGTCGACATATTCTCAAACACAAAGAAGCCAATGTGCTAAGGTGCGGCGATGCTGGCAAACACGTTAACACATGATAAATCAGCAAATACTACGTGCTATTCCACTGCTGACATTCTGTGCGCATTCAGTTATTTATTATCACACTTGACATATACCACTTAATCTCAAACAGTCCCTAGGCGGTTAATATATAAAAAATGACAATATCGATAGATTTAGAAGGTTATTTTCAATAGCATGCATGAAGTTACGTCTGTGCAGCGGGAGCCGAAGGGTTTATAAAATGCCACATATCACCGTTCCAAAAGTCCACGTGTACATTTCAGCACACACCCATTTTTTAATGCAGGGATTCACATAATTTCTACACATTTTTTATAAAAGTCCACGCTTAGGGGTAGATTTTAAAAAGCATTTACTCGAGCAAAACTGGTTTTTGCTCGAGTAAATACACTTTACTCAAGTAAGTGGGCTTTTCAAAATTGCTACAATCTGTGCCATTGAATTGTCCATAGGATTTACTCGAGTAAGTGCACTTTACTCGAGTAAATAGCTTTTGAAAATTGCTACAATAGTATGTCACATTTACATGCGTAACTCCTTTGAAAATGACCCCCATATATTTTATATGTTAAATAATTGTGCAAACCTTCAGTTTGTGTGCAAGGACAGGCATGTTATAAAGTTGGCTAACATCTTGCTTATGAATATACTTACTTGGGTACCTACTGCCAAGCACCATTTCACTGAAACCAGCTCCACCAGTTAACCCACACCTTTACTCCCAACCCTCAATGAACTTTTGATATCGAATCAGTCTGAGATCTTAGTTGGTTAGCAGGGGCGGGTCTGGGCAATATGCACGCTCACGCCATATATACATGCTCATTCTCACACATGCATGCCCACTCACACACACACACACACACACACACACACACACTCTCTCTCTCACTCACAAATATGCCCACACACACACACACACACACACACACACTCTCTCTCTCACTCACACACCCACTCACAAATATGCCCACTCACATACACATGCCCCCATACACACACTCTCTCTCACTCACATGCCCATTCACAAATATGCCCACTCACACACATTCTCACTCACTCACTCACTCACTCATTTGTTCTCTGCTGCCCTGAACCACCAGCTGCAATAGCTTCTTCCTTCAGCCCTTGAGGCAGATAGGCCTCCTCCTCCTTCTTTAGCCTCTGGGGCCAATGCTGACTCTTCACCTTTCCATGCGGGCCAATGAGACACCTCACCCTTTTGTCCAAGCAGCTGATGCTCCCTCTTCACCTTCTTCTGGGCATGTGGGCCTCTTTTTCCTTCTTCCCATCCACCCGCGCGTCCGATGCGCCTCCTCCTTTCTGCCTGATGATTTCCTCTTCCAGGGCCCGAGCAGTCACTTCTTTGCTGCACCCGGAGCTTTGCGGGGTTGGCCCAGAGACCCGGCAATTCCTTCAGAATTCCAGAGTCTCCGGGCCCGATCTGGAGAGTTCCCAGGTGTGCCCCCAACCCAATACCTACAGACTAAACAGAAGTCAGATTTAATACCTGCAAGCTGATTTGCACGATGTCTGCGCATAGTCACTTTATAACATATGCACATGAATGCCTACTTCCAATTCCCGCCGCCCCGCAACATCCTTGAAATGCCTTTTTTCTGCTCGCGTATTTTTCTGTGCAGCAGAGACGATGCAGGTGAACTCCCGCCTTCAGAAAAGCCATGTACCACGCGCAGATGTTACATACGCATGTATATGCAGAGCCCTCACATAATTCTTTGAAAATTACCCGACCATCATATTAATTTGCCATTTTAGCGCATGTAAGTTAGCTATTGCAAACATCGTCTTTACATCTATGTAAATATAGGCAATGAGCAGCATAATTATGTAAATCAGCTCATTACCTATGTTCTCATGGAAAATAAGATGTTAAAATGCATGAATGCAAACGCAGAGCTATTATCACAAGAAAATGAACTAAAACTCAGGTGTAGTCACTTTTTATTTGTGATAAAGGCTACATTAAGGTGAGGAATTTTCATCACCAGAATCCAGGGATTTTCTTGATTTCTCTTTCCTTCTATAATGTATTGTATTGCTTAGGATACACGCTGGGCCTGATTTTAAGAAGCATTTACACGCGTAAAACTGGGTGCACTTTACTCGACTAAGTGGGCTTTCAAAAATTGTTACAATATGTGCCATTGAATTGGCCATAGGATTTACTCCCGTAAGTGCCCTTTACGCGCAAAAATGGCTTTTGAAAATCGCTACGATAGTACTACGTTACATTTACAATTGTAACTCCTTTGAAAATGACCTCCATGAAGTACAAATTCTCAGGCCAATAACCTTTTCTTGCTCTGCGTGGAAATAAAAGGTAGCTAAAGATGGCGGCCACATGAAGAAGGGAAACAGATGAGCAACCTCTCTCAAGCCCCTGAAGCAGATGACCTTCGTCGAAATGCTGTCAAGTGTCGGGCATCGCACACTAAGCAGGACGCCACAATAAGAAAAGGAAAAGCAGAAAGGCATCATCCTCAACAAAAGATGAGTGGAACTATAAACGTTTTCCTGCAAACTGTGAGACATCCTTGAGAGCGCAATGGACCTTTTAATTTGCAAAGAAATTTTATTTACATATAAAAAGACAAAAAAAAATCGACTATGCATAAGTTCATTGCACCAACAAAAAAGACATCACATGAATACGGTATTTGAGTGTATTAAGGGTTGTAGCCAGGTTTGGCCAGAACCTTGATTTAATGTACTGGAGATCAGAGATTGACAACAGGCTTAAATTCCCCTCCTTGTTTGTATGCGTTATATTTTTAGGGGGTGTTTTGAAGACGTACATAGTACATTATGGAAATAAAGGTAAACCAAATAATATACAGTGATACTTTTTTATTGCACTCCTTTAAGACATTTCCTGACTTAAGCTTTCAGGAGTTGCGCATCCTTCATCGGGTCCAGACGAAATATGAGCAGTCAGAATCTGAGAGAGCAAGGCAAGAGTTAGCGAGAAAGAAAGAGACTACGTGGCCAAGCCATAGTCAGAGCATGAGACATGGAAAGAGAGACATGGTCAGAGACGGACAGACAGCGTGACAGAACCAGAGCCTGATAGTGAACGACGCGCAGATAAAGTCCCAAATGGTGCATCCAGTCTGCCCTGCAAGTTATTTACGTAGTAACTGCCACTCCTTGCAGGTTACCCCCCCTGCCCCCATGACTTCTGTGATGGGTAATAACGTAGTAGCTTCCGCTCCATGCAGGTTACCCTCATCACGTTCATAATTTTGTATTCAAATCAATTAGAAGAATTTAGTGTACTAGCCAAACAATGTGCCTGCCAGGCACGTTTCCCCAGCTCTGGAAGGCTGGTACTACCACTCACAGAGTATTATTCCATATGCCTGTGCCTCCAGTGTTCAGCCCTTTGGGTTACGCTCAATAAACCCTTTTTCTATGGGTGCGTCCTGGTAGCTTCTTGGTAACAGTGCCTGGCCCTATTACACAGAGCAGCGTGTCTGTGTCAGACGCAAGCCCTCTTGTGGTGCTAGAGCCTTAACGCCTGCTACAGTAACTGCACGCTTGGGCTGTGCCGTCCTGCTTATTATAAATAGAGGCCGACGCGCTGGGCTCTGACTATGTTCTGGCCTACATCAGGCCACTTGAGACATACCCAAGTGCTTGCTGTCACCAGCACACCAGAGGCTCCATTTTGCACCGTGCGCTCTTATAACTCCATGCAATGGTAATTTTCTTTAAAAAGATAAATAAATAAAATAAAAAGGCACCAGGCCAGGGCCAGTGGCCCTGCTGCCCAGAATGAAAACATTAGCAAAGCGTGAGAGCTGCAGAACTGACACCAGATCCTTTGTTCTGCCCGGCGTTCTGGTATGCCCTGGCAGAAGTGCTGCAGCCACTGGAAATCGTTTCTGTCTACTCGCTGAATGGGGGAATCTTTTTCAAGACCCACGCGACACATTGCTTCCTGGTATCCTGCTTCTGGCATCTTTGTCATATCATGGGGGGCGGGGGGGGGGGGGGGAGAGGCCTGGTCTCTCGGAATCCAGGTGGCGGTCAGTTGTAAACTTGGGAGAAGGGCAGACACAAACATTAGGAAACGTGATTTCATAAGGTTTGGGACTGGAGTAGAGCGGAGTTATCAATATAGTGCAGACGATTCAAAAGAAGAAACTGAGAAAAATGCAATCAGATTCTCATCATTTAACTTTTCTAAGCCTAATTTGGGGTTTTCATTTGCGTCTGCGGGATAATTCTGAATGGTGAATAAGTGGCATGCAAATCCAGGTGGATTTTCATTCTCCTTGTCATTTGCCACACCTCAGAGTCCTGAAACTTTTCCTATGGTTCTATTTAGTTTGTCATAAAACTGGAAAAACAAATAAAGATTGTTACCACAAAGAACAAAATAAGTGGAACTGAAAAAAACCCCCAAAGCAATTTCAGGACACTAATTCCTTGTCATAATTTTTCAATATCTTGTTCTCCATAGTTTCAATTTCCTTGTTATAAATTAGTTTAATATCTTCTGTTATTTGCATTGCTACATTACTGTTTGGAATTTCATATTCAAGGGGCACAGCAAAACTGAATAACCAGCAATAACAATGAACACAATGCTTTTTGTTATCCGACCTGAACAGACCGCACATTACCTGAGCATAAATTTGATGTGCTATCAATGGAACTTTTAAGAGAGGAACAAACCCCTTCTGCATTCTCTCGCTTACACTATTGCGTGCTGGTCCTCATACAGGTCTCCTACTGAACCATCTCTCTGCCCCCTAACATCTGATCAAAATTTAGCTGCATGGCTCATCCTCTTCCAGTGTTGTCACAACCACATAACCCCTCTTCTCAGGTTACTACCTTAGCTTCCCATCTGCACTACAGTTCAAGCTTCTCCTACTCGCCTACAAATGCATGCACTCTGCAGCTCTTCATAACTTCTCCTCTCTTATCTCCCTTTACACTTCTCCTTGTGACCAGCGTTAATTGGTAACCTGTTTTTTTATCCGTGCCCATCTCCATGGCCATCTACCGACTCTGCATTTCCCATCTTGTCATGCCATATGCCTGGCAAATAAGTTGGCGCATCATGTTTCACGCCTTCCCTCTGGTAGTAGTCACCATCTAAGCACCCACCTTTTTGAGGCTGCTTTCAAGCAAGCCCTGGATCTTGCTGAACAGAGAGGTTAACTATTTGATATGGCAACAGCATATCCCCTGCTGCATGTGTGAAGGAATTTGCACTGCTGCTGTTCTGTTGCGGGGAGGTGCGTGCATGTGTGTGTGTGAGAGAGAGAGAGAGGGAAGCTTGCACTGCTGCTGCCTGTGCCGTACTATATCTGTGGAATGGTTGAATAAACATACGTTTGGAATTTGTGAGCAATCCCGCCTGTTGTCAAGGCTTCGAGCCTCGCTACTGTAAAATTGGCACATCAATCATAATTCAATCTCTCGTTTAGCAAACAAAAAAAAAAACAAACCCCAGCCATATTCACTCGCCTAAAACTCACATCGGGCGCATAGGCTGGTAAAGAGGCTTGGGAATGTTATCCCAGGGAGCATCAATACTCACGAGGCTCGAACTTTTGATAATTCAATCAATCATTGGATACAATGTATCCAATTCATGTATCTGCTCTTTTCTGTGCAGAGATGTTTGGATGCATACATATCATGAATATTCTCTTCAGAGATCAAAAGAAATAGATCCCCTTATCGCTCAAGGACTTGCGTGTCACTTTGCTGGGAAAGTTTTCTAAAAGGTGCTTTAATGAAGTTGGTCAACTGAAGAACGTCTAAACAGAAGGAGCCCAGTTTTAAAAAAGGGGGAAGAGGATTGTGGCAGGATCGGCGGCAATGTAAAGTTCTTCCTGTATTTTGGCATTTCATCATCCCTCCCTAAGTCAGTTGCTGGAAAACCTGGATTTTTGTCTCATCCCTCCAAATCCCCACCCTACCACTCCCTTTACTACTATCACCACCCCCTGCAAACTCCCTTTCCCTACCGGCACTTAAATTCCCTATTGTAGTGTTTAGAAAGCCCAGGGCTAGCTGTCTCTGACCTTCTTTACCAGCCCATAATGAGGTGTATTTATAAACGACCTCATTAAGAAATAAATTGAATTATGGGGTGTGCATGAAAGATGGAAAAATGGTCAGTAGCTAGGATTGAAACCTTGAAGATAGGCCCCACTGAAGAGGTCTCATGTGAAGGCGCACCAGCTATACCACATGGATTGAGACAGGCATGTGACCGAGGACGACCAGAGCTGAACAAGTCATGGAACGGCTCAGATCATGCTCAAACATGGACTTCCTTGTCCTCCAGCTGAAATGCACTTTCTTTGAGTTTATCCAGGCTCCAATGATCTGGACACTCTGAGTTGGTGCTAGATTTGACTTGGCAAAGTGGACAACGAACCCTAGAGACTGCAGCAGCTGCATTGTTCATTTCATGGAATCCAAGACCCTAGCCTGGGAGAGTTCTTTCTCGAACCAGTTGTCCAGGTAGGGGAGCACTGAGATACCCTGCCAACGGAGATGCACCACCACTACTGTCAAACATTTCGTGAAAACCCTTGGGTTTTGACAGGCTGAAGGAAAGAATCTTGTATTGGTAATGTTGACCTTCTGCTATTTCCAGTGGGCTGGGTAATTGGGGACATGGGTGCGTGCATCCTTCAGTTCTACAGCACACATCTAGATTCCCGTCTGGATGAAAGGGAAAATTGTGTGGAGGGAATTTATTTTGAAATTCTTCCTCTCCAGATGTTTGTTCAGTCTTCGTAAATCTAGGATGGGTCTCAATCCCTCCAATTTCTTGGTGATAAGGAAATACCAGGAGTAAAAACTCCCACCACACCCTGAAAGAGGGACTTGCTCTATCACTTGCTGCTGAAATAGTGCATCTACCTCCAGGCAGAGTTGGGCTGAGTGAGAGAGATCCGAATTGAGGATGAACAGCTGTGTTGCTCTGGTAGATAGGAGAAATGCAAACAGTAACCACACTCCACAATCTTTAGCACCCATCAGTCTCTGGTGATCTCCTTCCATGTTGAGAGAAATTTTTAGATCCTCTCCCCCTCCCGCCACTGGAGATGGTGGGGAGAGAGGCCTTACTTACATCAAAAACTGCTTCCTGCTTTCAGCTGCTGGGATGGTTTTGGTTAATGCTGCTCCCATGCGTGTCCTCTGGTTTATTTATTTATTTATTTTATTTTAAAACTTTTCTATACCGTCGCTAAGTTATATACAATCGCAACGGTTTACAAATAGGCACATAGACTAAGGTAAGTAAATGTAGGATATCGTACATTCTAACAGGTGCCAATAAAGTTCGGTTACAATTTCATAAATAAAATCATTATTTGAGTAATGGTTGGAAGTTGCTGTTGTTGCGATTGTGGAGACAGGGCTCAGTACCATTGATAAGCTCAGAAGGAGTGTCACTAGACATACGCCTTCATATAGAAGAAGAAACCACGCCTCTGAGCAGAAGGTTGATAGTTAGTGGTTGACAATGACTGTAGCACTATATGTTCCTTAATTTATGCTACTGTTTCCCAGAGCACAGGATGATTTTTCATGGACATCCTCCCATAAGTTGCTAGCCCACAACCACGCCATCCTTCAGTCTTCAAAGGCTGTTTCTATCAAATGATTCATAAATGGAGTGAATGAGATGAAACTTGCATTCATCTGCATCCAGGAACACTTGACAACAGGCTTCATGCTTCTCACTGAGAGATCCTAGAAGAGGGCTCATCCTGTTAATACAGTCGTTTAAGTATCGCACCAAATAAAGCTGGTGGTTAGCTATCTGGGTGTGTCTATAGGGCCAGTAGAGGGCATAATGGTACTATGTGGTCAGTGGTACTATGTGGTCAGCCATTGTGGTCAGTGAAGAGGCTGGAAGGTTTTTCTCCTTGTGCTACTGGAATTTGCATTGTGATTTTGCATTTTGGATAAGTACTCTGCTTATTACTTTCAAGTTTTGTGGAAAGCTTCTGTGAATAATTCCTGCCTGTGTTTCATTTCTTGTTAGTAAGATATATTCTTGAAGTTAATTTGCTGTTTGGTTGCTCTGCCATAACGTAAAAAAAAAAAAAAAACAAACAAAAAAAACCCCCACAGAAAAGCAGTCCAGCTTTTAATCTGTAAAATCTCTCTCTTTTTGGAGTTAGCTGGCATAAATAATCTGGTCAAATTTTTATATTGGGGCATAAAGTCTGTTTTAAAGCAATTGATCAAAGGACAGATACACTTCCAGAAGTGACCTCATCTAACTGGATTGGGTGTGTCTCAGACCTTGGGGGAGGTAAAGTTAGTGAGAAGGAGAGCCATTGTGGTCAGTGAAGAGGCTGGAGTATATATTTGGTCTGGTTCTTTGCTAATTCGTTTGCTTTTAGATTCAGCATACCTGCATTTCTCTTATTGTAGAGCTATCTTTATAATCTGTTTAACATTGGCACATAAGTACTGAGAGATCATTTAATAGAGGACTATTATTGCTCCAGGAAGTGCCCTGCTTTACCCAGCTTGTCCCAGATTAAACTGTTTGACTCCCTCTCACCCTACCCCTCTACCCACCCACCCCTGGGGCTTGTTTTCTAATAAAGACTGCCTAACTTAACATTAGCAGCAAGATAAATTAGTACATTGATAGGTCAAGGAAATACAAATCAAATATTACCAAAATGAGGACTATCCAATGTAACTGCTGTGGAGCCTGTATTCTCAGGGAAAGCATCTGGAAACTTAGAGCTTGCCCAATTTGTGCACAACTCTCTACATTGAAAAAGGAGCTGACTGAGGTTAAAGCTCAATTAGCTTCAATTACAAGTATTACACCCACATTGCATTACTCAGAAATTAATTCCCCAATATCACAGAAAAACCAAGAGTCAAGAAAAGGAGATTCATTAGGCTCAGGTAGGCCCCACAGTCACCCATTCTTGACAGATGGGCAGCCAACAGGTACACCCCCCCACTCAAACAGGTCATTAAGAAATTCTTTAAAATCCAGGATTACAGTGGGCTCTGGTAGAATTAGACCTGTGATAAGGAGACACACAATGTACCAGATGCAAAAAGAACAAAAAGCCTTCTCTATATTAAAAACTAATGAAGTTCTTGAGAAAAACATTGACGTGTTACCAGAAATGAGAAAAAAAACACAATGCATGCAGAATTTCAAGTTCCATAACCAAAAGAAAAATCTAATTCAGATAGATAACTCTGTCAACAGTGGCACAACCGCAAAAGGAATGAGTGAAGTGAATAACAAATCTCAACCAAAGTCTCATAAGGAGTCCAGGAAAAGCAATAACCTTAAAGAGAGTACCTGGAAGGCTATGACCACAAATGCTCATAGTTTGGGAAATAAAATCCCAGATCTACAGGCCCTAATGACAGAGGCAGAATTGGACATTGTTGCTATCACAGAGACATGGTTCACAGAATCTCATGAATGGGATACAACAATACCAGGCTATAACTTGTTAAGGAAGGACAGAGTGGATAGAAAAGGGGGAGGTGTGGCTCTTTATGTCAGAAACAACATCCAAGCATCTGAGCTGCAAGGAAGTTGGGGCAAGGAAGAAGCACTATGGGTTGACCTAAAAAAAGATGACGGACCATCCATTTATATTGGAGTGGTTTACAGGCCTCCAAACCAAAAGGAAGAGCTGGACAGAGATCTGGTTGAAGACATCCATAAGATAGGTAAGAAGGGAGAAGTGGTGATCGTGGGTGACTTTAATATGCCAGATGTAGACTGGAAAATCCCATCTGCAGAATCTAAAAATAGCAGAGCGATAGTGGATGCCATGCAAGTATCTTTGTTCAAACAATTGGTGTTGGAACCCACGAGAGAAGGAGCTATTCTAGACTTAGTGCTCACTAATGGAGATAATGTCTCCGATGTCCAGGTGGGCACCCACCTCAGCACCAGTGATCATCAAACGATATGGTTTAATATCACTAAAAGAATAGGGAAAAGAACCACAAAGACCCGAGTTTTACAGTTCAAAAACACAGACTTTGAGGAAATGGGGAAGTACCTGGAGGAAGAACTAAAAGGATGGGAGAATGAAAGAGATGTGGATCAGCAGTGGACCAATCTAAAAGGAGCAATCACCAAGGCAACTGCTCTATATGTTAGAAATGTAAAGAAAAGCAAAAGAAAATTGAAACCTATCTGGTTCTCAAAGGAGGTGGCTGACAAAATTAAAGCTAAAAGAACAGCATACAAGAAATATAAAAGTTCCCAAAGGGAGGAACACAAAGAAGAATATTTGTATCAACTGAGGGAGACAAAGAAATTAATCAAGTTGGCAAAAAGTCAAGCGGAAGAGAGGATTGCCAAGGAGATAAAAAATGGTGACAAAACATTTTTCAGATACATCAGCGAAAAGAGAAAGGTCCAAAGTGGTATAGTGAAATTGAAAGGTGGTAATGATCAATGTATGGAGAGAGATGAAGAAATGGCAGAAATATTAAACGAATACTTCAGCTCTGTGTTCACTAAAGAAGACCCTGGAGAAGGACCATCTTTACACAACAAGAAACTGGAGGGAAGAGGAATAGATGAAAATCCTTTTACAGAAGAGAATGTATGGGAACAGCTAAAGAACCTGAAAGTGGACAAAGCCATGGGGCCTGATGGGATTCATCCAAGGATACTGAGGGAGCTCAGAGATGTTCTGGCGGGTCCGCTGTGTGACCTGTTCAATAGATCCCTAGAAACAGGAGTGGTACCAAGAGATTGGAGAAGAGCGGTGGTGGTCCCGCTTCACAAGAGTGGGAACAGGGAGGAGGCTGGCAACTACAGACCGGTCAGCCTCACTTCGGTGGTGGGAAAAGTAATGGAGTCACTGTTGAAAGAGAGAATAGTGAACTATCTACAGTCAGGAGAATTAATGGACCAGAGGCAACATGGATTCACCAGGGGAAGATCCTGTCAGACAAATCTGATTGACTTTTTTGACTGGGTAACCAAGGAATTGGATCAAGGAAGAGCGCTCGATGTCATCTACTTGGATTTCAGCAAAGCTTTTGATACGGTTCCGCACAGGAGACTGGTGAATAAAACGAGAAGCTTGGGAGTGAGTGCCGAGGTGGTGACCTGGATTGCAAATTGGTTGACGGACAGAAGACAATGTGTGATGGTAAATGGAACTCTCTCTGAAGAGAGAGCGGTTTTAAGCGGTGTACCACAAGGATCGGTTTTGGGACCGGTCCTGTTCAATATCTTTGTGAGCGACATTGCGGACGGGATAGAAGGTAAGGTTTGTCTTTTTGCGGATGACACTAAGATCTGCAACAGAGTGGACACGCCGGAAGGAGTGGAGAGAATGAGACGGGATCTAAGGAAACTGGAAGAGTGGTCAAAGATATGGCAGCTGAGATTCAATGCCAAGAAGTGCAAAGTCATGCATATGGGGAGTGGAAATCCGAATGAACTGTATTCGATGGGGGGGGAAAGGCTGATGTGCACGGAGCAGGAGAGGGACCTTGGGGTGATGGTGTCTAATGATCTGAAGTCGGCGAAACAATGCGACAAGGCGATAGCTAAAGCCAGAAGAATGCTGGGCTGCATAGAGAGAGGAATATCGAGTAAGAAAAGGGAAGTGATTATTCCCTTGTACAGGTCCTTGGTGAGGCCTCACCTGGAGTACTGTGTTCAGTTCTGGAGACCGTACCTTCAAAAAGACAAAGACAAGATGGAGGCGGTACAGAGAAGGGCGACCAGGAAGGTGGAGGATCTTCATCGGATGACGTATGAGGAGAGATTGAAGAATCTAAATATGTACACCCTGGAGGAAAGGAGGAGCAGAGGTGATATGATACAGACTTTCAGATACTTGAAAGGTGTTAATGATCAAAAGACAACGACAAACCTTTTCCGAAGGAAAAAAATCAGCAGAACCAGGGGTCACGATTTGAAGCTCCAGGGAGGAAGATTCAGAACCAATGTCAGGAAGTATTTCTTCACGGAGAGGGTGGTGGATGCCTGGAATGCCCTTCCGGAGGATGTGGTGAAGACCAGAACTGTGAAGGACTTCAAAGGGGCATGGGATAAACACTGTGGATCCATAAAGTCAAGAGGCTGCCAATGAAGAGTGGGTGACTCGCCAGAATGACGGCTACTGCCTGGAGTCAATACCCTTATTAAATAAACATACACAGGCTTACTGTGACTCCAAAATCGCTCTAAGCTTCAACAGCAAGAGGAAATGTGGAAAAAAGGATTCACACTCACAAAGAGGGGAGTAGCTGGCTTGTTACGGCGGTTACTACCCCAAATCAAATAAGCCTGATACTTCACTTTCAATGCATATACAGCATAGTTCTCTGATTCAACGGCAGGGGAGAAGAAAAACTGATACTTCACACATCCAGAAAAGAGGGTTCGCACTCGCAAAGCAGGGAGTAGCTGGCTTGTTACGGCGGTTACTACCCCAAACCAAATGTGCCTGATACTTCACTTTCGATGCATATCCAGCATAGCTCTCTGCTTCAACGGCATGGGAGAAGAAAATCAACCAATAAGGGCTGTATAACAGTCTGGGTAAAACAAATAAACATGGGTGCAGATTGCTTATTGCGGCGGCTTCTACCCCTAACTAATCAAGCTAGATATTTCACTTGGATGCAGCTCCATCACTGCTCTCTACATTAAAGGTGGGGGTGGAAGGGAAATAGAACCAAGAGCTAAGAGAAACAGATAAGTATGAGAGAGAAAATTTGCGGGGCAGACTAGATGGGCCATTTGGTCTCCTTCTGCCGTCATTTCTATGTTTCTATGTTTCTATGTTTCTATGTACTACTGGGTTCTATGTTTAATTTAGGACTAAAGCTTGTGCTATGTATTGCAATGTATTTCAGCTTCAGGTGTCAAGTGAAGGAGGAGTGTGAGAGGGTATGAATGGCAGAGGGACTCATTCCAATAGGGGACGATATTAGAGTGGTATAAAAGGCAGGGATCCATGAGGTTTAGGGGCTTAGTCACGGAAGAAGGATTCTCAGGGAACCTCTGGAAGGTCCATGTCATCCGAGTGATTAGAGACACAGAAAGTGCCTCCTCTGTGGTGCTACAAGGGTTTCGAGTGGAGTATGGCAGATGTGACTGATGTGGTGGAGAACTTGAGTGGATGGAAAGAGAGAGTCTGGAGCTGTCTGAGGTTTCAGGAAGTAAGAAGCTGAGGCTGAAGTGGAAAAGAAGATTGCAGGCCCCAAGCGGAAGTGGTACCTGCGAAGAGTCCAGAACTGGGCCGGGAACTGCATCTACCGAAGGAAGGGGGTGAGTTTACTGGGAGCCCATTGGTGTTGTATGAGACAGGGGAGTCAAAGGAGAAACCTTGGAACAGAGACTTTGGGGTCGGAAGGAGAAGAGAAACTGCGCCTCAGGTGAAATTTTGGAAAAAGACTTTCAAAGGTCCTTATCCCTTATAAATGGACCCCAATGGCTTTTTCCAGCTCATTAAGGAACAGAGTAGGAGAGATCTTCTGGTGGAGAGGAAATCTCCAGCAGATACGGCACAGGATCCAAAGCAATGCCTGTGGAGCCCTCTTCTGAATTCATCAATGAAGGAATGATTACCAAGGCCCTAATGAGGACAGGGCCAAATGTGGTGGACACCTTGGTCTGTGAGGGGTGGCATCTGACATGTCCTCCAATAACGGGGAAGGAGTCTTCTGATGCAAGGTATGGATCTGATGTCTGAGGACTAACTTCACGAGCAGGAAGCAGCAGAAAGTGCCATTGCAGCAGAGCAGAAGTGGATGGAGCTCTCGCAGAGTACAGTCAGGTTGAGGCAAGGCTGGCTGTGATGCTTCTCCTTTATGACCAGCTAAAGAAGAGAAGAAACTTGATCAGCTCCATCATCTGATCCACAGGCTGATGAGTCTCCTGGACTGGTGCTGGTAGAGCGGCATCCTGAAAGCAATATAGGGTCATCACTCTGGAACGCCTCCTTTGATCTCCATGGAGGAGTTCTGGCCATGCTAGCCTGCACCACCGCACAAAGCAGTGTTTGCACCATTAAGAAAGAGAGAACTTGGATCGTGTCCCCTTCTGGTCCCTATGTTGCCATTTGCGTGATATGAATCAATGGTGCCAGTGCCATCTGCTGCTGCTGCTGCTGCTGCAATAAGGCAGATCGAAGAATCGATTATGCCAGGCCCTTCCATGTTGAATTTGTTGATGGTGCTGATGTTCCTTGCCCCAAGGGCACTGGTGCATCATGCATTGCTGGCACCAATGGCATTGATGATCCTTGCATCAGTGGCACCAGTGCTGCATGCATTGATGGCACAGGCGGTCCATGCCTTGACGGCACCAACAGTACCAGTCTCTTGTGCTTTGACAGTGTCGATTGTGTTGGGTCCTTGTGTTTTTAATGTGCCGCTCCGCACCGAGCACAATGTTTCACTGAAGAGACAGAGACCTTGCATTTAGCTTGTGCATCAGATCCTGCTCTTGTAGCACTGAGGAAACCTGCAGCTGCTTATTTGTCGAAGCCCCGGAATGGTCAGGAGCTCGACGTTTCCCTGACCCGCTCGACTCTCAAGCTGCCAGGCAGCGGGGAGAGCCTCATAAGCGGAGCCTTTCGTTGACTCATCAGCCACCGAGGAAGACGAGCTTTACTGTTTCCAGAGCCCTGCCATTTTGTAGGCTCAGTTCCTCTGTGTTCTGGGAGACATCCAGCCACAATCACAGCTGTTGGGCTGCAGGAGGGAGGACCCAAACATTTGTAACAGATGTCACGGCCATCAGTAATCGACATCTTGCATCCGCTGACACAGTCCTTTGCATCAGTGTGGATACTTTTAGAAATTGCTCTATTTAATATATATACATTTTTGCATTAATTATAACTTATCCGAATAATCTTGCATATATTTTGCTTCCTGTTGACATACACACATGCACTTGTGCACTGACATACAAAAACACATGTACATGCATGCATTCAAATATTGCAAGCAAACTATACACATATGTACATGTGCAAGCACATACACACTGACATACACACAGATGTACTCAGATATGCACATACACACACATATTTAAAGCCCATTACTGTAGACATGCTCACAAGTGAAGCCAGTATATTTTAAGGCAAACATCTGCTAAACATCAGGTTTTCATAAAAATGTTGTACAAATCTCTTTTTTCCTTCCAACAGAGAGGTGAATCTGGGACATCTCCCTGCATCCATTTCAGACCTCTTCTTCAGCTCTGGAAATTACCCATCCAGTACCCAGTCCAGCTCTAGCTCCCTCTAGCACAAGGTAAAACTGGGGAGAGCAGCCGAGGTTTTGGAAGCACAAATGAATTGTGATGAAGCAGTTAAATATTCTGTGTTGTGCCCTTCTTTGCTGATTTGTTTTCTCTGGTGTTCGTTCTCCATGCTCCAGTTTTATCCCTCATACATTTTCGGATTTGAAGTGGACTGTACTTAAGGTGATTCAGAAGTCTTCAAGGGGAGGTGATATTGTAATGGTACTTAATCAATGTGAACAACCTTTGATTTTCAAGTTCAATAAGGTCACTCCACATGGTCTCAACGCGGGCATAGACTGATGCAAATTTTATTTACAGCTTATGTTCAAAGTGATCAGCTGGCCAAGCGCATGACCAGAAATTGGTTTCCACAACTGTTTTTGTTTTTTTGTTTTTTTAAATGGCAGTCGCCTTTGCCCGTCCTCTTTAGATACTGGGACGCCAATGAATGTCAAACATGGTGCATTGTAGTAAGCACTACCTGTGACGTTTGTCATTCGTAGTACTGGTTATAGTTTACTTAGCAATGTGATGTTCACACTTTCACGCCTAGGATATAGTGAGATTTTAGCAAGTCATGTATTGTTCATTAAGCTAGTTTGTGCTAATGCATTGCTTTCAGCGTGTGCTGTTTGAAACTTGCACTGGACATTCAAAAACTGATATACATTCTCTCTATGCCCCTGACGCAGATATCGAAACACTGACACAGTGTCGGGCTGCTACAGAAGAGAAACAGGGACCTTTGCTTCAGAGAGAAGTTTTTATTTGCATATTTCAAAAAAGTAAAAAAAAAAAAAAAAAGATTACACTTCATATATGACGTATTGAAACAAGACTTTAGTTACTCCATATTAGGAGTGCAGTCGGCGTCTCAAAGAGTGTGAGGTCATGGAATACATTTTTATAAAGTGGTTTTGTTGTCTCAGTCACTCTCAACAGGTGACTCAGTTTTATCTTGTGCTAGAGGGAGCTGGAGCCGGACTGGGTGCAGGCTGGGCTTATACCCTCACCCCTCACTGTCAGGCTGGCTTCTTCACCCTCTGCCGTGCGAGGGTTCCTTCACACCCTCCCTCGTATATCTGCACGCACATTTGCTCGCCCACACTTACCATCTTTCATATACCTACCCCTCCTCCATATTCACTTTTCCTTGCACAGCCGCCTCACCCTCCCACTATCCCTCCCTCATACCCACCCTTACCTTCCCTAACTTACAGGCCGATCCAGTAAAAGTCGTGGGAGAGCGGGAGAGCGCCCGCTCTCCCGGCGCGCGCACAGGCCACTCTCTTGTGCGCGCAATTCAGTAAAAAAAATATTCAAATTAGGGCCCGTGGTAAAAAGAAGCGCTAAGGACACTAGTGCGTCCCTAGTGCCTCTTTTTTGACGGGAGCGGCAGCTGTCAGCGAGTTTGACATCCGATGCTCAATTTTGCCGGTGTCAGTTCTCAAACCTGCTGACAGCCACGGGTTCGGAAACCGGACGCCGGCAAAATTGAGTGTCCGGTTTTCAACCCGTGAGCCGCGGGCTGATTTCAAAATTGTAATTATTTTTAATTATTTTTAACTTTTAGGACCTCCGACTTAATATTGCCATGATATTAAGTCAGAGGGTGTACAGAAAAGCAGTTTTACTTTTTACTGCTTTTCTGTGCACTTTCCCGGTGCTGGCAGAAATTAACGCCTACCTTTGGGTAGGCGCTAATTTCTGAAAGTAAAATATGCGGCTTGGCTGCACATTTTACTTACTGAATCACGCGGGAATAACTAATAGGGCCATCAACATGCATTTGCATGTTGTGGGCGCTATTAGTTTCAGGGGGGTTGGACTTGTGTTTTTGATGCACTATTACCCCTTACTGAATAAGGGGTAAAGCTAGCGCGTTGGCCTGATACATACAACGCACTCATGCGTTTAACCTCCTTCACACACACATGCCATCACTCTCACATCCATGTTACTCCCCCTCATGCATGCCCTCACTCTCCTCCACGTCTTCGCCTTGCCTCACACACATCTGGCCATCCTCCATAATATACTTGACTACACCTTCCCTCTCACCTGCACACACCTGTCTTACCTCCCCCAAACATTCTTCTCCTGCATCTCTCATGCTGTCCTTACCTTGCCTTATACCTGCACACCCCTCCCCGATAAAAAAGAAAGTCTTGGGGGTGACCACTGACCCTTGTTCATATCTCCCCTCCCCTCCTCACCTCACCCTGTTTCCAGCTCTTTAACATCTGGAAAATCCTATCCATCCTCCTCACAGTTAATGCCTGCGGCCTTTTCCCACCTGGAATTCCTTAGCTGCCTTCTTCCTGGAATTCTCTTTCATCTTTGTCGCTCAAAGCTGTTCTTGCTGACAAATGCATTCATGACTCAACCCCTCACTATTTATGTATTTAGATTTTTATATTCTGCTTTTTGGCACTTCAAAGTGGTCTACATTCAGGTGCTGTAGGCATTTCCCTATCCCCACAGGGTTTCCAATCTAATTTTGTACCTGAGGCAACGGAGGGTAAAGTGACTTGCCCAAGGTCACAAAGAGGAAGAGTGGGATTTGAACGCTGTTTTCCCTGGCTTGTAGCCCATTGCTCTAATCACTAGGCTACTCCTCCATTACCCCTGCTGGTGTATTCCACCACATTATTTTCCATCAGTCTGATCACCCACTTTTCACTAGTTTTGGGAACAAATAGAATATTTTTTAATTAGGACTTTCTGGCATCTTCTTTTGATCATGGACTTCACGATCACTGGCCCCGTCATCCCTATTGTATCGCTCTATAGTCCATGGCTGAGAGACAATTCCTGCCTCGTTCAGCCTCACGGGACTTCTTTATATAATTGTGAGAGAAAGGGACACTGCCAGGACCCAAGGCACATTACCCACCATCCTGAGCTGCAGGTCCCCGTGCATCTCTCCCCACTGTGGTTGTGGTAGCCAGGCTGTAGGTGGTGCTGTGCATGGTGGCAGTGCCACGACATGTACTGCCATCTATGGTGGGCTTTCTAGCAGTACATATCATGTGTCAGCCATTGGCTTTGCTTCCGGATTTTTGTGACATATGTGCGCCTTCCACTGGTGCTGTTGACATGCTCAGTGCAGACCGTTTCTTGGTGATTCTGGCCTCTCCGCCCACACGAGGGCCCCAGCTTCCCCTTGGACTGCTTTGCAGATGCCCTTTGTTTAAACCTTCTCTCTGTGACCTTGAGCTCCTTGGTGATCGTGCGCGGTGCGACCATGAGAAAAGTGGGATCAACCTGGTAG
This sequence comes from Rhinatrema bivittatum, assembly GCF_901001135.1. Classification (NCBI taxonomy): domain Eukaryota; kingdom Metazoa; phylum Chordata; class Amphibia; order Gymnophiona; family Rhinatrematidae; genus Rhinatrema; species Rhinatrema bivittatum. The sequence continues at coordinate 80,620,294 of NC_042625.1, forward strand.
GATGCCGTGAACTCGGGGTGAGGTTAGGGGGTTCACGTCATGCTCGGGCCGTGGACGCACAGCCCCGGTCTGCGGTGCACATACAGAGCACCACATTCCCCTCCAGCCTTGACAATCCTACCCATCTCAGCGCAGGTTCCCTGGCAGAAAAGCCTCGTATCCTTGAAGCACCGACCCCCAGCACGCCGGCCGCCGCTGTGGGATTTGGACAAGAGAGTCTTTCACCCTGCACCTCCTCACCTCTCCCCCCCCCCCCCCTCCCTCCTGCTAATCCCCACAAATGCTAAGATATTTAAATGTGGTATTTTCAAATCTAATCAACGCTCCGAAGCTGTTCTGCCGCCACTCAAATTTAATTTGATCCTTTTTCTAGCTTTGTGGCACATCTCATCAGAGAGAGAAGACAATTAGCTTAATCTCCAGCATCACTGGCAAGAGCCACTGCACGGGAAGAGGAGACATGGAAAGAGTAATAGCAGTGACTGCCTGGAGGACAGGTGGCCCAGAATCGTCACCTTCAGAGGCCGACTGGAAAAAGCACGAGGGATTCCCTTGGACAGACTGCTGTATCATCAGTCAGAACTGGACACCCCCCGAACGTGGGGCTGTTGGTCCCTGAGGCTCTGTGGTTTCCTTTTATCGGGCTCCGGGGGACATATGTGTGTGTGTGCAGACGGAGACAAAGAGGCAGACGCACTCTCCCTATACTACTCACACGCACACACAAATGCACTAAACGTGACACACAGATATATTATAGCCGCACCGAGGAAGCAAACTCGTTCACTTACAAACACGTACACAGAGATCCAAATACAAAGGCATAGATACTTTCTATGGGATGAGTTTTCAGAGCTACTTACGTGCACAAACCTGTGTTTTATGTGCCTAAATGGCTGTTACATAGTAGTCTGGGGTTCAGTGCAGGTAAAAGCACAAAAGTAACCCTGCTGGTCTGCATGCATTTTATACAAACAACAGAAAGTCACACCAGAGGGCAGAGCTGGGCGTTAGGAGCACCTCTGAAGAGGTGTAACTTTGCCTGAGTTAATCTGTGCACACCTTCTGGGCCAACTGTCCAAGCACTTTCAAAGCAAACTTGTGCCCATAAATCCACTTTGAAAACATTGGCTAAAGTTTGCCTGTACACGTTACAGGTAGACTTCAGCCCTACCCACACAGTTATAAAAATAAATTACCCTCCCTATGTACTTAGATATAATCACACTCACGTACACACACACACACACACACACACACACACACACACACCACAATAGGAGACAGCAAAGACAAACATCTAGGAAGATACAGACACACACACATACACCCAGCACACAGAGAGAAAACATATACATACCCTCTATATCTGCACATGCATACTACAATGGGAGAGCAGAAGCCACAAACCCATCAATAAAAGAGACACGTTTGGGCATTGCAGACACATTTATAAACACACACACAGATACACCATACACATACACATAAAAATGCTCTACGCACACGTCTCTCTGCACATGCACACACATGTGAGCGTTGCAGCTCAGGATACGCTTTCACAAAAGGTATTACTTCTCCTTCTTAGGAAATGAAATTCCATCTCATTTTGTCCCTTAGAAAGCTACTATTTTTCATCCTTCTGTCTTTAAGTTCTCAGACTCCAGTTCTTTCATTTCAAAGGGAAGGTAGCAGGTTTCCCTCCCTCCCCTGCAAACCAGCCTTCGATTTCACTCTTAAGAGCTGTCAGAGCATGGAACGTGACATTCATTAGTTACACACAGACTCTGACAAGCGACAAGGATTGTTACATTAAAGGATGCAAATGCAATATTCAGCAAGGAGTCAGACGGCATGATAGGAGCCTACCAGGGCCTTGGGTTAGTGGGAGAGTGCCTGACAGAGGCAGGGCACACTGGGATGATGGGTAACAGAGGCAGACTGGATGGCCATATTGATCTTTACTGTACCTGCAGTGATTGGAATAGAAACAGGACTTGATTATGGTTATGGCTATCAGGCAAGGTTTGATGAGTAGGGTGAATTGGCTTGGTTAGTAGGGTGCGGGATTAGTTAGATGGCTGACAGGTAACAGAGATGAGCTTGGTTAGTAGGCTGCTGGGCTCGGGGGCCATCCATAAATGACATCACACTATTTTGGCATGAAATCAACCTCTCCCCCCACCCCTCATCACAATTCGTCACAAATCTCCAAACCCTCTTTCAATTTTTAACCCCCCCCCCATTACAAAAGTGGTACCCCCAGCCCCCATTAGAATGCGACATCATTTATGGACGCCCCTTGCTTCGTAGAATGATGGTCAACAAAGCCTGGGTCTGGTTAAATGGATGACGTATCACAGAGACAGAGTACTGGAGGGGATAATGGGGTTATTTGTTTACCTGTGTGATTTCTATTCCAGCTCTCAGCCATTTCAAAGCAGATTACACTCAGGTACTATGGGTGTGTCCCTATTCATTTTACAATCCCTACACAGTTCACAATCTAAGGGGCTCATTCACTAAGCCGCAGTATTCACCCCCCCTCCAAGGGAATCCCAAACCGTGGTAATTGGCTCAGCCGCTTTGCGATCCCTGCCGTATTTTTCCTCACGGTTAAATACCACAGGAAAAATTACCGTGGCAGCGAATGTCCCCAAACAACGTGCGATGGTGGCTCCGGGATGTGGCCAGCATCGTTTAAAGGGGCCGATGGACCCCCCCACACACACACACACACACTGAAAGTAATTACAAACCCCAGGGGAATATTTTTAAATAGCGATTCCGGGTCTTTGTATGGTTTTATTCTTGACTTGTTAATGTTTTTGTTAGATTATTCTGTTATGTGCTTTCACCCGCACGCTATCACTGTATTCTTTTCATTCTGTTGTTCTGGTTTATGTCTGACTCTGCTGATTTAAAACAAAAAAAGCCCCTAGTGGTTTCTACAGACCCCCTGTCCAGCCCACTCCTGGAGGTGGATTTTTGTGAAAGTAAAAAAAAAAGTAAATTTTAGAAATTGGTGCCAGGCCCCACCTCCAACCCCCCTACCCTTCCCCTTCAATCAAAAAATCTGGGCCCCAGAGGCCAGGATCCCATCCCCCCCATAGTTACTCCTGGTGGTCCAGAGGGAGCTGAGCCCTCTAGGCTAAGAACATGGTGACTGCCATTTTTCAAAATGGTGCCACCCGGCCTTTGCTCCTACGGGGGGGGGTGGCAGCGGGGGTGTAGGGGGTCTGTGGAGATCCCTGGGGTTTTTGGCTACTTTTGGGGGGCTCACATGGGGCTATTGGCCCCTTTAAGACAGGGCCCTGGGATCATCAGAATGTCTGTTAAGGTCCCAATGCGCCTGGGGGAATCAAATAACATGGTTTCCGATTATTTTGGCAAAGCCACATTATTTGAATTGCAACGTTTAGGGTGTTTATGAGCTGCTTAGCAGCTTGTAGTTTGTACCTGGGGCTATGGAGGGAGAAGTGACTTGCCCAAGGTCACAACAAGCAGCAGCAGGATTTGATTGCTGGCTTCCTTGATTTATAGCCCACTAGTCCAACCACTAGGCCACTCCTCTACTCTCATGGGGGGTAAAAGAGAGAAGGCTTTGTTAGTAGGGTACAGGGCAACAGGCAGGGTTTGGTTAATTATATGATGAGCAATAACACAGGGTTTGAGTAGTAGGGTAATGCACAAAACATCAGACAAAGTGAGGTCCATATTCAAACACATTTAGCCGCGCGTATCGTATAAAATCCGTGGTCGGTGCACGCAAGGGGGTGCACATTTGTGCAACGTGCGTGCGCCGAGCCCTGCGCGCGCTGCCCGTTCCCTCCACCCCCCCCCACCCCCCGCACCTTCCCCTCCCTTACCCACCCTCCCGGCCCTATCTAGACCCCCCCCACACCTTTATCAGAAAAGTTACTGCTGCCTCCGGGCAGTAGTAACTTACGCGCGCCGGCGCAGCAGGCCCCGACACAGGCCGCTGTGTCGGGGCGCTCGGCCACACCCCCGGACCGCCCACACGCCCCCGACCGCCCCTTTTTGCAAGCCCTGGGACTTACGCGCGTCCCGGGGCTTGCGCGCGCCACCGAACCTATGCAAAATAGGCTCAGCGCGCGCAGGGGGGTTTTAAAAGGGTTACGCGCGTAACCCTTTTAAAATCCGGCCCTTATTGTTTTCAAATGTCCTATGTCCATTTTTTTATACTTTGCTTCGGTATTTTATTATGTTGTTAGGTTCTCTCCTGACACAGTTCTTACAAGAATTTTGGGTTATGTACTGACATCCCTCTCATTTCTCTGATTAAATCAGTTATAAACACTTGATGAGTCAGAAGGACATTTATAACACTTTTATCCTTCTATATTACCTGTTGATTAAATAAAAATGTGGCCACTTAGCCAGCTGAATTCTAGCCAGAAAACTAATTAGCCAGCTAGAATTTGACCAGATAAGTCAAGGGCATTTCAGGGATGGTCCGGGGTGATCCAGGGAGGAGCTGACCTGGCTGGATACGTTATCCAGCTAACTCCGATATTCAGAGTCAGTCAGATAACTTATCCAGCTACAATTCTAGTCGGCCCATACACCTGACCTAAAGTTAACCAGATGCACTGCTGAATATACAGCACTAGTTGGCCGAATAATTTTATCTGGCTGACCAGCAGAGTTGCACAGTAACTGAATATGCTCCTCAGTATGAATGGTGAACAGGGAGATGGGTAGCACAGACAGTGGTTTGGGTGGTAGAATGATGGGTAATAGTGTGGTATTTTGTAATAGGAGGGATGGGCTATCTGGGTGATGAGTAAAATGGGGCATGACTTGCGTGTTGGGTGGCAGGCACGGTTTAATTAGTTCCGTCCTAAAAATGAATGTGCATTCGAAAATTATCTCACAAAAAAGAAAATTTGTACAAAGTGTATGGGCAGCATTGCAAAGCATGGCAGCGTTTGCTTGACAGTCACACTCTCTGTGAAAGCAGAAACTTCTGGAAGTGTAACCTTGCATGGAAAGCACTGCAGCAGCTCTGCCCCCTTTGGGAAGGATACCAGGACTATCACTCGCTGTGAAATGCCCTGTTCGAAATACTGCCAGGCCCATCCCGTTCAGAATCTGAGCTCAGGCCGGACCTCTGCCATGCCGGCATTGTGGTACTGCCGTACACGGTACTACTAGAGAGCAACTAGTTATGGTCACTAAGTCTCAAGGTAACCAGTTACAGCTACTTGTGTTACCCAAACAGAAAAAAACACAGGTACTTAAATGTACTCACAAAAATATAACTAGATAGTTACTAGCTACTCACAAAAAGTAACCAGTTCCAAAACAACACAATGGTTTGCTATGCCCAAAGAACATATTCTTAAATACATACATCCCTCACACCCTTCCTTCATAAACACACAAAACACACATCTTCTTACATGTGATCACTTGGACCTGTACATAGCACAACACACAACTGCTCATGCAGGAACTGGTAACGCACAAGTGATTACATACACTTTCATGAAACTCTAAACAGATAATAGGTGATCAAAAAGCAAACTAACTAGTTAGTATTTTTAGTTGGTTTTAATCCACTAAAGCATCAGCTAATATTTCACTCTGTTTTAATCCTGGTTTCAAATGTCTGCAAAATAACATTACACCAGATATTCTGGTGCAGAAAATTGACCAGAGAGTATGTCACTGGTTCATTTTACAAACTTTGGTGATCTGAGAATGGCCTTTAAAACATCCAAATCACCCCTTTTTATTCACTCAAAGAGCCCCTAGTGACATCATCAACATGCAGAACTGGGTGAAATAAGTGCACTGATTATGCTTAGATCATAATATCACCCTGAAGTAAGGGCAAGAAGCCAAAAACACTTGTCCACATTTCAGTCGCCACAATGATTCATTTGCATGGTTTCAAACATCCATATGTGCACTAGTTCTATAGGAATGAATGGCGAGAAAAGATAATTAAAATAAAAATAGAAAAATGAAAACTCTGGTGGAACAAAATCCACTTCTATTTAGAAAAATGCTAGACAGGAACAAGGGAAGGCTCAAATATGTGTTGAAGTCAGAAAAAAAGAACAATGAAGGGCCTCATTCACCTTGCACACTCTGCTTTGCTTTCATGGTCTTATTATCAGTGTTGCATATCAAGGAGGAATAATCACTGCATAAAGAATTTATGATTGCCCCATAAAACTCTGCATCTTCATTCTCCACTCCACCTCTCCTAGGACAGAATCCCTAACAATTCTAAACTGCATGATAGCGCAACCTAGTACAGACTGAATAAGGGGAGAGGGAAAGGGATTCTCACCTGCCTCACCCAATGTAGATATTCTCACTTTTCAACAGTCTACTACCAGAAGTACTAAGCTACACAGGAGAAACACATTACAACTACTCACACACATATCCACACTATCATATATATATATATATATATATATCACTGTTTCTGGAATTAGGGAAACCCACCTGAGGAGTAGCACTGGACTGAAAGGCAGGTCACTGAATTAGATATGGGCTGGTCTTCCACCTAGCAAGCCCCTTCCCCCATAGGTTGAGCCCCTGGATACTGGGGGCTAGTAGGTCTTTGTGGTGGTTGTACATAACATAATAGTGAGTCTGTACAGGCTGGAACCTGACTAGACACGGCAAAGGCAGACAGCAAGGCTGGACAGGCAAGACTGGATGAAGCAAGGCTAAAGGCAAGGTTTGCATGAGGCAATGCTGGAGGCAAGCTTGGATGAGGCCGGCTGGGCTTGGCAGGCTAGAGAAGGCAGGCAAGTTTTGGCACAGAGGCAAAGCAAGACTGAGTACTGGGCAGGACCTAGAACTAGACAAGACATTGACTGAGGCAAGGCATGGTAATGACAGGACTCTGGTACAGAAAGAACCAGACAGGACTGGCAAAGCACAATAATACTAAACAAGGCAGACTAAGGCAGCACTTAGACAAGGGAAACACAAAACAGAGAATATAGAAGCCAGAAGGCAGCAAGTTAAGGGGTCCAAAGGCACTAAGCTACAGGAAGGCCTGGATAGGCCACAAAGCAGGGTCCTAGACACAGCAGGCCGAAAGCCTCAAGGCAAGGCAGAAAGAAGACCCATAGGCCACAAGGCAAGGCAAGGAGCAAAAAGGCCGAAAGGCAAGGCAAAGAATGAGGGCTAGGTCATGGAGACAAGGGTGATATCATTAGAAGGCAAGGATACAATGGCAAGACTGGTTTACATAGGGCAGAAGCCTGGGTGTAGCAAGAGCAGCAAGGAGGCTAATGGTGAGACTTACTGAGGGTCTCTGCTGGTAGGGAGGGATCATTGCAGAAGGCAGCAAGGTAGGATGAACTGTGTGGCAGGTGAAATCCAAATAATACACACACACAAACATACACCCGAATTTCTAAGTCCAGTAAGCCCACTCTATGTATCTTCTCATCTATGTTCTAGTGTGACATCTCTCTGAGGTGTTCATGTGCCACCATCTGAGCGTATCACCCCCTCTTCTGCTTCTTACAAATCCCATATCTTAGCCTTCGGCTGTTCTTCCTAGCACCCCACCCCCACAAACGTTTATACTGTTTGGCCTTAGTCAGGGGCCAAAAGCCATACAGTAAAACTTGATGTTTTTTTAATGTTTCATTTAAACAAAGACTTCAAATGAATTCTATGCAAAAAAAAAAAAAGGATAATAACCAGGTGATTACAAATTGACAGAGTACATAAGAAACTAACAGCATACTTTAGGCAAATCATCAATACAGAAATGCATAGATACAATCCCATTAGAAACCAACATTTTTCATTACCCCAAATGACTGTAACCAGTAGCCAAAGTGCAATTACAGTAAACCCAGTAAGGACTCCATATCATTCTTCAATTATTGCCGCATCTTATGCATGGGTTTTTCACACATCAGATATTGGTTTGTTTTTCCAGTACAAAGTCATAGGATACGTAGTGGCATGGAATAGCTGAGAAGCTAATTCTCTGCTCGAAGAAGAAAGAGAAACGTCCTCCCACAGGCCAAGGAAACATTGCTATGGGGATCGATACTATCTGAACTCCAAGCGGGGTGCAATGTTCAAATCTACCCACAGAGATAGAAAGTATTGGGGTTCTTTTATCCATGGGTTTTTTGCCAGTTTTCAAAAGGAGCATACACACGTATCTTCCCTTTAAAAATTGCCCCTAGAGAATGTATCCACAAAGATCTGCACCTGCGTATTCTGCAGGTATGGTTTCCATACCAAATAAAGCATGTAACAAAGCTATCAACCTAGATACTGGGTCCTTAGAGCTCGGGAGTTCCTTGACAGGCATGAGCTTACCTTAAAAGTGGGTTTGCAAGGCACAGGGAAATAAGGGGGGCAATTTTCATTGGTAAAACAGAGGGTTTGGAGAAGTTGATCTAGAGTTCTCAAGAAAAAGATATTAATAAAGAAGTTACCATATGGGTCAGACCGAGGGTCCATCAAGCCCAACATCCTCTTTCCAACAATGGCCAAGCCAAGTCACAAGTACCTGGCAGAATCCCAAACAGTAACTAAAGTCCATGCTTCTAATGCCAGTCATAAGTAGTGGCTTTTTTCGACTTCCAGAGGGGATGGGTTGGAGCCAAAGCAGTGGCAGAAATCCAGGGAAGGCGACGACCACAGATCTAGTAAGACCTACGGCGGCATACATGGCAGGCACAAATGGGAAAACTGACTGGGCCTGGTGGTCTTTCTCTGACATCTTCTACGTTCCTGGGAATGTAGAACTAAAGAGAGCTCCATGGGTTGCATAAACATAGCCATTTAGACCAAAAACTGTAACACTGTAAAACATGTTATCAGAAACTATAGACCAGTGAGCCTGACTTCAGTGCCGGGAAAAATAGTGGAAACTATTCTCAAGATCAAACTCACAGAGCATATAGAAAGACATGATTTAATGGAACACAGTCAACATGGATTTACCCAAGGGAAGTCTTGCCTCACAAATCTGCTTCACTTTTTTGAAGGGATAAAGGTGAACCGGTAGATGTAGTGTATTTGGATTTTCAGAAGGCATTTGACAAAGTCCCTCATAAGAGGCTTCTACGAAAACTAAAAAGTCATGGGATAGGAGGCGATGTCCTTTCGTGGATTACAAACTGGTTAAGACAGGAAACAGAGAGTAGGATTAAATGGTCAATTTTCTCAGTGGAAAAGGGAAAACAGTGGAGTGCCTCAGGGATCTGTACTTGGACCGGTGCTTTTCAATATATATATAAATGATCTGGAAAGGAATACAATGAGTGAAGTATTCAAATTTACAGATGATACAAAATTATTCAGAGTAGTTAAATCACAAGCAAATTGTGATAAATTGCGGGAGGACCTTACAACACTGGAAGATTGGGCATCCAAATGGCAGATGAAATTTAATGTGGACAAGTGCAAGGTGTTGCATATAGGGAAGAATAACCCATGCTATAGTTACACGATGTTAGGTTCCATATTAGGAGCTACCACCAGGAAAAAGATCTAGGCATCATAGTGGATAACACATTGAAATTGTTGGCTCAGTGTGCTGTGGTGGTCAAAAAAGCAAACAATGTTAGGAATTATTAGGAAGGGAATGGTTAATAAAATGGAAAATGTCATAATGCCTCTGTATCGCTCCATAGTGAGACCGCACCTTGAGTACTGTATTCAATTCTGGTCACCACATCTCAAAAAAGTATAGTTGTATTGGAGAAGGTACAGAGAAGGGCGACCAAAATGATAAAGGGGATGGAACAGCTCCCCTATGAGGAAAGACTAAAGAGGTTAGGACTTTTCAGCTTGGAGAAGAGATGGCTGAGGGGGGATATGATAGAGGTGTTTAAATTCATGAGAGGTCTAGAATGGGTAAATGTGAATCGGTTATTTACTCTTTCAGATAATAGAAGGACTAGGGGGTACTCCATGAAGTTATCAAGCACATTTAAAACTAACCAGAGAACATTCTTTTTCACTCAGCGCACAATTAAGCTCTGGAATTTGTTGCTAGAGGATGTGGTTAATGCAGTTAGTGAAGTTGGGTTTAAAAAAGGTTTGTATAAGTCCATTACCTGCTATTAATCAAGTTGACTTGAAAAACAGCCACTGCTATTACTGGCATCAGTAGCATGGGATCTTCTTGGAGTTTGGGTACTTGCCAGGTACTACTTGTAGCCTGGTTTGGCCTCTGTTGGAGACAAAATGCTGGGCTTGAGGGACCCTCGGTCTGACCCAGTATGGCAATTTCTTATGTTCTTAAACCAGCTGAGGAGAAAATAGAGCAGCACCTTTAACCAAATGAATGGCAAAATGTTTTAGTTTAGGGGAGGGTTTATTATTCACAGACTGCTTTTAAGATATTTCTGCGGGGGGTGGCTGCATTAAGTGCACGCACCCCTGTTGTTGCAGGGGAGTTGCTCTGCCTCAGAGGTTGACCTGTCCCAGCAGCTGCTAATGTCCACCTGACTTTCTCCAGCACCCCCCCCCCCCAATCAAGTCCTGATACGGCTGGAGACAGACATGTTGAGGGGGCCCTAGGCAACAACTTCCATCTGACAGCCGGGTACTTCCTGGCATGCCAAGCTGCATTTCAGTTTTAATTGTTTTAGAAATGCCACTTCTTTTTTTTTTTTGCCAGTATTTCGTGCGTACAGTATCTGCACCCTGCTTTAAATTCTATATTTAAAACCGCATGCCAAAAAACAAACACACAGACCCAAAGACGCACAAACATCTCGTTTGTTCCCTGCTCCCTGCTCCTCTTCCCCCTCCCTGCATCTGCTGGTCCTGCTGGCCACACGCAACCAGCTGCCAAAGACAGCTCAGCTCTTCCTCTGCTTTCTTTAAGGGCTAAACCCTCTTCTGTCTTCCTCTGTGTAGTTACTCCGTGCTAATTAAATTCCAATACATTCAGAGGTACAGTTGGCTCTGTGTTAGGGCTGAGATTTACTTTCCCTCTAGCTCCCCCCCACCGTCTGGTCGGGTACTGGAGCCAATTTCTAGGGTCAGTACATGACTCGGATCTGCCTGGCGGCTTAGGGTTTCTTCATTTTATTTATTTATTTTTTTTCAGCAAGGTTTCAATTGACCCCCTCCCCCACACACACACACACACACACACCTTGGGCCATCAACAAACTGAATATTTTAGGGAATGTGAGTTTTGCTGAATAGCAACGGTCATAAAAGGGTCTATTTGTGAGACATGTGATGGGAAGGAAAACCAAACTCTTTGTCAAAGCTCCAAAAAGGAAAGTTAGGGCACGCAGGAGGCACCACCACAGATGTTCCATTAACAACCTCCGATCACGCCAGCGGACTGGCCCACAAGGGCTTCTTCACCCACAGCCCTGAACCCAAAAACCTCCTGCCCAGGGCTGGAGTATCTCCGGTGCGTCTCTTGGCCACAAACTCCCATTATGGCCTAGGGGAGCAATTTTGACTCTTGTCCTTCCCATCTCACAGCCAAATCATCCCACAGAGTTCAAAGGAAGCCGTGTCATTTTCACTCCGTCTCATGAGAGGGGATGGTGACAGAAGCAGCTTTTGGCTGCAATCCATTGGCTACAGTTTCGTATGGAACAAAATTGCTTTTAAAGACGCAGTTCCCCACACATTCTGCGGCCTGCTGTAGTGCTTCACCAGACCTTGCCTCTTGCACAACCAGCCGAGAGGCCCCCCTCCCACTCAAACCATAACTCGCCTGCACCTTGTCTCCCGACGCACATCAGCGCTACTCAGGGTTAGGACATGTAGGCCCAGAGCCATCATCCCTGACTCAAACAACTGCTATACCTGTAAGAAATAACACCGCTCACAACACGCCACACAAATACAACCTTTACCAAACATTTAAAATCGCGTTTTCTGTCTTTTGGTTGTCCTCGTCAAGGCTGGACAGCTCAAATTGGAACTGGAGAATCCTTCCCCGTAAGCTTTGCTGGGGAGGGAGTCTCCTTCCTCCTCCTCCTGCCGGTCATGCTACCGGAAGAGGAGTAAGTCAAGGTGGGGCTGAAAGACAATTAGGGATGCTTTCACAGGCACAACGGCAGGAAAGCAGTGGGAGAGAAGATAAAAGCCAGCACAGGCCTCTTCCACTCGAAGGCAAGCCCCGGTGCAGCAGAGAACCTGGCCCGGGGAGGGTGCCGAGGGGGGACTCGGGCCCTTTAGAGAAGCAGATATGGGGTGAGTCTGTACCGAAAAACAACCAGAACAGGAGACTAAAAGGACAAGGAAAGTTGGAAACTTTTATGTATATTAAGACAGACTGAAAATAAACAAAAACTAGTATTCACAAAAGACAAAAGGAAGAAAATGTAACAAAAGAGAGACAGGTTGAAGCCACACAAGCATGACACTTTTACTGTACAAAAAGAGCAAGTGGTTCTCTTTTGCAGGCAACACTAACCCATACCCACACCACAAATTGGAAATTATGACACGGCACACACACACACACACACACACACACACACAGACACGAGGAAAGGGATGGGCATGTACGGCATAAAAGCTTGAACTGTATCACACACAATTTAAAACAAACAAACAAAAAACCACCTACTACACAGCACCTGCCACACCAGCATAGACAAACACACCACACAGAAACAGACCTGTAAACACTGACACACATGCAAAGGAAAATATTCACCGACTGCCCATTGAGAAAATACAAGCGCAGCTATTCTAGCACCCTGTGTCCCGCTGGTTACACTAGGAGCTATTAGAGGGCACCCTCTTGAAAGCTGGGAGAAAGAGCACCCCACTCCAACCCCCAAACCAGCACTAAAGTGTTGACAAAGTCCAGAAAAAACTCATGGTTTAGAAAAGGTCATAGCTCTCTCTAAAGGCACCCTCACAGGATACAGAAGACCCATTAACGGTGTATGTATGAGAACATTGTACTTCACACATACGATGAATAGCAAGACACGGAGATGTATCAGAGCTGGCAGGAGAACTCTTCAAGAGTAGTACTGGGGGTCCCACTATTAGTCCCGGTAGACCAGTTTGAAAGAATGGTGGCTGCTGGACAATACTGACTGTGGAGGCAGTGGCCATTTCGCTATCAGTCAGACAAGGAGCAGCAGCAGCCATGTGATCCCTGCAGATTTATTTATTTATTTATTTATTTATTTATTTATTTATTTATTTATTTACTTTTATATACCGGTGTTCGATTTTACATATCACATCGGTTTACATTTAAACAAAATTTATAGCAGGCAGTACACAGGTCAGCCCCGCCCAGTGAATCCAGGTCTGACTGTGCCCCGTTGCATCTACAGACTTGTGGCCCAGCCTTTTCTAGAGAAGGCTATGGGGCTGAAATGGGGCAAAAAACCAGAACTGGTTGATCTGAGTCAGTTGGTAACCCTAGCCAGGCCAGCGATGATGGTGATCTGCTGTCGGGTTTCTAATCTCTTACTACTTGTTGCCCTTCTTTAACATCTAACTCCAAGTCACTTGAAAGTGAGGTTTTAGGCAGGGTGGGAGAGCGTAGGACTGGTTCACTCACTTTGCTTTAAGTCGATTCAGGTTTTACAGGGAGCTATCTCCTGTCATCTAGGCTTGCACAAGAATTCCCTCCAGGTGTTTTAGCTCACCCACAGCAGGAACCTTGCTGGTTATGTTGGGGAGTACGGGAGACAGAAAGGCATAACACTACCAGAAGCTCCCTGAGTGTCTCCTCGAATGCTACCAGGGAGAATTCAGGAAAAAAATCATTTTTAAAAAAAAAAAAACCTTCGCCCTTCGGAGTCGGCCACAGCAGCCATCAACCTATCCCAGGTCATCATGATGAACCGGAAGTGGGCAACAGTCATGGATTGGGTTAACCTCAAGTCCGTTTCTTATCTGTCTTAGACTTTAAAATAATGCTGCAAAGCTTAAAAAAATATCAAGAGGGCAGAAAGAAACAGCATCCAAAGTGGTGGTTCCCATCCCTGCCCTCAGGAACCCCTAACCATTTGGGCTTTTCAGGACATGCATGAGATATATTTGCATGCGCTGCCTCCCAACTAATGCAAATCTGTTTCATGCATATTCCTTATGGCCTGACTGAGAACTGGACTGCTGGGGTTCATACAAATTATTGTCATGTGAGTTAACAAAGAGGGAGTAGTGTTAACCCCCCCCCCCCATCATATACGAGTAGCCATTGTCAGCTTTTTACTCAGGATTAGACTCCACGTAGGGGAGGAGGCTGGAGAATCTTCACGAGGCCGGAGAACGCCTTCAGATTGGCCTCCTGCATAAGACGTGATTCTGCTCCCGAGCATCTGCCACCGCCACCTACCCAGCCTTCTCTCCATGCCACTCCAGTTAGCTATTTTAGGGGCTTCTGATTTCGGGTGTTTACGAATTGTAAATCTGGGTATTTAGTTTCCATCTAATTAGGGGTTCTTTGGGAGGTAACAAAAATCGGTGTTTATTGGTGGTTTTGCGGTGCAGGTACAGTCGCTGGGTTCCTTTTCCAGTTGAATCAAATGCACACATTTGTGCAACTGAGGACTCGTCAGCATGGAAAAGACACAAAAACAAAGCAGGGGATCCAGGGTAGACAAAGGAAGGGCTGAGAGAGCACTAGGGGAAGTGTTTTCCCAGTGTCCATCTAATAAACACTTTTTTTTTTCATCGGGGGTGTTTATCGGAGTTTATTGATTAAAACCTAAAAAATCAGAAGCCCTAACTATTTTCAGCATCTAACATTCCCAGTCTCCTTTCTTCCCGGGCTCACCAGTTCCCTCCTCCTTCACATTTTCTGCCAGGGTCTGATTTCCTCCTTATCTCCGCTGTCAGTTCTCTGTTATCCCAGTGCCCTTGGCTGGCCATGTGACCGGACTTCTGAATCAGGATCCAGGTCCTAATGGCAAGCTTAATAGAAACATGTATCACTTTAATAGTGCAACGGTGATAAGGATCCAGGTGTGATACAGGCTTACAATCAGGGGCGGTCGCTTTAAAACAAGTGTGCGGGCATCCATAGACACGTGTGTGGGGGCACGCGTGGACATACGCTGGAATTTTAAATCTTGCACGCGTATGATTTAAAATACGCCCACCTCCCAATTTTAAGCCGTTATTCAAGCAAACGTACTTCGCATATCTTCCTGACAAATTTGTCAGATTTAATGCGCGCAGGTAAGCGGACAATGGACACTCCCAGTTTTACCAAGTAGTCCACCAGTTTGCCCAGTCTGTCTTGAGGCCATCCAGACTCCTCTGGCTCTTCAGCCTGCACTCCCCCAGTTCACCAGAACCCCTCACCCTGTCGTGTTAGGCAAACTGACTGAAGACTTTTTTTTTCTGAAGACTTATACCTCATCAGGAGCAACAGGAAATATACGCAGCTACGAAGCCGCTGCGCACTGCGGCCTCCGGTTTTAAAGTACAGATTTAGGTGCATAACCGTTGGCCCCGTCCTGGGAATATCCGTGCCCTGCCCCTCTTCCACCCCCGTTTTTTGAACTCGTGCAGGTAATTATCGGCTTTTAAAATCCGTGCCACCCACACGGTGCCCACAAACTCGCACATATGGGCCTTTTAGCGTGAGCAATGCTTTTAAAATTCTGCCCAGAAAGGTAGATTTTAAAAGGGCCATGCGCACGCCCATAAATGTGCGTATCTTGCCGCACACAAAAATACACGCTATTTTATAACCTATGCATAGGTTATAAAATACTCTCTATGCATGTCAGGAGCTATGTGCACATGAGCATGCTGCTTAGCTACTTCTCCTTGCAGGAGAGGGAGGGGGAGGGGGAGGGGGAGGGGGAGGGAGGGAGAGAGAGAGAACCTCTTTATAAGGCTCAGTCTGATACTCTATAAATGGACCATTGTAAGGGGGCACTTTGATTCGGGGTTGAGTTTTCAGGAGGTGGGTTGAAGTTAGGGGGGTGTTGTTACAGACACATTCAGATACATTGTAAAACCGGCCTCATTAAAAATGTTTTGACCTTATAAACGATGAAAAGGAGTTGATTTGTACAATGCAGTCTCTCTCTCTCTCTCCCCTGCGATGTTCTCCTGACTCCTGAGCCCAACAAGGAGCAGTAGCAAAGTGGCGCGCCTATGTTACGCGCGCCGGCTGAGGAAAATTAGAGGCTAGGCGCGTCAGTGCTGGCTCCGCCTCTGGAACGCCCGTGCCACTCCCACTTTTCTGCCCCCCTTTTTCTGGGTGCGCATACATCGACGTACACAGGCACTTCTTGGCTATTTCAAATTCGCGTAGCTCCCGCTGGGGGCGCTTACACGTGTAAATGGCCGTTTTTGCACGCGCAAGGCTTTAAGTGAGTACCTGAGACAATGGAAATAAAGCGACTTGCTCAAGGTCACAAGAAGTGTCAGTAGGCGTGAAAGGAGAGTGGAAAGCAGGATCTGAATCCTGGTTCTTGGCCTTTTTCTCTAACTACTTGGCCACTCCTCTTCCATCAAGTATCTGTGGCTTAATCTTCTCCCTCCTTCTGCTTATATCCATTTCTTTAGCCCAATAAAATGGGCCTGGAAGAAATGCCTTTCTTCCATTTTCTCTGCTTGTTTCTGCTTTTTGTTAGTTTGGGAGCATCGGATGAGCTGCTGGAAGCCTCCGGGGGCCTTCTTTGATTTTTAACTATCATTGGGGAATGTCTGCATACTGTGCCAAGCCAAAGTTAAGTCACGATATCCCAGGAGCCATTTGTCATGCAGTGAAATAATTTACATCTCTGAAAAGCAGAGGCTCACGGCTTTGGAATGTTACAAGGCACACGTTTATGCAAATGCAGAGATCACCGCTGAAAGAAAAAAAAAAAAATCACTGACGTGTCAGAAATCCCAGGTCCTGAGACACAGCACAAGCTTGGGGGGGGAGGAAAGAGTTTCTCGCTCTCTCGTGCGCTTCTCTGGAAAGACTTTCTGAAGTCCCCCTTCTCTGCCTTAAACACCGTCTTTAACTGAAATGCACAAACGTGTTATTCAGGGATAGGCAGCTCCAGTCCTCGAGGGCCACACACAAGTCTGGCTTTCAGGATATCCGCAATGAATATGCACGAGATAGATTTGCAGGTCCTGTGTCCGCTGAATGCAAATACACCTCCTAAGTCCTCTGGGGACAGGGAAATGCCTTACAGTACCTAAATGTAATCTGCTTTGAAGTACCTGAAAGACGGAATATAAATCAGATAAATAAATAATCATATCTTATGCAAATTCACTGTGGATATCCTGAAAACCAGGACCCGTCTGCTGCACTCGAGGACCGGAGTTGCCTGCACCTGTGCTAATTGCATTATATTTCAATGCACTGCAAAGTATCACGTTTCCCTAAATTTTAAGCATGCAGTTTTGGCCCCTTTTTGTTTTTTTTGGGTTTTTTTAGTTGATCTTGAATTGATTTTCAGATGAAAAAATAGACATCAGTGCCATGTTTCCCAAGCCTCTCCCATAATGAATATGCATGAGATAAATTTGCATATGCTAGAGCTCCAGTGTATGCAAATCTGTCTTATGCTTATTCATTGTAGATATCCTGGAAACCTGACTGATGAGGTGCGCCTCCGGGAGAGGCTCGGGAAAGACTGGGATAAGGTCAAAGATATAAATCGGGCAGAAGCAGAAAACCTTTTTCAGAAGAATGGTCTAGAAGAGTGATGGCGAACTCCAGTCCTGAGTGCCACAGACAGGCCAGGTTTTCAGGATATCCGCAATGATTATGCATGAGAAAGATTTGCATGCATCGCCTCCATTGTATGCAAATCTATCTCATGCGTATTCATTGCGGATGTCCCGAAAACCTGGCCTGATTGTGGCACTCGAGGACTGGAGTTCGCCATCGCTAGTCTACAACAAGAGGTCATGGTATGAGTTCTCCAGTGGGGTAGACTTGAGAGTAATATAAGAAAATCTTTCTTCACCAAATGGGTGACTGTTATGAAACCTGCCGCGGAGCTAACCCCGCGAGCAGGCTTTTTTCACCTCGTTTTGGCTGCCAGCCCGACGCGGCTGGTGCCATCGGAGTTGGGCCTTCAGTGCGGCCGGAGCCGTGGACTTGCCGTTTTCCTGAGGCCCGGAGGCCGCCCATCAAGCCTCCTCTTCACCGCGGCCGGAGCCGCCGCCGACGTCGCCATCGTCTTCGCGGCAGGAGGCCACACCCCCGGGCTCGATTGGCGGCTGGAGCCGCCCCCGGGGCTTCCTGCAGCGGCTGGAGCCGCTGCCGTCATCGGGGCCTGTGTTTAGGCCCAGCCCTGCTGCCTCTGACGCTGATGTCGGTACAGGCTGCTGTCCGCGGTCCTGCACAAGCTCCTGCTTCTTCCTCTAGGCGCGCGGCCACGCCTCTCTCCAGAATTTAAAGGGCCAGACACAGGAAGTGTGCTGGCCCCACCTATGGACAGATTTCCTGCTTGAGCCCTATAAAAAGGCTGTCTTCATACTACATCTTCGCCTTGCATCGGAGTTACTTCACTCTGGAGGCTCCTGCCTGCCAGAGCTCTGTCAGGTCTTCTATCTTCTCCATGGAGTTCTTCGTCTCGTCTGTTTCTCGTCATGCCATGTCTTCGTGCCTGAGGTCCTCGTCCAGGTGTCCTGGTGTTTCGTCTCCTGGGGTTTTGCCTCCTGGTGTCCTGCCCTTCTTGCTGTTCGCTTCAGTGCTCCTGAGCCTTCTGGTCCTGTCAGGCCTTGCTCCCTCGGATGACGTCTTTCCTGAGTGTGGAGTGGCCTACAGGTGGAATTCGTTCCTGTGCTTCTGAGCCGTCATGTCCTGCCAGCCTTGTGGTGCTTCGGACGACATCTGGCTCCGTCGTCAGAGTCCCACCTCGACTAGATTCTTTCCCTGCGCTCGTCCCGCTCTCCGACTGGTCCGTGACCAGCCTCCTCGGGCTGTGTAGGGCGCGCAGTGGGACAGGGTGGTCCGCGATCAGTCCATTGGGTCCGCCCGTGAAGATGGGCTGAGTAGGGCGCTCTGAGAGACAGTGCCAATGTCCTCCTGCCCAGCTTCTCGTCTTGTCTGGACTTTGTCAAGTTCCTCGTCATGTCTCTGATGTTGTCGCATCGACCCTGGTCCGGGATGCCGTCGCATCGACCCTGGTCCGTGATGTCTTCGCATCAGCCCTGGTGTCAGGTCTTCAATAGTCCTGGTGTCATGTCTTCAACAACCCTCGACTGTGATGCCGTTGCATAAACCTTGGTGTCATGTCTTCATGTCAAGGCCCGTCTGCCCTCATCCTCAGGCCAGACCTGCTGCTCCATGCCGATCCAAGCGGCAGGTCCGAAAGAGCTCGGAATGGTCGGAGGACCATTCACATTCCAACATCTTCCTGTTGGCCTTGGGAGCTTGCAGGCCTGGCAGAGGGTAAGACCGTCTGCCCTGCTGGAACCCGCCGTCAACCCTCGGTTCGGCCCTGGATCCGACTGGGGTCGGGCTGAGACCCAAGGGCACACTAAAACACCCGCCACGTAACAGTGGCGGATGCATGGAATGGACTCCCCTGGCAGATGGTGGAGAGAAAAACAATAACAGCATCTGAGATCCTGTGGTAAGCACAGAGGACCCCTAGTGATGATGAACTGAGGGGAAAACCAGAGATTGGCTGAGGTCTGTGGCATTGCACCAGGAGTGAAGTTGGGCAGACTGGACAGGCCTAATGGTCCTCATCTGCCATCATAGTCTATGGCTGCGACAGGAAAAGGGTTGGGAGGTTACAGTATCAAAAATAACCCAATCTTTCACCCCCTCAAGTGCAAGACCAAGGGGAGAGTAACAGAATTCAAGAAGTGAGGGGACAACCACTGAGGATGCTTAGCTGTGGTGAAGTGAAGGCAAATCCATAAATCAAGTAGGGTCTGCAGTATTGCCACAAAAAGAGGAAGCTTGGCTTCTAGCCCATTACCAGCTTTCTGCTTCTCTGTTTTCATGTTACTTAACGAGAGTTTGTTTCAGAGGCAAACTGCATGATCTAAAAAAAAAAAATGTGCTGATAGTGCTGGGTACTGAAGGGACTCCACCTCTGGCTTTACGCCTCACCCACCATGCCTCCGAGATGGGCATCTAAACCCTCCAAGGTCCAGTGGTGGGTCCCTTGCTTTTCCAATGCAGCTGAGATCCGTAGCCTTCGCTTGTGAGGCCAAGGGGGCTGCTTAATCTACCCAATTCCACAGCATGAGGGAACCCAGAACTGGAAGCTCTCTGCTCGGAAGGAGTTAAAGGTGATCTGAAGTATTGTGCCAGCTGAGATAGGAAGCCGTGCTTGACACGCAGTGCTGAAATAATGAAATGTAACCCACGTTTAACGGGACCTCCTACCGCAGTTCTGCTTCCGCTCCAGTGCCCCCCCCTTTAACAGAATAAACAAGATTGTGACATTAAAGCCCCCGGCACGCAGCAATTCTCTGTAAAATACCGGGGCGCTCCATAGGGTGCAGGGAATGTCAGGTCAGGGATGGGAAGGGAAGGAGCGCGCACTCCTGCAATCAGACAAGGCTCAGACTGCTGCTCTCCTAGACAGAGACAGCTTCGCTCTTGCTAAGTGCCGGGTAAGAGAGGCTGATCTGGAGGAAGAGCCCTCATTCCCCCAGAGTCACATCACACCCGTGCACACAGAGATACGGATTTAGATGTAGATACACACATGTACACGTACGGAGGATCATAAATACACAGACATATAGAAAGGCGTGCATATGTAAACAGATGTGATATGCAAATCGAACACCGGTATATAAAAACAAATAAATAAATAAATGTATGGGTACTCAACAAATTCTTATACAATTATATAAGGCAGGAACACCACTAGTATTTCAGCAAATGTTATTTCAATTTGCATGCACTTCCTATTACCCAATATCATAAAAGCCGTTCATCTCAATCTATATAAAAAAGCTTCCATTACAATGGTTATTGACGGTTAACAAACACACTGTATTTACCCATTAGCATTCATTCCATCCATATCAAGAGCTCCATTCACTACCCAGTCATACATACAATAAAGAAAATCCCATGGATTGCATTTATATACCCCTATAAATATCACAGATTACAAAATGAGAATGCTCCTAAGAGCATGATATGGCTGGAATGAATGCTAATGGGTAAATACAGCGTGTTTGTTAACCGTTAATAGCCATAGTTATGGAAGTTTATTTTTATAAAGACTGGATGGGCAGGCAAGTCTCGTACCTGTTTGCCCGTAGTAATATGGTGCCACTTCGTGAGCAGACCCGGGGGTGGGGGGGGAGGGTTGGTCGTGACTGGATTTACCAGTCCGTTAGGTCAGGGGCAGTGTGGTTTGAATTCAAACCCCTCGTGATTTGGGAACTAACTGGTTCCCAGGCGTGGGGATGGTCGGGTAGTGGGAGGAGTTTGGGGGTTTTGAGGGCTGTGCGTGGCAGTGTGAAGCGCACTTGCCTGCTGACGCTATCGCCGCTGCATCCCACCCTCCCGCCCTTACTTCATATCCTGTTGTTGTTAGGGGTTGTTCTATTTTTGTAGCCTGGGAGGGTAGCCCCAAGCTGATGGGGGGGTTCAGCCTGGTGCTGAATGGTTGGCTGACTTGACGGTGGTCATGTCTGGATTTCCTGTGAGAACAACTGGGTGCAGATGTCCCACGTACGGCTCCTTGCTGGTCGGTGCCGGGGTTATTATTAATGCCGGTAACCCACAGGCCGGGTGGTCTGGTGGTGTTCATCTTACTAGTCAGTGGCGGACGTGCACCGTGGGTTGGTTATTTTTGCTTATGCTGGACTCGGGCACCTGGTTATTACTTGTAATAAAGCTGCAGCCTATTCTGATCCCACTCTATTGTCAGCGTATTTATTGTGTTGATCTTTGTGAAAGGTAAACCATAAAATTGCACGGCGTTCAATGCAGTGAACAGCATACAAGAAATACAACACACACACACACACACAGATACATATACAAGTACACACACAAATATATTCAGACTCTCACACAAATACACTTCACACATGCAGGATAAAAGAGGCAGGGCAGGATACAGAATGAAGGTAGCCCAGACAGGATACATAGTTCCACAAGGTGGTCAAGCAGGACTGAGTGGTGTGCAAACTACACAGTGCACAGAGGCAGGGTATACAGAGACCGCTAAGCATGCAGGGTGGCAGGGTAATTTTCCCTAAGCTGAAGACGCAGGATGGCAATATACTCATATGATAACATAGAGACAGGAGGCAAATTAAATCTCTTCTCAGCAGGTGCTGAAAAGTCCAGCTGCTGAAGAAGAGTTAACCAAATGTCACGCCTCTGTTATTATTCTTAAAGATGCTTCATGCAATGCCCCTGAATCCCAGGGGCGGTCAGAACAAACGCAAGGGTCACAAAAGGCACTACCCCCTGCTATCCGGTCAGTCCATTCCACTTCTGATGGTTTGTGTGATGTCATTATCAAAACAGATCATGAGATATGAGTGAATATGATATGCCTTATAGTAAATAACGGTAGATTAAAAAAAACACAGATCAGCCCATGTATTCCAGTCCAGTTTGTGAAGGATATAATTCAGCTGCCAGTCATAAAATCTTGATCTGCTTGTAGGATATTGCTACATATCCAGGGTTAGGTTTTGTTATTTTCCTCTTTGAATCTCTACTATCAAGGGCAGATGAGCATTAAAGCTCTCATGCTTAATCCAATACTGAGCCCCTCCCCTACTCCATGTTTTTACTACCAAGCTTTGTAATAACCTGAACAGCTACCAAGACTAGTGAGGCTATTACCTAGAAAAAACGAATGAGGCTGTTGTCCAAACATCCAAGTGCCTGGTACCCCATGGCCTTGTTGGACGGTACCTGGCCAGCATCAGCTTGCCAGCTTCAACACAGTTGGTTTCTAGGGCGTTGCAGCCTGCTGGATCCAACCTGGCTGCTCCCTGTCCTGTGCATTTAACATCGCCCCACCCGCAGCACTTCAGCCCAGCGGTGGCATGCTGTCTACGAGATGCCCCACAGACTTCCAGGGGACAGCTCTGTAATTACCGCAGATACCAGAGGCTGCACTGAATTAGCAGCTGTTGAAGTCCGCTGACCCAAAGAAAATCAATCTGTCAGTTCGCTGGAGTCGAAACTGCTCACAGTGCTCCCAGACAGAATTTCTGCATATTGATTTTTCCTCGAAGCGGAGACAGGTTGAATTATTTCTGAGGTGTACTTCTGTTCTCCTGGGGTAAGGACGCACATAATGGGCTGGCACTGAAGGGGAGGCTGGCAGTCACAGGGAGAAGCTTGGCCTAATGCTTCTAGATCCTTTGTTCTCACCTCATTCTAAAAGGACCATGCTTAAAATGTGTTTACCGCATGATCACATGTCACTGTTGGACCAATCACACTTCTCAGTTTCTCCTTACCATACGTCATGAGGTAAGATTAGAGGCTTGAAACTGATATAGCAGCTCAGCCTGGCATTCACCAGCCACGGTTCAGGGACAAGGGCAAGTTGCAGCCCCTGGATTTGAAATGCTTAGGACTGGCAAAATCCTAAATCCGTACCTGATAAGTTGCACAGAGCTGAATTGGCCCCAGCAATAGCTGAGCCCTTTTAACTAATTTTGAGCTGCAGTAGAACAGTGACTTCTTGAGGGACATTAGCATGGGGGGCCAGTGCAAGCAGCAGAGACACCAGCAACAGTGGGGACCTGCAACCCTCTGCTTTCCAGTCACCAGCAGCAGATGGTGAGAGTCCGAGAAGTAGACTGGTTCTTAGACTTGTCTTGGAAACTGGCTCCATTTCTGATAGTAGGGATGATCCCAATCCTAGTTTTATCTCACTGCATGCACGACTTGTAGTTGTGTTTTTCTTAGGGAAAGAACTACCAGTCCATGGATGCAGTGGAGTAAAAACCAGGACTGGATCAGTTTGATCATCAGAAATGGAGTCAGTTGGAAAACCCTGCTTGGGAATGGCCCCTCACACCAGTAGGAAATCAGGGGAATGATACCTTGCATTGCTGGGATTTGTGGGACAGAATGAGTGGGTAGAAGGTTGCTGAGGCTATCACCAATGTCCTCCAGGTATCCCTTCCTTCACTAGTTCTGGACAACCAAGCTCTGCTTTCCACTCACTGCTCCTCTCCAGTCATCATCACAAGACGAAGTAAAAGTAACCACAAACTTTGACTGGTTATTGAAATACATCATTTATTATATCTTCTCTTTAAGATGTTTAAGGTTGTATTCAACCTTATGTATGTGTGTGGATTTTTAGCACCAAGAATGGACACCTGACGATGTTTGGAAATCCAGTCACCTTTTATATGCATCTAAGATTACACACGTGACTTTGGACTTAAACACACAACTGCATACTTTTGAAAATTTGCATCAGTGTACTAAAGGATATAATAAAAATGACCTAGTTCCTTTACTCTCCTGAACTAGGATAGAATGGGGAAGAGAAGGGACAACACAAGAGCCAGGGCTCTGAGAGATGTGGGGGCCAGAGCCCATACACTAAGGCCCCAGCTTCTAAGAGTGGTCGAAGGGCTATCTTGCTCCAAATACGCATAGCATTTTCTGAGCATTGGATATACAGGTATTTAAATGCCCACCTGAATAAAATACTGCATCCGTGCCTTTCAATTAGCATATTTTATGCATCCATGCAAATATATTTCCAAACATTAACCAGCAATCGTTTGGGGTTTTTTTTTACAGGAGCCTTCCAGAAACGTGATGATCAAGCAATCAAACAGAAAAACATTTTCTCCAATCCGAAGTTTGTATTTCCAGAAAAATTCCAAAGCATCAAGCAGTACCAATCCACATTAACATGGAAAATCCGTAATAAAAATTATGAGTTTCCTACTCATCATATCTGCAAACACAAACAGGGAGCAATACCCAGGTCCTCACTGGCTTAAGGGTGCTGGGAGTTTGGCCCCATGCGTTTTATTCAAGCCTTTGCACACTGACGTTAGTCTCACAACTTCCTATGGTTGAATTATAGGCCCAGTTTATTATGATCTATTTGTGTATGTATCGTTTGTGCATATTTGAATTACTATTAGACTACATTGATTTTAATGTTTATTATTAAATGTCCACTTTGTAAGATGTTTTAATTATTTGTTGGCTATATTGTATTTATTTCATGAATGACATTGCTTGACTATGTTGTACTTGGCTTTAATGAATTTGCTTGGAAGGGGGGAGTTATAAAAAATATATAACTAAACATCAAAGAATGGTTATTAATTACAGAATAAGCCACATAGAAGCGTAGATTGTTATTAAGGCAATCTGGAAAAGTCTGTCAAGAGTTGAAACTGCCTCTATCTGCCCGGTGGCTTCCCAAAGTGCCCCAATCCAGGCCTGAGATTCCACTTCAGTTTTCAGCCACAGAACAAAGAAAGGGGACTGGCCGAGTTTACTGAACGTGAGCAGAAACACCAGTGGATGGTAATGTTTTCTGATAATTTGGTATTTCTCTATTTGTATTGTGGGCTTTACATTTTTGTTTTCTATTTTTATTCTACACTGCTGTGGGCATCCCATCATGGGTCACGTAGATGGTTTCTAAGAGGTTTTAAATAAATAAATATGATAAGTCTGCTTCAAATTCATGTATTTGTTCTGCAGCGTTCCTGGGTATTTCTGAATATTTGTTGCGTCGGATTTTAAAAACAATTGTTCTAAAGTTTAAAACCAAGGGTTCTTAACTTAGAGCAAACTGCAGAAATGGGGCGAGCAGTTTCTGTACTCCTTGTCGGCATTGCACCCAAAGTGGCCGCATGGCCACGCAGCCGTACAGAAGCCGGTGCAAAGCATGCACCGGAGAGCACGCCAGGGGCTTGAAAATGAAATCCATCTGTGTAACTTCCCTCCCCAGCCTGTCTCCAGACCCTTTTTAAAAATGTGGATGAAACTACGCCTGCTGTGAACAGAGCACAAAGGGGGGGGGGGTTAACATTAAAAAATGCACTTTTGTGTGGGAAGCCCCCATTCACCCGTATAAAAAGCTTTTTATTATTGACCCCCTTAGACTTCTAGCCACACAGCCAAGATCTGAAATAAGTGATGTGGTATCAGAAATGCATTCAGCTAATTAGGATCTGAAGCAAGAAATACGATTATTATGGGAAAAAAAAAAAAAACCCACATTACATGAAACATTCATATTATCAAACGGCCACAGCATCGACTGCAAGGGACTTAATAAGACACTTGAGGAATTCAAATACATCTTTAAAAATCTATACGATTAAATAATACAAATACTCTTGAGCTAAAGTTTGTGTCAATGGGTTGCCAGAAATCTGACAAAAAAAAAATCCACACAAATAATCCCAGCCAAAACCCCTTCCCACATAAACGCTTGAATGCTCGATGCAGGATTTGGCACATCAGTGGCGTTTAGACATCCCAGTGTTTTGGAAATTTCATCTGGGCATGTAAAGGACTCTGGACTGCCTGTTGAGACCATTATCTAAACTAAGATGCTTAAGGTACTAAAATGCACATCTGGGGTGTCCAAAAAAGGTGTGACATGTCATAGAAACAGAAAGTATTACAGAAACTTCATGGTAGTGATGCACATTTTTAGCATTTATCTATTTAGCCACAAAGCCAATGCTGTTTGCTCTTTGACCTTTGCATGTGTTCTTTCTGTTTTCTTTGGCAATGAAAGTCTGGTTCTGGATACTTCTCCTCCTCTGGATCCAGGGATTCTCTCTATCATCCACCCTTCCATGGGGGACTGGGAGAACCAGGCGGCCTGACCTTTCGGCCCCTTTCTCCATTAAGAAGCCTTGACCCTCCTCATTTCCTGGCCGGGAGTTTCCACCAGGGATCCCGGGTAGATCAGGCACCTTCTCCTGGAAACGCTTCAAGACATCCCCTCTGCCACCAGGCAACATCTTCCCTCCCTGCTGCTTGTGACTGAAGCAACCCTCCCCTCCCCTCCTTACATCTACCCAGAAGAAAAATTCCAAGGCTGCCTCCTTTGGTGATTTGGGGGGGGGGAGACCATGAATTTTCTGCCATTACTTCCTTCTTGCCTAAGGAAACAGCGGTCGTGTCTTTCATAAGATGTGCCCTGGAAGGCGGAGGGCGATAAGGCAGATAAGATCCGCAGGCAGTGGCGACTTTGCGAGCAGGAATTCTGCAGAGTTTACAACTCCTGGCTCAGCGTGGAACTCTTATCTGAAAAAAGGTTCCACTTGCCAAAAGCAAGTCCTCTTTGTCGATTTACAGGGACAGAAGGAGGACTTTTATATGCAATCTGTACAGCTCTCCAGAAAGCACTCGTAGTGACGCTGTGCATGAAATTTACAGCCAGTTGGCAGCTTCCCTGACGGGAGGGCAGGCTGTAATAAGCAACCGACACGTTGGAGTGGCAGGAAAGACAACTCCACAAGTCAGCCTCCTACCCTGGGCTCCGAAATCAAAGGCGGCCTCTTAACAAGCCCCCGCTGGCTCACTTCATACCTGGGGGGGGGGGGAGAACTCTCTATCGGCAGTGGTCTTTCCAAGAAGGCCCACACCATTCCTTCTAATTAAGGTTAAATAACTCCGGGTTTTCTGGCCAATTTCATTCCTCCTCTTAATAAAGCAGCCTTAAAAAGGCGTCGCTAATTGGTGTGCGCTCCTCACATAGCAGGCATGCTTCAACAGTCACTTCCAATGCGTCCCCCCATCCATCAAACTTGCACTGAAAAGCCGGCTAATGGCTTCCATGTGTCTGGAGCCATACAAAGCCTGCGGGGCTAGGCTCTTCCTCACAACCCACCCACCAGCAGCCAGGGCTCCTTCTCTCTGCCCTCCCTCCTCCATCCCCGCCTAAAGCTTCCTGGCAGCCAATCCTAAGCAGGGCCGACATGGGCGGAGGGCGCCATGTGGGTGGCAATTTAAAAATGAACGGGGGGGGGGGGGGGGGGATGGTTAAACAACGGGAGGACCTGGGAGTGAATGAAAGCAGTGGTGGCAACAATGGGGGTGTGGAGACGGTCAAAAAAAAGGGCAAAAAACGCACAGGCACAGGCAGAAGTAGATTCGTTACACACATGGCAAAGATACACTATATGCACACACACACACAACACTCTGAGACATTCTCCATGCAGACACAGACACACACACAACACTCTGAGACATTCTCCATGCAGAGACACACACACACACACAACACTCTGAGACATTCTCCATGCAGACACACACACACACACACAACACTCTGAGACATTCTCCATGCAGACACACACACACACACACACACAGAACACTCTGAGACATTCTCCATGCAGACACACACACACAACACTCTGAGACATTCTCCACACAGACACAACACTGAGACATTCTCCACACAGACACACACACAACACTCTGAGACATTCTCCACACAGACACAACACTCTGAGACATTCTCCACACAGACACACACACAACACTCTGAGACATTCTCCACGCAGACACACAACACACTCTGCATAGTCAGGGCCGGATTTAGGCACATGACACATAGTCGCGTGCCTTGCACACCAAAAGGTGAAGGTGTCAATAAATGGGGACTCCCCCTGCTGCTCTCTGCTTTCCGAGGGGGGGGGGGGCATGAACCCATTGTCCTAAGCCCTCTGACTGTGGGTGCCATCACCTTAAATCCGGCCCCTGCACGCAGCTACAAATACCCTCGCCCGAGGGTACACTCCACAACACAGCCGCAGTGCCACCACGCTGACAAACCTGGCATCAGTACCCGCGCAGCACATCCTGGCTCGGCTCGCGGAACCGTGAATCGGCCTTTTCCTCCTCTCTCCCCCTCCCCCCCCCCCCCCCCCCCCCAACTGTTTCTGGTGGGGTTACTTAAAGACACAGTGCCTCATTTTATTCCCTGCAAAGTGGGGGGAGCAGATGATCATAACTGCAGCAGGGATTAAGTGCTCATTTTGTTATCATCGGCCCAGAACCCCGGGCCTCCTGTGAGCTGGGAATCAATGCAACCCAATGACATCGTTCACAGAGTTTGCTACTGAAAGAGAGATGACTCTGCGGCAGGGATTGGTACTGGACAGGGTTATAGTGACTGCAGAGGCCTGCCCTGGAGAGATGCACAGTAACATGTATTAATATCTCTTCTCAATGAGGCTTGCTCTCCTATTTCCCATGTAGCTGGTGGAGAGTTGAAGATGGATTAAGGTGAACCCCACCACCCCGTAGCTCCCATCTCATAGTCAGCCCAGCAGTTCCACAGCACGTTCCGATCGCACATGCTCCTACACCACTAACAGGGGAAAATATGTCCCAGACCTGTTTCTCCAGCAGCCTGAATTCTGAAAATGCAAATAATTTTATTGCAGGATACTGGGCCCATCAAGCCCAGTATCCTGTTTCCAACAGTGGCCAATCCAAGTCACAAGTACCTGGCAAGTACCCAAACATTAAATAAATCTCATACTACTATTGCTTATTAATTACCGTCATAGCAGTTTATGGATTTTTCCTCTAGGAACTTATCCAAACCTTTCTTAAACCCTGTTACACTAACTGCTGTAACCACATCCTCTGCCAGTGAATTCCAGAGCTTAATTATGTGCTGAGTGAAAAAGAATTTTCTTTGTTTTGTTTTAAATGAGCTACTTGCTAACTTCATGGAGTGCCCCCTAATCCTTCTATTATCTGAGAGAATAAATAACCGATTTACATTAACCTGTTCAAGTCCTTTCATGATTTTGTAGACTTCTATCGTATCTCCCTTCAGTCGTCTCTTCTCCAAACTGAACAGCCCTAACTTTTTTAGCCTTTCCTCATAGGGCAGCCAGTCCATGCCACTTGAGTTTTGGATTTCGTCGTACTTGATGCTGATAAGAGCAGGGATATGGAGTGAGAAGTAATAGGATGGAGCAGGGTGACGAGTGCTGATATCACGAGGTGGAGAATGTTAGGTGGTGCAAGTTATTGGCTGTTACCATGAGTGTAGAGGACGTGAGGTGAAGGAAGCTGGGGTGGTGAAGAAGAGGGTGGGGTTAGGTTGTTGGTTTTTACCGTAGGTGCAGAAGGCACAGGGTGAAGAATAATAGGGAGGGCAGGTTGATGATTATTGCTATGGGGGCACAAGACATGGGGTGAGGAATGACAGGCGAGGGCAGGATAATGGTTATTACTGTGGATGTAGAGGACAGGAGGTGAACATGGTAGGGCAATGGATATCACTGTGGCACAGAGGACATGAAATGAGGAGCAACAGAAGGCAGGGGGATGAATATTACTGTGGATGTAGAGAAACTAGGGTGAGGCATGACAGAATGGGGTTTGGTGGGTTGTGGATATAGAGATCACGGGATGAAGAGTGATAGAATAGGGCAGAGTGATGGGTCTTGCTGTGGGAATAGAGGACATGAAATGTTTAATAATAGGAAGGGCAAGCTGATAGTTATTAATTTGAGTCCAGAGAACACACTGTGAAAAATGACTGAGGGCAGCTGGATGTTTATTTCCAAAGGTGTCATGAACATGGAAAGAGAAATGATAGGAAGGTGCAGGCTGATGGCTTACGACCATGAGTGTAGACATCAGGAGGTGTGAAAGGGAAGAGGTGCAGGTTATTGGTTGTCACCATGGGGTGAAGAATGTAATAGGTTCTTCACCTTTACAGTCGATGTATAGGGCACAGGAGTGATAGGAGGGGCAGGGTGGTGGTTGATAAGAATATAAGAAATGTCTCACTGGATGACACCAAAGGTCCGCAGAGCCAGCATCCTGTCTCCAATAATGGCCAATCCAGATCTCCAGAAAGTACCCGGCAGATACATTTCTTGTTGCCCATTCCCAGGCATAAGCGCTGACTCTCCCAAGTCTACCTGGGCTAATAATTGTTGATGGACTTTTCTTCCAGGAATTTGTTCAAGCCCCTTTTAAAATCAGCTATGCTGGATGCCTTGACCACATCCTTCGGCAACAAATTCCACAGCTTGATTGTGCATTGCATGAAGAAATACTTTCTCCAATTTGTCTTAAATCTGCTGCCTATTAGTTTTACGGAGTGTCCCCTCATCCTAGTACTATTTGAAGGAAGTAAATAGCTGTTTCTTATTTACCTCTTCCATCCCACTCATGATTTTATAAACCTCTGTCATATCCCCTCTCAGTTATCTCTTCTCCAGATTTGAAGAGCTTTTACCTGTTTAGCCTTTCTTCATAGAGTTGTTTTTTTTTTCTCCTGACTTTGGGGGCAGCTGAACTGAGTATGTAGGATTAGACAGATAAGCTTATTGTTAGGGACCTTCTTTTTTTCAGTTTTTTAGTTCTTTTTCCTGTGAATTTCAATGTTATAACAACAAACTTACCAGTGTAAAAATGACTGTTATAACACAGGAGAAAAATCAGTGGAAAAATTGTTTTTCCATTGACTTTTTTTTTTTGTTATAACATTGAAATTCGCAGGAAAAATAAAATAAAAATGGGAAATAGTAGTTCCTACTAATTGTCCGTTGAGTTTTGGTTTGTTTTCATGTTTATTATAGTATATTGTGCATGTCTTATTGTACACCACTTAGAATTTCAGATAGTGCGGTCTATACCTATTTTATAAATAAATACATTCCACTCCCTTTGTCTCTTCTAGTTCTGCTTTATCTCTTTTGAGATGGGGTGACCAGAACTAATGCAATACTCAAGGTGAGTTATGATTTTCTCAGTTTAATTCTCCATTCCTTTCTGAATAAATCCTATTTGCTATTTTAACTGCTGCAGCACAAGCAGCTGAGGATTTCAAGAAATTGTTCACAATGGCACCAAGATCCTATGCTGGATGGTGACTCAGTTCGAATTATTTTCTAGGGATGCACATTCGTTTCTTCTGTTTCAGCGGGTATGCACGTACCTCGCCAACTTTCTAGTTCATGTGAAAAAAACAGAGAGTATGTGCATAACTTGTTATTAAAAATGCATGCATAATATCCGTTTTTTCGCGTATACTAGAAAGTTGGCAAGGAATGTGCATACCTGCTGAAACAGATGAAATAAATGCACATCCCTATGTGCACAATTATCCACATTAAATTTCATCTGTCTTTTAGATGCCCAGTTTTCTAGTTTTGACAAGGTCCATCTGCAGTTCCTCATGGTCTGCTTTTGTTTTAACTATGTTGAATATTTTTGTGTCCTCCACACTATTTCTCTATTTATTTATTTAAAATGTCTTATTTATACATATACAATAAAATATCAAGATAAAATAACTAAGAGACATAAAAACAACAAGTGAGATCAACTCGCTGACACAACATCACAAAAATGAAGAGCCAGGGTCAAAGCAAACATCTCCAAATACAGCAGAAATGGAAGGGAAACCTAGAGCTCACTAAACATTAAAAGCTAGTTCAGGAAGGTAAGGTTTTCCAAGCCTTTCGAAACTCCTTGGTGCAGGTCTCAAGGCACAATGCCACAGGCAATGAGCAGCAACTGACAAAGCATGCTCATGAATTTCGACCAGCTTCACATTTCACATTGATGGAATTATCCAATAAGCCTCTTTGGGAAGATTTGAACATTATGCTTCCTCTTTCAGAACATTCATTAATAAGTTAAACAACACCAGTCCCAGTACAAAATCCCTGAGGCACTCCACTGTTTTCCTCCTTCCACTGGGAAATCGACCGTTTACTCCTTCTCTTTGTTTATTTTCTTGTAACCAGTTACCCGTGCACAGCAAGACCTTGCCTCCTATCCCATGACTTTTTAGTTTCCTGAGATATCTCTCATGCTATCAAATGCTTTCAAAAATCCAAGCACACTGTGCCACCTGGCTCACCTTTGTTCACATGCTTGCTCAAATTGTCAAAGAATTGTAATAAATTAGTAAGGCACGGCTTCCCATTGCTAAATCCATGCTGGCTCTTCCCCATTAAACCATGTTTATATATATGATTAGTAAGTTTGGTTTTAACAATAGCTTCACCATTTTACCCAGCACTAAATTTAGGATCACTAGAGTTTGTAGTTACTAGAGTCACATTTGGAGCCCTTTTTGAAAGTTGACATTGCATTGGTTACCCTCCAGTCCTCAAATACAGATCCAGATTTTCTTGACAAATTACCAGTAGTAGATCTGCAATTTCATATTTGAGTTCCTTTAGAATTCCATCAGGTCCTGGGGATTTGCTACTAATTAGTTTGTCAATTTGCTCCAGCACCTCTTCAAGATTTGATTTGTTTCAGTTCCTCCAAATCACTGCCTACAAAGAACGGTTCCAGTGTGGGCATGACCCCAACATCCTCCATAGTACAGACTAAAACAAAGAATTCATTTAGTTTTTCTACTATGGCCTTGTCCTCCCTCAGTGATCCCTTCACCCCAGTCATCTGATAACCCAACTGACTCCCTTGCAGGATTCCTGTTTTTAATGTATTTGAAAAAGCTTTTATGATTAGTTTTTGCCTCCTTGGCAAGTCTCTTGTCAAATTTTCTCTTTTCCTGCTTTATCAGCATTTTGCATCTAACTTGCTTTCTATTGCTGTGGGTGATGACGAGTGACAGGATGGGTCAGAGTGATGGTTATTACTGGGGGGTAGAGGGATATGGGTTGAGGAATGATGGGAGGAGGAAGAATGATGGTTATTACTGGGGGTGTAGAGGAATGCACCTGGAATATTTTAATAAGTTCACAATGTAAGAACACCTCTGAATTCCCTCAACCCTGTTTAGAAGAACTTTTTCAGCTTGTGTAATATGCTAGGGCCCTGAACATTATTAATAACTGTATTAGTGGTGATTAGGAAATGTGAAAACATCAGCCCTGAATCTGGTGAGCCACAGAGCTTTCTGGATTAATCCTAGAGTAATGATTACTGTGCTTCTTTCTTTTTTACAAAGTTTAGAAATTCTACAAAAGGGAGAGAGGTCATTGACCTTAGACACTGCAATGGAGTCTCGCTCATTCCTTTTGTAGGGGGTCTGGCAGTTTCCTCCTACTCCTTTCTTTTTTCCAGCTAAGGTGAAATGGGGCTTTTCCCCTCCCAGCTCACTTAGCCCCGTCATAGCAGCAACAGTGCTCGGCAGAGTCGGTGGGAGAGAAGGGGACGGAGGGGACTTCTTCTAGAACCCCAACGTCAGCTGCTAGGTGCAGCCCTTGCAGTATGGTCAATGCTCCCTCTTTGGGGGTGGGGGGGGGGTCTGTCTCTCTGAACACTGTCTGCAGTATCCTTGGCCCCTGCCAGGTCCCTCTGCATAGAGGCTGGCTCCCAGTGTGTCTTGCTTATTTTTATTTTTCGGCGGCCAAAGGAAACATTGGGACACATCCTGTGGGGTTTCTGTGCCCTTCCTGGAACTGGGGTTCTCCACTGCCCTGGGCACAGCTGTATGGCTTGGGAGCACGTCAGTATTATTATAGAGCAATAGAACACCTTTGCCTGCCCTTGGCTTGGAAGACAGAGATCTCTCTGCCGCCTGCTCCAGGCTAAGCCTACCCTTCTCCATGGGTGGTCTCATGCACTCATCCTGTTCAGCACTCATGAAGGCATCACAAGAAGAAGAAGGGAAGAACAAAAAAAAAAAGGTTCCTAATCTTAATTTCTAAAGCTTCTGGCATCACAGTGCTACAACACAAAAGCCATCTTATTAGCCCGAAGCTGAGATTCCTGCCTTTTTCTTCCAGAGGCTCATTAATTGTGGGTCACCATTCAACAAGAAGGATGAGACCCTCCGCTCCCTCAGACTCTCATTAGCCACCGAGCTGAACAGTATGTGTGAAATTAACAATCACCTGAGTACCTCTATCATTTCATAATTATTAGGCTTAATGGGTTATTCCCTGCCAAAAGCTTTTAACCCCTTGCTAGTGCTCTGGGGAAAAACCGAGCAGCCCTGGATATTCAGCCTCTGCTGGCAGAGATTTCTCCTTTCAACGGCCTGGGAAAGAGATAAAGACGGCGCACCGGCATCGAGAGCTTTGGGAGCGAAGCTCTGGGCCTTCTGCTATAGCATTTTGGGATTTTATTTGGGGTGGCATTGAGGCAGGGCAGGGGTGATGATGCCGAGCTGAAAATCTCAGCTGCGACCCTGAGCACAGCTCGCGTTCTGAAACCTCCCTTTAACCTACCCCCGATTTACTCTCTAGCCACTGAAGGAAGGGCCTCCTTACAAGGGGGCTGAGTGGTGTTTCTGGTTTGAAAGGGCAAAGCAGTCGATTTTAAGAGACTCTCCTCCCCTGCCAATTCAAATCAACTTTTTATTCCTTTTTTTTTTTTGTATTCATTAACCGAACTGTTAATTTATCTGAAGGTCGGCATCTAGAAGAGAAAAAAAGAAAAAAAGCAAGGAGGGAAAGTGAGCGGGATTTTTTCTGCTCTGAATTTAAGATTCTAGGAGGGATTTAATGTTCACAGGGGGGATTTTTTTTTTTTCTACATGAAATAGAAGTGAGAATGCAGTGGAGGACAGAGAGAAAAAGAATGGAGAGAGGACCAGAGGGTGAGAGGGAACAGGAGGAAGGGAGAGGAGACCTCAGGACCCGTGCTGCCCTGTGCAAAAATGTAGTGCCTGTCCCGGGTCTGTCAATTAAAGCCCAGCTCCGTCCTGCAATCTATCAGGGTCATTCATCAGAATGGGTTAGGGCGCTATGGTGGGCGCTAGGGCTCTAACACCTGCGATAACGCCATAACGCATGCTTTACTTTTCGCATCTTATGATGCCTATGCAAATTTTGTCAAAGGGGGAGGAGTTTGGGTGGGGTTTAAGAAAAGGAGGGGCATTTAACCTTGCGTACGATAGTGTAAGGCGCATTATCACATATTTTGACACCGGAAATAACTACACCTTTTTTCCTGGCATTAAGCTGTGTGATATGCTCGAACCAGCATTTGCAATAAATGGGTATTGGGCATGCGTGCGCACATGCCAGCGCACAGCTTCCGCTCCCCTCCCCCCCCCACTCCCCACCTCCCCTAGCAGGAAGATTGGTTGGTCTGTACTGCCTGAAGATAGCAGGAAGCCCCTGCTCTCTCCTCCGTCGGCCGCTGGCTGGTTAAGCTCCGCCGGCGGCCAGCAGCCTCTCCTGCTGTGCCGCTCCATGCAAATGCACAGTATGCACACCGGGTCGCACCGGGCCTGGGAGAGCTAATGTATTCCTGCGGTCATGCTCTATGGCTGGCAGCGGGGATGTATCCTCTGCAGTGTGGACAGGAGTAACCGGCAGACTGGATGGGCCAGTTGCTTCTTTTCTGTTACTAGGATAGAGGAGAACAGGAGGAAGGCGATTGCATTGCTTTGGCATCACATACCAATTGCCAAGCCAATAAAGTTTTCATGAACTGAACTGAGAATAGGAGGCAGAAAAAAGCCAGAATGTGATGGAGAGAGAAGAGAAGAGAGAGAAGCAACAGCAAATGTGGAGAGGGAGAAATTTATAAAAAAAAAAAAAAAGGAGGTAAAAAAGAGACAAGGGCCAGTTTGGTGGCTGGGTGGCAGAGCTGGGCATTGCCATGCAGAGGGTGCTCAAGTTGCGTCTTCCACGCCCCGAATTGGCAGGTTCTAGGTAGCCAGTGTTTACAGCCCCTGGGGGGGGAGGGCAAGGGGTCATGGTCATCATGACCCCAGCATCTCAATCTTCAAAAAAAGACTCAAGACGTGGCTGTTCACACAGGCCTTTCCTAACTCCAACATTATTTAACTTCCATCAATCAACACACTTCGCTAGTATTAGCATTAATAGCCTCCTCTTACAATGTTGTTATATTTATATAATTATCTGATCTACATTTCCCTTCTTACTCCAAGTTATTGATTTCCTTGTTACATGTAACTGCTTTTCTGCACTACTGTTCAAATTGTAAAGTTTATTATAATCGCACCCCTGTTTCTTGTGAACCAGCATGATGGGACTAGCGTCTTGAATGTTGGTATATAAAAAAACTTAAATAAATAAATAAATAAATAAATAAATCATTAACAGCAACACCTGCTGGTCAGATTTAGGGCCCATGAGGAGTCCTGGTGCATGGCCCCCAGCCCCAAGGCCCTCGCTGACTAGGAATTAGGGGTGGGGTGGGGTGGGGAGAAATCCCCTGGTGTGAATGAAAATGCGTTGCGCCAGGATCCCAGGCCTGGTTACGACCTGAGCTGAAAAGGAGAGGAGGAATTATCAGGCGAAAGCAAGCAAAGCGAGCTAGAGGTGCAGTGCTAGGGAGGGAAGGTACTTTGTGCATAAGAAATGTCTGCAGATGCCTCCATCAAGCATCCCTTGACTGCTGAGAGATCAAAGTTTGGAAGAGGGAGGGAGGGAGTGCAGTGGGGGCTGGGGGACTGCATCCCCTTCAAGTGTCTGAGAAGAAAAGCCTTCAGCGAGGATCCCTCATTCCCTTAGCTGCCGCCTGCCGCTAATTAAGCGTGTTTGGTGTCAAACTCCCGTTCAGACTTGATGGGTGAAGAGGAGATGGGGGGGCGGGCTGAATCCAGGGAGGGGGGCACCTTCCAGTTTATGAATGAGATGCCACTGATTGTATTAGAAGCACACCCCCCCCCCCCACTTCCAAAAAACAAAAAGACAGTAAGCGTGTGCTCTGCCTGTCTGTGGCGTGTACATAACGAGACCTGAAAGGAATAAACCAA
The DNA here is from genome assembly GCF_901001135.1 of Rhinatrema bivittatum. NCBI lineage: Eukaryota > Metazoa > Chordata > Amphibia > Gymnophiona > Rhinatrematidae > Rhinatrema > Rhinatrema bivittatum. Next base: position 80,657,847 of record NC_042625.1, read on the forward strand.
GGTCCCCACAAAGAGCAGAAGCTGGGCAGCTCATGCCCTGCCAGAGTTTCTCACCCTGCATGGTTGGGGAGTCTATTGGTTCCGGTCCAATGTCCTTCCAGCTGGGGGGTACAGACTGTGAAGCGCCCACCGGCATTCATGATATGTATACAGCACCGGCAGCAATTCATGCAGCTCTGCATGCACTTACTTACACTATCCCTACCCAGAAGAGCTTACATTCTGAGAAGGGGGGAGGGAGTTAGTGGGTTGCCCAAGGTACACGGCATGCGGCGGACAGCACCAGCCTGAACATGGCAGGAACAGTAGAATGAAGACCTAGGGGCAGGAGACTGCAGCACCCTCAGGCAACCAAGCCGGCAAGAGATCTCTGGGGAATGGAATAACTGGGCAGACTGAATGGGTTTGTTGGGCTTTTTTCTGCTACATATCACTACTGGGAGTAATCAGGGGAATAAAAACCATTCTTATAATGGAAGGCAGCACCCATGGGAGTAATCAGTGAGGGAAGGCATGGTCAGCCCCAGTCCTGGAGTGCAACTAACAGGTCTGGTTATCAGGACATCTGCAATGAATATGCATGGGATAGATTTGTATACAATGGAAGCAGTGCATGCAAATCTCTCTCATGCATATTCATTGTGGATATCCTGAAAACCAGGCTTGTTTGTGGCTCTTGAGGACCAGAATTGGCCACCCCTGGTATAGCGCAACGGCCACTCGAACACTGTGGAACTCTTTACCCTACAGCTTTGACTGGAAGTACACAGTATAATTCTTTTCAGAAGAATTTGAAAGAATGGCTCTTCCCAACTTAATGACTGCTTGTGGTCAAGTTTTGTTGTTTTTCTTTACTTTGAGTGGCTTGAGTGGTTCTGGGTGACACTGACAGGACTGTGTGTTCTTTGAGGCTTTTGACAGCAGGTGGAATAGAGGATGTCCTCTGAGTCTCTAAGATTTTGATTGTATTTGAAAGTCTTGGTTTTATTGTTTGTATTATTTGTTTTTCTAACCCAAACCTGTCCTGGGGACCCCACAGCCAGTTGGGTTTTCAGGATCTCCACAATGAATATGCATGAGAGAGATTTGTATACAATGGAAGCAGTTCATGCAAATCTCTCTCATGCATATTCATTTCAGAGATCCTGAAAACCTGGCTGACTAGGTGTGGCTCCCACAGGCACTGATTTAAAGAAATAAATAGATTGTGTTGGGGGAGTAAGCAGTGGCAAAGGAGAGGCCATGCAGATTAATTCCTTTTCTAGCCCCCCCCCCCAATTCTTCTTCCCTATTCCCTGTCTTCTATTTCCCTGCTCATTTCCTTCACCCCCTCTGCCTCCCTCCCTTTTTCATCTTTCTTCCCCCTCCATTCCCCCTGCCCTCTCCCACCTTTTCTTTTCTCTTTTTAATTCTAGTTCCTCCCCCAGTCGACCTCCTCCTGTGCTGCTTCTGCATGCAAATCTATCTCATGCATATTCATTAATGGATATCCTGAACACCAGGCTTGTTTGTGGCTCTTGAGGAGCAGAGTTGGCCATCCCTTCAGCTTACCGTGCCTGTTGCCTCTCCCTCACTGCTGCGATTCTTAACAAAGTTGTCTGACTAGACCCAAGGGCCGTTCCAGGTGCATACCGCTCAGTTTTCCCATTTCTAGTAATCTGGAACTTGTTTAAATTTTGTCCTGATCTTTACAGGAAACCATTGCAACTGTCACAACAAATCTATCCCCTTTCCCCTTCTGCTGAATTCCACTCTTGTGCTCATGCCCTCCTCTCTCCCCTAACACTCCAGCCCCTCTATGGTCCCATACTCGCTGACCCCCCCACAAAACCCCCTCTGTTTGCCCCCCCTCCCCCAGGGACCCTGGCCGCACATCACCCGCACACACCCCTGCTCCCAACCTCTCTCAGTCTCCTTGAAGTCGGCAATGCAGACTTGGGTTGTCTGCCTCCTGTCCTCTCTCTGGGATCATCCCACTTCTTCCATGTCCCCAGTGTTAGACTTCTTTCCTTCTTTGTTTTCCTGCAAGTCAATGCCCCTCTGAAAAACAAAGAAATTATAAAATACATATGAACATATGGGAAGATATATTCTAAACTGCCTATGTGGCCAATTTTCTGCATGCTACCATATGGCACTGCGTACTTAGCAGAAATCTAACTTGACTGTTTCCATTTCCATATGGGAATTATTTTGCCTTAATTAATAACGTTGAGCAAAAACCTCTCTTAAAGGTTTGCAGTATTTTACATCTGAGAGGATGGGGTACCTTAAAGGAAACTGCCTTTAATTCCTCGGGGCGGGATATGCAGGCGGAGTTATGGTGAAAGCAGACAGAGGGAGTCAGGTAGAGGGATCCCCAGTTACTGTTAATGGCTATCATGTCTTTCAATGCCTAGGGCAGGGTTTCCTAAATCTGCGCTGTTGAACCCAACAGCCACCCTGGCATTCAGGATATCCACAGTGAATGTGCGGGAGATTATACTGGCACCCATGGGAGACCCAGTACATGAAAATTTATCTCAGGCACAGCATATTTGTCGGGGCTATCCTGAAAACCCAACTGCAATGAGGTGACAAGGGCGAGCTTGGGGAATGTCTGGGCCGGGCCTGGTTTCAATGACCTCTGTGACATTTTTTCAGTAATGTTTTCATGCGCCACTCTAATAAACTGGTGAATGTGCCTTCACTTTAATCTGATGCCACATTAATGCTACAATAACTAATTTTCACCCAGACAGGCAGAATGACTCTTGGGTTAAATGTATGTGAGTGAGGTCTTGGAGCCAGGAATCAATCACAGTCACAATTTGTCACCTACATTTCTATAAAATGCACTCAGAACGGGGTAGATTTTAAAAGAAGCGCGATCAGCCTACTTTTGCTTGCGCATCAGACTCAAGCAAAAGTACGCTGGATTTTAGTAGATACGCGCGGAGCCGCGCGTATCCACTAAAATCCCTGGATCGGCGCGCGCAAGGCTATTGATTTTGTATAGCCGGCGCGCGCCAAGCCGCGCTGCCTAACCCGTTCCCTCCAAGGCCGCTCCGAAATCGGAGCGGCCTCGGAGGGAACTTTCCTTTGCCCTCCCCTCACCTTCCCCTCCCTTCCCCTACCTAACCCACCCCCCCCGGCCCTGTCTAAACCCCCCCCCCTTACCTTTGTCGGGGGATTTACGCCTCCCGGAGGGAGACGTAAATCCCCGCGCGCCAGCGGGCCTCCTGCGCGCCGGGCCGCGACCTGGGGGCGGGTACGGAGGGCGCGGCCACGCCCCCGGACCGCCCCGGGCCGTAGCCACGCCTCCGTACCCGCCCCCAAAACGCTCCCGACACGCCCCCAAAACGCCGCAATGACCGGGCCCGCCCCCCGACACGCCCCCCTCCGAAAACCCCGGGACGTACGCGAGTCCCGGGGTCTGCGCGCGCCGGTAGGCCTATGTAAAATAGGCTTACCGGCGCGCAGGGCCCTGCTCGCGTAAATCCGGGCGGATTTACGCGAGCAGGGCTCTTAAAATCCGCCCCAACAAGAATATGATAAAATTAATTTTTGGGTACTTGCCAGGTTCTTATGGCCTGGATTGGCCACTGTTGGAAACAGGATGCTGGGCTTGATGGACCCTTGGTCTGACCCAGTATGGCATGTTCTTAAACCGATACTAATAAAGCTAAAATCAAAATAATGCATTGTAATGCAACAAAATAAAATTAAAACAGTAAAAAATTAGAGAATCACAAAATTATGTGAAACAAAGAATCCAAAAAATGTTGCTAACATTATATTAAAATAAGATACAGAAGAGTAATAAAATCAAGCTAAGACCTTTCAAGACTTAAAAGTCAATTTGAGAGCCAGTTTGGCAGAGAATTCCATAAATTTGGTCCGTCACCAAAAAATTCTCTGTGCCTTCTCTTTAAGAGTTTCATCGTAGCCAAGGACAGAGTGTCGAGGAGAGCTTCTGAGGCTGACCGTAAAGCCATGGCAGGCCAATAAAAATTCAAAAGGCTAAGAACATAAGAACATAAGAAATTGCCATGCTGGGTCAGACCAAGGGTCCATCAAGCCCAGCATCCTGTTTCCAACAGTGGCCAATCCAGGCCACAAGAACCTGGCAATTACCCAAACACTAAGAAGATCCCATGCTACTGAAGCAATTAATAGCAGTGGCTATTAGCTAAGTAAATTTCATTAATAGCCATTAATGGACTTCTCCAAGAACTTATCCAAACCTTTTTTGAACCCAGCTACACTAACGCACTAACCACATCCTCTGGCAACAAATTCCAGAGCTTTATTGTGCGTTGTGTGAAAAAGAATTTTCTCCGATTAGTCTTAAATGTGCTACTTGCTAACTTCATGGAATGCCCCCTAGTCCTTCTATTATCCGAAAGTGTAAATAACCGATTCACATCCACTCGTTCAAGACCTCTCATGATCTCATGATCTATCATGTCCCCCCTCAGCCGTCTCTTCTCCAAGCTGAACAGCCCTAACCTCTTCAGCCTTTCCTCATAGGGGAGCTGTTCCATCCCCTTTATCATTTTGGTTGCCCTTCTTTGTACCTTCTCCATCGCAACTATATCTTTTTTGAGATGTGGCGACCAGAATTGTACACAGTATTCCAGGTGCGGTCTCACCATGGAGCGATATAGAGGCATTATGACATTTTCCGTTTTATTAACCATTCCCTTCCTAATAATTCCTAACATTCTGTTTGCTTTTTTGACTGCTGCAGCACACTGAGCCGACGATTTTAAAGAATTATCCACTATGATGCCTAGATCTTTTTCCTGGGAGGTAGCTCCTAATATGGAACCTAACATCGTGTAACTACAGCAAGGGTTATTTTTCCCTATATGCAACACCTTGCACTTGTCCACATTAAATTTCATCTGCCATTTGGATGCCCAATCTTCCAGTCTCGCAAGGTCTTCCTGTAATGTATCACAATCCGCTTGTGATTTAACTACTCTGAATAATTTTGTATCATCGTCCAAATAAGACAGACCAAGTTCCTTCAAAGCTTTAAACACCAACATTGAAATCTTAAATTGGATACCATGTATGATAGGAAGCCAGTCAAGAGCCATCGGAACTGGCGTAATTATATGAAACGGTCTAGCACTAGTTCATAAACCAGGACTGAGCAGTTTATCAAGATGATTCTATCCATAACTAAATGGATCACTCTTGTGCTAAAATAAACATAATTTTTTGGACAAATGTCCCTTCCATATATTCCTTCAAAAAAATGTTATTTTAATGGATTCTGTTACTCATCGAGAGGTTGATGTACTAAAAGTGTTTTCTCTAGTTTGGGAACAATTTTGAAACAGGATCTCCTTGGTGCAAAATCTGTGGCTACTTTGTACCCATGGACCTTGCACCCACTTTTTGAAAAGAGACGACGATGTACTATTTTTCCCCTTTGAAAATTGCCCACGAGTAGAAAGGACCCCATAGACTTTGCATCTTCTTCTTCTACAGGCAGCCTGACCCTGGGAAAACCAGGTCCGCAGCTTAGAAAATCCAAGCTACACATGGGGTTTGTGGCAGGGTTGGAAAACAACCTCTCCCACTCTTTCCATTGCCCCCCCCCCCCCCCAGGGAACGTCTCCCTTCTATCCAATTAAAAGTTTGCATGCTGTGGAACACCACCTATTGTTCCAGCCAGACTGGGGGAGGGCAGTTTTGAGACAGACGATTTGCCTGGGTTATAAATGGCTTTGAAAATCATCCTTTTCTGGGGGGAGATTTTTAGAACCAGTGCAGGGTCTGCAAGTGAATTTTCAAAAGAGGGTACTTTAGGATCTGCAGACTTGATACATGTTTTCCCAATAACTGGAACATCCCCTCTAAGATCTCTCCCTCCCTCTAGTGGCAGAACCTAGTCACTACGCACTGAAGGGGTGGCGGAGGAATTTTTCCACTCATGGTATTAAAGCATGATGTTAACTCTCAGGCAACAAGGCCTTGCACATATGACGTAAGGACTGGGCTTACTGAAACCTGTGTAAGGCCTTTGTGGTCTCTTACAGGGAGGAAAGGTAATGCTCAAAGGGACTTCTGTGGGGAAAAACAGTGTTTTACTCACCAAAATGGTCCTTTTGAAAATTGAACGATATGCATGTAAAATTATGTGTATAGAGGAGAGGCCTTCCAGGGAGTGGAGTCTGGGCGAGATGTGGACTTACACGCATGCTTTTGGAGACTGAAAAATATGCACACAAAATTTTCTCAGAGAAACTCCTCTCATAAATTAGCAGGCGTAGCTTACGCGCATCAGTTTGCTTTGAAAATTGGAATAATTTTTTGTATAGCAAAATAGAAACATGACAAGAGAAAAAGGCCAAACGTCCTATCTCGTTTGCCCATCCACACAGAATGCTCTGCTCTGCAATCCCTAGCACACCCTCAAAGCTCCCCCCTGGGCTTGCTCCATGCTTTGCTGAATTCAGGTATGGTCCTCGCGTCTACCAGCTCCCCGGGAAAACGGGCTGTTACAAAATTAGCTGCTCGCAGGAAAGTTTTCAAAAGGCACATCCCTTAGTAAGGACTGGCTTACCCGGGTGAAGGGCAGTCTGAAATCTGCCCACGCTTACCCTGGCAGGGAAAGCTAAACCTGGGGTTCCACACCATGCGGACTTTGAGTTGAGTTGGGAGGGTTTAGATTGAGCAAGGACAACGATGTGTGTGTAAGCTGTATTTTCAACTCTATGCACATTGTTTGCCATGGAAAAAAAAAAGCACCCGCAGAAAAATGCAGGTGAAAGTAAAGTACCCACGGCAAGATTCAAAGTGAAAATGCACACGGTTGTGCTTTCACTTAGAAAATTGGTGGAAAGATCGTGAGTAAAAAAAAAAAAAGTATGCATTGTCCTTGCAAGAAAGGTGGGCAGTTTGAAAATTGCCCTCTACATGGGAAATGGTGTGGTCTAGTTCTATGCACCTCAGAGTATCAGTGCATTTTTAGTGTGTGCCATCCAGGGAGGGGAGTGAGGACCCCTCGATTCTCATTGGACTGGGAGTGCTGCTCTTCTTCAGGAGTTGCCGGGTAGGTGTGAGACAGAGAAGAGCTTAACCAGCTTCCCAGAAGTAGTAGTTCTGGGGCAGGTTAACCATCTGCAAACCTTGTCACTGTTTGAGTTACAACAAAAGGGGAAACTTATCTGCCAGCGGGCAGTGTAAATAAGAGCCTTGGAAGGACTCACCAGATGGTATCTTCAGAGATACTTTCCACCTGATACCAAAGGCTGGCACCAGGCAGCTGGTATTCAGAGCTGGACGTGAGAGCATTTTGTTTCAATTTGAACCATCATGGACGGGGCAGGGGCAGGCACATCGCAAGCCGTCCGTGGCTTGTTTAGGTTCCTGGGCGCCCCTGTCTGTGTTCTGGATCTCTGCAGACATCCTGGTTCCTGACCTCTGCCTTGCTTTGACCTTGTTTCTGCCTGACCGACTCGTGGCTTGCTGGCAAGGTAAGGTGCATCAATCGAGCACCTTATCTGGGCTCCCGTTCTCGGCGGCTGGCTTTGTGCCAGCCGTGAGCTTTCAAGAGGGTCCCAGATCCCTATTGGCCTTGACCCTGATACCAGTACAGAAAATAAGTGCCAATATGTTTTCATTTTTTCATGAGAACAAAAAGTTCAAAGCACATGGGGGAGGGAGGTGGTGGGTTGTCAGCTGTCTGACAATTACCCTTCCTCAATATGACTAAACATATACACACACAGTCACACAAAGACACACACACACACACAGACATTTCACAACGCAGAAACTTTCAGCTACATTGAAAGGAAGAGTACTTGGGGGGGGGGGTTGAAATAACACATGCAGATTGCATTTTCAACATTATTTTCCTGAAAAAGCACCCCCACAAAAATTAGGTGCACGAGTGCCCAGTACCTGCGGACTTTGCGTCGGTGGCCAACGTGTGAAGGCTGTCCCCCAGGTAAGCAGTGTAATACTGAAAAGTCACGCGTCATTCTGTGAATCTTGTTTATAACTAGCGAGAGGGGTTTCAGTGCTTGCTGGCGTCGTGTGCCGTAGTTAATAAGCGGGCCGATGCAATATCCTGTGCCTTAAAATCAAGGGAGGGCCCAGCCTAGCGCATGGGTTTACTCACGGTTGGGCGCATGAGAATAGCGTCCCATGCAGAAAGGAGATTAGCGCATCCAAAGCGCGCGCCCTCACAAATGCGTACCCGATGGCGCCCAACGCATGTAAATTCTATGGAAATGAAGACATTAGCTATTGTCGCCTGATGCAGGAAACCGCACCCAAAGGCTGAGGACCGATGTGCATACTTTTATGCCAGGAAATTAACTCCAGCTCTTGAGGTGGAGTGAAGCTGACACACAGTCAAAGGCTCATGAGAAACATAGAAAACATTGTTCCTCTGTGTTGTGAAAAAATGTTTTCTCCACCATAGCAGCATATTTGCTGCTTCTCCGGTTCCCTTGGTCAAGTTGAAGTATGTTTTACAGCATATATATATTTGTCTCCACCTGGTTTCCTTGTATCCACTTTAATAAGTGAAGGGAATGTACAGCCTGAGGAAAAGGTCAGGATTTTAATTGGTATCCACAAAATGCATTTTCAAAAATTTACCTGAAATTGTAATGACTGCACAGTTTTGACGCCCGTACACCCAACGCAATAAACTTTTGAGCGCTTTAATCGCACATTTCTCCCTAACCCGCCCTTATTGTATGCCGGTCCGATTTTGCTCTCATTTGAATATTGCATCAGGCACACAGGGGATGTGGTTGCACGCGGGTTAGGAAAACAGGCGCTCATACTGGGTGCCTATTTATGGTGCACTTTTTTTTCGCATAGGGCTAGGTTTCGTAATGCACAGATTTAAATCTTTTTTAAACTCCCAATGCAGCAAGCTAATCCTATGCAATTCCATCGGGTGTTGGGTGCCTTTTGGCATAGTCTGAACGCACATTTTAAACCTGGGTGCTGTGCCTTTAAGAGCAGAGCAGGGGAACAAGCGGGAGAAAGCTACATTGATCCCAGGACTGGCCTGTGCATTAGTCAATTTCATTTCAAGTTCTTCAAACAAATGCGCTACCTAAGTGAAAGTGCTACATATTCATGAAACCCGCAACACATTTGCACATGATGGCATGGAGTCAAATAGTTTCCTTTTATCTAAAAAAAAAAAAAAGAAAAAGCTGAGTCTCTTGTAATTGAGTGGGTGTCTTTCTCTTCCTCGGACTTTGAAATTGCAGATCCTAGTTGGACGCAGACCTTCAGGAATACATAAAACCAGCGAGAGGCTGAGAAGAAAAAATCTAATTCACCCTATTACAAAGCAGCCCCCAGGGAGGCTTCTCCAGGGTTGCTAGCAGTAGTGCACTGGTGATGCTCCCTTCCTTCCTGGAGACTCCGGGGGCAGTCCCCAGGAGGGCGACAGATCCAGTAGAGTGCGAGGACTGGAAGGTGTCCCCAGCAGAGGCAGGAAGGGGGAAGCCAGCGCGTTTTCAAAGAGCAGGAGGGCTGGGACCGTGATCAGTTTAGAGCTGGGATCCATCTCCCCCCCCCCCCCCCCCCCCTCAAACCAGGGCCTCATCTGGTCCACCAAATATTCCCTGCTCATGGCCAAACCGGACCTTGGAGCAAGGATTATTTTTTATATATTTTTGTTTTTGCTCACCTGAGGCAGTAAAGGCTTCAGCATAAGAAGTCCAGTGTGGCAAAGGCCTGAAGACCTACACGGTGGCCTTTGCTGCCTCAGCAAGATGACAGGAGTGGAAGGGATGGTATTTGAGTGAGGAAAGAAAGGGGAGCCAGTGTTTGGGGGAGGAGGGTGAAAGTGAGAGGAAGAGAAGGGAATGTGAGGTAGGTGAGGGTGAGAGAAGGGGATGTGGGAGGAGGGTGAGAAGAAAGGGAGCGACGAGTATCAGGGAGGAGAGAGTCATAGGAAGGGAGGGGATAGATTGCGAGAGGAGGGTATGGGGTGAGAGAAGAGAGAAGGAAAGATAGAGGGAAGTAAAGTTTATGATATGAAATGTCGCATATGACTCTCTGCTTAAAAAGTTTGCAGACCCCAGATTTAGAAGCAAGAGTCAAGATGGGGGCATCCTTGAAGCACAGAAGACACAAAGAGAAGGAAGATTTAGGTGGGCCGTAGATAGTACGTCCCAGAGCAACAGAGTTGGGAAAGGGATGTTGCAGTTGGCAAAAATATCCAAGAAAAAGTGAATAGAAGCTATAGGAGGACACAGAAGAGAATTAAAATAAAAACATAAAGAACATATGAAGTTGCCATACAGGGTCAGACTGAGGGTCCAATCAAGTCAGGATCCTATTTCCAACAGTGGCCAATCCAGGCTACAAGTACCTGGCAAGTATCCAAATACTAAATAGATCCCATGTTACTTGTCCAAACCTTTTTTTAAACCAATCTATGTTTATTGCCCTACCCACAATGGATTCCATTGAGTGAAAAATAATTTTCTCTGATTTGTTTTAAATGTGCTACTTGCTAACTTCATAGAGTGCCCCTTAGTCCTTGTATTATCTGAAAGAGTAAATAACCAATTCACATTTACGCATTGCTGTCCTCTCATGATTTTATAGACCTCTATCATATTCCCCCTCAGCCATCTCCTCTCCAAGCTGAACAGCCATAATAACCTCTTTAGCCTTTCCTCATAGGGGAGCTGTTCCCTCCCCTTTATCATTTTGGTCTCCCTTCTCTGTAATTCTCCAGTGCAAGAAAATCTTTTTTGAGATGCAGCAACCACAACTGCACACAGTACTCAAGGTGCAGTCTCACCATGGAGCGATACAGAGGCATTATGACATTTTCTGTTTTATTCACCATTCCCTTTCTAATAATTCCCAACATTCTGTTTGCTTTTTTTGACTGCCCCAGCACACTGAGCCGACAGTTTCAATGGTTTGTCCACTATGACACCCATATCTTTTGCCTGGCTGAAACCTAACATTGTGTAACTATAGCATGGGTTACAGGTAGTCAGGCAGACTAACAGAAGAGGAAATAGCCAGGGTGAGAACCAAGATATAGGAAAGAGAAAAAGTCAAAGATGGCTAGGCCAGATGAACCTCGGCATCGTTTCCAGTGCACCCAGTGCCTGTGCTTGGAGATGGACAGAAGGACTGACCGAAACGGGGACTGGGAAGGGAGGCAGTGGTGGCCTGACAGAGACAGAACAGGGGGGCGCTGGAAGAGTCAGAGAAAGAAGAGGAAACCGCTTTCTGTGTCCTTCTCTCTCTCCTCCTTGCCTGTCCCTCCCTTCCTCTCTCTCTCTGTAGCCTGCTCCTTCCCTCCTGCAGTGCAGACCTTTAGAGAATGGGAGGAGGTGGAAGAGCGAGGCTGAAAGTTGAAAAGAGGGAGTTGTTGAGATCACGAATGCGGCGGTGAGGTGAGTGGAGGGAGGGAGGAGAAGGGACTGGACGCAGAATCAGGGAAGAAAATGCCAGGTTGATGGGACAGTGCTTATGAGAAGTCAGAGAAGGGGGACAGAATATGATTTTTATAAAAGACAGGGTCAAGGTCATGACCAGCTCTGAGGGGAGGAGTGGTGAATAGGGAAGAAGAGGAGGAAAAAGAAGCGGGCAGAGGAATTAAAGGGAGCAGTTGAGGTGGACGATGAAATCCCCAAGGAGGAGGGCTGGCCAAGAAAGGATGGAGATGGATGAGAGCCCAAGGATAACGAGAACAGAGAAGGCAGATGTAATCTTTGTGCCTGCTTTCAGGCTTAACCCCAACCTCGTCACCCATGAAAGAGCGCGCCAGTTTTTACCCCCATTCTCACCCTTGGCTGTAGGGATGAACCCAGATAACGCCTTCCAAATTTGTCCGGGGGGCTGGGAGGGTCATTTTTTTTTAATCCCCTGGCCAGCTTGCAGGCTCACGGCGTTTCCCTTTTTTGAAAATTCGTGGCTGTGGGTGATTTGGTGCTCATGGACTTGGCACCTGCCACTGGGAGTATTTGACCTCTGAGCCAGCCCGGACAGTGTCAGAAGGAAAGGACGGAAGCAGTGGACTTCGCAGCACAACACTGCAAGACGTGTGGGTCAGCCTGGGCAGGGTCACAGGGCAGGGACCCGGAAGGAAAAAGGGGGGTAAAAAACCAAAAACAAGCGAGGAAGGTTTTAATATGACTTTAAAGGCTTGAAGTGAGCCGTAAGTGTCTATAAACCTTTCAGTTTACTGTGATCAGGAACAAACTCCAGAGTGTAAAAACAAAAAAAAAACCCAACCACACGGGCTTTTCTCCTTTTATTTCTCTCACTGGGAGGGAGGCAGGCACCCTCTCCCCCCGCCCCGGGGACTGAAGGCCACAGGCGGCGAGAGAGGGCGTGTGCACGGGGAGGAGAAGGCCTGCATTTTGGATGCGCTTTCCTGGCAGGGCCTGGGAGCAGGCGTCAGCCTTCTTTCTCCCAGACAGGTTTGCCCTTTCCAGCCCGGCCAGGGCTGCGGCCCCGCGTCTCGTTCCGGAGTCTGGGCCTAATGAGCCAGGGCCGCGCTGATCTTTTCACTCTGACAGCAGCCGCGTCCTGATGTCAGCGCCTCGGAAAGTTCACCCCGGCACAGTGGCGGCGGAGGGGCCTGGCCCTGTACGAGGACGTTCACTCCCTGAATCTGGCGGTGCAAGCTGAGGACAATGAAATACGATTAAAGGGGTCTTTGGGGGGTGCCGCCTGTTTCAGCGGCTGGGCTCCAGTCCTTTCTGGCTCATGGCTGCTCCACTCACTCCGTGATTATTTTAATGTAATGGATTTCAGTTTTAGGGGGGGGGGGGGGCGGGGGGCATCATTCCGCAAGGTGGCTTATATCGATATCAGAATGCAGGTACGATATGTCCCGGCCTCAAAGAGCTTACAGTCTAAATGGGCACCTAAACTGGTTAAAACAGGGGTGAACCTCAGGCTTAAGCGAGGTCTGCCCTACGTTAAAATGAAGTGCCCTGCAGACAGGGGACCCAGGGAGTTCATCAGTGCCTCCCCCAGGCACAGGAATGCATAGCTCCCACCCACACCCCCAAGTCATTCGCCTACATCCCCCCCCCCCCCCCCCCCCCCCCCTACCCAATCATTCTCAGTTACTCCCGAAACCCACCTAATCTCCCACCTGCACCCCACCAGTCACTCCCCACCCTTCTCACACATACACACCACAGCCCCAGCCACCTTCAGTCATTCCCCGACACACACTCACTCACACACACACACACACACACGCCTACCCCCTTCCTCCACCCCCAAGAGAGCTAGTATAAGACACCGATAATGAGCACGTCCAGCTGATAGAGTCATAAAACTCACCTTTTGACGTTGCCATGCAGTTATCATGTTCTCTTTTTTTGGGGGAGGGTCCCCTTAACATCCATGCACACGCAGTCAAGGGGGTAAAAAAAAGGAGAGGTGAGGTAAAAAATTCTATTCCTCTCTCCCCACCCTTTCTTTCATTTTATTTATTTACAAAAATGTATATTCTGCATCTTTCCAGCCATATTGTCCGAAGCAGGTTACAGGAAGGGTCACTACCCGGCCTTACCTTGCATTTTCCAAGGCGAGCGAAGCGAGCAGGGGCACAGCCCCCCCCCCCCCCCCCCCAGTATATAAATATTTGCTGTAGATTAAAATTAGCTTGGGCGCAATCCCAGCACCAAAACTTATCTGTGCCAAGAGTCTGTGGCAATGAACAGCAGCTACAGGAGTGTTGCAAGCAGGAGCAGGTTTTTTAAATTCTCGTTTGCACCATGAGATGGATACTTCAGCACTGGTGTTGGAGGTATCTGTTTTCATGATGAAATGGAAAGCAGGATCCAGACATACCAAAAAAAAAAGGCAGAAACAAAAGCCTTAAGAATAAACTACAGTTCTGATGTCCTCGTTTTTTTTCCATTGCCAGGCTATCAGCTGTGATACTAACTGGAAGCCACCCTTAATAAAGGACTCATAGAAATTTGTGAATCCCCCAAAATTGGTGAAGTTCCTTTATATCTTGGGCAAGGGCCCGTTAATTATCATAGCTGTCGTATAAGACTACACGGAGCGACCATCTGGATAAATAATATAATCCACTGAATTCACATTTTTCCAGTTTGGCAAAGAGTTTTGGCCTACACAACTTAAAACTTATTAGACCTGGTGTTCATGCTCAGCGGGATTTTCAGAAGAAAAAAAAAAAGATCAAAATATCATCTAAATGGGTGACAAACTGATCTAACGCATCCCTAAGAACCGCTTCGGGCCGATACAGTAAAAGTCGCGGGAGAGCGGGCGAACACCGGAGCGCACTGTACTGTATCAGCCTGTGAATAAGGGGTAAAGCTAGCGCGTCGAAAACGCGCGTCCAATCGCGGGTTAACGGAGCGCACTGTACTGTATCAGCCTTCAGGTTTGCAAACTGCTGGAAGACGGCCGAAGACAGCCGAAGCGTTAGAGAGCAAAGAGTGGGAATCATAAATAGAAAAAAAAAAGTCCATTGCCTGCATTCAAAGGTCTCCTCTGAAGCGAACGACACTGTAGGCTCAAGGTAAATCCAACATTGGAGCTGTACAAAGGCAATGAAATTCATCTATCAGAGGCAAGGAATACCTGCTGTATTATGCATAGCATTGCATTTTTAGGATAATAATCAATGCATTGGGGAGTAGAACGCCATCCTCCTTGGGCAAGAAAAATATTAGCGCTCCCATGGGTACTTTGGAGGTTCAGGCCAAAGTTTCTTTAAAGTACTCCTGGTTACGTCTTTAATTCTATCTCGTTCTAATGAATTCGTCTTGAGTCAACCAGAGATTCTTCCTTGAGTTCCAAGCTCTGTTACCTTTTCAGATTCATGCCGAAGCTAATTTTGCAACGTTTAGAAAGGTAGTCAAAGCTTTGCTTTTTACACAGGCGTTTAGCATCATTCTATAGCAACTTCATCTGCCGTTGTTGTCTGTTATTGTTATTGTCTGCTATTTTTAAGATTGATTTTTTTCAGTGTTTTTTTTTTATTTTAATTGTAATTGTATTTTAGATTATGTATATTGTAAATTTTATTTGATTTTAGTTATGTTTAATATATCCCCGTTTGTTTCATTTATTGATTTTAATTCCATTATGGTTTTTCTGTATCCTTGCTTGGTTAACATGATTTACAGGCGTTTAATAAAATTTCAAATAAATAAATAAATATCGCCAAAAGGGGTCCCTACCCTGTGCCACAGATCAATTGATGAGGAAGAAGGGCGTTTGCTGAGACCTTATCAGAAACATCTCAGAATAATACATGCTTAGCAGGAAATTCTGTATTAGCTTTGACTGTTAGTAGATCTGGCTGTGCACATGCACACAAAGTTCCCTTTTGTGCGTCTTAGTCCCGAAGACAGTTTTGGAATTGCAGAAGGACCAGAAAAACAAAACATCTGCCAGAGCTTCCAAAAACCAAACGGGTCATGGTGACTTAATCGTGATTTCCAGGGTAATAATGCAGAAGACATGGATGAGAGGTCTAGACAATTATGAGAAACAAAAGAAATGCCATACTGGGTCAGCCCAAAGGTCCATCAAATCCAACATCCTGTCTCCAACTGGGTCAGCCCAAAGGTCCATCAAATCCAACATCCTGTCTCCAACAATGGCCAATCCAGGTCACAAGTACCCGGTAGGATTCCTAGAGAACAGATCCAATCCTTTTTACTTGTAAACAGGGAAAAGCAGGGATGTGCATTTGTTTCTTCTGTTTCGGTGGTACACGCGTACCTGGAAGACTTTACAGTACACAGAAATAAACGGATAGTATGTGCCTAACTCATTATTAAAAATACATGCAAGCTAGCCATTCATGCATGTCTACTAGAAAGTTGGTGAGGTACTCGCATACCCACCAAAACGAAGAAAGGAACACAAATCCTTAATAAGCAGTGGCTTTCCCAAGTCTACATGGCTATTAACAGTTTATGGACTTTTCCTCCAGGAACTTGTCTAAACCCTTTTTAAATCCAGCTACACTAACAGCTTTTACCACATCCTCCAGCAACACTGGAGTGAAAAAAAAATACTTTCTGTGATTTGTTTTAAATGTGCTACTTATTAACTTCATGTACTACTTAAAAAGATGAATAAATGTTCCCTGTTTATCTGTTCCACCCCATCTCCATGCTGAAGAGCCCTAACCTGTTTAGCCTTTCCACATATGGGAGCTGTTCCAAACACTTCATCATTTTGGTTGCCCTTCTCTGTACCTTTTCTAGTTCTGCTATACATTTTTAAGATGGGGCCATCAGAATTTCACAGAATACTCAAGGT
This sequence comes from Rhinatrema bivittatum, assembly GCF_901001135.1. Taxonomy (NCBI): domain Eukaryota; kingdom Metazoa; phylum Chordata; class Amphibia; order Gymnophiona; family Rhinatrematidae; genus Rhinatrema; species Rhinatrema bivittatum. The sequence continues at coordinate 80,674,125 of NC_042625.1, forward strand.
ACTCTGGATTGATGTAGAGGCGTTATGACATTGTCTGCTTCAGTTTCCATTCCTTCCCTATAATACCTAACATTCTAATGGCTTTTTCATCCACTGCTGTGCACTAGGCCAAATATTTCAAAGTATTGTTCTTAAGCCGTTTATGCAGGTATATTGGCCTCTCTGAAAAATACCCTCACCACTGTCAGCTGCATTAAAAAGAGGGAGGAGGAAAATAGCGCACCTGTATTTGTTATTATTATTATTATTATTATTATTTTGCGGGCACGGCACCAACTGAAGGGATGAAAATACCAATAGTTGGTTGCAGAAGCTCCATGCTCTGGCTGTTTTGAAAATCACTCTTGTCACCACTGGAGTAGCTCTCAGTCCCATGTGATCTCATTAATGTCGTTTTTAATCCACCATGTGCTAGGAAAAAGGGGAATATCGAACAGAATAAATAAATACATTTTATTTATGCTATTATCTGGCATCTCCATTTTTTTCAACTGTAAATGTGGTGATCATTCACAAGAAGAGGTAAATCCAGCAGTTGTTTGTGCCTTTATTTTGAGGGTGAGATGCAGCACTCCCATGCTGATCCCGTATACATTTTGGGATTAAAGGACTGTGAAGTTCTGCTTTGAAGTCTTTCACTTTTCCTTTGAGACAACTCGGTAGGCAAAACACGGCTCGTGCCCAGGCAAGTTTGGGACCATTTTCCATACATGCATATAAGGGGTAATCTAACTGCTCCCATCAGTGCAAAATCCGTGGGTAATTTTTTTCCCCCCTATGGACTTTGCCCCAGTTTGCAAAGTGAAAGTGTGTGCATACTATCACTCTGAAAATGTATCCTAGAAAAATGACCCACTCACGTTTTACATCTGCTAATTTGTGTGCCTAGTTTTCCCGAGGAAAACAATATGCTCACTTTTGAAAATTCGAAAGTGTGCATGTAAGTGCAAGCCCCTCCCCCCCAGGAACGCTTCCAGTCAGTCCGGGTAAAGTTATGCACGTAGTTTACCTATATGCAAGGAAGGCAATTTTCAAAAAGTGCTTTTCCATGGGGGAGGGTTGGGGAGGTTTCATACTTGATACAGAAGTTTGCTGAACCATTAACCACTTGTTGAACTGAATGCTTTTTATTAGTGTCATTTGTTGGACACAATTTTTGATTGGACTTTAAGTTGAGCCTTTGTATATTCACTGGGGTAAATGATTAGATTTCCCTGCTAATCACACTGAACTGTGCCTGATGTGAATTTGCTCAGATTATGTACGATATACCAAATAAAGTATTTTTAGAAACATTTTTCAAAGTTTATTTTTTTTTTAAAGAATTTGAATAAATAACAGTTCATTTTGCTGAATCAATGTAATGCTCATCTCAGAATATTTGCGTATGACCGCCTTTTGAAGCCAATCATAGCCAGAGTTTTCACCCAGACCTGGCTGCACGGGTGCATTTGGGGACCCGGAATTGCACCGTATGTGGTTAGTTTCCTCCCATTCATTACTCCCACTCCTGCTGAAGAAAAACCGCAGAACCCTTCTGGGAAATATTTAAAACAATTTTATTCATGAAAATATGCTGTACAATGCAGTATAGACAATTCTTTACAATGCCACATACACAAACTAGAACAGCACAATCAAGAAGTCAAGAAGTTGACGTTTTGCCTATGATTAGATGTATGGTGGAAAGGGATGGGCCCCTCCCCTCCAGGCTGTACATTATAAATAGAGCCTCGGGACAGTTACTTTCCATCACTTTAACTTATAATCTTTGCTGCACATTGGGGAGTTATTAGAGGATTCGCCAAGCAGCTTTGCATGGGCGCCATCCAGCATGGCCCGTGTGTAAGAGAGTGCTCCTTTCCCTGGCACCATCGAGTAGTGCTCTCCTGCTCAGATCTCATTTGTGGCACACCTGTGCACTCGACTAAACTTTTCTGTTTTCCAAATGTTATCTGATAGTTAATGTCAGATTTGCCAGTGAGGCCATCAAGGACCCACGCTGACTCATGTCAGATATATCAGAGTTGTACTTTCCGACTTACTGGCTGATGCTCCCTTTGGTCTGTAAATATGCAGGAGACACACAAGAGTCCAAACATTGGGTTTACCCTGTCCTGAGACAGAACGGTTGTCATCTCTTGTATACTAGATACCTTTTTCTCCATGGCCTTTGGAAATGTTGTTGGGTGGATTGCTAGAACAGGGGTGGACAACTCTGGGTCCTCGGAACCCTTAACGGGTCAGGTTTTCAGGCCACTCAATGAATATGCATGACAGATTTTCATACAATTAAGGCAATGTGCATGCATATCTCTCATGCACATTTATTAGGACATCCCGACTGGTTAGGAGCTCCTCAAGACCACCCCTGTGCTAGGATTGCCAGATCCATGTCATAAGGAATAGGCAGTGTCAGCCCTGGTTTCACTCACGATTGTGCACACCGATTATTTTTGGTTTGCAGGATTGCGGGATGTTTTTTTAGATTTGGGTTTCTGTTTTTGTGTACACAATTTACAAACAGTATATATAAAAATCATTTTTTTTGTGCAATGTTCTAATTGTGCACACAAAAATGTAAAATGAAACAAAAATAAAATGAATGTTGTTGTCATATTATCATTTTGTTTGCCCTTTTTTGTTGCATCTTCCATGTCAGTTCAAAATGAATGCACATGCCTAGGTTTTATCCTGTTGCTTTCATGGACTTGTTTTTGACTGCCCCACTGATTTCCTTAAGAAAATCAGAGCTACAAATCCGTGCGTGCAGTGGGGGTAAAACCAGGACTGAATCAGCTGCCTGTTCCTCATGAAACAGAGTCAGGTGGCAATGCTATTGCAGGCAGGAGTTTGTATTGCGCTCGTTTGCCTGGATGCCCAGGGCTAGAGCTGGAAGAGAGAATGGTTCTGGTTTCTTACTTTCTCTCAACACATCACTGAAGAAAGCTGTTATAGGGCCCCAGACCTCTCCATTACCAGGGCGATGAGAACCACTTTTCATTGTGCTCCTAAAAAAAATGTTCTCAATGAATTATTTCCAAGGTGGACGTAGAACATAGCAAAAGCACAGGACATTAAGTTCTTGCTTTTGCCTCACCGATGTCTTTTAATGTGCGGTTTATGGAAAGAGAGGGACTGTACTGTGTCACGGATCCTTCCTTACATCTTGTGAGGGTGACAGGGACCTGGAGGGGAAGGGCTCCTTACTTAAGCCAAAACAAGCTTTCAGTCATATACAGGACTATACAGAACAGCCTAGTCCTACAGCGGTTCGTAAAAGGAAACCCAAAATCTGTGGAGTTCTCCTCAGGACATATTCTCCGTAACCCAGCAGAGTCAGGGTAGTTTTTCAAACTTTTCTACTTTCAAAGAACTTTTTTCTTCCAAATAAAAATAGCTCCCCCCCCCCCCCCAAAAAAAATAATAATTCAGCTATCCTTCTAGCAACTGATAGAAATCTGTGCTGCAGAAGCCTGAGATATAAGCACGGTGGGTCAGGGCTGCATGACTGCTGACTGGCCTCATTTGCCTGCATATCCCTGGTTCCACCTCACCCTGCTCTCTCTGCTGGAATCAGCCTGCAAAATTGGTGTGTATTTTCCCTATGATTCTTGACAAATTTTCATTACTTATCTATAAATGCAGTTTCATCTGATTCTAGTAATATTTCTGGCATTGGGAACACTTACTGTGTTGGGTAGCCTGAAGAACACCCTTCCTAAATGCATAAAACCCAGATTTTTTTTAAAATATACTCTTCCTCCCAAAATGTGCTATGACTCAATTCAGTCCAACATCAGAGTGAATGTGGTCAACACAAAAGATTGGCATTGCCTTTGAAATATGTATTGATCAGGAAAAAGTGAATATATTGGGGTTAACATGATGCTAAGGTAATCTCACCTGTCATCTGGTTATTGTGACCATGGGCTTCAGCTCATTTGCAAGTTCTCTTGGTAAAAGCAGGACTTTAGTGGTTTGCAATAAACAGAGCTGGACTAACCTGACCTGTGTGAGATGGGGGTTACGTGTATTGCCTGGATCACACTCACCCTCCCTGGTAGGAGCCCAGGCATTAGTTGTCTCTAGGTCCTATCTAACCTCTCTTTGTACATTTTGGAGAGCCTGTAAGCCATAAGGAACCATACTTTTATCTGCAAAAAAAAAAAAAATTCATACAATTTAAGGAAGCTGGGGCTCATCAAGGAAATGGAAGCATCCGGGCAATGCACCAACCTCTCTCCAAAGGTTTCTCTTAGGAGCCAGAAGCAGCGACTGGTGAGCACCATAATGCAATGCAGTCTCGGAGAGATGGTTGGTGGAGACATCACATATCAACCAGGGACTCCATTCCCAAGATGATAGGATGGTGGCAGAAAGGAATAACCTGTGGGAGAAGGTGAGGCCTTTCCCCATGCACATATTCTTGGTTCATTTCAGGCACAAATATAACTTTTTAGCAGGGTAATTGGTGGTGACAATATGTGCTATGAATGACCTGCAACATCTCATTCTTAGTGGGTGGCAATGGTAGTGAGTGGGTAACACTCAGCAATAGAACATGAGCTGCCCATAGCATCAGGGTAGGAGCTCAGAGTCCATAGATCTACCAGTTAGGTTATGACTATAGGGGACTATAGGGGACTCATTATCCAGATAAAAACTTTCTGAAGAACTTTGCCAGTGGCTCATTCCCTGTTTCTCAAGGTTTTACAGAGGCACTTCACTCTTTTAACCCCCCCACACTAATACTGTCCTCCGAAATAATCATGCAATATTCCTAGAGATTACTGAGGGGGCCTCATTCCCTCAGACCAACTTACTCAGAATAACCTTCACAGGGCAGAAAAACCGCAGACTCAAGTCTACACAAGGCAAGCCCATGGTCACACAAACCCACGATGGCATGCCAGAAGACTGTTACAGGGTGGAATTAAGTCAGCTAAGTTTTTAATCGAGTGCTTCTCTGTTAGGGATGGCATGCCACAGACCTCTGGCCTGTCTAATGCCTTCATCCAAAGAAAGGGGACCTGAACACTTCCGCCCTCCCAAATTTTGCTTCAGCCGTATCTTAGCGACACAAGCCGACGGAGAAGTCATCGCTAGTGATATTCCACGATTATACAGTGCCATACTGTCTCGACATCACACAATCGCCACCATTTCCTCTCGTGATAGTGATTATGCTACTACATCACCCTAGAGGCCTGAACTGAGTGGAAAGGTGGTTTCCTTCCAAAATCAAACTGCAACACCAAATGGTGCTCTAGCACAACTTTCATGCTTTTAAATTAACTTGGGTCCTTACTGGGCATGTTAAGATGGAGCTGGTCTTATGCAGGCTCCCCCCGTCCTCCCTCACTCACCCTTCAGAAATAAACCTTACCACCAAGTAACAAAAACAAAACGAGTAAACATCTACACAACTACAAAAGTGCCACAGACCTGATTTAGTGAGAAGGCATCAGACCTTGAAGTAACAAACGTGAGACTGATGCAATAATGACTCCAATCAACTTTACCAAACTGGAAAGTAACTAAAGAGAGATATTTTCTTTCCTCTTGGTCGTATATATAGGCCTTTGTTTTATCATTAGGTTTTGGAGCAGATATGCTGAACATGGAACATTTTAAAGAACAGGTATACTAAGTGTGAGACATTTGTTTAATGGATGGATATGTTGAATGTGACATTTTTAAGTCGCATATAGCTATACACTATGCAGGGCATAGTATATATGACCTTGTAGAGCAGGTGTTCTTAGTGCAGGACATATTTCTGAGTGTGTGGGTGCCACGTGTGCTGGAGATGGGGCAATTTTGTGAGTCTCTGGGACAGGCACATGGAATATGGGTAGCTTGATGAGACTCACAGTTGGTGGGCTGAATGCAATAGTTGACAGACTTCTCAAATCTGAATCCCACCCATCTGCAGACACAGACACTACTTGCGAAAGACTTCCTGCTTCTGTCAGCCACGGGAGGAAGAGAGGGATGGAAGTGGAAGGGAGAAGGACTAAGGCCATGCTAGAGCAGCTGCTACCTTCATAAGAAAAGTGCTAAGAGTACATTGGAACTTGTTTCACAGGGCAGGAATTTAGTCTGTGGTCACAGCTGGGAAAAGCCCAATGTGCTGTAATTTTCATTGACCAGGATGCTCTTTAAAAGATGGGGATCTTTGCATGCTTGGCTTGGGGCTGTGCCATGACATCCTGTGAAATGGATTTACAGGGCGAGGCAAGACATCCAGAAAAAAGGAGCTTCTCCTAGCTCGAGTCTTCAGCCTTGGGACTTGTCCCATCCCTGTAAGCAAGTGGCTTTTCCAATGAAGGGGAGCAGTTTTCAAGCTGTCCGCACTGGGACAGAAACCCACACATATATTTTCCCTGCGGGCTTTGCTCCAATTTTGCAAAGCGAAAGTAGGTGTGGACTTTGGAACTTGCTGCAGGTAGAAAGCCTGAGCAGTCGCTTGCATCGGCATTTTCTGCAGGTTTTTATGTGCAAAGACTTCAACGCGCCATCTACAAGTGTACGTTTCCTTCCCCCGCTCTAAGCACGATCTGGGAACATCTCCTCCAAAAGAAGCTAAAACTACGCAAACTGTGGAACAGTGCGTGGGCTTCCACCTGCACTGGGGGAGCACAGTATTCAGGCAGCCGATTAGCATGGGTAAAATGCTTTTTATCCATGTACAACGCATTCAGAATCATGCTGTTACATCACTTCAGTGGCAGGAAAAGTGATCAGTATGTAGGTGCCTAGACCAGTGGCTCCTGACCCTATCCTGGAGGCACACTGGCCTGGTTTTCGAGATATCCGTGTCGAGCGTGCAGGAGATAGATCTGCATATATCAGAGACTCGGTGTTTGCAAATCTATCTCACACACCTTCATGGGTGGCCATCCTGTAAAGCAGACTGATCAGGAGTATTTCCAGGACTGGGGTGGAAGATATTGGTGTGGATAGGCGGGTGCATGCAAGCGTACCCCTCTGACTTCCTTTTTTTTCAGCTGGGAGCTGCACCTCTTCACTGCTGACAGCATTGGCTATTCTTGTATGAATTCGCAAGGCATTACATCACTAGCCTGTTCCCATCCAGTGCAAGTCCACTCTGGCCTTTCCTGGAAGAGGGTGTTAGGCTGGAGGGCTTCATATATCACCCATTATTAACAGTCCTTAGCCTTCCCTGGGTAAAGGGTTACTTGTGTTATGAGTGTGTTGTTGTGTAGTTTATCTCTTCACTTAAATATGCTAAAAACAAAATCTGATGTATAAAATTAACTAAAATTATTAACCAATAAAAATCTATTAAAAGATTATATATATATGTATATATATTAAACTCTGTACATGATCAATGTAAACATAATTATTGAACCTGTTGTAGTGTGATTTATAGACTACAGCTAATGTGTGCCTGCATCAAATGGTTTTAAAGGCATGCTGCAGATTACTATGATGTCAGAGGTATCGCAGATTTTCACGTTTTGAAGGCCTGCTAATGCGTCCTACTAGATGGTCATGCAACATCTCATGTTATCCTTGATAAATATAAACAAGATGTAAAAATGTCCAACGAGTGCAGTCCAATTTTACTTCAAGGGCTCATATGTGGGGGTATTAAAGCAGGCCCACCTGAGAACAGGGGCTTCTGCTCACTCTGCGCCACGGCTGGCCCGGGCTCTTGAGCTCAGTGCGCGTAGGGATCAGACCCTGTTATTGCTTGCCCTGCTCCCCTTCACAGCTGGCCACGTTTGGGTGACACGGACGGACTGTGGTGCGAATGGGCAGTGACATGGTGTGAATCCTGCTCATGAATCTGGCATTTCACAGATTGGGTTGTTGGTATGAACTTCAATTTAAATGCATGTGTATAAGCTGCTACCTCATAACTTTACAGATAAAAATCCCATTACAGATGAAATAATCATTCATGGGAGAAGGGAGAGATTGTAATCTACCCTCCATCTTTCCTTCTAACTACATCAACTGGTAGAGCTGGAAAATAATTCACATCTACAAACGAAGCCCTTCATCACTACCCTGAAACCATGCAAGGTGAAGTCATCAATCATTCTCCAGGAGATGGAAAACATCATTGCTGCTATGCACCTGCCCATACTGTGCCCTGTCCGAGAGGAGATAAACTCAGGTATTCTGCTTTAGCTCAGGTGATGGCCATCCCTCTCCCATGCCGTGTCTCGTAGCCTTCCTGATTTTGATTGTAAAAATGGGTATAGGTATCGTATAAGCATCCTGCCTCCTTCCTCTAAAAACTAATGCAGATGGCGTATTTCTACTTCAAATCAAGGGACACTAACTAAAATCCAACCCTACATATTGGGATGGTCTGTCATATTGAACTAACTTTAATGGTGCTTGTGACTATCACTAAGTGATTGTGGGCATATCTCTATGGCTGATCCTTAGTTCATCACCATTATCTAAAAATGCCAAGATGAGGAGCAGAGTGTTAAACATCAACCACATGTTACTAGTGATAGCCTCATCTTATACATGGCTCAGTTCCATGCAGTGACTAAGTGCGCATTCACTTCTGGCACTAAATAGAGGCAGGAGATCTGGGCCCAAGCCTCGAGTACAGATCCTGGCTCTTGCTTGACTGTGGTCCATCAGTAAGGGAAAAGCCACGAGCCACATCAGATCAGTGATTTAATCATTGGAGTCCTAACCACCAGCTAAAACTGCATCCCCATAGCTACGGAATTCACAGAAGCTTTCAGGCAGGCCCCGGGAAAGCTGTGGCGGGTCCCGCAGGGATAACTCTTCAAAAGGAGCTGCAATAGGTTGATCGTCCGCCCTAGCTCAGCACCTGGGGAAAGCCGCAGTGCGAGCGGCAGAACTTCAGTTTTCTCTGCTGGATGAAGGATGCAATCACTGAGGGCTTTGTTTCCAAGAAGACGTTTTCCCATTCTCTTCCGCTGATATTACTCCTGTAGGGTGTCCTACATACACTGAAATAACAATAATAAGAGCTCTAGGTCTATGGCAAAACCCTTTGCAAAAGGTCTGGAATGTTCACTCCTACTTGGCTCCTTTTCCCTGCGTTACTGCATTCCCATTTCTAGCACAAAAGCAGACTCAATGAACTGTCCCTATGCCTTCTACTCCCCACTCACCTCTAGCCTTTTAACACAGAGGTGCGCTTTATAAGCTTTCTCTGAGCGTCTCGCCTTTGGAACCCACAGCACTAGAAAACATGCTTTTTGATTTCTGGATAGAGGGGCAGAGGAATCCTTCCCCAGAAGCCTGCATCTTTTCACCCCACATTTCTTGCAGTGAATAGCACCCATGGAAACCTTGGATACTAAATTCCAAGCACAAAACATCAGAAGAATTAACCAAAAAAAAAGAGAGAGAAAGAGGCAGGGGTGACAGTAAACTGCTGGCCATCAATTACATGTCTAATTAACTGTGCATTCAAATGCAATCGTGGAAGATCCACTTAATGGGACAAAATGATTTTTTTCTCTGGATCTCGGAGTTCCATTAAGGCCATGAGTTACTAACAAACTGCACCCTGATTGAGAGAGATCGTGCACCTGTAGGCAAGCTTTGGAGGACCCAGCACACCAGCCAAGGATTTCTCCCATTCCTGGTTTACTCAAAGAACTGCACAGGGGGTGGCAGCAGTGCGCAGACACAGTGTTTGGCCTCCACTGCAATCCTTGCTTCGGCCGATGCCCTTCCATTTAGAAGTTCACATCCATCCCATCTATGCTTTGGATGGGTTTGTTCTGAATGGCCCTTTCTCCAAGACGTCTAAAAGCAGGCTTCAGGGAACAGCTTCACCTTCAACATTTTTTTTTTTTAATTTTTATTTTGGATTAAAGGTATCATTAAGACTTTGGGTAGTGATCTTGTTTGAGTCTTCTGCTCTGCAAACAAATGGCAGCGAGAGAAGGGGTTATATGTTAGCGGCTGCAGCAACACCATTTAGCTGGTGTGGGGGGGGGGGGGAGGGGGAGGGCGTACACAGTATTTAAAGATCATGTGCAGTGCTCTGACTGCAGACGAACTGGTTGAATTGGTTGTTCTGGACCAGCCCCTTTGGTGCTTCTCACGGCATCAACAAGAGATTGCACCAACATCCTACCATTAGCCGCCGAAATGCCAGTTTTCAACTTAAAGAAGAAATGTCAGAGAACTATAAAGATCGACTGAGTAAGAAACACCCAGGGAACGAAAACAGATGAGAAATAAAATCTCCCCCACCCCCACCTAAAAAATAGCACTGTGTATGACTGCAGCTGATAACACGTGTCCTGGATCCTAGGCGGAAATGTAAGGTCGCAGCTTTCCCCACTACGTTTGCTGTTTAGTGCAAGACTTAAGGGTTTCCAAAGAAGGCTGCACTAGAAACCAAAGCAATGCCAGAGTTAACCTGGTGCCAGCATGTAATGGGGCAAAATATGCAGGGTGTTTAAATATGGCAGGAACGGTCGCAGTTTCAATAGTTTGAGGAGTTTGTGGGTTTTTAGTGGGGGGCTTAGTCACATGGATTCCATGTTCTCGTGGTCTGCTTAGCACTCGCTTGCCACGGCTGCTTCCTAAAAGTCAAGAGAAAAAGGCCATTCAGAACATTCGGGACGCATTGCCAGCAGGTGGTGATTAGCAGATATTGAAAAGGATGCTAGGCTTCAGTCGCCCAGATAAAGGAGAAATCAGAACTGACGACAATGGGAGGGATGGATTAACCAAAATCCCCTGGCCAGGTGGCTATTGAAAACCATAAAAACTGAGTTTTTTTTTGACTAACCATTTTTAATCAGGAAGTAATCACATGGATACTCTTCCAGTGACCAATGGTGCCTTTAAAAGCTAATTATGCCACCGTAGACTGCAATGTGCAACTTTGTGGGTGCTCAGCTTACAGCAATGTTTGATACTAATATATAACAGCCAGAGTTGTCCCTGATAAGTGACTGGGGGAGAGATAAATGGCTGTTCACTTTTACAGGGATTTCTGCCTCTCCAGAATATACAAGCAAAGGTTTAATCTGTCTGTTTTGTATTATTCCTGAAGTAAATTGTTCATGTTTAGTCTGAACCAAACAGTAGGGTTTGCCTTATTGATCTCAATGTGATTATAGCCTTTCATGAAAAGATGTCCACTTTTGTATTTCTATAGTGCCTGTTGAGGGGAAACGGTATCACAGTGGGGGCTGTGCAGCAGACTTCAAAGCTAGGTTCTGTCTGTAGCACACACAGCTAAGACACATCTGACTTACTGTACGACACATCTGGAATGAACAATGGACTTGCTATGCACGTAGAAATGTTTTCTCAGCCTATGATTGTGTGAGTGTGTGTGTGTGTGTATGTGTTCTCTGTGTGTGTGTGTGTGTGTGAGTATATGCATCTGTACGTGTTTAATGTTACTCTCAAGTTTAAAACAGATGGCTGTAGCCTGTCTTAACAAATAAAGGCAGAAAAAAAAAGCATTCTTGTGTTGTTTCCGTTTCACATTTCCTGGTGTGTGTCAGCCAGGTACCCAGCTCTGATTGGTAGGCTGTGAGGCAGTAGGCAACGTGGTCATATTTAGACCATTTTGTGGCGGAAGAGCAGAATCAAAGTTAAAGTCCATCTCATCGTTGTCCATAAAGTCATTGAGAATAATGGACTCCACATCACACTCCAAGCTGCCACTGAACATGTCCAGGTCAAGATCAGCTGGAAACTTGTCTTGACCCAAAACAGTAGGGTGGTATCCCACTTGGTAGGGACCCTGTAGTGACTCTAGCAAGCTCATGTGTGCCCCTTGGTTATTAAAATATGGATGATGATGCCCATGATGTGGAATGGCAGCCATACTACACGTGTCATTAGGCAAGCTCATAAGGCTGATAGGGCTAGGTAAGGCACTAGTGTTGACATTAGGGTGATGACCGGCTGGCGAAGGGTGATACAAAGAGTGGCTCTTCATTAAATTCACTGAATGAGCAGGGAAAGATGACAAACCCAGGTCTCCGTTGCCACACATGATTGCATTCTGTCTGTGACAGCGCGGTGGCACAACAGTATTGGCCGGAGGCATTGATGGGTCTGCTGGCACCATGCTCTCCTTGTGTGCATAGGAGATGGAGGAGAGCAGATCCTGGAGAGAAGAATTCCTGTAGGAGAGGACAGGCGAAAAGGTAGCCTGCTTGTTCTCTTGTATGGTCTGCATAGGCAAACGCCTCATCATACTCATAGCTGGCTGACTGTAGATAGTACCGCAGTAAGTATTGGAGCCAGCCCCTAATGCAGAGCACTTGGAACTGAACGTGAAACTGGAGCTTCTCTGCCTTAAGCTCCCTGTGGGAATCTGCTGGGATGGGCTCATATTGTAGTTGTCTTGCAAGTCGTCAAGGAGACCGTCTGTCAGCCCCTCGTTTAAGTTAATGGTGCCAGTTAGGTCCGTCAGCCTTGGAAGTTCCACTGAGCACCTTGCATTCAATGAGGGCGAGACTGTGCTGGACGGGCTAGGGTACATCAGGGGAGAGGATGGAGTTCCGTCGTCATCTTCCAGTTCATCTGGCTCATTATTGGCCATGATGGGAGACAGGTGCCCACCCATGGCGCCAGTGGAAGGGTTGGCTCTCGATCTAAAGTCTGCCCACACATCAAATTCGTCGCTGGCATGGGAAGTGGGGCTTTCGGACCACTTGGTCTGCTGGGAAGACGGGCTGTCCTCCCCTCGTTCCTGTGTCGCTTCCAGTTGCTTTTTCTTGCTGGCTTTCCCTTTGATCCTCAGAAACTTGCTGCTGTTATCCATGGACATTGCCCGCCTGCGTGGGGTCTTCCCGGTTTTCCCTCCTTCGGGGTTCAGCATCCACCAGGAGCTCTTCCCTGTTCCCTCGTTCTGGACCCGAATAAATCTGGTGTGCAGAGACAGATTGTGCCTGATGGAGTTCTGCAGGGATAGGAAAAGGAAAAAAAAAAAAAAGATTAATTGTAATTCTGAGCCATAATCACCTCACCCACTGATTGTGCCATTGTCTGTACCAGGAAAAAGCTGGCTGCCATCAGACACCAGACTAAAATATGCAAGGCATTACATTCCAGAGTTCATGAACATCCCCTCAAAAACCGCCTTTCCTAGATCAGATCTTTATTATTATTATTGCTATGTAACTTTTCAGATCTGTATTTTTCTACCTTGGCTTCCTCTTTTAGCCAAGCTGATAAAAGAGGAAATGCACTGCATTTTTTTTGACCAGAGATGCAACGCGGACCAGAGATGCTTTCTCAGGAGAATTCCTTCTGCGCTCTTTCCCACTCCATGATCAATCTTTACAATTGCTGGGGGTGGGTTTCGTTGGTTTATTAGACTACTTTTACCTTTGCTTTAGCCCGCTTTCCATCTCCCCACGCCATGTTACCTAATCGTAACCATTCCTTTTGGATGCCCGTGCTCAGCTGATAGTCTTTCCTTTCTTTTAATGTCTCTCAATCACGGGGCTTGATCCAATCCCACGTGGGACTTAGATAAATGTCTGGCACAAAAAAAAAGTATTCCCTGTAATGGATGAAATCATTTACTTGTATCCTCTCTGCTTGACAAGGGCTCGCAAGAGCCCCCCCCCCCACCCCAGAGTATCTCTGCTAAGCTGAATAAACCTCCTTCGTTTGGCTTTTTAAACCAACCGCCCCACCACTGTCCTGCACATAAACATCACCAGGGTTCACTACAATATGCATGAGCCTTGCTATCCCTTGCAGACATATGGTCTCGCTGTTGACGTCTACAGCATCTGACACGGAGCAGGGAAGTGTACAGATGACGCTCCTGGTGTAGCATCAGCAGAGACCAAGGGCAAGAAGCCAAAAACACCCGCCCGTCCTTCGATGACCACTAGGGCTCATTGAAATATCATCTGAAACACTTGTGTGCCCCTGCTCCACGGACAATAATTAGGGAAGGGAGGGTGGGAGCGGGTGGAAAACAGCATGAACAGAAACACAGAAAACCTATTTCCCCGTCAAAAAAAAAATCCCCTCCTATGCCTAGCAAGATAAAGAGCATAAAGAACTGCAGTGATGGCAAAGAAACACATCCAAAGCCAACAAGATAATCCTTTCCCATGCCTGTGCTCTAGCTTCTCCTTTCCTGACCACAGAGGTACAAACGTGGCAGGTCAGGTGGCAATGCATAACTTTTCTCTTACTCATAAGATTCAAGAGTCAACCCCTCTAATGCTTTAACGGCAAAGTTGCAGGGGCCTATCAGCCTGATGAGCATCCCCAAACTGCACCTCCCACCTCACTCTTCTCCTCCCCCCCCCCCCAACAATCCCACCTAGCACCCCCGAAAGACCGCCCGGGTCCACGGTAAAATCATTCTACTCCCAGCAGCTTCCAGCTTCTTGTAAGCAATCATGGGGGGAGCTGTGGCAGCTCATCTTTTGGGGGGACAGGAGGGAGGAGGAATGGTGCACCATGTCCGACATTAGTTTAACACATTGTGGGGTGGGGAAGTAGGAGATCAGGCGTGCAAGCCCACTAACTTTCTTTAAAAAAATTTTTTTTTGGCATTTTGAATATAGCCGGTTAAGATAAAGTTATTCAGGTGCACGCACCCACATAACTTTGAACCTAACAGTCTATATGCAAACTTAGGCGGTTATGTTTGACATTTATCTAGGAAATGTTTCCAGGATAACTTTATTCGCGTGTTTTCAGCGGGACGTTTATCCCGCTGAATATCCCTGATAACATTTCATTAACTTTAACCAGATAAGTTATCCATTCTCTGCTTTTCTGAATACTGGCCTCTAAAAACTTGATAACTCATCTTTCTTGATACACTTCAAAGGCAAGGAACAATGAAAAGTAAATACAATACATCAGAACTGACAACTTGAGTCAAAAAAAGGGAAACCAATACATGATTACAATCATAATTAAAAACTACAAGACAAAAATAACCACAAAATAACAAAGCTGAGAAAAACCTAAGCGCTGGAAGTCCTTCCACCAGTGAAACCTAATCCCCTGAATAACCAAATACCTGCATGAATAACGATGCCTTTGGGTTTTTCCGAAACTGCGGATAGAACCCTTCCAAACAAATGCCAGATGGTAAAGCAATTCCACAGGCCTGGAGCAGAGCATCCAAATGCTCGCTGCCCGGTACCCGTCAACCTCACAGAAGTCAAAGATGGAACCATCGACAAATCTGCTGGGAGGATCTGAGCGATCGCCCAACGATGATAAGTCCAGTAGCATAGCCCCTATGAAGACATTGGAAGATGACTGAGAACAGCCTTAACCTTCACTTGGAATTCCATGGGCAACCAGAGGAGATCTCTTAAAACAGGAGTTACATAACCAGCTACCTTGGCTCCAGTCAGAGAAGGAGTTAATTTCCATCTTTCTTTTTTTTTTTGTAATGTTTTGTAATGCTTGTGATTTCTGTGAAGACCCTGTTTATCTCAGCTTTTTGTTCAGCTAGAAGTTTTAGCTGAGTACAGAGTATAGGTGTGAATGTGTTTGCTGCTTTTCAGATTCTAGGGGGGAATGTGAGCTCATCTCCTGTCCGCTTGGTATTAGTGTGAAACTCAAAGGAGGGGGCATAGTGGGATCTAACAGATTTTTGTGCGCTTGCGTGAAGCAAAGGGAGAAGGAAGTTCCCACTGTGGCAAGAGAGGTGTGGTGGCAGGGGGCGGAGGGGGCAGAAAGCAAAGGCATTATCCAGTAGGCAGGTATGTGGTGCAAAGTCTGCATCACAAATCCGGTGACAGGGGTGGCCAACTCCCGTCCTCGAGTGCCACAAACAGGCCAGGTTTAGTTTTTCAGGACATCCACCACGAACATGCATGAGACAGATTTGCATACAATGGAGGCAGTGCATGCAAACGTATCCCATGCATATGCATTGTGAATATCCTGAAAACCCAGGCCTGTCTGTGGCTCTTCAGGGACCAGAGTCGGCCACCCCTGCCCTATGACACTGGACTTAAGGACCTAGAAATGCACACCCTACACTGAGAGACAAGGGACATGCGACAGAGACATCCAAAGACCTCAAAGGTACAAATGATGTACAAGAAGCAAATCTTTTCCAGGCAGAAAGGAAGGTTTAGAAGAAGTGGTCATGATATGAGGCTGCAAGGAGACAGACTCAGACCTTTATTCGCAGGAAAGATGGTGGATGCATGGGAGGTGAATGAGGGAAAACAATAACGAAATTCAAGAAAGTGCGAGATAAGTACAGAAAAAGTGAAGGGAAAGCCAGAGACCAGCAGGGGTTAAGGCTCTGTACATGGAAGTAGACTGGGCAGACTGGTTGGCCCCTATCTATTCCACATTTCTGTTTGCAGCATGGGAATACTTCTGAGGATTTCCACCCTGAAAAGCGCAGGCTAAATGTGACTGAGCTTTGCTGTCTGGTGTTAAACCCTTCAGAGCGCCATCTTCTTTCCTCAGACACGGAGGAAGATGATGCTTCAGAGTGTGGCGTACATTAAAGAGTCCGTGCCATACATCCAACGAGAGTTTAGGGGGACGCACTTCAGTGCACATTTTCTGTGCGCAAAACTTACTGCCGATGAAGCAAGGAGTTTTGTGCGCAGAAAAGGTGCGTCCCTAAACGGGAAATACTGCTTAGTGCCCTCGCATGGAAATCCCACGCAAATGAGGGCATTTAAGCAGTGCTCCCCGATGCAGAGACCGTATCTGGCCAGCCCACCTTCTATTGCGCTGGAAACGTTAACTCCTGGCTCAGAGCTAGAGTTAAGTTTTCAGCGCTACTAAAAAAAACTGGGAGGGGGTGAAAAAAAAAAAGTCTTGTAAAGGAAAAAAAAGTCAGGCATGCTCTGGGTAAGTGCCGGCAGCCATCGCTGCCACTTAAGCCAGATTTAACTGGTTATCTGGTAGTGGATAACAGCTGCCAGACAGCTGGATACGGCAGTACTTATCTGACTATCTGGCGCGTCGCTGCTACGTAGCTGGATAAGTACTGCGGATAAGAACCGCACCAAACAGCCGGATAAGTACTGACTATCAGCTGCTAGATAGCCGGATAAATCAGTATTTATATGGCTTAAGCGGCAGCAGCGCCTGCCACCACTTACCCGAATAATGCCCTGTCAAGGATGCCTGCCCGCCTTCCTGAGTTAAGTTTAGGCACATTTTTTTAACTCCCGATCCATTTGCATAGCATTAGCTTACTGCATCAGGAGTTAAGAAATACTTTAAGCCGAGTGTTAAAATCGTGCGCTGAAATCAAGCACACACAGGCCGATTCAGTAAGCTGCGCGGGAGAGCCGGCGCTCCGAGGCGAGCGCCCGCTCTCCCAATGCGTGCCCAGGCCACTCTCCTGGGTGCGAGATTCAGTATGCAAATGAGGGCCCGTGCTAATAAGGAGGCGGCGGCTATCAGCGGGTTTGGCAGCAGACGCTTAATTTTACCGGCATCGGTTGTCGAACCTGCTGACAGCCACGGGTTCGGAACACGGATGCAGGCAAAATTGAGTGTCCGTTTTCCTACCCGCAGGCCGCAGGTAGATTTTCTTTTCTTTTTTAATTTTTGGGGCCTCCGACTTAATATCGCTATGATATTAAGTCGGAGGGTGTACAGAAAAGCAGTTTTTTTCTGCTTTTCTGTACACTTTCCCGGTGCTGGCTGAAATTAATTTCTGAGAATAAAATGTGCGGCTTCGCCACACATTTTACTTTCTGTATGGCGCGGGAATAACTAATAGGCTCATCAACATGCATTTGCATGTGGAACACGCTATTAGTTACGGGGGGGGGGGGAGGGTTGGACGTGCGTTTTCCACGCACTATTACCCCTTACTGTATGAGGTAATAATAGCGCGTCAAAAACGCGCGTCCAAAAGGGGGCTAACGGTGCGCTCGGCCTGACAGTGTTTTAACGCTCAGCTACCTGCACTGGCCTGGCCGAGGCTGTTGGGGGAGATGTTCGCCATCATCTGTGTTCCTGGTGGAGCTTTCTGTTCCAGCCCCTTGGAACCTACCTTTGTAAATTGATTATGTGTACCAGATAGCTAGCATTTTAATCTGATAGCTTACTGGGTTAAAGCTTTGCTCTGTTTCCAACCCGACTTTTATATTTTCACAGGCCTGCTTTTGGCTTATCTGTCTTCTAGATTATTTATGTGAACTTCTCCTGCTAGACTTTATGTGATACTAAATATTCTATTAATCGGCCTTCTCTCTGGTTTATCTCATATAAGAGCCTACAACTTCTGAGGATAAACTATGACTGGCAATGCACCCTTAATGACTAAATCTAGATTGTACTCAGTCAGCAGCTGACTAACTGGCTCTGGGTAGGTAGCTTGGAGAGGGGGAGTCAACTCAAGCCATCTTGGCCTTGTGGAGGGAGAGTGCCTGTAGGCTGCCTGGGGATTTGGTATTATATAGGAGCTGGTGACTGTGCCGGAACTGGACCTAGATTTTGGCAAAAAAAAAAAAAAATACACATCAGAAAGTGATCACCGACCCAAATATCTGTTTTGAGTTATACTGCCCGAAGAAAGAACCTTTAATAAATATTGCATAAACAGTACAGCAAACCTGTTGCACTCAGGACTTTCTGAAGATAATTTCCAATCGCCCGCATAACTCGGCACATACATGCATAAGTAGGTGCACCTAAAGTTATGCCACAGTTTACAAAATACTACATATCACCGCCCCAAAAGTCCGCATGTAAGTTTCAATACTTGAACTTTTTTTTTTTAATGCAGGTCTCAACATAGTTTATCCACCTATTATACAAAAATGCAAGCCTATATTTTACCTGCTAAATAATTGTAATGTGTACGCGTAATAGCCCTCAGTTTGTGCGCGGGGGCGGGTATTTTACAAAGGTGGCTGATACATGCGCGGAGTTCACTTATGAAATGGTTTAACATGGGTGCGTACTTCCAAGCACCAGTTCACCGAGGCCTCCACCAGCTGGACCTAGATATTCACCGGCTCACCCACACCCTCCACCATTTGCCCCACACCCTCCCCCTGCCAAAAACTGAAGACAAAAGAGAAGCCAGATGTAATTTCTGCCACTTGGTTAGGAGTAATAAGACGCAGGCAAGTTTGATGACATATGAGAGGACTCCGTTTATGAACAGGTAAATGTGCGTGTCCTTCCAAACCCCACCCAGGAATGCCCTTGAAACGCCCTCTTTGTTAGGGATGTGCATTCGTTGCATCCAGTTCGGTGGGCACGCTTGTACTTCACCAACTTTATAGTACACATGAAACAACTGATATATGCATTTATTTTTAATAATGAGTTTTGCCCATATTATCCATTTTTGTCACGTGCACTATAAAGTTGGACAGGTATGCAAGTACCTCCGAAACAGATGAAACAAATGCACATCCCTATTCTTTGTACATGCGTACTTTTCCATGCA
This sequence comes from Rhinatrema bivittatum, assembly GCF_901001135.1. Taxonomy (NCBI): domain Eukaryota; kingdom Metazoa; phylum Chordata; class Amphibia; order Gymnophiona; family Rhinatrematidae; genus Rhinatrema; species Rhinatrema bivittatum. The sequence goes on from NC_042625.1 coordinate 80,693,518, forward strand.
GCAACAATACACATGTATCCCGCCTTCTGAAAATTTGCTTATCATGCACAGAGGCTGCTTGCAGCCGAATATGCCGCACAAGCCTTTGAAAGTTACCCCATGTATGCATCTATCCAAACCAGAGGAATCTCAACTGGGTAGACTTTATCTGCCATCATTTACAATGTAAGCTGCATCTTTAACTAACCCTTCAGCTTATAATGGTATCAAGTCTATTCAGCTTCTCTGCTGGCTTTCTCAATGGAATTTACTTAAATCTGAAGGTGTGCAAAGAAGGGAACATTTCAACATGGCTGCCTGGGATTCATCTTTCTCTCTTCCTGGGTGATACTGGCACAGGTGAGTGCCGATCTCCTGAATAAGAGTATTTCCTGGCCATCGGGAGGGCACAGCCATGGATGGACTAAAAGGCGACAACAATTGCACCTCGTGTTATGGGCCCATCCTTGGGAATGGAAGGAGAAGGCCAGCCTGCCTGGAGCACGTGTAGTCGCCCCGGCTGACGCCGGGCAGAGCAGGAGAGAGAGAGAGAAGCTGAGGGGAGTCTGGTGCTTCCCTCCCGTGCTGGCATACCCATGAGAGAAGGCTGAGAGATGGGCTCACACATCGCATTATGTAACGGCTTGCTTCTCCGCACTTCATTTGTTTGCAGATTGCTCCCAGCCTGGCGCCACGCCAGCAGCCGAGTCCAAGACTACAGAAATCAATCTCGCAGTGACTGATTAAGCCGTGTTTAGAACTAATTGCTCCTTCGTGTGTGAGAAGAATAAATTACGTGCTCTAATTTTGTTGTCTTCAAAATGCGACTGCAGGTACAGTGCGCCATTAACCCCTGACAGCGCTCCACTTTTATTTTGGGGGGGGGAGCGCAGGGAGCACAAACAGCAGGATCGGCAATCCCGTTTCAACTCTGGAAGGCACTGTCCAAGAGCCTCACGCTGGCGAACACTTAGGGACTCTTTGGCCCACATGGCCTGAAATTTCAGAAGGATTAGGCTGCAGTTATCACGAGGGTGGCAAAGTAACTTAGAACAAATTGAGCCCGAGTTTGTCCCACTGAATTAAGGGACTTCTAATACTGATTTCTCCAACTAATACAGATTTACAGATCCAGAGTTGGAATGACACAGGTTGTAAACTTAGAGCCTGAGTCACCCATTTATAGGCTAGAAAGGAGGGAACAGCAGGTAAGCTATTTGGGTGCCTCAGACACCTCTCTTACATGCTAGCCTGGGTTTGAAAAATGGCTCATAAGCCAATGATGAGTTCATAATGAGGGATCTTACACAAGTCCCTCTTCAGGGTGCAGAATACATTATCTGCCTCATTAAAATATGCATGAGCCTTATTATTCCTTTTTGGATATGCACAGTTGCTGTTATGATGTCAGGCATGTTCCAGAGGTGACATTAGTGCAATCTAAGGGCAAGGGAACCAAAAACATTTGCCCATACTTCAGTCCCAGCCCTGCCTTATCTAAATACGCTCTCAAACACTTATGCAGCCTGGCTCCATAGGACAAGATGGGGAAAAAGTCTGCAGCAAGGAAACCACAGCATGGAAACAACGAAACACCTTGTCCCATCTCTGCAATCTATTTTCTTCATTATTGATGGGCAGCTGTCCTGAACATTAAGGTATAGTATTGGCCCCTCACTTCGAAAAGCAGACCTTGCCCTTACACAGAAAGCAATTTTCAAAAGCATTTCCACAGGTTAAACAGTGCTTTACCCATAGAAATGGCCTCTTAAAAATGTTCCCGCCCAATAGGGGGGTAAACTTATGCACATACTCCTCTACGGGTGTCAATCTACCCAGAATACGTGGAGAGGCTCCTGGGGGCAGAGTTGGGGAGAGGTTTGGACTTCCATGCATAATTCTGTGCTTTCAAAAGCATGCATGTAAATCTTCCTGAAAATTTCCAGCATGCATGACAGCAGGTATAATAGCGTGAGAGTAAATTTGGTAGGATATATTTCGAAACGGACTTAGGCGTGCAAGTCTGCTATGAAAATTGGCGTAACGTGCATGTGCATTTGCTGCTTAATTTAGGCAGGCATTTATAAAATTACCCCTTCACTGGTTCCATGGCCCAACAGCTCACAACAGCAGTGAAACCAACACCACAGGCCAGCAAAGGTAGGAGCAGAGGAAAATGGAGCCTCATCGGGCCCAGAAAAGGTTGCATTATTACCAATGCTGCAGGACTCCATCCCCCCAGGGGCCGTGCCATCTTACCGGGGACTATGCCTTCATATAGCACTCCTAACAGGACTTGTGACTTCGTCCAGAACATCCATCACCCATCCTGAGAAAGCGAGCAGCCTCTGCTCACCTCCCACTGAGTCAGCACAGTACAGGAATACTCAGTATCGTCAGCAAGGTAGTCCAATATGGTATGAACGGAGAACTGGCACATCTGGAGATAGAAAGGTAATGCTTCCACCCGCTTCTCCTGCCCCTATCATAAAGGCTGCTGGTCACTGAAAGAAGAGAGCTCAGGGTTTCTTTTAGCTGCGGCAAGCGAACAGAGAGAGATTTGGTTTCTTTCAAGGGTTCTATAGCTGCTAAATGGTGGCCCTGCACACTATAAAACTCCAGGACTGTCTTTTTCTGTAGGTTTAATTGAGTATGAGTGCAGGAGTATTTGTACAGGTGTAACTTGTGGGTACAGGTAGTGTGTGTAGGGGTGAAAATGTGCAATACAGAGGGACATAAGTAGTTAATGAGAGTAGTTAGACAAGGCCCCAAGTTTATTATTATTATTCATTTGATTTGTATTCCACAAGTTTATACAATTCTAAGGCCGTGGTAATTTCTCTTTTGCCACATTACTGCATAAAGCAGTCTCCTCCTCTTCTTTTCCTCTCCTTATCAGCTACTGGTTCCCTCTCTGTTAGGAAAGGCACTTAGCGGCATAGTAATGCAAACCTCCTCCGGTGACTCAAAATTGCATTGACTTTCAGATGTGTTGTAATGATGCTAATTCTCTAAATTCATGGCATCAGAAAGATAGCACTGGCATTATGCACCCTACAGTTAATGAAGTCCATGATACCAGAGGCAGCAGGAGCTTCAAAGGAGTGGTGGTAAGCGTCAACACTAATGAAGAAGGAGCCAACAGTTGGAGTGTGGTAGGGAAAGAAGGTGAATATTGGTATCTGCAGGGGAGGGGAGAGGGGATGTGTTGTATAGAGGAGGAACGTTTGTAGGGTGAAGGGTTAGAGAAAGGAGGAAGCTGGTGTCCTCAAGGATAGGTCCTTGGAAAGAGATGAATATTGGTGTCTACCTGAAAGGGTAGGGTGGGGGTGTTGAAAAGAAAAGGTTGTTGTCTATGTTAGGAGGAAAGGAGGGACAGGAGATTGGAAGCTAGCTGGTTGGGATGGAGAGAGGAGGCAGATGGTGATCGATTGATAGGAAGAAGACACAGAGGAAGCGGCAAGCAGCAAAAGAGAAATGCGTTGTAGCTTTTTAAAAATTAGCCAGTGGAGAGTATATCTGTCAAACATGTCCACATACTTTGCACCTGTCCTCTGGAATATCTAAAGCAGCTCAAAGTACATGCACGCTGGGACCCGTGTGTGCTTTTAGCTGCATCTCAGGAGGGTGATTATCAGAAAATGCATTTTTACCCAGATAAATGCCTTTGCAAATTGGCCTCATTGCGTAATGAATAGTCATAAGTACATAAGAACATAAGATATGCCATACTGAGTCAGACCAAGGGTCAATCATGCCCAGTATACTGTCCCCAACAGTGGCCAATCCAGGCTACAAGTACCTGGCAAGTACCTAAACATTAGATAGATCCCATGCTATTAATGCCAGCAATAAGCAGTGGCTATTTCCTGCTGATTAATAGCAGTTTATGGACTTCTCCAGGAACTTATCCAAACCTTTTTTAAACCCAGCTATGCTAACTGCATTAACCACATCCTCTGGCAACAAATTCCAGAGCTTAATTGTGTATTGAGTGAAAAAGAATTTTCTCTGATACTTTTTTTAAATGTGTTACTTGCTAACTTCAAGGAGTGCTCCCTAGTCCTTATATTATCCAAATGAGTAAATAACCATTTCACATTTACCCATTCAAGTCCTGTCATGTTTTTGTAGACTTTTAACATATCCCCCCTCAGCCATCTCCTCTCCAAGCTGAACAGCCCTAACCTCTTTAACCTTTCCTCATAGCAAAGCCATTCCATTAACCTTTATCATTTTGGTCTCCCTCTCTGAACTTTGTCCAAGGCAACTATATCTTTTTTAAGATACAGCGACCAGAACTTCAAAGTGCAGTCTCACCATGGAGCAATACAGAGGCATTATAACATTCCTTTCCTAATAATTCCTAACATTCTGTTTGCTTTTTGACTGTCACAGCACACTGAGCCGACAATTTAAATGTGTTATCCACTATGATGCCCAGATCTTTTTCCTGGGTGGTAGCTCCTAAGATAGAACCTAACATTGTGTAACTACAGCAAGGATTATTTTTCCCTATATGCATCACCTTGCAATTGTCCACATTAAATTTCATCTGCCATTTGGAAGCCCAATCTTCCAGTCTTGCAAGCTCTTCCTGCAATTCATCACAATCCGCTTGAGATTTAACTACTCTGCATAATTTTGTGTCATCTGCAGATTTGATCACCTTACTTGTTATACCCATTTTCCAGATCATTTATAAATATATTGAAAAGCACCGGTCCAAGGAGAGATCCCTGAGGCACTCCACTGTTTACCCTTTTCCATTGTGAAAACTGACCATTTAATCCTACTCTCTGTTTCCTGTCTTTTAACCAGTTTGCAATCCACAAAAAGACATCTCTTCCTATCCCATGACATTTTAGTTCTTTTAGAAGCCTCTTATGAGGGACCTTATCAACTATCTTCTGAAAATCCAAAAGCACCACATCTACTGGTTCACTTTTATCCTTGTTTATTCACCCCTTCAAAAAAATGTAGCAGATTTTTGAGGCAAGACTTCCCTTGTATAAATCCATGCTGGCTATGTCCCATTAAATCATGTCTATTTATATGTGCTATGATTTTATTCTTTATAACAGTTTCCACAATTTTTCCCAGCACTAAAGTCAGGCTCATCAGTCTATAGTTTCCCAGATCACCCCTGAAGCCCTTTTTAAATATCGGGGTTATATTGGCCACCTTCCAGTCTTCAGGTACAATGGATGATTTTAATGATAGATTACAAATTACTTCTAATAGATCTGAAATTTCATTTTTGAGTTCTTTCAGATTCCTAGGGTGTATACCATCTGGTCCAGGTGATTTGCTACTCTTCAGTTTGTCAAGTTGGCCTACTACATCTTCCAGGTTCGTCGTGATTTGGGTCAGTTCACCTGAATCGTCACCCTTGAAAACTGAAGAGTAGCAAATCACCTGGACCAGATGGTATACACCCTAGGAATCTGAAAGAACTCAAAAATGAAATTTCAGATCTATTAGATCTATTATCTTCCCAACATCCTCTTCAGTAAACATTAAGTAAATGAATTAATTTACTCTTTCTGCAATAGCCTTATCTTCCCTAAGTCTCTTTTAACCCCTAGATCATCTAACGGTCCAAACGACTCCCTTGCAGGTTTCCTGCTTTGGATATATTTTAAAAAGTTTTTATTATGAGTTTTTGCCTCTACAGTCAACTTCATTTCAAATTCTCTCTTAGCATGTCTTATCAATGTTTTACATTTAACTTGACAACACTTATGCTTTTCCTATTTTCTTCAGATGGATCCTTCTTCTAATTTTTGAAGGAAGGTCTTTTGGCTAAAATAGCCTTTCACCTCACCTTTTAATCATACCGGCAATCGTTTGGCCTTTTTTCCACCTTTCTTAATGCATGGAATACGTCTGGACTGCGCTTCTAAGATGGTATTTTTTTTAACAATGTCCACGCCTGTTGTACAGCCTTTGTTAGCTGCAGCTTTCAGTGTTTTTTCTAACTATTTTTCTCATTTTATGAAAGTTTCCCTTTTGAAAGTTCAGTGCTAGAGCCATGGATTTACTTATTGTGCTCCTTCCAGTTATTAATTCTTATTTGATTATGTTGTGATCACTATTGCCAAGTGGCCCCACCACAGACACCTCTCTCACCAAATCTTGCACTCTACTAAGAATTAGATCTAAAATAGCTCCCTTTCTCATCAGTTACTGAACCAATTGCTCCATAAAGCTGTCATTTATTCCATCCAGGAACTTTATCTCTCTAGCATGTCCTGATGTTATATTTACCCAGTCAATATTGGGGTAATTGAAATCTCCCATTATTATTCACTACCAATCTGATTATCTTCCCTAATTTCTCATAGCATTTCATTGTCCATCTCACCATTTTGGCCAGGTGGAAGGTAGTATACTCCTATAACTATACTCTTCCCCAACACACAAGGGATTTCTACCCATAAAGATTCTATTGTGCATTTAGTCTCTTGCAGGATCCTTATCCTGTTGGACTTTATGCCCTCCTGGACATAAAGCCCCACACCTCCACCAAGTTGATCTTCCCTTTCATTGCGATATAATTTGTACCCTGATATAGCACTGTCCCATTATTTATCCTCATTCCACCAGGTCTCTGAGATGCCAATTATATCTATCGTTTTTTGTTTGTATTAACAACCTGCTTTTCAGTTGATTAGGGATAATTTGGAATTCTTTAGCTCAGGTGATTCTTTAATTAGAGGCACATGAGCTACGTTTGCTTTTATTGAAACCTCTGTTGGGATGTTTCATTACTATCCTTCAAAGATACCTCCCTCTGAACCATGCACTGCTGAGCTACTGTCGGCTTTCCCCTTTGATTTAGTTAAAAAGCTGCTCTATCACCTTTTCAAAGGTTAGCGCCAGCAGACAGGTTCCACCCTGGTTAAGTTGGAGCCCATCCCTTCAGAAAAGACTTCCCCTTCCCCAAAAGATTCCCCAGTTCCTTACAAAACTGCAACCCTCTTCCCTGCACTATCGACTCATCCATGCATTGAGGCTCCGGAGCTCTGCCTGCCTCTGGGGACCTGCGCATGGAACAGGGAACATTTCAGAGAACGCTACCCTGGAGGTTCTGGATTTTAGTTTTCTACCCAAGAGCCTAAATTTGGCTTCCAGAACCTCCCTCCCACATTGACCTATGTCGGTGCCCACACGTACCACGACAGCCGGTTCCTCCCTAGCACTGTCTAAGGGATCTAGTGAGGGGGGATGTAGTGATACATGAGGTTCACTATCTTCGCACTAAGCAGGCATGTTACCAGGCAATTCTCATGCCCACCAGCCACCCAGCTGTCTACATTCCTAATAATCGAATCATCAACTATGACGGCCAACCTACACCTTTCCTCCTGGGCAGTAGCCTTGGGAGGCACATTCTCGGTGCGAGAGAACAATGCACCACCTGGAGAGCAGGTCCTTGCTACAGGATCATTTCCTGCTGCACCAGAGTGATGCTCTCTGACCAGGAGACCTTCCTCCTCCAAGGTAGCTCCAGGGCTGCCAGACTGGAGTTTATCCCATAGGGGCTACTATGTCCCTGAAGGTCTCATCTATATACCTCTCTGTCTGCCTCAGCAGAACTCATGCAAATCCACCACAGAACTGCATAAAAGGTGCTACTGAATTTTCTTATCCTTGTAGAATCTACTTCTCAGCTGCTGCTGGAAACCTGGGAGCTTGGCATTAGGCTGGCTGTGAAGTAAGCAGGGTTGGAATAACTGAGCAGACTGCATGGGCCAATTGACCTTTATCTGCCATTCTCTACTGTGTTACTGTGCCTGCCAAAGTGCTTTAAAAAAATGAGTGCCATGATCTCCAGCAGAGAAGGAAAGCAAGAAAGGCTATGAAAAGGAGAGCCTTTGGGATCTCTAGCCACATGAATGTGAAAGACGACAAGGAAGCAAGGCTGTATGGTCTGTCTCCCCGTGATATTCAACAGGAGGAAAACTGTATTTTCACACATTTTCTTCCATAGGATATAATTGGGGTAACTTTCAGTTTACCCAAAGGCCTGCAAGCTCATTTTCCAAAGGAAACTCCCTGCAGAGTTTTTTTTTTAAATCTGATCTGCAAAGTCCACAGGTACAAGAGTAACCCATGGACTTTCTGTTATTCATGTGGGTCCACTCCATGGGAAAAAAACACATGCTAAGATTTCCCAATTGAATCTCCATGTGTACATTATTCTGCACTTGGCCTCCCTCAGTTTCCTTACCCCTCTGCTCATACACATCCTCTTTCCCTCCAATCTTTTACATTTCAAATAAACCCCACCAGAACCCCACTGTCAGTAGCATGAACTCTATCTACTATTTGGGATCCTGCTGGCTACCTTAGGGTGGCCAACTGGCTCCAGATTTTCAGGATAGGTTGATCCAGTACTGGTTTTACCCCATTGCATGCTGGGACTTATTCTGATTTCCTTATTGCTTTCCATAAGGAAAGCAAGACTATAAGTACCTGCATGAAGGGGAGTAAAACCAGGACTGGATTGACCTGAAAATCTGAAGCCAGTTGGTAACCCTAGGCCGCTACCTGTGGCCTGGATTGGCTACTGTCATAAACAGGGTCCTGGGCTTTAAGGACCCTGGATCTGACCAGTTTATTCTTATGTATGCAACCTGTAATTTTCTCGTGTATTCAGGCAACATCATTTTTAACTCATTCTGCACTGACCTGACGAATGGGGCATCAATCCAAAAAGCTAGTCCCAAATGCATTAAGTTAGTCCAACAAAAAGGCTTCACATCTAAAACGTATTTGTTGACCTTTGTTTCTGGGACGTGTCGGACTTCTAGGATGCTTGGACAGAAAGACAGCATCTATTGATAGCGCCAAGAGAAATCAGAAACAAAGTAGGGAGACTGCAAGGAAGTGAGCGAGAAGCCACAAAGAGAAAGCAGAGGAAAATCAGCAAGAAAGCGGTCGCATTGCAAAGCGAATAATGTCAGGATTTCCTCTTTAATGCTGTGGAAGAGATTGGGCCACCATGGCCTGCAATCCTTTTCAAAGCAAACAAAGCCCCCTCCCCCCCCAGCCCATGTGTGGCAGGCATGCAACAACCACACCTTTGGAAGATTACATAAAACCCTTCTGCGCTCCGTCCCCGTTGGGTAAGGAAGGATTTCTCGCTCATTAAAATCACAATAGTCCTATCCTCCCCTGCTGCACTGATCCCACTCATGCTGGCCCTTGGACCTCAGCCGTTCTATACCTGGCGCACACTCGATGTCAAATGCACCTGTAATGAGGAGAGGCGGAAAAGCAGGATTTAATGAAGTGCCCATGATGAAATGTTGTGCTCTGTGGTGATTAACTGCCTGCTCGGGTCATCAGGGTCAGGAGGGAAGTTTTCCTGTAGGATTAGCCCATGTGCCTCTCCCTGGCTCTTGCTACCGAGAGCTCGCCTAACGAGAGAAGCCATTAAAAGCACGGCAGGGGCGCTGCCTGCTGGAGAAGACGGAGTGGAATCCGGGACTGGCGGAAGGCAGCGCCGTCGCGTTCTCGACAACGGGGTTTTACCAACCATCCATTAACAAAAAAAAAAAAAAATGCCAGAAAAGCGAACCTGTCTCTAAGGTCTGTGTATATTCTTTTTGACCATAAATTTAGCAGCAGCTCTTCCGGCTCCCTCGGACACCATCGGGAGCTGGAAGTGATGTGTGTAGGGGCTAGAAAACCCCTGGCCACAATTCTCCAAGAAGCTGATAAGGTTGGGAGCCTAACTTTGCCAGCTGTCTGGCTGCTGAAAATGGACTTCTATGTTACTATGTTTTTTTCTGGTGCCCATAAATGTCCAAGCAGTTGACAGGCCCACATTTCTCTTCCCGCTCCCCCCTACGTAGTAGGGCAGGAGCTGGGTGCGACGCAGCTTGGCTGCAGGTAGACAGCCCAGAAGAGGGAGCAGCCTTCTCCTCCGCTGGACGAATTCTCCAAGAGGACCCAACCAAGGCAGCATTTAGACTTTTTACAGACAGTCAATAAAAATTGGGTTGCCAGTAAAATAAAAAAAAACCAAAAAAAACCAAAACAAAAACTTTCTTTCAGTTGAAATGTTTCTTCCATGAGGAGACAAAGGGTAATGGTAAATGGAGTTTGCCCCGAGGAAGGGCAGTGTGGCTTGCAGTGTGCAAGCAGGGATCGATCCTTTCACCGGGGTTCTTTTCAACATTTTCATAAGCAATAATGCGGAAGGGCCATCGTAAATGTTTGTCTTTCTGTGAATGATACCAAAATCTGCAACAGGGTCTAGGCAGCCAGGAAAGTGTGGAAAACACGAGGAGGGATCTAGTGAAGCTTGAAGAATGGTCTAGGGGCTGACAGCTGTAATTTAATGCTAGAAAGTGCAGGGTCATGCATTCGGGCTGCAAAAACCCAAGGGAGCGATACAGTGGGGAGAGGGAGGGGTGACGTTCTATGCATGAAACAAGAGCAGTGTCTGGAGATGATCATATCTGAGGAAAAGTGGCTTAAATGGGGGACATAAATGTAGGACAGCAATCAATTTGTCTAGAATAGCTTTAGTAACCTAAGTACCTGATTCACTAAGGGTTTTCCCCATAGACACAAAATGGGAGAAAATTATTTGGCCCTAAATTAGGTTCCTAACACTGAAAATCAGTGCTAAGTTCCTAACTTGTATTCCTCACCCCTGTAGCCGCCCACCATTTAAGGTTCTCTATATTTACAGGTTCTTGAGGAAAAAGGCTCCTATATCAAGGGGTTCAGCTCTAGCCAGTTTCTAAAGAGGGCGATTTAGGTGTCTAACTCCCAAAGTTAGGCACCTAAACCCTTTGAAAATTGACAGCAGTAGGCGCAGTCTGCCCCTCCACCTCGCCTGCTCTGCTTTACAGCCCCTTTTTCTCCCTCTCCAACGTTGATCTCCTGGGTAGCATCCTACAGGAATGGGGGCAATGATCCCCTGGGACACAGACAAGACGGGAAGCCATTTTATTTTAACTGCCAAGTTTGAAATAATACTGAGCCAGCACAGGGGGGTCAGAGCTTACGGCTGGGGTCCTAAGCCCCACTGGGACATTGCTGCCTTGTAAGAACAATGCTGGAGCCCCAGGAGGGGAAGATGCCCTGTGTGCAGGAGCTGAAAACATAGGGATGGATAGGAGATTAAAGGCACGGAAATTCTTCGGGCTGGCTTTAATTTTTTTTTTTTTTTGCCGCACACTCGTTCACATCTGGTAAAGGTTTTGAAATCCTCCCATGGGGAGAAGCCCTCCCTCCGGTTGAGCCTGGGAGAGCGTGGACGTTAAAGGGAAGGGGCAGAGGAGAGAGGGATCTGAGGGGGGGGAGGTCTGCTTTCAGTAGCAAGAGAAAATCCTGCAAAGCGGAGAAATCCCACGCGTTCCTGCTCTGCTAAATCTGGGAAATTTGAAATCCCGGCGTTTGTCCAGCTAAGTGCCGGACTTAGCCTGACAAAGCTGCTGAAGCTGGACCCCTTGATTTTCCAAAGTGCCTGTGCTCCCCACGCTTGGCACTAACAGCAGGTGCAGAATTCATGGCTGCTTTCCCTTTGAAAAACGGCAGCAACGTATGTGCGCTTAAAAAAAAAAAAAGCGCCTGTGTACACTGCAAACATCACGAGCAGATCAGAATCGCCTCCCCTCCCCCCCTTTTTTTTCTTGTTTCTGGCAATGCATGGGCAAATAGGCCAATAATATTTTCGGAATTGAAATGAACTTAATTGAATTAAATAGAAACTCCTGCACACAGAACCTGGCGCACTGAACGAAACCAGGGCCCAGGGAGACTCTAAGGAAGTTCTCGGGCAGCAGCTCCCCATTCGTCTCAAATACAGATTCGTGCTACACCGAAAGTTGGGGAGGGGGGGAGAAAGACACAAGCAGACAGAAACAGAGATGGATGGAGAGAGAGACAGAAGGCGAGAGAGGGAGGGACATGGTACGGAGAGACGCGGAAGGAGAGAGGAAGAGGGAAAGAGGCTCTTCCAAAGGTTGGTCAGGGGAATTCTACGCCCTAGTCAGCCTTATGCACGCAGCCTCGAATTGTGCGCGTTGTTCGCCACTCGCGCAACGCTGCGCGCACAGAAAATGGAATTGTTTCCAAGGGAGGGCGCGCGATTTAGGCGCAGAGCAGAAAGCTTCCCAACTCTCTGCATGGGAGCGAGCGGCGAGCTGCTTGAGCAGGGAACTATGCCTCTTTTATGCAAACGGGTGCGGCTGCGCGCGGATTCCTTAGGCTCTCACCCACCCTGGGTTATTTTGGGTTTTTTTTTCAGAGCGCGCCTGGAAGTAACCGCAGAACTCTGCACGGCTGAAAAATAAGCCCGCAACTTCATGCTTTGGCAAGCCACGTTAACACTGTCAGGCCAATAAAAACGCCTCCGGTCTTGAGAAGGCAAACAGAGAAAGAAGGCAAATGACAGAAATAACAGGAGATAATGAACAGAAAAATAATTACTTAATGCCAGGGAGAGAGAGAAAATGAGGAAAGCATGATTGAGAGAGGAAGAGCGCAGAATGGTGAAACAATTCCTTGCAAGACGCATTTCACGGATCTAAAGAAGCTGCAGCCGCTTGTGATTACACTGCAGGGGGACGGTCAGACCGCAGGCCCAGCAAAAGGATGGACAGACAGTCCACAGTCATTTTGAAGGGGGATAGACAGACCGCAAGCCCAGCAAAAGGCCAGGCAGACTGAAGTCACAGTGAAAGGATGGACAGACAGTCCACAGTCATTTTGAAGGTGTATAGACAGACCGCAGGCCCAGCAAAAGGCCAGGCAGATTGAAGTCACAGGGAAAGGATGGACAGACAGTCCATAGTCACTTTGAAGGGGGACAGACAGACCGCAGGCACAGTGAAAGGACAGGCAGACTGCGGTCGCTGTAAAGGATAAGTTACGGTGAAAGGAGGGAGCAACAGCAGTCCCTGTTTAGATTATTACAAAGCTTGGTGATAAGACTTAGCGCGGGCAAACCTGGAGAGTTCGCCGGGTTAAGCTTGCGCTTTGTCTCGGCTGCACGCGCAGGGAAGGAGCAGGGCCTCCGAGGCCCGTCAGCTCCCTGCCGCCCCGCTCCCGGCGTAGAACCTAAGGAAGGGAAACGGCGCGGGGGGGTTGAGAAAGGAACTCGAAGAAAGCAAGTGGCAGCACAGAGAAGCGGGAAGAAATTGCCAGGGACAGATGCAAACGGGGATTGTAATCGGGTGGCTGAGGCGCATTAGGAAATGCAAACGGGGAGGGCCAGGGTTTATCAACCAGCAGCAGGTGCCTCCGGTTCCTTTTGCCCAAGCTGTCACGGAGACTTCGTTTCAGAGGCCGGACTTGCTGCCGATTACCGAGCTGCTGCTTTTGCCTCCTCCGCAGTCATCCCCCAGGGTATGCAATGGACAGCCAAAAACACAAATCAGGAGGAAGCAGTATCGCTACCTCTTTTACAGCTTCGGCTGCCTCCAGAGGCGGTTGGGGGGGGGGGGGTGAGGGGGCTACGGAGACCCCTGGGGTCTTTGACACTTTTTGGGGGGAGGTTAAGTGGGACCGATCAGCCCCTGTAAAGCGTGGCGGGCCCACAGTCCAAGGGCTCAGCATCGTATGCAATCCCCCCCCCCCCCCCCCAAGAAAATTCCCCCGGGATTACAAGTACCAATTAAATCCCAGTAAAAATACCGCAGCTTAGTAAATGAGGCCCTCAGTTTTTGTTTTGGAGGGTGAATTGACCTGCCTAAGGTCAGAAGGAACAGTAGTGGCATTTGAACTTTGACTTTTCCACTTCCCAGTCCACTGCTCTAACCGCTGGGCTGCTCCTTCACTCTGGGCCATAGAAGCAGGAGTGGAAGTAAAGGCTTGAAGGGAGCTAGGAGAGGCGACAAAGCGGAAGTGGAGGCTGGAGAGAAGGGAACTGAGGAAGAAGAAACAGCAGGAGGGACTCGGGACAGGAAGCAATGGGCAGAGGTGAGGCAGCACAGAGGAAAAAAAAAAGGTTTTCTTTTTTAAAACCCCCAGGCACAGGACCCATCCCAACCCAATCCTTTGACAAAATATTGTGCCCCCTGGAGGCTGGCCCTGCCACGTACCCCCCCTCCCCAAGAGGCTGGCCCTGCCACGTACCCCTGGACTTACCAAAGTAGCCCTGGTGGTCTACTGAGGGCCTTGGACAACCCCTAGGCTCTAGACCCGATGGCGGCCATTTTCCAAAATGGCACCAGCTGCCCCTATCATGTGATGGGGCAAAGGCAAGCCAACGCCATTTTGAAAAATGGCCACTGCCAAGTCCAGAGCTCCCACTAGATCACCAGGGCTACTTTGGTAAGTCCAGGATGGGGGGGGGGGGGGGAGTCAGGAAGGTGGGGGAGAACCAGTCTCTGGAGAAGGGGGCAGTTTTTTGGCAAAGTTTAGGGGGCTTAGGGACGGGGCGTATGCCCAGGAGTTTGTATAAAAGAACAATTTTTGTTGATAACTTTGGCCACCTCTAGGGGCAGTGGGTAAGGTGGGATAGGTGGGTCTATGGAGCTCCCCAGGGTCTGGGGGGTGCTAGTTAACAGCCTTGTTGGGTAGGTGAATTTGTAAACCATCCAGGTAAATTTCCATCTCAACCAAGTGCATGCATAGTAGGGGTTTGTGCAGGTGGAACGTTACACACATACATTTCCTACTGGAAAAGGTACTTGCAGCATTGCAGGAGCCGAATCACATTACCATGATACCAGCACCAAGCTCGTGGCTCGTATGAAGCAGCAGGGAGTCAATCAGTCCATTTCGCCGGGACGCCCATACTGCAGCCCGTCTGTACTTGTCTTCCCCTTCTCCTCCGGTGGCCAGGTCTGTGCTTCCTCTCACAGTTTTCATATGGCCCCTTCGGAAGTCTGAGCCCCTTGTATTGCTTGACTCTGACCCAGTCTTTACATTGTACTGCACTGAGAGACACCCGGGCACAGGGCTACACCCACTCGCGAATGCCGTGGCACAGATGCACGTGGTTTGTGCTCCCGATTCTATCTGGTGCATGGTTCAGGTCTGTGCATATGATCGTCCCACTGGACAGAAACCCCCGCCTCCGCCTCGTTTCTCACTTAACTTAATTATCAGAACCTCGTGAGATGGAGATCTGTGGGCTTGAGCCCCAAATCTTTGAGATGCCCGGAAACACCAGCGGTTTGGCAGAAAGTTATTTTCCGCTCTTGATTGTAAGTTTCCGACTTGGTGAATTAAGACCCCTGCAAAGAACAGCTGTTATCAGAGAGGTCCACGTTCACCAGTACGGGAAGCAGCGGGTAAGTTATCCAAATAAAGTTACATTCTGCTGAATATACCTGGATAAAGTCCAAGCTATCCGGATAAGTTTAGGACTGCTCTCCAGCACGAGCAACCTTATCCGGATATCACTGAACACTGGAATTATCTGGATAAGTTAAGCCCTGCCCTGGGAAACTACTGATTTATCCGGATATATTTTATCCAGCTAAAAACTCAGCCAGATACATCAGCAGTGGTTGGCACGGAAGGAAATTCAAATCCCGCGGTTTGTCTGCCCATGTGCAAAGTTTAAATTTGGACCTCTCAATAGTTCAAATAAAGAGGTATAAATCCTGCCTCTTTAGAGCTCTGTTCTGCAGATGCACCGAAGAGGACGTTCCTCCCAGCGAGGAACCGACAGGAGTGAGGCTTCTGAAAAGGCCCCGAGTAGGACCGTCGCCGGTCTTACACGGCATCCACGCTCAGTCACGGGGGGGCAGGAGGGTCCTCCCTCTGACGACGTGGCCGGTCAGCTGGTCCCTGCCCAGCGACCCGGCCATGCAGAACTTTACTTCTCCTGACCTTGTCCTGGTGGCGGCACGGCACCCCCTACTTTCCTGGCCTGGTGCCCCAGGAGGCCGCCCGCCTGTTCAGCCTATCCCTCTTGATGGCCCTGGTCCCAACAACTACAACAGGAAAGCCAAGGCGCTCAGGAACCCACGGCACAAGAGCAGCTCATCCCACCCCCTGTAGCATTTGGACAGAAGAGAGCTTAAGGTGCATCTTCCTAACCACTGTAACACAGAGACAGAGGAGGGGTTATGGTCCACCGTGTCCCTCCCTAAACTTGGAACGTCGCAGATAAAAAATGGCAGGGGAGGGCAGGGGAATTATCTTCTAGGACTGTTGCTTGGCCAGACGCTGCCCCGGGCAGTCGAGAGATCTGATGTCTCAGTTGGTTGAGGGAAAGCGATGTCCCTCTTTGTTGACTTAAGCGACCTGGGAACTTAAGTTTCACTGCTGTGAAAACAGGGTCAGCTGGGGGCCCTCTGCCTCCCCCGTCCCAGCCCGGCGTCCCAAATAAATGCCCGTCTTTCCCACCCCTTCCATCCGCCCTGGGTGTATCAGAAGGGACAACTGGTCCCCTCTCAGCGAGGCGTCGATCCTGTCCCTCCAGAGCAATACTAACTATACAAAGACAGTGATCCAGGCCCTCAGCAGCCTGTCCCTCCCAGGCATGCAACCGCAGAGAGACAGCAGGCCTGTCCGGCCCAGACGTGTTACCCTGAGTCCCAACCAGGCAGGTTATCCTACAGGCACAGAGGATGCCGCTGAACTGTACGACTATAGGAGAGGGACGGCGAACGCCAGTCCTCGAGTGCCACAAGCTGGCCAGGTTTTCAGGCTATCCGCAATGAATATGCATGAGATAAGATTTGCATGCACTGCCTCCGTTGCAGGCAAATCTTATCTCATGCATATTCATTACGGATAGCCTGAAAACCTGGCCAGCTTGTGGCACTCGAGGTCTGGAGTTCGCCATCGCTGCTGTAGGACTTCACTGGATACCAGCCTGAAGGCAGAAACTGCTTTCTCAAAGCTCTTCCCTCCCGAAGTGAAAGGCAATAAAACTGGGGAGCCTTAGTGCTGGTGTGAAACGCGTTTTGATCCTGTTGCCCCCCCCCCCCCCCCTCTCCCCTTCGTGATTTTGATTCACTTCCTGCCGCTCCTGAGAGCTCCTGGCTGCATGCAAAGGTCGCTGTCCTACCGCAGGCAGGCACAAAGCTGGGCTGTAGTTTTGTTTAATTAATATAGTGCAGCTGACAGGTGAAGGCTCTGCATCACTGGAGCCTGAAGTCTCTGATTTACGCACAGCCCTGAATACTAAGACACCCACGGTTTATTCACATTCTCGCACCGCCAGTCCATCCCCAACTCCTAGCTTCCTCCTGGAGCCATCCATTCCTTCATGGTTAGACCTGTCAGTCACACTCCCGGGAGCGGTTTGAGTACCTGTTCCTGTGTGTGAGTGTGTGCATGTGTGTAACTGTATCTGTATAAATGTATTTCCGTGCACATGTGTGCATCCTGCCATCACCACGTGATCTGTCTCCAAGTGCAGCGCCTACCACTCATCTGTGAGATACTAATAGAAGGAAGGTCCATGACTGTCACAGGTCTCCAGCTATGGGGGTTCAAGCATAGAGGTCGAGGCATGGGGCTTCAAACACAGGGGTAAGGGTCTGAGAGTCAGGGGCACAGAGGACATGAATGAGAGTTCAGGTCTGGGTGTCAGAAACAGAAGGGGTAGGGGATAGCGGTCAAGGAACAGGGGGGAAAAGGGTAGAGAAACAGGTCACAGAATCCCACTGCACAGCATCACACCTCCCTGCCTACTTGGTCCCGAGCTACACAGCACAATGTCATAGGGTCCTGACTGCTCGCCCCTGACCTCCCCAGGACAGTGTCACAGGATCCTGACTGCTCGGTCCCTGACCTCCCCAGGATAGTGTCACAGGTTCTGACTGCTCGGTCCCTGACCTCCCCAGCACAATATCACAGGGTCCTGACAGCTCGTCCCTGACCCCCCCCAGGACAATGTCACAGGATCCTGACTGCTCGTCCCTGACCTCCCCAGGACAGTGTCACAGGGTCCTGACTGTTCGTTCCTGACCTCCCCAGCACAATGTCACAGGGTCCTGACTGCTCGTCCCTGACCTCCCCAGGACAGTGTCACAGGGTCCTGCCCTCCCCAGGACCCTGCTGCTCCTGAACTCGTGTGTGTTATTCCCGTTGTGACTCACTCCTGTTCCTTGTTATATTGATGAATTCTCGGTGCTGTGTGTTGCTGTGTTAGTGTCTTCTCCTTGTCGCATGTGGCAATGCGTTTCCTGAGCCGCGTTCCATCTCACTCAAAGGTGAAAGAGACTGGCATGCTCATCCCTGGGAAACTGTTTGGCATAAGATACCTCTTCATTTTTTCCCGTAAGTCACAGAAACATGTTAATAATAACCGGCTGATTTTGCTCTTTGCAGGAACCGACCATTATTCCCAGTTGTCCATAGATTTACTTATTTATTTATAAAATTCATAACACCAATGTTGCACACAAGGCTTCCGACGTTGTCTAGAACCTTTTTCTGGATTTTTGACCATTTTCCTAAAAGACTGTGCGCACCACATCCTGTGATGGAAGGCTGGGAAGATTGTCAAAACATGCCAGTCCCCCAAAACGATCATCTGCAAGGCAAAAATCTTGCTTGCTGCACATCTGCTACTAATTATCATAATAACACAGTAGATGACAACAGAAAAAGGCCAACCGGCCCATCCAGTCTGCCCAGTCATTCCTGTCCACGCTGCAAGGACATAGCCCAGTTGTCAGCCAACAGAGCGAGGCCACTGGTTAAGCTATAGCTCCTTATCTAGGGTGGTTTTGGGCCATCTTCCTCATTTGCACTCTGCCCCCCTGGGCAAATGATACCAGATTCTCCAGATACTTCGCACCCAGCACCCTGCTTGTCCCGGGTCTAACCACAGCGCTAGCTACCCACACTAGCGTGGCTGTTGCCCAGACATCTGGCCTCCTAGGGGACAGAGCGGGCTACGTGAGCGCCTGCGTTTCCGCCAGGTCTCCTGGTTATTACTGTACTCGCAGCCTGCCTGACAGGCCCAAAGGCTGAGCTCATTCTGTCATCACAACCTGCCAGGCAGATCCGGCTGCAGGACTGCCTGCGTTTCCACTAGGATGTCTTAACGGTTCTTGTTACCCCGCTTTGCAGTTCATGCGGGCAACCACAACGCTTGCCGCTGAATCGTTTTGGGTAGGGCATTTTTAACACTTGAACATTGTGCCGTCGGGTCAAGTTTCTGCCGTCTCTTCACTTTTTTTTTTCTACAACTAAGGTTCACCTGTGCTTATCCCGTGCCTTCTTAAAGTCTGTTATTGTTTTAGCCTCCACCGCCTCCTCCGGGAGGGCAATCCACACGTCCACCAGCGTTTCTATGAAAAAATATTTCTTGAGGTTGCTTCTGAGTCTACTTCCTCCCAGCTTCCTATCATGACCCATCTGCTAGAATTCACTTTCCACATTAATACCGCATTAATACCTTTTAGGTTTCTGAATGCCTCTGTCATATCTCCCCTCTCTCTTTTCTAGGGCAGAGGTTTTCCAAACCTGTCCAGCCAGTCAGGTTTTCAGCATGTCCACCATGAATATGTATGAGATAAAATTTGCAAGCCATGGAGGAAGTGCATGCAGAATTTATCTCATTCATATTCATGGTGAATATCCTCAAAAACCTATCTGGTGGGGGGGGGGGGGGGGTCCTCTAGAACAGCTTTGGGAATCACTACCTTTAGATCTTTAAGTCGCAGCGCGCAGGCACCACACTTTTACAGGTGCCAGGGTGTCGCCAATGCTTTCCTGCCAGTGTCCGGACCTACTGCTACGACACCGCTCTCACAGCAGCGACCGGAGGAATGCGGCGCGGGGGGTCTCCTGCAGCCCCCTCGCACGCTAGCAAGCCTTGCCGCGGGCCGCTCCTTCCTTCCTCCTGCACGGGCTTCCTGTTACTATGGAAACCCGTGCACAGGGTGGGGCGCTGCAGGGCCTGTCAGCGCGGGAGAGGGCTGCAGGAGACCCCACTCTGATATGTCGCCGGCCGCTGCTGCTGCAAGGCCAGCGCGAGCTAAAGGTGAGGAGGGAAGAGGGAAAGATTTGAGCGGGTGTGATTGGGCGGAAGTCATCCTCTGGCCCCCCCCCCCCCCATTTCCTAAGGGTGCACGCACACAATTTCGGTAGCCCTTCTCTGTTAGGCCTCCTAACTGCTTACCTGTGCTGCTGAGGATTCAGCCTCCCACACTGCCAGAGAAAGCCCACACGAGACGCGCACCTATTACGACCTATGAACTCCAGGGGGAAGCTCTCTCTGACGCAACGCAAGTATTAAGAAGGGTATCAGGAGGAAGTTTGAGAAATTGAGATCATCCCCACTAGGCTCTGGCTTTTGAATGAGGTTCACTGCTGTCACTGGATGCAAAAAAAGCAAACCCATTGGTAGACACTGCACCAACACGGCCATTGGTACGGGGTGGCACGCGAACATGGTGGCACGTGCAGGGGATGGCCCTGCAAAGCAGGAAGTTTACTAGCTGGCTTCGTTGTTTCCGGACAGGCTAATCCGGTCCTGGTCGTACCCCCCCCTGGACGATTAGCTCTCTTCTTCTTAGGGAGACCAAAATTACAAGTCCGCGCAAGGAACGGGCCAGAACTGGAAGGAGCTGGCCACTCGCGCAGGAGGCAAGGACAACAGAAATGCACCAACGATTCCAGTAGGCAGAGGCAAGGGAGTTTTTTTCTCCCCCTCCTATGAAACAGACTGAGCCAAACATCTTGAGTAATTAGCAACTGCGGTCAAAGAACCTCGGAAAAATATGCAAAACGTGAGCGCATTTCTGCTTTAAATCGGCTCTTGCCTGCTACAGCATATCCCCCAGTGTGATGGTCCCTCTTTCGAGTCAGTTAATGAAACTTCCATACTCTGTAATTAAGGGAACAATCAGGGAGAAATTACAGTGATGGAGAACTAGCAGCAAATGGTTCACTTCTCTTCTCCCAGGACGACCTTCAAAACCAGAGATGCGCGCCCTGAACGAGGGAAAACAGAAGGGGGACGCCAAGACCCAGCCGCCAGGGCCGGCCTAGCCACGCTCGCTGCCCGAACGTTACAGGGGCCCAAGCGAAGGGCACAGTGAGGCAGTACCCAGGAGAGGGCAGTGGCAGGCATCTATTGCCCCCTGGTGCCTATCCAGACACTAAAACTAGGTTACAGTATGAAAATCTGGGCTGGTATATAAGCCCCACAAGAGATGCCTATTGGGCAGAGGGATTTATTTTTGGTAATGTTCACAGGTGAAAGGAAGAAAGTCCTAGAAGCCTTGACCCTCTCTCAGGAGTCATAAAACTGCAGAAGAGGGTGTAAGAGTGGAGGAGTCGCCTAGCAGTTACAGCAGCGGGCTGAGAACCAGGGCAGCCGGGGGTGCAAATCCCACCGCTGCTTCCTGTGACCTCGGGCAAGTCACGTTCCCCTCCGTTGCCTCAGGTACAAACTCACAGGGGGGGGGGGCCTTCATCATTCCATGATGATTAGAGCGAAATGGTGACTCGCGAAAAAATTAAGGGGGCGGGGGGAGCGATAACGTGCGCACGCTGTCGCCCCCATAGCGCCGCCGTAAAAAGGTGGTGTTACTTCCGGCGCTGCTGCCGGCGATAATGTCTAAAACATTATCACCCGCAGCGCTACTGGAAGAAAAATTCTTTTTTTCCCCAATTTTAATCTTACTGCATGCGATAAGGCCACATCGCATTTTAAAGAATGACCCTATTCGATTGTGAGCCCACTGGGAATTAGGGAACTTTACAGTACCTGAATGTAGCTCCCTTGGAGGAACCAATGAAAAGGCACGAGCTAAATCCAAAATAAATCAAATTTTAAAAAAATGTCAGGAATGCACAGACTGCAGCCTCCGGAGCAGGGAGATTGTAGAAGGGTTTGTACATCTGGTATAGACAGCCTCCCAAGAAGCAGTCATAAAGGAACCTCAACTTCCTTTGCAAAACATTGCCTGAGGATGAGATCTTACTGCTGATTAAAACCTTCATTAATCTTATAAAGTTATCGTTAAACACACACATCACACAATCACTGTGCACATCATGTCTGTCACATGCACATGAAATGCACATGCATATCACGTGCTGTCACACAACACAATGTATCATGCACACAGTATGCACTCACAGCGCAATGTGTGTGCCACATGCACATGACACGACGCATTACACGCTGCCACAGAGCACACTGTGGCACACGCTGTCAAAGAACGCATGTGTCAGCAGCATATCACTTGCTGTTGCGTGTGCAGTACATGCACAAATCAAATGCCGTAACACCACAGTGTGGGTGCCACATATACTATACATCATTGGGCTGTCACTAAGCATAGTATACCACATACACAGAACACAGTATGCGGCACGCACATATCACACGCTGTCTGTGCAGCGTATCACTGCACATCACATGCCATCACCATGCGCATGTTTCCCATGCACACCACATTCTATTATACAGCACAGTGTATGTGTGTCACACGCTCAACACATGCTGTCACAGAACACAATGTGTCACTGCACATCACACGCTGTCACAAAACGTGTCACTGCATATCATACGCTGGTATAAAGCACAGAACGCATGTCGTGCACATCACACACTGTTACAGAGCAGAGCGCACATCATGTGCACGTCACATGCTGCCACAGCACAGGTTGTGTGTTGTGCACATCACACGCTGTAAGAGCACAAAGTGCGTGTCACGCGTACATCGCACGCTGTCACAGCGCAGGGTATGCATTACGTGCATATCGCTCACTGTCACAGCACAGGGTGTGTGTCTTAGGCACATCACATGGTCACAAAGCACAAGGTGTGTGTCACGTGTACATTGCATGCTGTCACAGAGCACAGGGTGTGTCGTGCACCTTGAACTTTCACAAAGCGCGTCACGTACACATCGCACACTGTGACAGAACACAGGGTGTGTGTCACAAGCACATCACATGCTGCCATAGAACGCAGTGTGTGAGCTACATTTATGTGATCCCATAAGAGTAAGGAGAGGTGCAGATATTTCTTGGCTCCCTGCCAGGTCACGGACATGCAGGGCAAATATGGAAGATCCAAGAAAGGGACCTTCTCTGCTTGTCTAGAGCTAATGCAGGAGCCCAGCGCTGCAGTAACAGAGCCACTGTGAAATCAGGCTGATTAGCAATTAGTCCTATTGTGGGAGGATTAGCTGAGCTGCACTGTTGTGATGAGTGACTTGATTAGTTATTTTTATCTGAAAGCACAACTGCTTCTTGGGAGAATATTCCTGCCATACACATGCAGTCATGGCTGTGTCCTGCTCACACCTCACCGTTTCGTCTGCAGCTCCCTGCTGGAAAACGAATTATGAATGGGCCAGGTGTGCCAGCTAGGGGGAGAGGCTGAAATGCAGCAGGAGGCACTGCGACGCTGCACTCCTGCAGCGCGGGGTGGGAGGAGGTGGCAAGGCTGAAATCCTGCTTCCCCGTAGAAGGGGCTGCAGCTTTCCTCTGCCGCAGGAGGTGCTAGGATGCTGCCCTCCCACAGGGTCTGGGGCCCAGGGAGGGCATGCACCTCTCGGGTGTCAGACGCAGACTGGTGGACGTTTGGACAAAGCAGAAAAACAGGAAGCGAGACAGCTTCTGTGATGCGAGTTCAAATTGCTGCTTGGCCACTTTCAAGTTCGTTTGAACCTAAGAAGCGCACTGATGAAGCTGATTTAAGTTGAAAGGAGACCAGAGATCCACGGTGACCAACCTCCTTCTGTTTAACCGTCATCTACGCGCTGGAAAAAAAATATTCCTTCCTGAACCCCAAGGCGGTGATGGTCTCAGAATCTGGATTCACACCCCCCACCTTCACCCCCCTGTGCGTAGCTATATCATCATCCTCGCCAATATCTTTTTCCTCTAAACTTGGACAATTTACCTTTGAACTGATTTAGCAATCGTAGCTATAACTAGCTCTGCTGGCAAAACGTCCCATGCACCTACTGCTCCGAGTTACCAAATGTCTTACTGTGGAGAGGGTAAAACCTATTATAATCTTTAAGGGTGCTCTGTATAGTAGCAGGCTCGGTGTCTCTTTTTTTTGTTCCTGTCCCTCTATTTAACACTCACCAACACAAACCCCCAGCTTTGGCTGCAGTTGCCCTGTTGGCACACTCATTCCTAGCTTATTATCGACTCACATTCCCTGGCCTGTACTTGGTCAGTGTTAGCAAGGACCATCTCAATTCACTGTATATTACACCGGTCTAGTCTTGCGCTCCAGCTGCCTTACCCTGCACACACGTATTCACATTACAGCTCGTGTGCCCTGCCTCTGTCCATTTGCCTCGAGCAGTGGTACCCCAAACTCGCGGTGGGATCCCCACGGAGGGCTGGGTTTCCAGGATTATCTTCAACGCACACGCACGAGCTAAAGTTGTATTTGGCGGGATGCTAATGCATGCTGAAGATTTATCTCATGGATGCTCACCGTGGATACTGTGGAAGGATTGGAAGCCCGGGCCCAAAGCATCTGAGTGTTACAGAGAGTCAAGGGCAGAGACAGAGGGGATTAAAAGTCTGTGAAGAAGATGTTCGTGTGTGCAAAATGAGTCTTGATATAAGCAGAATATATGAATCTTAAAATAAATAAATCCTTCTGTAAAATCGGCGAGTCCTGCTGTGAATTTGCACTGTGACAGTGTTCGGTGTCAGCCACAAAAGTGGGGAGATTGCAGCGTAGTCCTCCCTCTGGATCACTGATAAAACAGGGCAGATCCCTGTGAGATTCCACTTGTCACCTTAGTCCAGGGGTAGACATCGCTAGTCCTCAAGTGCCACGGACAGGTCTGGTTTTCAGGATATCCACAATTAATATTCATGAGATAAATTAGCATACAAAGGAGGCCGTGCATGCAAATCTGTCTCATGCATATTTATTGCTGACAACCAGACCTGTCTGTGGCTCTGGAGGACCAGAGTTACCTACCCCTGCCTTATTCCAATTAGAATTAATTATGACCCTCTGTAACCTTCCAAGCAGTCTGTTTCTAAGCCACTCACAAAGGTTATCATTAAACCCCATCTTAATTAATCTGAAAGCCAGCCTTTCATGGAATATTGCATCAAAAGCTTTAGACAAAGCTGGATAAATTCTGGCACTTTCCATGTGCCGATAACATCCTCGAAAAACCCAATGGGGTTGGTCCAGCACGACCTGCTGCTCCTCAGGTACCATGGTGGGCTGCACCCAGCACTGCACGGGGGAAGAGGCATGGGTTAGGGCCGGAAAAGCAACCTGCTTGCTGGCGGGGTCTGCATTTTATGAAATCCTCACCCCCTGCTTCTTACACTGCCAGATCTGCATTGGCCTGCTGCTGTCCCCCCAAATTTTCAAGGCGTATCCTTTGGGAAACCTGCTTGCGAGATTTGCTGCCTGGCTCTGTTTTGGAACCGCCTGAATAATGTAGGCCCGACACGAGCCCTCTCTGCTGGGTCCTGAGAAAACCCTGCTCCCCAGCCCCCCCCCCCCCACCCGGCTTCTATGTTAGCTGCTCGCCTCCTGCCCCGAGGAGCCTTGAATGGAGGTTGCATGCGAAACCAGGGCTTAATTCACTTTCACGAGTTCCGGGTTCTTCCTTTACCCGCTCCAGGATTAGGCAGAGGAAGCCTCGCTGCGCCCGAGCTCGGGTCTAGCCTCAAGTGGCATTTCTACTCCAAACGAGGGAGCAAGAGACGTGAGCCTCCCCAATTTCTGCTCTGCCCCCATCCATAGAGAAACCTACAGCATCCCTCGCCAGCTTTTGCAATTATTAGGCTGAGTGAACCTTTTGGGGGTTGTTTTTGCCTCCTTCGTTTCAGTTTCTTGGTTTCGTTTCTTACACTCCTCCTCGGTTGGGATGTAAGGGCTTCCTCTCTCCCTTCCATTTTCATTATTGGAAATGCTCTTCTGTTTGCAGGTGTCTCTTTTTTTTTTTTGTCCTCATGTTCTGGGCTTTACCTTTGTATTCTTATGTTTGTTTCCTAAGGCTGGTGGTGGGAAAGGAGGGAGATGGTTCTGACATCCTTCTGGGCTGTGGCCTCCCCATGGCTTAGGATACAGCTGTAGGAGAGGCATTCGAAATCCAAGGAAAGAGGGAAGGCAGATCCTGATGGTTGCAAGAGCAGCGCTGAGAGTTATGGTGGGAGGACGTGTCCCTCCCTCCAGCTTTCTGATCGGATCCCCGAAGGAAGAAGGATTATAAAGAGGGCGGGGGCCACAAAATATTGAATCTTAGTAAAACAAATCTTTATAAATAGCTCCTGGTCCCCTCTGCTGTCTCTTCCAGTGAGTCATGCAGTTGGCTTACCCTGGTCAGAAAGCTGTAAACATGCTTAAAACTGGAAGCATGGGTGTTTTCTCCCGACTTCTCTGTAAGGATTCCAGGCTGCGGTCACTGCTCCCCAAACTCTCTCCGACCTCCTGGTTTGTAAAGATCAGATCCCCATGCTGTCTGCCTCTAATATGGCGGGGGCTTCGTATAGGAAGGAGAAGAGACTTTGACAGCAGATTACGCATTTGTGCCTTGGATTTAATGGCTTTTGCCTTTCCCGAATCCAAGCTCAGGGCAAGTTACAGCCCAGGTACGGAAGATAATTCCTCTGCTCCCCAGGGTTTATAATCTTAGGGCAACTATTTTACTAAGCACTTTCCCCATAGGCACCAAATGGGAGACAACCGTTAGGAAATAACCCCCTAAATTTGTGCCTGAGCCCTGGGAGGGCAAAGTGACTTGCCCAGGGTCACAAGGATCGGCAGTGGGCTCTGAATCCTGGGGGCATCTCTGCTTGTGTGCCTGCTGCTGCTCTAAGCACTGGGCGGCTCCTCCACAAGCTCCCCCCCCCCCCCCCCCCCGCGGCTAGTCTGCATGGTTTATTTCCTGGCGCAGCAGCACCACATATTAGAGTTGATCTCTCTCTCATTTTCATGGTTACAATTCCTCTCACAGAGAAAGACATGATCAGATAAGAGACGGAGCCGTGCGATAGCTGCACTTCGGTTTCCACTTGCTGAGATGCCCATAGGGGCACAGAGGTCAGGGGGTACATGGAGAGTGCAGGGCCATTAGGATGTACGCAGGGCACTGATGGGCTCGCCCCACCTTTGTATTAAGTTTGCATTGGAAATGGGCGAGGGTAATTCTAGGATGAGATGCCTTGCCAGTGCTGTCCTGGCACAAGGTGCTGGCTGGGCAGAGATTTGATTATTTTTTGCATCTTTTCAGCACAATCTGAAGTCGAGCCATAAAAAGAGTAAGAAAGGAATAGTGTCATTCCTTTACATATCGGTGTACACAGCACCGTACAGTCAAAGAGACAGCAATTATTATAAAACGGTAGTTTAGTGGTACAGACCAAGGAAAGAGAATGAGGGGAAAGGTAGGGAGGACAGTAAAAGACAGGAAGGAGGCCAAGAGTGGAGAAAAAATGAGGAGAGGAGAGGTATGGTGAGGAGTGGAGGCAATAAGGGGGAAAAGGAGAGGAGGATAAGGAAGGGAAGGGAAGGGAAAGAGGAGGTGAGGTGGAGAATAAAAGAGAGATGAGGCGGGGAGGGCACAGAAGGGGAGAGAAGAGGGAGGGGGTGCAATTTGTATGAACTTTGGTCACCCGCGAAGCCTGGTAGGGAGTGCTTCTGTTACCACAGCAGCAGGGGTGTGCGCGCTCCCTGCTGCTGTACCCAAGGGCTGGTTCTTACTGGGCAACGTGGGGACCAGACCCCGGCCTTAGCCCCTCTCCTGCTATGAGGGAGCCATCAGGATCTGCCGCTTCTCACACGACTCATCGGAGAGCCATCGGGGTGAAGCCTCTCTCCTTGGATCTCAGCAGGGAGTTTACCCCCGGCCTTACTGCTTCCTGTGCAGCTCATTGGGCAGCCACTGGGCGCGACCTCTCTCCCCCCCCCCCCACCGCTCCCCATCAGGGAGCCATTAAACATGGCCTCCACTCTTTTCTCTCAAACAGTCTGCACATAAAGGACAGTTACTAAAGTCCTCCCAGCAGCCTCCAACTATACCACAGACAACTGATGTGCTCATCTACGCCTGGCCACCAGGTGTCATTGTAGGGGCACTATTCAGCTTTTTTTCTCCTAATGGGTTCCAAGTATAATTTATGTAACACCATCAGGAATGGAACCCGGGTCTCCTTCCTGCACTGCACATCCTGAGGAGCAGGGGCCGAAGCTGGGAATGGAACGCAGCTCTCCTTCCTGCCACTGCCCTAGCTGGAGAAGCAGGAGCCCGAGCTCAGAATGGAACCCAGTTCTCCTTCCTGCCACTGCGCAGATGGAGAAGTTCTTTTTCCTGCTCTGCACAGCTAAAGATGCAAGAGCCTGAGCTGGGAATGGAACCCTGGTCTCTTTTCTGCTCTGCACAGCTGGAGGAGCAGGAGCCAAAGCCAGGAATGGAACCCAGGTCTCCTTGCACAACCAAGCAGCAGGCTCCTGAGCTGGGACTGGAACCCAGGTCTTCTTCGTGCACTGCAAGAGGAGCAAGAGCCCAAGCTGGGACTGGAAACCACATCTTCTTGCAGTATAAAGCACTAAACAGAGAACCTATGTGCCCAAACTGACATACTTCCCCGCTCCCATGCCTGCTATTTTATTTAACGCTCATCTCAAAGCGAGCCCAGGCTGTTTCTCTGGGCCTAGGAACGGGAACTCTCTGTGGCAATTTTCCTGATGCAGGAAGTGAGGCACATGAGCTTCTTATTTTCATACAGCTCCCCCTGGAAGTTGGCTCCCTTTCCTAGCCTGGCTCCGTGGAGCAGGTTGATTCACCTCGGGTGACCTAGGATTGAGCTGCAGCCAGAGAGGCCCCGGCTGAGTCACTTTCAAAGCTCTGTGATCAGTGCCAGGTCCCCGGGGAATATTGTGGAATTGTAGCGGGGGCAGGAGGGGGATTGGAAATACCAAATTACACAACCCCATGGGAACGAACAGATCCCGAGTGCAGGATCCCAGCCCACTGAATGAGCAATGCCAGATTTGTACAGAATACCCACCATTATGCTCTCTTAAATTACACACAGCCACATCCTTTCTCTCAAAGACACAATCTCTCTCACACACACACACACACTGTGGTGTCAGCCAAGTACTCCTGCAGCGGTCACCAGGGCCTGTTCTGCACGGGAAGGGAATGAACCCTTACGCCATGGATGGGCACCCTGAAACTTAAAACGCTGCACTCCAGCATTAGAACCACACTCCACAGTACCTGACACTGGCTATCAGGAAAGGGTCTCCATAGTGCAGGAGTCACTTCCCTCCTCTGTCTGACTCGGGGCCTTTCAGATTCAGGAAACTTTCCTGGCCTGACAATTTATTCATCTTGCTGAATTAATGCATAAAGAAGCTGAATTTGAGCAGGAATTAGCCAGTTGGCTCTGGCAGGGTGAAAATGTTTCTCCGCTGAGTGGCTAAATCCAGCAAATAGCACACTATAGTATGTACAATCAGTGTGCACTACTTGCCAAAATGAACAAAACAAATCGGAATTTTGACAGGGTTTTTTTTTTTCGTTTCATTTGAAAACGAAACAAGGGTATTTCATTGCATTTTTCACTTCATTTTCAAACCAATGCGCATCCCTAGAAAATTGCTTTCTAGATCAGTAAAATAAAATTACAAAGTACAAAAAGGCCAATAACGAGGAGAATTCTGATATTCTGCTGGTCCGTATTCTCTCTGGTCAGATTACAGTTCTGGCCTGGTTCAGAGACCTCCACCCCAGGGTCTCTCTCAGCCCTGGGATCCCTGCAGATCTCCCACTCTGTGCCCTGTCGTTATAATAACGCGATAACGTGAGAGTCATTAGCAGATTGCAGACAGGATGAGGCATAGCATTCTCCCTGAGCTCTCAGCTACTGGAACTAGCAGAAAACCCCCTCTATGCTTCTGCCCTATTCTAGGTTCCTTTTCAGAAAGCACACCGCTTTCACCCAATCCCGTCACTAACACAAAGCAAAGGAGCAGCAAGCAAGGGAAGACATTCACTGCAAAACCCATTTTGTTTTCCTATGTTAAGTAATCTTGTGCCTCAGTTCTAGCCTCAGCTCTGCCCCTAGCTCTCTCTATGACCTTAGGAAAATCATTGTATCGCCCTGTCACTTAGTCCTAAATCCCAGCTCTGGCATCCACCGTGGGGGGGGCAGGTCAGTTTCTCTCTCCATGCTTCAGGTACAGTCCCTGCCTCTGCTCCTCTCCCTGTGATCCTGGGTAAGTCACTGGGTCCCCAGCTCTGCCACTGTCTCTGGGAGTGACCTTGGGGTGAGTCACTTTGCCTCCCCCTGCCTCGGTTTTCTGAAGTGACATTCTAACTCTCCCTCCTCTGGGAAGCTGTCACCTTCTCCTGGCGTCCCGCTTGCCTGTAGACTTTAATTGAGCAGTCCATTACAGCTACAGCGTTGCATCTGTGTGCAAAACCACATGAGTACTTCGGCAGGGGTACTTAGGAAATAAACGAATAATAATGTGATTTTTGAGACTTACAAAGCGCTCTGAGGACATTACTGAGGGCACTGGATTACTCTTTAATTGTTTTGTTTCACCAGCGGTAACGTTTCTGCTCTGTAGATTTGCAGCCAGGGCTGGCTCTGGGCTTAACTGGCGCCCTGGGCAAAAAAAAAAAACTGAAGTTGGCATTCGTCTCCGACACAGTATTTCTCCCAGCACCACTTCCTTCCTGCCCACAGTGCCCAACATCTCCCCCTCTTTCTCTCCCCACCCACCCCATTTCTTGTTCGGCACCACCCTCCTCGCTTTCTTTCCCTGTTTCCTCCCAGCAGGCTCATCCTTCAGCCACCATTAGAGAGAGAGAGAAGCCTCCCTCCTCCTTCCGGTCGTGGCTCCGCAGTATTCCCCCCGAGTCTCCCGTCGGCGGCGGCAGCTCCAGCACAGCACGGGGACTGAGCCCCGGTCTTCCTTGCCTTCCTTAGTGCAGGAGCTTAGGAGCCTCCGGTGGGCACGCAGTCTCCTGCCCTCTGCAGCGGGCATCAGGGCCCACCGGGCGCAGTGGAGAAGGAGGCCTGGGGGCTCAGAGTGAAGGCTGAAAACATGATGTGGAAAGGGGTGGGGGGGGGAGCCAGCAGCACGCCCCTCCTGCCCGGGGTCCCGTGTGGCCGCACACGCCGAAAGCCGGCCCTTCGCGCAGCTCTGCCGCCCCCCCGACAGGAAGAATCCCTGGGGGGTTTTATAAAACAGGGCCTGAGGTTGAGCCCAAGGAGTCGATGCCTGAGAGGGGATCCGAAGTTTCTGGCAGTGCAAAGAGGGACATTAGATCATGGGGGGGGGGGGAAGCTGATAGTCATGCACGCGATCGTTCCGGGCACGGTCGGAGGCCCCAAAGGTCTCGCTGCATCCACCGCAGTGTAACTGCACTCCCACCCTCGCCCGCCTTGTCCTGGCATCTCCCCTGCCACCGCTGTATCACAGCTCAGACAATGAACGCCACCCATGGCGCCGCAGCTCGGCGCAAGCCGACACCCTCACGAGGCTCGGCCCCGGGCCCGTGCGCACGGCAGAAAGAGAAGGGCCCAGAGTACTCGGATCGTCAAACAGAGAATCTGTGACAGCAGGTGAGGACTGTAGGGCGCAGAGAGTCTGGTGCAATGCCACAGACCCCATTTCTAACCTGCCTTACCATTTGAGGACTCGGTGTTCGAGGCCATCAACATTATACAATAAAGAGCTAAAGACGCGGACCCTCGAGGAGAAAAGAGATGGGGGTGAGGGGGTGGAATATATGCCAGAGACATTCAAATGCCTTAAAAAGTTTTCAATGGACAGGAAGTTCTAGAAGACAGAATCCCAGCA
The DNA here is from genome assembly GCF_901001135.1 of Rhinatrema bivittatum. NCBI lineage: Eukaryota > Metazoa > Chordata > Amphibia > Gymnophiona > Rhinatrematidae > Rhinatrema > Rhinatrema bivittatum. Next base: position 80,725,220 of record NC_042625.1, read on the forward strand.
TCAGGAGGGACATCAAACAGTATTTCTGCATAGAAAGGGCGGCAGACGCACAGAACGACCTCCCTCAGGGGGTGCTGCAGGCAACAGCAGTAACAGAATGCCAGAAAGCTTAGAATAAGCCCAGAGGCTCCCACCTTACCGCTGTAATTAAGTCCCATCTCATATGACTTCTGGTGAAGAGCCTGCACCGTTTTTGTAGCCGTTCTCTGAACGGCATCCACTCTGTTTGCACCCTTATAGCAGGCGCAGGCAATGGTGGTCCTGAAGTGCCCCAAACAGAGCTAGTTTTCAGGATATCCACAATGAATATGCATGAGGCATATTTGCATGCACTGCGTCCATTGTATACACATCTCATGCATATTCATTAAAACATAGAAATGAGGGCAGAAAGGACCAATGGTCCATCCAGTCTGCCCAGCAAGCTTCCCATGGTAGTATCTGCCGCGCCGTGCAGGTTACCCCCATATATCAGTCAGTGCTGCTTGACGTGCTTTGCTTATGGACTTGGCCCTAGAAGCAGACCTGTGTTTTTTCCTTAATGTGTGCCCATCAGTACCCCAGACTGTAAAAAAAAATGTCTTGTGTTCATTATCTCTGAATCCAAATTCCTCTTTCCCTCCACCCCCCACCCTCCTCCTTCGAAGCAGAGAGCGATGTTGCAGTTTTATCAAAAGCATCAAGGCTTATTGGTTAAGGGTGGTAACTGCCTCACCAGCAAGGTACCCTCATGCACGCTTTCTTCATTTCCTTTAAAAGACTTGGTCATAGAAGCTGTCCTGTGCTTTCTCCCTTATGCCTGATTATCAGCATCTCAGACCATGGAAGTGGGGGCTCTCTGTTGTCGTCTGGATACAGTTCCTCTTTTTCCCCTGCCGTCTAAGTGGGGAGCATATTGGTTAAAGGATTGAGGATGTCCTGAAAACCAGACCAGTTTGGGGGGCACGCCAGTTCCCTACCGCTGCCTCCAGAAGAGGAGACAATACTTCATATGAGGTCTCACCAATGATTAATAAAGAAGTATTTTCAAGAGTGGAACGTTCTTAGGAGCCTGAGGGGAGGGAAATCTTTATAGCGCTATCATTCCTTTATAATTACATTAATGAAGGCATCACCCTACCCAACTACTTTAGAACAAAAGAAGTTGCCATACTGCTTCAGACTGAGGGTGCATCAAGCCCAGCATCCTGTTTCCAACAGTGGCCAATCCAGGTCACAAGTACCCAAAGAGTAACTAAATCCCATGCTTCTAAAGCCAGTAGTAAGCAGTGGCTATTCCCTAAATCAACTTAATTAATAGCAGTTTATGGACTTCTCCAGAAACTTGTCCAAACCTTCTTTAAACCCAGCTATGCTAACTGCCTTTACCACATCCTCTGGCAATGAATTCCTGAGCTTAATTGTGCATTTAGTGAAAAATAATGTTCTATAATTTGTTTTAAATGTGCTACTTGCTAACTTCATGGGGTGCCCCCTAGTTCTTCTGTTATCTAAAAGAGTAAATAACTGATTCACATTTATCCATTCTAGTCCTCTCATGATTTTACAGACCTCTATCACATTCCCTCTCAGCCATCTCTTCTCCAAGGTGAAGAATCCTAACCTCTTTAGCCTTTCCTGACAGGGGAGTCGTTCCAGCCCCTTTATCATTGTTCAGTCTTCTCTGTACTTTCTCCAGTGCAACAATATCTTTTTTCAGATATGGCGACCAGAATTGCACACAGTATTCAAGGTGCGGTCTCACCATGGAGCGATACAGAGGCATTATGACATTTTCCGTTTTATTCACCATTCCCTTCCTAATAATTCCTAACTTTCTGTTTGCTTCTTTTAACTAATATTGAAATGTAAAATATATAGCTTATTGGGACATGAATCCTTTATTTGTGAAGACACAATACAAGTCCAGCCAGAGAGGTGCAGCCACAGTAGCAGACACGGGTTACTTGCCATCGAGGCACAGCACCACCTGCTCCAGGACCAGAAATCCCACATCTGGACTACCTTAGCACAAGCAGCCAGCTGTGATCACCCAGCATGCACATCTGGATTCACCACATTCTGCCAAGTGCCGTTGGAGGTCACAAGCCTAAACCGGCACATCTGATAACTGCGAACAGTTCCTCCTTCCCTAACCCTCCAGCTGTGCAGCCTGGATTTTCTCACACGCTGAACCTTTTCGCTGGCGTCTCCTCTGCAGGGCTTGGAATTCGGCTGGATCTTTCTGGAGCAAAGCTCACGTAAATATTGTCAAAGAGCCGGAAGACACGAAACAGCTGATTGCAGCCTGCCAGCAAGCAAGGTAGCAGCAGCGAAGCATGACTCAGCTGACTTGTGATGTGAGCCCTAAAGGAGGATGATGGCCGGGATGTTTCCCGGGACTACTTTATCAGAATTTCGGTTCTGCTTTTCTGTGTGTTCCTGGGGCTGGGCTGGCATTTTCGGGGCTTAGAAGCCAATGCAATAAGGTGTGCTGATGTTAGCGCTGGTTTTTACTTGTCTTAATTGTGCATTTTTCTATGGTAACTTAACCCTAGTAGTATTTAACAGGATTTTATGTGAGGGGAAAAAAATGCATGCTACTCCAGGAATAAAGACCAGCGCTAAAATTAGCACTGGTGAATGCAAATCCCATGTTAATGAAGATGTAACCTAATCCCCAGCAATGCAGGGAGGGGCATTAAAGGGCAAACAGCTTAAGGCGCATTTACTTAAGGTTGGAAAATTAACTCCTGGGTCTGAAGAGGAGTAAAAGTTAACTCACAAATTTTGGTGGCCATATTATTCTGCATGGAAGGACATTTTAGTCACACTCCTTCCAGCTTCCAGCAGCTGCCTCCCCTTATGCAGGTTTTGAAAGCACTTTTCTGCATTAGTGCAGATTTTTAGGTTAACTCACATTTTTAGCGTGTTATTTTAAACTCTTGCTCTGTTTGCGTGTCACTAGCTTTACTGCAGCCCGCAGGTTTCCACCACATGAGTAAAAAAAAACAAAACCCCATGCTAAAATTTAACTCAGACCCCTTAAAGAATCCACCTAAAGAATTGAGAGTCTGCTGCAAAATCAGAGTTTTGGGAAGTATCCTACAGAGCACAAACTGTGTGCCATGAAAAGTCAGAGGTTCCTGCATTCTGAAAGCGCTATAGAGAGAGAACCTGGATGGGAGGAGCTGTATTTATTAATCTCCCTAGCAGTGCTGGTGCAAAGGTTTCCAGCTGCTCTAGGCGGTGATGACCTGATATCTACCTCTCCTCTCTCTCTCTCTCCCTCCCTCTAATGCTCCCGTCGGCCCTGCCCCCTGGAATTCACCCCACATACAACATCATTCACTCCAATAATATCGGCTTACTAAGAGTGACGCTACAACCGTACAATCCTCAACGAACACTAAGATCTCAAAATAAAGGACTATTGGCTATTCCTACAATACGGCACACACATCTGACGCAAATAAGAGATTGAGCGTTTTCAATAGCGGGTCCAAAGCTCTGGAATTTTCTGCCTGAGGCGTTACGCATTTTACCAGATAGAAAGAAATTTAAACGTGAACTAAAAACATGGCTGTTCAAAAAACGCATATGATTTAACTTAAAAACATCAGAATATATGGAGCCACAAAAACAAGAAGGTCACAAATAATAATCAAATCATGAAGAACAAAACAAAGGAGAGAATGCAAGATTCCCAAAACAACTCACTGACTAAGAAGTGAAAACAATCATTTTGTTTTAATTATTCGTAACCTTAGCCTTATTTACCAGATCAATTTTCATTTTAACATGTTCTAGAAAATTTTTCTTGATAGATATCAATACCTGACTGTGAATACCTCCTCTACAACCAATCTTCGTTTGTATGTTTGTTGCGTTATAACTATGAATCTCACTTTGCAAACCATTGTGATCTACACGTGGAACGACGGTATATAAAATGTCTAAATATATAAATATATACATACTGCTCCCAGGGAAGAGAAAATGGAAGAGAATCAACATTGGCCCACATAAGAAGGAGACAACCCCCAGGGCCCTCCCGAGAAAAAGATTCCCTCCCCTATAGTATGACGTGATTGACTATTTGTATAACATAGTAATGACGGCAGACAAAGACCAAATGGTCCATCCAGTCTGCCCAGCAAGCTTCCCTAGGTGGCAACTGCCACTCTGTGCAGGCTCCCCCCAAGTTTCTCTTAAGAGTAGTAACTGCCGCTCCGTGTAGTTATCCCCCAGCATTATGATAAGCCATAAAAAATTCAGCTAGCAACATTTTTTACTGGGGGATGAGCTGACAGTGCTGCTTGAGATGCTTTTCTTGTGGACTTGGCCGTAGAAGCAGTCCTGTGCTTTTTCTCTTATGTTTGCATATCAGTACCCCAAACCTTAGAAGTCGGGGCCCTCTTGGTTGTCTGAACTGGGGAGCAATGTTGCAGTTGCATTAAAAGCATCAAGGCTTATTGGCTAAAGGTAGTAACCTCCATGCCTTCTGCTAAGGGCAGTAACTGCTGCTCCGTGCAGGTTACCCCCATGCACATTTTTCTTCATTTTCATCCTCTAACCTTTAGAGATCCACAGTCTTTACCCCATGCCCCTTTGAATTCTTTGTTTTCATCTCCGGAAGGGCATTCCATGCATCCACCACCCTCTCCATGAAGAAATCTTTCCTGACGGTTCTCAGTTGTCCCCCCTGGAGTTTCATTTCATGACCCCTAGTTTTATTGTTTTCTTTCCAACAGAAAAGGTTCAGGGTTCATTCATCATTAAAACCTTTCAGTATCTGAAGGTCTGTATCATATCTCCCACTCCTCCTCTCCTCCTCTCCTCCAGGGTGTACATATTTAGATCCTGCAGCCTCTCCTCATAGATCTTCTGAAAAAGACACCCCCCCCCACCATTTTGGTCGCCCTTCTCTGGACTGCCTCTATCCTGTCTCTATCCTTTTTGAGATACGGTCTCCAGAACTGAACACAGTTCCAGGTGAGGCCTCACCAAGGACCTGTACAAGGGCATCAACATCTCTTTTTTCCTGCTGGTTATTCCTCTCTCTACACAACCCAACATTGTTCTGGCTTTAGCTAGCGCCTTGTCACATTGCTTCGCCATCTTCAGATCACCAGACACCATTACCCCAAGATCCCTCTCTTGGTCCATGAGCAACAGCCCTTCACCCCCCCCCCCCCCATCCCATCAGCTCTTTTGGATTACCGCACCCCATATTGTTGCGTCCGTCGCTGCTCGACGCCCTCATTCCGCCCTCTTTACCTCTGTGGCGACTCCCTCCGGGTCTGATGGACGGTTAGCAGCCACGGCGTCTTCTTGCCGTTTCCCTCCGGCATTCCCGGACCGGCACGACGCTGCGGATCCGCCATTTTCCTGATGACGTAGGGTGCGCGCGTGCTCCGATTGATGTACCAGCAAGGGCGCGAACCTTGAGGGCATTCCCCTGAGATGATGTCATCCGCTTCCAATATAAAAGGTCTCAGTATACGCTATCAATTCGAGTTAGCAAGGATTCGTCCAAGCTACTCTGCCTCCTCGGACTTACCAGGGGTACCAGCTCCTCGGGGGCCTCGCTCTCTTTTCTTTATTTCAGATTGCAGATAGGAACCGGTACTCGCTCCTCGAGGGCCCATGTTCCTGGCCACTCTGAAGATTCTCTACTGCCTGGAAGCTATCGCAGATACACCACTCTCTCAGAGCTTTCCCTGGAACCAGGTAGTTGCTCCTCGAGGGCCTAACCCTTTCCAGCTACTGAGCTTCCTTAAGACTTTATGTGAGTTTTGTCATCTAGTTCTGGCTATGAACACACCATACCCTGTCTACTCACTATCTATAGTTTCTCTACAGCTCAGCTACCCTGGGATCGCTGTTCCAGTACCTGAGGGACTTCAGCCCTGCTGGGCATATCAGCTCACTACTGCCACCTCCTGTGGTTTTACTAACCTGTCTAATAAAATAATTATCTGTGTCTGTCTCTGTACTCAAGCCTAGCCGGTGGACCCTCTCAGGATATCCTCCTGGGGGCGCAGTCATCTGCCATCGGCCCAGGGATCCACCTATCTACATTCCTCTACAGCTGAGTGCCCTTTCCAAGCACTCCGCTGGTAACAGATTGCTACTCTTCTCCTCAGGAGTCATAACCTAACAGATTGCTAACTCCTCCCTTCTTGAGGAGTCGAAGCATAACAGATTGCTAACTTCTCCTTCCACAGGAGCAGATTCATAACACAATGCATGACTCTGCACTTCTTGGCATTGAATCCCAGCTGCCAATCTTCGACCACTCTTCAAGCTTTCTTCATTCTCTCTACTCCTTCAAGCATGGTGGAAAGAGGATAACCAATGGGACAGTGCTATACCGGGGTACAAATTATATCGCAATGACAGAGAGGAGCAGTCGGGAGGAGGTGTGGCGCTTTATGTCCGGGATGGCATAGAGTCCAACAGGATAAACATCCTGCATGAGACTAAATACAAAATTGAATCTTTATGGGTAGAAATCCCTTGTGTATCAGGGAAGACTACAGTGATAGGGGTATACTACCGTCCACCTGGTCAAGATGGTGAGATGGACAGTGAAATGCTAAGAGAAATTAGGGAAGCCAACCAAATTGGTAGTGCAGTAATAATGGGAGACTTCAATTACCCCAATATAGACTGGGTAAATGTATCATCGGGTCACGCTAGAGAGATAACGTTCCTGGATGGAATAAATGATAGCTTTATGGAGCAAATGGTTCAGGAACCGACGAGAGAGGGAGCAATTTTAGATCTAATTCTCAGTGGAGCACAGGACTTGGTGAGAGAGGTAACGGTGGTGGGGCCGCTTGGCAATAGTGATCATAATATGATCAGATTTGATTTAATGACTGGAAAAGGAACAGTGTGCAAATCCAAAGCTCTCGTGCTAAACTTTCAAAAGGGAAACTTTGATAAAATGAGAAAAATTGTTAGAAAAAAACTGAAAGGAGCAGCTACAAAAGTAAAAAATGTCCAAGAGGCGTGGTCATTGTTAAAAAATACCATTCTAGAAGCACAGTCCAGATGTATTCCACACATTAAGAAAGGTGGAAAGAAGGCAAAACGATTACCGGCATGGTTAAAAGGGGAGGTGAAAGAAGCTATTTTAGCCAAAAGATCTTCATTCAAAAATTGGAAGAAGGATCCAACAGAAGAAAATAGGATAAAGCATAAACATTGGCAAGTTAAATGTAAGACATTGATAAGACAGGCTAAGAGAGAATTTGAAAAAAAGTTGGCTGTAGAGGCAAAAACTCACAGTAAAAACTTTTTTAAATATATCCGAAGCAGAAAGCCTGTGAGGGAGTCAGTTGGACCTTTAGATGATCGAGGGGTTAAAGGGGCACTTAGAGAAGATAAGGCCATCGCGGAAAGATTAAATGATTTCTTTGCTTCGGTGTTTACTGAAGAGGATGTTGGGGAGGTACCCGTAATGGAGAAGGTTTTCATGGGTAATGATTCAGATGGACTGAATCAAATCACGGTGAACCTAGAAGATGTGGTAGGCCTGATTGACAAACTGAAGAGTAGTAAATCACCTGGACCGGATGGTATACACCCCAGAGTTCTGAAGGAACTAAAAAATGAAATTTCAGACCTATTAGTAAAAATTTGTAACTTATCATTAAAATCATCCATTGTACCTGAAGACTGGAGGATAGCAAATGTAACCCCAATATTTAAAAAGGGCTCCAGGGGCGATCCGGGAAACTACAGACCGGTTAGCCTGACTTCAGTGCCAGGAAAAATAGTGGAAAGTGTTCTAAACATCAAAATCACAGAACATATAGAAAGACATGGTTTAATGGAACAAAGTCAGCATGGCTTTACCCAGGGCAAGTCTTGCCTCACAAATCTGCTTCACTTTTTTGAAGGAGTTAATAAACATGTGGATAAAGGTGAACCGGTAGATATAGTATACTTGGATTTTCAGAAGGCGTTTGACAAAGTTCCTCATGAGAGGCTTCTAGGAAAAGTAAAAAGTCATGGGATAGGTGGCGATGTCCTTTCGTGGATTGCAAACTGGCTAAAAGACAGGAAACAGAGAGTAGGATTAAATGGGCAATTTTCTCAGTGGAAGGGAGTGGACAGTGGAGTGCCTCAGGGATCTGTATTGGGACCCTTACTGTTCAATATATTTATAAATGATCTGGAAAGAAATACGACGAGTGAGAATAATCAAATTTGCAGATGACACAAAATTGTGCAGAGTAGTTAAATCACAAGCAGATTGTGATAATTGCAGGAAGACCTTGTGAGACTGGAAAATTGGGCATCCAAATGGCAGATGAAATTTAATGTGGAAAAGTGCAAGGTGATGCATATAGGGAAAAATAACCCATGCTATAATTACACGATGTTGGGTTCCATATTAGGTGCTACAACCCAAGAAAGAGATCTAGGTGTCATAGTGGATAACACATTGAAATCGTCGGTTCAGTGTGCTGCGGCAGTCAAAAAGCAAACAGAATGTTGGGAATTATTAGAAAAGGAATGATGAATAAAACGGAAAATGTCATAATGCCTCTGTATCGCTCCATGGTGAGACCGCACCTTGAATACTGTGTACAATTCTGGTCGCCGCATCTCAAAAAAGATATAATTGCGATGGAGAAGGTACAGAGAAGGGCTACCAAAATGATAAGGGGAATGGAACAACTCCCCTATGAGGAAAGACTAAAGAGATTAGGACTTTTCAGCTTGGAGAAGAGACGACTGAGGGGGGATATGATAGAGGTGTTTAAAATCATGAGAGGTCTAGAACGGGTAGATGTGAATCGGTTATTTACTCTTTCAGATAGTAGAAGGACTAGGGGACACTCCATGAAGTTAGCATGGGGCACATTTAAAACTAATCGGAGAAAGTTCTTTTTTACTCAACGCACAATTAAACTCTGGAATTTGTTGCCAGAGAATGTGGTTCGTGCAGGTAGTATAGCTGTGTTTAAAAAAGGATTGGATAAGTTCTTGGAGGAGAAGTCCATTACCTGCTATTAGGTTCACTTAGAGAATAGCCACTGCCATTAGCAATGGTTACATGGAATAGACTTAGTTTTTGGGTACTTGCCAGGTTCTTATGGCCTGGATTGGCCACTGTTGGAAACAGGATGCTGGGCTTGATGGACCCTTGGTCTGACCCAGTATGGCATTTTCTTATGTTCTTATGTTCTTAAGCATGTCCACTCTGTTGCAGATCTTACTATCATCCGCAAATAGACAGATTTTACCTTCTCTCCCTTCCACAATGTTGCTCACAAAGATATTGAACAGAACCGGTCCCAATACCGATCCCTGTGGCACTCACTTAACACCGTTCTTTCTTCAGAGTAGGTTCCATTTACCATAACACATTGTCTTTATCTATCAACCAGTTTGTAATCCTTGCCGCCACCTTGGCGCTCACTTCCAAGCTTCTCATTTTATTCACAAGCCTCCTATGCGGGACTGAATCAAAAGCTTTGCTGAAATCCAAGTAGATCACATTGAGTGCTCTTCCTCGATCCAATCCTTTAGTCACCTAATCAAAAAAAAATCAGTCAGATTGGTCTGACAGGACCTTTGCCTGCTGAATCCAAGCTGCCTCGGGTCCAGCAACACATTGGATTGTAGATAGTTCACTATGCTTTCCTTCAGGGCTAAAAAGCTCTGCACAGAAGGTGCGTGCTTATGGAACATCTTTTCTCAGTCACACACACACACACACAAAGCTCAGAGTGATCCTCAACAAATAAGGACAAAATGGCCTATGCACTAAATTTCGTTCAAACCATTTTTTTTTTTTACACACACGAGCTAAAATTGTTAATGTATGCGGTAAAATGCCACTTAGTGGGTTATGCATTGAGCTGTAGCTTATGACAAGGCTAGGGACTGAGCTCCCAGGAGGGTCTGTTGGATAAGAAGAGCAGGGCGTGAGCTCCTGCTGTGTACGCAGCGCAGGGACTGAGACCCTGGGAGTTCCTGCTGCACATTAAATGTAGGGGACTGAACTCCTGCTGCGAGGAGTCTGTCAATCACTGCCTTCTGTGCAGGACACACTGGGCAAGGAAGAGGGCTTTTTCCAAATTAGCCCCCTAATTAAGGAATGCCTTACCCTTAGAAACTCAAATTGAACTAGACTATTTAAAATTCCGGAAATTGACTAAAACAAACTCATCTGGTTAAGGAGAAACTCCTCCATAGTTAAACCTCCATCTCTAGGCCTAGGTAATTTTGATATCACACCCTCAGATCAAGTCCGGGACTTAAGAATCCAGATTGACGAAAATGTTACAATGAAAAGACTCATACATTAATCACAACAGGATATGCAAAACTGCGCATCCTACATAGACTGAAAACATTACATACCACCGAAGACTTCACTACAGTTCTACAATCGCTAATTTTCTCAAATATTGACTACTGCAACCCCCTATTACTAGGACTCCCAAGCAGCCTATGAAAAAAACTACAACTACTACAAAATGCAGAGGCAAAACTTTTAATTGGAACCAGGAAATTTGATCACATCATACCCCCTTACCCTAGAGTCATATGACCTACATGAGCTCCTCCAATGTATGTATCAAACCAAAATATGTATTTTATCAAAGTATATGTAACCTCAAAATGTATCTTACAAACACTTGGGAGCAACCAATATGTGTTACATCATAATGTAATGACCTAAGGACGCTTGATACTCTTGTAAACTGTTGTGATCTTCACTTGGAATGACAGTATATTAAATAAATAAATAAATAAATGTGCAGGCATTTGGGGAATTTGAACATTAAGCTTTTATTTCCATGTATGTCTAATAGTTTGCTGTGTATGTGAATTGTAATCCGCAATGTGTAAGACTAAATCGCGGAATATAAATTAGTAAAGTAAAATTAATTCGATTAAACCATATGACGCAGAAGCAACAGCAGCCGCCCATTAGTCTACCGCAGGTCCTCGTTGGCTAAACTTCAGTCCTGATATCATTTCGGAACTGTAGGTACTATCTCTCACCACTAGAGGGAGCTCATTACACAATCAGGGCAGTGACCGAGGCCTTGTGATCCCCACTCCCTCAGAAAAAGGTATTTGCAATGCTTTATCAAACTCAGAAAAGAATAAAGCATTTCATTCTGTTCAGCACCCCGGCCTCAGCTTCAAACTAGCGCAGCTTGGAAGTGGAGGGAAACCGCCAGCCGCCCCCACCCCTACCCCCACGACCTAATTAAATCTATGCACTCACCCATCAGAAGCAAGGTACACAATATGCAAAGAGGCAGCTTCAGGCAGGAGCCAGGAATAAGAAGACCAGGATGTGGTCTCCATCCCGTCCACTGTGACATGGCCCACATCACGGCAGAGATCCCCAGGGTCATCTTATCTCCTATCCCAAAAGGTCAGCAGAAGAGCCTGAAACTGCTAGAGAGCCAACTGCCAACGGGGCCCTACAGGCGAGTCTTCCAAAGACAAAGGTACGATTTTCCCAGGAAAAAAAAAAAAAAAAAGCTCCAACATAAATTGAAATTTCAGCTAAATAAGTAAAAGTGCAGAATGCATCCTAGCCTGTCCCTGGCTTGGCCTGACTCCAGTTTGCTGATCACTCCTACTTCCCTTCACACTCTGACCCTCCACTCTCCAGGCCAACCCCATGCACTGACCTCGACAGGTCCTGCCCCTCAGCCCCCGATGCCAGTACTGCCACCCCTGCCCAGCCCAGCTCCTCTCCCCAAGGCCAGCCCTCGCCCCAGCTCGACCTCTGCACGCTCCGACCCCCCCCCCCCCCTCCCCCTTCCCAACTAGGTCCTGGCACAATGAGCCCCTCCACCCCAGCCCGAGTCTGCGAGGATTACGAGCCGTTAATCCACCAGATGAAATTTTTTTAAATGCCCGGGGTCTGGGCCTCCAGCCAGCCGGCCTGCTTCGACGAAAGTCCCTCTTGCACTTCTCCTCACCCCAGCCCTTGCTGAAGCCACCATTCCACGGGGCTTCAGGGGCAGGAGCCATCCCTCGGCGTTCCTGGCACAGTCCTCTGTCAGCAAAATGGCTGCCGAGCAAGCCGAGGCCCGGTGCCACAAGGCAGATCCCTTAGCACCTAGCCTAGCATATAAGCTTCCTTCATTTAAAGACAGGTAGGGGCTCCATCGAACGTGCACGCTAGGGCCTTCGTGTATAGCACGGCGCACGCTGCTTTCTGTGCACAGGGACCTGCGCCGTCGTAAGTCAGAAATACGCAGACAACATCGAACTGGAAACCCCAAGAAGCCAGTGCCTGCGTGCAGTGCAACGCCAGAAAAAAAAACAGAAAAAGAAATACATTTCCTCCTGTTCCCTGCAAGATGCAAAGAGATGAGAGATGCACGTTTCCCAGAGCTGACAAAGAAGTTTTTTTTTTTTAAAAAAGCCTTCCCACAAAAGAAGGAGCAGGGAAAACTCTGCATAATCCTGGGGGGGAAACAGGAACTAGAGCAGCAAAATATACTGTATCCAAGCCAGAGACGTAATCTGAGCAGAGACAATAGTGAGCATCCCCAGGACCCGGGGAGAGCCCTTGTTATTCTCCTCTCTGTAATTCTTGCCTTTTCCTACTTATATCTACCAATTATCAGGCCGATCGAGTTTCACGAATCTGAAGCTGTTATTTCCTCTGGCTGGCAGGTATACGTTAGCGCCAGTAAGCAGGTGGCAGTCCAATGACTTCTAGCTTGGAGTACCCCAGGTCTGTCTGGGGATCTCCGCTTTCTGCGTTTAGCGACATGGGCAGGAATTAGCTTCCAAATAAACCCGGTCCCATGCCTCAATTTCTATTAATGCTGCTCCCCTCTACCCTCAACAGACTTAGGGTTTCCCAATCCTGTCAATACTGATCCCCCCCCCCCCCCCCAATCTGCAGAGCTACTGAGTGACTCAAGTTCAAAAGGGAGACCTTTACTCAGTCCTGGGTTTTGGCCTCACATCCAAATCCATGGTGGTATCTGAGGTCCCTACTTCCAGATTTGAAATCGGCGCTCAGGCACCAGAATGCATCAGCATGGAGTTGTCGGAAATCCCAGGACAGGACTCAAATCTCTTCCCCCCCCACCCCACCTTGGCAACTCTGCCTGTAAAATAACCCCCCCCCCCCCCAACCTTATTAAAAAATGCTCTCCTCCCCTCTCAATATAGTAACAGAGAAAGCAGCTGGAACCCAGCTGAACCCCTTGGCACTGGCTGGCTTGCTTCCCCACCCCCCCCCCCCCCCCCAAGGTGCCCTCCCATGTAGAGGCCTCCTCTCAGGGCTCAGGGACTTAGACAGTGTTACTTTAATTGCCCTCCAGAGCTCCTCACAGAAATATCTGCAGAAAGTCACAGGCAGTCACCCTCTCATTTTCACATGAAATTACAGGCTGCGCTCCCCTGGGCTCAATTTTCAGACACACACAAAGCCCCTGCAGCCTCCCAATCATTAAAACAGCAATCTTCTCTCTCCCTCTCTCTTTGCCTGTCTCCTCCTGTGTGTGCATGCCTTTCTCTCTCTGCCTGTCTCCTCCTGTGTGTGCAAGTCTCTCTCTGTCTCCTCCTGTGTGTGCATGCCTCTCTCTCTCTCTGCCTGTCTCCTCCTGTGTGTGCATGCCTCTCTCTCTCTCTCTCTCTCTCTGCCTGTCTCCTCCTGTGTGTGCAAGTCTCTCTCTCTCTCTGTCTCCTGTGTGGGTGCGTGCCTCTCTCTCTCTCTCTCTGCCTGTCTCCTCCTGTGTATGCATGCTTCTCTCTCTCTCTCTCTCTGCCTCTCTGCTCCTGAGTGTACGTGCCACTCTCTCTCTCCCTGCCTGTCTCCTGTGTGTATGTGCCTCTCTCTCTTTCTCTTTGTGCCTGTCTCCTGCGTATGTGTGCATCTCTCTCTGTCTGCCTGTCTCCTCCTGGGGGTGCGTACCCATCTCTCTCTGTCTGCCTGTCTCCTCCTGGGGGTGCGTGCCCATCTCTCTCTGTCTGCCTGTCTCCTCCTGTGTATGCATGCTTCTCTCTCTCTCTCTCTCTGCCTCTCTGCTCCTGAGTGTGCGTGCCACTCTCTCTCTCCCTGCCTGTCTCCTCCTGTGTGTGTGTGCATGCCTCTCTCTCTCTCTCTACCTGTCTCCTGTGTGTGTGTGCATGCCTCTCTCTCTCTCTCTGCCTGTCTCCTCCTGTGTGTGCAAGTCTCTCTCTCTGTCTCCTCCTGTGTGGGTGCGTGCCTCTCTCTCTCTGCCTCTCTCCTCCTGAGTGTGCATGCCAGTCTCTCTCTCTCTCTGTCTGTGCCTGTCTCCTGTGTGTGTGTGCATCTCTCTCTGTCTGCTTGTCTCATCCTGGGTATGTGTGCATCTCTCTCTGTCTGCTTGTCTCCTCCTGGGGGTGCGTGCCCCCCTCTCTCTCTGTCTGCCTGTCTCCTCCTGTGAATGCATGCTTCTCTCTCTCTCTCTGCCTCTCTCCTCCTGAGTGTGCGTGCCACTCTCTCTCTCTCTGCCTGCCTGTCTCCTGTGTGTATGTGCCTCTCTCTCTTTCTCTCTGTGCCTGTCTCCTGTGTATGTCTGCATCTCTCTCTATCTGCCTGTCTCCTGTGTATGCATGCTTTTCTCTCTCTCTGCCTCTCTCCTCCTGAGTGTGCGTGCCACTCTCTCTCTCTGTCTGTGCCTGTCTCCTGTGTATGTGTGCATCTCTCCCTGTCTGCTTGTCTCCTCCTGGGGGTGCGGCCCCTCTCTCTCTGTCTGCCTGTCTCCTCCGGTGTATGCATGCTTCTCTCTCTCTCTCTCTCTCTCTCTGCCTCTCTCCTCCTGAGTGTGCGTGCCACTCTCTCTCTCTCTCTCTCTACCTGTCTCCTGTGTATATGTGCCTCTCTCTCTTTCTCTCTGTGCCTGTCTCCTGTGTATGTGTGCATCTCTCTCTGTCTGCCTGTCTCCTCCTGGGGGTGCGTGCCCCTCTCTCTCTGTCTGCCTGCCTGTCTCCTCCTGTGTGTGCATGCTTCTCTCTCTCCTGCCTGTCTCCTCCTGTGTGTGTGCATGCCTCTCTCTCTCTCTCTCTGCCTGTCTCCTCCAGTGTGTGCATGCCTCTCTCTCTCTCTCTCTCTGCCTGTCTCCTCCTGTGTTTGCAAGTCTCTCTCTCTCTGTGTCTTCTCCTGTGTGGGTGGGTGCCTCTCTCTCTGTCTGCCTGTCTCCTCCTGTGTATGCATGCTTCTCTCTCTCTCTCTCTGCCTCTCTCCTCCTGAGTGTGCGTGCCTCTTTCTCTCTCTGTCTGCCTCTCCTGTGTGTATGTGCCTCTCTCTCTTTCTCTCTGTCCTGCCTGTCTCCTCCTGTGTATGCGTACCTCTCTCTCTCTCTTTCTGCCTGACTCCTGTGTGTACGTCTCTCTCTCTTTCTCTCTGTGCCTGTCTCCTGTGCATGTGTGCATCTCTCTCTCTCTGCCTGTCTCCTCCTGTGTGAGCTTACCCCTCTCTCTCTCTGCCTGTCTCCTCCTGTGTGTGTTTACCCCACTCTCTCTCTCTCTGCCTGTCTCCTCCTGTGTGTGCGTGCCTCTCTCTCTCTCTGCCTGTCTCCTCCTGTGTGTGCGTGCCTCTTTCTCTCTCTGTCTGCCTCTCCTGTGTGTATGTGCCTCTCTTTCTCTCTGTGACTGTCTCATCCTGTGTGTGCGTACCTCTCTCTCTCTGCCTGTCTCCTCCTGTGTATGTGTGTCCCCCCTCTCTCTGCCTGTCTCCTCTTGTGTGTGCAAGCCTCTCTCTCTCTCTGCCTGTCTCCTCCTGTGTGTGCGTGCCTTTCTCTCTTTCTGCCTGTCTCCTGTGTGTGCATGCCTCTCTCTCTCTCTCTCTCTGCCTGTGTGTGCGGAACTCTCTCTCTGTCTCTCTCTGCCTGTCTCCTCCTGTGTGTGCGGACCTATCTTTCTGTCTCTCTCTCTACCTGATTCCTCCTGTATGTGCGTGTCTCTCTCTGCCTGTCTCTTCTTGTTTTGTGTGGTCCTCTCTCTCTCTGCCTGTCTCCTCCTGTGTGTGGACCTCTCTCTCTCTCTGCCTGTCTCCTGCTATGTGTGCGTGCTTCTTTCTGTCTCTCTCTGCCTGTCTCCTCCAGTGTGTTCATGCCTCTCTCTCTCTGCCTATCTCCTCCTGTGTGAGTGGACCTCTCTCTCTCTGCCTGTCTCCTTCAGAGTGTGTGGACCTCTCTCTGTCTGCCTGTCTCTTCCTGTGTGTGCGGTCCTCTCTCTCTGCCTGTCTCCTCCTGTGTGTGCGGACATCTCTCTGCCTGTCTCATCCTGAGTGTGCACGCCTCTCTCTCTCCCTGCCTGTCTCTTTGTGTGTGCAGACCTTTTTCTGCCTGTTTCCTCCTGTGAGTGCGTGCCTCTCTCTCTGCCTGTCTCCTCCTGTGTGTGTGGACCTCTCTCTCTCTGCCTGTCTCCTTCAGTGTATATGGACCTCTCTCTCTGTCTGCCTGTCTCTTCCTGTGTGTGCGGACCTCTCTCTCTGCCTGTCTCCTTCTGTGTCTGAGGACCTCTCCTCCTGTCTCCTTCAGTGTGTTCATGCCTCTCTCTCTCTCTCTCTATCTGCCTGTCTCCTCCTGTGTGTGCATGCCTCTCTCTCTCTGCTTGTCTCCTCCTGTGTGAGAGGACCTCTCTCTCTCTCTGCCTGTCTCCTCCTGTGTGTGCGGACCTCTCTCTCTGCCTGTCTCCTTCTGTGTCTGAGGACCTCTCTCTCTCTGCCTTTCTCCTTCTGTGTGTGTGCATGCCTCTCTCTCTGCCTTTCTCCTTCTGTGTGTGTGCATGCCTCCCTCTCCCTCTCTCTCTTTCTGCCTGTCTCCTCCTGTGTGTGTGCATGCCTCTCTCTCTGTTTCTCTTGTTGTCTCATTTGCCCTCTGCTGCTCTGTGTGTCTCTTTTTATCTTCATTTCATTGTTTTTTTAATTTTTACCTACAGTACCTGAAAGTAATCTGTTCTGAAGTGGCTGAAAAGCAGAATATAAATTAAAAAAAAAAAGTTTCTCTGTGTTTCCAGGTGTGTGTGTGTGTGTGTGTGTGTCTCTCTCTCTCTCTGCCCATTTCCTTGTGCGTGCGAGTTCCTCTCTGTACCTGTCTCTCTCTCTCTCTGTCTCCGTGTGTCTCTCTCTGCCTCTTTCTCATTCTGTTGCTGTCTCTTATTCTCTGTGGATCTGTTTATCTGTGCAGCCCTCTCTCTTTCTCTCTGTGATTTTGTACCTGGGTCTATCTTTTCTCTGTGGTTTGTCTCACTCTCTCCCTCTGTGTGTGTGTGTGTGTGTGTGTGTGTTTGTATCTCTGTATCAGTCGCTCTTCTCCCCTCCGCCCCCACCCCTCTCAAGTTTCTTTTAAATTCTCTCTTAGCAGCCCATACCTGCCTCTTATGGCTAGGAGCTGATATCCATCTCTCCACCTTTTAATCAGTCTAGAGGTCAAAGGTCCCTGGCCAGCACCAAGCCACAGGCCTTACTCCATATCACCAGGAGATCCTGCTTCCCTTCTGGTCTTCTGACCCCCTGACCCCCAAACCTATTACAGTGCCCCAGGATGAGGGCCAGCAGTAAAAGGGCCTTAGAAAGTCTGAAGGCAGGGAGTGGGGCTGGCGACGTGGAGACCATGTCATTGGCTAGGCCAAAAGAAGACCAGCGGGTACACAGAGTCCGGCCTCCTTCTGGTCGCCTCGTAGCTCTTTGTAGAGGGTAGGCCAGAGGAAGGCAGCAGAAAAGCACATTTTTTTCTTTAGTGGAAAGAGAATAAGGTCACGGTATGAGAATCAAAGGCGATGGCCCCATGGCGAACACTGAAAAACGTTTCCCTCATACAAAAGGTATTTATTTTATTTCGTACACTTCTAGCCCGCTAGTCCTAAAATGCCTGCTCTCAGCAGGTAACACATTTAAAAAATAAAATCCCACTCTGTACATTATCAGGTGTAAATGTAACATACTCTCAGAGCAATTTTCAGAAGCCCAATTACCAGCGTTAAGTGCACTCACACATGTAAATCCTATGCACAACTCAATGGCATACTTTGTAGCAATTTTCAAAAGAGCATTTATTTATTTATTTACAGCTTTTATATACTGAGGTTCAGGTAACAGAGTTACTTATCACTTCGGTTTACATTCCAACAAGCAAGCAAACAATGACAAAAAATTGTCTTACATTCACATTTACACATGTAAAAGAGTGTAAAATTTACACATGTAAGAGAGTGTAAATGGTTTTGAAAATCAGGCCAATGAGAAGAAACCATTCATTAAAAACGGTAAGACATGACCACAATGAATAACCTCCCGATAAGCAGTAGGACAGTATCATTGTCTATCTGCTCAAAAGGCTCATGAAAGAAAGATGTCTTAGCTTCCTTCTGAAGGGACAAGGGTCTAGAGGTGGGGGGCATTTCATAAAACTGGGCCTGCAGTAGAGAACAATCGGGCCGGACTTCTGGATAAGTGAGCATCTTCCGCAGTGGGAAAGCTGAGGGCCTTTGCGCCAGCCGAAGGCAGCGCCCTGGAAGGGATGTGTTCCTTTAAAAGTGTCCTCGGGGGGGGGGGGGGGGTGTCATGGCCCTAACCATGAATGGGCACCAACCTGACCACGTTAGCCTCGATTCTCCACCAAATGGGCAGACAATGAAGATCGTGATTTCACACACACACACAACCCCCTTCCCCATAATGAGGCGGGCTGTCAAATAATTTGGGGGACCCGAATCAAAGATAGCGAAGAGACTTGAAACCCCCATCAAAACTGGTGGCCGAACCATCATTCTTAAGCCCCCGGGTGTCATAAAAGGGTTTCATGGAGCGAGCACCCCTCAATAGGCGCAGTGGAAGTACAAAAAGAAAAGTCTGGAACAAGCATAGGGGACAGGCAGCTGTGATCAAGTGAGAAACACTTGGGTTTACGGACAATTCACCAGGAAGGGAACTGGGTCTTGCCGTCCTTGCCGTTATGATTCTATGCACGGCGTTTAGCCGTAACGACTTCTGCCGGTAAAATGTTCCAAGATTTCACCATCCAATCCTTTCCTATGGAGCTGGTGAAACCTATTAACCCTTAGCCTCTTGTTTTGTTTGTAGTCACTTTGGTGAAAAAAACCTCTGCAAGATCCCTACCAGATCCTTTGATATATTTGTCTAGTGGGATGAAATGTCTCGTCGTATTTATTTGTTTGTTTTTCTATACCGATGTTCATCGGACATATCACACCGGTTTACATTGGAAACAGAGGAGTCTGTTGAGTGGACTTCTTGTATTACAATGGAACATTGTGTCGTACGGCTTTTTTTTCTGATGTAAACAGACCCGGTTCGGACAATCTCTCAGCATACGCTGTGATCCTCCTGGCTCTCTCAGCCCATAACGTTGAGAGTCATCTTTGATGCCTCGGTCTCATTCTCGATGCACATCCCAAACACTGCTGATGGGTGTTGGTTCTTCTTCTGTAGCATTGTTAAAATCCATCCCTTCCTTTCTATGCACTCTACCAAAATACTCATTCACTCTCTTATCACATTCTGCTTAGACTACTGCAAGTTGCTCTTTGCTGGCATCTCCCGCGGAACTGTTTTTCTCCACCGCAGTCTATTCAAAATTTAGGTGCATGACGTATCTTTCTGCAACATCACTATGACCATGGAGAACCCCTCTTCTCAAGGCCCTACCTTGACTCCTTGTCCACTTCCGCATACTTTCTTACCTACAAATACATTCACTCTGCAGCTCCTCCTTACCTATCACCTCTTCTATCTTCCCTACATCCTACCTCGTGAACTCCCTGCATTGGGCAAGCCGCTCGTACCTGTGCCCTTCTCCTCCATGAATTCCCGACTCCGTGCTTTCCACCTTGCTGTGCCGTATGCCTGGAAGTGGCTTCCTGAGTCGGCGCATCATGCTCCCTCTCTGGCCGTCTACAAATCAAGTTTAAAAGCTCACCTTTCAAATCCTAAGTACTTCTTTATATATATATATATATTTAAAAAAACGCACTTCTTACAGATTTTTGTTTCTCATGTATATTTGTCTTGTCTAGACTATAAGTTCCATTAAGCAGGGTCTATGCATATCTGTACAGTGTTGTGTAGGTCCAGTAGCACTTTTGAAATGATAAATAACAGTAACAGTGGTATACGTAAGCCTCTGTCTTCCCCTGTATTAGCTTAGTGGCCTTTTGTGGTCTCTTTTCTAATATTTGGAGATCCTTCATGAGGATGAGAATCATGCTTAAAACTGAAATCCCATATGGTCTAATAAGTGCCATATAGTGTTGGGACGATGTCCTCGTTCTCTGCTTTTGCCCCTCTCCTTAATGCATGCCAACATGATCCGGCTTTGTGCAGTGTATTATCTCCAGCTGCCTCGCAGTCCTCTTGCACTATGCATGGTCCTTTTGGATTAGCTGTGCCCCTCCCCCCCTTCCAACAGCAGGCACAGACCTGGGGGCAATAACAGGAGACATATCATAGCAGTCCAAAGACATCAGTCCATACGTCTCACTCTTCTTCTATCTGGGCAGTTCTTGAGTTTTTTTTAATTATAAGAATAATGGGCCAGCCTGGTGCAGTGCACTGTCATGCCTGTTGGGTGGGCTGAGGCTTTAGGATATAGTTGCATGGCTATTCTACTATTAGATGGATATTTTGTTAGCTGGTTTATGACTTAGCCTCCTAGGGACAGTAGGTTTGGTTTAAGATGGTTCCAGTTTGATATACTGATGAATTTTTACCGATGTATTAGATCAATGATGTATTTATGTATGTTTATTGCACTATTTTGTTTTCTTTGTAAACTGCTTTCGGTTATACTTTGCTACAAGGAGGGTCATCGAGAAATGTAAGCTAACGCATAACATGTGGAGGGACCTGGGTTAAGTTCCAGGCACAGGGTCAATCGGGGCTGGGGGAGGCTATGGAGGCAGCGTTCACAGCGCCTGGTGGTTGTAGAAGGGGGGATAGGGGAGGAAGTCCCAATCATTGCACAATGGCGACCTCTAGTGGCTGGATTTAGGGTCCACAGCCGCAGGGTTCTAGGAGCCCTGGTGCATGCCCCACCCCCCACCCCCCATCAAGGTCTGTCGCTGCTGTGCCCGGGCTGAGGAAGTCGGGCTACAAAATTAAAACACGAATAGTACTGAGACGGTGCCGACAAGTGCACAGAGCACCGTAGTAGACCCTTCTTAGCACATTTCCCTGTCACATAGAGCGTAACAGGTAAGCTTTTTGTGCAAGGTGGTAAAGTGAGTAGCTGAAAGTCGCAGGGCACGCAGTGTCGAGGAGTGGATGGGTCAGGAGGCTTTGCAGGTTCAGAGGTCTGAGCCGTGCCCCACAGCATCAGGCAAAACCCTGCCAAATACCAAGCAGGTCACCAATTCATAGACAGCCAAAAAAAAAAAAAAGCATCCTAACAAGTGTCTGGGTCGGGGGCTAGCAGCCGAGAAACGTCCCCAAGCAAACTAGTCAGGAGGAGCAGGGACCTGAAGGCCCTCGTGCAGCTCTTGGAAGCAGTGCTTCCTGACCTGTTGGACAGGTCCTTAAGAAAACGTCGTCCTCATGCTTTTAAAAAGAAAAAAAACCCAAAACATTTCCTGGCTCGTGTTCCAGCTCCAACATGGATTCTAATGTCTCTCACCTCCCCAGGCTTCCCTCCACTCACCTGCAATTCTGCCTAATCATGATAATTACACCAGCCACCCTTCTCCCCTTTCCTCCCCAGCAGCTGTCACGTGCAGCTGTTGAAACAAGGCACCAGGCCCTGAACCCCATAGGTGGCTGTGTGCATGCAAAATGCTGCCATTGGAAAGCACATGAGGATCCTGCTTTTATGGAAAGCCTTATTTAATCGCTAATTATTATTATTATTCAGAGATGGCATCAAATCCCATGAAGTGCAGAGTGGCTGTGGCATTCCCAGTACCACAGGCCAAGGTGAGACTTTCAAGAAAATATTCCCTGTCAGCAGCAAAGCTCAAAACGAGCGGGAGTGTAACAACCACCCAAACTCAGTCCCTGCATTTATTCTACAACAGGAACTCCTGCAAGCTCAGTCCCTGTCCTTGTTATACAGCAGGAACTTCTGAGAGCTCAGTCCCTGTCCTTGTTATACAGCAGGAACTCCTGAGAGCTCAGTCCCTGTCCTTGTTATACAGCAGGAACTCCTGAGAGCTCAGTCCCTGTCCTTGTTATACAGCAGGAGCTACTGAGAGCTCAGTCCCTGTCCTTGTTATTCAGCAGGAGCTACTGAGAGCTCAGTCCCTGTCCTTATTCTATAGCAGGAACTCCTGAGAGCTCAGTCCCTGTCCTTCTTCTATAGCAGGAACTCCTGAGAGCTCAGTCCCTGTTCTTGTTATACAGCAGGAACTCCTGGGAGCTCAGTCCCTGTCCTTGTTATATAGCAGGAACTCCTGAGAGCTCAGTCCCTGTCCTTGTTATACAGCAGGAACTCCTGGGAGCTCAGTCTTGTTATTCAGCAGGAACGTGAGGCAGGTCTGAGAGAGTACAGAGGTTCTCCTGAGGAAGGGGTACTTCCTTCATGAGGAATAAGGAGCCTCAGGTGTGGGAGAGCAGTGCTTCTCCACCCTGTCCTGGAGGCATGCCTGGCCAGTCTGGTCTTCAGAATATCCAGAACGAATATGCATGAGACAGATTTGCATACCTTGGAAACCCAGCGAATGCAAATCGATCTCCAGCATATTCGTGGTGGCGACCTTAAAAACCAGACTGGAGGGGAGCACGCAGCTAAAAGGAGGAGAGACATCATCAGCACAGCATCCTCGCCTTCAGAGACAGCTGTGGCAATCTTCCAGAGTCTCTCCCTCAGGAACCCTGGGGTGGGGGAGGTGATCATACAAATTCTGGAGCCACCTCCAGAACAGGTAACACAAACTTCCTCCACAACCAAAACCAGTGGCACGAGACTGATACACAGGGCCGTCGTGTAAAGTCTGCAGGTGCCTTTTACCCGCAGACTTTAAAACCTTGAAAACTGGGTCAGAAAAAGGAGACGTGCCAACCTGCGCCTGCTCTGCACGCGGGAACCTTTTTTTTTCCAATGGAATTAACGTGCTCGTAAGCGCGCGTGCTTCCCCCTCCCCAGCTCCTCCTGCACGACCGCTTCCTCTCTCTCTGCACGTCAAGGCACACGCACGCTTTCTGCGCAGAGAGAGAGGATAGCAATTTTCAAAGGGCCCATTTCCAAAACGCTGTTTGACCCTCGTACATGCCTTTGAAATCTGCCCTCATATGGGGATGATTTACAAACCGTCCACGCTGGGTTTATTTTACTGACGCGCACAAGAGCCAGGCCTCTTCCAAGGGGTGGTCCAGGGGGCAGGGTGGGTGGGGCAGAGCTGGAGGCCGCCGGTACAGCTCTGCCGGCGCGCGCAACTTATGCCAGCTCAGGAGCCGGCGTAAGTTCGGAAATAAAGAAAATTAAAAAAAGGTAGGGCCTTCAAAGGGGTCGGGGAAGAGGGAGGGAGGATAGGTAGGGGAGTAGGAACGTCCCCTCCCAGTCTGCTCCTTAATTTGGGGAGGCCCGATCTCGTTGCCGCATGTAAACTGGGCGAATTCCCCCCCCCCCCGCACGCGTGCATGTTATAAAATCGCCAGGTAGCGCGTGCACATGGAGGTGCGCCTGTATTTTTTTTTTTTTTAAATCTACCCTTTCAGCCATTCTACCTGTGCACCCCTCCCCCACCCCTAATCATACCCGCATAGTTTCTGACTAATTTGGCAACTCGGGCACAAACTGTCAGGCGAAGACAATTTCTTGAATCTGACCCCAAGTGTGCAAGGGAGAGCTGGGTCATGCAGGTCAGGCATGGACTACACAGGTGAGAAAAGCACCACGTGGGTGACACAAGTCAAGACAGGAGGCTGTGCAGGTGGCCCATCCTGCTCCCCCCTATGCTTAAAATACATCGAGCTGAGACATGCCCTGGCCCTGTGCCTTCCCCCTGATGTAACATTACAGCAGCGGGTTTTCAGCCTTCCTGGCCACAGTCAAGCAGCAAGGAGATGCTGTAAGCAGGTCCCCTGAGGAGCGGATCCTCCGCTGGGATCCTTGAACGCTCCAGGCTGCTCCCTCTGCCCTCATTTGCTCTCACTCCCTGCAGAGTTCTGCCTTTATTGTTTTAATTAAACTGGTCCGTGCATGCTAACCAGCTGCTCCTAGCAACGCAACACCCAGCCGTGTGGGCAGGCAGCAGACACGATGCCCCGCCATTCAGCCTGGGCAGCACGGCCACCCCCCAGCATAGGAAAGACAGAGGGTGAGGACAAGCTTCAGGCTGCCCCTTCCCCAGAAGAGAGTATGTAAAAAAAAAAGTGGGTAATACAGACATACCGCTGGTTTCACAGTCAGCCCGCCCGCCGCACGGAGAACGCACGCACTGCACCGGCGCCCCTACGCACCGCCACAAACTGGTCTCTGAGGACCACCTGACATTACAGAACCATCACTCGCAAATTAAACCCAGCCCCCTTTCTAATGACAACATCCAAAGCCTTTTACAAAAAATCACCCTTTCCTTCTTTCTTCTGTGACCATATCTGGGAAAAGCCCTTCCCCCACCACCTCCAGTTTAAAGACCTCAATACCAACATGTGGGGCAATTTGTGATCAAGCCCTAGACCCCTGCTGTGAGATACCCTCACTGGGACAGAATCAGAGTGACTCTCCTGAGAGATGGCAGTGAAGGGGGCTGCGTCCGGATCGTCTACGGACACTGCTGGAAGCAAGAGAGTGGTGATTTGGGGGCCAAGGAAAGAAGTTAAATTGCACGACAGCACTCAGAGGCCTGGCAGGGAAAGGAGGTCCATGTCCAACCAGCAGCAGGGCAGGAAGCTGTACTGAGAGCAGGGTTTGGGAAGGCTGGAGGCCACCTGGGAGATGGGAGAGGAGAGGAGAGGAGGCCCAGCCCCTCCCAAGCAGGAGTGTGCGGAGAAGATATGACAACAGGAGGTTTTATTCAGGAGCCAGGGCTGGGAGGAAACCTTTCCAGACCCTGCAGCTTTCTGCTCTAGAGGTGGCGCCCTCTGCCTCTCTCAGTCAATATGTTGTTGTCGGTTAAAGGCAAAGCAGGATCTGCCGACTGGGGTCTCCGTCAAATGAAAGAAGATTTTACTGATTCACTGGCAAAGCTTCAAATCCAGTGCAGACCAGCTCTGAGAAGGAAGGTATCTCCACAGGAGCAAGCATGAAATTGCTCTTTGTCAGATGCTCCTCTGCGTCTCCCAATTCTCACAACCCCTGCAAGATTTAAGCAACAGCTTGCACAGGAAACAAGTGGCAGCTCAGATGCTCGGTGAGGAGCCACAGTGCATTCATCTGCATTGGCTGCTCTATGGCCTTAATATTTATAGTAACTGGGCGCCCCCCCCCCAAAAAAAAAAAAAAGGTCTACAGCCACCAGGCCCTCCAGTCACCATTCCTCCGGCTCCCCTCCCTGCACTTCTAGCAGCCACCACGCAATCTGCCCCGGACCTCCAGCTCCCACTGCACTTGTTCCTCCGCTTCCCCCACTCCCCTTCTAGCCAGCATTTCTCGGAGCTTCCCTCTCTCTTTCCCCACCGCATGCTGCCGAGTATCATCCCCTCGCCCACATCCTGCTGCTGTCGGTCAGCCCCCCTCCCCCGTCTCACCCCCAGTTGCTCCTAGTCCTCTCTTCCAGCAAAGGATTCCCCCCCCCCCCCCCCCGGTGCAGCCAGAGGGCAGCGGTGCCCGAGCGTTCCCCACAGCAGCGCGACACCGTTTTTACCCGACTACGCGTGCACTAAGATGGCAACCTACAAAGAGAAATGCCTCCAAAATCCCTTCTGCTGGCCAGGCGATGGCGAATCAATGTACAGGCAAGGGTGGATCTCAGGTACTTAAATCTCGGAAAATAAAAAAAAAAAACTGTCGAAGCTCCGTTATGCAGGTTGTGATGGCCTCCGTTCTGGATAACGGTAGGACTGCTCCGGTTTTCTGATAGATTCGGAGAATGGTGGTTCAGATAATACCGGTTTCTATAGATAATGGATCAGGGCCTGGTGACAGCAACATTTTTTTTTTTATTTTTAATAGATAACCATAGTTTCCTGTTAATGGGTCTTCGGATCACTAAAAGGGGATTCAATACAAAGTCTACAAACACAGATGCACGCACAGAGAGCGGCAGCAGCAGATGCAGGGGACACCCTGTGCTTGCAACAAGAAGACGCTTGGCCTGCAACTTGCAGGGCTTAAGGCAACTCCGGCCCTCGCGTGCTGCAATCCAGTCGTGATTTGGGGGGATATCCAAATGCATCGCGTGCACATTCAGCGCGGATATCCTGAAAACCTGACCGGCTAGTGGCACTTGATGACCGGAGCTGCCTGCTCTATGCTAGGCCTCATACATAACAGGTTCATCCTCTGATGTCTCTGCTGGGGTTTGATGGCAGGATACAATAAGCCGGCAGAGAGAAGATTTACCATAGTACAGGTTGGCGGGCACCCAGTAAAAATAAACATAGCTAGAAAGTTGTCGAGTTCCTGCCAAGCAGTTACAACGCTGCCCAAGTCCTCTCTGGCAGCCTGAGCTCTGGGAAAGGTCGCTAGAGGGTCACCAGATGTTGTCACTCTGCTGGTCAGAGAAGGGCTGCGGGAGTTCCCGGCACAGAGTAGGCACCCGGCGATGTTAAAGGGAGAGACAACAGACAGCAGAGCTGGAAAGGAAGGCACTTTTCCTTGGCCAAACACCATTGCCCTGAAATACCTGTGTCTGAAACCCAGTCTGTAAAAGGCCTTGCCCAAGCAGTGCATGCACAGGCACACAGCTGATAATTAGATTCACGGGCCTACACCATTATCAGGAAGTCTAAACCGGGACAGAGCTGGGGGTCAGCCCTGAACAAGGCAGCTCCACCTTCCCAGGGGTTGGGATTGCACCTCAGTCCTCAGCCTCTGTCTAAACGCAGGACAGTACACGGTACTTCATGTTTCCTGCCTCGGCGTGGGAAGACCGTTTCCAAGCCCCTGCTCCTGTGCTTCCCTCTAAGCATGCTCCCTCTCCTCCAGCCCCGTTTCCTAGCCTCTCTCCTCGGGACTGAGGGATTTTTGCCTGTTCGGATTGCTCCAGGCACTGCTTATGGTCTGCTTATGGTTCTGTGGGAACTGTGTTGTGTGCGCTGCTTGTCAGGCCCTGGTCCTGCTCCATTAATAACACAGGTAGAAAGAGGAACCCACGTCACGCAGATGACACACGGGTGCACAGACCATTCACAATACAACCATCCTCCTGCATTCTAGCAGCTAAGGGAGATTTTGGGCTGATCCAGAATTCAATTGTATTACATAGCAAATTCCTCCAACTTGTCCAAAACGCCGCAGCTCGCCTTCTTAGGAACACGTTACCCCAATTCTCCCGAGCCTCCACTGGCCTCCAGCTAAACAACGCAGTCATTATAAAATTCTGATGCTAATTTTCAATCCCTCCGCCATTCGGCCCCGCGCTTCCCCAAGCCTGTATCAACCTCAGCGTCGCTTGCGATCAATTGACAAAAATCTTTTCCAGGTCCCAAGGGTTATAAATCGCTAGGCTAGAAATAAGCAGAAGACAGGCCTTCTGAGTGGCAGGTCCCGCCCTCTGGAAGTCCATTGAAGAAGACATTAAAAACCTATTCAACACGCCTAGGTCAGAAGAATATCTCCTCCTAACCTCTTTCATTTAATTCACACCTTGTTGTTTGTTTTATTATTATACTGTCCTCGGTGTTATTTAGTCTTTTTAATTTGTTATATTATGTAAGTTTTTGACCTGTAAACCGCCTAGATCTCCATTTTTTTGGTATAAGCGGTATACAAAAGCTTTTAAATAAATAAATGTGTTGCCTTTGTACTCTGTTTATTGGTTTCCGGATAAAACCTCTATAGCGTAAAACAAAGAAAACATAAAACACCACTGCATTTCACAACAGCATTTAAACAGAAATAGCATACAGCTAAGCAGACCCGTCAACAGGAAGCCTCAGGAAATGAAATAGTCTTCAACAGTGACCGTGCGAAGATTCATCTGGAGGAGCAAATCCAGATGACTGGGTCAAACGATGGGACATGTCGGAGTCGCTGCTTTCATCAACGGATACAAAATGTGTTTGCAGGAGGAGGGGGATATCAGAAGTGGCTGTGCCCTGAAAGATCACCCGTGTAGCCCAACTCCAAAGACGTTCACATTTTGGGACAAAAAGTGAAACCACATAGGTCAGCCCCCACCAGGGTCTCCCAAAAACTCACTTCGGGTTAGCATGAAAAATGTTGTGTAAAAAAGAGCTCTCAGCTCCTGATTAAAGGCCTGGACGTGGGGGCTTGGTGGCCTTTCTTTTAAATATCGTGGAGAAAGGCTGGACTTGGGTCGCTATGGCCCAAATCTTTTTTTAATTTTGGGGTTTAGGGGGTGGGAAGGAGTAAATCGATTGTTATTCCTGCACATAATTTAAAGTATTCGGGGGGGGGGGGGGGGGGGGGGGGGGGGGGTGATCAGACCTGTGGGCCTTGAAGTTTTTTGGGGGTTATTTTTGTTACCCAGGTATATTCTGGATACAGCTGTGTAGGGTTAAACCTGGATACTTTTAAGCCTACCCAGCTATCTTCAGCATATATTGTTACATTTAAGCTATCTAAGTAGCATATTCAGTGGGAGGCTTGTTCCACTCAATATCCATGACAAGTTCGCTGGCTAAGTTTGGCCAGATAACTTCTCCATTCTCTGCTTTTCTCAATATGGATCTCATAATGTTGAATACATTGAGGTCACTGCCTCGCTAGATTCATCCATTAGCTATAGGTGCTGGATGGTAAGGCAGTCCAGGATAGGGCTCATTGGTAATGCAGATTAAAGATGGTATATTTTGATATAACAGGTGAAGAGGGGGTCACGCAAGCTCAAAATCCCAGACATCAAAAATTCCAACCAGGGCTGGAGCTTCCATTAGGCAAACTAGGTGGTCGCCTAGAGCACTAACATTTTGGGGGTGGCAAAGTCCAGCTAGCAAGAGGCCCAGAGAGATTCCGTAAGAAATTGTAAATAAATAAATAAATAAATACCTCCAAACGGTAAGAGGGAGTGCTGGGCTGGAGCTGCACCCCATAGGTAAATTGGAGAAGGGAGGTACATGACCGAAGGTTCGCCTAGGGCACCAAATACTCTTACACAGGCCCTGATTCTAGCTCAGAATGCAAGACCTTGGACTGACCTGCTATGCCAGGTCAGTCCAAGATCCATCAAGCCCAGTATCCCATCTCCAACGGTGGCCAGTCTGAGTCACAAGTACCCGGCAGATCCCAAAAAAGTAGATCTATTTCTTGTTACTCATTCCTAGTGACAGCAATGGCTTTCTCCGGTCTGTCTGGCTAATAATGCTTTATGGGACTTTTCCTCCAGGAACTTGTCCAAACCAATTTTGAACCCCTGAAATGCTGGTCGCCATGACCTCGCCTTCTGGTAACTGATTCCATAGCTTGACAGTGCGCTGAGTGAAAAAGTACTTTCCATGATTTGTTTCAAATCTGCTGGTGGGTAGGGTGCATAACTGTCCTTGATATACCTGTTCCACCCTGCACATGATTTTATAAACTTCTAGCATGTCACTGCTCAGCTGTTTCTTTTCCAAGCTGTGTAGCCATTCTAAGCAGGCGAGTCATTCCATCCCCTATACCATTTGTGTTGCCCTTCTCTGCACCTTTTCTAATTCTCCTATGTCTTTTATGAGATGGGATGACCGGAAATACCCGCAAGGTGAGGTTGCACCATGGTGAGGTTGCACCATGATATTTTCTGTTTTATTCTTCATTCCTTTTTGGATCATTCCTAATATCCTATTAGCTTTTTTTGACCACCGCTGCATTTTTTAAGATATATGAGGGTATAAGAGAAACCCACATGAAGCTGCTTGGAATAGGCGCTGGGAACACCCTTGGAGCAGCAGCAGCATTGGAGTGAGCTATTTTAGTACGCAAATATCTAATAAGTGTTCCTTTCCCACCACTTGCAGGCAATTGCAGTATAAAATACATTGTAGGATTTACATTTCTTCTTGAAAGATTTCCAAGACAGGCAGTGGAATCTCAAACATTTTGTGGAGATGTGGAATGGACAGCACTTCCACGTGGTGGGAATGAAATGTAATAAATCAATATTAGAATGATCCTCAAAAGGGATAGAGAAAAAGTGTACATAAGAACATGGGGAGGGAAATTTACAGCAGCCCATGTTAAAAGTACCCACAGACTTTAGATCAAATTTTCAGAATGGACTTATGCTTTGAAAATTCACGGGCTGTGCTGGCTACGCGCAGGGACATACACACGCAGGAATTACACCTGCTCAGGAGCAGATGGAAGGTACTGTGTATACTTTTACGTGAATACTTTTGAAAATTGAAAGTGTGTAAACCCTGATCCCACCCCAACTCTACTCCCCAGGATGCTTATTTTGAATGCGTGTAAAAATGCGTACAAAATTATGTTCTACGCACACTTTTATGCACACACCCTCCGGGACTATCTTCAAAGATCCACTTAGGCACATAAAACCCAGTTTAAAAATTACCCGTGCTGGGTCAGACTCTCAAGCTCAGCATCCTGTCTCCAGCAGTGGCCAATCTAGGTCACTAGGACATACCTAGCCTATCCCTCACTGCTTGCTCCCAGGGATAAACAATGGCTTACCCAAGTCTACCAGGCTAATGATTGTTTAAAGAATTTTCCTCTAGGAATTTGTCCCCACCCCTTTCAAATCCAGCTAAGCTGGGTGCCTTGACTACATCCTCTGGCAACAAATTCCACAACTTGATTGTGCATTGAGTTAAAAAAAAACAAAACACTTTCTGTGATTTGTTTTAGATCTGCTATTTGTTACTTTCACAGAGTGGCCCAAGTTTTAGTGCTGTTTGACAGGGTAAATAACCATTCCCCATTTACGTGTTCCATCCAACTCATGATTTTATAAATCTTTATCGTATTTCCTGTCATTTCCTCTCCAAGTTGAAGAGCTCTAACCTCTTTAACCTTTCTTCATAAGGGAGTCATTCCATCCCCTTTATCATTATTGTTGCCTTTCTCTGTACCTTTTCTAGTTCCACAAAATATATGTACCTATACGTTTTGGAGATAGAGCAACCAGACATGTACACAACACTCAAGGTGTGGTTTCTATAAATCCAAATCCCAAATCCTTTCTGCTGGTTATGGTGGAAGACAAAGAAGACTGGATGGGTCAAAAGGAGCTGATTTTGAGGTTAATTCTAGCTGCTAAATTTGTAATAGCTTGCAATTGGAAGCCTTCCCCAAGGCTCAGACATATCATGAATGGATATCTAAAGCCAGGGAGATAATGGCATATGAGAATACAAGCTCTTTGAAAGGAAAGCAATGATGTCTTTAAGACAAAATGGACCCCATTTTCAGAGGAAGGGATTAGGAAGGAGGTCCTTGGAAGAGGGAGGATGAGAATCTGGTTAGTTTTCTTTTCTTCCTTTCTTCTTTCAAGTTCTCTTTTCGTAGAATGCAAGTCTCATTTAAATTCATGATGTTGAAGGCTGTTCTGGAGGTTGGCTGGCTATGGACCCGTTTTATAGTCTTTGAGTGAAGTAAGAAAGCAGGATCTTAATGGCTGCCTTTGGAGGTATTCTGTGATAGACTTGGCTTTTCCTCCAAGCCTTCCCCTAATTTCTAAAGTGTTCTACCCAGACTCAATCCAACTGATGGGACGTTCGCACTAGTCCCATTACTATTCATATTTTACTTCTAGTTAATTGTTAATTGTTGTCTTTCTACTTCCTGGCTACTCTAGCCCCCAAGTTCTATCTCCTTGTTATATGTAACTTTGCTTCGGCTCTTTTGTTTGGTTTACTAGTTACTCCCCTAAGTTCCATGTAAACCGGCCTGATATGAATCCCTTCATGAAGACCGGTATAGAAATATGTTAAATAAAAATAAATAGCATGTCAGTGATATGTTAAATATTTGGCAATGGTTGCTGTATATTTGGTAGAAGAAAAACCAAAAATTAAGTGACAAAAAATAACTATTTTAGTGGACATACCTTAAGTAGGTGCTTAAGGGTTGAAAAAGGTTTGGTGAATTGGAAAAATAGTACCTTAAAGTGGTGGATATACCTTAAATAGTCACTGGAAGGGTTGATAAATGTAGGTGAAGTGGAAAAACAATGGGCCAAACTGAAAAGAGCTATAGCAATGGCAAAAAATCTTTAAATCAGGAAATTAAATAAAGTAAGAGGAAAAGGAAACCGGTATGGCGCTCCAAAGAGCAAGGGCTGAAAAAGTAAGGGCAAAAAGATCAGCATTCAAAAAGTACAAAGGATCTGGAAAGGAAGAAAAGCTGAAAGAGACAAGGAAAGAGATCAGGATGGCAAAATCACCTATGGAAGAAAAAAAGACTGCTAGAGAGGTAAAACGAAAAGACAAGATGTTTATTTTCAAGTACATCAGAGAAAGGCTGGAGACGGAATCGTAAGACTGAAAGGCAACGAGGCGCAATGCGTGTAGTGAGACGAGGAAAGCGCAAAAATGCTAAACAAATACTTCTGGAAGGTTTTCATGGAAAAGGGTTTGGAGGAGGACCGCTGATTTTTGGGAAGGAATGCGTTCATATGGGAGTGGACTTGATTCAACTCCATTTAAGAAAGAGGGTATATGCGTGCAACCAGCAAATCTGAAAGTGGACCAAGCCAAGGGGGGCGGATGGGATACATTTAGGATATGAAGGGATTTCGGAGAGGTTCTAGCGAATCTGCCGAAGGACCTGTTCAATACATCTTTGGGGACAAGAATGGTCTCACGGGAACTAGAGAAGAGCATATGTGGTTCCTCTTCATAAAAGTGGTAAACAAGAGTGGAGACTGGAAACTACAGGTTGGTTAGTCTTACCTCGGTGGTGGGAAAATTAATAAAGATTCTACTGAAGGAGAGAACAGTGAACTATTTATAATCCATTGGGCTGCAGGACCCAAGGCAGCATGGTTTTATCAGAGGCAGATTGTGTCAAACAAATCTGATTGATTTTTTCGATTAGGTGACGACAGAAATAGATCAAGGGCATGCGCTGAATGGGGTTTACTTGGATTTCAGTAAAGCTTTTGCTGCTGTCTCACACAGAAGGCTCATTAATAAACTGTGCAGCCTGGGGTCAGGCCCCAAGGTGGTGGACTGGATTAGAAATTGGTTGAGAGAGATAGACAGAGGATAGTGGTAAATAAAATGCATTCCCAGGCAAAAAAGGTGATGGGTGGAGTGCCTCGGGGATCGGTTCTGGGAGTTAGAAGCAAATGTTTGCCTTTTTGTGGCTGCTACCAAGACCTGCAACAGAGAGAGTAGACAAAGAAGTGACCGTAAATATATAAACAAATCTAAGAAAGTTTGAGGCATGGTCTGTTAGTTAATATTTAAGATTCAATGCAAAAATGTGCAAAGTCATGCAGAAATTGATGTGCAACGAACAGGATAGAGACCTCTGGTGATAATGTTTAATGAATTTAAGGTACTGAAACAGTGCGATAAGCCAGTGGCCAGAGCCAGAGCCAGATGGATGTTGAGGTGGATAGAAAGAAGCATAACTCGCATTAAAAAAAAAAAAAGGGAGGTGATAAAGCTTCTGTATGGGTCATTGATGAGACTCTACCTCCTAGAATGCTGTGTTCAGTTCTGAAGACCGTACCTCCGAAAGGATATAGATAGGCTAGAAGTGGTCCAAAGAAAAGCGACCAAAATGGTGCAGGATCTGCACCAAAAGCCATACGCCATGAGACTTAAACATTTAAATATGTATACCCTACAGGAGAAAAGAGCTGGGGGAGGATTTGATAGAGCCGTTCAAATATATGAAAGATATCAATAATGCACAAGAAGTAAACCTTGTTCAACACAGAAACATGACAGCAGATAAAGACTATATGACCTTTCTAGACTGCCCAAACACACCAGCCATTCAGCTTTACAATCCCTACCACTCCTCAGAAATCCTCTGTGTTTATCACATGCATTTTTGAATTCAGATACTGTTCTTTGCTCCACCATTTTCACTGGACATTCACTACCCTCTTGGTAAAGAAATATTTCCTTAGATTACTCCACACCCTTTCACCTTCATCCCATGAGCCCTCATTCTAGAATCTCCTTTCTTTGAAAGAAGCTCACCTCCTCTGCATGGAAACCTTGGAAGTATTTGAATATCTCTTATCATATCTTACCTCTTCCAGCTTTCCTCTGGGGCATACATGATTAGATCTTTAAGCCTAGCCCCATATGCTTTAGAACGAAGACCACTTACTGTATTAGTAACTACCCTCTGGATCGACTCCAACTGGTTTTACCCTTTTGAAGATGCGGTCTCCAGAGCTGTATACAATTAGGTCTCACTAGGGACTTATACAGGGGTAAATATCACCTCCTTTTTTTCTGCTGACCATTCCCTAACGCACCCGAACAACGTTCAGGCTTTTGCCAATGGAAAGAAAGTTTTAAAACTAAGGTTAATGATATGAAGCTCCAAGGGGGGTAGAACTCAGGAACCAATGTCAGAAAATATTTTTTCTTGGGAAAAGTGGTGGATGTCTGGAATGCCCCTCCCCCCCCCCCCCCCCCCCCCCCCCCCCGGAATGGAGAGCCTACTGCAACCTGCAGCCCCCGCTCTTAAGAGCCTACACTTCCAAGAAGGAACCGGAGTACCGTGCATGAAGCAGATGTCATGACCCTAAAAACAGTGGCATGGCTACGACAGACTTCCAAGCAGGCACCGGGGCAATGTGCACCGAGTGATCAAAGTAAACATCCAAAATTCAATGAGCATGTAGAGGCTGGATATTTTAGACAATGGCTTTACTAGTTTTAGTGGCTGTGTGCTAAAATGTGATACTAAGACACGGAAGGAGACCTGGGTGTTGGATTTAGTGTTGATCTTGTAAGAATCCTTAGAGGAAGCTGACAAATCTGGAAATGGCCTGCCGATGGTATTTTACCAGATTCTGGGCACACTTGGGATGGATATGGAGGGCAGTGCTGGGAAAAGGATAGAGAAGTCCAGGTAAAAGACAAGATTGGAGGTAGGGATGGAGGGCATGGGGAGTTGGCGTTGGTCTGCAAATGGGAATTCACGGACTCTTCTACCTCCAAATGGAAGGATCACAACTGATTTACCATGGGAGCAACAATCAAACTGTCCACAGTGGTGCAAATAGCACAGGTACTTTTCACCCACGCTGTTCGCACCAATCCCTCAAAGCAAAATCATGCAGGTGGCTTTGTTTTGATTATTGCCGTGGGTACAAACTTGCCACAGTATTTGTGTCTGTTTTTTTCTGGGGCGGAGTGGAGGTGGGAACGTAGACAGTAACGTGTGGGCTTGAAAACGTTATCTAGGTGTGCCATTCCCCTCCCTTGACGTAAACCCTCGAGAATACCTCCTGATAATGCGGGTAAAAGTACACGTGCTGTTCCTACCCACCCAACGGTGGGCAAACTTCTACAAGCCGACTTATGCAGGTAAAACAATTTTGCCTGTATAAATCAGCTTTCAGACCTCTCCTCCCCATTACTATGTAGTTTAAGAGGTGAAAACAATATTTTATTCTTGCATATGAAAATCTCTTTTTCCACATGTAGGCATAAAAGAGCTTTTTCATTTCTTGAAACTACCTGGTATGCAAACTCACACTTATCTTCGCGTTGTAATTTTAAGGAGGGACACTTTACTGAGTCTTCTCTCTCTCCACACCCCCTCAAAACTAATATTAAAAATGCAGGCCTCTATGGATCCAAGATCTGCTCCTCCCATTCTCCCTTCCAAGATCCTCCAAGCTTGGTGTCTCACATTACCAACACATCATTAACCTGTCCAAGGGTAAACACAGTCAAAGTTAGATTAAAATGAAAAACTGGGGAGGGGGTGCATGCCTGCTGAACCCATCCTCCCCAAGGTTTTCTCCAGTGGATCGCACTGTTGCCTCGTTCTGCCTGCTCATCTGGCACATCGGAAAGCCACAAGGAAAGAAATCAGGATAGAAAAATCTCAACTGGAAGAGAGGATCGCCAATGAGGTAAAGCGAGGTGACAAAACATTTTCAGGATAGGTCAGAAGGAGGAGAAAGGCCACAGGTGGTATTGTAAGATTGAAAGGAGACAAGGAGCAATGGCTGGAGAAAGATGAAGAAATAGCAGAAATATTAAATAAATACTTCAGCTCAGAGTTCACTGAAGAAGACCCTGGGGACGGACTGTTGATGATTGGCAAAAGTACCAATTGGGGTGGGGTAGATACCACCCCATTTACAAAAGAGAGTGTTTGGTTGGAATTAGCAAACCTGAAAGTGGACAAGGCCAAGGGGCCGGATGAGCTGCATCCCAGGATACTGAGGGAGCTCGGAGATGTCCTGGCGGGTCCACTGCAGAACCCGTTCAATAGATTCTTGGACAAGGGCGTGGTGCCACAAGATTTGAGAAGGGCAGTGGTGGTCCCATTTCACAAGAGTGGGAGCATAGAGGAGGCTGGAAACTACAGGCCTGTTGGCCTCACCTCAGTGGTGGGAAAATTAATGGAGACTCTGCTGAAGGAAAGGATAGTGATCGATCCGCAATACAATGGGTTGCTGGATTCGAGGCAGCATGGATTTCACCAGGGTAAGGTCCTGCCAGACAAATCTGATTGATTTTTTTTTTTTGATTGGGTGACTAGAGAATTGGATCATGAATGAGCACTTGACATGATTAACTGGTTTTCAGCGAAGCTTTGGAGACCGTTGTGCATAAGGCTTGTGAACAAAATGAAAAGTCTGGAAGTGGGGTCCCAAGGTGGGGTCATGGATTACAAATTGGTTGAAGGACAAAGGACAGCAAGTAGTGAATGACGAATGGAACCCTACTCCGAGGAGAGGCGCGCCTTCACTAAGATCTGCGACAGAGTGGGCACGGCTGGAGGAGCAGAGAGGATGAGGAGCGATCTAAGAAAGCCTGAGGAGCGGTTGAACACTTTGGCAGCTGGGATTCGATGGGAACCTCTGCAGTGCCGTTATGCCCTTGCAGCATGGAAGGGGATAATTATAGTAAAATGTCGGCAAGAAAAGGTCTATTCAGCTGCTACCTTTGAAAAAAAACAAAACAAAACTTGCAGTGCAGGCTGAATAGACCTTTTTCTGCTGATATTTTACTATAATTATCCCCTTCCATGCTGCAAGGGCATAACGGCACTACAGAGGTTCCCAAAGTATTGCTGCACGGATGTGATAGCACCACGCCGGTTCACGGTAAGGAATCGCTGGCGGTATTTCCCCTTTCCACACTGCATGAATGGGGTGGTACCCCTGCAGAGTCACGGAAAGGGATCAACGGGAGAGGGATCTCCCCCTCCCACGGACGTACAGACATGAGAGCAGCCTGCAGCCTTTGCAGTAGGAGATCATCATCCAAGGGGGATTTTCTCTTTCCACCCTGCATGAATTTTGATGGCTCCACAGGCAGCTCCCCAGCACGGGGATTGCCGCTGGCCCGTTTGGTGACTGGGTGGCAGAACAGAGCTGGGGCAATACGGAGCAGTGGTGTCAGAAAACCTTCACTACGGTGGGGAGTCCGGGGCCACCCGGCATCGATGACTATTCTGCTGTCAAAAATCTATTAAGCTACACTAAACTCAATGAAGAGATGCTCCCACCAGCGGGGAAGAAGGGGAGCGGCTCCCAGTCCGTAGCATTTGGCTCAAGGGGATGAGCACTTCCACTGGAATTTGGGGGAATTTTTTTGGCTCCTAGAAATGTTTCCAGATAGAAAGCTGAAACCGTCGTATCCGCATTCTACTATTCTAACTCGTCAGGAAATACCAATAACTCCAGTATATTAAAGGCGCCTTAAGAGTAAACAGAGTGCTATAAATCGCCTGGCTGCAGCCACCAGCACTGGAATGGGAATCCTGGTCACAGGTCACAGGGTATGGACCAGCAACGGGAAAACAAAGTGCAACACTTTACTTTCCCCTTCCACCAGGTGGCATGTGCTCTCCAGTCTGCATAATGGTCCCCTCAGGGTCCCCGGGGGACGCTCATTCGTGACCGGGCAGAGTGCAGCCCCAGCCCGGCAGAACACACTCACACCACCATGTTCCCCCACCCCCCGAAAGCCGGCACAGCCTCCCCCACCGCCAAGGCTGTGAGAGCATGACACACCCCTCCCTGAAAGAGCAGAGGGGCCCAGCAGCCCAGGTGGGGGGGGGGGGGGGGACGACACAGCACCTCTCCCTAGGGCCGTGAGGGCAGAGGATGAAGGGACTCTTTCCCCCCCCCCCCCTTTAAGCTGCGATGGCAGAGGGTAGAGCGAACCCCCCCCCCCTCCCAAGCTGAGAGGAAGACGCGGCACAACACCCCGCCCACCCCAAGGCTCTGAGCGGAGAGCGGGGCAGCGTCCCTCCTCCCCACCTCCAAGAGCCGCGAGGGCAGAGTGGTAGGGTAGCCCCACATGACCCTGCTGCAGGGTGACAGCTCTGCTTCTGTACAGCACATGCTGCCTGCTTCTGTAATTAATCCCTGCCCTGGAGGCAGGCTGATTCTGGCTGCACAGAAAAATACACACTTCTGTTTCCCCGCACCCCACACATCTCCCTCCCTCCCTACCACCACCTGCTCTCCAGGAGCAGGAGAGCCAGAAAGCGGGAGTAATCCAGCCTGGCAGAGCTAGGAGGCCGGATGAGACTGGAAGGGGGGTTATTATAATGTCAGTTCATGAGCATTTTAGGGGCAGCGCACTGGTTTTCCCCAAAGTCTGCATCCATGTTGAGAAGATGTAAATACACCAGCGGAGCTCGGAGTATCCCCGGGATGCTAAGCTGTACATGCCACTGCCAGCTTCCATACCAGGCAGAGACTCCAAACCGGACAAACCGCTTGCACTCCCCCCCAGCCTCTCTGACTTCTCAGCCCCCACCTTCTGCACACTTGCTGGCGCTTCCTCCATCCTTTTCATGTTAAGCAGGGATCTGGAAGGGTTGGGTTCTGTTCCTCCCCACTTATAATCTTACTCCTGGCTCTCCTTCAACATGCTGCCAGCACCGGGAAGCAGCTGGTAGGCGTGCTGCTAAGGCCCAGAGAGCTTCTCCGATCCTCTTGCAGGTGCGGCAGAGGCTGTCCTCAGGGAAGCCAGCAGTTATACACAATACGGAGAATTCGGTTGCTTTCCCCTAGGACGCTGACGGCACGCATATACACACGCAAATTATTATTTTACCACGCACTGTATATTGGGCCCTAAACCGGCCGCGCTTTGTAACAAATTACTTCCAGGTACAATAAGACCCTGTACCTGAGAGCTTATAATCTAAGTGGGTACCTGTGGCAATGGGATAGAAGGGGCTTGCTCCAGGTCACAATGAGCATCAGGGAGGAAGCATGAATTTGAATCCCATCCAGTATTCGCACTCTCTCTCCCAGGTCACATGCACATAACACAGCCGCACACGGATATGCATGCACTTACATATACACGGATACAAATACTTGCACACGTGAGCTCTGACTGTAAAAACAGCCCAGCACATACACACACGAATACACACATGCACACAGCAAACAATCATGCGAGCCTCAGTCCCACCCCTACATACACAGGAGCAAACTAGCTTGTTACGGACATACCCTGATCTCAGTGGATTGTACAGCCCCCCCCCCCCCCCCCTTTTTTTTTTTCTATTTTTTTTTTTAGGTAAGTTCTCCCAAGCAGAAAAATATTTTCAGATTTCATGAACAGGAGCATTCACGGTGAAGGGGAAAGATTTTTAAAAGGTCTGCGAAGCCCCACTCCCACGGCGAGCCCATGAACTGGGAATGGGAAGCCGAAAACCGAGCCCCGACCAGCCTGCAGCATCTCGGGCGAGGGAGGAAGGGACGCAGCCCCAGCTCTGATCGGAGACCATGGAAATGCCATCCGAGCCACGTACTCGGTGACAGACGGCATCTCACTGCAGCTCTCCCTGAGCAGAGTATTTTGCTCAATGAGGTGCAGCCCAGACAGCATGGACAGTCCACGTGGTACCCAGGGGCCAGAAAAATGGATCTGTTAGCATGGCGATATGCCCAGTCCTAAATCACAGCATCCTCTGTGCAAATTCTCTCGTTAAGGCAAGAAACTGGGGGGGGGGGGGGGGAGCCTTCTGAGATCAGGCCACCTCATCGCCTGGAATCAAAAAGTGCCATGGACACGCTAAGCAGCGCCTGGTTTTATCGCTTTGCATTTCAGGCCTTGTAGCTCCTGCAAGGTTAGGACGCCATGCGTGCAGTGGGGTAATCTGCAAAGCCATTTACGTGCAGATTCATGTAAATGGCCTATCCTGAGCCCTGCCTCCCTCACATCGACTAAAGAGCGTGCACGGAGTTCACCACCTTGAACCAGGCCGTGTTTAGGTTGGAGGAGTAAAGGCGCGGGTGCTATCGCATCCTCTCCATCCCCCCCTCCCCTTTATTGCTCGCACAGGCAGCGGGTGCAAATTAAGCAGCGCTTTTCACGCTCCAAGGGAAGCACTCCGCGTAGGTTTACAGCTACGCAAGCCTACCCAGATTTGCCCCCCTGAAATGTACGGATACCAGGAGCACCAAAAGGAGAAGGGCCTGGAGAATTCGGGTCCCGGGGGGGGAGGGGGGCAGGGAAATCCAGGGCTGCCCACACCTGGAAAGAAGAGAACTTGTCTTTCAGCTAAAAACAAGAGCTCTTTCCCCCCGTCCCCTGGGGCTCCTTTTGGGCCAGCCCTCCCACGGCTGACCTCTGACCCCTGCAGCAGATGCCAAGCCCAGACGTATGCGGAAAACCAAACCACTTTTAAATAACAGGTGAAACCTCTCTGGGAGATTCCATATTCCGGGACCCACTGATCTTAAGAGAAACCTGCAGAAGTCCTAGACAGAAGTATTTCAGGGGAGAGGTGGGGTAGCAAGCTAAGGGGGGTGGGGGTGGGAGAGGGGAGATCAAGCCAAAGTGACATTTCCACACAACGCCACAGCACGCTCACCCCCACAGTAGCGACTCCTGGTCTTTTAAACTGGCCTTCAAAAGACAATACAAGAAGTTGTTGTGAGGGCCTATGTACCTAAGAAACTCCCAGTCAGTTTCAATCACCCAATAAAACTACCATTAATATTTTATAGCACCATTCAACCAGTTCTTCTACTGGGGCATGAGACTTTTCAGGAAGGGGCAGAATCTCAATATAAGCGCTGCACCTCCGGTCAGGTTACGCACCATGCATGGGCAGAAACTCCTTCAACAAACAGGCCGACGCAGTGCCATGCGCGCACGCTAG
This sequence comes from Rhinatrema bivittatum, assembly GCF_901001135.1. Classification (NCBI taxonomy): domain Eukaryota; kingdom Metazoa; phylum Chordata; class Amphibia; order Gymnophiona; family Rhinatrematidae; genus Rhinatrema; species Rhinatrema bivittatum. The sequence goes on from NC_042625.1 coordinate 80,766,487, forward strand.
CACACAGGTTAACCTCCGGTTGGACGCCCGTTTTGGACGTGCCTCCATAACCCCTGATGCAATAAGGGGATATGCGAGTCTAAAACGCGAGTCCCAAACCAGCACATAGCTATTGGCATCTACATGCGTTGAGCGCTATGTTGATGATGCTATCAGCCGGTACCCCCGAAGTAAAAAAAAAAATAACCGTGCGCCCATTGCGCACATTTTAACCCTCAAACATTAACGCCAGCCCCGGAGCTGGCGTTAAATCTTGAGGAGCCCCAAAAGTTGAACAGAAAACCAGAAAATACTGCTTTTCTGTGGTTTCTCCAACTTAATATCATCGCAATATTAAGTCAGAGGAACCACAGAAAGCAGCAACATGAAAAAAAATTTTTTTTAAATGTGTTGAAGGTGGTCAGGTTCATAAAATGGACGCTCAATTTACGAGCCACTTCTCCTGGGCACCCAATGCTGAGGAGGTACTAGGGATGCACAATTTCCCATGGCACCTCCTTTTTAACGCAGCAGCTCATTAGCATACTGCAACACGCGCCCGGGAGAGGTGGGTGGGTGCGCGTTAGGAAAGCAGGCGCTCAATCGTGAGCGCCTGCTTTTCGCGCACCCATATTGCATCGGCCTTAAAGAGTGTACAGCAGAACAAGGACGTTTCATGTTACAACTCAACACACAAATTCAATTCAAATTCCGGCATCACATCAGTAACAGCAACACAAACTCCCTGGACTACCAGACACTTTGTAATGTAACACAAAACCCTGCAAGAAAAGGCACTCAAAACCTTACAATGCCCCATCAGAACAGCATCAGTCCAGCTATGAAAGGCAGCATTGCAAATATTAGACTAGGCCCTAAAACACTAATGCACCTCCCTACTGGGAAAATACAACAAGCAGTGCTACAGATCCCTACGCAGAATCCCTCACCTTGGTTACATAAGCACATCACAGACCAAGAAGGACCTAATAAAGAAGAAGAGACTATAAATTAGAAAGCAAAATATGCCAACAAAAACTGAAAAGAAAAACCAGACTCTGAAGAAACACTGAAGAAACAGAAATGCATTTCCTCCTGCACTGAGCAAAATACAAATATATAAGAAATGCACATTCCCAAAAGTGCATATGCCACTGACTAAAAATGGAAAAGAAATGGCTTTTTTTGTACTTTGATGTCTGATCGTTTTATTTTTCTAATCAAGTTGGTCCTGATCTCTGTTTTCCACTTCCTATTGGTCTTCTCCCAAGTCCTTTTCCATGGTATCATTCCCATTTTCTGTTTCTTCTCTCCTGTATTTATCTCTAACACTGATCTTTCCATTTCATCTTCCTTCTCCATTTCTTTCACGTGTCTCTCTATTGGCCCATAGCTAGATTTTATTCCTCTCTTTCTCCCCTTTCCAGTCCCTCAATCATCCTGTTATTTATTCAACATTTTTATATCCCACAAAATCCAAGGCAGTTTATATCAGAAGACTCCTAATAAAAATGTAGATAAAAACAACTAAACATAGAAAATATTAAAACAAAAACAAACATATCGTCGGAGGTGCTTAATTTAGGACAACTTAAAAACATGGTATTTCAAATGTGTCATTTGGAAAAATGTGTGGAACCAATGGACATGACTAAGAAGCATTGACTTTTTAAAAAAACTTGGGACTTATATTTACAATATTTTTCATCTCGTGCCAGAAGCTTGATCCTACATGATGACATTCAGTAGACTTCTAGTGTCTGTTGGGAATGTTAAATACATTGGATACTCTCCAGCTGCATCTTGAGGTGGACAGGGCATGGGAGGAAGGAAAGGCGATAGGGTTTGGGTTAAGAACTTTACATTTGAAATGAGAATCTCAATGTAAGCCTGGATTGGGGAAGAGCGCGCCCACTCAAGAGTTTCTTTACTTGTATTGTTTTGAAAATGTTTAGTAAAAAAAGATTTAAACACACACACACACACAAAAATACACAAACACCACCCGTGAGATAAAAATCATCTCAGAGCTACTGAAAAGTAACAACTAAAAACTTTGCATCGACTCCAAAGCAAGCGCACAAGGGGCGTTAAATCAATTGGTACCAAACCCATTTACTACACCAGAATAAAAAAGATCCAGAGATTTATCATCTCTTATTAAATCTATTACCGAAACAAAACAGTACAGTCTGTCGATGATGTTTTAAAATATTGTTAAAAAGGTTGTGAAAAGGTTTCACCTCTGACCGACCTACTCACCAACTCTCGCTCTCACCTGGGTCCTTCCCATAAGGTCTGGTGGCTTTGCTCCAGCAAGGTGCTCTCTGGCTGGGATAGCAAAGGGGTGACAAGCAATTTTGTATTTTTTTTTTTTTTTTTTGGGGGGGGGGAGCAGTTGCCACTTCATAGCCACACCTAGGAATTCTAGAGACCCATAGCCTTTCTGATACAGAGAACTTACAATTACTGCTGCAGCCAAACCAGCCTGGTCTCCCATCCCAGCTCAAAAGCTTTGCAGGGCTGGGCCTGACCCGCTCAGGGGACGGGAAACCCTCAGTAGACACTGGGGGCTGCATGGAGAAGCGTTTGGTGGTTCAGTCCTCCCTTTATGTCAGAACTGACCCAATGCCCCCAGCATGGTGTTAAGAGATACTGCTCCTTCTGGTTGTGTACCGACCTTAAGAACATAAGAACATGCCATGCTGGGTCAGACCAAGGGTCCATCAAGCCCAGCATCCTGTTTCCAACAGTGGCCAATCCAGGCCACAAGAACCTGGCAAGTACCCAAGTACATCCCAGCAGCTTTGAGGGTTCACAGATTTAGTGGGGCCACTGCTTCCCTTCCACGGGGGCTAGGGATGGGTTATGAAGGGCAGAAGCCGTAAATGACTGGAGGAAGCACTTATAATCTTCTGAGTGACAGTCTCCTCCTCTACCTCTCCCTGCTTCTTGCCTTCAAGTCCTCCATCCTCAAGCACTCATTTACTAAAATAGGTCTTCCTATGCCTTCTTCATGCTTGGCAGGCAGATGCTGCTATGACTGTATTTGGTTTACAAAGTGTGTGGTTTTTTGCGTCCTTTGCCGCTTTTTTCATACGAATATGGAGCACCGTGCTGACACTGAGCATTTTAAGGATGTGGCAAATGTTTTCGAAAGAGACACTCAAGTTTTGGTACGTTAAATACCATGATATCATTTCAGTGGGTGGTCAATCAAAGCTTATTTGCACTTTTGATGTTATGCCACTATGTTATCACATATCGGATTGAAGATCTACCCAGTGATTTCTGGTGCATGTACATATCGTCGCTTGGGATTCACGTGAACATTCCCCTGATGAAGTCCATTTACTGGGTTAAACAAAGGCCTTTGTTGGGACTGAATTGGGGACTGACTTGTTGAGATTGTGAAACCCAATCACTAAGAATGGGATTGAATTATTAAGAACGAGGGACTCAACTACTAAGAATGTTTAAAGCTCAAGAACTGGGATGGCTACTACGCCAGAAATATTGCTTCAAAATCCTGTGATTAAAATCCTGTGATTGAGTTGTTAAAGAACGATGATATTTTATAAAATAGGATTGATACTAAATAAATTAAAATAACTTTAAAAGCTTGTGATTCTATATGAGACAGCCTGCTCCAACCTTTAAACATTTTTATGTTGTTTAATGAGATCTCTGCATAATAGGTTTAGTGTTGGGTGAATACCCACATAGTGCTCATAGTGGTATTGATTCTAAAGAGGCATATATAGTTTTATTGTATGTGCGAGAAGGGAGTATATGTTGAGCTCATAGTGTGCAGGGTGTGTGAATAAGTGTGGTAATAGAATATGTGAGATCACTACTCCCTATTGACGCTAGATTGGTAGCTATTGCCATTATTGTTTTTGAATTTTTGTCATATTTATATCTATATCTATATATATTATATCTACACACAGAGCTGTTTGTACAGCATGTGAACACAGCATGTGTGGGGACATATAAGTACATATACAATTACACATTCAAAGGGCATTGTAGACATAAATATGTATATATAAGTAGCGCACACATAGAGCATATGAGGGCAGTACATAGATAAAGATGTGTATATGCAAGCAGTACATGCATACACAGAGCGTACGAGGGCAGTGCATAGATAAAGATGTGTATGTGTAAGCAGTACACACATACACAGAGCGTACGAGGGCAGTGCATAGATAAAGATGTGTAAGCAGTACACGCATACACAGAGCGTACGAGGGCAGTGCATAGATAAAGATGTGTATGTGTAAGCAGTACACGCATACACAGAGCGTACGAGGGCAGTGAATAGATAAAGATGTGTATATGTAAGCAGTACACGCATACACAGAGCATATGAGGGCAGTGTATACATAAAGATGTGTATGTGTAAGCAGTACATGCATACACAGAGCGTACGAGGGCAGTGAATAGATAAAGATGTGTATATGTAAGCAGTACACGCATACACAGAGCATATGAGGGCAGTGTATACATAAAGATGTGTATGTGTAAGCAGTACACGCATACACAGAGCGTACGAGGGCAGTGCATAGATAAAGATGTGTATGTGTAAGCAGTACACGCATACACAGAGCGTACGAGGGCAGTGAATAGATAAAGATGTGTATATGTAAGCAGTACACGCATACACAGAGCATATGAGGGCAGTGTATACATAAAGATGTGTATGTGTAAGCAGTACACGCATACACAGAGCGTACGAGGGCAGTGAATAGATAAAGATGTGTATATGTAAGCAGTACACGCATACACAGAGCATATGAGGGCAGTGTATACATAAAGATGTGTATGTGTAAGCAGTACACGCATACACAGAGCGTACGAGGGCAGTGTATAGATCTAGATGTGTATGTGTAAGCAGTGCACGCATACACAGAGCGTACGAGGGCAGTGTATAGATCTAGATGTGTATATGTAAGTAGCACACATGCACACACATACACAGTGTGCGAGGGCTGTGCACGGCTGGAACCTCTTCTAATGACTGATTGACAGTGCGGCTTCCCAGGATTATCTGACCTCTCTCTGCGGCCTTCACACACACTTTCCTCTGTCTGGCCTGCTGACTGGAGGGTTTAATTGAATTAGATGATGCCTGGGCAGTGCATCCTGGAATGCTCGGGCAAGCTGCCTGATCACTGTCTGCAACCTGTCTCCCCCACCCCCCTCTCCCCTGACCTAGCACTGACAACCAAGGAAAGGGGGGAGGGGGGGCTGCCCTTTAAAGCTGGCAGCCCTGAATGAAGCTCATTATACAGACAATTAGACATGCAGAGCTGTCAGAGAGAGAGAGCGCGCGCGAGGCCCTAGGCTCCCTGATCTAGCAGGAGTTGGCTGTTACCTGACAGAAGAGCCTCTCCCAGCCAAATCCTTCAGCCACAAAGCAACCTTCTCTGGTCCTTCTTTGGCCCAGGGGGAAATCGAGCTGCCAAAACGACACTCAAGGGTGTGTGTGTGTGTGAGGAGTCCACTAACCCGGTCTCTACTGCATCTTCCCCCTTAAGCCCCTCTACTGCTCATCCTTTCTGATTTTCTCATCTGACTCACCCTCTCACCCCTTATCCTCTCACAACTTTCATCCCTGCCCCCTCTCCATCTTTCAACCTTCTACCTCCCCCCCACCCCTCTGACCTTTCTCCATTACCCCTTAACAACTTTGTTTCTCATCCTCTCTCCGCTACACCCTCTCTCCCTTACAACCTCTATGTTTTCCCCTCCTCCTATTCACACCTTTCTTCCTCGCTCTTCTGCCCTGCACTCTCTCCCCCTCATACCCTTCACTCTTCCCCCTTGACCCTTACCTTCTCCCACACTCAGACTATGCTCCCTCTCTACCCTCATACGTTTCCTTCTCTTCCATTTCTCTTCTCCACAAAAGAACACACTTGCATACAACCTATCACAAGAGAGACCATAAAAAAACCTTAAGCAATCCATCACTGGAAAAAATGTACAATAACCTCAATCAATCCATCACAGGAGAGACCGTACAATAACCACACACAACCTATTACAGGAGAGACCATACAATAACCAAACACAACCTATTACATGAGAGACCGTACAATAACCACACACAACCTAACAAAAGAGAGACCTACAATAACCACACACAACCTATCACAAGAGAGACCGTAAAAAAAACCTTAAGCAATCCATCACTGGAGAGACCGTACAATAACCACACACAACCTATTACAGGAGAGACCGTACAATAACCACACACAACCTACTACAGGAGAGACTGTAGAAATAACCACACATAACCTATTACAGGAGAGACCGTAGAAATAACCACACATAACCTATTACATGAGAGACCATACAATAAACGCACACAACCTATTACAGGAGAGACCATAGAAATAACCACACACAACTTATTGTAGGAGAGATCATAGAAATAACCACATACAAACTATTACAGGAGAGACTGTAGAAATAACCACACACAACCTATTACAGGAGAGACCGTATAAATAACCACACATAACCTATTACATGAGAGACCGTACAATAAACACACACAACCTATTACAGGAAAGACCATAGAAATAACCTCACATAACCTATTACATGAGAGACTGTACAATAAACGCACACAACCTATTACAGGAAAGACCTTAGAAATAACCACACACAACCCATCAAAAGTATTCTCTAGATTATATGGAGACAGCAAATATCCTTAAGTACCATGAGATGCAGTTAGAGATCAAGAAAATGTGCCAGAACCTATGAACTCCAGAAGGCGTCGCTCTTTGGTACAATGCAAGAACTGAGAAGGGCATTGGCAGTAAATTTGAGAGACCGAGATCATCCCCAACCTGTCGCGGCTTACGAATGAGGTTCATTCCTGTCAAGGTGTGCAGAAAACAAACCCATCTGGAGAAACTGCCCCTGGGAGACTCCTACACACAACCGCACACAACCCATCACAGGAGAGACCTGCAACACCTGCACACAACCAGTCACGGAAGAGAGCTGCAGTAACTTCCCACAGTCAGACACTGGAAGATCATATAATAACTCCATAAAACTTATCACGGGAGAGACCTACAATAACCACATACAAGCCACATGTAGGAGAGAGACCACACAGGAGCCCCCCACACAATCCACCCCGGAAAGATCAACAGGAATTTATTTATTTATTAAATAATAAACAAGAAAAGCGGTGTGCAATAATACACTCATAATCTAAGTACGCAACAATTAAACACCAGCACTGCTGCCTCTGATCTTAAACCTCCAAAAACCAACTTTCAGAGCCCCCCCCCCCCCGATTATTTTCTCAGTAATCACACAGAAACCATTACAGGAGAGAGTGTACCACAACTCCAAACAACACATCAGAGGACACACAATCCAATCCAGAGCCTGGTGATACTTTACAGACTAACAGATTTACTGAGTCTATAGGGGGCCATTAACCTACGTGTTGCTCTTGCTACTACAGACTAACATGGCTACCTCTCCAGAAGTTTCACACACTCCGACACTGGAGAGACTGTACAATAACCCCCCACCAGCAAGACCGTACACCAAGCCTAGTAAACTTGAGAGAAGGAGATCATTCCCAACGTGCCCTGGTTTACGAATGAGGTTCATTCCTGCCAAGTTATGCGCAAAACAAACCCATTTGGCGACCTTGCTTCGAGAGAGACCATACAATAACTCCACACAACCTGACACAAGAGACTTTACATCAACCCCACACAATCTGACACAGGAGAGACTGTACAATAAGTCAAACAACACATCAGAGGAGAGTTTGTACAGTAACTTCACACAATCCGACACAGGAGAGACTGTACAATAAGTCAAACAACACATCAGAGGAGAGTTTGTACAGTAACGTCACACAATCCGACACAGGAGAGACTGTACAATAAGTCAAACAACACATCAGAGGAGAGTTTGTACAGTAACGTCACACAATCCGACACAGGAGAGACTGTACAATAAGTCAAACACATCAGAGGAGAGTTTGTACAGTAACTTCACACAATCCGACACAGGAGAGACTGTACAATAAGTCAAACAACACATCAGAGGAGAGTTTGTACAGTAACGTCACACAATCCGACACAGGAGAGACTGTACAATAAGTCAAACACATCAGAGGAGAGTTTGTACAGTAACTTCACACAATCCGACACAGGAGAGACTGTACAATAAGTCAAACAACACATCAGAGGAGAGTTTGTACAGTAACGTCACACAATCCGACACAGGAGAGACTGTACAATAAGTCAAACAACACATCAAAGGAGAGTTTGTACAGTAACGTCACACAATCCGACACAGGAGAGACTGTACAATAAGTCAAACAACACATCAGAGGAGAGTTTGTACAGTAACGTCACACAATCCGACACAGGAGAGACTGTACAATAAGTCAAACAACACATCAGAGGAGAGTTTGTACAGTAACGTCACACAATCCGACACAGGAGAGACTGTACAATAAGTCAAACAACACATCAGAGGAGAGTTTGTACAGTAACGTCACACAATCCGACACAGGAGAGACTGTACAATAAGTCAAACACATCAGAGGAGAGTTTGTACAGTAACGTCACACAATCCGACACAGGAGAGACTGTACAATAAGTCAAACAACACATCAGAGGAGAGTTTGTACAGTAACGTCACACAATCCGACACAGGAGAGACTGTACAATAAGTCAAACAACACATCAGAGGAGAGTTTGTACAGTAACTTCACACAATCCGACACAGGAGAGAATGTACAATAAGTCAAACAACACATCAGAGGAGAGTTTGTACAGTAACGTCACACAATCCGACACAGGAGAGACTGTACAATAAGTCAAACAACACATCAGAGGAGAGTTTGTACAGTAACGTCACACAATCCGACACAGGAGAGACTGTACAATAAGTCAAACAACACATCAGAGGAGAGTTTGTACAGTAACGTCACACAATCCGACACAGGAGAGACTGTACAATAAGTCAAACAACACATCAGAGGAGAGTTTGTACAGTAACGTCACACAATCCGACACAGGAGAGACTGTACAATAAGTCAAACAACACATCAGAGGAGAGTTTGTACAGTAACTTCACACAATCCGACACAGGAGAGACTGTACAATAAGTCAAACAACACATCAGAGGAGAGTTTGTACAGTAACGTCACACAATCCGACACAGGAGAGACTGTACAATAAGTCAAACAACACATCAGAGGAGAGTTTGTACAGTAACGTCACACAATCCGACACAGGAGAGACTGTACAATAAGTCAAACAACACATCAGAGGAGAGTTTGTACAGTAACTTCACACAATCCGACACAGGAGAGACTGTACAATAAGTCAAACACATCAGAGGAGAGTTTGTACAGTAACGTCACACAATCCGACACAGGAGAGACTGTACAATAAGTCAAACAACACATCAGAGGAGAGTTTGTACAGTAACGTCACACAATCTGACACAGGAGAGACTGTACAATAAGTCAAACAACACATCAGAGGAGAGTTTGTACAGTAACGTCACACAATCCGACACAGGAGAGACTGTACAATAAGTCAAACAACACATCAGAGGAGAGTTTGTACAGTAACGTCACACAATCCGACACAGGAGAGACTGTACAATAAGTCAAACAACACATCAGAGGAGAGTTTGTACAGTAACGTCACACAATCCGACACAGGAGAGACTGTACAATAAGTCAAACAACACATCAGAGGAGAGTTTGTACAGTAACTTCACACAATCCGACACAGGAGAGACTGTACAATAAGTCAAACAACACATCAGAGGAGAGTTTGTACAGTAACTTCACACAATCCGACACAGGAGAGACTGTACAATAAGTCAAACAACACATCAGAGAGTTTGTACAGTAACTTCACACAATCCGACACAGGAGAGACTGTACAATAAGTCAAACAACACATCAGAGGAGCGTTTGTACAGTAACGTCACACAATCCGACACAGGAGAGACTGTACAATAAGTCAAACAACACATCAGAGGAGAGTTTGTACAGTAACGTCACACAATCCGACACAGGAGAGACTGTACAATAAGTCAAACAACACATCAGAGGAGAGTTTGTACAGTAACGTCACACAATCCGACAGGAGAGACTGTACAATAAGTCAAACAACACATCAGAGGAGAGTTTGTACAGTAACGTCACACAATCCGACACAGGAGAGACTGTACAATAAGTCAAACAACACATCAGAGGAGAGTTTGTACAGTAACGTCACACAATCCGACACAGGAGAGACTGTATGGCGCCCCCATAGTATCCGCGCTCACGTAGGGTGATGTGGAGGGAGCAATAGTTGCTCCACCACTAGGCCCACAGTTCCTTGGTTTTTCCCACTCCCTCTGCCTCAGAGCGTGCCCTGGAGATCCCCCCGATCATCCCAAGGACTGGGATTCGTTAAACGCTTCCACGCTTAGGGGCCGGGAGACAGATTGGAATGTGATAAATGTGCACGGAAAGCGGGCGCCCAGTGTTACGCGCCCGTTTTCTTAAAGCGCTCCCAGCCACCTCTCCAGGGCGCGCGATCCAATATTTATACGGGGGGGGGGGGGGTGTCGCGTTAAAAAGGAGGCGCTAGGGACGAATGTGCATCCCTAGCTCCTCCTCGGCATCGGGCGCCCGGGAGAGGCGGCTGTCAAGCGGGTTGGGAAAACGGACGCTCGACCTACGAGCTTCCAGCACATAACATGCCCAGGACGCACGGCCTGGACCGTGCATCTTGTGTGTGCATTGGACGTCCAGAATTTTCTTTTTCAAAGACTTTTTTTTTTTTTTTTTTTTAAATAAAATCTGCTTTCTTAGAATTAATTTCTTAGGAGGAATCACAGAAAGCAGGATTTTCTTTCTTTTCCAATGTGCCCTTGAGCGTGGCGTACCTTTACGCCAGCCCCGTGTTGCAAGGGCGCGTTTGGCCGCCAGGAAAACGCATTGGATCGTGGGGAATTGGCTAATAGCCTCGCCCACGTGGAACTTACCTGTGATGAGCGCTGTTAGCTGCGCGGCGATCTAGAGGCGCGCTTTGGACGAGGCTAATCCTCGTATTGGATCGGGGGTTACGGGCGCGCGTCCGATCGCGCGTTAAGCCGGTGACTGGCACGGGGTATTGCATCGGCCCCCAGGAGAGGTGTGCAGGGTCTCCGCTGTCAGAGGAAGAAATCCGCTGCCGCGTTCTTGGCCTAAAGCCCTGCAATTCCTGATTTTCTTTCAGCTGCCCGAATACTGAGCCTGAGGGTCTGCGGGGGGCTTCAGAAATAAGCCATATTCCAGGGCCCATCCCTGACAGATCACTCTCTCAGCACTGCAAGGGTTAACCAGAGCAGAACCTGTCCTCTCAGCCCTAAAGTACTGCAGCAGTTGCCTACTCAGGGTCCCTCCTTTCTGTCTGCAGCGGGCCCAGGCCGCCAGCTTCAGTCTGCGTTGAGCCCTTGTCGCTGTGGGGGCATTAGCACCATTACTAAAGCCTGGTCCCCAGAGGAGAGTAAGTGGATCAAAGAGTTTTAAAAGCAGACGGGAGCCAGACAGAAGCTGGAAGGGCTTCAGTGACTCAAGGCTACAGACACACAGTGTGCTGCACCATCACAGCAGCACAAGATCCTCTCTTCCCATTAACTATCTAAGGCCCTCCAGCAGAGAGCGAGGCAGGACACAGCACCACACCCCAGCATTCTCCAGAAAGCGAGGCAGCACACAACACTACACCTGGCAAGCTTCAGAAAACCAGGCAGCACACAGCAACGTGCCCCCCCGGCAAACTCCAGAGAGCAAGGCAGCACACAGCAACACACCCCCGGCAAGCTCCAGAGAGCAAGGCAGCACCCTGCACCGCACTCCAGCATGCTCCAGACAGCGAGGCAGCACACAGCACTGCATCACAGCATGCTCCAGACAGCAAGGCAGCACACAGCACTGGATGCAAGCATGCTCCAGAAAGCGAGGCAGCACAGAGCACTGTATCCAAGCATGCTCCAGAAAGCGAGGCAGCACACAGCAACACACCGCCAACAAGCTCCAGAGAGCAAGGCAGCACACAGCAACACACCCCCGGCAAGCTCCAGAGAGCAAGGCAGCACCCTTCACCGCACTCCAGCATGCTCCAGAAAGTGAGGCAGCACATAGCACTGCACCCCAGCATGCTCCAGACAGCAAGGCAGCACACAGCACTGTATCCAAGCATGCTCCAGAAAGCGAGGCAGCACACAGCATTGTATCCAAGCATGCTCCAGAAAGCGAGGCAGCACACAGCACTGCATCCAAGCATGCTCCAGAAAGCGAGGCAGCACACAGCACTGCATCCAAGCATGCTCCAGAAAGCGAGACAGCACACAGCACTGCATCCAAGCATGCTCCAGAAAGTGAGGCAGCACACAGCACTGCATCCAAGCATGCTCCAGAAAGCGAGGCAGCACATAGCACTGCACCCCAGCATGCTCCAGACAGCAAAGCAGCACACAGCACTGTATCCAAGCATGCTCCAGAAAGCGAGGCAGCACACAGCAGCACACCCCCGACAAGCTCCAGAGAGTGAGGTAGCACACAGCAGCACACACCCGACAAGCTCCAGAGAGCGAGGCAGCATACAGCAAGATACCCCCGACAAGCTCCAGAGAGCGAGGCAGCACACAGCAACACATCCCCGACAAGCTCCAGAGAGCGAGGCAGCATACAGTAGCACACCCCCGACAAGCTCCAGAGAGCAAGGCAGCACACAGCAAGACACCCCCGACAAGCTCCAGAGAGCGAGGCAGCACACAGCAACACATCCTTGGCAAGCTCCAGAGAGTGAGGCAGCACAGAGCAACACATCCTTGGCAAGCTCCAGAGAGTGAGGCAGCACACAGCAGCACACCCCCGACAAGCTCCAGAGAGTGAGGTAGCACACAGCAGCAACCCCCGACAAGCTCCAGAGAGCAAGGCAGCACACAGCAAGACACCCTCGACAAGCTCCAGAGAGTGAGGCAGCACACAGCAACACATCCCCGGCAAGTTCCAGAGAGCGAGGCAGCACACAGCAAGACACCCCCAGCAAGCTCCAGAGAGTGAGGCCAGCACACAGCAACACATTCTTGGCAAGCTCCATAGAGCGAGGCAGCACACAGCTCTGCACCTTGGAACTCCCGAGAGCAAGTAGGCACATAGCACCATGCTCCAGCATGCTCCAGAGAGCAAGGCAGCATACAGCACTGCACATAAGCATGCTCCAGAGAGCGATGCAGTTCACAGCACTGCACCCCAGGATGCTCCAGACAGCAAAGCAATACAGAGCACTGCATCCCAGCATGCTTCAAAAAGCAAGGCATCTCATAGCACTGCACCCCAGCGTGCTCTAGAAAGCAAGGCAGCACACACCACTGCACCCCAGCACACTCCAGAGAGTGAGGCAGCCACAGCACTGCATCCCAGCATGCTTCAGAGAGTGAGGCAGCACACAGCACTGCACACCAGCACACAGCAGAAAGTGAGACAGCACACAGCACTGCACCCCAGCATGCTTCAGAGAGTGAGACAGCACACAGCACTGCACCCCAGCATGCTTCAGAGAGTGAGGCAGCACATAGCACTGCACCCCAGCATGCTTCAGAGAGTGAGGCAGCACACAGCACTACACCCCAGCATGCTTCAGAGAGTGAGGCAGCACACAGCACTACACCCCAGCATGCTTCAGAGAGTGAGGCAGCATACAGCACTGCACCCCAGCATGCTTCAGAGAGTGAGGCAGCACATAGCACTGCACCCCAGCATGCTTCAGACAGTGAGGCAGCATACAGCACTGCACCCCAGCATGCTTCAGAGAGTGAGGCAGCACACAGCACTGCACCCCAGCATGCTTCAGAGAGTGAGGCAGCACATAGCACTGCACCCCAGCATGCTTCAGAGAGTGAGGCAGCACACAGCACTGCACCCCAGCATGCTTCAGAGAGTGAGGCAGCATACAGCACTGCACCCCAGCATGCTTCAGAGAGTGAGGCAGCACACAGCACTGCACCCCAGCATGCTTCAGAGAGTGAGGCAGCATACAGCACTGCACCCCAGCATGCTTCAGAGAGTGAGGCAGCACACAGCACTGCACCCCAGCATGCTTCAGAGAGTGAGGCAGCACACAGCACTGCACACAAGCACACAGCAGAAAGTGAGACAGCTCACAGTCCTCCACTCCAGCATGCTCCAAAGAGTAAAGGAGCAAGCAGCCCTGCACCTGTCACTTTGTGTTCAGTCCTGCTTTGAGTTTTACAGATACCTGGCACTGATCCTGGTGCCTGCTAATGTCACTGTCTGCTCTGAAGAGTCACATTTCTTTTTTCTGGATACCCCTCACACTATCTCAATTAAAACCAATAGTAATGTGGAGCCCTAGCACTAGGACTTTTGATTTTGGGGGATTTTTAGTTTGCAAATACTATAAGCTGGCAGAGGCTCTTTTGGTAGTACCGCAGTTTCATTCAAACCTCCCATGTCCAGCAGTCTGGGAGAGCACATTTAAAATAGTGGTACGTGCTTTTAACCTTAGAAGATGTTGACAGATAAGAATGCCCCAGGCAAGGGCTGCTATTGGCAAACCCCATCGCTTTTGGGGGTCACGTGCTCGCAGAATAACTCCAAAGGGTGGGGTGATGTCACCGCCACGACCTGGTGCTGTACGCCCCTGCCTCCTGTGATGTCACAAGTCCCTTTTGTGCCCATCCCAAGCGTGCTTGAACTCTGCCACTGTTTTGGCTCCTATAAACTCTGAAGGAAGTCTGGTCCAGGTGTTCACTGCCATCTCACTAGAAAAAAAAAAAAAAGCATTTTCTGAAATTCCTTTTGAGCTTCTGTCCCGTCAGTGTCATCTGAGGTCCCCCTTGTCCTTGATCTTCTCATTCTGCGCAAATATCATCCCAGGTAAAAGCCTTCTGCTCCCCAGTGCAGCCTTTCTATGGACATTACTCCCCTCTCACACCTGGCGTGTCCCAGACACCCTCCGTGTCCCAGACACCGTGTCCCGGACACCCTCTCCAATATACCACTGCCTACGCCAGCTCCGACTGCTTCATGCCGCAAATGAAGGCTGCCAGGTACCCTGTTACAGCCTAAGGAGTCGGGGGGGGGGGGGGAGGGAGGGTTCAGCTCGAGCAAAGCCTCACCATGGAAACCCCTCATCCGTAAATATACTGCACCCTTCCGCCGAATATGATTATGAATGCCGTAAATATACTGTACATTATTGTTAGAGTATTATATATACTGTACATTGTTGTTATCTTATTATTATATATACTGTACATTGTAGTCATGTTATTATAGTTCCATGTATTTATATTTACTCAGTTATTCGACTGTTACTCGTAAGGGCCACGCCCAAAAGTTAATTGTTTGATGTAAACCGATGCGATGTGCGAACGGCTGTCGGTATAGAAGAGACTTTAAATAAATAAATAAATAAATAAATAAATAAATCACGAAAGGGATGAGGATTTCTTTCAGGTCCCCTGTGCCAGATCCACCCAACTGCGCAACTACCTCAACAAACACAACCTCGCTATGGCCATTCCATGCAGTAATCACTGGCCGAAACGACTACCGCAGCTCCCTATTCAGTGGCCTTACACAATACAGCACGAAAGGTCCCAAGTGCTGCAGCTGGAAGTTTGGTAATGGCCAGAGCTACCAACCACATAAAACCTATCCCCCCCCCCCCCCCCCATCTACACTGGCTCCTGATGGAAGGCAGGATCATATTAAGAAAGCGTCCCGTTTTGTCTACAAGTGCATGAATAAGCAAGCACCCGAGTACCCCCTCCTCTTCTCCTACACACCCACAAGAGATCTCCGGGCCTTTCAAGTGGTTCCTCCGCTGGCTTCCAACCAAAGTGTCCTGCCCTAAACTTCAGGCTTTCAGCTGCCTCGCACCGAAAATCTGAAACAAGATACCAGTAACCCTACAACTTGAGCCTTGCTACCTTACCTTCAGGAAAATAACCCCCCCCACCGAGGCATGGCTCTTCAACCAGCTGAGTGGTTGAAGAACAGGGGGTGAGTGGTCTCAGCAGAGACCACTCACCCCCTGTTCTAGCTCCCTAGTCACCTAATTAAGGACTTGGAAGTTCTGTACCTTGGACTCTCAATGCTATTCCACTATAAATTTGAACACCTCTCAATCGCAATTGATTTTACTTCAGTCTGGTACTCTCCGCCTTGAGGATTATATATAAAACAAATGACATCACGAAGAGCACATGGTCCGGTCCGACCCCGGCACCTGTCAGGCAAGTTGTGGCACCCTTGAAACTTAGCCCGGCTGGAAGAGATATTATGGAGGGGGCTGGGGTTACTGGTGGCGGTCACGGGCCGCTTCTAAAACATTAGCATGGAGACTGGACGGCAGAGCACTTGCTTTTCACCCATCTTTCAATCTCCACTCCCCCCCCCCTCCCCCGCCCCAAATGATGCTGCAGGGTTCACAGGAATCGTTCCTAGAGGCCGCAAGGGGAAAAAAAAAAAAGCAGATCAGAGGGACCCTGCCCAGCTCAGACAGCTAGCCAGATGTGACCGATTTTCCCCTCATAAATACTGTAAGCGTAGCATCTGGCTAAAGACCTGCCAAAGCTTCTCTTCCCAGCCCTCCGCTCTCTCCCAGCATGGGGAGGCTCAAAAGTAAATCACTTTGGCCAATGAACTCCTGGAAAAGCCATAAATCGCGTGCTTAGAAAAACCACTCCTTTCCCTGCTCACTGCAACAGGCGAGAACAGGCTGTACCCAAAGAGAGAAGAATGCTTGCAGGCGGCCACGGGAGAGGGGCAGGGTCCTTCTGGGGTGTCAGCCCAGCTAGAGGAGGGAAGCCCGGCTCAGGCATCATTCAGTATCGGAGGAAATGCTGCTTTCTGTGCCACCACAGCAACGGGCACAGACTGGCACCCTGCTTATACCACAACAGCACTCCCGAGCAGGGGCTTAACCCCAACGACGCCAGCCTCGCCTGCGGGCCGAGGGTGTGGCAGCACAGGGCACCAGGGTACCTGCGTGCCCCCCTGCGCCAGCCCCGCGCGCTCCTGTGCGAGAAGATAAATCTCCCCCCCCCCCCCCCCGAATTGCCACTTCCTGAACAGAACTCGGCTCTGAAAGTTCAGCGTTAGACAGAAAATTGGCTCTGGCTATTTTCCCCTGTAATTTGTTTCGGTAATGCATGCTGTGTTTGAAAAGGCCTTTGCTTTACCAGCGTGAGCCAAAGCTTCCTCAGCATTGCACCAGTAACTCCAGAGCAGAAGGGACACCCCTCAGAGAGGAGGAGAAATGATACAAAGGATTTACCTGGGTTAACTAACTAAAGCCGTTACCCAATTTTAATTGCGGAGGCTGAAAATTGCCCTTGGGCTGATAAGCAACCTGCTAATTTAAAAAAATTGTCTCCGAAAAGATCAGTTTCTTTGGTAAATTCAGTCTTACCCAATCTCCCGAAATCATTTTCCCTTATTTTCTGGGTTCATATTATTACAATCACATAACACGATCTGGTGACCCCCCCAACTCCACCTTGAGGAGTTGAGGGGTTCACGAGATCGTACCAGTAGGTACCAGTAACCCCCCCCCCCCCCCCATTACCCAGGCGGGGGGAGAGTATATGATCAGTGATAGCTAAGTCAATAAACACCAGCTATGGGTGAATGCCCAGCTTAAGGGCCTAGTTTAGGATCGGTGATCATTTTAAACCCAACCACAAGCAATTCCCCAGAACAGGCACAGGGCTACTGATTATGGTCACTTTACCCTCCCTACTGACTTCATAAAATTGTTCTATTTTCTTCCCAACCTAAGGTGGCGGAGGGGAGGGGGATGTGTGTCATATTTTTTTACTTCCACATATGGATATGTGCAGTTTTTCGGTTTCCAAACATTGACAGGGTATTCGCTGGCAGAGAACAGCTTCCCAGCTCACCCAGTCTGCCCTCCCCCCCCCGTGTACGGTGTCACCGCGGGCCGTACTCAATCTCTGGTCATCTCTCTCCCTCACCCTTACCACCATGTCCCAGGGCAGGCTTAAATTCTGTCCTTGTTTTGGTAACTACCACCTCTGCCGGTAGACGGTTTCAGACACCCGAAACTCTCTTTGCAAAGAAGCAGCTTCCTCTGAGCCTCTTCTCATCCGGATTTATTTCATGGCCACTTGACCACCTTCTGTGGAGAATTCCGCCTTCTTGTACTTTATTAAAGCCTACTAGATATCTGAATATTTCTATCATATCCCAAGTCTCTACTTCCTTAAAACGTCTTGTGGCAGGGGTGTGTGGCAGGTCCTGCACCATTTTTGGTCCCACCCCCCACCGAACGACCTCCACCCTTCTCAATGTACTCACAGAGGCATGGCCTCCACGACTGAATGCTTCTCTCCGAGCGGGATCTCGCCAGTGATCTACAGAAAGGCAGTAATTCCTCATTTTTCCTACTTGTGATCTCTCCTTCAGGCCCATGCAATACCGTGCACTCAGGCTAGCGCACAGGTTGACGCGCGTCCATAACTTTTATTTATTTAATTTATTTATTTAAAATCTTTTCTATACCGTCATTCAGTATATTACCGTCACAACGGTTTACATAAAGGCACATATAGTAAATTGTACATGTTTCTGTTCCTAAGGGGATTAGCACGCCCAAAACGTGCGTCCAAACCAGCTGATAGCTAATAGTGCTCATCACAAGTAAATGCCATGTTGATGAGGCTATTTGCTATTCCCCCTCTAATGTAAAAAAATTAATGTGCTCCCGACGGGTTAAGTTTTGAGGAGCCCCAAAAGTTACAGAAAAGCAGAAAATACTGCTTTTCTGTGGTTCCTCTGACTTAATACCATGGGGATATTAAATCGGAGGAACTGAAAAAAGGAATAACCCAGTATGGCAGGTCTTATGTTACGTTTATGTAAATGTCTTGCCGGCGGTCAGATTAGGAAAACGAATACTCAGTTAATGGGCATCCACTTTCCTAACCCGTGGCTGTGCACAGATTAGGAAAACAAACGCTTGTAAAATTGAGCGTGCGTTTTCCTACCCCGCACACAGCCACTTCTCCTGGGCACCCAATGCAGAGGATACGCTAGGGACGCACTATTTCCCCTACCGCCTCCTTTTTAACGCAGCGGCTCATTTGCCTACTGCATCCCGCGCCCGGGAGAGGTGGGTGGGTGCGCGTTAGGGAAGCAGGCGCTCAATCATGAGCACCCGTTTTTCGCGCGCCGATATCGCATCGGCCAGAAAATGCACCAGAGCATCCTCTTCCTTTATTACACTGAGTGGCAACCTGCAGGTCACCCACAATAATTTCTCCTAAGTCTCTTTCCTAGGTGGCAGTTGCCAGTTCCAGTCCTCCTAACTGATACGGTAATGGATTTTTCTGCCTCAGATTTTACACTTTCTCCACTAAAGAAAGCTCAGAGTAGTCATAAAGCTCTCTCTCAGTTTTGTTTTTTTATTACCCCTCTCCCAGTGTGCTATCCTGCACAGATCTGTGTGTCATCTGCAAACCGGCATATTTTATCCTGCAAATTCTTCCGCGATGTCACTGAATTATAAACTGGCCATCCAGAAGGATGAGGGTTAATGCAACTGGTTCCCAGTTGCAAATGATCTCAGTAAGCAGGGGTCGTCGCACACCCTCCCCCCCCGCTGGTTATTATGTGAGGCATGGGATTTCTCCTGCACGAGCAGAAATTCTGAAATTACAGACAGAATTCGTGGAATCAGAAGAGTCGGATAGGCGGTGTTTAATTCCGTGATGGCATTCAGAGAGTCATTTATCTCCGTTCTACTTCACAGTCTCTGGTGAGCAGAGCTGAGCCAGAGGGGGCGTGGGGTTTATGAGCCATAGACTCATAGCAATTAGTCTGTGCAAGGGGGAGACAGCGCGCTTCCTACCACCAGCGCCCCGGACGAAGCCGTGCCAGGATTCTGCAGTCTGCACAAGAGAAGCACGGCCGTGCCCAGGACGAGAAACCAGAATGCCCGACGACGACACGGCGCAGGGACCCTTCACGTCCGGGGGCCAATGAGCGCACGAGGACACAGCGATCCCGCCTGCCCTCAGGTCACCGGAGGAAGAAGGATGGCCTGAGGATGCAAGACAATCTGCATGCACTTCATTTCGGGACTGGTGCATGGGGAGAAGGAGGTGGGGGTGGGGGAGAGGTACGGGCACAGCTGCCGCCTCATTTCCCCTTCTCTTTAGGGAATCACCCATCCAGGACCCGATTGGCCTCAGGCTTTCCCCACAGCCAGGAGACTTAAGTTTCCAACTCGCTGTCTAATCTACCAACAGGCCGAAGCCAGTCCTCGCTTTACCCCTTTCCACTGCACGCATGGAGTTGGGGTTCTGATGTTCCTAAAAAAAAAAAGGGAGAGGGGACAGGATTACAGCGATCATGCATGCAGTGGGGTAAAACCATAAGAAGTGCCATGTTGGGTCCGACCCATGGTCCATCAAGCCCAGCATTTCATCTCTGACAGTGGCCAGCTCTGGTCACTTGGAATAATTGTCAGCACTCAAATAGAAAAACCCATTTCATAGCGCTGAGTGACTCCCAGAAACATGAAGTGAAGACCCCTAAGGCTATTGGGATAAATACCAGTTTATGGACCTGCCCTTTAGAAACTTGCCCAAATCTTTTTTTAAATTCAGCTACATGCCCATTATTTTTTGTTTGTGTGAACTGCACTGTGGTTTTATATGTTAATTTTATTGCAATCTGCTTGGCATGGCTGAAACCGCTATCAGCAGGAAAAAAAAGTAGTTTAAATACATAAATGCTAGCCTTCACCACATTCTCTGCCAGCAAATTCCATGGTTCAGTTACACACCGACTGAAAAAATGCTTTCTACAATTTGTTTGAAACCTTTTTTTGCTATTTAATTTCATGGAGTTTCCCCTAGGCCTATTGGAAAGAATAAATAAATTGCCTTCCACTTATTCCACTCCACTCTTGATTTTATAAACCTCTATCACATCTCCAAGCTGAAGAGCCCTCGCCTCTTTAGCCTTTCCTCATAGGGGAGCCGTTCCATCCCCTTTAACATTTTGGTTGCCCTTTATTTTCAAAATGTGATATTCTGCCGCTCAAATATATCTTGGGACGGTTTACAATAAAAAGTTACATAATACAAATACTGCTATATCTTTTTTTGAGATGTGGCGACCAGAACTGACTTGAGGTGCAGTTCCACCATGAATCGATACAGCAGCATGGTAATATTCCTTGTTTTGTTTTCCATTCTTTTCCAAATAATTCCAAGCATTTTATTCATTTTTAGGGCTGCTGCCGCACCCTGAACTGAGGATGTCAAAGCATTGTCCACAATGACTCCAAAATCCGTTTGTTGAGTGGTAGCGCCTACTATGGGCCTCTCTTGAAAGAACCTGTCCAGGAAAGACAGCACTAAACTCCCGATAATACAAGTCAGTCCCACTTGTTTACTTTCACACTGGAATAATGTAAACATAAAGCTATTTCAAGGTGAAAGTAAATATGTGGGATAGATTTGTATTTTTGGGAGCTCCTTGTATGAAACCCATCGATGTACACCTATAGTTGGGATTATTTTTCCCTATGTGCATCACTCTGCACTTGTCCACATTAAATTTCATCTGCCATTCCGATGCCCAGTTCCCCAGCCTCACAAGATCCTCCTATAATTCCTGTCAGCTTGTATTTTGACCACAATGAATAATTATTGTGCTATCTCCAAATCAGATAACCTGGCTCCTCGCTCCCTTTTCTGTTTTCTACTATGTTCTCTCACCCTAGCTTGATGGACTCTATAACAGGGTGCCATCAAGCTAGGGTGAGATAACATAGTACAAAATTTCATTTTTCTGAGACTTTCCTCACTCCAAATGACGTCAAATCTTCATCAAGGTGTATTGGTTTGTTCGTACGTCTCACTGTACATGCGAAACTGTACCCTAAACCCTAAACCACCAGTAACACCTCACCTCGAGCTATTAGATGGCCCTCCTATAGAGATATAAATAGATGCACAGAGTGGGCCCCCAGAGGCTGTCTCTCTCTCCCCTCTCCCTCCCCAAGCTCAAAAATGGCCAAAACGCATGGCCATTTCTGGCATATCGCACTGCCTAACACCAGGAAAAAAGATGTAGTTATTTCCTGCATTAAAACCATGCAATAGCATGTGTTATGCTATTGCACGGTGCGATATTGCCCCTAATTTAACTAAATCCCGCCCAAACTCCCCCCCCCCAATCTGCCCCCCCAAATAATTTGCATTCACGCTATGCGTTACCATACTTTTCACATACATTATGGCGTAACTCATGCGTTAAAGCATTATTGCGTTCGTTAATGCCATAACGCATTTTGATGAATGATGGGGTTAGTTTGTACCTGAAGCAATGGAGAGGGAAGTCACTTGCCCAAGGTCACAAGGTGCAGTAGCGGGATTTGAACCTGGTTTCCTTGGTTTGCAGCCGCCTGCTCTAACCACGCCACATGTTTATTTACATCCTCAAAAAAATTCTAATAGGTTGGTAAGGCAGAACTTTCCTTTGCTAAATCCATTAACGTATGTTTATCCATATGATCAGTAATTTTCCTTTTAACAATAGTTTTCACCATTATGCCCAGCACTGATGTCAGACTCACCTGGATTATCCCTGGAGCCCTTTTTTAAAACTGGCATAACATTTGCTACTTTCCAGTCTTCAGGCACAGTGCCAGATTTTAGTGATAAATTACAAATTGCCTGTAGAATGGGTTGCAATTTCAGGTTTGACTTCTTTCAGAACTCTGGGGTGAATATCATCTGGTCCTGGTGATCTGCTGCTCTAAAGCTGGTTAATTTACTGTAAGTAATTTCACCACGATTTGATTCAGAATCATCCCCTTCAAATACCAGCTCTAGTGTAGCCATCTCTCCAGTATCCTCTTCAGTAAAGACCACAGTAAAGAATTAATGTAGTTTTTCTGCTATTTGCTGGCCCTCTCTGAGCACCCTTTTTATTCCCTGGTCATCTAGTGGGCCAACTAACTCATTTGCAGGCTTCCTATTTCCAATATACTTGAAAACATTTTATTACTAGTTTTTCCTCTTTGGCAAACTTCTTTTCAAATTCTTTTTTGGCCTGCCTTATTACTGCTTGACTTCTAGCTTGCCAATGTTTATGCTTTGCCCTATGCTCCTCATTTGGACTTACTTTCTATTTTTAAAACATATCTTTCACCTCACCATTTAACTATGCTAGCAATTCTTTGGTCTTCCTTCAGCCTTTTTTTAATGTGTGGAATACATTTTCTCTGAGCTTCCAGAATGGAGTTTTTAAACAATCTCCAAACCCCTTGCAAACTACTATCCCTTGTTACTGCTCCTTTTATTTTTTTTTTCTAACTAAATTCCTCATTTTATTATGGTTTCCTTTTTTTAAAGTTAAATACTACTGTGGTAGATTTTTAAAATATTTTCCTTCTGAAAAAATTTGGATCAGCCTGTTGGTCACAGATGGGGCCAGCAGGCAGTACTGGCAGGAAATGGAAGAAAAAGTTTGATAAATCAGCCCCAGAATTCCTAATCATGCCAAAACTACTAATGTTTCCTAAGCAAGAAGTCTCTCCAATGACCCCTAAAATGAAGGCGCATGTGATAAAAGAACAACGAGGAAGTTTCCAAAGTTTAGGCCCTGTGTTTCCAGGACACGTTTTTCTGACCCTGCCGTTCTAATCCCCAGCCCCATGCAGGGCCGGATTTAAGATTACGGTGCTCGTAGGCAGAGGACCGGGGGCAGGAGGTTTTGCCTCCAGAATTCAGAGAGCAGCAGGGGGGAGCTGCAGTTTTTGGGTGCTCTCAGAATTTGGTGCCCTAGGCACATGGCCTAAATTCAGCCCTGGCTCCATTCAGCCCAGGCTTCCTGGTCTCGCTTTAGGGACCTGACACCCAGTTAACCGTGAGAGGTTCACCCACTTCTTTGTTTGACTTATAAGGTTATTACCGATTTTGGACGGGGAACAGAACATCAAGGAACGCGCTTGGCTGCACTACCTTTATGGGCTTAGAAGCCCTTCTGCACTTTGTGATGGCAATTTTTAAACAGCCCCGCCCAGCTGCTTTTTAAGACATGGATGTTCTACACAGTTTCAAAGAAAAACAACCCACGCTGATTCTCTTCGAATCTTAGCAAGTGCAGAGCGTGCGCGTTAAAAGCATCCGTCTACATCGCACCTGCTGTTTGCGTGGGCATCTAAGGAGTGGGGGAAGGGGCAAAATAGCACCAGTACCTTTGAAAAGCAAATATACCCAGGGCTGTTTTCTTCCCCAACCTAAACTCGCCCGCAGGAACATTTTTTTTTTTTAACCGGCTAAAAGTACGCTCCCATGCTTTCAGCCTCATTTGAGGAAGATTATTTTCAATTCGGGCCACGTTACTCGAACAAAAGGCCTTGGAAAGCTGTCCCTCTGCAGACTGCTTTGTTTCAGCCTTGGTCTGCAGACCTTTCCCGGTTCTGCCCATAGTTCGTGCGGCGCAGGACTCCTCCCCGGAAGAGCCCCTGCCACTCTGCTTTAGGGTTATCGCCTCATCCAGGTCAGCCCCCAACAAACTGACCCAGTCCGGTTGTGCTCTCTACGCAGAGACTCCTAGCCCCTACGTTTCTCAGGGACTTCGGAACCCTTGCCACCACGCGTGCCGTAGGGCAAACCTTGGACTGGATCGGCCCTCTTCGAGTTGACGTAGGTAAGGTGGCAGACTTACGCCTCATGGCCCTACTAGAGCCTCAAATAAATAAAGAGCAGGATTCACAGCTCAGAGTAGTTTGGCAGGCATTTACTGTCATCAACAAAACGATTATCATCTCTCGTGCTGTGTGCATGCCAACAGCCCCGCCCTGGTTTCCACCTCCGAACCCAAGGCGTATGGCGAAAATCCAAAATTCACTAGTACAAGAACTGCAGTAATAGGACTGTGAAGCCGTAAGACCGAAGATTATCTCCTGACACGGGCTCCGGGTTATGCCCCACCGCTGAACCCCACTACAGAACAGGCACCCAGCAACATTTCTTTAAAAAAAAAAAAGCTGAACAGGTAGGTCTTGGATTTCCAAGCCTACAGAAACTGCCTGGAGTTAAATTGCCAGCCACTGCCCAGAGCCTGACCTTCCCCCCAGTACACAGGGTCCGAAAGCCTGCGAAACCGAGTGAGGCAAAAAATGCAATCCACAGCTACCCAAATGTGTCATGGCGACCCCTAAGGCCAGTCCGGTTCTCAGGCTATCCACAATGACTTTGCATGAGATGAATTTGCATGTAGGGGGCCACCAATATATGCAGGCCTGACGTATTTGAATATCTTTCCACCACCTGCTTATTAATCCTCTCTGGTGCAGGCCCCAAGGGGCCCCAATACTTCCCATGGAATCTGGCAGAAGAGGAGGCCGGAGGGGCTGAGACTGCACACCCTACAGTCCCAGAGTGCAGAGCTTTACATCACAGTAAATTCTGTCAGCAGCTTCTCCTCTGGCCTGCGCTATTCCAGCTTTCCTGCACGAGGAGGTCCCGTCCCGCCTGCTTCCTTCACAGCGTCGATCTAAGATATTCAGAACCCTCCGCAGAGACAGAAAGGCTTGGGGACCAGCTTAATCATTTGCTGCTTGCGATGCACTGCCAGGAAAGAGCCTTGGGTTCCATTCCTATCCTCAGGCTCTGCCCCTGCCAAAGAGATGCAACGTTCAGGCCTCTGAGCTCACAGAGAGGAGGGGAGTTGGGAGGGCCGAGGAGGTAATTGCCTTGTAACGAAGGGGGGGGGGGGGGGGAAATCACAGAGACGAGGAGGCGTGGGGCGATGTGTCATCTACCCTTGATTATCTCTGTTGGGATTCGCACTTTGGACCCATTTACACAAACACACACACACACACCCTGGGTCAGGCAACAGCACTCTGGTTTAATGATGGTCTCCTATGATTGGGGTAAGAACATAAGAAATTGCCATGCTGGGACAGACCAAGGGTCCATCAAGCCCAGCATCCTGTTTCCAACAGAGGCCAAAAACCAGGCCACAAGAACCTGGCAATTACCCAAACACTAAGAAGAACCCATGCTACTGATACAATTAATAGCAGTGGCTATTCCCTAAGTATAATTGATTAATAGCCATTAATGGACTTCTCTTCCAAGAACTTATCCAAACCTTTTTTGAACCCAGCTACACTAACTGCACTAACCACATCCTCTGGCAACAAATTCCAGAGCTTAATTCTGCGTTGAGTGAAAAAGAATTTTCTCCGATTAGTCTTAAATGTGCTACTTGCTAACTTCATGGAATGCCCCCTAGTCCTTCTATTATTCGAAAGTGTAAATAACCGAGTCACATCTACTCGTTCAAGACCTCTCATGATTTTAAACACCTCTATCATATCCCCCCTCAGCCGTCTCTTCTCCAAGCTGAACAGCCCTAACCTCTTCAGCCTTTCCTCATAGGGGAGCTGTTCCATCCCCTTTATCATTTTGGTTGCCCTTCTCTGTACCTTCTCCATCGCAACTATATCTTTTTTGAGATGCGGCGACCAGAATTGTACACAGTATTCAAGGTGCGGTCTCACCATGGAGCGATACAGAGGCATTATGACATTTTCCGTTCTATTAACCATTCCCTTCCTAATAATTCCTAACATTCTGTTTGCTTTTTTGACTGCTGCAGCACACTGAGCCGACGATTTTAAAGTATTATCCACTATGATGCCTAGATCTTTTTCCTGGGTGGTAGCTCCTACTATGGAACCTAACATCGTGTAACTACAGCAAGGGTTATTTTTCCCTATGTGCAACACCTTGCACTTGTCCACATTAAATTTCATCTGCCATTTGGATGCCCAATCTTCCAGTCTTGCAAGGTCCTCCTGTAATGTATCACAGTCTGCCTGTGATTTAACTACTCTGAATAATTTTGTATCATCCGCAAATTTGATAACCTCACTCGTCGTATTCCTTTCCAGATCATTTATATATATATTGAAAAGCACCGGTCCCAATACAGATCCCTGAGGTACTCCACTGTTTACCCTTTTCCACTGAGAATATTGACCAAGCCAATATAGTTGGAGGTCTGATCATACTGGGAAGCTGGGCACCAAGTGTGCCAACTTCGTTTCATACTACAGCCCAAGAACAGATAAAGGAGTCAATTTTTCTTGCTCCTCCCTTTTGTGTAATATTTACAATCAATCAAAATCAATTACCTGTCAAACCCATAGATTTCTGCCAGCAACATTTGTACTGGGTGGTGAGCCTTCTTGATAATTCAGACAATGCTGCTTAACTTTCTTTGCTTTGGGACTTGGCCATAGAAGCCATCCTGTCCTTTTTCCCTTAAGTCTGTGTGTCAGTACCCCAGTCTGTAAAAGTCAGGGCCCATGTTGATTGTTGTCTATATCCAATTCCATGCACCCCCCCCCCCCCCCCTGTGTTTCTGCCTCATGCTTGGTTCTATGTTCTGGTCTGTCTCCCCTTCTCGGTCCTGTCCTCTCTGTTGTGGTTTGTCCCCATCCTCACCCTTGTCTCACTCTGTCTCCCTTGGCTTCTCTGACCCTACTGATTGCCTCCTGGCCCTCACTTTGGACCTGATTGTTGCCTGTCTGCTGCCTGCCCCGACCTCTGGCTTGTCTATTGGATCTCACTGCCTACTGCCTGCCCCGACCTCTGGCTTGTCTATTGGATCTCACTGCCTACTGCCTGCCCCGACCTCTGGCTTGTCTATTGGATCTCACTGCCTGCTGCCTGCCCCGACCTCTGGCTTGTCTATTGGATCTCACTGCCTACTGCCTGCCCCGACCTCTGGCTTGTCTATTGGATCTCACTGCCTGCTGCCTGCCCCGACCTCTGGCTTGTCTATTGGATCTCACTGCCTGCCGCCTGCCCCGACCTCTGGCTTGTCTATTGGATCTCACTGCCTGCCGCCTGCCCCGACCTCTGGCTTGTCTATTGGATCTCACTGCCTGCCGCCTGCCCCGACCTCTGGCTTGTCTACTGGATCTCACTGCCTGCCGCCTGCCCCGACCTCTGGCTTGTCTACTGGATCTCACTGCCTGCCGCCTGCCCCGACCTCTGGCTTGTCTACTGGATCTCACTGCCTGCCGCCTGCCCCGACCTCTGGCTTGGCTACTGGATCTCACTGTCTGCCGCCTGCCTCGACCTCTGGCTTGTCTACTGGATCTCACTGTCTGCCGCCTGCCTCGACCTCTGGCTTGTCTACTGGATCTCACTGTCTGCCGCCTGCCTCGACCTCTGGCTTGTCTACTGGATCTCACTGCCTGCCGCCTGCCCCAACCTCTGGCTTGGCTACTGGATCTCACTGCCTGCCGCCTGCCCCGACCTCTGGCTTGTCTACTGGATCTCACTGCCTGCCGCCTGCCCCAACCTCTGGCTTGGCTACTGGATCTCACTGCCTGCTGCCTGCCCCGACCTCTGGCTTGTCTACTGGATCTCACTGTCTGCTGCCTGCCCCGACCTCTGGCTTGTCTACTGAACCTCACTGCCCGCTGCCTGCCCTGACCTTTGCCTGGACTTGGACACTCGCTTTCTGGCTACTACTCCAGGGACCTTCCTAATGCCTGCCGGCCGGCAGAACCCAAGGGCTCGATCTGAGGGGAAGATGGTTGGTATAAGTGAAGCTCCAGCTAGTCCCACTCGGGGTCTGTCCGCCAGCTATCGGTGTGCACCGTACAGGCCCACTCGTCCAGCTGTGCCACCACACCACAGCCCAAGGGTCCATGACTCTAGCACGACGCTAAGGGAACCACATTAGTTGCCAATGCAGAGGGATTAAATTTTAAATGTTAACTCTTGTATTTAAATCTTTGACATTTTACAGTCCATCTGATTTGCCTGGGTTGTTGGAGCATTATAGCTCCCTTCATAGTTTACGTTCTCAGGGGAAGGGAGTGTTATCCAGCCCCTCTGTGAGGCTCGCACGTTTTAAGTTAACAAGAAACCAAACTTCTTCTATAATTGGCCCAGATCTTTGGCACGCTTTGCCTGCCTTCTTTAGGCGATGGACGTCTGTTTCACAAGCAGTTGAAAGCTCTGCTATACCAGGATGCATTTGAGGAGAAGATGGGTTAGGGATAAGGAGGGTATCTTTTTTTTTTTTTTGTGAGACCTGAGCCTTTGATGTGCATTTTATTTTATTGTATGAATTTTAAATGCTGTTTATTAATTGGATTATTTATGTTTTCGTAAACCGCTGAGTACGGGAGTCCACGAGAAGCAGACTCTAAATGGTTTTAAATAAATACATTTTATGTTTTTGTTGTTGTTCCACGCCATTTTACTTATTTATAAGCATTTGATATTCCGCCTCTTCCAAAAGGTAGGCCACAAGCGAGTGATGAAATGGCAAGTAATACATTCGTAATAAATAAAAAACAGTTTGCAGCCGAAAAGGATTCTAAATCTCAGCAACTAAACTTAATCACCGAGATTTAGGGATGCCATGTGGGAGGCCTGAATTTGGAGGCTTAATTTAGCCACCCAGCAATGAAAATCACTTTGAGGCAGCTAAATGGACCCCTCTGGGCCCCCGGGAACGCTTCCAGGCCTGCCCACTTTCTGAGCAGCTAAATTTAGCCGCTCGGCATGGGGGGGGGGGGGCGGGAAGAAGGAAGATTATTTTAAATGTTGTGGCTGACCGGCTAACTCTGGGAATTAGCCAACCGTCCCACCCTGAAGTGCACGATACTGCGGCAGTGGCGGGAATGGAATGGAAAAAAAAAAAATAGACCAGAGGGTCCCCTGAATCTGGCCTTGTTCGGGTCAGCTCACAGCTCTCGTCACAGAGTATCATTTATTCCATCTGTGTTCTGCCTTTCAAGGCACTTCAACGCCGACGACGTTCCCTGTCCCCGGAGGGCTTAATGATGCACGCGCGCGAATTAGCGCACACGCGCGTAAGTAGCCGCTACTCGCCTATTGGGTATTTTATACACGTCCACAACACGCGCGTTATTTTCACTTTCGCACGCGACTATACGCGTGCGAAAAAAAAAGGGGGGCGGTCTAGGAGCATTCCTGGGTGGGGCCACCAGCGACGCACATCGGTTGGCTGCTTTGCGAGACGCTCGCACGCATCTTCCATCGTACCCGCGTAGCGTTACACCTGCTAATTCTGGCATAAGTGATAACAAACGGGTTGATTGCTCAGTACTGACTGGGCAGGAGGCCTGGGGTCTCGGCGGCCTGAAGAAGGACTGGGCGAACTGGTGGGCTAATTAAACTGCTAATTTCAATCGCGCCCATAGGTTTTAGAAGTCAGCAGTTTAAATGTGTACATCCTGGCTCAAGCAAGTAAATCGTACTTTATTTTCGCAAGTCAAATAGATGCTATAGTTTCAAAATGGCTGGGTAAGGTCCATAGGTTCAATGAGTTGAAATACGTGGTTTCAGTGTATTGCATGTAAGCATTTTGGCCTAAATACACGCATACGTTGTGGGGTAAACATACTTGGGGTAGATATTTAAAAGGCATTTAGACGGATAACTCACAAGTTATCCATCTAAATGGGTTAAACGGCATATAGAGCCTCTTATCCGGCTAAATTATAGACGGATATAAAAGGGGCATTCCAGGGAGGGCTCCCACTATCCGGCTAACTTAGCTGAATATCAGGTATATCCGCCTAACGTTAGACCTGCAACGGCAGAGGCGTCCCCAGGAGCGCCGGTTCCGGATTGCGGTAGCAGGCTGTGGCAACCCTGGACAGCACAGGGGAGGAGAAAGGAAAGGCTTGGGGGAGGGTCCTCTGCAGGCCGTCAGATTCTTTTTTTTTTTTATACAGGGAAGTAGGCACGGGAGGAGGGGGGGGGGGGGACACTCCCGGCCCCAATAATTTGTTTTTAAGATTAAATGCGCCATTTTTGGGGGGGGGCTGCAAGTTTGGCTCCATAGGACCTTGGCAACTTGGATGGGAGAGAGGCGGGGGACAAGCCACGATGGGTTGGTTTTTTGTTTTTTTTCTTTGGAGTGGCACCTAACTTAACCGGATCTATTCTTTTTTGAATAGATCTGGTTAAGCCTAAAGTTATACGATAAGAACATAAGAACCTGCCATGTTGGGTCAGACCAAGGGTCCATCAAGCCCAGCATCCTGTTTCCAACCGTGGCCAATCCAGGCCACAAGAACCTGGCAAGTACCCAAAAACTAAGTCTATTCCATGTTTCCATTGCTAATGGCAGTGGCTATTCTCTAAGTGAACTTAATAGCAGGTAATGGACTTCTCCTCCAAGAACTTATCCAATCTTTTTTTACACACAGCTACACTAACTGCACTAACCACATCCTCTGGCAACAAATTCCACAGCCAAATAACTTTATACATAACCGGCAATATTCAAAAGAATTTCCGGGAATGTTTAAAGTTATCCGGCTATGGTTCGTCGGATAACTTTAAGCAGGTATATTCAGCTGGACATTTATCCAGCTAACTTGTCCACTAACCATCCTACTGAATATGGTCCCCACTTGTGTTTTATAATGTTCGTGCATGTGATACGCACATGCTAGAAAACACTATAGCAAAACTACATGAGGCCACATGCACCGTACATGCCACACGCGGAATTCTTTTAAAGTTATCCTCTGACTTTGTACCCGAGGCGATGGAGGGTAAAGTGAGCTGCCCAAGGTCACAAAGTGCGGCAGCGGGATTTGAACCCTGGCTTCCCGCCCACTGCTGTGACCACTAGGCCACGCCTCACCCTCTGCATCTGTTGCCAGTTCTGCAATACCGGCCCAAGAACTCAGGTTCGCCGGATTTGCACCTTCTCCCCACTTAACACGTAGCTATAATCCCCAAACCCACCAATATCTTTTTTTTTTCCCCCTCTAAAGAAAAGGCAGTGCAGTCTTGTACTGCATTGCCGAGGATAACACGGGGGAAAAGCACGCGAAAGCGAGAGACAGGAACAAGCGGGGTGGGGGTGGGGGTCAGAATAGGAGAGCGGCAGGGACGGTTAGCGTTTTGAAATGCAGGATGATGATTGGGCTGTGAGGCGTATAGGGTGAGCGCGTTCTCCTCAGGCGATATGTATATTAGGTGCTGGTGCTACTGTTGTGGTGATGTTGTCGCAGTTGGAGGCAGAAACCTGAGCCCAAGCTATTGTTGAAGGTATGTGGGGTTAAAAAGGGCTAAAGGGGGGGGGGGGAGCTCATGTAGCGGGGGGGGGGGACGACTCTGCTACACGGGATGGCCGGGGAGCTGAGGGGCTAAAGCTCGAGGCCAGGTTTGCCCACGCTGGTAGCGAGGCGGGGCAAATTCGGGGGGGGGGGGCTCTACCACTGGGGCGAGGTGGTAGAGCATTCGGGGGAGGTGGGGGAAGTCAAAGTGGTGGGGGTTGTTTGTTATCATTGTTAAGTTGCCATGTTAGTTGTCTGTTAGGGCTCGGGTTGGGTGAATAAACTGCGGCCTGCTATAAAGCCAAAAGAAATAAACGGTGTTATGTGTTCTTTGCGGGGGGGGGGGGGGAGGTTTCAGGGTATCGAGCCGAGCGCAGGTCTTGACCCCTTGTGTTATCATTTGCTCAGTTTGCCGTGAATGCTGTCAAAATGTCCCAGACTCCTACTGCTCCGAGTTACAAAATGCCTTCCTATAGAGGGGGAAAAGCCTATTACCCCCGTAATATTTAGAGGATGCCCCTTCTTCTGTTTATTGTAAATGCCATACCAGGCCCTTTGATATAGTTGTAAAGTGTGATTAAATCTCTTTTTGCATTTCTTTTTTCTAACGTAGACAGCTCCAGTCTGGACAATTTCCCAACATACATTCATTTTATTAACTTTATTCGCCTCACGATCTACGGGATGGCTCTAAGCGAAGCTTCATGGCCCTTCTGCATCCCATTTCTAACAATCGGAGATCCTTTATAAGGATGAGTGGTGCCCAAAACTCAACCCTGTGCCCCAAATCATCCCATCGCCTTATCCAGCGAGGGGATGCTATCTTCTGCTTCCAACCCCTGCTCAATGCACGCGCCCCTCCCCAGCTCTGGCTGCCTGGCTCTGCGTACTCATTCCCAGTGGATTATCAACTAACGCACCCTCAGGTCTTTTTCCTAGTTAGCGCTGGCAGGGGCTGTGACTCACTCCCATGTGCCGCAGTGTTTTCCCAGGCAGCGCCGTCAGTCACTCCACAGGCAAAAAGTGAAAACGCCGAAGCGTCTGCGTGAGGCCCACTGCACAGACAGACCGATCCTTTATCTCTGACATCTCTGAATTCGGCTCACGGCGGGAAGAGGCTTCCTGCCTCCTACTGCAACGTAAAGCGTCTTCCCCAGGGGCACCATTTCCACGAGCTCCTGGAAGGTAAATGCCTTATTCATTAAGGGTGGGTTAATGGGTCCAGAATTCCAAGGGGAGATGAGGCCTGTATTTCTGGAGAATATGTTACTGTTTCAGAGGTGAGCCCTTCCTTCAAGGTGCTGCCCAGAGAATAAAAACACATTTTGATATTTGACGGCTGAAGGCCGTAGAATTTTCTCTCATTCCTTGTGCACCAGATTTGAAGTTGCGCCATCCTCTCAGCCCATTCAATTGTTTCCAGCAAGCCCATCCCTCCCAGCCGGTGGAGGGATGGCAACTTTCCCAGTACACATGGGGCAATCTGCTGCCTGCCGCACCACAGAGCAGCTCAAAGAAAAACCCCCCACTATCTCATGCAACAGGTGAAGGGGGGGGGAGGGGGCCACCGAGCTGGACAGGTGTGACAGGACCTGCTGAACAGATGTGAAGAAGAAGGGGAGCACTGGAGGGGCAGGAGGAGCACCAGGAGGAGCAGCACTGGAGAACCGTCAGGAGGAGGGTGAGGGAGTGAACTATTGAACTGACAGTCTGGATGGTTGCTCATTACCTTAACGGGAGTTATAAATAAGTGCCGTCTGAGCTGTGCTCCGAGTGTCTGCCTCAGAGCCTGAGCTGCTGCTGGCTCTCTGCCAGCTGTCAAGAGCCGTCCAAGACTCTCCACTGCTTCCAGGGGGTTATTTCTTTGGAACAAATCAAAGGTGTCTGCTCTGCTCCTCTGTCTCTCCATCAGCACCAGCGGGGCCTCCCTCCTCCCTCCAGAGGTTCCCTGCAGCTCCCCTATCTAGAGAAGAGAGAGAGAGTGTGTGTGTGTGTGTGTGTGTGTGTGTGTGTGTCTGTGTGTCTGTAATTACACAGTTGGTTATGTTGAAAGGTCAATGGTGTCCAGCCTTCTGCTGATTGCATAACAGCTCTTGCAACACAGTAATTCAAGGAAAGGTATAAAGGGGTAAGTTTTCAAAGGCTTGGTTGGGATCTATACACACACAATAGTCAGTAATTCGGGTAGGTTTGCTGAAGCCACACAGCGCGTGTACTTTAACCTGCACTGAGGGGCGAGGGAGGGAAGGGGTGCAATTTTCACTCATGCTGTTTATGTGGGTAATATCCCTGTTTTCCCACGTCAAAATAATTCTTGAAAATGACCCTCCCTGTGCGTTTCAGAATTGTCTGCACACAGAAGTGTGTGACTAGCATGCGCAGCTCACACCATTGCTGAATACTACGAAAGAGTGCTCGCACAGTTTTACCTGCACAACAGGACGATATTCAAACACGGCGCACACAGGTACCTTGTATTTTGAAAGTGCTAAGGGTGCAGGGAAGGGCTGAAAGGTGCATGCATGCTTTGCCAGTTGGACCCCTATGGAAAAAAATTCACCCCAACCTCCTATGCATTTGTAGTAAATTCTGCAACAGCCAAAACACTTCTGGCTCAACTCCAAATACGGTGATCAGTTCAGAATCGATACATTTGCATTTTTTTGCTTGGGTATAGCTATATCATTGAACCCACCAATATCTTCTACCTCTAAAAACATGTTAATTATTCAGAGTAGTTAAATCACATGCGGATTGTGATAAATTGCAGGAGGACCTTGCGAGACTGGAAGAGTGGGTGTCCAAATGGTGGATGAAATTTAATGTGGGCAAGTGCAAGGTGTTGCATGTAGGGAAAAATAACCCTTACTGTAGTTACACGATGTTAGGGTCCATATTAGGAGCTACCACCCAGGAAAGAGATCTAGGCATCATAGTGGATAACACATTGAAATAGTCGGCTCAGTGTGCTGCAGCAGTCAAAAAAGCAAACAGAATGCTGGGAATTATTAGGAAGGGAATGGTGAATAAAACTAAGAATGTCAGAAGCCATTTACCCAAGTTCGCTGGCTTATCTGAAAGTTGCCCACCTTTTCTCCAGGCAGAAGTGCACATGGGGATCAATAGCACGCAGACATTTGCCCAGAGAAAATATAAGCAGGTATAAGGGAGGAGGTTAAGTCAGGGGGGGCAAAAAAGTCACATCCATTCAACCGTTGGAAAAGCCGACGGGCTCAGGGATGTGGTTAGGTCATGGGGGGGGGGGGGGGGAGAGAAGAGGCAACAACAGACATAGTTTTGTATTTTCCAAACTACGTCTTGTTTCCCGCAGAGAAAGCAGGTGCGGTTCTGCGTGGGTCCTTTCGCTTTTGAGAACGGGTGCAGAATCTGCAGATTAAAGTAACCGTGGGAAAGGCATCAGATGGGATATTCATGAAAACCTGGGGTAATTACGTTGATTTGCTACCTTGGGAAATGCAACAAAGGTCTAAACATAGTTTTTGAATGTTAATAAGTTAGAAGGCAGTTTGTATTTGCTATTGCAAAGTAGGATAACTCTCTTCTTTTCTGTCATCCTCTTTTGTTAAATGGAGAGCACAAATGCATTTCCATGGGAGGGAGGGAGGGGAGATTTATTGTTCCTGTTATCTTACTGTCAGTTTTGTTTAACAATTGATCCTTGAGTTACTTGAGCAATATGCTATGTGGAGTTTTTCTCCTTCTGTGCTGTTATGTAGAAATACAAATAAAGATATTATAAAAAATAATAATAATAATAAAAGTAACCGTGGATTTTGCACCCGCCTGCACAGTTTTGAAAATTGCCCCCAAGGTTGGCTCCCCATCGGCTTCCACAAACTATTCAAGCTCCTCCTGCCCACCTGCAAGTGCCCTCGCCCTGCAGCAACGCACTCCCTCGCGTCTCCTTATCGCGACCTTCGTTCAAAGAGCAAGCAGCCCATACCTGTGCCCTTCTCCTCCACTGCCAACTCCAGACGTTGTGCTTTCCGTTTTGCGGCGCCCGAACAGCTGGCGGGCAGCACGTGCCCTCTCTGGCCATATTCAAATTCAAACCCACCCACCCCCCCGATCACAGTCTTCTCGATTTTAACGTTTCCTGATGCCTCCGGTTTGTTTTGTCTATATGCCTTGACTAGACTGTAAGCTCCACAGGGCAGGGACTGCCTCAGATGTGTATCTGTACAGTGCTGAGTAAGGGTAGTAGCACTATAGAAATAAGTCTTGGTAGTAGTGGGGAAAACATCCCAGGGAAATTACATCTACTCCGACTTATCACTTCCATGGTGCTGCTCGCTAAAGAGATACAGCCCCTGCTCAGAAGAGCTTACAGTCTAATCTAAGAAGGTCAGAGGAACACAACACCGCTTGAACCCTAATATTATCCCAATAAACAGCAAGATCCAAGGGCTCTGGCCCTTCATCGCTTCTGCATAAACCCCTGGGGACACTTCCGCCCCCAGGTTTCTCCATGCTGGCCTTTGCACTCTGGTGGCGAGGGAGGGCTGAGGCTCAGATAATCCAACTGGTCCGGCCTACCGACCCGTGCCGTGCCACAGACAGCCTTGATGCAGGGAGCGAACCTCTCAAAAAGCTATGCAAAATGTATTAAATTAGTCCAGTAAAAAAAAAAAAAAAAGGTGTCACCTACAATTTGTTTGCTGTCCTTTTTTTTTTTTTTTTAAGCTGCTACCAAACTCTTCCCCCCAGACAAACATCTAAGGGACACAGGTCCAGAGCATCGCCCCGCACGCAGCCACATCTTCGTCAATGTGCCAAGAAATGACCCATGCGTGCACACAAAGCAATTCTTCAAACCAAATATCTCATAACTTTGGTTAAAAAAAGACAAGAAAGAGGAGGTCAGTGCAGTTCATCTGGCTGAGACCGCCCTGGTCTTTACATCCCCTCACTGCCTACCTCCTGCACTGCAGCACTGGATTTTGGCTGGGGACACAACCCACCTGCCAGCTCCCTTCCCCACCCCGGAGAGAAGCACCAGTGCCTCGTTTGGAAAGATTCGCAG
The DNA here is from genome assembly GCF_901001135.1 of Rhinatrema bivittatum. Classification (NCBI taxonomy): domain Eukaryota; kingdom Metazoa; phylum Chordata; class Amphibia; order Gymnophiona; family Rhinatrematidae; genus Rhinatrema; species Rhinatrema bivittatum. The sequence continues at coordinate 80,803,720 of NC_042625.1, forward strand.
AGGGTTCACCACACTAAATCCTAGGAAAAGATACAGTGAGGATACTTGCAATCCCTGAAAATCAGAAGCTCTAATGGGGAGGAGGAGAACGTTCTTCATTTTTTTGGGGGGAGGGGAGAAGGGCCTGATAGTTTTCTCCTCCTCCTTTGAACCGCCAGCCTAATCGGAACCAGGGCCGGGATTTCGCACCATGAGCCCTCATTCGCCGCCACCTACACGAGTTGCCATACTGGGTCAGACCGAGGGGCCAACAAGCCCAGCATCCTGTCCACAACGGTGGCCAATCCAGGTCGCAAGTACCCGAACAAAGGCTGGGACTCTTTCCCTTCTGCTTCCCGCCACCTCCCGATTTGCCTTGAAGCCATTCACTGCGGCGGCCCTCGATCAGGGGGAGCGCGCACCCGGGGCTACGTCTGGGGCTCTGCCGTCGCAGGCCCGAAATCTGGCGAATGTTGCCTCCCGAGGCCTCCGTGGCCCAGCCAGGGAGCGGAAGACACGAGCCGTGAACCGACCCCCACCCCCCCCCCCCCAGGTCGTCCTCCCGGCAGGGCGCATCAGCGTTACTGAGCCACCGGGCTGGTCCGGGGAGGCCACTATTCCTAGCCACTTACCTGCGTAAACTGAGATTCTTGATTTGTGCTTGTGTTTGAAGATCAGGTGGTTGCGAAGATTAAAAAAAAAAAAGACAGGCAGGCACATATCCTAAACCTTCCCCAGAGGAAGAGTGAAATCCATGGTTTGACTATGGGGGTGGGTTTTTGAAGATTAAATGTATGCATGCATCTTCCCCCCCCCCCCCCCTTGTCTTTCCTCCTCTCTCTCTCCCCACCCCCCCAAACCCGGGAATGCCTTTTTGCACTATGGACAGAAAAGCGTACGTGCATTATGAGAAAAGCCACTCAAACAGATTCAGCCATTCCACCCACGTAAACTTCAGTTTTACCCAGGCAGTTTCCAAGTTACCAACTCAGCCTGTGAAAATTTACAGCAAAGTGAGCAGAGAAGAAGGCTAAAATCCAACCTGTCTAACCTTGGGGATTAATGCTCCGTCTCAGGCACCACCACCCCCTTCCCCCCCCTAATGATCCACCGCAAGGTCTCGGACCCCTCCTAACCTCAGCGGTTAATAATCCATCTCAGGCACACACACACACACACACACACACCCCTCCTTAACCTCAGGGATTAATAATCCATCTCAGGATCTCAGACACCCCCTAACCTCGGGGATTAATAAACCAATCCAGGCGCCTCTCTAGCCTCGGGATTTTAATGATCCATCTCAATGCAGTGTACACCCCGACAGCCCCCGAGGCACACCGCCATGCAGAGAGACGGAGCACATACAGCATAACGAGTACACAAAGAATCTCTCGGAAATGCACAAGGTTAATGCCAGGAACCGCGGGAGAGGTAATGATAGGCAGAGATCCTCTGTGGTATTCGCCCAAAAGTCTCACAGTCTGAATAAACCTTGGTGGTTTACAGCCCCGTGTGGCGTTAAGATGCACCCCTGGTGGCCATGAAGGTCACATGGACCTTCATTTGGCACCACTGAGAATCTCTAGAGATGCAGCACTCAGCGCCATCTGTTAAATCCTAACAGTGGCGAGTGCTTGGAATCCGCGCTGAGAGCGGTCCAAGGAAGCCCAGCTCAGCCAGTGAAAGTGTTGGCCAGGCTGACGCAGCCCCTCCGCCTCCTTCGCCTGGCGCCCGTCAGAGTGAGTCACACAGCGGGCACTGCCCAGGTAAGGACTGGGCCTGTAATGCAGCTCTCTCCCACCAGCCTCCTTGCCCCGCAGGAGTGGTCAGGACCAGCTCCCAGTCATCCTGCATCGTCGGGGGGGGGGGGGGAGGGCCTAGTGAGGTGCCCAGAGCTGGGATTAGAGCTCGGACACATGAAAGATAGTTTCAAATTACGAAAGATCACACACAGTCGGGAGATAAATTTATGCTTTAGCAAATTTAAAATTACGAAACTGAAAAAAAAAAAAATATTTTTCAAACTTCAGGAAACTTGTTTCATGGTCTAGCAATGTCCAACTGAGAGAGACAGCCAAATAGGAGCGAAGTGTGAGCCACAAGAAGAGAGAGAGAGGCAGATTGTACGCGCAATAGAAAATATATCACTTGAGAGGGAATCATACAGCAGGAGCTATGAATGCTTCCTTCCTTCAGCCCTGCTGTCACCTCTGAAGGTGGAACCTCTGTGATCTCAAAAGCTCATGTACATCATCATCGACGGATAATTATTAAACTGCAGGATCAATACAGCTACTACGGAAAGAGAAGGGGGAGGGGAAAAGAATCAGAAAGAGAGGAGGCTACGTGAGGGGAAGAGAAAGGGCTCGGTTTCCCAGGACCAGGTCGACATGTAAGGAATTCTCAGAGACAACAGGCGGCCGAAAATCCCAGTGCCGGAAAAGGGATGCGACAGGGCAGACCCGGGAGCCTGACCTCGGATGCACGTCCGAGGGCTCTGGTGCTTTACTGCGGCGGGTGTGCGCCCCTGACAGTCAGACGGCGTCATGGGGTAAATTCGGGGCCTGCATGCACAAAATAAGGAGTTACACAAGCCGACTAGCTGAAGGGGCTCCTGTGGCTTTTCAGCCAACTAGGATCGCCCGAGTAAATTCAAAACGCACATTAATCTGGTCACCTAGAAAAGAGAGGGGTTCTGAATCTGGAAGCACCACTACTTATATTACCAGCAAACCCAAGCAGCACTGCCATGCTGCGGAAGCTCATACTCTGATGCCACTGGAGGCAATTTTCAAAAGGATTTACCTGCATAAAACTGGGTTTTACACGGGCAAATGCACTTTACAGGAGCAAATGGCTTTTTGAAAATTGCTAGGATAGCATGTTACATTTATGCGCGTAAGTCCTTTGAAAATTCACCGGATTGTTTTGAAACGGGGGAAAGTTACGTGCCAGCCATTTAAACACGCTGCAACCCGATCTTCGAGCCCGATTCGCGCGGGCACCTTGCACTAGGAAAGCGAGGCTGGCTTGAAAAAACACGCCGGCACCTTGGCAGTGGGGGGGCGCGCTGCTGAACCTTCGCCCTCTAGCGTCTTAAGACCCGCCGTGCCATTTTGTGGGCACGTGCTTGGTTAAACCCCCCACCCCCATTTGGGCACCCTTTATTCTCAGCTTTAAAAGCTGCCCTCCACCCCCCCCCCCCCCCAAGGAGGGAGCGTGAGAGCGACAGACAGAAAGAGACAAAGACGGAAACAGAGCAAGACGGAGATGGAGAGATTTAAAAAAAAAAGCGACAAAGAGACGGAGAGGATGCAGCTTCCCAGAGAGAGGGAGACAAGGGGCAGAAGGTAAAGAGAAATGAACGGAGGGAGGAGAGAAAGGGTGGCTTTGGGAATTAAAAGGTAGGTGGATACAAAAGGGAGAGAGATAGACAGACGGAGACACACAGAGGCAGAGAAAGAGACAGCAGGAGACGAGCAGAAGAGACAAGAATCCTGACAGCGCATCTGATACTTCCAGCATCTTAAGTGTAGCTTCTATTTCAGTGGTTATTAAAAAGCCCTAAAGAGCCAGCAAGCTGCTCGCTGGCAGCTGTCCCTGGGGTTTAATAAAGCCCTGCTCACCGCTGTTGCATCATTTTCATGCGATCATAAAACCGGACCATTTAGCAATTTTGTGTTACTCCAGCAGTTAGCACTGCTGGAAAAGTGATTTAGAAAATTATGAAAAAATTCAGAAATGTCAAGGGCTAAAAAGTGTAGGCTTTCATCTGGATGTGCCTCAGAAAAAAAAAAAAAAATTAAGTTATTTGCTACAGAGAAACGTGACTGCAGAAAAAGACCCTTCGGTCTGCCTAGTCTGCCCATCCACACCAACTGCTCAGCTCTGCAATCCCCAGCAGATCCCGGGGCTTGAATTTGGATGCCGTCCTTGACTCCACCACATCCACTGGGAGGCAGTTCTCTGCATGCACCACCGTTATTGAACAAAATCTGCAGCATCCTCCCCCCCCCCCATCAACTTCCCCCCCCCAATACATCTGGTGCAATAAAGCCTATTTGCCACGGTGCCAATAACCCCCCCCCCCAAAAAATATTACTGCCCTGTTCTTCCCACCCCAACACAGGGACCCTTCCTCCTGGAGAACGATACTGACAGCAGGAAAGAAACAGGAGGGACCCAGTCAGCAAGACCCCTCTCCTGTCTGTGACTAAGCGGCAAGGGTCCCGCCATTCAGGCATGTGCAGGGGATGATTTACAGGAGCTGTGACACCAAAGACAGGGCACATGGCCTTTGAGGGCACTGTGTGAGCGATCACACCATGGATGTTACACAAGGGTCAGGTATGCTAAGTGAGCAGTGACACCATGGACATTGCATGAGGGCCGGGTGTGCTGCGTGAGCGCAGACATCCAGGAAGGTGCATGAGGGCCGGGTGCTCTGAGTGAGCGCAGACATCCAGGGGAAGGTGCATGAGGGCCGGGTGTACTTCAAGAGCGCAGACATCCAGGAAGGTGCATGAGGGCCGGGTGTACTTCAAGAGCGCAGACATCCAGGAAGGTGCATGAGGGCCGGGTGCTCTGAGTGAGCGCAGACATCCAGGGAAGGTGCATGAGGGCCGGGTGTGCTGCGAGAGCGCAGACATCCAGGAAGGTGCATGAGGGCCGGGTGCTCTGAGTGAGCGCAGACATCCAGGGGAAGGTGCATGAGAGCCGGGTGTGCTGCGAGAGCGCAGACATCCAGGAAGGTGCATGAGGGCCGGGTGTGCTGCGTGAGCGCAGACATCCAGGAAGGTGCATGAGGGCCGGGTGTGCTGCGTGAGCGCAGACATCCAGGAAGGTGCATGAGGGCCGGGTGTGCTGCGTGAACGCAGACATCCAGGAAGGTGCATGAGGGCCGGGTACCCTGCATGAGTCCTAACACCAGAGAGGATGCAGACAGCTCTCAGGTGAGCTGCATGAGCCATAAGCTCCTAGGTGTGCTGTTATGCAAATCCTGTCTGTGCTACATCAGCTGTGAGTGTAGGGAGGGAACTAGCATCCATTTTGCTTATTCTGAATTGTAATTCCCCCCGCCCCCCCCCCCCCAAACAGTTCAAAGGTCTCCCTGGAATTTCCAAATGCCTGGAAACAGAAACAGCAGACAGCAGCTAACATTAGCAGCCCAGGGGAGGTCTTCCCCCTTGCAGGCCCCCCCTCCATTGCAAGCTCTTATATTTTTCTAGGGCTGGAGCTGCAGGGTTGCTGAGGCCTCACAAGCAGCACAGGCCCCGTCAGTCAGAGCACGTTGCTGAGTGACTGGCTGTGTACACAGCCCATGGGCTGTGATGGTATTTCACTGCCACGTACACCAAACAATAAAATATACTCTGAACTTTGACATGCAAATTAAACTGAAAGCAGATATTTGCATGAGCTCAGGGCATATTGGAGGGCATGTTACTGAAGCCGGTTGTTGCAGAAATCAGCGTGCACGGAATCGTCTGGGAGGGTGGGGTGTGAGGATGCGTCCAGTTCATCTGTCTTTTTTATTTTTTTTTTTCAGTTTAATGTAAAAGGGCTAAATGTCATGAATCAGGGGCTTGGGGCAGACGTGCAGGTGTCCTAGGCTTTCCAGGGATACCTCACTCATGAAGACGCACGCTGCAGGCTGGGCCAGGGGCTCGTTGCGGAGAGCCCCTGGCTCCTCCATTCCCCGGGTCAGCTGGGGATTCTGTGGAGGCGGCATCCCCAGACCCTGCGGGTGGAGGAAGTCCCAGTTAGCGTGAAACGGCAACCACCCGGTGGCCAGATTTAGGTTGCTGGTATATGGCCGCCCCAGCTGAGGACTGTCGCTGCAGTGACAGGACCATAATGAGCCAAAACTCCCCCGGCTAGCCACAAAGGAAAGCTTCTGATGCCAGATCCTAGCCCTGGTTCCGACAGAGGCCCAAAGGAGCAGGAGGAAACTGCTGGACGACAACCAAAAGAAAGAAACTGCAGGCAGTGGCTTTGAAGGACTGGCCTGGAGAGCCATGCAGATTAGCTTGTTATATATAGAGATAATGACCAGTGGGGGAACTATGTGCTGGCAAGAAAACAGGAGACACACCAGGCCTGAGACATCCCAAGTATGACTGCACTGGAGACACCCCAGCGCTGAAACTACAGCAAAGAGTATGTTTTACACAAATTCACACATTTCCTGAAACCTCCTGTTTGTCTTGCCTGTGTGACCTGCCTAAGCTCCACGGAGCAGGGACCCCGAGACATCCCTGTCCTGGCAGGGAAATGGAAGACTTAAGACAGCCCTGAGATATCCCAGGCTCGCCCTACATGCAGACGGCAGTGACTGCAGGCTTCCACAAACTCTCTCTCCACTGCCGAGGGCAAGAGAGAGGGAGGGAGGAAGGCAGAGACGCTGGGGGCAAGCAGTCACTGTCAGCTTCTGCAAACACTCTCCTAGATCCAGGGATGCAGGGAGCATTTTACTGCTGCGTCCGACAACACAACGCCCAGACGCAGATGTAGCCCCCCCTCCGTGCCCGACCACAGAACGTCCAACCGCAGATACAGCTGCTCAATGTACGACCCACTGAGCGTCTTTGGCTCAATGTGCAGCAGCGGCGGTCAAAAAGGCAAATAGAATGCTAGGAATTATTTGGAAGGGGACGGAGAACTAGAACTGAGAATGTCATAATGCCCATGTATAGATCCCATGGTGCGACTGCATCTCGAGTATTGTGTGCAGCTCTGGTCGCCACATCTCAAAAAAAAGAATATAGTGGACAAAGGAAAGATACAGAGAAGGACAGCAAATACGGTAATGGGGATGGAAGAGCTCCCTTGTGGAGAAAGGCTGAACAGATTAGGGCTCTTTAGCTTGAAAAAGAGATGACAGAGGGGATATGATTGAGATTTATAAAATCATGAATGGGGTGGAACGGATAAATAGGGAACAGTTATTTACCCCTTACAACAGCACTAGAGCTAAGGGACACGCCATGAAACTAGCAACCGGTGGATTTAAAACAAATCCTAGGAAGTATTTTTTTCACTCTGTGTACAATCAAGCTGTGGAATCTGTTGTTGGAAGACGTGGTCAAGGCAACTGACATCATGGGGCTCAAAAGAGGATTGGACAAGTTCCCGAAGGAAAAGTCCATAGCCAGTTACTAGCCAGGTAGACTTGGGAAAGCCAGTGCTCATCCCTGGGAGTGAGATAGAAGAAACAGATAGACTACTGGGGATCTGACAGGTACTTGTGACCTGGACCGGCCACTGTCAGAGACAGAACGACGGGCTCGATGGACCTTGGTCTGACCCAGCATGGCATTTCTTATGTTCTTAAATACAGTGAAATGGTCATTTCCCGCAGTAAACTGTCATCACTGTAGTTCAATTTCAGCCACAGTGATCATGCTAGGGCAGATCACTGGCCCTACGAGTTACCGCTGTCCACCTATGAGATTTCTGGGCACGAGGTGGCCTGACTGTTTGGGGATTTCTATAACGCTGCTAAACAGTGCTGGCGAGTCTTATTTCAGTGAGAGGTCAAAGGCTTCGGCCAAACCCACCAAAGCTGCGTGCTGCAGAGACCTGAAAACTTGAGACTTCAGCAACGAGCACACACTCAGCCACTCACGGCTAGAAATGGGCCTCCTCTGACTTTCAAACACCTGGAACAAAGGTAAACAAATAGTCAGCGGGATGAGAATGGTTTCACATATTCCTCCAACAGGCTGAAAGCCCCCCAGACCTGCAAGGCCTCAACCTGCATCCACAGCAGGAACAGGTCTGGTTATGGTGGCTGCAGGTCAAGACTGAACCCATCAAATCCGAAGCCTTGGGGGTCCGCAGGCAAGAAGGCTTGGTCCCACTGCCGGCGATTATGTTCCTGGGCATTGCTGTGGAAGCTAACAGCGGAGTTCGTATCCTTGGCATCGTTTTCGATGCGCAGATTTCTGCGGTAGTGAGATCAGGTTTCTACTACTTAAATCAGTTGCGCCAGCTCTGACCATAACTCCTGCAGGCCGTGTTTGTTCATGTAATCTGTGCTACAATTATTACTAGACTGGATTATTGTAGTACAATTTGTTTAGGGATACCTCTTAAGGAGAGGAAGCAGCTTCAACTGATGTAGAACACTGTGCCTAGATTATGAATCAAAAGTGGCTCCCGTGAGCATCTTACACTGATTTTGGACAGTCTTCACGGGCTACCAGTGAAGGCGGGGATTGAATTTAGATTCCTGACCATGGTGTTTAAACTCATTCAGGGGCTCAGCCCAGATTATCTGAGATCTAGATATTATGAATCATGTGCCTTCTTGTTCACAGGCTGAGTCACTGCTTCAAATACCCTCACCCAGAGATACTCGAATAACTACAAAGAGGAATCATTCTTTCTCTCGGGCTGTGCCCTTTCTCTGAAACAGGTTGCCCCTTTATCTTAGGCAGATAAGTGGGCTTTGGTCTTTTAGATGTAAACTGAAGGCCGAGCTCTTCACATCATAGGTGAGAGTTTCTCGGCCTTAAAGTGGGTCAAACTGCCACTGTATGATAGCAGGGCTCGATAGCAAATTGAGCAGGGATACTAACAGGCCGAAGCAGAAAGCTGAGCATTCACCGCACAGATTCTGAACAGATAAGCTACTTTATTTTTTAAATTTCCGATGCAATAAGCTAATGTTATGCTAATGCATTAGGAGTTAAAATGTTCGCTCAGCACAAGGTGAACTGCACATTTTAAATGCGTATGGCATTTTGGGCCTCAGGCCTGGCCATAGAAGGAGGGGGCCTGAAGATAGCCAAGAGGCTGTGACATTCGAAAATGCTAATTTCACAGTCCTGGCACCGTCTCAAAATATTTACTGGAGCGGATCTCTGGACAGCTTTGGCCCTGAGCGTATCTGAGTCACTGGTTCCTCTAGTTGCAACCGAAACACTTTACTGGCGGTGCTGAGGTCAGCTTAGCACGCAGCCGCTCACAGCCTGCTTCTCCGGTCCAGTTTTCCATTCCTTCCTGCAGCCAGCCCCTCACACTCACATCACAGCTTAGATAGCACTGGGAACTTTACTCCACCTCAGACCAGGAGTAAAATTTCCAGCGCTGAGAAAATGCGAGTTCAAGCCGGCGCACTTCTCTGCATCGAGGGAGGGAATGTTTGTTTAATGCCTTCGTTTGCATGGGACTTCCATGCGAGGGCGCTAAGCAGAACGCAGAGTTTTATTCGCACATTTTATGCGCGTGACAACTCCTTAACTGCACAAAATGCGCACAAACCTCGGGTAGAACTGTGCGTTCTGCATCAGCCTGTTAGGAAAGCACTTTTTTTTTTAAGCGGTAGGGGATTATTAGAGAGCATTTATTTCAGGTGGAAGGGGGATTTTGTGAGGTTGGGACAGGTGCATGCGTTCTGCAGTGGTGCAGCGTGCGTGCCTCACAATTCTTGGTTAAGAGTAGTGCGTATTATGCAGCCTTTTGCACCTCATTCCAGATGCTTTTTGCAAGGGAACAGGTAAAAAAAAAAAAAGAAAATGAAATGAAATGAAATTCACACTTATTCCTCACATGTACCTGGATCATCAAGCCCACCGATCTCTTTCTCCCTCTAAAAACAGGTTCACTTTAGCTCTGAATTGATTTAGTGCTGCAACCATGCAAGATGCCCCAGAAAGTTCCTGTTCAGAGTGCAAACATCCCTTCCTTTGAAGGTGGTGGAATCTATTTTTCCATAATCTTAAGGGATGCCTCCCTTCCCCTTGTTCTCTTTGTATCTGCTTTGGTGCTAAATATCCCCTTGTATGGTCCACTGATACAGTCTTTTCTCGAACATAAACAGCCCCCAGTTGGGATCGTTTTCCAGAATATGCAGCTTCCCCTCCTGCCTCCATGTCCTCTTTATCAGCTTTGTGGCTCATTTTGGAGGTAATTTTAAAATTAGTTACTTGTGTAAATGTAACATGCTGTATTATTAGAGCAATTTTCAAAAGCCATTCACGCAGGTAAAGTGCACTTAACGTGAATATCCTTGGACAATTCAATGACATACATTGTGGCAATTTTCAAAAGCCCATTTACATGGGTAAACTGTGTTCTTTATTCTCTATGCTGGCCTCAGCACCCGGACGCCAGAAAGCTTCCTGCTCCGGACTGTTGGTACTAAATTAAAGAGCAAGGACACCGTTTGCTTTTCTTCAGTCAGTTTTGCTTCTGCGGAGCTAAAACAAGCTTGACTCCTATACTGAGCAGTCACGACAGAAATCTCAGACGGCAACTAGTTTTCTGATCCCGTGGGCTGTATTTGCAGTGACGGTTATTCCGGCTGCCTGGATGCTTTAACCTCCAAGAAGGGAAACAGTGGTCTCTCACCTCTTTCCCCAAGGCTTGCAAAAGCTCGGGGGCAGCCACTGGATCTTAAGACAAAAAGGGCCTGATTTTAAAAAGCGTTTACATGCTTAAAATTGGGTTTTACATGTGTAAATGCACTCTACCCATGTAAGTAGACTTTTGAAAATTGCAAGAACAGGGATCACTGCCACCCCCAAGGAGCAACATAGCGCCGTCTGCGTGTGCAAGAAAGGAGTGCACTGAAATACACTGGGAAACCGAGGTCGACTGCATGGTCCGTCAGCAAATGAATGCACCACGAGCCTCTCAAGGACTCCATGCGTGTAGCTCAGTAACAGCGGTTTATGGCTAACACCCTGCTCTCAGGAACAGACTGTCCTTCCCTTGGGACTTACAGAGAAAAGGTGAGGTTGCCAAAGAACCAGAGGCTCTTTTAACCATTAGGAACCAGGGGTCCTGCTATTAGGCCTGGCCATGCTGGTTACTCGCTAGCTTTGCCTGAACTGACCGTCTCCAGTGATCTCTGCAAACCCGGCATGCAAAACGCGGTCCAGTCTGAAAACGAAGCCAGTCCTCCGCCGCCTATTCTTCCACGCAAGTGCTCCTGGACGCGGGGCCCGTCACAGAACGGTCTCTCTCCCGTGGCTTTAACTGGGGCCCTGTACAGCTAGAGAGCAGCTGGAGATCTTCCATAAGCCTTGCTGGAGATTTCTTGGTGCTGTTGGAGACTGAAATGTCAGGCGTGGAAAGTGCATGAGCCCAGAGGGCTTGCTGCTTCTGTTGCTCTTGGCTAGCAGGCAGGGAAGGAGCAGAATGTCAGACAGGGTCCAAGGGCTCCATGTTCATTGTGCACAGCTATCACCTCCCTGCACAAGGTCAGTGACGGCCAGGACTGGTTGTGGTCGGCTGGCATTCACTTGCCCGCTCCCACACTTACCACAAGTCACCTGGCTGTGCTATTACTTAGACTGAGCCTCCTGCACTGAGGCGACAATCTATTGCTTGATAAGGAACTGGAGAAAGTCCTTGTTTCCTGGGTTTTGGGGGGAAGCAAGAAACAAAAAAAAACAAAACCCTGGCTTGTATTTGTGCATCTGAAATAGCAACGTTTCTACTCCGTGAGATATTTCTGACACATGAAGTCTCTTCCCTACAAATCGGAAACCTTCCCAACCTCCTCCCTCCAATTCCCATCGCTGTGGCTCTTGTTACCTTAAAAGCAAAGTACTTACATTAAGCCCCCTCCCCACAGAGCAGCCTGTGATCAAGCGCCAACTGCAATTTAGTAACCAAATAGGGAATCAGGTGAGTATTTTTTTGTCTCAATAATATTCAAACAGATGCAAAAAAAATTAAAATATGCAATAAATAAGAACATAAACCACTGATCATTTGATTAGCACTGGCCTAGGGGAGCAGGGTGTGCCAAGGTGCCTGGCAGACACTCCATCTCCTCCTCCTCCTCCAGCCCCCCCCCTTTTCCAGGATGTGAAGGAGTTAAATCCAGCTGTGTGTGTCTCCAGCTGATACAGATACCGCACAGGTACAGCGCAACCTGCTTTTAAAGTGGCCCTCTCCCAGGACCACCTGTTTGCCCAGACCTGCAGCCTCTCCTGCCGCTCAGACACTGCAGAACCCTTCAGCGTTTTCTGCCATGCATTCGGCAATAGGCTTCCAGGGAAAGCACAATAGCCACCACGTCTTATGGCACAACCTGGATATTAACCTGCAAAGCTTCAAACGGCACAGTCCTGTGCCCACATTCGGCACACACACCTGGACATTTTGGGCAACAGCACTGTAATTAGTCATGTTAAAAAAAACCAAAAAGGAAGCTATTGTTAAAGGGCTCAGAATCACTTTTGGCTCTCCTGGTCGCGAGACAACTGGGCTCTGAAAAGGGCAAACACCACGGAATGGCTTTTACAGTTTAAGGCAAAGCCACGGGCATGGAAGCCTCATCAGATGCCTGCTCTCTCTTCCTCTAGAGCCCCCTTTTCTCTAACAACCAAAATAAGGGTAGCTTACTCTAACACCATCCAAAATATATACAAAGGAGCACATTTTGATGCCATAAAAAAAAAAAAACAAACAACATATAAGCCGGGTTCAGCTCCAGCTAAAGACAAAGTGCAAAGCTGCCTCAGTCACGTTAGAAAGGGAAGAGGTCTGGACATGCGAGGGTAGCAGCCTGTAATCTTTTTCCTCAAGGAGGGGGGTCTGCTAAATATAGGGTGAGCCAAGAGCAATACTAAACCAGCTCCAAGCCTTTCTAAGCCCATGTTTCCCTCACATTAGCAAACAGAAGGGCGAGCAGAGCCCTACACTATAGCACAGAGTGGGGCAGGGCCCTGGCTACACAGATCAGACAGCTGGAGGTGTGTGTGTGGGGGGGGGGGGGGGTGTTGCACCCAGACAGGTGCAGTGACTGAGGAGGATCTCACACTGCAGGTGATCCTTACAGGTGTTCAGCTAGATGGGGAAAGAACCATAAGAGAAGGGGGTGAGGGGGGGGGGGGGGGGCAGGCAGTGCCCAAGGAAAGAAGGAGGGAGAAAAAGAGGAAGGTAGTACTCGGGGGAGGGAGAAGACACAATGCTTGGAGAGGGTGGCACTGTCCTGGGAAGCTAGCAGGGGGAAAGGGCAGTGCCAATGAAGGGAAGCTGGGAGTGCAACTCCAGTGGCTAGTGTCCAAGGAAGGAAAGTGACAGTGCAGTGCCTGAAGGAGGGCAGCCAGGAGTGGACAGGTGCCCAGAGAAGGTGGCAGGCAGACATAGCCCGGGAGATTACAGGGGGAGCAGGCAGTGCCTGATGGGAGCAAAGGACAGTACCCAAGGTGAGGGAGTAGGCAGTGTCTGGGGAGAGCTCCGGACAGTGCCTAGGGAGGGAAGGCAGCAAGAGAGCAGACAGTGGCCGAGAAGAGTGGTGGACAATGCCTGAGGCGGCAAGGGGGCAGAGAAGCCAGCAGGGCCTATGGGGGGAGGGGCGGGGGGAGGCAATGATCACAGAGGGAGATGGGCATGCAGGCAGTGCCCAGAAAGGGAGGGCAGTGGGGAACAGCAGCCAGTGTCCAGGCAGGTGTTTGGGCAGGTGAGGGCAACACTGGGGAAGGGTCTGGGCCGGAGGGAGGGGACATGGGAGTGCCCGGGAAGCATGGTAGAAGAGGAGTGGGAAATGCCCGACAAAGCGAACAGGCAGTGCCGGAGAAAGGCATGGGCAGTGCCCGGGGAAGGGGGGCGGGGGAGCAGACGGCGGGCACCTACCTTCCAGCCGGCCGAGCTGTTGCTGTCGCCTTTGTCTTTGAAGTAGGGCACGAAGCGGACCATCCAGTCGTAGATCTGGGAGAGGGTGAGCCGCTTGTCCGGGGAGCTCTCGATGGCCTTGGTGATCAGGTCGGCGTAGGACAGGTTCCCCCAGGCGTTCCGGCGGGAGCTCTTCGCCTTGCGGAGCTGCTGCTGCTGCCCCGCGGGGTCCAGCCCCGGGGCGGGCGGCGCCTGCTGCCCGGCTCTGCGCTCCGCCGCCGCCGCCGCCGCCCCTGCCGGCTTCTCTCCGGCTGCCGCCGCCGCCGCCTCCTCCCCCTCGCCGGGAAAATCCGGGTGCGGGAGCGGCCAGGTGCAGGAGCGGGGCCGGCTCTGGGGCTCGAAGTCCGGGTCGATGTCCAGCGGCGGGGCTCGGATCTTCTCCTCCATGGTTTCTCCCCACCACCCCCCGCCGCCCCGGCAGTCTGGGCGGACAGATCCGTGCGAGGGCACCGGGCGGCGGCGCGCGCGGCGAGCGGCGGGCGATCAGCAGCAGAGCGGCACCGGCAGCCCGACGTGCACCGGCCGCATCGCGCTGGATCTTCAGCGCCGGAGAGAAAAGAAAGAGGTGGGGGCTGGAGGAAGCCTGGTGTCTCCGGTTCCGGGGATTGGCGAGGGTGGGGGGGGGGGGAGGGTGAGGCAGTCTGGATCTCCGCGCCCGGGGCGAATGAGCGCTCACAACGTGCCGCGCAGCACAGTCAGCGGCGCCGGCTCCTCCAGCAACAGATGAGATCCGGCGTTGCCAAGGGGAGGAAACACTAAAGTGAAATCATTTTAGGGAGAGAAGAGAGACACAAAGAGGGAGCGATGTGCAGAGAGAGAGCGCGAGAGAGATTCCCTCCGCCCCCTCCTCCTCCGAGACAGCCAGTCTCAGACACCCTCCCGCGGGAGGGGACTTGCAGGTACAGGTGTATGCCGGGGACCCTGCTGCCTTTCTTGGGGGTATCAGCAGGTGTATGCCTGGAGTATCAGCAAGCAGATGTATGCCTGGAGTCCTTCCTGGGGGTATCAGCACTCAAGTCCATGCTTGGAGCCCTTCCTGGGGCTATCAGGTGAATGGCTGGAGTCCTTCCTGGGGGTATCAGCACTCTGTCTGGAGTCTTTCCTGGGGCTTTCAGGTGTATGCCTGGAGTTCTCCCTGGGAGTATCAGCAAGCAGGTTTATGCCTGGAGTCCTTCCTTGGGGTATCAGCACTCAGGTGCATACCTGGAGTCTCTCCTGGGGGTATCAGCGCTCAAGTGGAGTCCTTCCCGTGGGTATTAGCACTCGGGTGTACACTTAGAATCCTTCCTAGGGGTATCAGGTGTATACCTGGAGTCTCTCCTGGCAGTATCAGCACTCAGGTGTATACCTGGAGCCCTTCCTCGGAGTATTAGGAGGTGTGTGCCAGGAGGCCTCCCTGGGAGTATCTGTAGGTGTATCCCAAAGTCTCTTCCCGTGCAGCTTTCGGTTTGCTATAGTCCGGTTGTTCAGAGCGCTGATCTGTGGCAGATGCGTGGAGGAGCAGAGCTGGGGCAGAATCCTGCTTTCCTCCAGTCTCTGTACTCAGACTTTTAAATGGAGTTGCTTCTGCTTTCCTGAGACCCCCAGGGATTGGTGCTGGTGGTGTTACTGGTCTCCCGGGTATTATCGACCCTACATCCCCGAGCCCGACGCTGCAGCTCTGGGGAGGAAAGCGGCAGCAGCCTCTACTGCTATGGCACTTGGCTCCGCCCCCACCCCAGCCCGGGTCACCCAGGGTCCCGCACTCCAGCCCCTCCTGCTCCGCCCCTCCCACCTGATCACAACACGGCTCCTTTCCTCGCTTGTCATTGGACAGGAAACTCGGGCCCCCCAGCCCCTCCCACACCTCAGCCAGACCGAGGCGGCGAAACGCCGACGCTCTACCCCAAGAACGCCGGTCACAGCGCTGCACTCTGATTGGACTCCAACCGGCAAAGTAACTCCGCCTCGAATGCGTTGGGGGCACTCGGTTTTCACGCATTGGTCGCTTCGCTGTCTGTTTCTTCCCCCCCCCCCTTTTTTTTTTTTGACAGACTTCTTTCGGATGAAAGGGGGGCGGGCGGGCGGGCTCTGGAAAATCCCTCTGCGTGACGTCATCAGTGTACGGTTGTAACTGCTGGGTTGCCAGGAGCAACGGGAGCGAAATGTTTCCCGGGCGGCCTGAGGACAGGAGCAGCGGTGCTAGGAGTCTTCGCGCAGCCGTAGCGCATGTGACTGAATCGCTTCACATATAACCCGACACACGTCTCGCATCCCGCCATGCCTGCATTACACCACACCGTATCACATCTCACAACACTGCACAATCTCACACTCCACATACTCGCACGTGGGAGTGGCCTTCTAGTTCACATGCCATTCAATTTGATTTAATATAGGTTTTATATTCCGCATTTCCAATATGGCATACTCATTCAAAGCGGATTACAAACAAGGAAGGGTTTATACTGCAATCTTATCTAGTACAAACTAAGACCCAGTACCCAACCTCATCCCCGACAAATTAAATATAGTTACTAAACAGCTCAGGTCAGTGTAAAATTCCAGTCTTAGGTGCAAACTTATGAGGGGTCATTTATCAAGCCACGATATTTTATCACAGGAGAGGGTTTGGAAGAAGGGGTGTCCCTGCGATATTTTCCCTCTCCAGAAAAATATCACAGCAGTTTTGCAGCAATATTTTTTAGTGCAGAAAACACCCATGATAAAAATTATCACTGTGGAATATCATAAAACTCACAATGGCTGCCCACTTCACCTGGGGCTACCATCCTGTTAAAGGGCCACACATCCCAAAAATGACACTTCCCCTCCCAAAGTTTAAAGTGCTCCCTGGGCGTCTTGGCAGACCCCTGCCCATCCCTTGCCCACGCTCCCGCGATTTTTACTGTATTGGCCCGCAAGTGTTCCTTTTTTTACTTTGTACTAGAATTCATAAAAACGAGGAGGTAGATATTGAGTCACCACGTGGCTTGGCTAGTTAGCAGGATAAACTTAGTTCATACATTCATCAGCACAGCCATGCCACTGAACATATCCAACTATCTTAAAGTTAGGCGGAGAAGTATATTCGGCTAACTTTAGCACTGCCACCCTATGAGTTCCCCTTGGGATGATTCAAGTCCAATCTAAGAGCCCACTTTTTGAGGCTGCATTTGGATTTTCACTCCTGATTATCCAGTGTACACCCTTGTTGATTTTAACCATTTCCCAAAGTGTCTTTTGCCCTTTACGTGTTTCTTGATTGCAAGCTCTACTGAGAAGGGCTCTCTCTTAATTATTTTCTACAATGCTGCATATCAATTAGCACTACAGAAGTGATTAGTAGTAGTAAAAAGCCTGCCAGTCATAGATGACAGAGGTAGATGTAGGCAAAAGTGGAGCCAACAAACATCCTCCCTACCTACCTGCAAGTTTCCTCCTCTTAAATGCATCGTGGCCAAGAGGACACTTTTTCCTATTTTGAGTCTTGAAGTGATCATTTTTTTTCCTCTCTTTACAGAATAATTAACCAGCAGAAGGGCAAAAAATATAATGCAAGAAGTAAGATACGTCAGACTACAGTCCTGTAAATTCCGGGTGCATAATTGATGTCATCGTTCTACATCGTACATGTAAAGATGCAGATTCTTAAGTGCCCCAGTGTTCTGCTCTGCAGTTGCTCCTTCACAGAATCTAGAGGTATGTGCTAAGCTACAGCCAAAACCAGGATCTCTTAAAGCAATATTTTTCAAGGGATGAAATGGGGAAAAATGTGGCACTATGCCCTCCAGTCTTTCTCAGCTATCTCTCTACCAATCCTTCCATTCCCCTACCCCATATTTATTTATTTAGATTTTTATATTCCGCTTTTTGGCTCTTCAAAGTGGATTACATTCAGGTACTATAGGTATTCCATCCATCTTTTGCTTTTTTTTCCCTCTCATCTCACTTCATTACTTAATTCAGTTCTCTATCTCTCTCGTCTTCATCTTCTCCCTCCACTTCCTTTCTCCCCATCCTCTCTCCCCTTATTTCCCCCTTTCTGGTTCCTTGCACCCCTGCCTCCTCCCTTTTGCTTCCAGGTTCTTCTCTTTTTCCCTTTCAGGTTCCTCTCTGTCCTTTTCATTCATTTTTGGGATCTTTGTTGCCACCCCTGGGCCACTAAAGCTGGAGCAGCAGCAGCAGGCAGGTCAGAACCATGAGGGCACAGTGAGCGCACGCAGGCCCAGGCCCCTGGGTATCCCCCCCCCCCCCCCCCCCCCCCCCCCCCACCACCACAGGTACTTCTTTTCCAAACACAGTGGAAGGAGGGTCAGCTGTGGGGACTGGGAGCGCATACTTTCACGGTGTCCTGCGCTGTTGGTCTGCCATTCTGATTCCTGCAGCAGGAGTTGAAGGTGGTGGTCCACTGTGCTGCAGCCAATCTGCCTCCTCCTCTCGCTGGGAGCAAAAAGTGCCCTACGACATCCTCGTGTTCACCACTCTCTGGAAACTCTGGCTCTGAGAAGCTGAAGTGCTTCTCTCAGGGTTTATAGTAGATTTTATTCTCCCACAAGAGGTGAACTTCACTTACGCAGAAGGTTAGTTGGTTTTATGCTGCTGTTGTATTTTGTGCTTGTCAGTCACTGACACTTCTCCACAGGTAAGCATCCTCTCGTGGTTGTCTTTATTCCCTCTCTCCCTGCCTCTGTGCTAGAGGAGGTGAGATCCATTTACCACTACCTGCCCTCTGTTGTCCATCCCTCAACCAGTTTCTAATCCAGTCCACTACCCTGGGGACCTTTCTCAGGCTCCTCAGTTTATTTGCACCTTCATGGCATTCTAGTAAGGAACAGAAGGGCAGTGTCCTATTACTTATTCCCAATTCAGAATGATGGAAATGGATTAGAAGAAGGGGCATTCAACACTAATTACTGAAATAAGAATCTGAGCTAAAATTAGGGAACTTAATGAATTTGTTTTAACTGCCAGCTGAGCTCTTTTTTGTTACTAGGATTGCTGCTTTATGGACAAAGTGAAACTCATCAGGGCTTGCATCACTTGCTAGATCATAAAACTAGAAAAAAATCTTAGTTCTTTTAGAATTACAGAAATTGAATGGCAGCTTCCAGCTTCTCCTTTAACTCTGTGCTCAGAGGAGGTAATGGTGAAGGCAAAACGAGGTGCTGTAGCTTGAAAACTGGATTAAAAATGCTGAGATGTGGCTGGCTCCATCTACCCTCACCTGATAAGCTACCATGCCCATTGTCCTGCTGCAGCATTACTATAGGAATTGCAAACTATTACTAAAGGAATACTACACTGTTACCAGAGAAAATTCCTTGCATCTTTGGCCAACAGAAAACTTCTAAACTTTGTCCTGCAAAGTTCAAGAGAAATATGATGCCTTCTTTGTGACAAAGAAATAGAGAATATGATATGAAATCAAGACTGAAAGGGCCCATCTCCTCTGCCCAATTTATTCCCTGGTGCAATGCCATACACCAGTGATGGCAAACTCCAATCCTCTAGTGCTACAAGCAGGCCAGGTTTTCAGGATATTTACAATGAATACTCATGAGAAAGATTTACACGCCCTGCCTCTATTGTATGCAAATCTATCTCAAACATATTCATTGTGGATATCCTGAAAACCTGGCCTGTTTATGGCACTCAAGGACTGGAGTTGCCATCACTGCCATACACAATAGTTGATCTTTGGCTTTCTTTAACTTTTTCACAACTAGGTGTTCTCCATGTGCATCCCATGCTTTCTTGAATTTGGTTATTGTTTTTGTCTATACTGCCTCCTGTTCCAGACTGAGACTTCTACAACTGTAAAAGGGCCAAAAGTAACAGCAATATCAGGGGTACCTCTACTGTCATTTTCATCAGTCTTCACCAGCACGAACACCAGATTCATATTTTCCATCATCACCAAGTCCTTCATCACTGGCAGCACCAGAGTTATTGTTGCTTACATCAAAACTACACCATCATGATTGACATCAGTATCAACATTACCTCCATTATGGCATCAACATCAACGACAGCGGCACTGGTCTCAGTATCAATGACACTGATACATCAACACCACATCATCAGCAGCATCAATACCATTATTACCACCATCCTCAAAGACCCCACTAATGAGACGACTACTACTTCTACTACTACTTAACATTTCTATAGCACTACATGATATACACAGCGCTGTACATGCACACAAAAGATAGTCCCTTCTCAATAGAGCTTACAATCTAATAAGATAATCAAACAGGATAAGAGATTTGGGGTATTTCATACAGCAAGACAATGGTTAAAAAGAAAAAAAGTTAACAAGACTAAACACGGACAATCTGGCATAAGATTTAAAAGCGGTTTGAAAAAGGCGAGTCTTTAGCTGGGATTTAAACGAGGCAAGAATGGGAGCAGGATGCACCAGTTCAGGAAGGCTTTTCCATGCACAAGCCGCAGCCAGATGGAAAGCATGGAATCGGGAACTGGCGATAGAGGAGCAGGGCACAGATAGGAGTGACTTATCCGACGAGTGGAATGCATGAGTGGAATGCATGAGTGTAAAAAGAGATAAGAGATAAGAGAGGAGAGGTAGTGAGGTGCTGCAGAGTGAAGGCATTTGTAGGTGAGAAAGAGGAGCTTGAACTGTATGCGGGAGCAGATAGGGAGCCAATGCAGTGACTTCAGAAGAGGGGTTATGTGAGCATAACAACTTTGGCAAAAGATAAGTCATGCAGCTGAATTTAATACAGATTGCAGTGGCGAGAGATGGCTTGCCAGGAGACCTGTGAGGAACGGGTTGCAATAGTCTAAGCGGGAGGAGATGAGAGAGTGGATAAGGGTTCTGGAATTGTGTTCAGATAGGAAAGGATGGATTTTGGCAATGGTATAAAGAAAGAAATGGCATGTTTTAGCAGTGTTTTGGATATGTGAGGAGAAGGAGAGAGAGGAGTCAAAGAGGACTCCAAGGTTACGAGCTGATGGGACAAGGACAATGACCATATTGAGTTTAAGGTGACAGCGGGACATCTAAGCAGCAATGTCAGACAAGCAGACTGAGATCTGGAACTGCATTTCTGGTAAAATTTCGGTGTAGAAAGGTAGATCTGGGAATCATTAATAAAAATGGTATTGAAAGCCATGAGATGAAATCAGAGCACCAAAGGAATTAGTATATAATGAGACGAGAAGAGGGCTCAGGATGGAGCCCTGAGTGCAATGGCAGTAGAGGAGGAACTACCAGAGGAAATGCACCTCCATTATCCCAGTAACACTGCCATTATGAAACCACCGCCACCAGCAGCAACAACTGCACCAGCTTCTCATCTCCTCTGTAGAGAAATATCTGGCAAAATTCATGAATCGTAATTCATGTAACATAAGAAATGTCATGCTGCTTCATTCCAAGGTCTAAAGGGACCAATTCAGGGTACAAATACCCAGCAGATCCCAGAAAGCAGATCTATTTCTTCTTTCTCCCAGGGATAAGCGATGGGTTTCCCAAGTCTACATGGTTAATTGCTTATGCATTTTTCCTCCGAGAACTTGTCCAAAACTCTTTTCAATCCGTCTATGCTAGTTGCCTTGATTATGCATTGAGTGTCCTCTTGCTTTAGTATTATTTGAAAGGGTAAATAATCAACCCCTGTGTAACCCTGTTTTGGGGTAACTGGTAACTGCCCACGGGGCCATAAAATAATGTATAGTTCTTGGGGCGCGCTTCACTTATAGAATCTCTTGCACAGTCTCTTCCACCTCAGGACAGGGCCCTTTACGGAATGGGGGGGAAGGAATTTCTCCTTCAAGGCCCTGAGTGACCAGGGGGACCCTGCTTCTTTTACCTGGGGAAGTATGCCTTCTTTTGCCGCTGCAAATGATGTAGGTGCCAATAACACACAGGAGGCTCGGATGGAGGGTCCAGAAAATAAACTTTACTGAAGATAACTTTGTTAATTGAATGGCACAGTTCTCATCACAACAGACGATCTTTACTGTTCGCAGTTCTTACTCTACCTGTGCAAAGGTCTCTTGCTACCAGCGCAAGGGCTAACACTCGCCCTCCATGGCTTGGTAGAATGAGGTTCCCATGTGGGCAGGGGTAATCTTGTTTGATCAGAAGAAACCCTCTCCAATTTGGTAAACAAAAGGATTTCACTGTCTCTACACAGAGTCCCAATTTGCCTGTTTCCCAAGGTAAAGACTCCAACTGGGCTCCGTCAAGGTTCTTAAAATGGTCTTCCTCACAATTCTCCAAAGTCTCTCTCTCTCTCTCTCTGGATCCCTAGATGGGAGAGACCCACACAGGAACACACAGCTCTCCAATGTTCTTCCTTCAGGGCAGGAAGAGGGCAGCAAAACTCTCCCAGTTCTTCCAGCCAAAAATCTCTTCCCAAAAACTGATTCCAAAAACCACCAGAAGTTCCCTGCAGTGGGTCACCACCATTCCTCTGTCCTCCGATAGGATGCAGAGAGGCAGGTCTTCCCTATCCTGGGCCCCCCCCAGGGAAAGGTTTCTATGTGACCTCTCTCCAGGCAACACCCAAGGGTCTCGCAGGCTTCCTACAAAGAAAAACTCAGCAAAAGCCCAAAGCAACCTGAGATCCAACCCTACCAACCAGTGAGTGGACTGGAAGAGCAGATCCCCTATCTCCTTCAGGAACACCAGACTGGAGTGCCTCAGCCCGAAAAATCCAAAAGATGGCAAAGCTCCAACGCCTACTCTAACGTCCAAACTTCAGACTGCATGGCCCAAGCTCTCAGGGCGAGAGCTGCTTTTATTACCTCACAAGGGAGAGGGGCTGTAACAAATGGTGCCTCCCCTAATTACTAGCCTGTACTGTTCTTAGCTATAGGACTTAAAATAGGGCCCCAAGGGGTCATTACACCTATTTACCTGTTCCACCCCACTCATGATTTTATAAAGTACTCCATGTTCCCTCTCAGTCATCTTTTTTCCTAGCTGAAGAGCCTTAACCCGTTTAGTCTTTCCTCAGAAGGGAGCTGTTCCACCCCCTTTATTATTTTGTTGTTGCCATTCTCTATTCTTTTTCTAGTTCTGTTACATTTTTCGAGAAGGGGGACACTATATGCCACATTTGTTTTTGGGGGCCTCTCAGACCCTTTCATTAGATGCCCCTACAGGTCTGAAGCAGAAGGTAGAATCTATAACCGCCTTAGGACAAAGATTTTGTACACATATTTTTCCGAATGGAAGTAAACCTGGTAATCAGCATGACACTGCTAATAAGAGAGGAAAAGGAAAGAAGACTTGGTAGGGAAAGATAACGAGCCAGGCCTAGCTCCTGTAATTATGTTCTATTGATTTAGTTCTGACTCTGAGGTGCAGCTCATTCTTTGAAAGGAACAAGGACCCTACCTTGAAAGGGTTATTCTGTCTTATCCTCTCGGTGAGGATTTCAAAGCTCTCAGCAGTAAACTCAAGTGTGTGTGTGGGGGGGGGGGGGGGGGGGGGTGACGATCATCCCCTCGCACCTCAGCTTCCTATGCACTTGGAAGTGTCATTGCTCGATGAGATGATCAAATGAAGGAGAAAGGAACAAGATGAACCACGTGCATAGGCGGTTCAAGGGGAAAAAGGAAACAAACATGGCCGTCTTCATTAGCTCTCCACTGGGATCTTTACTATGAAGTGTAAATGGCATGGGGGGGGGGGGGGAAGGGGGGAATGCCTGGAGGGTGAGGTTAGCATATTCTCTAACTTCCCTTCCATTTACCATCTGACCCTCATTAGGAAACCATCATGCACAGCCTCTGTTCTATTAAAGCACAGGACGGCTTCTACGGCCAAGTCCCAAAGCAAACAACATCAAGCAGCATTGTCTGAATTATCAAGAAGGCTCCTCACCCGTTACAAATGTTGCTAGCAGTAATTTATTATGGGTTTGGCAGTTGCATGGTTTTGATTGTAAATATTACTACCTTTATCAAAAGGCTTGTGGGTATCCTGCACAGCACAGCAGATACTACCATAAGAAGTTTGCTGGGTAGACTGGATGGGCCATCTGATCCTTTTCTGCTGTCAATACTATGTTACTATGTGAATTTTTTTTGCTCCCAGGTCAGCAGAGGCTAGGGTTGTTATGGGGGGGGAGGGCGGGGAAAGGGTGGAGAGTCATAGTCCTTGTGCAGTGGCGACATCTAGTGGCTGGACTTAGCGCCCATCATCACAGGGTTGTGGAAGGAGCCCTGGTGCACGGCACCTGGCTGAGGACCCATCGCTGCAATGACTGGTTTAAAAGTTAGCAAGGGATATAAAATAGAGGAAAGAATCCCCGGGGGGGGGGGGGGGGGGGGGGGGTGAAGGCTCATGGAGGCAGATCCCCGGCTCTGATTTTGACCGAGCTGGAAGTTCCAAAGAGCAGGAGTAAACTGCCCGGTCAAAAAAAAACAACCCAGAAAGCACATTACAAAATATGAGAGTAAATTGAAAAGATACAAGCTATACGTGAGCGCATCAAAAGATGTGGTGGGCAATTTTCAGACATGCTTACCCATGTGAGCACACAGTTTGAACATTTCCCCCTCCTCAGAGTGCTGTTCCCAGTGTATGTGCTTTTACCTGTGGGATAGGCAGGGTGAGGTTATTGAAAGGAAGAGAAAGCACATGCAAGGATGTTATTTTGAAATCTCCATGAGCAGTTTGCATCTGCTTCAAAACAGGAGCCAGGTATGTGGGCACAAAGCACCCAAACAGAAACATAGAAATGACAGTAGAAAATGACCAAATGATCCACCAATCTGCCCAGCAAGCTTATGCCAGTATCTGCTGCACAGGACAGGTTACCCCCATGCTTATCAGTTTCCCAGACCGTAAAAGTCAGGGCCCTCGTTGGATGCTTTCTTAATCCAATTTCCCTTTACCCCTTGCCGTAGAAGCAGAGAGCAAAGTTGGAGTTGCATCAACAGCAGAAAGGCTTATTGGTTAAGGGTGGTAACCGTCACACCAGCAAGTTACCCCCATGCACTCTTTTCTTCATTTCCATCTTCTAGCTTTTAGGGATCCTCTAGCCTAGGGTCCCTCTAGGCCTTGCTGTATATTTGAGCAGGAGGAAACCTGTGTGTGTCTAAGCTTGTGTGTGTTTGTGCATATATGTGTGTGTGTGTGTGAGCATAAGTGGAATGTGTGTGGGTGTCTGAGCATGTATGTGTGTGGGGGGTGTCTGAGCAGAAGCAAAGTGTGTGTGGGTATCTAAGCATATATGTAAGTATGTGTCTGAGCAGAAATGGAGTGTGTGTGGCTGTCTGAGCATGTGCATGTGAGAGGAGGCATGTGTGTGAAAGAGGGAGCATGTGTGTGTGTGTGTGTTTGTGTGTATGTGTGAGAGCACTGAGACAGATGCAAGCTCTAGGGATGATGGAATAAGAGGTCTAAATAGTAGTAAGTTCTTTATGAGCAGTAAATTCTTCAGTTTATATCAAGAAAGGTTGAGGTATTGAAGCATAGGGTGTTTTCTTTGTGTGTCTGAGCATGTGTGCATTTGTGAGTGTGTGTGTGTGTGTGTATCTGGACATGTATATGTGAGAAAGAGAGGGATCTTGTGTGTGTGTATGTAAGAGGGACCATGTGTGTGAGTGTATGAACATGTATATGTAGGAGGGAGCATCTGTGAGCATGTGTGTTAGAGAGGGAGCATGTGTTTGTGAGCATGTGTATGTAAGAGGGAACATGTGCGTGTTTATTTATTTATTTATTTAAAAAATGTTATATACCGGTATTAGTTGGGACATCATACCGGTTTACATATAACAAATTAAACAAATTAAGCTTGGAAATTACATGATAACAAGGAAGACAAGAACTGGGAGGGGGTAACAAAGAGCAGTTATGAAGAGAAGATCAAAACAACTGTGGCCTCAATATGAGGAATGCATAGAAAATGCAAGTGAAGGAGAGAGCATATGTATGTATGTATAGGTATAGGTATATATCTATGAGAGAGAGAGAGGAGAAAGTTTATGCATCTCTCTCTCTCACTAATCCACAATTTGAGTGACTAGAAATAAAAAAATTCCAAGTATGGAGAGTGTGAATTATTTTATCCTTATTAGTTTTAATTTTTGGATGCTGTTTGATGTGTCTGCTGTTTTGAAATATTTTATTGGTGTTTGAGAAATTTTAGACAAATTGCTTGAGTTTTTAATTATTGGATCTTCCATTCACCAGCTGTTTTGAAATATTCTTTTTATTCGTATGTTTTTACTATTATGATTAATGTATTTATTCTATTTCTTGATTTTAATTTTTAATGTCTGAGGATTAGTGATTTCTGTTTTTCCATTGTTGCATTGCATAGAGTCTGACTTGTTGCGGTTTTCCTATTCAGTTTTTGCCTGCATGTTTCTATTTCTATTTTATGGTTTCTTTTTCCTGTATTTGGTGAGGGTCTGCTTGTATTCTGCATATGTGATGTGGAGGGATATTCTGCTAGCGTGTAGAAATCTTTAGCAGCTTGGTTTCTTCTATTTTCCTAATAGGAGGTATATTGGTGTTTTAGGGCCTGGTGTAGGGTTGTTACTTTTTTAAGTGCTGGCAGTTAGTGCTGTTTTGGTGTGGGAGGTTTATTATATTGTAATTGTAATTTACTCATGGCTTTCTGAGGGTCAACCTAACACACATTTCAGAAGTCCTAATGCCATATGGTTCCAAATGGGTTTTTTTGTAGGATTTTCTGGTTGGCACCAAAGAAGTACATGCAGATACTTATGATATTTCTTTTACCTCAGAAGACTGTCCTTTGAATATTCTTTTTCATGCAAAATCTATTATAAATGCATAATGTTTAACCGTGTACGTGGAGGGAGCAGGAGGCGGGGGTGCAAGGGTATAAGATTTGCTTAAGGCACCTAATACTTTTGCACCATCAGTGGATTCCAAGGGAGGGGGTGAAGACCCGGAGGGGAGAGGGTGACAGTTTTTAAAGTTTAGGTTGTTGGAAGGAGCTGGGCTGTTTTTGGCAGGCCCGAGACAAGAAAATGAATGAAGTGTGGTGGTGGTGGTGGTGGTGGGGCAGCACAATAATTGTTCGCACAGGGCAGCAAGAAAGCCAGCACCGGCCCTGCACGTGAGATGGTGACGGTGAAAAGTGAGCCTATGATATCAAAAGCTTTTGGCTAAAGAAGCAATATGAGGGTAAAAAGGATAGATCAGAATCATAACCCTAAGGTTGTAAGCCAGCTGAGAGAAGAGAAGACCATTGACGGATCACCAGCCTGAAAAGTGATAGGAGAAGGATAGGTAGAAATTGGGGAAGGAAAACAGAGTTAGACTGAGGAAAATGTTAAGGTATACAATAAGGAACAGAGGCCAGACAGAAATACTTTGAAGAATAGAGGGAGTTCGTGAGGAAAATTATAAGAAGAACGCAAGCCAGGATGGAACATTGCCCAAAAAACAAGACAGCTAGAGAGGTCCCAAAATTCATGTTATCAGCAGTATCAAAAGCCATAGATAAATCCAGGAGAAAAGGAAGACATACCCGAATGCTTATCAGAGACAAAAAAGAAGAGTAAAGTCAGTAGAGTGCCCAGCATGAAAGCTTCTGGACTGGAGAGGATGAAGCTGAGCAGAAGAGAGCTGGTCAAAGATTTTCCATTGGACTGTTGTGGAGGTAGGAGGACAGTGCTTGAGGAAAGAGGGATCTAGGAGACTTTTTAAAGAATAGGCATGAATATTGCTTGCTGAAATGAAGAGGGAAAGATGAGAGAAATCCTAGAGGAGCTAATTAAATGAGCAATGAGCATAAGAGATGCCAAGCAGAGTCAGACCAAGTGTCCATCGTACCCGGCGTCCGGTCTCCGACAGTGGCCGATCTGGGTCACAAGTACCCGGCAGCTCCCAAAGATCTATTTTCTTGTTGCTGACACCAAGGGATAAGCGGTGGCTTTTGAAATCTACCTGGCTAATGATGGTTTGTGGACTTTTCCTCCAGGAACTTGGAGGAAAAGTCCAAGGATGCCTTGACCACATCCTCAGGCAACAAACTCCGGAGCTTGATTGTGCGTCGAGTGAAAAAATAATTTCTCCGATGTGTTTTCAGTCTGCTACCAGTTCACTTCATAGAGGGTCCCCTGCTCTCAGCATTATTCGAAAGGCTAAGTAACCGCTCTTTGTTTACTCTTGAGTTTATGAACCTCTGTAGGGATGTGCAAAGACTTTTTTTTTTTCATTTCCTCCTTCCCTTGTTCTCTTTGCCTACCTTGTTTCCCCTCGTTTATTTAAAATGAAAAAAAAAAAAATAAACAAGCAATGAAAGGAAAACCAAAACAAAAGAAAAAAAATGACCTGAATAAATAACATAGCAAGTGACAGAAGAAAAAGAGAGGATGAAGAAAGTGAATAGTGGGCTTGACACTGAAGATGAAAGGACAGAGAAGGAAGGCGACACCGTAGCCGTTCTCTCTAGAAAGCAACTCCCTTCGTCCGCTGAATTCTTTCCATCCAGCATTCAGCAAGCAACCATCAAGCATGGCTCCTCTTCTTCCTATGTGGCTCTCATAGGCAGCCATTGTGCAGAGCCTCCCTCCTGGGCCTGTCTTATCCATCTCTCACAAGGAAGCCATCGTGCACAGGCACAAGGATTTATCCCTGTGTGTTGCCATATTCCTACGGGTGACACAGAGCAGGATGCAGATCTCTTGAAAGCTGCTTCCAGTGCTGCTCCGCTCTTTGGTCACGTTAAGTCTCCATATAAATGTAGTGACTGCTTTGCTGTTTTCTACTTTCCACCTATTCCCCCCCCCTCCCCCCGAGTGACTCCAGAAGCAGAAACCAGAGCTGGGAACAGCATCCAGGGGTTTCCACTTAAAACCTAAAGGGCTATTCAGCAGCCCATGGGATGACCTCTGATCCTGCTTTAGTCCTGTTCCCTGTAGGTAGCACCAAGAAAGAGTGTGTGTGTGTGTGTGTGTGTGGGAGCTTCACCCTGATGCTGATTTCCAGGGCCTCTAACACCTGTCCTAATCAGTCAGGAGGTGGCATAATGGCTTCCTGATTAGCTTGCTCTACCTGCTCTGGAGAGCCGGGTTACTCAGAAAGCCCACACACAGAGACATGTAGACAGTGCAAAATACAGAGGCAGACACTGGCATTAGTAAGTGAGGTGGGTAACTCCCTGATGATATCACTGGAAGGATTAAGTTACTGGCACAATGTCAGGAACCTGCAGTGAAAGCCGGAGGTGCAATTTGGGGAAAATGGAAAGGCAGAAGGGAGGGGAACCCATCAGTCAGGTATCACAGAAGGTGTCAGAAGGCGAGTCATTGCTCATTAAGTAGGACATTAAATCACATTCGCCAATATTTCTAGCTCTCCTGAATCTGTCACTGTCGCCTCCTTTTTCGGCTTTACTGGTCAGCGAGCCCTCTTGGCTCCTCTCTGCAGGTCCGGCTGCTCAGCTTGTTGTTTAGCATATAGATAGGGACCTTCACTTTCGGTTTAAACCAATTTTCACCTGTAAATTCTTGGATTTTTCCAAATATTGTGTCTATGAAGGAGGCATAGCATCGGAAGTGAGGGGGGGCGTGACCCCCCAAACTTTCTGCTGGCAACAGACCAAGTGAAACCTGACTGGCCGGGCACTATGCCCCTTCCCCAGCAGCAGCTGCCTCTGCTGCCACTACCGC
Organism: Rhinatrema bivittatum; assembly: GCF_901001135.1. Classification (NCBI taxonomy): domain Eukaryota; kingdom Metazoa; phylum Chordata; class Amphibia; order Gymnophiona; family Rhinatrematidae; genus Rhinatrema; species Rhinatrema bivittatum. Next base: position 80,832,958 of record NC_042625.1, read on the forward strand.
TACCTCGATCCCGGTCACTCACCCTCCGTACTCCTAAAGTCCCAGGATCCTGGCCTTGCAGCGCCTCAGGCCTTTCCCTCCTCCACGGCTGCCAGTGCCTAATGACCCAAGGTCCTGCAAGGCCGCGGTTCTTTAGGAGCATGGAGGTGAGTGGGTGATGGCATCACGGCAGCACTGGGGGAGGGGGGAGGGGAAGGCACTTGGAAAGGAATAATGTGCCATCCAATGCCATTGAGGATTCTCTTCCGGGGGGGGGGAGGGGGGGTTGAAGGTGAGTGAGGGGATCAGAGTGAAGGAATGAGGGGATTATGGGGGAGGGTGCGAATGAGGGTGAGTGATTGGATTAGGGGGAAGAAGGGACACGGCGGCGAGAGGATATGGAAGGAGATGAGAAAAAACAGGTGGGGATAGGAGAGAGGAGGATTTGGGGATAGAGGTGGAATGCTGGAAGGGGAGGGAGGAGGGGCTGGTGGCAGAAATAAACAGGAGGGGACTGAGAAGAGAGGGGGGGGGGGGGGCTCCGATATTCACCCGGAAAAATGCTGAGTAATTTTTTCCACTTTTTTCCTCCCATTTTATTCTTGTGAAAATAAACCCCCGATAAATCCCCAGGAAAAATTAAAATAAATAAAATAAATAAAAACCGAAAATGAAGGTCACTACATATAGGTTGGGCAATCATAGCAAGACAGAGCACACGAAAGCACGGTAATGTCTTAAAAGTCCATAGCATTTATTATCAAAAACTCCTGTTGCCAAGTCTTTAGAGTTTTGAAATCTTGTGCGTCCCCTGACGCGGTTCCGATATGGTTGCGTGTTTCAGAAATCTCTTATGGCAGCAATAGCTGTTCTTCGTCCCTCCCGACGCAGCCTGCGGGCAAAACCCGGAACCGTGTCGGGGAACGCACAAGGTTACACATGGACACTTGCACATGCTTTATGATGCAGGTAGAATTTTTGCCTGAAAAGTACATGTGTATATTTTAAAATGCTGTCTATGTGCAAACGTTTCCTGCCTCCGACCTAAACATGCCTTCAGGAACGCCACCTGGCAACGTGGCTAAAAGTCTCCAGGTCGTTGTACGTCATGTGGACTCTTAGCTTCCAGGAGGCTGGGCAGCCCTCAGAGAGCTCATTTACACAGCTAGTGCACTTTCAGAGGGCTATTTTCAATGCCCTTTATCGGATAAATATTGATTTATCCAGGTAAAACTTCCCTACGCAGAGAAGCTAAAAATAGATATGAGCCTCCATGTTCCCAGGGTGTATTAGGTCAGGGGAATAAAACAGCACACATGCATGAGATTTTCACTACTTTTTATGCTATTCCTCCCCTTTCCTCCTTGACTGTCTGTACCAATCGATGGTGCAAAGTAGGTGCGACCTTATGGCGCACACACTTTTCGCTGTCTAAATTTGAAAGAGAAACTACCGGGTAGTTTCTTTAAAAGCTAGCTACAAAGTATGCACAATAAACGTGCCAAAGCATCTTGCGCCTACACGATCTACTCAGAATTGCCCCTATATACTCAGGCTGGTCCAGGATTTTTTTTTAGCATTTTTCTACGTATATAATTGATTACTTTTGTGTGTTGATTAGTCTGTCAGTCACACTAAAAAAAAAAACTATTTGTCGTTGCCCTTTCGTTCATTTGATGATTGATTTCGTTTTCTTTTCGGTATCCCACCAACATTTGTGTTTTTTTTAATGATCTTCAATGAAGATGAAATACAGTAAAAATGATTTTCTTTTGGGGATGCAAAGGTGGCAGTTTTCTGCAGGTTTGCTGCTCTGATCATTTCCCATTCTCCATGCTTGCAGTCGAGGCATGTCCTAATGGTTAGAGCAGCGGGGCTGAGAGCCAGAGAAGCCAAGGCTCAGATTCCCACTCCTTGTGACCAGGGGCAAGGCGCTTTACCCTCCATTGCCTCGGCTACAAACTTGGACTGCACGCACCTTTGGACGGGGGCCTTGGGCTGGGATTCGGAAAGGTGGAACATATTTATTTTTATCCGCTGGCAGCATTGCACATGCCGACACGTTTGGTGTGCCTGCTGGGGAAAATACTTTTAGCTGCCGAGGAAAGGCGTGTTTGCCGGTGTGGGAAAAGGTCAGGATGGGGAGGGGGGAAAAAGTGGATGCCACACGTGTACACGCCTTCCACCCCTTTCATTTTTGATGGCTTCTTATGCTGACATTGATAGATTAATCACAGAAGGCAATGCATAGGGCATCAAATCACTGTGCAGCAGTTTCTCGACAGGTGCTTTCTTCCCCATTACCTTGAGGTGTACACGTCGCCAGCACTGTGCTTCCACATTGCATATTATTCCTCCCCGCTTCCCTTTCCTTTCTCTCCCCTGACTTCTTTTATTCTGGGTCCTTGGCTCTTAGTCACGTCCCAGTGCCACTTCCTCCTGCCACGTTTTCTCTGTGCCCATTTTGGTTGTGCTCACACCTTCTTTTTGGTTCTCTTCTATTCCCCCCCCCCCCCCCCCCCCGATGACATTTGTGTTGTTGTGTTGTGTCCTTTCTCGTTTGAGATGACGCAGAAAAAAACCAAAATGTTGCTTCTGCATTTTAGCACACGTGAAATCATTTAAGTGCATGCTACGAATCAAAAATAAAGTAAAAAAAAAGAAAAGAAAAAAACTTAATAAAAGAAAAACTTCTCCCATGCACACTTCTACTAATTATCCTTTCTCTCTTCCCTTTTCCTACCAGTCTGCTGTGCCTTCCTATTTTCCCCTCTTGGCTTTCTTTTTCATCAATTCTTGCACTTTCAGAAGGTGAGGATAATGCTACTTAACATTTGTATAGTGCTATTGGACATATGCAGCACTGTACAATGGTGATACATTTTCGGGTATGGTGACGCTCCTCCAAAGAGCTTTCAGTCAGAAGGCCTGATTTTCGAAAGCATTTACACACTTAAAACTGGGTCTTACATGTGCAAATGCACCTTCCGCATGTAACTAGGCTTTTGAAACTTGCTACAATATATGTCATTGAATTGTTAATAGCTTTTACTGGTGTTAAGTGCACTTAAAGACCCACCTTTTTGAAGCTGCTTTTAAATCTTAAGCATGATTATCTGCTTTCAGCCTGATTGCCTAATTTTCTTTTCTTTTTTTAACCATTGTCTTGCTTTATGAAATGCCCCAAGTCTCTTGTCCTGTACATTGGTCTTATTAAATTGTAAGCTCAATTGAGCAAGGACTGTATGTTGTGTAGCACTATAGAAATGTTAAGTAGTAGTAGGAATTTGTTGCCAGAGGATGTGGTTAGTGCAGTTAGTGTAGCTGTGTTTAAAAAAGGATTGGATAAGTTCTTGGAGGAGAAGTCCATTACCTGCTATTAATTAAGTTGACTTAGAGAACAGCCACTGCCATTAGCAATGGTAACATGGAATAGACTTAGTTTTTGGGTACTTGCCAGGTTCTTATGGCCTGGATTGGCCACTGTTGGAAACAGGATGCTGGGCTTGATGGACCCTTGGTCTGACCCAGTATGCTTGCTCATTGTGGGTATCCTGAGACCCCGACCCATTTGCAGTCCTCGAGGACTGGAAGTTAATACCACTGCTCTAGACTCTCTGAGCTGGGTCAGTAGAAGATCACATGGGTCCTGTAGCCTCTGCCCAGCTGTTTATTTGTAAGGCACATGATCCTACCCATGCTTTCTGCATAATGCTAGCAACGTTAAGTCTGTTTCACCAACCAAAGATGGAAACAGAGAAAAGGAGGGGGGTGGGCTCCAGTTAGAGAAGAGAGATCAGACTAAAGAGAGGAAAACATGAAGGCGTAAAGAAACAAATATGGAGAGATAGAGACACGCATGCACAAATCAAGAGAGAGCACAAGAGTACAGGGAAAGAAAGAAAGAATTAGGGGAGTGAAAGGGAAAAGAATATGAGGGAGACTCGAAAGAGTAAACAGGGGGAAATAGGAAAACTGAGAAAAGACATGGAGAAAGAGAGAGAAGGAAAATACCAGAAGGAGCAGAGAACACGGAGAGAGAGAATACGCAGTAAAAGGGACAGAGAGAGAACAGAGAATAAAGGGAATAATGAGTGAAAAGAACAAGGAGGCTGAGAACCAGAGAGGTTCAAATCCCACTGCCACTCCTTGTGACCTTGGGCACCCTCCATTGCCTCAGGTAGCAGCTAAGATTCAAATCCCTCTGGGGCAGGGACATACCTGCCTTCTAATGTGCCTTGAGCAGGGGTTTGGAGAGGCGCATAATGAAATCCAGAACAGAGGGGTGGGGGAGAGGACAGTGGCGCTGACTTCATGAAAACAGGTCATACATGCTAGAAGCAAAGTTACAGTCTCGAGGTTTTATAGGCAGTTCTGCAGTATCCATCAGTGCTGTCACTGTAGAGAAGTGTGATCCTTCTGCCCCAGCACAACATGGCAACAAATATTTTCTAGCCCTTTAAACCAGCAGCAATGATTCATTTTCCAGGTGTGGAGAATTACTGTGCTGCTTTGAGTAACCAGTAATTACGCAGCATTAAGATGTGGCAAGCAGGGTATTGTGAGGCCATGGTCATTACAGCAAGCCTCAGGCAGAGAAGATGACAGGTTCTGTAGAGCACAGGCAAATCCCTGGCAGAATCTATGCAGGGAGCACACACTACAGCTCCTACAGAAAATATACCTGCAGGTCGCGTGCTGCACACTTTACAGAATTCATGCATGAGGCACATATCACACACCGTACAGAATCCATGCATGGAGCACACACTACAGCTCCTACAGAAAATATACCTGCAGGTCGCGTGCTGCACACTTTACAGAATTCATGCATGAGGCACATATCACACACCGTACAGAATCCATGCATGGAGCACACACTACAGCTCCTACAGAAAGTATACCTGCAGGTCGCGTGCTGCACACTTTACAGAATTCATGCATGAGGCACATATCACACACCGTACAGAATCCATGCATGGAGCACACACTACAACTCCTACAGAAAGTATACCTGCAGGTCGCGTGCTGCACACTTTACAGAATTCATGCATGAGGCACATATCACATACCGTACAGAATCCATGCATGAGTTACATATCACATATGGTACAGAATCCATGCAAGGAGCACACATCACAGCTCCTACAGAAAATATACCTGCAGGTCACGTGCTGCACACTTTACAGAATTCATGTATGAGTCATATACCAGACATGGTACAGAACCCAAGCATGAGGTACATTATATCACACAAGGTACAGAATCCACGCAAGGAGCACACATAACAGCCCCTACAGAAATTCTACATACAGCAGACATAGTACAGAATCCATGCATGATGTGAACCGCAGTCCTTGTAAGTCACATGTTACACAATGCACAGAATTCATACATAAGGTACATACTGTGCATAACATAACCAGTAGTAGGCTGTTTGTCCATTCCCTTCGGAACCAGGCAACTTTTCCATTAGGCAAACTTAGGCATTGCCTAGAGCACAGCAGTTTTGTGGGTGGAACCAGGAACGTTGTTATCCATAAATACACAGGGCTCCACCTCGGTAGCTGTTAGCTAGTGCCCAAAACTCAGGCAACAAAGAATAGAGCTGTGCTTCTTTCTCCGGCCCCTCTCCTCCCAGGCAGAGTGCAGAGAACAGGAGGGGAGGGGGTAAGCCTGAAGCAGACAGAAGAAGGAAGAGTTACCCTGCTCCCTAATCTAGCCCCTCCCCTCCTGTCTGCAGGAAATAGAATTGCAGGGCCTGAAGCTTGAGTGGACAGGGCAAAGCTAAGAAGAGCCACTCAACTCCCAAATGCAGCCCTTCCCTTCCTGTTTTCCCCTTCCCTCCTGTTCTGCAGAGAACAGGAGGAGAAGGGGTGTGGCTGAAGTGTACAAGACTACAGTTTTTCCTGCATAATTCTATATATATAATTTGTGGTCACTTATTTCTGCTTTGTGTGTGTGACCAAATTGAGGTATACTGCTAATGTGTAGTTTCTGTGCACTCCAACTTGTTCTGTTTTTCCCAATAGGAGGTGTATTGCTAATAATACCTTTTGAATTTTAGCCCACCTTTCCAAATAATGCTCAAGGCAGCTTATGACATTTTTAGAATTCAAGTACAGTAAATCCCTCCCCCAAAGAGCTTACAGTGTAAGTGGATACCCGAGGCAATGGGATATAAAGCGACTTGCTCAAGGTCATGAGGACTGCCTGTAAAAACAATTCTGTTCTAGGGCCTGGTCTAATATTTGCAGTGATGCCTTTAAATTGGTAGGGTTTTTGCTGTTGAGTTCTGGGACTTGGTGCTGTTATGATATGGTAGGTTCTCTTTATAGGTTCTGAGTGACAGTTTTGCAGGGTTTTGTGTTACCTCACTATGGGGCCGATGCAATACAGTGCGCTCAGCCTGGGGGTGCGTTAAGAAAGTGGCGCCCGCTTTCTGCGCATATTTATTGCCTCGGCCCCTATGTGCTGCTAATGGAGAGAGTCTGAACCACTGTTACCAAGGTGACTAAAGAATTTGAATTTTTTTTTTTATTTGGAGCGTATCAAGGGAAAACATCCTAGTTCAGCCCAGCCAGCCAATGTGGTATGGATCTCTTCTAATGTATACATTTTACATATGTCTCGATTTATTTTATTCAGTCTACCACCAAAAATTGTATGACAAATGTATCAGCCACAGTTACATGATTTCTGAAATATATTTGTATTAACAAAGTTTAATGTTTAAATTATTAGGGATGCGCATTCGTCACATCCAATTAGGAAGGTATGCATGTACCTCATCAACTTTCTAGTGCACGCAGGAAACGGATAGTATGCGTGTATTTTTAATAATGAGTTATACCCATACTATCTGCTTTCCCGTGGGTACTAGAAAGTGGGTGAGGTTTGCACTTACCCACTGAAACAGGTGCAATGAATGCCCATCTCTAAAAATTATAGGGAGCAATTTTCAAAACTGTATGTTTTGGTATAAACCTGCAGGTATCAATTCTCAAAAGGGAAAGTACAAACATACTTTCCCTGTGACCATTTAGGCGTTTAGGGTGGGTGATTTCCAAAATACCCTTTGATCCAGGTAAATCGGTATTTGCCCATGTAAATGGCTTTTAAAATCTTTTCATTGGTATCTAAAGGCAAAGTTACACTCAGGTACTGGAAGAATATCCCTGTCCCCCAGAGAGCCCACAGTCTAAAGCTGGTTCCTGAGGCAATGGAGGGGAAGTGACTCAACCAAGGCCTCAAGGATTTGAACCCTGGCTTCCCTGGTTCTCAGCCTCTCGCTGTAACCACTAAGATACTCCTGTTATTAAACTGATATGCGAATAAACTTACCCGGGTATGTCCTCTATCTGCATAAGTTTACTCGGACCAAGCAGAGGCGTTCCTGATCCAGAGGTTGGGAAGGGGTTTGCACTTATGCACACACTTTTACAATTTCCGAAATATGCATATAAGCCTTAAACGTTTCTGTGCATATTGTAGCGGCTGTAATTGCATGTGGATCATTTTCACGCGTTCATTTTCAAAGCGAATGTAGACGCATACGTTAATTTTAAACATTGATGCAACTTACGCGCGCTTTTCGCCATCTGATTTATATGCAGCCTCACAAGGTACAATAATCATTATATTAAACTTTACATATTTCAACTGCACTTGTGCAATTCTTAACAGAAAGCCAGAGTCCAACATAATGTGCTTCACCGATAGTACGTTAAAATGAGATACATTTCCAAATAATTTAGGAGCCTAACTTTGGGAGGTAGGTGCATAAATTCATCCTTTGAAAACTAACTAGAACTGAGCCAAAATTTAGGCTCCCACGTTCACTAAGCTTCTCTCTATAGATGGCCTAAACGTGGGTTGGCAACAGGGGCAGCGAGTTAGGAAGGGGAATAAAAATTATTTGCGTAACACTGGTTTTCAGCACTGGGTGCCTACATCTAGGTAAATGGGTCATTTTTAAAACCAGTGGTTAGCATGCAGTCCTTCGAACATTATGTACCTATAGGCCTGCAAATTCATTTTCAAAGGGAAAATTCTAAGCTCGCCTGCACCACAGATACTTCAGAACTTTGCACCTGCTCTACACTTCCTTAGTTACCCAGGTAAGGGTGTGTGAAAATTGCTCTTATGAATTGCAGGTCTAAAATTTAGATCCCTAAATATCAGAGAATTTTCAGGTGCTTAAATCTGGCCCCAAATCCTCCGACGTTTAAGCACCTAAGTGAAGCTCTGCGCATTCTGAAAATTCACCCCAATAATCCTTACTGGAATTCAGTGTTAGATATGCATGGAGTCTACGTATGCAACACACGCTGCTAACTAGGCACCCAGACAGGTAGTGGGAGGGCCCTTCCCAACTTCTGGTCGGCTGTGGAGGGTGGTGGAGTCCCTTTCCGATGACATAGCCGCACGCTAGCAGCCAGGGGAGATCTTAAGGCTGCATTGCCACTATAGCAGTGGCCTGGAGTGCTGGCACCCTGCCCCCCATGCTGAGGTGGTCGCATTGCTCACCCCCTTTTTCTGAAGGCCTTGCCTAATATTTTCTCCCATTAAGTATCTATGGGAAAAATGCTAAGTACATGAGCCCGCTGCGTTCCATTTATGCAAATATCTTAAAATATTCTGGTTTTGCCAACAGGGACATTCAGGGTAGTCAGAAAGGAATTCATCAGGGCTAGAGAAAATGTCTTTGTGTCACTGGAGAAGAGGAGCTTCATTAACACTCTCTGCTCCACCCGCAAAGGGCATTTCTAGACACACTGATACGTCTTTGATTTGCCTGCCAGAGCCCTTATTACTGCTGGAGGCTGTAAAAACCTGCAGGTCAGGGATCCATGCTGTCAGTTTTTATTTCATTTTCCTCTTGTGTGAAAAAAAAACCAAAAAAAACAGAAAACCTAACACACCTTGTGCACCTCTCTAGAACAAGTCTTTAAAAGGTCTATTATCCTCACAGGCCATCAAAAGAAACAGGTGACAAAATATTCTGGCTCTGCAAAGCAAACTGTCTCCTCCTGTGGCTAGCCCTGCTTTTAGAGAGAGAGAGAGAGAGTACCACTTCCTTGGCAGGAGATCTCGCACTTGCATTTTTAAAACCTTCTGCTCAGACCATATATGTCTCAAAATCTATGGAACACGTGGAACCTTATATTACTTCCAGGGCTGGGACTTGTGGATCAGACATTGTGTAATGCATACGCTGACACCCACTTCCTGCGGGAGGACTCCCAGCTCAGTATAGATACAAGCTCTGAGCCCCCACATCCTACACCAGGACCCACAGCTCAGATACTATGTCATACACACTCTGAGCACCCACGTCCTACACCGGGATTCACAGCTCAGATACTATGTCATACACACTCTGAGCCCCCACGTCCTACACCAGGATCCACAGCTCAGATACTATGTCATACACACTCTGAGCCCCCACGTCCTACACCGGGATTCACAGCTCAGATACTATGTCATACACACTCTGAGCCCCCACGTCCTACGACAGGATTCACAGCTCAGATACTATGCCATACACACTCTGAGCCCCCACGTCCTACAACAGGACCCACAGCTCAGATACTATGTCATACACACTCTGAGCCCCCACGTCCTACGACAGGATCCACAGCTCAGATACTATGTCATACACACTCTGAGCCCCCCACGTCCTACACCGGGATTCACAGCTCAGATACTATGTCATACACACTCTGAGCCCCCACGTCCTACACCAGCATTCACAGCTCAGATACTATGTCATACACACTCTGAGCACCCACGTCCTACACCGGGATTCACAGCTCAGATACTATGTCATACACACTCTGAGCCCCCACGTCCTACACCGGGATTCACAGCTCAGATACTATGTCATACACACTCTGAGCCCCCACGTCCTACGCCAGCATTCACAGCTCAGATACTATGTCATACACACTCTGAGCCCCCACGTCCTACGACAGGATTCACAGCTCAGATACTATGCCATACACACTCTGAGCCCCCACGTCCTACACCAGGATTCACAGCTCAGATACTATGCCATACACACTCTGAGCCCCCACGTCCTACACCGGGATTCACAGCTCAGATACTATGTCATACACACTCTGAGCCCCCACGTCCTACACCGGGATTCACAGCTCAGATACTATGTCATACACACTCTGAGCCCCCACGTCCTACACCGGGATTCACAGCTCAGATACTATGTCATACACACTCTGAGCACCCACGTCCTACACCGGGATTCACAGCTCAGATACTATGTCATACACACTCTGAGCCCCCACGTCCTACACCAGGACCCACAGCTCAGATACTATGTCATACACACTCTGAGCCCCCACGTCCTACACCGGGATTCACAGCTCAGATACTATGTCATACACACTCTGAGCCCCCACGTCCTACGACAGGATTCACAGCTCAGATACTATGCCATACACACTCTGAGCCCCCACGTCCTACAACAGGACCCACAGCTCAGATACTATGTCATACACACTCTGAGCCCCCACGTCCTACGACAGGACCCACAGCTCAGATACTATGTCATACACACTCTGAGTCCCCACGTCCTACACCGGGATTCACAGCTCAGATACTATGTCATACACACTCTGAGCCCCCACGTCCTACACCAGCATTCACAGCTCAGATACTATGCCATACACACTCTGAGCCCCCATGTCCTACGCCAGGATTCACAGCTCAGATACTATGTCATACACACTCTGAGCCCCCACGTCCTACGCCAGGATTCACAGCTCAGATACTATGTCATACACACTCTGAGCCCCCACGTCCTACACCGGGATTCACAGCTCAGATACTATGTCATACACACTCTGAGCCCCCACGTCCTACGCCAGCATTCACAGCTCAGATACTATGTCATACACACTCTGAGCCCCCACGTCCTACGACAGGATTCACAGCTCAGATACTATGTCATACACACTCTGAGCCCCCACGTCCTACACCAGGATTCACAGCTCAGATACTATGCCATACACACTCTGAGCACCCACGTCCTACGCCAGGATTCACAGCTCAGATACTATGTCATACACACTCTGAGCCCCCACGTCCTACGACAGGATTCACAGCTCAGATACTATGTCATACACACTCTGAGCCCCCACTGTCCTACACCGGGATTCACAGCTCAGATACTATGTCATACACACTCTGAGCCCCCACGTCCTACGCCAGGATTCACAGCTCAGATACTATGTCATACACACTCTGAGCCCCCACGTCCTACACCAGGATTCACAGCTCAGATACTATGTCATACACACTCTGAGCCCCCACGTCCTACACCAGCATTCACAGCTCAGATACTATGTCATACACACTCTGAGCCCCCACGTCCTACGACAGGATCCACAGCTCAGATACTATGTCATACACACTCTGAGCACCCACGTCCTACGCCAGGATTCACAGCTCAGATACTATGTCATACACACTCTGAGCCCCCACGTCCTACGACAGGATTCACAGCTCAGATACTATGTCATACACACTCTGAGCCCCCATGTCCTACACCGGGATTCACAGCTCAGATACTATGTCATACACACTCTGAGCCCCCACGTCCTACGCCAGGATTCACAGCTCAGATACTATGTCATACACACTCTGAGCCCCCACGTCCTACACCAGCATTCACAGCTCAGATACTATGTCATACACACTCTGAGCCCCCACGTCCTACACCAGGGATTCACAGCTCAGATACTATGTCATACACACTCTGAGCCCCCACGTCCTACGCCAGGATTCACAGCTCAGATACTATGTCATACACACTCTGAGCCCCCACGTCCTACACCGGGATTCACAGCTCAGATACTATGTCATACACACTCTGAGCCCCCACGTCCTACGCCAGGATTCACAGCTCAGATACTATGTCATACACACTCTGAGCCCCCACGTCCTACACCGGGATTCACAGCTCAGATACTATGTCATACACACTCTGAGCCCCCACGTCCTACACCAGGATTCACAGCTCAGATACTATGTCATACACACTCTGAGCCCCCACGTCCTACACCGGGATTCACAGCTCAGATACTATGTCATACACACTCTGAGCCCCCACGTCCTACGCCAGGATTCACAGCTCAGATACTATGTCATACACACTCTGAGCACCCAAGTCCTACGCCAGGATTCACAGCTCAGATACTATGTCATACACACTCTGAGCCCCCACGTCCTACGCCAGGATTCACAGCTCAGATACTATGTCATACACACTCTGAGCCCCCACGTCCTACACCAGGATTCACAGCTCAGATACTATGTCATACACACTCTGAGCCCCCACGTCCTACGCCAGCATTCACAGCTCAGATACTATGTCATACACACTCTGAGCCCCCACGTCCTACACCGGGATTCACAGCTCAGATACTATGTCATACACACTCTGAGCCCCCACGTCCTACACCGGGATTCACAGCTCAGATACTATGTCATACACACTCTGAGCCCTCATGTCCTACGCCAGCATTCACAGCTCAGATACTATGTCATACACACTCTGAGCCCCCACGTCCTACGACAGGACCCACAGCTCAGATACTATGTCATACACACTCTGAGCCCCCACGTCCTACGCCAGGATTCACAGCTCAGATACTATGTCATACACACTCTGAGCCCCCACGTCCTACACCGGGATTCACAGCTCAGATACTATGTCATACACACTCTGAGCCCCCACGTCCTACACCAGGATTCACAGCTCAGATACTATGTCATACACACTCTGAGCCCCCACGTCCTACGCCAGGATTCACAGCTCAGATACTATGTCATACACACTCTGAGCCCCCACGTCCTACACCGGGATTCACAGCTCAGATACTATGTCATACACACTCTGAGCCCCCACGTCCTACGCCAGGATTCACAGCTCAGATACTATGTCATACACACTCTGAGCCCCCACGTCCTACGCCAGGATTCACAGCTCAGATACTATGTCATACACACTCTGAGCCCCCACGTCCTACACCAGGATTCACAGCTCAGATACTATGTCATACACACTCTGAGCCCCTCATGTCCTACACCAGGATTCACAGCTCAGATACTATGTCATACACACTCTGAGCCCCTCATGTCCTACGCCAGGATTCACAGCTCAGATACTATGTCATACACACTCTGAGCCCCCACGTCCTACGCCAGGATTCACAGCTCAGATACTATGTCATACACACTCTGAGCCCCCACGTCCTACACCAGCATTCACAGCTCAGATACTATGTCATACACACTCTGAGCCCCCACGTCCTACGCCAGGATTCACAGCTCAGATACTATGTCATACACACTCTGAGCCCCCACGTCCTACACCAGCATTCACAGCTCAGATACTATGTCATACACACTCTGAGCCCCCACGTCCTACGCCAGCATTCACAGCTCAGATACTATGTCATACACACTCTGAGCCCCCACGTCCTACACCATGATTCACAGCTCAGATACTATGTCATACACACTCTGAGCCCCCACGTCCTACACCAGGATTCACAGCTCAGATACTATGTCATACACACTCTGAGCCCCCACGTCCTACGACAGGACCCACAGCTCAGATACTATGTCATACACACTCTGAGCCCCCACGTCCTACACCAGGATTCACAGCTCAGATACTATGTCATACACACTCTGAGCCCCCACGTCCTACGACAGGATTCCACAGCTCAGATACTATGTCATACACACTCTGAGCACCCCAAGTCCTACGCCAGGATTCACAGCTCAGATACTATGTCATACACACTCTGAGCCCCCACGTCCTACGCCAGGATCCACAGCTCAGATACTATGTCATACACACTCTGAGCACCCAAGTCCTACGCCAGGATTCACAGCTCAGATACTATGTCATACACACTCTGAGCCCCCACGTCCTACGCCAGGATCCACAGCTCAGATACTATGTCATACACACTCTGAGCACGCACGTCCTACGCCAGGATTCACAGCTCAGATACTATGTCATACACACTCTGAGCCCCCACGTCCTACACCAGCATTCACAGCTCAGATACTATGTCATACACACTCTGAGCCCCCACGTCCTACGCCAGGATTCACAGCTCAGATACTATGTCATACACACTCTGAGCCCCCATGTCCTACACCGGGATTCACAGCTCAGATACTATGTCATACACACTCTGAGCCCTCACGTCCTACGCCAGGACCCACAGCTCAGATACTATGTCATACACACTCTGAGCCCCCACGTCCTACACCAGGATTCACAGCTCAGATACTATGTCATACACACTCTGAGCCCCCACGTCCTACACCAGGATTCACAGCTCAGATACTATGTCATACACACTCTGAGCCCCCACGTCCTACGCCAGGATTCACAGCTCAGATACTATGTCATACACACTCTGAGCCCCCACGTCCTACACCAGGATTCACAGCTCAGATACTATGTCATACACACTCTGAGCCCCCACGTCCTACACCAGGATTCACAGCTCAGATACTATGTCATACACACTCTGAGCCCTCATGTCCTACACCAGGATTCACAGCTCAGATACTATGTCATACACACTCTGAGCCCCCACGTCCTACGCCAGGATTCACAGCTCAGATACTATGTCATACACACTCTGAGCCCCCACGTCCTACGCCAGCATTCACAGCTCAGATACTATGTCATACACACTCTGAGCCCCCACGTCCTACGCCAGGACTCACAGCTCAGATACTATGTCATACACACTCTGAGCCCCCACGTCCTACACCAGGATTCACAGCTCAGATACTATGTCATACACACTCTGAGCCCCCACGTCCTACACCAGGATTCACAGCTCAGATACTATGTCCATACACACTCTGAGCCCCCACGTCCTACGCCAGGATTCACAGCTCAGATACTATGTCATACACACTCTGAGCCCCCACGTCCTACACCAGGATTCACAGCTCAGATACTATGTCATACACACTCTGAGCCCCCACGTCCTACGCCAGGATTCACAGCTCAGATACTATGTCATACACACTCTGAGCCCCCACGTCCTACGCCAGGATTCACAGCTCAGATACTATGTCATACACACTCTGAGCCCCCACGTCCTACACCAGGATTCACAGCTCAGATACTATGTCATACACACTCTGAGCCCCCACGTCCTACACCAGGATTCACAGCTCAGATACTATGTCATACACACTCTGAGCCCCCACGTCCTACGCCAGGATTCACAGCTCAGATACTATGTCATACACACTCTGAGCCCCCACGTCCTACACCAGGATTCACAGCTCAGATACTATGTCATACACACTCTGAGCCCCCACGTCCTACGCCAGGATTCACAGCTCAGATACTATGTCATACACACTCTGAGCCCCCACGTCCTACACCAGGATTCACAGCTCAGATACTATGTCATACACACTCTGAGCCCCCACGTCCTACACCGGGATTCACAGCTCAGATACTATGTCATACACACTCTGAGCCCCCACGTCCTACGCCAGGATTCACAGCTCAGATACTATGTCATACACACTCTGAGCCCCCACGTCCTACGCCAGGATTCACAGCTCAGATACTATGTCATACACACTCTGAGCCCCCACGTCCTACACCAGGATTCACAGCTCAGATACTATGTCATACACACTCTGAGCCCCCACGTCCTACACCAGGATTCACAGCTCAGATACTATGTCATACACACTCTGAGCCCCCACGTCCTACACCAGGATTCACAGCTCAGATACTATGTCATACACACTCTGAGCCCCCACGTCCTACACCAGGATTCACAGCTCAGATACTATGTCATACACACTCTGAGCCCCCACGTCCTACGCCAGGATTCACAGCTCAGATACTATGTCATACACACTCTGAGCCCCCACGTCCTACGCCAGGATTCACAGCTCAGATACTATGTCATACACACTCTGAGCCCCCACGTCCTACACCAGGATTCACAGCTCAGATACTATGCCATACACACTCTGAGCACCCACGTCCTACGCCAGGATTCACAGCTCAGATACTATGTCATACACACTCTGAGCCCCCACGTCCTACGACAGGACCCACAGCTCAGATACTATGTCATACACACTCTGAGCCCCCACGTCCTACGCCAGGATTCACAGCTCAGATACTATGTCATACACACTCTGAGCCCCCACGTCCTACACCAGGATTCACAGCTCAGATACTATGTCATACACACTCTGAGCCCCCACGTCCTACACCAGGATTCACAGCTCAGATACTATGTCATACACACTCTGAGCCCCCACGTCCTACGCCAGGATTCACAGCTCAGATACTATGTCATACACACTCTGAGCCCCCACGTCCTACACCAGGATTCACAGCTCAGATACTATGTCATACACACTCTGAGCCCCCACGTCCTACACCAGGATTCACAGCTCAGATACTATGTCATACACACTCTGAGCCCCCACGTCCTACACCAGGATTCACAGCTCAGATACTATGTCATACACACTCTGAGCCCCCACGTCCTACGACAGGACCCACAGCTCAGATACTATGTCATACACACTCTGAGCCCCCACGTCCTACGCCAGGATTCACAGCTCAGATACTATGTCATACACACTCTGAGCCCCCACGTCCTACGACAGGATTCACAGCTCAGATACTATGTCATACACACTCTGAGCCCCCACGTCCTACGCCAGGATTCACAGCTCAGATACTATGTCATACACACTCTGAGCCCCCACGTCCTACACCAGGATTCACAGCTCAGATACTATGTCATACACACTCTGAGCCCCCACGTCCTACGCCAGGATTCACAGCTCAGATACTATGTCATACACACTCTGAGCCCCCACGTCCTACACCAGGATTCACAGCTCAGATACTATGTCATACACACTCTGAGCCCCCACGTCCTACACCAGGATTCACAGCTCAGATACTATGTCATACACACTCTGAGCCCCCACGTCCTACACCAGGATTCACAGCTCAGATACTATGTCATACACACTCTGAGCCCCCACGTCCTACACAGGATTCACAGCTCAGATACTATGTCATACACACTCTGAGCCCCCACGTCCTACACCAGGATTCACAGCTCAGATACTATGTCATACACACTCTGAGCCCCCACGTCCTACACCAGGATTCACAGCTCAGATACTATGTCATACACACTCTGAGCCCCCACGTCCTACACCAGGATTCACAGCTCAGATACTATGTCATACACACTCTGAGCCCCCACGTCCTACACCGGGATTCACAGCTCAGATACTATGTCATACACACTCTGAGCCCCCACGTCCTACACCAGGGATTCACAGCTCAGATACTATGTCATACACACTCTGAGCCCCCACGTCCTACGCCAGGATTCACAGCTCAGATACTATGTCATACACACTCTGAGCCCCCACGTCCTACGCCAGGATTCACAGCTCAGATACTATGTCATACACACTCTGAGCCCCCACGTCCTACACCGGGATTCACAGCTCAGATACTATGTCATACACACTCTGAGCCCCCACGTCCTACACCAGGATTCACAGCTCAGATACTATGTCATACACACTCTGAGCCCCCACGTCCTACACCAGGATTCACAGCTCAGATACTATGTCATACACACTCTGAGCCCCCACGTCCTACACCAGGATTCACAGCTCAGATACTATGTCATACACACTCTGAGCCCCCACGTCCTACGCCAGGATTCACAGCTCAGATACTATGTCATACACACTCTGAGCCCCCACGTCCTACACCAGGATTCACAGCTCAGATACTATGTCATACACACTCTGAGCCCCCACGTCCTACACCGGGATTCACAGCTCAGATACTATGTCATACACACTCTGAGCCCCCACTGTCCTACGCCAGGATTCACAGCTCAGATACTATGTCATACACACTCTGAGCCCCCACGTCCTACGCCAGGATTCACAGCTCAGATACTATGTCATACACACTCTGAGCCCCCACGTCCTACGACAGGACCCACAGCTCAGATACTATGTCATACACACTCTGAGCCCCCACGTCCTACACCAGGATTCACAGCTCAGATACTATGTCATACACACTCTGAGCCCCCACGTCCTACGCCAGGATTCACAGCTCAGATACTATGTCATACACACTCTGAGCCCCCACGTCCTACGCCAGGATTCACAGCTCAGATACTATGTCATACACACTCTGAGCCCCCACGTCCTACGCCAGGATCCACAGCTCAGATACTATGTCATACACACTCTGAGCCCCCACGTCCTACACCAGGACCCACAGCTCAGATACTATGTCATACACACTCTGAGCCCCCACGTCCTACGCCAGGATTCACAGCTCAGATACTATGTCATACACACTCTGAGCCCCCACGTCCTACGCCAGGATCCACAGCTCAGATACTATGTCATACACACTCTGAGCCCCCACGTCCTACACCAGCATTCACAGCTCAGATACTATGTCATACACACTCTGAGCCCCCACGTCCTACACCAGGATTCACAGCTCAGATACTATGTCATACACACTCTGAGCCCCCACGTCCTACGCCAGGATTCACAGCTCAGATACTATGTCATACACACTCTGAGCCCCCACGTCCTACGCCAGGATTCACAGCTCAGATACTATGTCATACACACTCTGAGCCCCCACGTCCTACACCAGGATTCACAGCTCAGATACTATGTCATACACACTCTGAGCCCCCACGTCCTACGCCAGGATTCACAGCTCAGATACTATGTCATACACACTCTGAGCCCCCACGTCCTACGCCAGCATTCACAGCTCAGATACTATGTCATACACACTCTGAGCCCCCACGTCCTACGCCAGCATTCACAGCTCAGATACTATGTCATACACACTCTGAGCCCCCACGTCCTACGCCAGGATTCACAGCTCAGATACTATGTCATACACACTCTGAGCCCCCACGTCCTACACCAGGATTCACAGCTCAGATACTATGTCATACACACTCTGAGCCCCCACGTCCTACACCGGGATTCACAGCTCAGATACTATGTCATACACACTCTGAGCCCCCACGTCCTACGACCAGGATTCCACAGCTCAGATACTATGTCATACACACTCTGAGCCCCCACGTCCTACGCCAGCATTCACAGCTCAGATACTATGTCATACACACTCTGAGCCCCCACGTCCTACGCCAGGATTCACAGCTCAGATACTATGTCATACACACTCTGAGCCCCCACGTCCTACGCCAGCATTCACAGCTCAGATACTATGTCATACACACTCTGAGCCCCCACGTCCTACACCAGGATTCACAGCTCAGATACTATGTCATACACACTCTGAGCCCCCACGTCCTACGACAGGATTCACAGCTCAGATACTATGTCATACACACTCTGAGCCCCCACGTCCTACGCCAGCATTCACAGCTCAGATACTATGTCATACACACTCTGAGCCCCCACGTCCTACACCAGCATTCACAGCTCAGATACTATGTCATACACACTCTGAGCCCCCACGTCCTACGACAGGATTCACAGCTCAGATACTATGTCATACACACTCTGAGCCCCCACGTCCTACACCGGGATTCACAGCTCAGATACTATGTCATACACACTCTGAGCCCCCACGTCCTACGCCAGGATTCACAGCTCAGATACTATGTCATACACACTCTGAGCCCCCACGTCCTACGACCAGGATTCACAGCTCAGATACTATGTCATACACACTCTGAGCCCCCACGTCCTACGACCAGGATTCACAGCTCAGATACTATGTCATACACACTCTGAGCCCCCACGTCCTACGCCAGGATTCACAGCTCAGATACTATGTCATACACACTCTGAGCCCCCACGTCCTACGACAGGATTCACAGCTCAGATACTATGTCATACACACTCTGAGCCCCCACGTCCTACACCAGGATTCACAGCTCAGATACTATGTCATACACACTCTGAGCCCCCACGTCCTACACCAGGATTCACAGCTCAGATACTATGTCATACACACTCTGAGCCCCCACGTCCTACACCGGGATTCACAGCTCAGATACTATGTCATACACACTCTGAGCCCCCACGTCCTACACCAGGATTCACAGCTCAGATACTATGTCATACACACTCTGAGCCCCCACGTCCTACACCAGGGATTCACAGCTCAGATACTATGTCATACACACTCTGAGCCCCCACGTCCTACACCAGGATTCACAGCTCAGATACTATGTCATACACACTCTGAGCCCCCACGTCCTACGACCAGGATTCACAGCTCAGATACTATGTCATACACACTCTGAGCCCCCACGTCCTACGACCAGGATTCACAGCTCAGATACTATGTCATACACACTCTGAGCCCCCACGTCCTACAGCCAGGATTCACAGCTCAGATACTATGTCATACACACTCTGAGCCCCCACGTCCTACGCCAGGATTCACAGCTCAGATACTATGTCATACACACTCTGAGCCCCCACGTCCTACACCAGGATTCACAGCTCAGATACTATGTCATACACACTCTGAGCCCCCACGTCCTACGCCAGGATTCACAGCTCAGATACTATGTCATACACACTCTGAGCCCCCACGTCCTACACCAGGATTCACAGCTCAGATACTATGTCATACACACTCTGAGCCCCCACGTCCTACACCAGGATTCACAGCTCAGATACTATGTCATACACACTCTGAGCCCCCACGTCCTACACCAGGATTCACAGCTCAGATACTATGTCATACACACTCTGAGCCCCCATGTCCTACGCCAGGATTCACAGCTCAGATACTATGTCATACACACTCTGAGCCCCCACGTCCTACGCCAGCATTCACAGCTCAGATACTATGTCATACACACTCTGAGCCCCCACGTCCTACGACAGGACCCACAGCTCAGATACTATGTCATACACACTCTGAGCCCTCATGTCCTACGCCAGGATTCACAGCTCAGATACTATGTCATACACACTCTGAGCCCCCACGTCCTACACCAGGATTCACAGCTCAGATACTATGTCATACACACTCTGAGCCCCCACGTCCTACACCAGCATTCACAGCTCAGATACTATGTCATACACACTCTGAGCCCCCACGTCCTACACCAGGATTCACAGCTCAGATACTATGTCATACACACTCTGAGCCCCCACTGTCCTACACCAGGATTCACAGCTCAGATACTATGCCATACACACTCTGAGCCCTCATGTCCTACGCCAGGATTCACAGCTCAGATACTATGTCATACACACTCTGAGCCCCCACGTCCTACGACAGGATCCACAGCTCAGATACTATGTCATACACACTCTGAGCCCCCACGTCCTACACCAGGATTCACAGCTCAGATACTATGTCATACACACTCTGAGCCCCCACGTCCTACACCGGGATTCACAGCTCAGATACTATGTCATACACACTCTGAGCCCCCACGTCCTACACCAGGATTCACAGCTCAGATACTATGTCATACACACTCTGAGCCCCCATGTCCTACGCCAGGATTCACAGCTCAGATACTATGTCATACACACTCTGAGCCCCCACGTCCTACACCGGGATTCACAGCTCAGATACTATGTCCATACACACTCTGAGCCCCCACGTCCTACGCCAGCATTCACAGCTCAGATACTATGTCATACACACTCTGAGCCCCCACGTCCTACACCAGGATTCACAGCTCAGATACTATGTCATACACACTCTGAGCCCCCACGTCCTACACCAGGATTCACAGCTCAGATACTATGTCATACACACTCTGAGCCCCCACGTCCTACGACAGGACCCACAGCTCAGATACTATGTCATACACACTCTGAGCCCCCACGTCCTACACCGGGATTCACAGCTCAGATACTATGTCATACACACTCTGAGCCCCCACGTCCTACACCAGGATTCACAGCTCAGATACTATGCCATACACACTCTGAGCCCTCATGTCCTACGCCAGGATTCACAGCTCAGATACTATGTCATACACACTCTGAGCCCCCACGTCCTACGACAGGATCCACAGCTCAGATACTATGTCATACACACTCTGAGCCCCCACGTCCTACACCGGGATTCACAGCTCAGATACTATGTCATACACACTCTGAGCCCCCACGTCCTACACCGGGATTCACAGCTCAGATACTATGTCATACACACTCTGAGCCCCCACGTCCTACACCGGGATTCACAGCTCAGATACTATGCCATACACACTCTGAGCCCCCACGTCCTACGCCAGCATTCACAGCTCAGATACTATGTCATACACACTCTGAGCTTGAATTCCTACACCAGGACTCACAGCTCAGATACTAGGTCCTACACACTCTGAACTTCTGCTTCCTACACCAGGAGTCAGAGCTCAAATACTATGCCATACACACTCTGAGCCCCCACTTCCTATGTCAGTACTCTCAACTCAGATAATATGCCATACACTCTCTACGTCCCTGCTTCTTACACCAGCTCGGATACTATGCCATACATATTCAACCTCCAATTCCTACGCCAGGATTCACAGCTCAGATACTATGTCATACACGCTCTAAGCCTCTACTTCCTACACCAAGACTCCCAGCTCAGACACTGTGTAATACCCACTCTGAGCCCCCACTTTCTACACCAGGATTCACAGCTCAGATACTATGTCATACACGCTCTAAGCCTCTACTTCCTACACCAAGACTCCCAGCTCAGACACTGTGTAATACCCACTCTGAGCCCCCACTTTCTACACCAGGATTCACAGCTCAGATACTATGTCATACACGCTCTAAGCCTCTACTTCCTACACCAAGACTCCCAGCTCAGACACTGTGTAATACCCACTCTGAGCCCCCACTTTCTACACCAGGATTCACAGCTCAGATACTATGTCATACACGCTCTAAGCCTCTACTTCCTACATCAAGACTCCCAGCTCAGACACTTTGTAATACACACTCTGAGCCCCCACTTTCTACACCAGGATTCACAGCTCAGATACTATGTCATACACGCTCTAAGCCTCTACTTCCTGCACCAAGACTCCCAGCTCAGACACTGTGTAATACCCATTCTGAGCCCCCACTTTCTACACCAGGATTCACAGCTCAGATACTATGTCATACACGCTCTAAGCCTCTACTTCCTACACCAAGACTCCCAGCTCAGACACTGTGTAATACCCACTCTGAGCCCCCACTTTCTACACCAGGATTCACAGCTCAGATACTATGTCATACACGCTCTAAGCCTCTACTTCCTACACCAAGACTCCCAGCTCAGACACTGAGTAATACCCACTCTGAGCCCCCACTTTCTACACCAGGATTCACAGCTCAGATACTATGTCATACACACTCTAAGCCTCTACTTCCTACACCAAGACTCCCAGCTCAGACATTGTGTAATACCCACTCTGAGCCCCCACTTTCTACACCAGGATTCACAGCTCAGATACTATGTCATACACGCTCTAAGCCTCTACTTCCTACACCAAGACTCCCAGCTCAGACACTGAGTAATACCCACTCTGAGCCCCCACTTTCTACACCAGGATTCACAGCTCAGATACTATGTCATACACACTCTAAGCCTCTACTTCCTACACCAAGACTCCCAGCTCAGACACTTTGTAATACACACTCTGAGCCCCCCCCCCCCCTTTCCTATATCAGGATTCCCAGCTCAGATACTGTTTAATACACATCCTGAGCTCCTGTTTCTTAAACCAGGGCTCCCAGCTCAGTCATTGTGTAATATACACCCTGAGCTCTGCTTCCTACACCAGGACTCCCAGCTCAGACACTGTGAAATACACACCCTGAGCCCCCATTTCCTGCTCCAGGACAAGCATCTTAGACACTATAATACACTCTGAGCTTCCGCTTTCTACACCAGGACTCATGGCTCAGAAGTTGTGTAGTACCCACTCTAAGATGCCACATCCTGCACCAGAATTCATGGCTCAGACACTTTTTAAGACACACTCTGAGCCCCAGCTTCCTATACCAAGAATCATGGCTAAGGAACTGCAATACGCCCTCTAAGTTCACCCTTCTGCACTAGCACTCATGGGTTAGAGGCTGCGTAATACATATTTTAAGCTGCCACTTCCTGCACCAGGACTCAGGGCTCAGAGGCTGTATAATACACACTTTAAACTGCCACTTCCTGCTTCAAGACCCACAGCTCAGGGACTGCAATACACAATCTGAGCCATGACCTCCTGAGCCAGAAGTCAGGGCTTAGAGACTCTGCAATGCATACCTTCAGTTGGACCTTCAGTCCACGTCAGGACTCATGGCTCTGAGGCTCTGTAATACACACGTTGAGCCATGGCTTCCTGGAAATATCTCATGCACTCTGGTCGCCAGGGCAGAGTATCTCTAGCTTCTACCTCAAAGGGATAAGGGCAATAATTAGTGGAAATACCAGACATTCACTGGGGCTTAGTCACCACTCAGGAATAAATCCTGTTCTTCTTGTGGTACTCTATCCACATGCAAATCCCAATCCAAAGACAGGAAATCTTCAGAGGAAAATGTTAAGTGTCTTGTTCTTTCTGGGTCAGTAGAGAATGAAGCAGGGAATGTGTTTTTCATTATACTTTCAGTGAAAGAACATGGTGGTAAAACTGAGTTGCATTAAGAGAGCTGGTGGCAGTAGTCGAATCTCCATACTGGAATACTATGGGGTGCTGCTACGGTACATTGGCAGGGCTGCTCCACCAAACAGGTACAGGATAGGCAGCAACCGTGAAAACATCATATGCACACAGCCACTGCCCCATCACAGAACAGGCACAGCGGGTTTCCTTCTCACACTTCAGAGACATAGGGGTAACCTGCACGGAGCGGCGGTTACTACCTTATGAAACCTGCTGGGCAGACTGGATGCACCATTTGGTCTTTTTCTGCCGATGTTACTATGTTATGTTTTACACACACACATATATACTTCCCCACCCCAGAACAGATACAACACAGACAACATCAGTGCAAACTTCCTATGGATACACATTCCACCCCAGAACACGTACAGCACACGCAGCAGCAGCAGTGCAAGCTTCCTATGCCCGTGCGCGCACACACACACACACACACAAACGCACACACACACTGCCTACAGCACAGGCAGCAGCAGTGCAAGCTTCCTATGCTCGTGTGCACACACACATACACACACAAACGCACACACACACTGCCTACAGCACAGGCAGCAGCAGTGCAAGCTTCCTATGCGTGTGCACACACACACACCCACACAAACGCACACACACACACTGCCTACAGCACAGGCAGCAGCAGTGCAAGCTTCCTATGCTCGTGTGCACACACACACACACATACACACACAAACGCACACACACACTGCCTACAGCACAGGCAGCAGCAGTGCAAGCTTCCTATGCGTGTGCACACACACACACACACAAACGCACACACACACACTGCCTACAGCACAGGCAGCAGCAGTGCAAGCTTCCTATGCATGTGCACACACACACACACACACACAAACGCACACACACACACTGCCTACAGCACAGGCAGCAGCAGTGCAAGCTTCCTATGCGTGTGCACACACACACACACAAACGCACACACACACACTGCCTACAGCACAGGCAGCAGCAGTGCAAGCTTCCTATGCTCGTGTGCACACACACACACACATACACACACAAACGCACACACACACTGCCTACAGCACAGGCAGCAGCAGTGCAAGCTTCCTATGCATGTGCACACACACCCACACAAACGCACACACACACACTGCCTACAGCACAGGCAGCGCGGTGCAAGCTTCCTATGCGTGTGCACACACACACACACACACAAACACACACACACACTGCCTACAGCACAGGCAGCAGCGGTGCAAGCTTCCTATGCGTGTGCACACACACACAAACGCACACACACACACTGCCTACAGCACAGGCAGCAGCAGTGCAAGCTTCCTATGCGTGTGCGCACACACATACACACACACACAAACGCGCACACACACACACACACTGCCTACAGCACAGGCAGCAGCAGTGCAAGCTTCCTATGCGTGTGCACACACACACACACACACACACAAACGCACACACACACACTGCCTACAGCACAGGCAGCAGCAGTGCAAGCTTCCTATGCGTGTGCGCACACACACACACACACAAACGCACACACACACACTGCCTACAGCACAGGCAGCAGCAGTGCAAGCTTCCTATGCTCGTGTGCACACACACACACACATACACACACAAACGCACACACACACTGCCTACAGCACAGGCAGCAGCAGTGCAAGCTTCCTATGCATGTGCACACACACCCACACAAACGCACACACACACACTGCCTACAGCACAGGCAGCGCGGTGCAAGCTTCCTATGCGTGTGCACACACACACACACACACACAAACACACACACACACTGCCTACAGCACAGGCAGCAGCAGTGCAAGCTTCCTATGCGTGTGCACACACACACACACACAAACGCACACACACACACTGCCTACAGCACAGGCAGCAGCAGTGCAAGCTTCCTATGCGTGTGCGCACACACACACACACACAAACGCACACACACACACACTGCCTACAGCACAGACAGCAGCAGTGCAAGCTTCTTTTCCTGAGGTCAAGCTCTCCTGCTCTTCATAGTAACATAGTAAATGATGGCAGAAAAAGACCATCCAGTCTGCCCAGTTATTTTGTCCACATTGCTAAGGACACATCCCAGCTGCCAGCCACAGAGTGTGTCCCACTTGCAAGATTTCTCTTTATCCAGGACAGTCTTTTTTGCCGTCCTCTGGACACCATCTTGAGTAAAAGAGTGTACAAGATCCCCACTTACTTCCCTCCAGTACCCACCTATCCCATGCTAAAGCAGACGGCTCTGTAATCAAATAAATAAATAAATAAGCTAAATAGTCAGCAATAGTAGTAAGCGCATTGCCCAAGCGTCCGGCCTCCTAAGTGTTCTGCATTCATACTCTGGGTATTTCAGGTTGCTGCTTGGATGCGTTTCTAAATAAAGCTATTTGATTTTTTTCCGAATTTGACAAAAGTATTTATAACCACTTTTGTTAGCCATGCTCTGTTAATAGCATGTTCTCAGGTTGTTAAAGGAAGATCCCCAATGTCATGTATACCAAGGGCCAGAGGCCAGTGGGCCAGCCATAGTTTAATTCGCTGACCCTCCCCTTGCCTGAGAGTGGGGTAATCCTGCTGCGGTGGCTACTCGTGGAGGGTGGTATGGGTATACAGGTGCAGGGTGCGAAACGAGAGGGTCTTTAAAGAGTACTTTAACCAAAACTGCTCTGAAAGTGAATCCCCATGGAAACGTGGTTTGGCTGCTAGACAAAACGCTCGTGCTTCCTCTTCAGAGCCTGCCAGGGAGGATGGCCTTTGGCCAACACTGTGATCAGGAATGAAGAGAGCCCTGGAACAGTGAAGCCATCCGCAAGGTTCCCGGGCAGGGGGGGTCACGCTCCCATCCCTGCGTCTCTGGAGCCGGGGAGCCGACACCTGGGAGACGTTAAGCACTCTGCAGACAGCAAAGGATTCTTTCAGGAAATAGCAGAAGTAAAGTGGGTGCATTCTCCTTCCAACTGCTTCCTCCTTAATCATTGTCAGCCTTCTCTTCCTTCAGTCCCTGGCGCCTGAATGCTGCCCTGGAGCAGGTGGAAGAGGATGAAAGCTGCGCTCTGCAAAGTCAATGCCAGTTTCCTTGCTATTTGCCAGCCTCGGAAAAAGGGGGGGGGAGGGGAGGGGGGGCACTACAGTACAAATTCTGGACATGCAGTCTACTTTCCAGCACCTTCACAGCAGGACAGGATTTTAAATCCAGCCCAATGCGTTCGTGGCCTTGTCAGTCTTAGAACAGCCTAAACTTGAGTTCAGGCCAATGAGGCCGGGGCTCTGCATTTTCCCTCGTTTAGGAGAAGATTTAGGTGCGATTGCAGCTCTGTGGCAGGAGACTTCCCCTGCTCTCCCTGGCCTTGCTGAACCTCGCTGGCAGAGAATTGTTTGGAAGGCAGCTCGCTGTTTCGGGAAGCCATTCTGAGAATCCCACATTTCAGGACGGGGCGCTGGCACTGGAGGAAGAGATGGGGCCCAATCCCTGCCTCGTGATATTAATATAGAGACAAAAAAGGGAGAGAGAGGGGAGATGGAGGAGTAAGAAGGGGAGAAAAGGACGGGGCAGGTGATTAAATGAGAGTTGGAAAATAATAAGAGGGGAAAACAAAAAAGGGACACTAACGTGAGAGTCATTCAAAGGAGCCTGAAAAGGAGGGGGTTTTTTTTTTAGGAAAGGGTGGGAGCAGGGTGAAATGTGATGATGGAGAATTGCAGAGACAGTAAGAACCAGCATGACAGCACTCTGGGCTCAAGTTGCCCAAATTCCCTTTGGTCTTTGATGGATATATAATGACAAAAAAACCCCAACCCTACTCTGAACAGCATCTATCATACAAGTAAATGTCTGGGTGATAAGAGAGAAACTATTGAAAGTACACAGGAGAAGCAGCTGCCACTGATGTTCTATTAACATCTTGCACTCCACCAGTGTCTTCCACTGACCACCCACCCCCAGCACAGCCCTCAGGTGTCAATGCATTGACTCTTGCTGCAAACTGGTGGAACTTGAGCAGGAGTACACCTGCACAACTTTGGTCATGAGTGATCTTTTTTAACACCTATGAATCTCCACTCTGCTTCTATTCTAGCCCCCGCCCGTCTCTAAATGACTCAGAGCAGCTTACAGCAATACAAAAATACATATCTCTAGCTTCCCTAAAAAAAACTCTTACAAACCTCTCCTCTCTCACTGAGGAGCCAGGACAGAAAAAGTCTTTTTCCCGTTTCCCCGTTACCAACCTCCCAATCAACACAAATATCTTCAGTGTCACATCAGCTTCTAAACACAAATCAAAAAATTGGCAAGGAATAAGGTAATATTTTATTTCAGCACTTTCACACTGTGCATCAAACAGAAGTCCCTTGATTTTGAGCACTCTCCGGGATGCTTGTAAAGGTCCTGCATCCTCTTGTAATGTCATCTTCCTGTCTGGTGCATTCCTCTTTCCAGGACAGCATGATATGCTAAATTCTGCTCCATCCTACATCAGAACAATGCATATAAGCAGCCACAGAAAGCCACCTGTTCCTGAGAATCCTGAGGAACCACAGCAGATACATCCCTTCTGTTTGGAAAGCGGTTTAAAGTAGGAATAAGTAAACAAACACAGCCACAAAAATTCTCAAACAGGGTGTACGTGTGATAGACCCCCAACACTCTGCATCCTGGAACATTCTTGCAACTTTCAACCACAAATATGTCATTGGTCTTCATTCCTACCATCCACTCCAGGAGCGGCTAGCAAACCGCAAGGAAGTTGTGCAGACACCACGATGTGCACCAGCAAAAACTCTTCAGCACCAAACACTCTACAGGTTCTCACTTTCCTCTGGGCTCCTCTCTTGTGATGCACAATTACTTTCAAAGGATGAAGAACTAATGAATTTCAGGAAAGCACATGATCAGGTGGATAAATCCTCCACTAGAAAGGAAGGGTAAAGGGATAAAGTGGAGTGGGAACTCAGGAGGTGATGTATGAACAAGAGGCCCTGCTTCTCCTATTTACAGCTCTTGAACCTCTGCATGAACCTCTGATTCTTGGACAAAAGCCTGGGTCGTAGATGGCAGACCCGGAAGGCAAGAGTGGTCAGAAACCAAGCTCCAACCACTGGCTGATGTCCCTCTGCCATAACCACAATGAGGGGTCTAAAAGGAAGAGTCCACATCAATTACAACCCAACTTCTTCCTGACCATGAGGCGTCCCTTCCATCTCCACCTCTTTGGAGTCAGAACCAGGCAACCAAAGGCGCGATTTCACCGATGCCAACTACGTGTAGATTCTCTGAAGAAAAGCTGTATGCCGCCGTTTTCTGCTTCTCGTCTGTTGCTGCCACGTTTTCTGCATACCTATGAAATGTTTACCACGCATTTCCCTCGCAAGGATTTCTCCCAGTGCTGCAGTAGCCTAATCCGCCGCCCCCCCTCGGCTCAGCTTTCTGACCTCGCCTTGCTTTGCAGACTGAAGTTATTTGCCTGCTCAGACTGTTCAAGGTACAGTCCCTGATATGCTTATCACTCCTGTGCGAACTGCTTTGTGTAGTGCTTGGGCCACCCTTGGCTTGACCCGGACCTAAGGCTTATCACCTGTGATTTCACCTCTCTTCGTTTGTGTTTACGTTCCTCCATCTCGCTCAGATGAAGTTTGGCCTTGCAGGGCTTCCTGTTCTTTCTGTACTTGAGTCCATGCTTATCATTTACTGACTTTGTCCAGTTTTCAGCCTGCTTTAAACACAGACATGCTCAAGGTAAGGAACAATAAATAAGTGGAAATCTTTTAAACCTCTGCCTAGAAGCTGTGGTCCCTAGAGCCAGAGGGTAGACTGAAGTCCTGGCTACTGGAAGCTATGGGCCAGTCTTGAAAGGTGAAGGGTCGTGCTCCTGTTTCCTTGGAAATGGGGAACCTCATAGATGGAAGCTGTGTCTCCTGCAGCAGGAGGTATAGGTGTGAGGTTAATACACCATTCTGTTAAGTCAGCAAAGGTGCTCTTTGATAAGACCCAATTTCTAAATCATGCCTGTGTTGCAGATGTGTACCTGTGTCCTGCATGTTTCTTTTTTATCCTGTCCTCGAAAGTTATCTAGATAGTTACCATGGCACAATTATCAAATAAAGATGCTCCTCTCCCAATTGCTTTGCTTTTTTTTCTAGTTAGGTATCTATTTTTCTTCAAGTCTGCAGATATGGCATTCTTGGTTTTTGGTCTTGATAAATGTTTGAAAGGTTTTACAGCAGAAGCTTAAGAATGTGATACATTCCCCATTGCTTCCTATGGGGTTGGGTTCTCTGAATGGCTTTGAACATATTAAAATTAGGCAGTGTGGCGCCTGAAATGTGGGCAAGCGTTTTTTACTTTTTGGCCTTAGTTAAGGATTGACATCATGACTTGAGCACGTCCAGTCCAGTTCATTTCCTCTCCCAATTTCGAGACCCTGGAGACATAAATAAATAAATAAAATAAAGGCATAGTGAGGATCCTGCATATTTTAATAAAACTGAAAATGTCTTGTAAAATTCTGAGTGGGGTTGGTTTTACATAACTTTTCCAACATACACAGGGCTTCTGAGTTGCGTTTCTCAACAGAGATAATTTTTATTTGACAAATTTGGCAAATAACTTTCTGCCAGAAACATTTTAAAGTCCTGAATTTCAGTGAATTGACTCCATTATTTTCCCGAGGAGAACATGGAATCTGATTTTACCGTGCTTAGACCAGAGCCCACACAAGCCATTTCAGTGCTGTAAGTGGTAGGATGCAGTAACTTGTGGCATCTGGGGTTTCTTGGGTCACGCCAGTGACGGGCGCACACATGACTGGGAAGAACGGATAAGCCTCTCTCTTTCTGGCCAGCTGCAAAGAGACAGACTAGGAATATGAAACATATTAAAGATGGGGAAAAAAAACCCCCGAAAGAATCTATCAATCAAGATACAGCAAGCGGAATGCAGATCTGAGGAGCGGAAATGTAGGCCTGGCTAACATCCCAGTCAGTGAGAGGTAATGAGATGGGGGTAACTGGAGGTGCGAAAGTCAGCCTGGGTGAATCTGCAAAAAAAAAAAAGCGAGGACCGGCTTGGCAAAGCCGCAACAACCAAAAGCAAGGAGTCTATTAGGTATGTGGGAGAGCCTGACCCTGCTAAAGCAAAGCAGAAAAGCAAAACTGACTGAGGACAGTTCTCAGAGCTGAGACCAAAGGAAACGACATATTGTATTACCAAATTGCAAATTGTTTATTTTGATCGCTGCATGTAAATATACGTTGCAGGGTATTATGTTATAAATTAAGTGTAACAAAGAAAGCAGGAAGTGACGAGATCACTGCATGGGTGGGTAGCCAGCCCTTTGGATTAGCAGCAAGCACTGCACACGGCAATGCAGCAAACCTGGTCAGGTCTTCCACTTCTCAGGGTTGCCAGGGCTAGGAGTGCTGCAGAGGCAGTTTCCATTGCCCCCAGTGCGGAGGGATGCTCAGTCATTGCTCAATGGCGACATCCAGTGGCCAGACTCAGGATCCACATAATGTAAATGTCATTTTATTGAATATACCAATTTCCCATAAAATTTAAAGGGTATACAACACAATATCAGTTATTTACTAAGAATAATATAAGAATTATACAATAGAAAATCACATAAATATGCTACAGTATTTGAATGTAATGCGCTTTGAAGCGCCAAAAGGTGGAGTATAAATACATTATGATAAAATTAAAAAACAATAAAAACCTAAAAACCTCTATCTTTAATTAATAATGAGAAGGCTGACATTCAGGAGCCATTTAGATGGATAACTGAAAAGTTTGGAGGCGTTCTGGGGGTAGGTGGGAGATGTTTCTGTGTGGAGCAGAGTTGGTTGCATAAGTTATGCGGCTAACTCTGGTCCTAAAGTTAGCCAGTTAGAAATAACCGACTAATTTTAAGATAGTTGGGTATATTCAGTGGCCGGTGAACATATCCTACTAGTTAGACGGCTATGCTTATCCAGTTAACTAGCCAAGTCACACAGAGGCTGAAAATGGACCCAAAAAAAATAACTAAATGAAATACTAAACTAGTCAACTAGTCACCAGCAGTGATAAAACTCACAGCAGATCATTAAAAACCTGACTTTAGTCAGTTTCCTAATTCTAAGATAATTCTGCATTCTGGAGGCAGCCCCCATTGTTGAGATGGTTGAATCGAGTTGTGAAAAAGGGAGGGGGGGATATAAAAATTAAGGGAAACCCCCCAGGTAGTTGAAACTGAAGGCTCACAGCACCATAGTCCAACACAGACCCATTCTAAATGAGGTGCAAGCCCAAAGGAACAGGAGAAAACTGCAGGGCAAAATAAGAGAAAGAAAGGCCCCGAAAATGGGTTACAGACAAGACCCTTTGATTGGACTTAGCCAAACACTTTTGTTACTAGCCAGCTTTCAGGAGTAAAAATTCCTTCGTCATGTCAGTAATTTACAAATATTACTGCCAGCTAGATTAAAGCATCAACACCGGTTTTAAAAGTGGTCAGATTTCCTGATAGGACCAATGGGTTCAAAGGCGCTAGCTCTGTGTGTGTGATATGGGCAACCCCAGTATCAGACAACTTTGTGATTTACCTCATGCAAATCTTGGAATCCAATCATATTACAAGATCCAAGGAAGCATGGCTTTTTACCTGAGGTAGTGCCCAATATTAAAAATGGCACTGCTGAATAGCCGGCTATGGTAAGTGGGCACCACTTTGTCACCTAAGTGGCTTTGCCAGCTAAGTTTTTAGCTGGACAAGACTCTAATTTCCATACTAAGGGCATTCAATTTATTTATAAGTCTTCTGTGCAGAACCGTGTCAGAGGCCTTGCTTAAATCTAAGTACATACGTCTAGCGCTCTCCCTTAATCCAACTCTCTGGTCACCCAGTCAAAGAAATTGATCAGATTCATCTGACAATATTTACCTCTGGTAAAACCATGCTTCCAAGATCTTGCAATCCATTGGATTCCAAAAATTGCATTATCCTCTGTTAGCAGCAATTCCATTATTTTGCTCACCACAGAGGGCACACTAACTGGCCTGTAGTTCCCAGCCTCCTCCTTACTTCCACTTTTATGAATAGGAACCACATCCGCCCTCTTCCAGTCCTCCAGAAATTCTCCAGACTCTAAGAAGTATAGAAAAGTTCAGCCAGCGGAGCTGCCAGGACATCTCTTAGTACCCTCGGATGTATCCCATCCAGCCCCACTGTCTTATCTACTTTAAGTTTAGTTAGCTAATCACGAACACACTTTTCTGAAAATTGATTGAGGTTTTTTCCTCACTTCCAATTTTAATTGTGTTTGTTTTATGTGGTCCTGCTCCAGGCCGTTCCACAGTGAACACTGAACAAAGATATTTGTTAAGCAAAGAGAAAGACCTAGCAGCAGGGCTGGTGGAGGCCAACACTTTAATGGAATTCAAACTTGCTTGGGACAATAGAGAGAGTGGTGGTAAGAACGGGGTTGAGAGATTGGGTAAAAGACATTGCAGGGGAGCTGCTGTGGGTTTAAGTATGGAAAGTAATGTGCTCAGCCACCCAAAGTGATAGAGAACCAGAGAGGAAGAGAACTGGGCAGACTCGGGCCATTTACTATGCCACTATGTTCTGCTATATTTACTTTACAGCTGAGGGATAAATATATACAGTGCATTTAATTGTATGCAATTTCCCTTCAATTCTATGTGTGAGGTTCAGACCTGGGTGCCAAATTGAATCAAATGCGTCATTAACGTCAATAAAAAAAAAAGCGCAGCTCTTCTTCCCAAGTTGGTGTTTTTTGCCTGCTTGTTAATCAGCGTCTCTTTGACAAAGACATGGTCAGTAGTTTCATTTTTAGGGAGGAATTTAATTTGTGCTGACCAGGCAGGCTTTCGCTGGCGGTTCAGTACGACAGTGAGTTTTTGTTGATGATGCTACAGTAAAGCAGGTTTCACGAGGAGGGGGGAAGGCAATCAGATCCCATTCGCTTGAGTCTAATGGAACTGAGCACAATCAGCAGTAACACACAATAATCTACTGCTCCTGAGAATTAGCAATACTATTTTATTCACTAAAGTGCTGCAGACATCTTCCCAGTAGATTACGTGATTAAACACGTGCTGCTCAGTTCAAAAGGTACAGTTTCGTTTAGCTAATAGATCACTGGATCACCTCCGAATTTTCAAGGCAGCGTTTACAAGAAACAAATCTTTCTGCCCTGGATGATGCAATAAGCAAAGTGACCCTCAGCCACAGAGGGTAACGGTTTTATAGGGTAAGGTTTCAGCAGCGCATCCACCCTCAGAGTTACACACCGTCAAGTGAATTTTCAAAGGGCCGTGTGCATCCTAAAACGTGCGCAGTGCACGCAAGGCCCAGCCACGGGCGAAAACCCCTGTTTTTTACGCACGCGGCCCTTTGAAAATGTACTTGAATAAGTAGTGAAATAAAAAAATTTGGGGCAGCTAGGGGTCGGGGTGGAGAGGGGAAAGGGAAGGAAGGTTAGGCAGGGGGATAGGGAACTGGGAAAAAAAAAGGGTCGATGGCGTCACCGCTCGTGATTTGAAAATTCCACCACCACCGCCCCCCCCCCCCGCGCGCGCAAGTCGCAATCCGCCCGCACATGCTCGCGCGGGTGTTAAAATCCGGCCCGCGGACATCGTATTTTGTAACATGCGCGCGCCGGCGCGCGCATGTTATAAAATCGTCCCCTGTGATTTCAAGCACTCGATGTTCAAACGCTGACCTTGACGATGGGAGGGCAGGGGGTGGCTGCAGGGCAACTTTACCCATTGCAAAACGGGTCGCAGAGCTGCGTGTATAAAAGGGATTCTTTTGCTTTTCATAGAGACAGCGAGCTGGAGTCCTCTTGCTCGATCTCGGTCCTCGGACCCTATTTCACGGCTTCTGATTTGCAACATGTGCTGGCAGGAAGCGAAGAGATTCTTCACGTGCATGTCCTACAGGCTTTGGTTTCCTCGCTTGGGATCCTGCCTCTCATTGCGCCACATGCTTTTAAGAAAATCTGAGGCCCCGACTAGAAAATTCAGTGGTGACTAAGGCAAGTAAAATTTGGCGCAGAGCCATGCAGAATGGGTGGTTTCAGATGAGACTTTCCTCGAAACTAACCCGAGTCTTCCTAATGCTTCCTGGCATTCCTGTTTTGCTTTATGGTCTTTTAGGGAAATAACATATTTTGTGGTACTTCAGGGTAAACACGCTCTGAACTCATCCACACCACTTTTGAAAAGCACTTTACAGCCGTAGCATTTCTAGCACTACATTTCTCGGTGGGTACCCTTGCCTTACCATATCCAGAAAGTGAACGAGAAAATCAGCGTGGAGCCCATGAGCCGCTCACAGGCCCTGCAGCAGCCACATCTCTTACATGGGTTCCCTTGGCAACGGGGAAGCCTGTGCAGTAAGAGGGAGCAGGGCCGCACAGGCCCCCGTGCTGATTTTTTTTTGGTGTGTTTTCTGTTGCTGCTGTGGGTAGGAAGATTTTCTGCAGGGCTTGGGGGGGGGGGGGGGGGGGGGTAGTGGTACTCGATCAGCCGCAAGAGATAAGGGAGGTGAAAGAGAGACAGAGATGGTGCTGAGGGGGGAAGGAGCAGAGTGGAGAGGAAAGAAAGGGGTGCTTCTGGGCGGGAGGGGAAGAGATGGGGATGTGGAGAGAGAGGGGGGGGGGCTCTGCTGGAGCTGCTGCCACTAGAGGTAGAGCTGTGCTGCCCTACCGCCAAAGGAGACCCTGCTGTGCTGCAGTCACCACTGCTAAGTCGGGGAGGGGGCTATATAGTTACCCTTTAAAAACTGCCCAACTACTTTGCAACAGGCGACTGAAAACCTTGCCCAAAATCCTGTATATGGAACATGTAGCATTATACAGTGCCAAGTTACCCTCTGCCCTCGACAGGAGGCTTTCAGGAGTATCTGAGGGCTGGTAGGCAGCTGAAACTTGTAAAACCACAGGAATGGATCCATCACATACCTCTCTTTAACTTGCACAGTGAGGAGGTCATGTTCTTTGTCCCAAGACATATTTCCCAAGGCATATTTCTGCCTATGTCGGGGGAGTGCTGAAACTATATTATTCCTGTACCTGAAAATGTAATTCCACTGTCACCTCCCACTCCAGACACACTGGGGCCCAGGGCAGAAACTTAGGAGGGGTTCCCAATCCCAGGCCCCGTCCTCCTGAGGCTTCTCCCTCCTCTTCCTCCTCCCTCCCTCCTTACTCTTTCAGAATGGCATTTGCAACTAAGAAAATATTATTATTTATTAATTTTGATTAATTGCATTTCTTACGTATGTATATCTTTAACATTATTAATCATGCTTCTGTTAGGAATGTGCATTCATTTCCTTGACTTGGCGGGTACTCACGTACCTCACCAACTATCTAGTACACGTGGGAAAATGGATAGTACGTGCGCATTTCTTTAATAAAAATGCACACATTCTTATGCTTTTCCTGCGTGCACTTGAAAGTCGGCGAAGTAAGCACGTACCCGCCAAATCAGGGAAACGAATGCACATCCCTAGTTTCTATCATCAGCAC
Source organism: Rhinatrema bivittatum (assembly GCF_901001135.1). Lineage (NCBI taxonomy): Eukaryota > Metazoa > Chordata > Amphibia > Gymnophiona > Rhinatrematidae > Rhinatrema > Rhinatrema bivittatum. The sequence continues at coordinate 80,870,247 of NC_042625.1, forward strand.
AAAGAGTTCTAGTAGCCATATTTGGTCCTGGAAAAAGTGGGAATTGTCGTAGGTTGTCAACCCTCTTACTGGAGCAATGTATAAAACTCTGGTAGGACAGGTGACCTCATAGGCCCTATCTTCAGTGGAAGCACAGGGCATCATGTGGGAGGGGAGGGAACGTAGTGGCCCCCACATACCTTGCCATTATCTCTGAATCATTTGTGCACCCTCACACAAGAGTTTTGCTAAATTAGGGGACAAGGGAAGGAGAGAGCCATTTGAGTTGTGGGAAAGTTCTAGATGGTTAATCTCCTAGGACTTAGGCACTTGCGCCACGTATTGCTTTAACACAAACTCAATATAACTCTGCAAAGTCTAAGAACTATGGTGCCAATTTTCAAAGGGTTCAGGCTCCTAACGTTTGGAGTTAGGCTCATAAATTGGCCCTTTTGAAAATTTACTAGGGCTGAGTGCCTAAATTTAGACGCCTAGTTTCATTAGACCCCTAAATTTAGGAGCCTAAAAAGTGGATTGCTACAGGGGTAGAGTTAGGGCGGGGAAACAAAGTTAGGAGGTTAGCACTGATTTTCAGAACTAGGCAGCTAATTTAGGGCCCTAAATCTAAATTTATGTGTGAGCGCACTGTTTAACCCGTGGTTGGACACGCATATTGGAAACGCGTCCACTACCCCTTATACAATAAGGGATTTAGCGCGTCCAAACCCTCTCCCCCCAGAAACTAATAGCGCTCATCACATACAAATGCATGTTAATGAGGCTATTAGTCATTCGCCCCAGATACAGAAAAAAAAAAATGTACACCCGATCCACACATTTTACTCTCAGAAATTAACGCCTACCCAAGAGCAGGCATTCATTTCTTAGCAGCCCAAAAAAGTACAGAAAAGCAGAAAATACTGTGCATTCATCACATCCTTTTCGGTGGGTACACATATACCTCACCAACTTTCTAGTACATGAGGGAAAATGGATATTATGCATGTATCTCATTATTAAAAATACACGCATACTCTCAGTTTCCCGCATGTACTATAAAGTCAGTGAGGTATGCATGTACCCGCCGAAACAGATGTGACAAATGCACATCCCTATCGCTTACCTAAGCCGATGCATGTTCTAGAGCAATGGTTCCCAAACCTGTGCTGGGGGACCCCCAGCTAGTCAGGTTTTTGGATCTCCACAATGGATTTGCATGAGATGCTATGAGGAAGGGAGCTCACTTCACAGAATTATAGGCTGGAGCATGGCCCAAGAGCTTTAGCGTCTCGTCTCAAATTTCAGTGTAAAGAAATTTAAAACAAATTCGTATCTATGGTATTAAGAAATGCTTCTGCACCATCAGAAGGTCTTCACATCAGCTGGAGGCAGAGAATACTAGCATATCAAGGTTCCACACATATGTTAAGTAGTAGCAGTGATGTTATTAAAAAAAACAAACAGTACTCTGCAGTGATTCCATTAATTTGCTTATCACAGAGGTCAGACTAACCAGCCTGTAGTTTCCAGCCACATCCTTACTTGCACTTTTATGAATAGGATCCACATCTGCCAATCTCTAGTTCTCCGGAGCTACTCCCAATTCTAAAGAAGCATTAAAAAGGTCAGCCAGCGAAGTTGCCAGAACTTCTATAATTTCCCTTAATATCCTTAGATATATCCCCTCTGGCCCCATTGCTTTGTTTAGTTAGCTCCTCATACTCACTTTTCTGATATCCGATTGAGAAAGGTTAATTATAATAAATTCTAATATCTCCCTTTTCCAGTAATGTTCACTTAGTGTCACTGTTGGTCCAGAAAATAATACAGCAAAGTTCCCCCCCTGCTGATATCAAGCAAAAGTAATAACCTTCACAAGAAATTGTTAATGACCCTTCTGATGACTTGCAAAAGGAACATTTCGCATTTACATGCCTCTGTAACTGACAAAAGAAAGATTTCAAGGAACTGCTTCAAGTTACCATTGGGCATTTCCTGAGTTCAAAAGAATGTGGCCAGGGGCTAACTCCTTTGTAATTTAATTTACCCCAGCCAGGCAGGGAAAAGAACAATTTAATAAGCCACTAGCTTACAACCTGGCACCCTAAACCCGGGGCTGTACAACAAATTACATACAGCATGGGTTCAATGAATCCTTACCATGAAGTGCTTGCGGCAAATATATGTCCCTAAGGCACAGGGAGTCAAAAGGGTACATTTTCAATAGGGTGCTAAACTGGCAAAGTCCACATGTGATTTGCAGTCCCAGATGATTTTGAAACACAAAGTATATGTGTATGCTGCGTTTGAATAACATTTTCTAACGTGGTTAAAAGTTTATGGGTATGTGGGCTTTTTTGCACAAGCAACGCTTTTCAAATTGACCTGAGAGTTTCCAGCCATTCCTCTGTTGCACCCATTTCTATACGGTCAAAAGTATGTGCTTTGTGAAAGTGCACGCCCACTTTTCTGGCAGCTGAAAATGCACTTAGCTGGATATGGCTGATCTGGAAATGTTAACTCCATTTTCACTTGTATAAAAGGCACCTGAGTCTTTGATGATTGACCCCACCCCACCAGTGACTTCTCCAGTGTTACAGTGAGTGCCAGCAGCAGACGCAGGACCAGAATGCTTGCTCCTGCACGGTGGGTTTTTGTCAGCGAGCAGCTGATTTTGTGGTATCACTCCCATCTGATTAGCCAGAGGTTGATTGCCTCATCACTAGTTTTAACTTCTTAAAACCAATAAAGGCATGCACCTAACACATCCTGAGAGATATTTAATGGTTACTGCAAGAAAGGCATTCACAGATGGTGACAAGCTTATGGGTGTGGCATATGTAAACACAAATATCATAAGGACAAAGAAATAATCGTGATAGAAATGCTTTATGCAGTTTTCTAGATTTCTGTCATTAAATAAACTAAAGCATCTGAACCCAAAGCACTGGAAGCAGTGCATGCAAATCTGTCTCATGCATATTCATTGCAGATGTCCTGAAAACGGGGTCCCCCTCCCCCGGACAGGTTTGGGAGCCACTGCTCTAACAAACCATCTTAGTGACCCTAGGCAGGGTTACACTGGTAATGGTGGCTCTTCCTCTGTGCCCTGTCCAGTGCCCTGCACCTAGTCAAGTGCTGGTAATGACTGAAATGTGAGCATTTCCTGTCCAGTCCGGCAGCCCCTGCTCTGTTCCTGGTAAGGGTTGCACTTTGCCCTTCCCGACCCCCACCTCCGGTGTCTTCTGCTATGCGTTCTTGGCAGCCATGAGCAAGAAGATGCTGAGTGACAGGATAAGAGTAAGGACAGCAAATTTCCTGGCTGTGGATAGAACTGCTAGAAGACAGTAATTATGTTTTTATTACTTCCGTCCAAATGATTGGATGTGATTAACATTTAGCTAATTAAAAGCTTTTCTTACTTCACCTGAGCCAAACCCTTTCTCGTGGCTCCCAGAAGGTGGCGCTGAGTCCATGCAGCCAGTGATGGAGGGAGGGAGGGGGTGGAGGGGTTTCGCTTATATTATATGATAAAGCTGGATACACTGTGAAGGTGGAGCTCTTGCATTTGGACCCCTGGCTCCCATTCCCCCCTGCCCCCCGCCCATTTGTGTCCCTCGTGGGCTGTGTCCGCCACAGTTTGGGAGCGGGCAAGGAAGCAATAGAGGGGTATGCGGGATAAGGAAGCAACAGCATGGTTTGGGGAGCGGGAGGAAAGGTGGAGGACTGAAGCAGGAAGCGGATGATAGGGAAGGAAATAGCAGGAGGTGGCAGAGGGGAGAAAGTAGGCTAGGGTGAATAAGAGTGGCAAGATAGTGTGCAGAGAGAGAGGAGGGGGTGGAGAGAAACACCTGATTTAGGAGAGTGTGAAAGATGGCAAGATATGGAGGAAAGAGTAGCGCAAGCTCTGAAAGGGATCCAGGAAATGAGAAAAGTTTGAAAGAGAATGGGGAATGAAGAGACTGCAATAAAGATAGAACTGAGATACAGAAGAAGAAGGAGAAACTGAGGATAAACTAAACCAGAGGCACAGAAAGGTTACAAACGGTTTATTTTCATTTTGAAAAAAAGTACAGTTCATTTTAAGTTTAGTCAGAAATGCCGCAGTTGTCTCCACTTCTTAATTCCCCCTATCCTAGATGGCATGCCTAGGCATCTCAAGTTCCCTTGCTGGCTGAGGGTGGGAGAGGGACGTCTCTGCCCGCAGCTGGTCTAGATTTCTGCGCCCGTCTGCTAGGCCTGTGCGTTAGTGCAGAAAAATTCCGAGGCTTGCAAAATGTTCTATGGGCCTGCCCTGTAAGATGGTGCAGTTACACATCCCATTAAGAGGCTGCCAACACCAGTGCCACGACAGAGTTAACGTGCCAGGGGCTGCTGGGCCTTACAGAGGGTCGCCCCAGGTGGCGCAATGGGGAATGAATCTGGAAAGGTAAAGAAGGGGATCCCTGGGAGAAGCTGGCAGAGCCGGGCTGTTGTTGTTGAATACTGGTGTTAATAATAAAACTTTCTGGTTTACTAAATCGCCTCCAGTCTCTTCTGTGAGGGAATGGCCAATGCCCATGACAACCAGGGCTGAGCTGCCAAAGACACTGCTGTAGGCCTGTGCCCCGCACAATGTCTGACCTTCCTAGCGGGTAGCAAAAGCTTAAATCTGTCACTGGCCAGCAGGTTTGCCACAGCAGGAGCTCAGATGCCTCACCTCCAAGATGCCAATTGATTTTCCTTGGTGGTAGACTAACTGAGGTTGCTTTGTTTAAAATAAAAGTGCAAGCTTGAACGTTTAAACTCACCCCTTGGTGAGCGGTTAAGGGTGTTCCCTCTACGTACAGTGGATGCTGTCGAAGTCATTCCTCAGGGACAGGACTCTCTCTGGGCTAAACAGCACCCAGGTGAGTCATGGGGGGGAGGGAGGGAATAGTTCCTCCCTCGAATTTCATAGACAGTTGAGGGTGGGGGTGGAGTGGACTCACGGGAGCTTTCTTCCGCCACTCTGGTGACGATGCCAGCTTGGTGTACGGGAATCCTCTGCCTGGTGCCCACCCCTTCAGACAGTCCTGCTCACATTCCCGGCCTCGCACATCCTGCCAGAGTCTCACTCGTTCCATCATGACCTGGAACGCTGCAATAGAATTTCTGACCTACTTGGGTGTCTCAGAGCACTGCTGTTTCCTCACCTGAGGTCTCTTTTCTACTACACAGGCAGTTTCTGTGTAAAAATTAGCTACAAAATACTTGTGCTAAAATTACCTTGCACACTTTACAACACAGTCTACTCAAAATGGCCCTTAAATGTCATTCTTAGGAGAGTTATATTTCTGTTAACAAATTGATTTGACTGCATTCCCTCATGCATTGCACTGAGAAGGAAAGCACTGATTGTTTCTGCTAGAATGGTAGAAAATGTCACCCTTCTTTCATTTCCTGTATCCTCCTATCTTATGCCCCTGCTAGGTCAGGCCTCGGGTACAATATGTTAATCCTCTGCTACCCAAGTTACAAAGCAACTCAGTTTTGCCTGCAACTTGTTCTGTATTCTGCTCACAGTCGTGTTGAATTCTAGCACATCCAATGACACCGCTGAGATCTGACAAAATGTCACTGCAACAAATGCTCAGAACTTTCCATTGGGAACCTGTTTGCATTTCTGCAAAATGTGTTGACAGTCTGCTAAAAGGGATGTTCCGACTGCATCAGGGCCTGCTGAGAGTGTGTAAGGGTGGATGCATTGGAGTATACCACCCACCTAAAGGGCAAATGCATGCATTGCAGTGTGCTACTCACCCCTTTCACTGAAGGAGGGATGATGCATTGGAGTATGTTACCAACCCCCTTTATTAAGAGAGGGGGCATCTGCATAGGGGTATTTCATGTTCCTCCTTCACTAAGGGAGGAATGCATGCATTGGCGTGTGCACCCATGCCCTTCACTGAGGGAGAGAAGGACACATGCACTAGAGTGTGCCACTCACCCCCTTCACTGAGGAACGCATGCATTGCAGTGTGTTACTTGCCCCCTTCACTGAGGAGGAACGCATGCATTGCAGTGTGTTACTTGCCCCCTTCACTGAGAGAGGAATGCATGCATTGCAGTGTGTTACTTGCCCCCTTCACTGAGAGAGGAATGCATGCATTGCAGTGAGCCATTCATGGAGGAACGCATGCATTGGAATTTACTACTGACTCTCTTCACTGAGGAAGGGCCATATGCATTGGGGTGTGACACTCATATTTGCTGAGGGAAGACCGCATGCATTTAGAGGGGAGGTGTTGGGGAGGGGGGGAAGGAGGATATGGGTGTTATGACCAGGCAGTGGTAAAGCAAAAGGTGGACCCATGGGCCGACCTGCAGGTACTACACAGTGCAGGCCGGGAGGGGGGGGGGAAAGGAGGATATGGGTGTTATGACCAGGCAGTGGTAAAGCAAAAGGTGGACCCATGGGCCGACCTGCAGGTACTACACAGTGCAGGCCGGGAGGCGGAGTCAGTGCTAGGCAAGGATACCCGGAGCCTGGAATCCTCCCGGGAGGGGCCCGTATGGACCCAGGCCCTGGGGACTGGAGCAGTTCAAGATAGTCCAAAGAGGGTTCGTCCCAGGGTGATCTGGAGACAGGTCAGAAAGTTCAGAGATAGCTGCCGGAGGAGAGGCAGATGGCTGGCTGGCAGGCAGGTCACTGGAGAAGGCGGAGTCTGAACCGGCAGCGGGTAGGAGGTTAGGCCGCGAAGCAGACCAGAGTCACCGCAGGCGGCGGGTAGCAGAGAAGGCCGCGAGGCAACCCGGGATCAGGAGTGGCGGCGGGCTGGCACCGGAGTCCGTGGCAAACCGGGGTCAAGACAGGCGACTGGCTAGCATAGAAGTCCGTTAGGCAAACCGGGGTCAAGGCAGGCAGCAGGCTAGCGAGAAGTCCGTTAGGCAAACCGGGATCAAGGCAGGCAGCAGGCTGGCGAGAAGTCCGTTGGGCAAACCGGGATCAAGAACCAGGAGACAACGAGAGTCAGCAAGCAAGGACAGGAACAGGAAGCAACTAGTCAGCAGGAAACCTCGTTGCAAGGCGTCTAGTGGGAGACTGGACGCCGGTTAAATCTGAAGCGGGGCGTGACATCAGCAGGCGAGGTGGAGCCGGGCTTCCGGGTGCTGTGCGCTTAAGAGATCCCTCCTCGCGCGCGAGGCCAGGCAAGGGTAGGCCTGTAATGGCGTCTTCCTCGTGGGAACTCCTCGGGCGGAGGTCCTGTCGAGCCTGGATTCAAGCGGGTTCCTGAAAGAGCTGAAGAGACGGTAAGCGGGCCTGACCCCGAACATGAGAGGGGCGGTCGGGACCGCAACAATGGGTGCATTAGGACTGGATTTTTTGACAGTTGCTGCACACTGAGCTGAGGATTTCAAATGTTTTGCCCACAAGGACTCCAAGGTCTTTTTCCTTATACATAGCCCAGCATTGTGTGTACCTGTAGTTGGGATTCATTTTCCCTCTGTGCATCACTTTTAATTTTTCCACATTAAATTTCATCCACCATTCAGATGCACAGTCTCCCAGTCTCACAAGATCCTTCTGCAGTTCTTCACAATCCACTGCTGTTTGAACAATTTGGAATAATTTCATGTTATCTGCAAATCTGAACACTTCACTTATTGTTCCCTTTTCCAGATCATTTATGAACATGTTAAACAGCACAGGTCTCAGTATCGATCCCTGTGACACGCCACTAATTACCATTCTCATTTGGAAAAATAGACCATTTAGTTCTACCTCCTTTTTCCTGTCTTTTAACCAGTTACCAATCCACAATAGGACACTGCCTCCTATCCCATGACTTTGTAATTTCCTGAGCAGTCTTTCAATGGCGTCTGAAAATCCAAATATGCTATATCAAATGGCATACCTTTATCTACTGTTTATTTACATCTTCAAAAAAACCCAATAGATTTGTAAGTTAAGACTTCCCTTTGCTAAAACCATGTTGATTAAGAACATAAGAAGTTGCCATATTAGGTCAGACTGAGTTTCCATCAAGCCCAGAATCCTGTTTCCAACAGTGTCCAATCCAAGATGCAAGTACCTGCCAAGGACCCAAACATTAAATAGATCTCATGTTACTGATGCTGGTAATAAGCAGTGGCTATTCCCTCAGTCAAATTGACTAACTGCAGTTTATAGACTTCTCCTCCAGGAACTTATCCAAACCATTTTTAAACCCAGCTACACTAACTGGCAATAAATTCCAGAGCTTAATTGTGTGTTGAGTATAAAATAATGTTTTCCAATTTGCTTTAAATGTGCAACATGCTAACTTCAAGGAGTGCCCCCTAGTCCTTGTACTATCTGAAAGAGTAAATAACTGATTCACATTTACCCATTCTAGACTTCGCATGGTTTTGTAGATCTTCATCATATCCCCCCTCAGCTGTCTCTTCTCCAAGCTGAACAGCGCTAACCTCATTAGCCTTTCCTCATAGGGAAGCTGTTCCATCTCCTTTGCACCGAGTGAAAAAGAATTTTCTTTGATTTGTTTTAAAAGAGCTACTTCGAAGATCACAACTTGCCCTTCTCTCTGCTGGGTAAGACAACACAGGAAAAAGAAGGGGTCATAAATTTATCATGCTTTTTCCATCATATGGATGTATGCCAGACCCTCAGGAAAGGGAGAGAAATTAGTCTGTCAGATCGGTTGGTTCAGGATATTATTATCGGGAGCAAGGATTTTAGCAGATGAGGATTTCCTTGAGTTCACTTAACTTTTCCGTTCTTATATTGTGATGGGTAAGAGTATAGCAGTGGGTGTATGCTACCATCTGCATGGCCAAGATAAAGAAACAGGCGATGAAATGCTAGCAGAAGGCAAATAAAATTGGCAACAAAATAATAATAGGAGATTTCAATTTCTACAGTTGGGAGAGCTTTTGTTGTATGGTCCTCCCTGTATATTGATAGAGTCCCAAAGTTTTTTCAAATTTTTGTCAAAAGGGATGTAGAATTGTATATCGTCTGTGTATAGGAAGAATTTGATTCCCAGATTTGCTAGTAGAGCGCATATGGGCAGGAGGTAGATGTTGAGAAGAGTGGCTGAGAGTGCCGAACCTAGGGGCTGGGCTTGATGGACCCTTGTCTGACCCAGTACGGCATATCTTATATTCTTATGATCTCTCTCTCTCTTTGTTGCAATCCTATGTTACCTAAGAAACAGTTTTATTTATTACATTGTTCTGTTGTTAATGTACAAGATATGAGGAAAAATATCCAAGCGCGCCTGAATCGGGTGGAGTATTGTCAAAGAAATCTGTGTGAGAGACCCGTGTGCCACTGACTAGCAGCAACCGTAGCAAAAGTGACAGCTTTGGCAGCTCATAAATCAAACTGGAGTAGCTCGGACTCAAAGGGTCATTGCTCTATACAAGCTAAAAGAAGAAAGGCCATTGCTGAAAAGCGAAGGTCAGGTCGGTGCCCAGGGAGAGGCACACCGAGGCATAGAACAATTGAAACGTTATGTAACTGTTCCTGCTGTCCGGAAACCATCAGATTTATCAGATTCATCATTAGAATGATGAAAAAAGTAAAAGACCAAACTGGCCCATTCCGTCTGCCCAGCTGCGATTCTTCTACCTTGGGTAGATGAGCACACAAACTCCTACATCCAACTCAACGCCAGCTCTCCCCTCCCCACACACACACACACTTCTCTCCCAACACTACTCTCTGTATCTATCCCAAGCATGTTCAAAAGCACTGGCTTCTAGCACTTCCATTTCAGGCCTTCTCATTGTCCTCCATAATTCTTATGACTTTGAACTTGATAAGGAGACAACATCCAGAGGAGTAATTATAGGTATAGGCACCGATATTTTTCCCGCAGATAAGCAGGCTGAATTAGCCATGCTGTCTGGGTCGTCTCTCCGGGGCAGCTAGGCGGAGCTTCTCAAAGGTGACAGAGCTTTGCTCTGTGTGCAGCTGCACATCCTTTCCTGCGCGGCTCCATTTTCTCCCCAGGCTGCTCTTTCTGCGCTGCAGGCTGTAAGCGGAGCTTTCTTCCTCTCCTCAGAGAGCACCATTTGGGTAAAAACCATAAATAAAAAAGGAAAATGTCTCCAAGACCACCTGGCTTCAAATTCTGCCAGTGCGGCAAGATTATGTTCACCACCGACGGGGCATAATTACTGTTATTTATGCCTCGGCCCGGATCACGACCAGGCGGCATGCAGTGGACTGTGGCCGCATGTCCCCCGGGCCCAGCGTCAACGCGCCACCAAGATCACCCTGCTTCGAGAGGGAAACCCAGGGTCTTACGCCCCCATCTCGGAGCACCTGTCGGCCTATTCATCCTCGGGGCCGCATCTGGATCGCCCTAAAAAAATCAAAGAGGGCCTCTGTGGGACCGCCGGACAAACATCAGGGTCAGGTGGGCCAGCACCCCTCCATTCCCCAGTGCCCCCAGCCCATCCAGGCTCGTGGAGCGTTGGGTGATGCGCCGACCCAACCACCGAGGTAATATTTAAAGGGCAATGTGGCTTGAAAAAGTGCCCCCCCCAAAAGTGTTAAAATCCCCCAGGGGTCTTTGTAGACTTACAATGCTTGCTGAGGTGGCCCCACAGGGCCCAAAGTTTAAAAAAACTACACGATGATGTCTCGCCCTCCCTTTACTAACCCCTCCCATTTAACTAAATATTCCCCCCCAGGGTTCCAAACCCTACCAAGGCATCCTGCACTGCCACCCCCACCAACATTAGAAGTAATCCCTGGTATCTAGTGCCCCCCCCCCCCCGACCCATCCATACCTTAAGAAGACATCCACAGAGTTTAGTGAAGCCCGAAGTACCTCCTAGGCGCCTGGCCGGTTGACGCCATTTTCCAAATAGGCGCCAACCAGCCTTTGTACCTATCATGTGTCTAATGGAGCCCAGAGCACCCCTAGGTGTCAACCGGCCTGGAGCCTAGGGAGCACGTCAGGTGCCCCTAAACACCATGGATGTCTTCTCAAGGTAGAGACGGGTCCAGGTGGGGGCTATTTGTCACCAGGGACTTATTTAAAGGAAGGGGGAACATTTGGGCATGGGGAGCCACTAGATACTTAGGGACTACTTCTAATGTTGAGGGGTGGTACGGGGGGGGGGGGGCAGGGCTCTTGCAAGAACCCCAGGGGGGATATTTACACTTTGGGGGGTGGGGGGTGGAAAGGGGGTTTGGGCCATGAGATACTTTAACATGATGGCAGCTCCGGGCGGTGCCATTGCGTGTTTTCCCCCATTTCCCCACGATATTTTTTATTACAGGTTTTTTTCCGTGATCAAAATATTACAGGAAACAGGTGCAATATTTTATGGGATAAAGGAATGCCCCCCCGATATTTCACCCCTCCTACGTTTGCACCTGAGGTAATGAAAGGGGACGTGATTTGCCCAGAGTCTCGAGGGGCATCAGTGGTAGCGTCCTGATTCTTAGTCGACCGCTCTAACTACTAGGCTACGGTGAAAAATTGTACACTGAAACATGCTGTTGCAATGGAGCTGGCTCTCAGCAGGAACCCTTCGTGTCTGCCCTGGCAGACTGAGCATCTTTTGAGGATCATGCACCCAGCGAAGCACAGTTTGCCAGAGGATGTGCTATGTTCTGTTGCAATACCCTTAATGCAGCGCTTGTCACTGGCTAATATCACAGAAGGGCTTTAGGTGGGATCTGTTGTCACAGACAATGAAACTAACATCAAAAACGCTTTAAGCAAAGGGGTCTTTGTGCACATCCATTGTTTTGCTCATTGCCTCAATTTCCACGTTTGCAGATTTCTTGATGAAGGCACAGATTATAAGGTAGTTGTGTACAGGGGCAAAAACATACAAACACAATAGTAGAAAAAAAAACAACATACGGCCTATCTGGTCTGCTCTCCCAGCTGTTCAGCTCTACCATCTCTACCACGCCCTCAGAGATCCGCTGTGCTTATCCCATGCTTTCTTCAGTTCAGATTCTGTCCTTGACTCTACCACCTGTACCGGGTGGCTGTTCCCTGTTCCTCAGACTACTCCTCAATCTACCCCCTTTCCTCTTCATCCCCTTGACCCCTTGTTCCAGAGTCTCGTTTCCATTTAAAGAGACCTGCCTCTTGTGTCTTCATGCCTATGAGGTACTTTAATGTCTCTGCCATATTTCCCCATTACACCTTTCCAACAGATCTTTAAACACAAGTGCACCGGTTACTTCTGTACAGCCTCATCCAGGTCATAGCTGTAAGGGAGAACCTGACCTTTTTCATGTTCCACTGACCTCTGGGACAGAAACCTGTGATGCACTAAATACTTGGGAATAAGGCCAGTGGTGATGAGCGGTGTAGGTGTGAATGTACCACGCCTCCAAAGCGGGACCTCCTTCACTTTCTTATTACAGTTCTCCAGCCATTTGAGGACAAATTAGTTCTAATGCAGCCAACACTCAGTCCAGTCATATCTCTGATTCAAAAAAGGCAAATCTTGAAATCTGATTTGAATCGGAGATTTGCTAGTGTTGACAAGCAGAACGATGACGACATGGTACAGCTTCCCTCGAGAATCCAGAAGCATCTCATCCAGACGGTGATCCAAAAAGTCAAAGATGATAGCGAACTCCATGCAGTGTTGCACGGTGATCATTAGGATCAAGGCAACAGTCTTGGACCCAGGTCACAGTAACCGAAAGTAACAAGAAATTCCACCCGGAAGTAAAGAAGCCTACTTTGTGGGATTCACATGTGCACGGATCTAAAAAAAAAAAAAAACCCCACCCCTGTTAGAGTTCTCATGTTCCCCCACCCCCACCCCACCCAGAGATGTCCTGAAAATTCATTGTGGGTAGGACACCAAACAATAAAGCTATTAGGAATACACCCAGAATTATAGCTTTAGAGAAAATATCCTGGAATGTACTAATCCCCCCCCCTTCCAAAAAAAAATGACTACTGCTACTCCTCCCCCTTCCAACAAAACTTTGCAGGGGATCAGGGGAGAGACAAGGAATGTCATCCTCCTTTCACTGCCCACCCCAGGACCATTGCCCTCTAGGTCCTGAGGCAGGGGGAGGGGCAAGCAAGGGAGAGAGCAAATGGGAGAAAGGTGGGTAAGGAGAAGGGGAGGGCAGAGATGGGGACAGGGATAGGTAAGGAGAGGAGGGAAGGGGATTCATTGCAGAGTTGCTAACTGGATCCATTTTATTTTCAGGACAGGTTGATCCTGTCCTGGTTTTATCCCGCCACCTGCATGCCCTTGTAGCTGTGATTCTCTTCGGGAAATCAGAACTACAAATCCCTGCAGAGACTGGATTAACCTGTCCTGAAAACAAAAAAATGGAACCAGCTGGCAACTCTATAGTGAGAGGGGAGGAAAAAAAAAGCAGAGGAAAGCAGAGAGAGAGAGAGCAGAGAAGGAGAAGGTGAGAGGAATCGCACAAGAGAGACATGGGAGAAGGGAAGAGAGACGAAAAAGCCAAGGGAAAAAAGTTGGACAGCAAGACATGTATGGAGGGGGAGGGAGGCAAGAGGAGGGGTAAGAGAACTACACAGATGGCTGGAAGAGGGAGACAGATGGAGGGGAGCATTAGATAAAGGGGGTGGGGAGACAGCCAGAGATGGAGCGGAAAACAGAATAAAAGTAGAAATTATATAGCTATATATATATATCTATATCGTATACTGGAGATCTTACAGTTTCATACTGCTAACATAGTAGATGACAACATAAAAAAAAAGACCAATTAGCCCACCCAGTCTGTCCAGCCATTCCGGTCTACACTGCTAAGGATAGACCCCAGCTGCCAGCTGTAGAAGCTTGACCACTCCTTTAGTCACTCCCTATCCAAATCCGTTTTTGTCATCTTCTTCTTTGGTTCTCTACCATCCTGTAAAGCTAAGCATACAAGTTCTCCTGCTTAATTCAACACCCAGCCCTCCCGCCTCCCCTGTTTGTACCTCCAAGCTTTACAATAATCTAAACAGTTACCAAAACTAGTGAGACTGCTCTCTCTACATCTGGGCTGCCCAGGTTCCTGTGGCCTTTGCTGTTACCCAGCCATCACCATCCCCCTGACATTGACTCGGTCCCAACCCTGTGGCCTGTGGCATCACCAGGCTGTGCTTCCCTTCTCTCCCCCTTGCTTTCTCCACCAGGCTGTGCTTCCCTTCTCTGCCCCTTGCTTAGTGGACAGCCCCTGCTTACTTTCAACCTGCCGGCAGTGATCCAGTTGGATTATGGAGCGCTGTGGCCTGTGCTGATCCCAGACCGGCTGCCCTGCTGAGGTTTCCGATGATTTCTCAGGTCCTGGGAAAATGCGGAAAGCAGCAACAGAGCAACAAAATGCAGAATTTTAGGGCTGAAAATTCTGCAGGACCGGTGAAAGTGCAGAATGTACAGAAATGCAAAAGGGCGGACAGAGACAGTCAGACAAAGCGAGTGAGCAAAGACAGACAAGGAATGGAAAGGGAAATAAAGAAGCAGGACAAAATCATCACGGCCAGAGGCAAGAATGGCTAGAAATCGGTTTATTTTGTGATCGCTACATTTACAAAACCTCTCTCGGATGCACAGGACCACCCACGTTGCAGTGGCATTCACGAAATCAGCTTCCATTCTCCCAGCTTTGGAGGGGAGAGGGAGGTTTTGCAGGTTTTTCACTCTTGCTTTATTCGGTTACTGTTTTTGCCTTCCCCAACCTTCCTGAGAGACTGCGCCATGCATCTACCACACTTTCAGTGAGGAACTAGATGCACTCAGCCTACCCCCGCCCCTTTCAGCTTCACTCCTTGCATTCCAGAACTTTCTTTCCGCTGAAAGACAATCGACTCTTGTGCATTGTTTATACCCCTGAGGGATGTTTTCCCTTCTCTATTTTGTCCTGTCCTCCTCCCCCCACCCCCCCCAAATTGGGTATAACTGGGGTCAGGCTTTTGATCATTTTGCTAGCTCTGCTCCGGCAGGTCTCCTTCCACCCTGCCCACTTGCTTCCAGGCTGAGAAAATGGCAAGTCTCCTTCATTTCCTCCTGCTTCTCGTTTTTCCAGTGTAATTAAGCAAATCATAAGGGAAGAAGGATTACGGTATTGCACCTGTGCAACTGAAGAGCTATGACAATGCCGCTCTGAATAAGAACTTACCAATCACATCTCAATTTCCTAATCCCATTGTATAACTGAGGGTTTACGACTAGAAGGGCGAGTGCTTCTCTTACGTAAACTGTGCTCCAGGACCTTTTGTCCCACTGCACTGGGGCAATAAGTTATGCCTTTATAAACTCTTTGAGCTGGCTGCCCTTCTGAGCACCCCCTGCAGGGCCCTGCGCCCAGGAGGACTCTGCTTACAGGCCTGCAAGTGCCAGAATTAGGGACTGCTGGGCTGCTGTTTGTTACAATTATCTGTGACCGTCTAAAAACGATGTAGCATCTCTCCTCCTTTCCATCGAGTGATCATCGGGAGACATTCATGCTACCACTTCTCACCTGACTCCCTTCTGCTCCAGCTCTCATCAGGGACCCACCTACAGCTTCTCTCCTTATGCCGTCCCATCCGCCATCCCCCAGGGAACCATCAGGTGTGATAACTTTCCTTAATTCTTTCCATCTGGCCTGTCCACGGTTAAATTGCCATCCACGGTGTTTCCCTTCGTTCCTCCCATCTGGCTGCCATCAGAGGACCAACATTCATGGGTCCTTCTCAGAGACGGCTCAAGGCAATCTGCCGCCCGAAGCGAGGAACAAAAAACGCCCCCTCCCCCCCCCCCCCAAGGCAAAACTCAGGTCAATCAGAGCGGGGGTAGATCCCCCTTAGAGTCTAGCTCGTTTGGTGATTTGAAATGCTGGGCAAGAGGGAGGCAGGGGTCAGGGTCCCCAGAGGAGTGGCAGAGAAAACCATAAGTACAGTGAATTACAAATTATAATACAGTAAACCTTCCATACCAACACAGCACTAACTGCTGGCACTCAAACAAGTATCAACCCTACCTATGAAAAGCAACACTGCAAATATTACACCAGGTCCTAAAACACCAATACACCTTCTATTAGGAAAATAGAACAAGCCAGGCTGTTATACATCCCTACACAGAAACTACACATAACAGAATACCTCACCTCGGTTGCCAATGCAGAACACAGCCGGAACACAACCTCACGAAATAGAAATGTCCAGACAAAAATTGAACTGGAAACTGCAACAAGCCAGACTCCGTTTGCAATGCAACAATGGAAAAACAGAATCATTACCATTCCTCATAAAATAACTACAATCAAGAAATATAAAACATAATTATATTAAAAACATAATAAAATGAAAATTTCAAAACAGCTGACAAACAGAACATTAAATAAACTCGTATAAGAATTATTAAAATATTCCCAAAAATCAATTAAATGTTTAAAAAGAGCAGACACATCAAACACCAATAATGAAAACTAAGGATAAAATAAATGCATCACTCTACCTGTGAACTTTGTATTTCCAGTCTCTTTGAGATTGTCATGGAAGTGTGGGAGGAGGGGAGCTGCGCACAAACTTTGTCCTCTTTCATTAACACACACGCTTTCTCGCAGTCTCTCACATGCTCACGCACACATTCTCTCCCCCCCTGGAATGCACAAGCTGAAGCAACCTCCACCCTATAGCCCGTACAGTGGATAGGAATACTCTTTCCCCTTGGGCCTTAGGCAGAGGCTCTCCTGCTTTCTTCTGGCCACATGGGCCAACACTACTCCTGCTCCTTCTGGCAGCAGTTATTGTGCCTCCTTCTTCCCACCCACGTGGGCCCATGCGACAACTTCCTATGCTGGGCCCACATGGGCGGGAAGAACAAGGAGCTGCAATCGTCGCAGTCCTGACCCCACTGTACCACTCCAGGCAGCCACCTACTTCTACTGGCCCTGCACTCTCTCTCATTCATATGCCCCACAGTACATTCCTGCTCCTCTGCTCTTCCCCCCTACTCACTCACTCCCACCCCCTTTCCCCCTTCCCAATCTCACTCACGTGTTACTCCCTTTCCTCTCACTCTCGCCCTCCTTCCTCCTCTCACTCACCCCCTGCCCCTTTCCCCCTTTCCCCCTTTCCCCCTTTCCCCCTCACACTCATCCCCTTCCCCACCCCTTCCCTCTTAGGCAATCCCCTTTCTTCCCTCTTACTTACCTTCCATTCCCTTCTCCTCTCTCTAACCCCCTCCCATTTAGAAGGGAAGGGAAGCTGAGCTAAGTGAGGGGAAAGGGAAACGTGAGAAGTTCTCTCACCTTCCCTTCCCTTTGCTGCCAGGGCACCGCCTCTCCTCCTCCCCGTGTCCTAACTGCCCGCGGGGCTGTAATCCTGAAGGTAGTCATCTTTGGTGCCGCATGGTTTTATTTCAGCCCCCGGGCAAGTTACCAAAGCGCGCCGCTGCTGCCATGGGTCCCCTTCTTCTTGTACAGAGGGGATGGGGACCCCGTGGGCATGTCAGTCGAAACCACGCTGCCTCTTGGTACCTTCTTCCTGCCAGCAAGGGGTGGAGACCCCTTGGGCACATTATTAAACGTGGCCATCGTCGGCCACCAGTTCCGTTCTTCTTGCTCACAGGGGGGGAGAGGAACCGCAGGCCTGTCATCAAATTCGCATCACTGCTGGTTTTTTTTCTTTTTCTTCCTGCCCATGGAGGATGGGGATCCTTCAGGCTCGTTTGCAGAACTGCGCCTAAAGGCAGGGTGAAGCGGCCGCAGATGAAGAGTTTTGAGGGACACTTTTTGCTGCCTCAAGACTTTGCCGCCTGAAGCGACTGCCTCTCCCTGCCTCATGATAGAACCACCCCTGGTCCTTCCTCACACCTTCTTATTCCAGTTCCACTGGGAAACCATCATGCAGAGTCTCTCTCTTGATAGCTTCCCATCCAGTTCTCATGATGGTCCTGTCTTACATGGCCTCTCCCCTTGCACCTTACTATCTGGCTCTCAGCAAGAATTGCTTCTCTCCTTCTCATACACCATCACTTACTCCTCCTCAAATCAGGAAGTCATCCTGCATGATTTCCATCTTTATCCCTTTCTATCCGTCTGTCATTGCTGAAACCAGTTTGTAAATGGCCCTCTCTCCTTACTCTCTTCGTCTGGTTCTCAATAGGAAGTCATCACATTCCATTTTTTTCCCTGCTCCTCATCAGGGAGCCATCATGCAAAATGTAATCTATCCCATACGTTCCTCATCAGGAAGCTATCATTCAGGATCATTTTCTTTGCTTCTTCCAGCCCAAGTCTGCATCATTAGTAATCAAATCCCCCATACATTCAGACATTTACATTAATGGTCCTTACCATCAGACCACTATTAGATGGTGTAAAGCTGATTGAAAAAATTAACTGAAAGAGTAGGCACTAATGACACATTGTCAGCCTAAGAGTACATATCAATAGGGTTCTGCAGATCTTTGTCCTAGGGCCAGTACTATTCGGTATTTTTATTAATGATGTGGGTGACAGAATAGAGAGTACACTTACAAAATTGGCAGATAATACCAAGTTATGGTGAGATGCAAGCACCTTAGAGGACATTTAGATTGTAAGCCCTCTGGGGATAGGGAAATACCTACAGTACCTGAATGTAAACCGGTGTGATATCTCATTTGAGATCGAATGTCGGTATATAAAAATAATAAATAAAATAAATAAATAAATAAATAGAATTAAAAATGATCTTGACATTTTGCAGCAGTGCTTAGTCATAAATAGGTCAAAGGCAAAATGCTATATTTGGATCCAGATGTACTAAACATTTTTCTATAAATACAAAACTCTTTGGTACAGTGTTGGTTATACTATGGCTCGCTGGCCATATCGGCCCATGGGAGGCTTCAGTCTGGCCTGCATCAGCAACATTGCGGAAGGGATAGAAGGTAGTTTGTCTATTTGTGGATGATACTAAGATCTGCAACAGAGTGGACACTCCGGAAGGAGTAGAGAGTGAGGCGTGATTTAAGGAAGCTTGAAGAGTGGGCGAAGATATGGCAGCTGGGATTCAATGCCAAGAAGTGAAGAGTCATGCATCTGAAGTGCGGTAATCCAAAAAAGCTGTAATTGATGGGGGTGAAGGGCTTATGTGCACAGAACAAGAGAGAGACCTTGGGGTAATAGTGTCTAGCGATCTGAAGACGGCAAAGCAATGTGACAAAGCGATAGCAAAATCCAGAAGAATGCTGGGCTGCATTGAGAGAGGAATAACCAGTAAGAAAAAGGAAGTGATAGTCCCCTTGAATAGGTCCTTGGTGAGGCCTCACCTGGAGTACTGTGTTCAGTTCTGGAGACTGTATCTCAAAAGGGACAGAGACAGGATAGAGACAGTCCAGAGAAGGGTGACCAAAATGGTGGTAGGTCTCCATCAAATGACTTATTAGGAGAGGTTGAAGAATCTAAATATGTATACCCTGGAGGAGAGGAGGTGCAGGGGAGATATGATAGAGAGCTTCAGATACCTGAAAGGTTTGAATGATGCACAACCATCAACAAACCTTTTCCATTGGAAAGAAATCAGTAGAACTTGGGGTCATGAAATTAAATTACAGGAAGGAAGACTCAGAATCAATGTCAGGAAATATTTCTTCACAGAGAAGTTGGTGGATGCCTGGAACGCCCTTCCCAAGGAGGTAGTGAAGACAAAAACAGTAAAAGATTTCAAAGGGGCATGAGATAAACACTGTGGATCTCTAAAGGCAAGAGGATGGAAATGAAGAAAAGAGTGCATGGGGGGTAACCTGCTGGGGTGGTGGTTACTATCCTTAACCAATAAACCTTTATGCTGTTGATGCAATTCCATCATTGCTCTCTGCTTCAACGGCAGGGGGAAAGAGGAAAAGGGGAATTAGATTCAGACAGCAACCAACAAGGACAATGAATTGCACAGTCTGGGAAAACAAATAAACATGGGAGTAACTTGCTGATACGGTGGTTACTACCCTTAACCAAGAAGCCTTAATGCTGTTGATGCAACTCCAACATTGCTCTCTGCTTCAATGGCAAGAGGTAACGGGGAATTGGACTCAAACAGCAACCAACAAGGGCCCTGACTTTGACAGTCTGGGAAACTGATAATTATAAAGGTGGCTTGTATGGCCAGCATTTACTACCATAAGCTTGCTGGGCAGACTGGATGGACCGTTTGGTCTTTTTCTGCATCATTTCTATGTTTCTACATTTCTATCAGCAAAATGGTTCCCAGCTTATGGCAGCAACAGCGTGTCACTTCTGCCTGGATGTGACATTTACAGGCCGGAAGTATTGCTGCTGCTGGTCTCCTTTCATCTCAGACCTCTGCTCTTCTTCAGTCCTTAAGCGACTGTAACTCTGAGGAAGGGAACCCCCCCCCCCACCTTTTCCCTCTCCCCTCACACTCGCTCCTCAGCCCTGGAACTCAGGCAGGATCTCTCATTGGGCCCATCTTCTGGATCGGGCCCAAAAGTCTTCCCACCCCTGCTTTTTTCCTTTCGCGGGACCACTGGGCCTGGAACCTTCTCCTCTCCCACACAGGACCTTGTGAACTGGAGTTTCCTCCTCTCCCACTAGACCCAGAGCTGCCTCCTTTCTTGAGCCACAGGGATATGGAGTGAGGCGCGCAAATTTTCATAGTTGCCTAGGGCAGCACAAAATACTGCGCTGGCTCTTAATCATTGGGTTCATACATGAGACAAGGCTAATGGTTGTTCCTGCGCACGTACCTTTTCCAAGCCACTTCTGCCCAGTGGGTGGCTGGTAATGCCAGAGCCAGCTTTAAGAGAAGAGAGGTTCTGTGATGCTGAATCTGTAAGAGATCTCCCTCCTCAGGTAGCACGATGCCTTTCAGCATGGATTTGCCCATTTGTTTTTATTTTTGCATATTTTACATAGATGCCTAATAATTTTTGTTTAAATTATGCCTAGCCTGATTTTAGGTATTTTTTTATGGGCATCTTTCTATATTATTTTGGTGTATTTTAGCATCCTCTCTGCAGCCAGAGACTATGTCACAATATGCCTCTCCACTTTAATGAACCCTGGAGTACCCCACTACACAAGCCAAGCTAAGTGTTGACTAGGGAATTACTGATTCATAAAAGGTGTGCCACATGACGTGATGGGACAACAATATATGTTCTGTGGTTATCTGGGGCTGCAGCTCACTTTCTCATGATATCAGATTTATTTTTCATACTTCCAACATGATCTCTACGACCTCCTGGAAGTGTGGCAGAGACCAAAAGTATATTTCTTCATTTGATTCCCTTTCCTATTTCTAATATGTCTAATGCCTAACTTCATCATCATCATCTTCCTTTTTCATATGGCTTCCCAAGGCATCTCACAATGTAAAATACAATAAAGTACTTTGGGGTAATATTCAACCACTGGCCCGCTTGCAAAGTTATCCAAATAAGCGTATTCAACTAACTTTGGCAGGATATTCAGCAGCACAGCTGCAGCATTAAATATACCCAACTAAGTTATCTGGCTAACTTTAGGACTGCTCTACAATACAACCAGAGTTAGATCAAAAACTTATCCAGCTTACTTAACTCTGCACAAGAATGCTCCTATATTGACCATCTAAATTTTAGTCGGATAATGAATCATCCAGCTCAACTTTAGAAGGACGTCTGAAATATTCAAAAGTTGGCATGTAGCCGGATAACTTAAGTTTTCCGGCTATATGCTGCTGACTATGGACCCTGTTATTTATACGACAACAATTTATCACAGTTCCATAAAAATCTTTCTAGTATGGACAGCCAATACTAACCCCAAAACCTAATCTGGGAAAAAGCCACATCTTCATGCCTTTCTTAAATAATTCTAAATTTGACCTAAATTGTAACTCCCTTGGAAGAGCATTCCACAGGGTCAGAGCCTTGCGACAGACTGCACAATGACGGCTTCTCGTCAGATGAGCTAACTTTTGGTGATGGAACACCTAGTTCCATTCAATATAGGATTGAAGAAGGGTTTACAAGAGGGCACATACTTCAATAGCTGTTCTCCCAAATACTTTGTATTCTAGCGGAATACAAATTTTGTTCCCTTGTTCAAGGCCCTGCTCTGCGCCATAGTGCTTCCTGTAATTTTTCCAAGCCTTTGTGCAGCAGGCTTGATGCAGAGAGGAAGGCCAGAAGCTTGGGGTGGGAGGAGGGATTTGGATCAGAATAGAGTTTGGACAACCATTCCAGGCATGCCAGCTCTCAGTAAATGGAAAAACATAAGGGGCCGAAAAAAAAAACAACAAAAAAACCCCAAAGACTCCCAACAACAAACAGATTGCAGGGACAGAAAAGGCCAGATCCAGCAAATTGCAGAATGTGGCAGCTGAAAATACCATAAAAATCCATCAACATGCAGGCAGCAGAGATGGAAAGTGCCAGATGAGACTCCAGCAGATTGCAGAACACAGGAGCAGCGCACGTTGGAGAGACGCCAACAAAACGTAGAACACTAGGGCATGCAGCATGCTACACTCCTTCTCCTCAGCCCACAACCAAAACCAGAAGATTTCAAATGTACAAGGAATGAAGAAGTAACTGAAATTGTTAAAATCAGAATGCTAAAATTCAGAATGGAAAGACTGTCATTTCCTCTCCTGATAATGTGCCCCGAAGAAGCTTGAAATAAGCCATAAAAAGTAGCAGAAAATGTGTGAGCGAGATGGATGAGTTTTTTCTTCTGGTCCTTGTGAGAGAAATATGCCTTTTTCAATATATTTCATCTGCCATATGTCTGAATATTCAACTTCTGAATCCCTTCTCAGTCATTATGCAGCACAAAATTATGCCATTCTGCCTGGATTTCATCTTCTGGTAGATACCACACATCGTAGCAGATTGTGGGGATGAGGATCGGAGTTTGAGCTCTCTCAAACACAAGCTTTTACATTTAGTGGCAGTGAATTATCTTTATTTCTTTTCCAGAGGACTCTATTGTCTAAAACTAACACTTTCATTACTCTGCAATGTGTCAGAATCAAAGTTGAGTCTCAGCCAGGTCATCCAAACAGACCTGGCTTTGCCTCATTTTATCTATAAGAATATAGTCCTATTTTTTTCTCAGGAAAATCAAAACTACAACTCCACGCATGCAATGGGGCTGGACAGCCAGGACTGGATTAGCATGTTCAGGTTTACCTGGGTGAGGCTAGAATCTCTCTCAGCCTGAGCTGCTCCCTGCAGGGAGGACTGCATGTTTGTATGGGTGCTGTATGTGGGGGTGTTGGTGGTAATTTCAGGAGCGGAAAGTTGTAACGAAAGTGTTGTATCAGCCCGTCAGCCCTCATCCTGCTGCATTTTGTCCCTTTGGTCTGGATTCCCCTACAGCAGTGTTTCTCAAGCCACTCCTAGAATACCCCACAGCCAGGCTAATGTTCAGAATACCCCCAAGGAATATGTACGCACATCTATCTCATGCATGTTCATTGCGGATAACCTGAAAACCAAAATGGCTTGGGGATGGGGGTTCTCCAGGACTACAGCACTTTTGATGCATGTAGGAGGAATATGGGAAGAGGGAATGTTTAACTGATGAACATGCAGTGCTGGAAAGAATCAAATGCATCTGGGGATATTTCTCACCTTTTGGGCTTGTGCACTTCCTTCAAAGCTTTGCACTATTCTGAGACAGTAGAAGTACATCTGTGCATCCTTTCCAGCATGAAAATGGATGCTGAGTGAAAAACAAGTATTACAGAGAGCATAGAAACATAGTCGGGGATGGCAGATTTGAACCATGCAGCTCATCCACTCTGCCTGGTCGCCCCTGCTTACACTGCTCTAACCAAAACTATCTCCCAGCTGACAGTTATAAAAGCTTAACTGCCTGCACTACTCTGCCCCTTACCATCATTCTTCCTTGCCCTTACCACCACCCATTGAAATAAGGTTATCGCCTAGCTCTTCTGCTACATCTGCACTGGTTTTTTTTTTTCAGTGTCCAAGAAACTGCAGATAACTTTTCTCCAGCAGAATGTACTTCAGCAGACCATAGTCTGCAGAAGCTGCTGGTTCCTTGCAGTTTAAACTGCAGGGTGGCCGGAGCATACCTGGTGGGGAAAAAGATCTTGGCAGTCTCCTGTACAACACTGGGGTGGGGGAACGCCAAACCATCCTGAGCATTGGGGCTCTATCACCCACATACCTGCTTCATCTGCTACTGGAGATGGTTTAGGGCATTTCTCAGCATTTTAGCTGGATTGAAAAAAAAAACTGTGGACAAACTATGGAAATTCTTGAACCTTTCTAAAACTATTAATTTGTAGACTGTAGGATCAATATTCAGAGGGACAGCTGTTTTAGTTTGGTGTAGCAAAAATGACAGGAATCGAGTGGCACCTTATAGTCTAACCAATTTATTAAAGCAAGAGCTTTTGAGGACAGAGTCCACTTCATCAGATACATGAAGTGATGTACAAGAGATGGGTAAAATATATACAGAACAGAGGGAAGGCGTTGAATTAGGCAGGACATGGTGTGAAGAGAGTGTTAGCAGCATTATAATATAGCCTACTGACAACAGAGGTAAGTGTGAAAAGGCAGAATGATCTAACAGTTAAGTTCAATGATAGTTATAGTGAGTCATGAATCTGTTGTCTCTGTTCAAACTTAGGGTGATGGTGTTAATTTTTTTAATAAGTTCCAATTCAGCAATTTCATGCTGAAGGGCTCCTTTGAAGTTTCTCTGTAAGAGTATGGCAACCTTAAGGTCAGATAGAGAAAGTCCATGAAGGTTAAAATGTTCTCCAACTGGTTTCTACATGTTGCCATTTCTAATGTCAGATTTATGTCCATTTATTATTTTCCTTATAGATTGAACTGTTTGTCCTATGTGGACAGCAGGGGGATATTGCTGGCAGGTGATAGCATACATTACACTGGAAGAAGAGCAGGTGAATGATCCTCAGATGTTGTAGTTGATGTGAGTCATGAAGTCGATGCCTGTGTTCAGACCTAGGGTGATGGTGTTAAAAAAATTAACACCATCACCCTAGGTCTGAACAGATCAATGGCTTCATGACTCACTACAACTATCTATGAACTTAACTGCTCTCAGATTATTCTGTCTTTTCGCACTTACCTCAGTTGTCGGTAGGCTACACTATAATACTGTTAACACTCTCTTCAAACCATTTTACCCATCTCTTGTCCATCACTTCATGCATCTGATGAAGTGGACTCTGTCCTGGAAAGCTCATGCTTTAATGAATTGGTTAGTCATAAGGTGCCACTCTATTCCTGTCATTTTTGTAGGAGCAATAGTGGCATATCGCTCCCTGAGAAAGGGGGAATGTTATTTGCATCCCACAGAAGATTCACCCCTGCTCTGTATAATAAAAATCCCATTCCATATCATATTTATAACACCCTCAATGCTAATTAAATAACTGCAGCACACTCCTAACCTAGTTTCCCCTCCCTGCACTTTTTTCCCATCACTTTAATAATCCACAGATAATGCATGCAGAGTACTTTGCAAAAATAGAATTCTTAGTCAGATTTGTGAGTTATTTTTAGGTGAAAGGATCACCTTGACATGCTATTATCAGGCAAGTGGCAGAAAATTCTCAGATTAGAATTTCAAATTCATGCTAATCATGGATTATTTTTAGAATGGGTAAACATGAGTACATATGTGTATATCTATCTATATCTATCTATATATATATACTATAGCATTGTTCAAGAGAACGTGTTAGCCTTTGATGCCGATAGTCAGGAATTATAGGTAAGAATTTAAAACCAGTGGCCTGCAAAATGTTCATTAATATTATGAGTCCTAAAGCATCCCGGAGTTTGTAGTCCTAATGTCTGAGTAGAAAGTGTAGGACAAAAGTCCCAGAATATGTTAGGATGGGAATGGGTAAGGGAATATCAAGAGTTCTGATTAACCTAGACTTGAGGGCAAGCCAGTTTATTTTATCATTAATTCCAATGCCTTCTGGTCATTGTCATCCAAGCTACTACATGGCATGACAAGAGTGTGGTCCTTTGTCCTGTTTCTTCTTGGAGGAAATCATTCAGGCAGTCATTGTCACCAGCTCTCTCTAGCACACTCGCAAATTCTCTCACACTCCATTCTGCCTCATTCTCCCTCCTCCCCAGGACCTAGCCCAGCACTCTCCCTCCCCCCCCCCCCCCCCATCTTCTCAACCACAACTGCTTCTTCAGACCCACATGGACCAAGTTCTCCAGGCCCGCACAGGGATAAAAGGATTCCTTATGCATCTAGCAACTCGACCACTTGCTCTTTCGAGCAGGTGCGGGCTGACCCGACTCCTCCTCCTGCTTCCAGCCTGTGTGGACAGCCCCAGTGCCACTTCCTCCTTCAGGTGTGGCTCTACAGCATTCACTGCAATTGCTGTGGAATCCTGGAGTCTTACCAGAGAGCTCCCGGGTAATATCCCAGCTGAGTAACAGCAGCAGGCGCTAAGAAGAAGGATGACAGACAGAGGTGTACTCAGTCCATGACACCCCACTCCTCGTACCTGTAGCTTCGCAGCAGTTAAGAATAAGGGGGGTATTTTCCCAACTAGATCCCATGGGGGGGGGGGGGCTATATTTAGCTGCCTAGTTATAAGGTGGATAAATTTTAGCTTCTAAAAAGAAAAAAAAAAAATCAACAGCCCCAGCGGTCTACCCGCTTTGCTTAAAAGGCAGGGCCTAAATCTAGGGCCCCTGTATTCAGGCTCATTTATGGCAACAAGTGAAAATGATCCTATGGTCGCTGGCGACCTGAGGCACCCTTTGACCATCTGAAAACTGGCTTATATCACACCTTCCTAGCCAGAGACTGGATGGGCCATTTTGGTCTTTATTGCTGACGTTAACTATGAGAAGGCCATGCCTGGAACCGCTTGTCAACGGTGCGTTCTGCGGGGACCACCGAGTGCCCGGTCACGTGCTAGGGACTGGGGCCCCCTGTGTATCCTGCTCATAAGACCCTCGGAGATCTCTTCAGTGGTCACATGGAGGCAAGGTTTGTGCCGTATCCTGCTAGGGACTGGGCTCCCGTGTGTGTCCTGCTCATAAGACCCTCGGAGATCTGTTCAGTGGTCGCACAGAGATGGATGGGAACCATAACCTCCCTTTTGACCTCCCCTCCAGTTACTAATTTGTATGAGCTTTTCAGGTTTTGCTCTCGCCCTCAGTCAAGAGGTAATACGCTAGGCTTATAAGTGGTGCTTCTTGTTCCATCGGCACTCTTTCACCATCATGGCGGGGGGGGGGGTGGAGGGGGCCTGTGCGTTTTACAAATATGCACTCTGCAACGTTAGGCAGCCAGAGAAACAGAGGGATAGGCAGCCAAAAGACAAGGAGGAGTGAAAGGGGAGGAGTGCCTCGGGAAGGTGGGGTCGGAGGGGGGAAATGTGCTGTTTTGGGCTGTGGGGAGGAGGGAGGGGGGTAAATAAAGAGTGCTGGGTTCAGCCGAGGCTAGGGAGGAACTCCAAGATTTTCTGGCGGATTCTTACTGAGCCGCAGCTAATGGTAAACAGCGGATGGGGTATGTGTGGCTGTAAAGCTGAAGAAGGGTATGAAGTGGGCTGGCGGGTGTGCTGTTTTGCTCCTGCGCAGTTTTTGCAACTCTCTGTTCTAGTTTTATGACTTCTTTTTAAATGCTTTAATAAAGAATGCAATTTTATGAGAAGGGTGCCTTTCTCTTCTAGCCAGCTGCACTATGTCAGTGGAACAAATACCTAAATAGACTCTGTCCTCTATGTTCGCCATCTTCATGCCAGTGACAGCCATATCCTCCCTGTACACATCACAGACTCTTTCTGTCTTTCTTTAGCCTCTGGCTGGCAGAGGAAACAGCATCCAAAGGCCCAAGCCCTCTCCTCACTCTCCATCTCCCCTTGACTGGTCTTGCCATGTCAGCGTGCAGCCAGGGTGATGCCCCATTCCGATGTCTCGCCCTTCTCGAGCTCATGATCGGCACACACACACACAAACACAGGCAGAGATGTGCCTGCACAGCGGGAATCGGCCATGCCGTGCCATTCTTTCAGAGAGCTCCAAATCCGCTTCCGTGGGTGTGGAGTAGGGGGGTCAAACGGATCTATTTTAGACGGCACCTGCTCTCCTCCGGCGATAAGAGTGAGCACCGTACGCGTGTCGTATGCTGGCACTGCCAACGAGCGCTCGCCATGGGTTTTAGCAATTAGTGGAAGTGAAGAAATATAAGGCGAGGGGGAAAAGAAAAAAAAAAGAGAAAAAGATTGCTAATGAGCTGACACATTAAACAATGAGTCACACTTTCCATACGGAGCTAAAATGAAGATCCTGCCCTGAATAAACAAGCTGTGAGAAACAGTTTACAAAATATGAACTGTCTTTCTCGCTCGAGCGCAGGCGAGAATCTGGGATGCGGGGGGGTGAGGAGCGTTCCCCGTGGCTGCACGATTAATCCGAGGAGGGTGGGTGGCAGCCACGGGCCCAGCGGGGGGAGCTGTGCAGAAAGGCCCCCGGCGCTGCCGAATGCAGACGGCACCCGCGCTGGGTGTCCCCTCCCCTGCAAGCTCTCTCCTCGCCCCGAGCAGAAACGCAGACCTAACTAATGGTTCCGGTCAGCAGGATTTCCCCAGGTTGAGGACATCACCAGAATCTGTGGGAGTTTATATATGGGGAAAGCTGAAAGAGGCAGGTCTTGTTAGCCCACCACAAAGGAAGGCGAGGGAAGACCAGTTCAGCAGCTGAGCGGCAAGGATATTTGTGCAAATGTTTGAAGACGTTGCTTTCAGGGTGAAAGAGGTCTTTTCCTCGGGCTGTGAGGAAGGAAGCCCTAGTAATCTCCAAAGTTTTGCATCCTTCATGAGTGGGAAATAAACATACCATCTGTGCCTGAATACCAGGTTGGTTTTCTTCTTTATTTTTAAATGTATTTGTTGGGAATTTAGTTATTTCAAGAAGACAAAAAACAGAAATAGTCACACTAGCAATAGCAAAATATTAACACAAGAATTTCGGGTTTATCATTCCAAAATAAATAAATACTCAATATCAGAAGAATTCAAGAATATAGAAAAACTGATAAGGAAAAAGTCAGTAAATAGGAAAAAGGGCGTACTCCTCGATCCTCAGATTAATCTATCCAGAAAAGAAAAAGAAAAACATAATCAATCTTATACAATGAATCAGGCAACCTCGTACCACTACCCCACTGGTGATTTTCCAAAAATGCAAGAAACTACATGGGTTCAAAGAAAATGTGGATTATTGCGCAAGGATAGCTAAGGATAAAATGAGCCATTCATTCAAAATCCTAAATCCAAAAATGTGCTCCTACAAAGTAGTGGCAGATCAGGAAATAATGCACATCTGTTGCCCACCAAAATCTTCTCTCTCACCTATGAAAACAAGTCTCAAAACCCAATTGTGGTCAGCTTCTAGCAATAACGTCATCAGCAAAGCAGCCTTGTCCAATGACCCGGGAAAAATTTCCAAAAGAAAGTTCCAGATAAATTATCCATATTCAACTGCTTAATGCCCGAGGCTTCCAGCTTATCATCTCCCATCTCCTGCCCTTTCCTATTAGACAAATAAGAAGGCAGTGCTGCTTCTGGCATTTCCAAAATGTCTTTCCTTTAGCTTTTCAACAAATTAGCCCCCGGAAGAATTGCCACATGAGGAAAATAAATTGCTCAGAAACATAGAACATGGCAGCAGTTAAGGACCACAGGGCCCCATCCAGTCTGCTCAGTTTTACAATCTCTTCCTCTCCCTCAAAGAGCCTCTCTGCTTGTCCCAGGCTTTCTTGAATTCTGAGAGTCTGCCTTTCCGCCACCTCCATGGGGAGGCTGTTCCATGAATCCACCAGGAATCATCCCATGTCGCCTCATTTCCATTAAAAAAAAGCACTGCCTATGGTCATTTAATCTTTGTGAGTATTTGCATTTTCCATTCTTTCCTCTAGAATATACTTGTTTAGATATTTAAGTCTGACCCCATTGTTTTATTTGCCATTCCCTTCTTAATAATTCCTAACATTCTGTTTGCTTTTTTGATCGCCACAGCACACTGAGCCGACGATTTCAATGTATTATCCACTATGATGCCCAGATCTCTTTCCTGGGTGGCAACTCCTAAGATAGACCCTAACATTGTGTAACTACAGCAAGGGTTCCCTATATGCATCACTTTGCACTTGTCCACATTAAATTTAATCTGCCATATGGAAGCCCAATCTTCCAGTCTTGCAAGGACCTCCTGCAATTTATCACAATCCACTTGAGGTTTAACTACTCTGTGTAATCCGCAAATTTGATCACCTCACTCATCGAACCCCTTTCCAGATCATTTATAAATTAAAAAGCACCAGTCCAAGTACAAATCCCTGAGGCACTTCACTGTTTACCTTTTTCCAGTGTGAAAACAGACCATTTAATCCTACTCTCTGTTTCCTGTCTTTTAACCAGCTTGCAATCCACAAAAAGACATCGCCTCCTATCCCATGACCTTTTAGTTTTCTTAGAAGCCTCTCATGCGGGACTTTGTCGAATGCCTTCGAAAAATCCAAATACACCACATCTACCGGTTCACTTTTGTCCACATGTTTATTCACCCCTTCAAAAAATGTAGGAGATTTGTGAGGCAAGACTTCCCTTGGGTAAATCCATGCTGGCTGTGTCCCATTAAACCATGTCTATCTAAATGTTTTGTGATTTTATTCTTTATAACAGTTTCCACAATTTTTCCCAGCACTGAAATCAGGCTCACCAGTCTATAGATTCCTGGATCACCCCTGGAGCCCTTTTTAAATATCGAGGTTACATTGGCCATCTTCCAATCTTCAGGATGATTGGATGATTTTAATGATAGGTTACAAATTAACTGAAATAGGTCTGAAATTTCATTTTTTAGTTCTTTCAGAACCCTGGGGTGTATGCCATCTGGTCCAGGTGATTTATTACTCTTCAGTTTGTCAATCAGGCCCACCACATCTTCCAGGATCACAGTGATTTGGCTCAGTTTATCTGAATTGTCACCTATGAAAACCATCTCCAGAATGGGTATCTTCCCAACATCTTCTTCAGTAAACACTGAAGCAAAGAAATCTTTTAATCTTTCCACGATGGCCTTATCTTCCCTAAGTGCTCCTGTAACCCCTTGATCATCTAACAGTCCAGCCGACTCCCTCGCAGGCTTTCTGCTTTGGATATATTTTAAAAAGTTTTTATTGTTAGTTTTAGCCTCTACGGCCAACTCCATGTGTTTTATATCCTTTTGAAGGTGTGGTCTGTTACAAATTATAGTATCATTAAAAAAAAAAAAGGCAAATCTTACTCAATAGTCTTTCTACAAAATGTATTTATTTAGACATTTTATATACCGTTATTCCATATATAGATCGCAACGGTTTACAAAGTGACATTCAAAGTTATGACTCAACAAACAAACAATGATTGGTTACAGAGGTAGTATTCCTATACATGTATTAATATCTATCTTGTGAATTTTCTATTACAAATGAATAACATCTCTTGGATTTATTTTCATGTATTGATTATTATCTTTTGTCTTTCTTGTCTTTGTGGTTCTCAGTTTTCAGGTATATTAGGTTAATTCATATGCATTTTTTAATAGCCATGTTTTTAGTTCACATTTAAATCTCTTTCTGTCAGGTAAAACACGTAATGTCTCGGACAGAGAATTCCATAGCTTTGGGCCCAGTATGGAAAATACCCAATCTCTTATTTGCGTCAGATGTGTGCTCTTCATTGTCAGAATAGCCAATAGACATATGAAAATACTGAACAGAGCTGGATCAAGGAGGACTGATCCCTGCAACCAAGACTCCATTTATCACTACTTATCGCTTTCTATTCAACCAGTTACTAATCCAGTCAGTCCCTTTAGGGCCTATACCTAGGGTGCTCAGTTTGTGTATGTCGCCCATGCAGAACCATATCAAAGGCTTTGCTGAAATAATAATATACTATTATTATGAAAAAAGTATTTAATTGATTTGTGGATCACATTTACAGACTAGCCCAATGCTATTTACAATAGATATATCTAGCACGCTCCCCTGATCTAACTCTCTGGTCACCCAGTCAGAGAAATTGATTAGAGATTCATCTGACAAGACTTATCTCTGGTAAAGCCATGGTGCCTCGGATCTTGTAATCCCTTGGAGTCCAGAAACTGCACTGTCCTCTGTTTTAGCAGAGATTCCAGTCATTTACTCCCCACCAAGTTCAAACTCCACCTCCTTGTTTGTGAAGGACTACATCCGCCTGTCTCCAGGCCTTTGGGACCACTCCTGACTCTAAAAAAAAAAAAGCATTGAAAAAATTCAGACAGTGGAACTGTCAGAACTCCCTTGTGTTCCCTTAATACCCTCGGATGACTTCCATCTGGCCTCATTGCTTTATCTACTTCTAGCTTTGCTTGCTCCTGGTGAGCACAGTGAGGTCTGCCTCACTTCCATTCCTATTTGAGGTAGTTTTCTGTGGTCCTCTTCTTCAGTGAATACTGAACAGAACTATTTGTAAAGCAATTCTGCACTCACCTGATGTACAAATTCCTCCCTTTAGCTCGGAGTCTTACAATCCCATTCTGCAGTTCTACCTGTCACTAACATAATCTAAATAAAAAAACAAAAACACGTATTGGCCCCCTGTTGTACCATATTAGTTATTTTTTCTTCCATTTTTGTCTTCATTCTCCTATTTTCCCAGTTTCTCTTGGCTGTTTCAGATATTTTTGCAATCTCTTGGAAGTCATGTCTTTAGAAACCACAGTGGTCTCTTTTTCCTCTTATCTTGTTTAATTTCCTGACAGAAAGGTTTGTTGCCCTTACAATGTCTTCTAGGTTTACCCACTTCCCTTAGCTTTTCCCATCAAATGAATGACTTCTTGAGGTCCTCCCTCGTCTTAATATAGAAAATAGCCACTGCTCGTCCAGGATGAGCCACCACTGCCTGTGCTCTAATACCCAACCACACCAGACAGTGATCACTGGATCCTGGGTGACCGTCCATTATGACATCAGAAGGACTCTCCCTGTTTGTAAGCACCAGGTCCAGTATCGCCTTCTCACCTTTGAGCTCCGTTACCAGTTGCCAGAACAGTTCTGCCCCAGAGAATTCAGGACCTCCTTGCTTCTAGATGTCACTATAGCTGGGATGTCCCAACCAACATCTGGCAGATTGAAATTGCAAAGCCCCCCTTTCATAATGTCTGCAACTGAGCCTCTATCCATTCCTTCTGCCTGTGAAGGAGGTCTGTCTAGCCCAATAATATAAATGGACATTCCATTCCCTCTTTCCATTCCAGATTAATCCAAAATGCTTCCTTATAAGTCCTTCAGGTCTGTTGTTTTAATATTATTATTATTTTTTAAATGCTTTATTTATAAATTTTTAAATGTTAACAAGACATACAAACTTGATTAGAAATAGTACTAAGAGATCAGAATATACAATAAAGAAAATACTTTTAAGGAAATAAAGGATCTCAAGTACTTTGTCAGACCCCAAAATTGGGGAATCCGATACAGGAAAAAAAGAGAAGAAATTTTACAACAAAGAAATTAGTCAAAGGCTAAAGGAGAGAATCTTCAAATTATTATTTAGTATTTTAAAGTCATGGATACAATTCACTAGTTCCTAAGGATGCAGGTTCATGTCTGCATCTATCATTAAGAAGTACATTTAATTGGGAAGGGTCAGAGAAGGCATATTTAACATCCTGATAGTTAACAACACATTTGCATAGAAAAAAACAACCAAAACATAGTCCCCAAATTCAAAACAGCTGGACGCATCAAAAGAAAACGCTTCCTCTTAGATTGGGAGACTCTGGCTAAATCTGGAAACATAGGAATTTTAAGCCCTAAAAAGGGGGTATCTCTCCTAGGGAAGAATAATTTCAAAATAAAGTCATAGTCAGAATCTAAAGCAAAAGTGACTAACAAAGTTGAAGGCAGAATTTCTTCATCCACAAATCTTTCAAGAAATGAAGAAAGACGTGAAGAATCTAGTGCTTCAACAGGATCTTCTCTCAATCGAGTATCTTTCTGACTCACTGGAACATCAACATAATAAGCTTTCAATACAGGAGGAAGCAAACTTTCAGTACCAGATAGATTTTCCATAAAATATTTGTATAGCATCTCTAGAGGAGAGGTCATCTTCTTCTTAGAAAAATTAATAATCCTAATATTCCAGCGGCATACCACATTTTCAAGATTTTCAATCTTATTTTGTAAATATAAATGACCAGAACAAATCACATCAATTGACTTTTGCAGAATTGAATCCTTAGTTTCCAAGGAGTCAACTCTGGATGAACTTTCTAATAGTTGAGAATGTGAAGCTTGAAAAGAGTCAGATAGATCTTGTTGCTGTGAAACAAACTGAGCAACTGGAGTAGAGAGATTAACTATGGCTTCCCAAATTATAACTTAAGTAACTTTCGAAGGTTTAACCAAGGGAGTAAATAATAGTATCTCTTTAGAAGCAGTCCCTTCCAAAGAAATAGTAGAGGAAAAAGAAGCAGGTAAGAATTTGACTCTCTGTGCACCGCAGTCAAGTGAACCATGGCTCAGCTCCGACATTTTGGCACCTCCCAACGCCACTGGAGCAGACACTCCGTCGTCATCTGTTCACAACAGCGGTGAAACGCATCCGTCAGTGGCAGCAATGGGTGGTCCGGGTTACGAAGGAATTCGGCGCTGCACTGGAGTTAGAGATTACTCCAAGTCTGGGACTGCCGCCGACAGGCCTCAGCTTGGCAGGCTGTCCAATGACCCCTCGACAGAGAGAGAAGGAAGATCCTGGCCCCGGAGGATATGTTTGTCCATCGGGCCGCTCAGAGTGGAGGTTTTGGAATCCTCTGAATATACTCTTGCCCTGACCTTCCTCTTCCCCCATAGCCGAAGGAAAAAACAAAAATATAAGGCAAAATCTTCAAAGAGGTAAGAGGAGATCCACTGAGCGGCTATCTTTAGCGTGTGGCCATCTTGGATTCCTCAGGGACTTGTGGCAGACCGAGGGGGGTGCCTGCTTTTAATATTATTTTTAATATATAGTGCCTCAGTGCCTCCCTTTCTTGCTATTCTGTCTTTTCTGAATAGACTACATCCCAGTCATAGCTTCTCTGTGTACCGTGTCTCCATGATCGCCACTATATCTAAGTCATCCTCTTCCACGACTGCCTCCAGAGCTGGGACTTTATTTCCCATTATATGAGCATGAATGTACATAGCTTTCCAGAAGTTAGCATTTTGCCCCCTTTTCCCTACAGGTGTTAAATGTTTCACTTACCTAATGGCTTCTTCTTACCTGAGGGCTTTGTCCATCCATCCATCCTCTCCTCTGTCCGTTTGCCACCTCTTTGACTGCTCAGCAGTGCTTGGAATATCATCCCATGGTCCAGGAAGTCAAAATGCTCTTCTTGATACCATCTATGCAATCAAGCATTTATCATAACAATGCAATCTTCTCTGCCTTTTCCTTATTCTTGACATAAGAACATAAGAACTTACCATACTGGGTCTGACCAAGGGTCCATCAAGCCCAGCATCCTGTTTCCAACAGTGGCCAATCTAGGCTACAAGTACCTGGCAAGTACCCAAAAACTAAGTATATCCCATGCTACTGATGCCAGTAATAGCATTGGCTATTTTCTAAGTCAACTTGATTAATAGCAGGTAATGGACTTCTCCTCCAAGAACTTATCCAAACCTTTTTTAAACCCAGCTTCACTAACTACACTAACCACATCCTCTGGCAGCAAATTCCAGAGCTTAATTGTGCGTTGAGTGAAAAATAATTTTCTCTGTTTAGTTTTATATGTGCCACATGCTAACTTCATGGAGTCCCCCCTAGTCCTTCTATTATCCGAAAGAGTAAATAACTGATTCACATCTACCCGTTCTAGACCTCTCATGAATTTAAACACCTCTATCATATCCCCCCTCAGCCGCCTCCTCTCCAAGCTGAACAGCCCTAACCTCTTCAGTCTTTCCTCATAGGGGAGCTGTTCCATTCCCCTTTATCATTTTGGTTGCCCTTCTCTGTACCTTCTCCATCGCAACTATATATTTTTTGAGATGCGGCAACCAGAATTGCACATAGTACTCAAGGTGCAGTCTCACCATGGAGCGATACAGAAGCATTATGACATTTTCCATTTTATTCACCATTCCCTTTCTAATAATTCCCAACATTCTGTTTGCTTTTTTGACTGCTGCAGCACACTGAACCGACGATTTCAATGTGTTATCCACTATGATGCCTAGATCTTTTTCCTGGGTGGTAGCTCCTAATATGGAACCTAACATCGTGTAACTACAGCAAGGGTTATTTTTCCCTATATTCATCACCTTGCACTTATCCACATTAAGAACATAAGAACATTAAATTTCATCTGCCATTTTGATGCCCAATTTTCCAGTCTCACAAGGTCCTCCTGCAATTTATCACAATCTGCTTGTGATTTAACTACTCTGAACAATTTTGTATCATCTGCAAATTTGATTACCTCACTCGTATTCCTTTCCAGATCATTTATAAATATATTGAAAAGCACGGGTCCCAGTACAGATCCCTGAGGCACTCCACTGCCTACCCCCCTCCACTGAGAAAAGTGTCCATTTAATCCTACTCTCTGTTTCCTGTCTTTTAACCAGTTTGTAAACCATGAAAGGACATCGCCACCTATCCCATGACTTTTTACTTTTCCTAAAATGCTCTTCCTCTGTCAGTAACTCATGCACTGGATCTGCAGGGAGATTTTGAAAGCTCATTGTCACACTTACTGAAAGAGAACACGCATGATTCATGTATGTGCATGGAATTCAAGAGTTCTGGAAGAATCCCTGAAATCCTGTGCCATGTGAAACTCCAGCTAATATTAAGAGCGCATTTATTTGCTAGACCCATTTTCTCTCATTTTTAAAAATCTTTTTAAAACTGTGTCAGTTTTGCATAAAAGTGATCTCACTGCATATCTTTACTGGCTGTATTATTTAGGAGGGTGCTTGAAAAATACCAGTCACATTCCATAGTCAAAAGGCTGAGTCATTGCTCTGTTATTATCATGTATCCAAGTTTGCTTCGGTGTATGTGGTTTAGATTTCTGTACCCTCAGCCCCCATCTCCTTCCTTCATTAACGCATCTGCTTCCCTCATTCTCCCGTTCAGGGTGAGCATCCACCCGATGACATCAGACACATCTGGAAGACAGGAGGGTGGAGACTACTGTGCATGCCCTCACTGCAGATGTTGCACAGCAGAGGCAAGAAGCTGAACCATCTTGGTCCACACTTCAAGGGAAAGTAGGGAAAGCTATTTTACAGCCAGCAGCCCAGCTGTGTAAGTCTGGCCAGATGTGTGGGACCAGCAGTGTAAGGGTGGATAGAAGTGCAAGGCCAAGACAATGCAGTTGTTTAAATCTGGGGAGATGTGCAGGGCCAAGACACCCTAGCTGTGGAAGTCTGGGAGTAAGTGCACGTTCTGGGAGTGGACCCTTGGGCCGAGGTGGAGTTGGCGCACCCACATGGAGGAGCTCTGTACGTCCCCACTGTCGGCAGACGGAGCTGGCTGGAGCAGAGGCCCAACAGGAGCTTCACCAACTTCAGCCCCTCATTCTCCTTAGATTAAGCCCTCAGGTGCTGGGGTCAGCTGGATTTAGGCGCGGGCCTCTGTGAAGATGTAGATCCATCGTGTAGGGTGTTACAGGCCAGCAGAAGAGAAGCGGAGTCAGTACGAGCAGTGGTCAGGGCAGGCGGCAGGCAGCAGGCAGCAGAGACTGGTGTAGGCTGTGGTCGGAGGCAGGCGGAGTTCATGCAGTGTCATGGGTGGACAGAGGTCTGGGCAGGCAGAGTTCAAGCAAGTCGATGAGCAGACAGTGGTTGAAAGGCAGGTGGAGTTCAAGCAGCATTAAGTACAAACCAAGGTCAAAGCCAGGAGTCCAATCCGAAGTGCGAGGAGAAGAGGAACAACAGGGCAGGCAGGATGCTGAAGACAGACGAGGGAAGGCAGACCATGAAGACAAGAACTCAAGAGAAGACCAGACTTGCGGGGGGACCAGGAACAGGACACAGGAACTCTAGATGATACACAGCGGAACCAGCAACATGGAGGCAAGGATCAGGATCAGGAACCAGGACTGCAGAGGTAAACCATTACTCCAGTAGAGACAACCTATTGCCGAGGTGTCTGAGGGGCACTGGAGGAAGCCTTAAATAGGGAACTGCTCCTGACGTCATCAGAGGGCACCACGGGAATTTTCCTGCCAAGGGCCCTTTAAATGGCAGCGAGTTCAGCGCATGCGCATCTAAGGATGCCCAGGGCAGCTGGCGGTGGCATTCCTCAGGCTGGCACATCAGGCCTGTTCAGGCATGGCGGCTTGCTATGTTTCTGTCTGGGGGGCCTGCCCCAATGATGGAGGATCCCGCCTGTGGATTGGGGCTGGAGGTAAGAGCGGCTGTTCACAGGTCCATCATGTCACATGACAAATTTAACAGTATCCCCTCCTCTAAACCCCTCCCATAGGGTTTGGGTTTCTTGGGGTGCGAGGCATGAAATTCTTTCAGGAGTGTTTTGTCCAATATATTGGAGATGGGCTCCTCTGGACCGTACCCTTCCCAGGATATCAGGTATTCCCATCTCTTGGCTCGATGTCTGATGTCCAGGATTTCCTTCACCTGGTAGGTAGTACCTTCTTCAGCGGATACCTCTTGGGGTTTGAGGAGTCTCCTAGAGAGCTACGTGAGGACTAGAGGCTTGAGAAGGGAAACATGAAATACATTATGGACTCCTAAGGAGGCTGATAGACGCAACTGGTAGGTTACTGATTGGGAAGGGACCGATGTTAAGGGGGGCGAGTCTCATGGTGGACAAATGGAGTCAAATATGACGGGTGCTAAGCTAGACCTTGCCCCCTAGCTTAAATTGCAGTGCAGGTCTACGGTGTGCGTCCATGGCCTTCTTGTCTCTCTGCACCGCCTTTTGGAGCATCTCCTCAGTGCAGACTCAGAGTTCCTGGAGCTCCTGAGTTGTCAACTGAGCCGCAGGTAAGGGACAGTCAATGGAATTGGTAATGGGGGGACGACTGTCTTCCATATACAATCTGAAAAGGGGATGACCCCATGGCAGAGCTGATGTGGGAGTTGTGGGAA
Organism: Rhinatrema bivittatum; assembly: GCF_901001135.1. Taxonomy (NCBI): domain Eukaryota; kingdom Metazoa; phylum Chordata; class Amphibia; order Gymnophiona; family Rhinatrematidae; genus Rhinatrema; species Rhinatrema bivittatum. The sequence continues at coordinate 80,909,305 of NC_042625.1, forward strand.
AACTCTGCCCATTAGGAGAAGAGTGGCCCAGTTATCTTGGCGATCATTCACATAGGCTCTGAGGAAGCTTTTCAGTGTCTGATTGGTCCACTTGGACTAGCCATTAGCTTGGAGGTGATATGCCATCATATAGTCGAGGGTGATGTTAAATTTCTTACAGAGGGAGCACCAGTACTTGGCTGTGACCTGGGCACCCCGATCCAAGATGATATGTTTGGGCAGGCCATGCAGACTGAAGATGTGGTGAGTGAATAATCTGGCCAATTCTGGTGCCATAGGAATGCCGGAAAGAAGGATAAAGTGGGCTATCTTTGAGAACTGGTTGATTATGACCCAAATAATTGTGCAGCCATTAGAGAGGAGAAGGTCCACCACAAAATCGGTGGACATATGGGTCCAGAGTTTCTTGGAGGCTGGCAATGGCAGTAATAACCCCCAGGGTCATTACACTAAGGGTTTCTGCTGCCCACAGGTGGGCCAGGAGTCCACATAAGCCTGGACATCTCTCTGCATTTGGGGCCACCTGTAGTATTGCTGGAGCAGCGTGTCAGTTCGAGCCCCTCCAGGGTGACCTGCAACATGGGAATCGTGAGACCACTTTAACACTTTCTCTCATAGTTTGCGTGGAACGGTCATGGCGGAGGCCAGGAGAATCTGAGCCGGATCAATAATGTGATAATGTGCCTGGGTGGATCTAATCTTAAATTTTTGACAAGGTTGGTAGTTATTCTGGTTTCGGGGGGGAGAGGGGTTCCTCTTCCTCATGCTTGTTATTTCTTCCAGTATAGTACTGCACCTCAGTAGAAGCCAATACCCAAACCATGAGCTGATGAGGTTGAGGATTTTTTTGCAACAGTATCATCAGTTCAGGCCTCCAGTAATGTATCTTCCTAGCAGTTATAAAAGAATGACAAAAGAATTGCTAATGGCAATGCTTATAGACCTGAAACTATTCTTGTATTGCACCATCTCAGCGTGTTCTCTAGGCACTTATTAGTAAACACCTTTCTAAATGCTCACTACTAGTTGAGGTTGCATTGCGTCCTTTTTGTTGATCACTGATTGGACCAGGGGGAGCCTGTCTTAATTGGCTGCTGGATTGAACTTTCATGTTCAGTTCCTGTTTCCAGTCCAGTTGATCTACTTCCTGCCTCCAGTTTGATCCTGCTCATGTGACCTGCTTTCGGATGGTCTTTCCGGTTTTGGCCTTGACCTTTGACCTGCTCTCCCTCCTAACACAATGACAGACCTTGGCTTCTTCTAGAAGCATGGACCCAACTGGCCACTGATGTTGCCAATGTATGCTGGCTGAGACCTCCTCCCCACTAGAGACTTTGCTTGTTGTCTCTGCAATATGGCCAGCACCAGATGACCTGGAAAACAGAAGAGCTGGGCTGGGATCATCAATGTTCCAATAGAATTATTCTAGACATTTTTTTTTATCAACAATAGAAATATACTTTCCAAAAACGTTGCATCTTCTGTTCTGTGATCCACCTTTCTGTCTCTCTCCAAGATCTTCCTTTTCGTCTTCTTTTTCTGTTCTTTTACTCTCTGCTCTGTTTTTCTCCCTCCTTACCATTCTCTCCCCCTTCCATCCTTACTCTTTTTTCCCCAACTTCTCCTCCCCCACCCCTGTCACCTGTTCACTTCCTCCTGATCTTTCCTTAGCTGTTCCCTTTCTGTCTCCCTCTGCATTACCCCCTCCCTGCACCTCCCTCGGTCCTTCCGAGGCCCTGGCCAAGCCTTTCTTCTTGCCTCTCTACTTATGATCCTGCGATCTCCATCCTAACCTCGTTCTACCCAATTTCCATCATCTCTCTATCTGATCACCTTTCTTTTTCTTGCTTCTTCCCTATTTTACCCCCCCCCCCTTCTTAATTTCTAAGCCACCCCCACCAAGGTGGTAGCCAAGCTGTTTACCAGAGATTTACGACTGGATCGTACAATTGTATGGAAGCCCTTCATTAATTGTTTTAGAACCAGATCTGGCCATATCTATCAGAAGTCAAATGCTGGCTGCTGTTTGCATCCAGTGGAATAGGCAAGGGTGAGAGAGGGAGTCTGTGTGTTAGGGGATTTCCTCTGATTTTCTTTTTTAATAACAAGCTCCTGTGAAAATCCTAGGGGAATCCATGGGATTTGGAGTGTAGATATCGTGGCTATTTTGGTTACATAATGCTACTCTCAATTACTTTGCTTTTCTCTTTCTATCCATTCAGCTTGACTGAGCCTGGTGAGAGAGCGAGGGTCATCATTTATATCTGAACTTTTCAGTAATTGCCAAGCAGAAAAGACAAAGCTCAGAAACGTCTTCTTCTCTAATATCGAGGTTTATTTAACACATTTAAACATGTCCACTGAAGAAATGTCTTTGTGTATGTTTATGACATAGAGGCATATAACATAATGCCCATCTGCCAAAATCTATACATAGAACATTTCTCATCGCTCAGGATTTTCAAGAGGGAAAAGTAAAACTGGCCACGTAGTCTTCAAGGGTTTATGATCCACCGGTCAAAAACAGAATAATAATGACTGGTGCCAGAAATATAATAAAATAAAATAAACCCCCTTATGAATGTAAGTGCTGTGAGAGACAGAAGCCATGTTCAAGAACTCATACATTTGTCAGGCAGCTGAAGTAAGTCAGGCACAGAGAAAGTCCAAGGAGCATCGAGACAGGCCAGAACCAGCGGATACCCTCCCAGAATCCTAAGACATATGAGAAGAAGTAGTCCTATGAGGAAAGAAAAGTATGGTGACAGAGGAGAGAAGCACCTGGGGATGGTCTTTGTTTCCTGCACCATGTGATTACAGCGAGACAGAAGAGAGAGAATTGCCTGGGGATAGCTTTTATTCTGTAAAACCTGAAAAAATGGATACAGTTTATCTGGGGATGTTTTGTTCCCTGCACTCTGTAATATACAGTGAAATAGGAGGGACATTCCTGTTGAGTTTCTTTGTATATAACTTAAAGAAGGTACTTAAGGGAAAAAAAAAAACCAACTGCTTACCCCAGAAAACCTCTCTGAGTATACTTGTCGAAGGATGAAGGATTGGAAAAGCTCTCTCTGATTTATTGGGAAGACTGGTAAGTGCTGCATTAGGTTAAGTATTGGCAGATCTTGAGTCCCGATCATGATCCCTGTTTCACTGTGAGCCTTAGAGGTAGCAGACAAGGATTGTTAGAGCTCTGGCAGTGGGGCTTGGCAAGTTCCCAGAGATACTCGCAACATACTTAACCTTAACCTTTTGGATTCTACATCCTGTCCATAAACAGCGGCTCTAAAAAGCTTCACTCTACTGAATACATTGTTTTATGTTATCGATGCCAAGACAACTGTAATTGGCCAGCAGGGGTGCTCTGTCCTGTAAGTGTCAAACATCTAGTTCTCTCTAGTGCCTGGCCGGTCCTCTTCATCCTGTGCAGCACCTATCCAAGCCTTTTCCTCTGTATCTACAGCTACCATCTCCTCCCTCTGCAGCTCCTCCAGCCACTCTTTCCTCCTCCTGTCACTCCAGGTACCATCTCTCCATCCTCCACCTTGTCCTCTGCAGTTCTCACTCCACCCCAAAGGGACTGGAAGAATGCACTTTCTGTCGGAGTAGCATTTACCATTTTAGCAAACATGTCTGAGATTAAAGCTAGTTGAATCCCTCTACATGTCGGTGGTATCACTGAATTTTCCTAAGATTCTGAGTGACAGGTGCGGATTCAGTGATTTCCTCAAATCACCTTCCTGTGGGGTCAGCTAATCTTTTTGCCTAGTTAAAAGCCAGCAGGATGTTTGCTTTCCTCTGGCTCACCACAAACAGATAATTACCCAGCCATGGGGAGACAGATGGCCATAAAACTCTGATAATGCTCTACCTGCTCTCAGCCAAGCTACCTCTGCCACCATGGCGTGTAACAGAGCTGTTAATAGAATTAAACAGCTCACCAATTCATTTTCAGGTCATGGACTGCAGGAGGGGAATGTCTCTGCAACAAGCATAATCGTCCAGTGATCTGCTTGCTTTTTCAGAGCTACTGCTACTATCCTTTATCATTAATGCAGCGGTGCTGGACTTACGCAATACTGTACAGATATGCATTTGAGATAGTCTCTGCTCCATGGAGCTTACAGTCTAGACAAGAAAGCCCACATGACAAACAAGAGTCTATGGGAAGAGTACTTATTGTAGAAAAATGATCAACATTAAAAGCAGCTTGAAAAGGAGGAGTTTTTAAACTGGATTTGTAGACGGCCAGAGAGGGAGCATGACGCGCTGACTCAGGAAGTCACTTCCTAGCATAAGGTGCAGCAAGGTGGAAAGCGCGGAGTCAGGAGTTGCCAGTGGAGGAGAAGGGCACAGATAAGAGCGACTTGCCAAGTGAACAGAGTTCACGAGGAAAAGTGTAGGAAGAGAGAAGAAAGGATAAGCAAGAAAGAGCTATAGAGTGAATGTATTTATAGGCGAGTAAGAGACGCTTGAACTGTCTGCAGAAGCAGACAGGGAGCCCACTGCAGCAACTTGGGAGGAGAGGATGCATGGTCAGATAGCACAACATCTTTTTTGCTCATCTTAGAAATAGTCATAACTTGGAAATATTCTAGTTTTTCCAGGACCCAGGGCCAGATTTAAGATTTTGGCACCCCATGGCAGGCTGCCATGGTGGCACCCCTTTGAAGCTGTGCCAGCACAAATGGCCTGGATATTTGGCACCTTCAAAATTTGGCACTCTAGGCAGTTGCCTGTGCCTAAATCTGGGGCTGCCAGGACCAGGACATGTGCCACGGAACGGAAGGGGCTGCATGTGATTACACCTTGAACGTGGGCTCTGTGGTCTGAGACACTCCTCTCCCTCTCTGATCTTCTGTCCTGCTGTACATGCTGCCCTTATTGGCAAATGGAAATGTCTCTGCTCACAACTGCACAGAATTTGTTGATTGTGACATACATTGAGCAGGTTTCTTCCTGAAGGCGTGCTTGACTTAGCCAGTGTGGGAGCCTTAAGGCCCTGGGAGGATTCTTGGACAGAAGGCCTTTTTTGTTGCAATAAAATCTCTGTATTTTCCTGCCCTTTGAAAGTAAAACTTGGAAATGGGACATGCAGATTCGTCCTGTATCCAACCCTCCTTACCAACCCTGAGAGGTGGGAGTCTGAGACACAGGGACAAAAACCTTGGGCAAGAGATAACCTTAACCCCTCTCTATGGATCGTTAAGGAAGCCCCCATGGAGAGCAATTAGCTACACATGGCAGCAGATGAAGAAAGTATTGAAACGGAAGGAAGCCCCACAAGACCCTTCTGGACTGAAGGCGTAGAGATAGGCCTCAGTACTGACCTTCAAGTAGTACTCAAGGTCAAGATTGAAGATTAGTTGAAAATTCCTCATCACAGGATTCTGTGTGTGTGTGGGGGGGGTTATATAGTTACTCAGTATTAACCATAAAAAGCTGTTTAGAATATTAACAGTTTCTATCATTTAAAGAAATCTCTCTGTTCAATTTCTCTCACCTGTGTGTTGGTGGTTGTGTCCGTCACATTCAAAAATGCATATTTGCACTGCCTTTTCAGACAATCGGATGGTTGATTCCAGCTCCCAAAGGTTCTCCCTCTCGGTGCCCCACCCATAATTATCCCTTAGGAATCGTAATTTTAAGGACCTTATATGCTAAGCTTTTTTTTCCCATAGACATAAAATGGGGAAAAAGCATCAGAAAATCAGGCCCTAAAGAAGAAACACAATTAAAATCCATTTAGCCTTTTCCGCATTTCCTGCGGGTGTGAGTGCTGAGTGCGCACATTAAACAACGCTTCGGAACATGGCATCTCTGCAGGTAAAAATATCAGCGCTCTATACTGTAACAGCGTAGGTGTCTGTCTTCTTTGAGAAAAGTGCACACATGTTCAGTATGAGCCTGAGCAATGGTCCCAAGGATGGGGGAGGGGGGTTAGGGAGGCCATCGTGTTTAAGAACATAAGAACATGCCATACTGGGTCAGACCAAGAGTCCATCAAGCCCAGCATCCTGTTTCCAACAGAGGCCAATCCAGGCCATAAGAACCTGGCAAGTACCCAAAAACTAAGTCTATTCCATGTTACCATTGCTAATGGCAGTGGCTGTTCTCTAAGTGAACTTAATAGCAGGTAATGGACTTCTCCTCCAAGAACTTATCCAATCTTTTTTTAAACACAGCTACACTAACTGCACTAACCACCTTCTCTGGCAACAAATTCCAGAGCTTTATTGTGCGTTGAGTGAAAAATAATTTTCTCCGATTAGTCTTAAATGTGCTACTTGCTAACTTCATGGAATGCCCCCTAGTCCTTCTATTATTCGAAAGTGTAAATAACCGAGTCACATCTACTTGTTCCAGACCTATCATGATCTTAAACACCTCTATCATATCCCCCCCTCAGCCGTCTCTTCTCCAAGCTGAAAAGTCCTAACCTCTTTAGTCTTTCTTGATGGGTTCTTCCAATAGTAAGGGAATAAAATCCCAGTAAAATTAATTCAAGGTGATAGCCTCAAAGAGATCCAGAAAAGTTCATCATAGAGTATCCTCACGCTCAGCAGAATAGCCCGTGTGCAGACTGACATTAAAATCATCCCATTTTTTTCCCCAATCCTCTAACCAAGGCCAGCCCGGTTGCTCAGTGCAAGTGCTGCACACTGTCACGTGATTGAGAGGCCCCTTGTTTTCTTTTGACCAGACTGTAAGCTCACAGGGCAGAGACTGTCTTTTCTGTGGGCCGGACCACACTGCCTGCATCTCCTAGTGCTATACAAAGGATGAGTAATAACAGTAAAGCAGTCCCAGCATGGCACAGTCTCTCAACGTGTAATCAGCACTCTGGAACCCTTTATATGCTTATATATTTCTGAGCACACCGTAACGTTTTAATGACTTTAATTTCAAGTTGCACACAGGTCAAGCACGAGGATACCATCTGACGGCTTTTACTGGGCCTCTATGACAGAAGGCATCTCCTTAAATTAATTTCACTGGGGTTTTGTTTTTATTTCTTTTGCCATTTCCTACTTACGTGATGGAACCCTTTAATTTTACGCCTTCTCCCTTCATTAATAAAAATAGTCAGTTTAAAAGATTAACTGCCAATTGTTCCAGTGCCCGTTCTCCTTAATCAGCACGGGTCAAGCATTAGCAGCGCAAGGCCGGTTTTCACGATGTCACAGGAACGTGGGATCTAAACGGGCACATGAGATCTCTACGGCCTGGCGCGTCTGCCTGTGCTCTCTTCCCACTGCAGGACCGCCGGAGCTTGGCTTGACGTTCACTCCCTCGCCGCTCTGCATCCTCTGCGCTGAGTGATCTTAGCCTTGTGCTTTACTCCTGCCACGTCCCCTAGGAGGAAGATCCATCGGGTATCCAGCACCTTATTCTGCCGCCTCTGGGTCTGACCTCCTAACTTCTTGCTCTGGAATATATTTCTGCAGAAGCAGGGTCATTTCTGCTGCATTATTTAGATCTGAGACATATCCTCCATTGCTTAGATCTATTTAGGTTCTTCCTTCTTATTTCATGGGGCATATGGACCAGGCTCTGCAGCATATTGGTAGCCCTTCACTGAACTATCTGTATCCTTTTTTGGAGATACGGCCCTTGAATTAGACCACAGAAGACTGCCTTTTTCTTTTTCTTTTTTTACTGGCAATTAGTTCTAGGGGAATTCTGTGCTGCTGCGGAGTGCAGAATTTGCACAGAATTCTCTCTCCCCCCCCTCCCCCGTGCAGAATTGTCATTTTTCTACACAAAATTGCCATATTCTGCACAGAAAATGGCAGAGGAGACCCCCGGCGTGCCGTGAACGGAGCGCGCAAAGATGAAGGCTCCCCGTGTGCTGCGGGATATGCTCCACTCGCGGCAACAATGAAGGCCCCGGCGCACCATTCACGGCGAAGATGAAGGCCCCCGTGTGCCGCAGGACATGCTCCGCTCACTGCCATTTGTGGCAAAGATGAGGGCCCCGGTGAAAGTGAACGTGTATGTGTGAGAGGGGTGTGAGAAAGGGGAGGGAGTGTGGGGGAGGGGAAGGGGTGTAGGAGAGGAGAGGGGAGGGGAGGGGGTGTGAGAGAGAGAGCATGGGAGGTGAGAGGGGGGTATGCTTGAGTGTAGGTGAGTGGGGTGGGGGAGGGATGCTTGAGAGAGAGAGAGAGAGAGAGAGAGCCTATATGAGGAGATTGTGAAGGAGTGTGCATGTGTGTGAGAGATTGGGAGCTGGTGTGTATGAAAAAGGGAATCGTGTGTATGTGAGGATGCTAGCCTGTGTGAAGGGATTGTGTATGTGTGAGAGCGCCTGTGTGAAGGGGTGCATGAGAGAGAGACATAGCCTGTGTGAGGATGTATGTGTGAGAGAGAAAGGGAGCTTGTGTGGGTGTGTATGTAAGAGAGAGGACCCTGTATGATGGGATGTGTGTGTGCGAGAGAGAGAGGGAGCCTGTATGAGGGTGTGTGATTGTGTATTAGAGAGAAGGAGCAAATGTGTAAGAGAGGGAGGGACAGAGGGAGCCTGTGTGAGGGGGCAGTACTGAGAACGGGGTCAAACTCTGGGACTGGCGATAGAGTAGAAGGGGTTGAGCCTAGAGGTGGAGGGGAGAGATACTGACAGGTGGAGGAGTTGGGGCCTGAGATGGCAAAGTGGCCATGGGAGTAGGGAGAACGACTGGAAGGAACACACAGTGATTTTCTAGGGAAATTCTGCATCTCTAAGTAATAACTTTTTTCTGTATTAATTTAAAATGTAATTACTTAAAGACTGTCATGTAAATTGTGTTATTTTGACCAATATAAATTTTGCAGAATTTTAAATTTTTGTGCACAGAATTCTCCCAGGAGTACTGACAATTAGGGATGTGAATCGTTTTAGGACGATTAAAATTATCGTCCGATAATTTTAATATCGTCTTAAACCGTTATGGAACACAATACAATACAGATTCTAACGATTTATCGTTATAAATCGTTAGAATCGTGAGCCGGCACACTAAAACCCCCTAAAACCCACCCCCGACCCTTTAAATTAAATCCCCCACCCTCCCGAACCCCCCCCCAAATAACTTAAATAACCTGCGGGTCCAGCGGCGGTCCGGAACGGCAGCGGTCCGGAACGGGCTCCTGCTCTGAATCTTGTCGTCTTCAGCCGGCGCCATTTTCCAAAATGGCGCCGAAAATGGCGGCGGCCATAGACGAAAAAGATTGGACGGCAGGAGGTCCTTCCGGACCCCCGCTGGACTTTTGGCAAGTCTCGTGGGGGTCAGGAGGCCCCCCACAAGCTGGCCAAAAGTTCCTGGAGGTCCAGCGGGGGTCAGGGAGCGATTTCCCGCCGCGAATCGTTTTCGTACGGAAAATGGCGCCGGCAGGAGATCGACTGCAGGAGGTCGTTCAGCGAGGGTTCCGGCGCCTCGCTGAACGACCTCCTGCAGTCGATCTCCTGCCAGCGCCATTTTCCGTACGGAAAATGGCGCCGGCCATACGCGTATGGCCGGCGCCATTTTCCGTACGAAAACGATTCGCGGCGGGAAATCGCTCCCTGACCCCCGCTGGACCTCCAGGAACTTTTGGCCAGCTTGTGGGGGGCCTCCTGACCCCCACGAGACTTGCCAAAAGTCCAGCGGGGGTCCGGAAGGACCTCCTGCCGTCCAATCTTTTTCGTCTATGGCCGCCGCCATTTTTCGGCGCCATTTTGGAAAATGGCGCCGGCTGAAGACGACAAGATTCAGGAGCAGGAGCCCGTTCCGGACCGCTGCCGTTCCGGACCGCCGCTGGACCCGCAGGTTATTTAAGTTATTTGGGGGGGGTTCGGGAGGGTGGGGGATTTAATTTAAAGGGTCGGGGGTGGGTTTTAGGGGGGTTTTAATGTGCCGGTTTTTCGATTTTTCGATTTTTTAAACGACCCACAGGTTATTTAAGTTATTTGGGGGGGGTTCGGGAGGGTGGGGGATTTAATTTAAAGGGTCGGGGGTGGGTTTTAGGGGGTTTTAATGTGCCGGTTTTTCGATTTTTCGATTTTTCGATTTTTAACGATTTTTAACGATTTTTCACGATATTTTACCCCCCCAAACGGCAACAATACGATTCCCTCCCCCTCCCAGCCGAAATCGATCGTTAAGACGATCGAGGACACGATTCACATCCCTACTGACAATACACTTCTCCTATGGAGGGAAGCTGGCTGCAGTTCCATGGAGAGTCATCAGGTGGCGCTGTAAGAGCAGAAAGCCCACCACCCCTCTCCTGAGGGCACCAAGCCAGGAGAAGCCAACTCCAGTCCTCAAGAGCAACAAAAAGGCCAAGTTTTCAGGATATCCACAACGAATATGCATGAGAAAGATTTGCATGTGATGGAGGTAACGCATGCATATCTCTCTCTCTTGCATATTCGTTGTGGCTATCCTGAAAACCTGGCCTTTTTGTGGCCCTCGAGGACCGGCGTTAGTCACCCCTGCACTAAGTGCTCCCCCCCAGCAGGAGGAGCATCTCTATTTTACCCTCTGCCTTCTTGGTGCAGGCCACATCCCTCCTTTATTTTAAACATTAAAACGGAGCTGAAGGTCACAGGGCATTGCCCCTTCTTCCACCGTGATTTTTACCTGGATACTGGAAATGCTGCGTTTGGACTTCAGTCTAGAAAAGCAGCAGAGTTGGTGTGGCTGGGGGAATACATTTATTGCATGACCAGCAAAAGCCATTACACTACTGAGCAGTCCAAGCTCTGCGAAGCTGCTTTTTTTTTTGTTGTTTTTTTAATAGGCAATTTAGGGTCTTTCAAAAAGACTGAAAGAACAGGTTAGCAGTTCAGTTGCTGCCACAATAAAGATGTCCTGAAAGACACAGAATGGGGGACTCTCTCACCGTCTGACTTCAGCATTCACTCTGCAGGATTAGAGAACTCCTTCCCCCTCCTCACCAGAATATTTCTATCACACTTCCAGTTTTGGCCAGGCAGGTCCCTGAAAATGGCTCTTTACCCAGCTCCCCTGTCACAATCCATAGCACCTTCTGCTGCGGTGTGGGAAGATTCACAGCGCCCCCTACCGTCCTGGCTGGAGAACAGCATGAGACCTCTCAGGTCAGCCAAAAGGCCTCACCCTACCCTGTCCCAATTGCAGCTTATCCTAACAATGCTGACCCAGCTCCATCAGTGCCTCAGAGACCCGGGTCACCTCCTGAGTCTCCAAGGAGTAAGGGTGCAATCTTCTCAACAGATATGATGGAATCGTACTGGAAATGTAACAAAACACTTTCACATGGAGCTCCGAGACGAGATTGTACAAGAGAGTGTGATGTCATAAAAATCTTAAGGAGATGGGATGCACGCTCTCATAACATCAAGCCTAAACAAGCATTTTTCGTTTCCTCAGCTCCTCTAGTCGGGAGCTTGCACAAATAATTATTAATGTAGAAAACCACAGAGGAGAAAGCCTAAGACACAGATGCCCCAGCCTGGGAGCCATAGCTGGGACCTCCATGTGTATTGGTTGCCTTTGCATTTATAATAAGATTGCAGAATTCTCTAGGGTTCTGGCAGACATAGAGGAGCAGCAGCTGTAACCTAACCCATGGTAATGCTGTGACCCAATTCTGTACCATACCTTGCTGTCTACGCCAATGCCCTCTCTTTCTTGTGACGCTGTAAATCTCATTCTGTCGTAACATGCTTTGATCTCTCTGGTTGGAAAGGCATGATATAAATGAGGATGATGATAATGATGGCTGTTATGGGACCCGGGGCTGGAGCCAGAGCCTGCCCTGCCCCACCAATGTTAGATGCAGCTCTGCAGCCTGATGGCATGCAGGTCGAGAGATTTTGGTAGTGGCAGTAGAAAGACAGCTTGAGGAAGTGCAATTTCCTTGTCTCTGTACCTTATTCTTCTCTTCCCCACTGGCCAGCAAGGGAGAGGAGGAGGCGGTTTAGCCATGGGGACAGGAAATTTGGTGTTACACTGTGTTCCCGTGGGGCCTCCATTTGTCACAGTCCCTGTCAGGGTCTCTTCCTACTGGCATCGAGTTTGGGGGCCTCCTTGCGCATTTGTTGTTGATCCAAAGTCTCTTCCTCTTAGTGTCTCCGACTGTTGGGCCTCAGTTCCTCCCCTAACTGCTGCCTGTAAGATTACCTTGTCTCAGTGCTACCTATCGTCAGTAGGGCTGCCTTATCCTGTTGCTACTGGTGGTGGGGCTACTCCTGCTGTGACCCAATGGTGGTTGGGGATAGATGCAAATGGCTTGAGAGAGGAGACTGGATGGGGGCGGGGAGAGTGAGATGGGGCTGAAAATAGAATGTGGAGGTTGGAAACGGTGAAAGATGGTGAGATCCTGAGGATTGGGAAGGGAAAGAGACAGCTGTAGAGTTGGGAAGTTTGAGAGAGAGAGAGAGACAGCTGAGAGACAGAGGGTAAGACGGAGATAGCAAGAGGACTAGGAGAGGCGAGAAATGGAGATGAATGGTGGGAGTACTGGCAGGGAGTGAGAAAAAGAAGCAGAGACCAGTAGTAAAGTTGGGCATGAGAGGGAAAGAAAAAGTAGTGGGAAACAGTGGGAGATGGAGGTTGATGAAAGAGTATCGAGGAATAAGACAGACATAGATAATGAAATGCTGTGGGAGAGACATGAAGAGGTGATACGAGGAGGAGTTCTAGAGGCAGAGAAGTGAAATGAAAGATGTCAACAGTGAGAGAGATGCATAGAAGGAAAGGTAATAATGAAAAAAAGAATCAGAAGACAATGCAAAAGCAGACAACGTTAAGACTCATATGAAGAGAAAAAAATTGCAACATAGGTGGAAAAATAGATATTATTTTAATGGTAATTATTTAGATAGATGATATTTGCAAGTTTAAAATTACATAGCAACAAAGTAGATGATGGCAGAAAAAGACCCAATGGCCCATCCAGTCTGCCTGGTTATTCCTTTCTACATTGCCAAGGATATATCCCAGCTGCCAGCCAAAGAGGCATAAGAACATAAGAAGTTGCCTGATTGACAAACTGAAGAGTAATAAATCACTTGGACCGGATGGTATACACCCCAGGGTTCTGAAAAAACTAAAAAATTAAATTTCAGAACTATTAGTAAAAATTTGTAACCTATCATTAAAATCATCCAATGTAGCTGAAGATTGGAAGATGACCAATGTAACCCCAATATTTAAAAAGGGATCCAGGGGTGATCCAAGAAACTATAGACTGGTAAGCCTGACCAGTGCTGGGGAAAATTGTGGAAACTGTTACAAAGAATAAAATCACAACACATTTGGATAGACATGGTTTAATGGGACACAGCCAGCATGGATTTACCTAAGGGAAGTCTATTTTTATTTACCGACATTTGATCTGAGAGATCACACCAGTTTACATTCAGGTACTGTAGGTATTTCTCTATCCCCTGAGGGCTTACAATCTAAGTTTTGTAACTGAGGCAATGGAGGGTAAAGTGACTTGCCCAAGGTCACAAGGAGCAACAGCAGGACTTGAACCCTGGTCTCCTGGTTCATAGTCCACTGCTCTAACCACTAGGCTATTGCCTCACAAAGCTCCTACATTTTTTTGATGGGGCAAATAAACATTTGGACAAAGGTGAACCAGTAGATGTGGTGTATTTGGTTTTTCAGAAGGTGTTCAGCAAAGTCCCTCCACATGAGAGGCTTCTAAGGAAACCAAAAAGCCATGGGATAGGAGGCGATGTCCTTTTGTGGACTGCAAGTTAGTTAGAAGACAGGAAACAGAGAGTAGGATTAAATGGTCAGTTTTCACAGTGGAAATAGGTAAACAGTAGAGTACCTCAAGGATCTATACTTGGACCGGTGCTTTTTGATATATAAATGATCTGGAAAGGGGTATGACGAATGAAGTGATCAAATTTGCGGATGACACAAAATTATGCAGAGTAGTTAAATCTCAAGCGGATTGTGATGAATTGCAGGAGGACCTTGTGAGACTGGAAGAGTGGGCTTCCAAATGGCAGATGAAATTTAACGTGGACAAGTGCAAAGTGATGCACTTGCTGTAGTTACACAATTTAGGTTCTATCTTAGGAATTACCACCCAGGAAAGAGCTCTAGGCATCATAGCGGATAATATATTGAAATTGTCTGCCCAGTGTGCTGTGGCGATCAAAAAAGCAAACAGAATGTTAGGAATTATTAGGAAGGGAATGGAAAATAAAATGGAGGATGTCATAATGCCTCTGTATCGCTCCATGGTGAGACTGCACCTTGAGTATTGTGTGCAATTCTGGTCACCGCATCTCAAAAAGGATATATCTGCAGTGGAGAAAGTGCAGAGAAGGGCGACAAAAATGATAAACAATTTTAAGATGTTCAGTTTGGAGAAGAAACAACTGAGGAGGGGATATGATACAAGTCTCAAAATCATGAAATGACTTGAACAAGTTAATGTAAATCAGTTATGTACTCTCTCAGATAATAGAAGGACTAGGGGGCATGCCATGAAGTTAGCAAGTATCTCACTTAAAACAAATCGAAGAAAATTCTTTTTTACTCAGCACATAGTTAAGCTCTGGAATTAATTGCCAGAGGATGTGGTTACAGCAACTGGGTTTAAAAAACTTTTGGATAAGTTCCTAGAGGATAAATCCATAAACTGCTATTACAGTGAATAATAAGCAATAGTAGCTTGTGATTTATCTAATGTTTGGGTACTTGCCAGGTACTTGTGACTTGGATTGGCCACTGTTGGAAACAGTATACTGGGCTTGATGGACCCTTGGTCTGACCCAGTATGGCAATTCTTATGTTCTTAGTCTAGAAGGCAGCTACTAAAATGGTCCGTAGCCTTTATTATAAAGTATCTGGGGGTCAGACTTAAATATCTAAACAAGTATACTCTAGAGGAAAGAACATAATAACATAAGAAATGCCATACTGGGTCTTCAAATTATTATATACACTCACTTTCAAAAATGTACATCTTAAAATTGTTTAAGAATTGGCCAGTAGCACTGCTATACCTTAGGGGCCCGGATAGGAGTTGAACTCTTTTCGAATGCAGATGGGGGACTGCAGTGGGGAATTTAAGGGCCCAAGCTCTAAAATTTGCTATAGTATCCAGGGAAGTAATTGTCCACCTCTACAGAGAAGAGGTCCGATATTTCTAAGAGTTAGGCCAGGAAATCCACTCAGTGGCCCTAAATTCGCCTCCCTAAAAAATAATATTCTTATAAGTACAATAAAGTGGCAGGCTCTGTATCCTCACACCTATTCCCCCCCCCTCCCCCCAAGTCATCCAGATCTGGAGGGCACAGGCTCTATATGCCTGTGCCCATCCTGAGCCATCTGGTCCTAGGGGTGACAGGTTCTGAGTTCCTATGCCGTGCCGATTCTGTGTTTCTTTTTTTTTTTTTGCTTTTTTTGTACACATAGCCAGTACTGAGCATCACTGGAGTAGCTGTTTCTCTGCCAGGACTGGTGACTAAGTTACTGCCTGGGATGCTCTCCTGCTCCCTCCCTCCTTGCTGGTACTGTAGGCGGGGTTTTTGTTTTTTTTTTGCTGCTCTCCCTCCTTTGATGAGCGGAGGGCTCTGCCAGTTGTCAGCAGCACTATCTGTAAAAGCCCGGGGATGCAGGGCAGAGATGAGAAGGAAAGAGTCTCTACACACTATGTTAATAGATAAGATTAGGGCAATAATGAAAAGCACTTGAGAGAAGTGAGCTGCTAGCAGAGGTTGAATGGCAGGGGCTGTGCAGAGTGAGTCACAGGCACTCCATCTAAAGAGGAGAGCTCCCAGCCCTGCAGCTGCCTCTCCACTAAGGCCTTTCCAGGAACCTCCTGTGATTCCACCACATGCACACTTCATACCTACATACATGGGCATTTACAGACAGAAAAGAAATACATATATGTGCCACACAAAAATGTGCCACATAGAGAGAGAGAGGCAGACACACGCTCATACAGAGAGAAACTGATTAACATAGACATGCATTAACAGACAAGCATTTACATATGCACACACACACATATACATGCATGCATAGACATACTGTATGTATATATCTAAACTCGCAGGCACACAAACAGCTATTTGAAGTCACAGCAAATTTTTCTCTGCTGCTAAACCACTGCTATTGCCTCCCCTCCCACAGCCTACGCCTCTCTCTGCTTGGCTCCCACCCACCTCCCTCTCCCCTCCAACCACCGCCACCTCTCCCTGCTCCTGCCACCACTGCATTCCCCCTCACCCCCACCACCATCTCTCCCCCTTACCATCGCTACCAGTATCTGTTACCATGCCGATCCCTCCCCCCCCCCCCCTTTATCTACTGCTGTCGCCACTCTCTTCATCGCACCAATGCTGCCGCCGTCACCTCTCTCCTCTCCTCTCCTCCACCCCCAGGTTATGCTGCCACATCCCCTGCTGCTGCTGATCTCACTTAGCACCCTGCTCTGTTTCGCAGGTTGACAGTGGGTGCTTCCGATTTACTAAATAGAGCCCCACAGCTGCAGGGGCTCCTGGAGCAGCACAGAGGATCTGCAGTGGTCCCAAAGGTAGATGTGTGGGGATGGGGTAAGTAGAATAGGAGAGCTGCGGGAGGGGGGAGCAGGGGGAAAAGAGAGAGGGTGAGCATGGTGGGTGAGGGGTGAGGGAGAGGAAACACGAGGGGAATAGATACATAATAGTTGGGAGAGAGCGAAAAGAAGAAGAGACATGATGGAAGGAAGGGAGAGAAGTTAGGATGGGCGAAAGGGGAGAGAAGGAGACTGATAGGAGGGAGAGGGAGTAAAACTCGCAAATTGAGGGAGAGGATAAAGCAGTAGTTAAAATTATAAATAAAAAAAAAGCAGTAGTGGACAAGCAGATGTGTAGTAGAAGCAAGAGAAGAAAAGAAATGATCCAGGAACACACAAAAAAGACTGAAAACTATTAATTTTGTTTTTAACGATCTTTAAATTGAAAGATTGCCATACAAAAAATGTTGTATTTATTAACTAATCTTACTAAGGTATTTTATTAGAATTCTATGTAGGCATCCTGTAAAAGCATAACCACCGTAGGCCCTGGGGGAGAGGGTGGGGAGAGAGAGAGCAATACCCGAGACACCTAAAGTACAACTACAGCAGGAACAGCTGAAGAGAGACCTCCAGGGAGGAGAGAGCTATATCCTGAGACATCAAAGTACAACTACAGCAGGAACAGCTGAAGAGAGACTTCCAGGGAGGAGAGAACAATACCCGAGACACCTAAAGTACAACTACAGCAGGAACAGCTGAAGAGAGACCTCCAGGGAGGAGAGAGCTATATCCTGAGACATCAAAGTACAACTACAGCAGGAACAGCTGAAGAGAGACCTCCAGGGAGGAGAGAGCTATATCCTGAGACATCAAAGTACAACTACAACAGGAACAGCTGAAGAGAGACCTCCAGGGAGGAAAGAGATGTATCCTGAGACACCAAAGTACAACTACAGCAGGAACAGCTGAATAGAGACCTCAGAGGAGGAGAGAACAGTACCCCAAGACACCTAAAGTCTGATTACAGCAGGAACAGCTGAAGAGAGACCTCAGAGGAGGAGAGAACAATACCCGAGACACCCAAAGTACAACTACAGCAGGAACAGCTGAAGAGAGACCTCAGAGGAGGAGAGAACAGTACCCCGAGACACCTAAAGTCTGATTACAGCAGGAACAGCTGAAGAGAGACCTCTGGAGAGGAGAGAACAGTACCCCGAGACACCCAAAGTCTGACTACAGCAGGAACAGCTGATCTATTAAAGGAGAGTACAGGTACAAAGTACACGATATTTGGACAGGAAACTGAAGATCAAGAAATAAGAATAAAAGGGGAAACTGAAGAGCCCCAGGATTTGCCATTCTGTGGCCTGGAGCTCCTGCTCATCTCCTGAGGGTGGGAGAGGAGCCTGAGATGCTGCACTTATTGTGGGCCAGGTTGGCCTGTGGCTTGTTCCAGCCGTGTTCTTGCCTGGCCTGAATTGGTATGCAGGGTGGGCGCTGGTGGTGAGGTAGCAGACCTAATACTGCTCCCTTAATGAAGACAGTGAATAATAGCCCTGGGTATGGAAAGCTTATGTCTGAAACTAATCCCAGTTAATGAATCTATTGTTACAGGTATTAAATGGTGACAGGGGGGTTTCATCCATCAAGTCGCCATTAATCACAGCAGCTCCGCCTTGGCCTATTATTGAGACGCTGGGAAAAGGATCTTAATGATATTAGTAAGTGCACTGGCAGGGACAAGCTGGGGATTTAAGGGGACAGGCGCCTCTTAGAAGCATTATGAAGTAGGTTTGAGTGTTTTAAGTCTTGCAGGAGAATGGACAGACCAAGGGCAGAGCATTGCCATGAGAAAACCTCGTGGGGGTTGGGGAGAATGCAACATCCTATTAATCACTCGCCAAGAGGCCCCTGGCATGTGCAGGGACCAGGATGGCATGGGATACTTGGGTAAAATGACATGTTTCTAAACTCTAAGTAACGTGCACTGCCAAGCTGGTGTATGAGGATGTCCCAGGCGTTCCTGAAAACCTCACAACCGAATTCCAATATCTGACTGAGAACATTCTCCAAAGTGCAGAGGAACTACCAACTCTACACCAGTAAATGACTGTGTGAGGAAAGATATATAGAAAAGAGAGAATGACAGAAGAAAACAGAAATGTGTACCTATACTCATGCTCCAGTAGCAAAATGTCAAGAGAATGAAGGCAAAAAAAATTAACAAAACACCACACAATCCTTCAAAATGTCAAGTGATTCAAAGTACGTTATAAATGTAGGTACTACTGGTGAATGAACCTTCTTTGCCTAACGAATAATCATTAGTCATTCAAGTGAGCAAATCAGCAACAACTTTTTTTGGATTTGTTAATGCAACTAAAAACTGAACTTGTAGCTTGCAGTTGAATATCATCCCAAAACCCGAAGTCTGGATCATGTTTTCGAGAACTGCATTAGGGATTTGTTCAACACATTGCATGGACATTGGAGATTATAAGAATACTTAATGAGTGGCCAGCTCCTTATAATTTAAATCTGACAGAGCCTCAGCTAGTTTTAGATAAATCCCTGATGCAGGTACCATGTCAGGGTTTGGGGATGATATTCAACTGCAAGCTACAAGTTCAGTTTTTATTTGCATTAAAAAAAAAAAAAAAGTTGTTGTTGCTGATTTGCTCACTTGATAATTATTCGAAAGGCAAAGGTTCATCCACCGGAAGTGCCTATTATGACTGCTGAATTGATATCATACTTTGATATATTTGACATTTTGACCAATTTGTGTGGATTTGTGGTCTTTTTAAAATCTATACACGAGGTGGGAGTGGTAATTTGCCCAAATTAAAAGTAGTTAAAAAAGGACTCATAAGTACAAACAGATTGTAAGTCCCATGGGGACAGGGAAATCCCTACAGTACCTGAATGTAATCCTCTTTGAAGTGCCGAAAGGCGGGGAAAATAAATCAGATAAATAAATACAATAATTGAGTAGAAGCGGGAGGCTAAGATAAGGGGTCCCAACTCGGGCCTCCCGGGTCTGGTTCTCAGGACGCCCATAATGAGATCCTCCAGTAGGTTTGCATATACTTGGGTCAAGACCTGGGTTAGTCAGCATCGTCTGCTTCCTCTGAAATCTTACGACTTCCGCAGTGTCTGGCACTGGGGTTCCAGCTGTGTGCTATCGGCACTGAGCATGGGGGCTTCTGCTGTGCATCGTGTGATTAATAGAGCATTCCAGTATAAAATGCTGCCCAAAGCAGCTAACATCAAACACATTTAGCAATAGCAATTCAACAGGATAAACATATGCAATATAAAATCTACAGATAGGCATAAAAAGCGTACCAAATATTTATTTATTTATTTTTTATATACCGACATTCAATCTCATGGCCAAAGCCTCATCCTCTTTGCGAGCCCCTTTGGCTGTGCCCAGAACAGATCTGACTTCACCCTGCTGTCAGTTCTGATGTAGGTGATGTGCATGAGACACTAATATTTGGGGCTGGATCTGCAGAAAAAGGAATCTAGGTTCTTAAAAGGCCAAGAAGGGAGCAATACAGACCCTGCACCGAGAGGCACCCACATCCCAGGGATGCTTTCGGTAAAAGGCTCTTGTGCACCCCTCTGCCTCTTTTCACTTTACCAGGGGAACAGGCATCTGGCTTAGGTAAACAGGAGAAAGAATCATGTCCAAAGTGTGCCAAGTGATGTGGAGCATCAGTGAAAACAGAACGCTCTGTGATCTGGGCACTGTTTTAAGGAAGTACACAATACTGCTCCTCTGTTTTATTATGGAAATTCTGGGAGTATTCTACTGCCCTGCATACTAGGAGCAGCCATGCTTGGAGTAGGTCACACATCATCCCAGGCAGAATGCAATTGGATTGGCTCATGTACTGTGGAGTGTAATTCATGACATCACAGTTAACCTGGACCAATTGCAACCAGCGGGGCAGGAAGTGATTCGAACTTCTTGCTATCATAGTAACATAGTAATGATGACAGACAAACACCAAATGGTCCATGCAGTCTACCCAGAAAGTTGCTTATGGTAATAACTGCCGTTCCATGCAAGCTATCCCCATGTGTTTTGCTAAGGATAGTAACTGCCATTCTGTGCAGGTTACCCCACCCTTTTCTTTAAGCTTTCAGGTATCCACAGTGTTTGTCCCGTGCCCTTTTGAATTCAGTAACTGTTCTCGTCTTCACCATTTCTTCTCGGAGAGCATTCCAGGCATCCACCACCCTCTCTGTTTTTACCTTTTCAGAAATAAGACTATATTGTTTAAACAAGTGTCCTTACCTGTTGGCCTTCAAACAAATAAAGCAATTAATATATGTATTGAACAGTTTGTATTGTAGTGCCACATATTATTTTGGGATTATAGAAACATAGAAACATAGAAATGACGGCAGAAGAAGACCGAATGGCCCATCCAGTCTGCCCAGCAAGCCTCACACATTTTTTCTCTCATTCTTATCTGTTTCTCTTAGCTCCTTGTTCTATTCCCCTTCCACCCCCACCATTAATGTAGAGAGCAGTGATGGAGCTGCATCCAAGTGAAATATCTAGCTTGATTAGTTAGGGGTAGTAGGGGCAGTAACCGCCGCGATAAGCAAGCTACACCCATGCTTATTTGTTTTACCTAGACTATGTTGTACAGCCCTTGTTGGGTTTTTTTTCTTCTCCCCTGCCGTTGAAGAAAAGAAATATTTCCTGCCATTGGTTCTGAGTTGTCCCTCCTGGAACTTCATATCGTGAATCCTAGTTCTACCGTTTCCTTTCCAATGGAAAAGATTTGACGCTTGTGCATTGTTAATATCTGTCAGGTATCTGAAGGTCTGTATCATATCTCCCACACCTCCTCTCCTCCAGGGTGTACATATTTAGATCCTGCAGCCTCTCCTCATAGGTCTTCTGAAAAAGACCCCACACGATTTTGGCCGCCTTTCTCTGGACCGCCTCCATCCTGTTTTTGTCCCTTTTGAGCTATGGTCTCCAGAACTGAACCCAGTACTCCAGGTGAGGCCTCAGCAAGGCCCTGTACAAGGGCATCATCACCTCCTGGTCACTTTGCTTTGCTGCCTTCAGATTGCCGGACACAATCACTCCAAGGTCCATGCATACCAGTTCCGCCCCCCCCCCCCCCCCATCACATACAGCTCTTTTGGATTTCTGCACTTCTTGATATTGAATCACTGCCACCAGTGCAGGGGAACAGCAGGCTCTGTCTTCACACAGTAACTCTAGAAATCAGGGTATAACTACCTCAGCACAACATTAAAAATGCAAAAAAAAAAAAAAAAAAAGCCATTTCCAGCCTTCTGTGGTAACCGAGGACAGTGTTCATCTACAGTATTATTCTAAAAAAAAAAAAAGAATAAATAAACTGGTGCTGTTCCCTGCTTACATTTGCAGAAGAAGACATCCCCCATCCCATGCAACAGGAGAGGACCTTGAGCCCCCCGCCCCCCACCTGTGGCAGTGCTCAGAATTGCTGATGCAGTTCAGGGGTGTGGGGAGAAGAGCTGGCCATTTCAGGGACCCGCCCCCATCAGAAGCAGCAGAGAGAGCTGTAAAGTGGGTGTGCTGGTGGTGGTGGTGGGGTGCATACAAGCACAGGGTCAGAAGTTGGGGCTAGTCCCTTCTTGGCCTTTGGGCTGAGATTCAAAGCCTGTACAATATAGAAGGGTTAACGCCCTGCCACCTGACCCCCATTGGGAACATGACCACGGGATGACCATTGCCAAAGCAGGAGGATTTGCATTCAATTAAATAAATAAAGCCCACAAACACAAGCTGGGTGTTAAAGTGGGGGGTGGGTGCTCTACAGTGGGGTTCATATGGGTAGGGCTTCAAACTAGAGCTGGGTCAGGAAGAGGCTTCTCTTAAGCTAGGGAAGCCACCCTTCAAAGTGCAGCAGTGTAGGGGGTGAGCGGCCGATTCGGTGCTTCCCAGGGTGCATCTCTCTGGGAGATCTCTCCGCTGGAGTCCACAATGAAAAAGGAGTCCCTTTTACAGGAGCCAAAATTCCAAAGATTACCATTCCGGCAAACCACAGAGAGAAAACAAAAGAGAGAGAAATGTGACCCTTTGCCGCCCAGAACAGAGCTGGGAATGTTTGCAGAGAGAAATCTGAGCTTTCATTTACTGGAGGAGGGGGGGACGGGAACCACCTGAAGTCTCTCCCTCTGTCTGCAGCTCACCTTCAGCCACTCCCACCAATCAGCAATCCCACTTCCGCTCCGCTGCTTTGCCCCAGACTTTGTTAATGTTGCACTGCCAACCATGTGAACGAAACCTCTCTGTTTCACCGTGTCCTCTTCAGTGGCGCCACCTTGGCTCCCTGGCATGATGACTTAAAGTGCCCCATGCGGTGTGCTGTGCCAGCTTGGAATGAACGAGACAATTCCCCGTCGGGGAGGGAGAGAAGGGTCTTTTATAAGAGACCCTAGACTCATTTCTGGCCTGGCTCACTGAACCAAGACTAAGGGTGGAGAAGGTGGCTTTGATCTGGGCATCACTTGATGCAATGCAATGCTGTACCACTGCTAGCTTACACAAGAACCAAGAGAAGAAGCCGATTTGGGGCAAAGGAACCAGGAGAAGATGAGCAGCCGGGTCAGGTCCCTGCTAATGAACAGCAGGACGAAAGCTGTTAAGCAAATGAAAGTGATAAAGTACAAAGTACTAGAAGATGTAAATGAAAAAATGGGGAAAACTATGTTAACGTTAGGTGTAACAGTCCTGCATGGGGACTAACCTGCATGGAGCGGCAGTTACTATCCTTAACGGAAGGCATGGGGGTAACCTGCATGGAGCAGCAGTTACTACCCTTAATGGAAGGCATGGGGGTAACCTGCATGGAGCAGCAGTTACTATCCTTAACGGAAGGCATTGGGGTAACCTGCACGGAGCAGCAGTTACTATCCTTAACGGAAGGCATGGGGGTAACCTGCATGGAGCAGCAGTTACTACCCTTAACGGAAGGCATGGGGTAACCTGCGGGGAGCAGCAGTTACTACCCTTAACGGAAGGCATGGAGGTAACCTGCGGGGAGCGGCAGTTACTACCCTTAACAGAAGACATGGGGTAACCTGCGGGGAGCGGCAGTTACTACCCTTAACGGAAGACATGGGGTAACCTGCGGGGAGCGGCAGTTACTATCCTTAATGGAAGACATGGGGTAACCTGCAGGGAGCGGCAGTTACTACCCTTAACGGAAGGCATGGAGGTAACCTGCGGGGAGCGGCAGTTACTATCCTTAATGGAAGACATGGGGTAACCTGCAGGGAGCGGCAGTTACTACCCTTAACGGAAGGCATGGAGGTAACCTGCGGGGAGTGGCAGTTACTACCCTTAATGGAAGGCATGGAGGTAACCTGTGGGGAGCGGCAGTCACTTCCCTTAATGGAAGGCATGGAGGTAACCTGCGGGGAGCGGCAGTTACTACCCTTAACGGAAGACATGGGGTAACCTGCGGGGAGCAGCAATCATTACCAAAAACAATTTGCTGGGCAGGCTGGATGAACTGTCTGGCCTTTATCTGCTATCGATTTTACTATGTTAGTATTCTTATTGGGGCAATGCCTAGCTCCTAGATAACTGCCTCTCTTGTTCCTCACCCCATGGTTTAGACAATATCTTATTATCTGTTCTCCAGCGTCCAGCAGAATGAGATCACTCCCTAGTCTGTGCATGAGTCTGGTGAAGCACTTGATTCTGCCAGTGAAAGGATGCTGATGGACCCCGAGTCTGACACAGCAAGGCACATCGCATCTTCTGTTACCTTTGTGCCCCATCTTATCAATCCCGAAGGATTGCCCACAACGGCTTCTAACAAATTCAAAGTACAATTCATAAAAATACAATTCATAAGCAGCTTAAACATGAGTAAAAATTACAAAATAAATGTCATTCAATACAATCGACAGAGCCAGGATGGGCAACGAGGTGAGATGCTTGTGCTGAGCACAAATGCTTCATGACACTGAAAGCAGATAGATTTGGCCGAGCACAAATGCTTCATGACACTGAAAGCAGATAGATTTGGCCAGTCACCAGCAAATTCAAGCTAGGAAAAGGCTTGGGTGAGTTACCAGCAGCTCATGGGGATTTCCTCGCTGGTTATTGGAAGTTGATGTTTGCTCCAGGGCGGTTGAGGCCTGCAGACACTGACAGCAGATAAAGACCTTTGGCCCACCCACGCCTCTTGCCCAGCTCTGCAATGCCTTCTTCTCCCTCAGCGAGCCTGCGTGCTTTTCCCGTGCAGATCAAGGGCCCGGGGCTCAGGAGGAACGTGTTCTTCCAGGCAATACAGCTGCTCTGGCTGTTCTCACAGTAACAGCTTTGGCAGGCCTGCTGGTCCACATTGTCCCGAGCAGCGCCTCGGCCAGTTTGACTACTGATCAGCTGAAACTGGGAGAAGCCAGTTTGGTGGGGGCACTACTGACTCACGGTGATGTCTTTCCTTCAGTTCTACAGCATTCAGCCAAGTTACTGTTTTGTACAACTTTCTAATGTAATGGAAAAGATGATGAAAGCTTTACAGCTAAAGAAAAAGCAGTGCTGATTCCCAAGAATGACACCTAAGATATGCTCAGAACACATTTGATTAATCAGACTCCCAAAAAATCTCAAAGAATTTAATGGCTGTCCCCTCGAGAGGCGTACTGCTTTATTGTCCAAATGGTTGCCATTTGAAGTTGACCAGGGAATTGCCAAGGCACAGCTAAGCAGCATCCCCTCTCTATTCATGAAACCTCCTTTGACTAAAACATTTTCTCAAACACCCCCCTCTGAAGGAGTTTCCTCAACTTACCAAAGGTTTTACCTCGTTTTTGTGTCGGTGGGAAAATGCATAGCGCACAGGGCTCTACATCACGGCACAAACAGGACTAAAGTGGGAATCAAGCCAGTTCTGTCAAGAAAATAATTAAGAGCAAACGGAAGCAATTTTTTTTTTCCATAAATTCTATCTTCTTTGTGGGGGGGTTTTTTCATATTTTTTTTTCACATCACAAGAAAGGGCTTTATGATTACTTAGTGAAGTAACCCTGGCCCAGATCCATACAAAAATATAGATCAGAATAGAAACTAATATTTAGTATAAGTTTGTTTAAGATCAAAGTCATATTGTTTAAGATCAAAGTCATATTGTAACTTCTTCGCTACATATCAACACCAGTTTTTGTTCAATGTTTATCACTCCCCTGTTTTCTGTAAACCGGCATGATATGATTTTATCATGAATGCCGGTATAAAAAAGCTTTAAATAAATAAATAAATAAATAAGCAAATTGAATAATTATTTTTTAATGGACTTGGAGCTTGTTACATGCCTTAATCAACTGTCTTAAAATTGCCTTCCCTTACTGTGCCTGAAAGTCTGCCTGTGCCCTGGGAAGGTATCTTTAAATCTACACGTTTTCCATGAGAAATATCTATCCGCAGAAAAAACAAGCCGCAAATGTCCATAGGTACTTTCTAAGCACAGCAAGTTGCAAAGCAAAACTACTGTATACACATTTTCTCTTTGAAAACAGATGCAAAGTCCACAGGTTAAACTTGAACATTTCAGAGGGGATCTGATCTGATTGTGTTCAGAGTCAAATTATAACTGGCTGAAACCAAGCAAGTGAAAAAAGGGGTAACATTTGACTGATGGGCCGATGACAAGTTTAGTGAAGATGATTGGCCCTAGCACGAGGAATAGCTGCTGTTATTTGTGGACCCCACCCACATCAGGTCAGGTCCTACAATCCAAAGCTCTGGCATGAACAGAGTCAACTGCAGCCATGGCCAGAGGTGACATCTTCTGCCAAAAGAGCTTAACCTGTTACTTCGCCAACAGTTAGTGCAGTAATGAGATAATTTTATAAGCAATATTTTACTCATTCTGAAGCTTATCTTTTGCACTTTAATGTGGTGAGAAATCTTCAGAGGGATATCCCTGTTAGTCTGGTGTAGCAAAAAATTGACAGGAGTCGGGTGGCACCTTATAGAGTAACCAATTTATTGAAGCATGAGCTTTTGAGGACTGTCCAATTCATCACATGCCTCTGACGAAGTGGACTCTGTCCTGGAAAGCTCATGCTTCAATAATTTGATTAGTCTATTAGGTGCCAGCCGACTCCTGTCAACTCTTGTACTGTGTGATAGATAAGTCATTATTGCTTTTGTATTTTGTTGCATTGTATACGGAGTTTGATCTGTTGTTCCCTGCCTTGATCATATTCCAGAAAGGCAGGCTACAATCCGAATAAATCGTTCCCAAAATGCAGGGAGAATGCAGATTGATTTGTTCAAATTCATTTGTAAATTAAAGTTGAAATTGTTTCTTTCAACACATCTTTGCATTCATGTTGACAAGGCTGATCTTCTTCACTTATTCCTTCAAATGTGTGCGATTAATTGATGCATTCTCGCTTGTCAGTTAATATTTCAACAAACTAAGAATCGTGGAGGCCTCTTTGCCGGGCAGTTTACATGCCTTGGTCCTGGGATTTGGGAATGTCTTTAAGAGAAATTAAAGAAGACATCATCATTACTATAAAACTCACAGACACAGGCCTAATGATTCCGATGATGAAGAGGGAGAATCCTGTTGCTGAAATACAAAGGCAAATCTCCAATAAAACTTCCTAGTGGGAGATTATCTGATAAAGCCACCGGCGACTGAAGTAACATTTTCAGGAGTTTAAAGGAGGACTTTGAATGTCTAGGTACTAAATGTTCCACAACAGCAATTAGTTTTAGCTTGCCAAAATTTCATAAATCTTTGGGATAGGCCACCAGAAGGCCCTGTGATTTAACCTCTAACTTTATAAGCTTTTTTTTGTTTGTTTTTAAACCTCACACCCCATTATTGAAATCTTATCTTGGAACTATCCTCTGACCCTTTAACTTTTCGATCCATTTTTTTTTCAGGCTGGGGGGGCTTTCTGGCTCACAGGCCCATCCCACTGCCTCCCTCCCTGGCCGGCCTTTGCTCTTTCTTCTCATGTCAGGCTCGGGAGGGCACTGCTGGTTCATGAGCCAGCTTTAGGCTGTGAACATAAGAAGAGTTAGGCTTTGAAAACAGAATTTTTTTTTTTTGCCAAAACCCCCATCCTTTTCTTACATTTAGGCCCATATCCTAATACCTACACAAAGCCACAGCACACAGTCCCTGCAAATACACAATGCGCACACAGCACAGGATGGTGCACAAAGCTGCCCGAGTCCACAGAAAAGATCAAATCACAAAGACGCAGAGCGGATGCTCAGGGATGCAGAACAGACGCAATGTACAGGTCAGCAGTGCCCCCTACTGCATGAAATTCAGATGAGCAGGACACAAAATCTTCTAACAGCAACCAATGGGCTCTGTTTCCAAGGAGACAGCACAGAGCAGCGTAACGAGGCTAGCAGTAGGGGAAGCGTCATTCGCCTTCGTGTCCCATTCTTTAAGCTCGTGCCTGGTTCTTGAGTCTGGGATGCAGTTTGCTGGAGTCACCTCGCATTTTTGGCCCGTGTTCTGCATTGTGCTGGCTTGGCCCCTCCAAGGCCTCCTAGAAAGCCACCCCCCCCCCCCCGCTTCTCTCTATTATTTGAGCATCCATCAGAGGATCACACCCGTCTCACCTCTACCTCTAACCTCACAGGGCTGCACACCCGCATCCAAGCTGTCCCTGCATAGCAGTTGAAGCCCTTACCAACCTTCTTACACAGAAAAATATGTGCACATATATTGGACACGGGGGTAACAGACACAAAAAAAAAAGGGGTTGAATTACCACACCCATCTTATCAAACAGAGCTGGATGTAGCTCTTGAACCCCACCCCCCAAGCATAAGGGGATCCTGCCAGGAATGCCAGGTCTCTCTCCAAGGAGGCAGACGCAGGGTGTGTGAGGGGGTAGAAGTGGTGTCTTTCTTTTAAACATGCCCCATGCTGCCAGAGGTGGTAGTGCTCTGGCTTGGTAGCAATTGCTTACAAGCCCTTGCTCGGTCTAAGCCTCCCAAATTTTCCAAGAGTTTAGCATGCATCTGTTAACAGAATAAAAAGAGCACTTTTTCAATCTGCGGGTCCCAGCTCGTTTTCACTTCCGGGCCGATGCAATACCGTGCGCTGTGGCCAGCACACAAGATCGGACGCGCGTTTTGGATGTGAGTCCTTAACCGCCCGCTGCACTATGTGGATTAGCGTGTCCAATCGAGCACTTAACTAATAGCGCTCCTCACATGTAAATCCCCGCAATTAAAAAAATTTCCCATACAGCCAATAGGCATTTTGAACAGTCTCATTTGCTATTGAGGATATTGTGGACAGGAAGAGGCGTCCAGAATTTGAAGACTGAGTAATTCTGAGCAGGGGTCTTTGTCTTTACAGATATGGATGCCAAGTGTTGTTTTTTTTCCCCCCACACACTCTGTGAGGTCCTCCAGGGGAGAGGTGTGGTCAGGAGAAACTGGAAATGGGACAAAAGGTATACCTGTAGAGTCTTCATCTGAGCCTACTAGTACAGGCTCACTTATCCAGGACTTCAATATTGAAGAGGGCAAACCAGGAGGTTCTTCTAATGGCAGAGAGAAGAGGCTGGAAAGTTCCTTCTGTCTCCTTGGTCAGAGAACTACACACCGACCTGCAATCTGGTCAAGCGACTGATGTGTCTGTTGACCAGGCATGGGCAGTGGGACATCCTCTATGGATATTAGAATAGGTTCCTGCATTTGACCAGGAGATTTGTTGGAGGTAAATGGAATTATGGAATACATGAGATCTGGAATTTTTCCCAAACGCAGACCTTCTGTAAGTAACCTGATGGAGCAACAGCTTTTGTTATTGGAGGGGAGCAGAGGTAACCTGACTCCTTCCACCGTAGATCTTGGATGAGCTGCATCGGTAGAGCAGCTTGATGAGCTAGGCCTTGAAGCTTGATATGTCAATGTCTTTAATGGAATGGAATATCTGGATTCTTTAGAAGAATATGGCTTTGACAGCAGACAGATCTTTAGTGAGTCATGTTGAGGAAGTCTGAGAAGAGAGAGGATGTTGCATTGATGCAAGTGTCAACTGCATTGGGACTGCACTGTGTGTTCTTGCACTATGGGATCATGCACAAGAGGCCTGGATGCACCATGTGGGTGGTGTGTGTAAGTTTCGTGCAGCACTGATGAAGTGTGGACTGCTCACTTTGCGGGCTTCGATGCATTATTTATTGTGCTTTGATTTGCTCAGTGCACCAATGTGTTGAGCCTCCCAGAGGCTCAACACATGCACTGTGTGTTGGGTGCGCAGATACACTTTGCACAGATGGTGCCAATGATGGTTGCATCAATGATACAGATACCAATGCACTGTGTGCTTCTGCTTCTTCCAACACAGGCTGCAATGGCTTCCACAAGTGGAGGCTGGCTTACATTACTTGGCCCCATGGCTTTGGCTTGAACGGATGGGGGAGGTCCTGCTCAACTCTTTCCCCGATGGGGCAGACAAAGCTGCACTGTGGGAAAAGGACCTGCTGCAACTTTGAAGAGATTTACACAGCTCCTTGTTGTGAATTTCCCTGGAACATTGGGACCGCGGAGATATTAACCTACAGGCCTAAGATTTTTTCAGTCATGCTCCGGCCTCAAGCATTAGTAGCAGAACTCATGGTTGTCAGAGAGTTTATCATCTTCCGACAGATGCAGTTTTTGAATCCACTCACCGTCCCCCTTCTTCTTCTGGCCAGACATGTCAAGGAGGCAGAACCCTGAGAAAAAACAAATTTTATTTTTTTTTGCATTGAAAGTGTGGTTGTGGGTGCTGCAGGGGCAGTGAGGCAACGATTAATGAATAAAAAGATCAAATTTAAGAAGTTTTAAGAAAAAATTTGTAAGGAGAAACAGTACATGTCCATACTTGTGCTCAGACAAAATAATAATTGAGAAGGCTTATGAGGCAATGCCCTCAAAGAAACTTTTCCACATACTCAGTAGAGCTCAAAGCTCTACTAGCTTGGAGAGATGGGTTTGTTCGGTGCTGCTGGAAGACATTCACATATAATGGCTAATTCAAGCCTGCTTATCGACAGTAAAATGATGTTGTAGAAAGAGCTGAGTACACATGTCTCTTCTTCAAATGGCATCTTAACAACAGAGAAAACAAAGAAGAACTGATATGGTCTTTAAAGCTGATTGGGATAATTCTTATATTGTTCTCATGACAGGTTATCACAACTTAGTTTATTAAAAAAAAAAAAAGAAAACAAAAATCCTTGCAAAGAATGAGTATCTATTTATGACTCAGGTGAAAGCAAGGGTTTACCAGTATGCTCTAAGACTCTGCCCAGAAATTAAGTCTCTAGGATCCATCTTTAAATATCATTATTAATCTTCAAAATGTTAAATATTGTTTGCTTTATTCTGTGCTGAAATGATTGTGTGGAGTAAGAGCCACGCTCAGGTCCCTGAAATGTCATATGTGCATCTCAAGATTCAATACCAACACTGAAGGACCCAGTGAGTCACATGGAACCCTGAAAGTGTCACACAAAACCTTTAAGTCTAAAGCGAGGCACGGACCACGTCATATAAAATGGCAAAAACTGCATTTAATTTACAATGTAGTAAAGGGTACAGTAAAAATCTAAACAGTGAAAGGCCTATTACACAACTGTACAAATCTCTGTACAAAAAAACTCGGAGAAAGGTGCCATGTCTGACCACATACTAGCACGTCCTGGCTTCCACTCCAATACACGGAGTATGGAGAACCTGAGTTGTCCACGGCAGCGGGTATTCCATCTGTCCCCTTTCTGAAAATAAACTAAATCTCATACATTAAATAAAAAACACCTCAAATTCTCTATCATCCAAACTTGTGCACACCCTCGAGAGTTACAATCAGAACACAACAGAAAAAAAAAGTAAAGGAACAAAACAAAATGGATATATATATATATTTATGATTTAGGTCTGCTTGCAGGTGGCACAAATCTTAGGTGTGCAGCAAATCAGTCCAAATAAGTTCTGGTGGCCACAATCCAACAGAAAGGAGAATACAGACACTGGTGAAGAGCCACTGGCCCATAATAATTTATCTTTACATTACATTTCACCACCTCCACTGCTCAACGCATGTTATAGTACAGTACAGTGGCACTAACCAAGGAGCTGATTCACTAAGGGTTTTCCCCAAAGACAAAATGGGAGAAAAGCCTTAATGAATCTGGCCCCAAGACAGGCAAACCTGCAGCACATAGCTAAGACTGGGATGGCTTTCCTTGGATTTCTCTCATGTGCTTATTTGCTTTTAAGGTTCTTTAAGAATGAACTTTGCATCGCATATTTTGGATGCCCAGTCCACCCCATGTCGATACCGCTCAAGTATGCAGAGGGCACACTGATAACTTGCTTACCACTTCTGTTGCAAACGGTGGCCAAATTTAACATTTGGGGCATCTTACTGGCCAACTGAATCTCTGCTGCCTGTGTGGACAGCCATGTTTGCAAGCTAAAGAGCAGAAGCTACTGCCACCATCATACCATCAAGGTACCTGAAGGTCAAAAAGGGTGGTAATCTCGGGCACTGCACAAACTGCTTTTCTTACAAGACATGACCGTAATAATTTTCCAGCTAAAAGTTCCAGAACTCCTATGCATGTGCAAGACTGCTCCTTTTCTGCCTGTGCTCCTCTTCCTCCCCCATAAGCTCCCTTGCTAGAAGCTTTCCTCAGAAGCCAATCGTACATTCGTGCTGCAGAGACATGAAAACCAGATTCTGGAGGCTCTACGGCTGCACATGTGAGATCATTAAATTATGGGCCAGGAACATAAAAAGCTTTATAGCAAGCAAGTGTGCTGGGAAATTATATGAATATGCCTAAGAACAGGAAGGGATGCAATCTCACCTGAGGTAATATCATATATGGTTGCCTAGTTCATTTTTCTATTTCCTTCCAAAATGCTGCTGGCATCCCTTGTGACATTTGGAAAAAGGCCTGCATTATCATCTTTGGATAATTCAGATACTGGGCTAGTTACAGGGTAACGGAAAAGTGACCCATTATGCCTTGACAAGTTTTTACCGATCCCACATGTACATCCTAACACCCTCCATCAGAGACTATGATCGAGCCCCAGAAAACTGCTCTCACATGCAAATCCGGGATAGGGTAAGCTGAACAGACAATGCTGGGCTCGATACTCTGTTTCCCAGAAGGCCCCCCTCACTCACACCCAACTTAGCAAATACACACTGCCATCCTGTTTAAAAAAAAAAAAAAAAAAAAGACAGCACTAAAAAAAGAAAAAAAAATAACTTTTTTGAACAGTTGAATTTTTCAGGATTTTATGGAGAAATCTCACACCTTCCCCTCCCAAGTGCATGGTAATCCTCATTACTTAGTTTTTCAGCTGCAAAGCAAAACCTGGTAGATATCAACTGCCTTCAGCAGGCCTGATCGCATAGCCCTTACATTCCCTGAATATGTACTGCAGGCGGAGGGGGGGGTGTTACTAGCAGCATGACTCAAGCATTGGTCCTTGGATAGGTTCTTTTCAATATTTTTGTGAGCAACGTAGCAGGATTGTCAGGAAAAGTTTGTCTTTTTTGCTAATGATTCCAAAATCTGGACAGCCAGGAAGGTGTGGGAAACATGAGGAGGGATCTAGCAAAGCTCGAGGAATGTTCTAGGGTCTGCCTGCTAAGATTTAATGCTAAAAAAAAAAAAAATGCAGAGCAATACATTTAGGCTGCAAAAACCCAAGGGAGAGGTATGTTGGAGGTGAAATTCTTCTAAGCATGAAAGAAGAGCAGGATGTGGGGGAGATTATATCAGATGGATAAAGCGACAGCAAAAGTCGGAACGATGCTTGCCTGCATAGGGACAGGAATGGTCAGCAGAAAAAGGGAGTCAATACTACCCTTGTATAGGTCTCTAGTGAGACCTCACTTGGAATCCTGTGTACATTTCTGGAGACCGCACCTTCAAAAAGATATAAAGCAGTTAGAATCAGTCCAGAGGGTGGCTACTAAAATAGTCAGTGGTCTTTGCTCTAAAGCATGAAGATGGACATAAATATCTAAACGTGTATATCCTAGAGGATAGGGAATATATGATGGAAACATTTACATATCAAAGTTTTCCTTACACAGGAGGCCAGCCTCTTTGAACAGAAAGGAGGCTCTCGAATGAGGGTGAAAGGGGGCAGACTTAGGAATAATTTTAGGAAATATTTCTTTACAGAGAGGAAAGTGGATGCATGGATCAGCCTCCCAGTGCAGCTGGTGAAGACAAAACCAATCTGAATTTAAAACATGGGAAGTACACAGGATCTCTAAAGGAGTGATGGGAATCATAAAGCTAAATTAATTGGGCGGATGGGCAGACCAGATGGGCCATAGGGTCTTTTTTTTTGCAAGTCATGTTTCTATGGGTAAGAGGGCAGAATGTCACTGCCTAACTTGTCATTTACAGGGTGAATTTTGACTAGAAAATGTCAAGAGGGAAGTGGCAGATTTCACTTATTTTAGGGTTCAAGGCAGTGCTAGCTGTTAGCAGAGAGCTGCAAACATTATATAGAATGTAGTGTAGCATGTAAGCATTACTGGTTTAAAAAAAAAAAAAAGGTTCATGGTGTGCAATTTTTGGAGGCAAGGAATTCAATGATTTGTGTATTGGTAACCAAGGGCTCTGGTGGGGTTTTATTTTGTTTTAACTAAAAATGGCCAGAAAAATCATCTTTAAAATAACAGCTTATGTGTTATCAGATAAATAAGTTTGCTAAAAATTGCCCGTGTTATACTTTCATTTGCTGCATCGTCCCACTGGAGAAGATGTGAGTACTCTCCCTAAGCAAAGAGACCGCAGCTTAGTGAATTAACCCTTTACTCACCCCACTGTAAGAGCAAGACCAACTCTTTCCCTTCTTGTCACTTCTGTGCTAAGCAAACCTAGCGCCTCCTTCCCCTTCTTGACTTTTAACGTTTTTATATTAAATTTTCCTGTGGTGGGGCTCCATGCAGGCAAACAAGGCCTGAAGATCTTCATCCACACAGGCCCTGAGTCAGTCCCCATTCTCCTCCCTCATCAGTTCTTCGGAGAGGCAAGCCAGAGACTCTCTCTGCCTGATGAATGGCCTGGTTCAGGCTTGAAGGCCTGAGCACGTCCCCCCTGTAGGGCAGTACACGGCCAGCCACATGAAGTTCAGAAGAGGAAAGCGAGATTGAGCACGGCTAAAACACCCTGTTAAAGCTATCACAAGACATGCCAGCGTCACAGTTTCACTACTGAGGTTACAGTAAAGTCTTGGGAACAGCAACCATTCAGGAACACAGGCGTTCATAAAATTAAAGCAAAGTGTGAGACCAGCTTTGACAATAGGGATACAGACCAATGTATATCCCAACAGGTCCGTAGCCAAAAAATTTAAAAAATACCTACATCTATCGCTCACCAGAATACAACTTCAATGGAAGTCCTTGGTGCCGGCCTCGGAAATTGCATATTGGCTACACGAAAAAGCCTCTCAGAATCCTGTTCTGCCTTAAAAAGACAGATACAGTGCTTCATGTACTGATGCAGTAACTCTATGGCAAGCGGGAATGCTTAAAATCTCTACAGAAGAGCTTCCCTGAAACGTCAGGGGTGGTCTTACAAGCAATCTTCAGAAAGGGCCAAGAATTTCCCAGAAGGGAGCAGAAGGTGGAGGTGAACCAAGGAGTGTAGGCAGAGTAAGACAGATTAAATACATAAAGCACCTTTTATTCAGATCAGATCCCGGCACTATAGATACACACGAGCAGCCACCTTCCAGGGGATGCTCATTCAGCACATTTCTG
Organism: Rhinatrema bivittatum; assembly: GCF_901001135.1. Lineage (NCBI taxonomy): Eukaryota > Metazoa > Chordata > Amphibia > Gymnophiona > Rhinatrematidae > Rhinatrema > Rhinatrema bivittatum. The sequence goes on from NC_042625.1 coordinate 80,944,605, forward strand.
ACACCAGCACCGCGGGGAGGCCAGTGCTGCTATTCTCCAGGTCCAATTACGTCAAATGAGGCACAGAATGATTTGGTGGCTTGCCCAGGGTCATAGGGACAGCGTTTGGATTACAACCGAGGCTAGGGAGATAAAAAAAGTGTCTTAACTAAATCCCACGACAGAAGGGGTCGTGTTTTACTTCTTAACCTTTAAAAATTAGGGAATTGGTGGTCTTAAACTAAGGCACCTGAGCCAGAATGAGCCCCTAACCAGCTGCTCCCCAGGTCCCTACAGATATTGGAGTACTAGGTCGTGAAGTGCAAACAGCCACTGTCAGGAAAGGAGGGGAAAGGAAGATCCCCAAAACTGAAAAAAACTCAAGAGGGGAGGAGGCCGTTGGACACCTGGCTGAAAAGCATGTACACGGGGCACAGGTATATTTTTTTGCTTTTCTTTTCAGACACAGACCTGTACACACATTCTGAAGACAGATTTTGATATTTAGAAAAAAATAATAGCATCTTTAGCTATGCATTTGGTTAGAATCCTGTCGGCCGAACCACTGCTTGCAGTCTCTGCCGGGATCTCAGATGAGCAGCGATGGGGTTGGTTTCTTGCCAGGCCAGGCCTCCTTGGCATACTTCTTCTTCTTGGGTTCGTTCACAGCCTCGGCGTTGAAACCGCTGGGGTTTGGAGCGGGCGTCATGCTGACCGGCAACGGCACAACGGGCGTCAAGTCCACCTCCGGGGCAAGGTTCGGGAAAGGCATAGGCAGTCCACCAATGAGTGCGGTCCCGTGCGTGCTGTGCATCTGGTTGCTCGATTCAGTGTGCGTGGGAGGCAGGCCACCGTACAGTCCACCGCTGATGGGAAAGTTCTGCATACGTCTGCCCACCGATTCGTCCAGGCTGAGGGACCCCGTGCTTTCTATCCGCTTCTTCTGAGCAAGAGAAAAAATAAAGCAGAAATCAGGCGCAATCTTAAAATCCATATAACTGAACCTCACATCAATGGCAGAGAGAACCAATCAATGACTGCTGAGGCATTAATACCACAACATTGACCTATACTATGTCCCTTGCATGTGAAGAATTCCTCATAAGCAGTGTCTTTTAGAAATGCCTGCGTGTGAAGCGACTACCAGATCACATCTTCTCAGTTATCGTTTTGTTTTTAAATGCACACAGTTAACGCACACCTAAAACGAATTAGAGAACCTAGAGAAATGAGAAAAGCTAATGGCAGTGTTGGCCAGAGCATGGCAAAAAACATGGGGTATCCTTCCTAGCAGGTATACAAAAGATATACCACGCGTGCCTTAGCTTGTCCTCCCCCCTCTACCCCGACAAACCACTGGAAGTCGGAAGAAGCAAAGAACACAAGGAGGCAGACTGGTGGACTGCCTGGACAAGCACAAGTTGACAGGTTGTCTTATCAACCCCATGCGAACAACTCACTGCTAAATCCATCAAGGAGTTACCTACTGAGATAGAGCCCTCAGCATGCTAGGAACAACAGAAACTGAGAGCGAATGCCCCAGGGGGAAAAAATCCCAAAACTCCATTAGGAGACGGGAAGCTGGGGAATCGCATGCGCAAACCCCGGCAGAACAGGATTTCATTACCTGCCCGGAAACCCCGAAGGGCACCAGGGCAGGCCCAGGGCGATCTCAGAACAGACTGCCAAGCACCCAGCTGAGGTATCACTACCCCAGGCATGAGTGCATATACTCCCCCCCACGGAAACTTGCGGTCCAGCAATGACCCAGGACTCCTCTGTCCACAGACAGGGTGATCCCGAAAAAGGGGAAGAAAGCAAAGAGCAGCACCTCGGTTGCAGGGTCAATTGGCCCCCAACCCGCTCAATCATGGACATAGCAAAAGGGTGAAAGGCATGCGTGCCTATTTGATGGGCTAGAACTCTACTCACAGAGGAGGGTCCCATGGGTAAAAATGACTGGTGATAGCGGTCACTAAGAAAAGACGCCCAGAGGCCAGCGGGTATCAAAGTGACTCCTGAACAGGGGAAACTCTGGAGGGTCACCAGGGAGCAAAACTGGAGAGGCTCCCTCGTGAATAGACCTAAGTCTTAAAGCGACCAAGAGACAGTGCTCCCCCAGACCGATTTTCAGCACTGGCATCAGCCAGAGCAGTGCCATCCCTTCTCCGGGAATGGAGAAATAAGAGACACCTCTCGAAGGGATGCACGGTGGGACGTCCAGAGGGGAACCCAGTCGAATCGCTCCTTCCAGAGGGGAAAGGGAGCAATAGGATCGGGGCCTCCCGATCCCGAAAGATCTTTCAACTCCTCAGAGAAGAGATGAGGCACAATCACTGATTGCTGAGGCACTGAAACGACCAATACCCCCCACAGGTGGCCAGCTTCAGATGGGGGGAGGTCACCACCGTAATCCACAGAGGGGCCCTGGCCTCCAAGGAGACACACCGATTCAAAGAATCGAGGCCCCGGTTCACAGAAAACCTTGCCAGGGACGGAGCCTCAGGGGCTTCCCCACAAAAGAGCGAGAAGAGGACTCCTGAACCACTCTCCCGATGTCTACTCCCCTCAGAGTCCGACCAGGAACACAGTCCTAGGTCAGTCCTATGGCTGTGGAACACAACTTGTTGTACCCACCCGGAAGGAAAAAGCACACACAGACACCCAGACGGCAACCAGAGGAACAAGCCCCCCTGAGCGGAATGCATACAGTGGTTTCCCATCCTGCGGATGGTGGTACATGCGCCGTGCCTGTGGGTAGAATACCACACTACAGCGAGGACAGAGCATCACGTGCCAAGAGTCTGCGGCTACACGCTGCCCCCACAACAAAACACAGAGTGGGTGATGACGCCTCCCTCGCCAGTGCTCCTCAGCACTGTGCGGTGCAGATCTGACGAGGAAGTTGAGCCCATGATGGGACGATGGCAGAACCCTGGCATGGCTGAGGACTGCACAGACAGGGAGAATGCCGCCTGCCATTGCCCGAGGCACTTTGAGCTGATGCCCAACCTTTCCTAACTGCGCATGCTGTGCACCAATGTCACAGTAACTCCCAGAGAAAAATAGTGTGATGACGGCATCCCCAGAACCACTGAGTACCGTATGGTGGAGGGTGGCGATCTATAGCATTTCTCCCTCCAGTACCATTATAACACTTTGAGAGGCAAGCCCTCGAATCTGCCTCGGGAATGGCTCACCTTCGATTCCCTCAGGGAACGACAGCAGCGAAGTTTCTAGCGACCGAAGGTGCTCATGGGGTTCTGCAGTCGTGTCCAGCAGCCTCCAAACTACAGCCACTGTTACCCAGAGCAGAGACAGTGCCTGTAGGGTCCATGATGCTTTCACACTCATCAATGTAAAGCCACAATGAGGGCACTCAACGACTCTGCACCCAGGGCTTCGATAGCGCTTGACTGATCCATAATTAGTTTGATGGTGCCCATGGACACCGACCGCCCAGTGGCCCAAAAGACCGCCAGTGTCATAGACTGTACTTCTCAGCTCACTTATTTGCCCGAGGGCGTCAATGCTGAGAGCTCGATGGCCTTGCAAGTACTAAGGCTGACGAGAGCCTCGCTAGCGCCCATTAACCGATGGTGCATGCATCTCGGTGGGGCCTCCAATGCAGAGATCATCGGCAGCCATGGTCCAATAGCCGTAAGTCCATCAGTGCCTTGGTACAGGACATCACCAAGAGCATCGAGGGCACAAGACCACTGCGCTCAGATGCCCCAGCATACCTGGGTGCCTCGAGCAGAAGGCAAGCCCTGCCTTTGATCCGTTCAAGGCCAAAAAGTCCTGCCACCTGAGGGCTGCTGGGTCACTAGGGGCCTCCCAAAGCCCTGAGAGTCAATGGCCTCAGGGATGACCAGGGCACTCAATGGCAAACCCAATGACTGTTTGTGATGCTTCACGTAGTCAAGGCAGTAACGAGAGGCATTGGTGGCCATAGTGCTTCCACGGTGGTCCTGTACCTTGATGGCCTCGAGGGCATCAATGGTATCGGGGCAGCACTGCATTGCAATGGCATTGAGGTCATGTTCTGCACTGGCTTCGAGGCCATGCACCGCGACGACCTAGTGGGTAGCCACGGCATCAAAGATACACACCCAGATGGCATCGAAGGATGCCGCAGCATCGGCACCTCGATGGCATCTAGGGTCTGCCACTGCTTCAACCTCGACAACTTCAAGGGTGGCCACGCATGAACCTTGATGGGATTGAGGGCACTGACGGCACCGCAGGTGTTGAGGGCCCTGCAGGTGTCAAAAGTACTGCGGGCATTGAGGGTACAGTGGCATTGCTGGTACCGTGGGCACTGTGGCATCAAGTACAATAAGGGCACCATGGCATTGAGGGTGCTGCGGCACTGCAGTATCAAGGGTAGCGCAGCATCAAGGCAACAATGGCAGAGGACATCGATTTGTGCTGCTACTCTACCACCTCGATGCCCAAGCCAGTGCAGCGAGACTCCACTTTCACTGATGCCAATGTCACAGAAGACCTCTACAGCATGGAGGGCGTCCCTGTACCTCGAAGGCGTCAAGGGTGATCATGGCACTTGATGGCAGACTTGATCCCCGATGATAGAGGTTGGTGTGCTTCACCACCTTGGGGCCTAAGTTGTCGATGACTCTGGTACATCGAGCCCTTATGGTATTGCGGACAGTCACGCACCTCAATGACATCAAGGGCATCCCGGCACCTCAGTGGCATCAAGGGTAACCATGGTGCTCCATGGCAATCCCAGTCCGACGCAGTCCTGACATCGATGCATCGGACGAACTGTGCACTGGTCACAGATGTGCACAGGCAACCGTTACTGGGCATGGCACCTAGGTGCAGCAGCAAGCTTCTAGCCCAGGCTCCTGCTTACCCTCTCTCCCAAGGAGACTGCACTGCCAAGACTGGCAAACAGGAGGGGAGGCTACGTCATCCAGAGCTCCCACCCGTGTAAACTAGTTCCTTGGAATGTGGGGAGGATGAGCTTCCCCCCAGGAACGGCATGGTCCTCGATCCCTCCACCATCCGAATCCATCAATGCCAATCGATTGATGGAACAACATGGAACTCCAGCCCGCATAGAACTCAGGCAAGTCCCCAGGCTCAGTGGCCTACATGGATCACCGGACTGCAGAAGTCAGTCCTGTCAGCACTGGGGGAAAAAAAAACCAGACAGAGCAAGGAGACGACACAGAGACAAAACTGCAAAACAGTTTTTCCATTTTTTTTTTTTTTTTTTTTTAAAGTAAAAGACTGCCAGGCTGCACAGGGGAGGCTCCCCATGCAGCTGGCAGACAGTTGGAAAGAAGAAATAAAACAACGGGAAAAGGAAAAAAAACAAAACAGCTGCAGCTCTAGAAAAAATTACTTACAGAGCTGTGAGAAAAGAGCAAAGCTGAATACCACGCGTACACGGTTTCCATGACCACATGGCTCTGCGGGGAAAAAAAAAAAAAAAGACTGAGGGACTCTGCCTAGGGTGCAGGGTGATGACTACAGCTGCACATGCTCAGTAGGGCATGTTTGAGAGTTCTAGAATCTTTGAGATCAAAGTTCTGGACCAGGCTCCATCTGATGATGTCACCCCTGTGTAAGGACTACCATCCTGCTTGTCCTTGGAGAAATGAGGGTAACTCTCCCACAGACTCCCCTGCTTTAAACACCAGTGTGGATAATTAGGCTCTTATTGCCACATCCAGTGGCTGAAATGATCAGGGCAGAGCCCTAACCCATGGCGCTGCAGAGCCTACCCTTCACCAGGCCTCTTAAGCACATAAGGCCAAAGAAAAACAAAACTTCTGGGGAGAAATCCCCTAGAAAGAGTACAGCACAGGTCTCCCCCACACGAAAATCACCATGGGCCTCCTCTCCTAAGGACGCAAGGCCTTAGCTTGGAAGGAGAAACGGTGGAGGAGGGGGGGAATGCCCTGCAGGATACATAACAAAATGGCAGTTGTTCCTGCCAAAATGGTTGCCTCCAAGGAGAAAATAAAAACTGATTCCAGACTTAACAGCTGCCTAACTTTTGCTGCCAGAATCATGGGCTTTCACAGTCCCCACTGAAGAAGCTCTCCTGCCAGTGTGAATAGGACAGCAGGCGCCGGCACCACGTCAGAAACGCTGGCTCACGAAAACCCTATTGACCGGGCTCCATTACAACGCGGACAGAAATTGTGCAATGCTCCTGCAATGGCTGAAATATACCCCTTACCCCGGTCCACTGGAGACTTATCTTCCTCCAGCTGCTTCAAGAAACTGATGATCTCACCTTTCTCCATTTTCTTAAAGTTAACAAGCTTCCACCCTCTAAGCTCTACCAAATCCTCTCTAGAGCTGGGAGCCTTACGTGAGACTCGTTGCCTGGGATGCACCAGAATCCTGGCCCACAGTTCACTGTTAATAAAGTAGAAAAGGCTAACAAATGCACAAGTGCCCAAACGTTCTCCACCAGGCCGGGCAGAGGCCAAAGCCTGCTGCTCCAGACAAGTAAGTCTTGCCAGCTGCTGGAGGCACACTATTTTGTGTAGCATCCACATGTCATTTAGTACAGACACTATGGGGGCAGAGCTTCAAGGATTTATGCGTGTAGGGGGGGGGGGGGGGGGTTATGAGCGCCGGGAACTATGCGGTATGTCCTGGGGCTTTTCTGAATGGGCGGGGCTCCCTGAGGGCTCGGTGTGCGCAGTTTGCACTAGGGTGCACCCCCTTGCACGCGCTGACCCCTGATTTTATAACATGCGCGCGGCTGCGCACGCATGTTATAAAATCGGGCGTACATTTACGTGTGCCGGGTTGCGCGCACAAATGTACGCCCGCACGTATGTTTTAAAATCTGCCCCTATACTTTGTGTGTTAGTGCGCAAGCTAACAATGTTAGCACATCATCTGTTATGTGCGCAAAAATCTTTTAGAAAACGCACAGCAGAAAATAGTGCAAGTTTTAGTGCATACGCCACATTGTCCAGGAATCATTTCACACTTCGGGTGACATGTCAGAACATCACCTACCTTCACTGGCACCACTGCCGTCTGAATCATGTTTCTGAAACGGCCGACAGATGGGTCCACATCCTCTGCAAACAGAAGGCAGAGATACATGTAATATCCAGAAATATGCAATGAAGATTAACAGCATTACCATATATGCCTGTAATGAAATAAGAACCCGAGTTCATCAAACCAGGCCTTCTTCCATCTGTCTACTGGGAATTAAAGTCTAGGTGGGAGCTACCACCCAGTTTTATATATTTGTAGTTTTACAGTCCCTGGCCCCTACTTCTCCTTTCTGTGTTTGTATTCCCAAGCTCCACAGATGGGCATCATCTCCAGCACCTACCCGAGATTTCCCTCCATAGCAAGACCTTACTAGGACAGGCCCAAAATCCAACAAAAAGTCAGAACCATGAGCAGAAATCATTAGAAGGCACGATTACATGACTGTTATGTGCTCAGTGACTCCCCCATCCAAGTGGTACCACGGCACATCTGCTGGTGATAGAGGATAATGTATCCTGTGTCCCTTCTCTCCCCAGCAAAACCTCTGGTAATGGAAGAGGTTATGGTGGTTTTTTGTTTTGGTTTTTTTTAAATCATTTTTATTGAATAAGATCTCAATAAAAGACAGTTAAAACTTTTTTGCAATTACGTATACAGTGGTCGCATACTGAAGAACAAAAAGTAAAGACAAACTGTCTCATGTACTCAATTTAGATTATATACATACCAACTATTGCCTACAAACTGGCATAGCAATTAACAGAGAAGAAATACAGTCAACGTAAGGTTAGTCGAGTCACACTGAAGCCCCCCCGAGCCTGGTGAGCCTGAAATATTAAGAACCAATCTGAGAGAAATTCCCAGGCATGGTTGTGTGGGTCGGGTAAGCTTAGAGATTGCACACAAGTGACGGACTTGTAGGTATGCGTAGAAGTCTTGTGAAGGGAGATCGTAATTTTCCCTAAGGGCTTGAAAGGAACGGATGTTACTGTAATCGTCAGCAATGTGGACGGTGGCCTGTAGGCCTTCTTCCTGCCAGCTCTTAAAAACTTTGTTTTGCATACCCGGCAAAAAGTCTCTATTCCCTAAAATGGGCAGAAAATGAGGTTATGGTGTTTAAACAGACCTCTGTGACTTTGGTGCTGAGTGATTCAGTTGGCGTCAGGTTGTTCTCAAAGCCAAATCTCTCACAACCAGTGATGTGGCATTAAACTTTGGGTCCTAGGGCCATGCGCTCTGCTCAGCGCTCTGCATACTATCGTTCTCATTTGGCTCCTTGCTTGACAGACATCACGCCTAGCCTCCGGTGTCCCCTTCACGGCCTGCTTTTTGCAGGGACAGGACTCTATTCTCTTCCTGGGGCTCTCAGCAGCACTCCAAGCACAAGGTAAGGAGCAGGAGCCCAGCTCTGCTGCACTCCCGCTTTTCTTCCCATTTTTATCTTTATTTTGTTATTGTCTAGCATGTTGGATTTGATTTTATGAATTTTTTTTCTGTACGTTGCCTAGGCCTTTCTTGTGTTAGGCGACTAAAACTGGTAATAAATGTAAATGTATTAAGACAGGATTTTTAGCATATTTTAGATAACTCAGGTGGTAGTTACAGCAAGTGTTTTACCATCCCTTCCCAATTTACATTTTCTGAAGTTTTGTGGTTTAGTGGCCGTTAGGACATATCACACCAATCATTTGGCTAAAAATATGTAAAACAGATATAAAAAAGATAAAAGGCCAGTAACTGGACCAAACACAAAACCAGTCATTTCTTCATTGTAAAGAGATGCAACGAAGATTGAAAGCAAAATTATGCCAAGACATGCGGCTGGGGCACCGAAAACTAGGGCGGCAGCACCAAACTGGAAAGGAAGCTGGAAGTCTGGGTTCAGTAAAACTAATCTCGGTTTTCAGAGAATAAACCCAGACATGATATGCACAAGCATTTGAAATCGCAAGAGGGGGGTCACAACTGAAAAAGGGATCCATGCAGTCTCGAAAGCTCGTCTCTGTCATCTTTGGCAACTTCTTACATTGGTCAAATAAGACAGATCATGGACAAAGGTGTGCATTATCCCCCAGGCCATAAGAAATGCCATTCTGGGTCAGACCAAGGGTCCATCAAGCCCAACATCCTGTTTCCAACAGAGGCCAATCCAAGTCACAAGTACCTGGCAAGTACCCAAACATTAAATAGATCACAAGCTACTATTCCTTATTAATTAATAAAAAGTTATGGACTTCTCTAGAACTTATCCAAATCTTTTTAAAACCCAGTTACACTAACTGCTGCATCCACATCCTCTGGCAATGAATTCCAGAGCTTAATTATGTGCTGAGTGAAAAAGAATTTTCTCCGATTTGTTTTAAATGAGCTACCTGCTAACCCCATGGAGTGCCCCCAATCCTATTATCTGAGAGAGTAAATAAGCGATTTATAGTAACCAGTTCAAGTCCTTTCATGATATTGTAGATCTCTAATCATATCACCCCCCTCAGTCGTCTCTTCTCCAAACTGAACAGCCCTAACCTCTTTAGCCTTTCCTCATAGGGCAGCCAGTCCATGCTCCTTATTTTGGTCGCCCTTCTCTGCACTTTCTCCAGTGCAACAAAATCTTTCTTTTTTTTTTGAGATGTGGTGAACAGAACTGCACACAGTATTCAAGGTGCGGTCTCCCCATGGAGCGAATCAGAGCCATTATGACATCCACCATTTTATTTGCCAATCCATTCCTAATAATTCCTAACATTGTTGCTTTTTTGATTGCCACAGCACACTGAGTTGACAATTCCAATGTATTATCCACTATGATACCTAGATCTCCTTTCCTAGATGATAAATCCTAAGATGGAACTAACATCATGAAACTACAGCAAGGGTTATTGTTCCCTATATATGCATCACTTTGGACTTGTCCACGTTAAATTTTATCTGCCATTTGGAAGCCCAATCTTCCTGTCTCGCAAGGTCATCTTGCAATTCATCACAATCCGCTTGAGATTTAACTACTCTGCATAATTTTGTGTCATCTGCAAATTTGATCACCTCTCGTCATACCCTTTACCAGATCATTTATAAATATATTTAAAAGCACTGGTCCAAGTACAGATCCCTGAGGCACTCCACCGTTTACCTTTTTCCACTGTGAAAACTGACCATTTAATCCTACTCTGTGTCCTGTCTTTTAAGCAGCTTGCAATCCACAAAAGGACATCGCCTCCTATCCCATGACTTTTCAGTTTTCTTAGAAGCCTCTCATGCGGGACTTTGTTGAACGCTTTCTGAAAATCCAAATACACCACATCTACCGGTTCACCTTTGTCCACATGTTTATTCACCCCTTCAAAAAAATGTAGATTTGTGAGGCAAGACTTCCCTTGGGTAAATCTATGTTGGCTTTGTCCCATCAAACCATGTCTATCTGAATGTTTTGTGATTTTATTCTTTATAACAGTTTCCACGATTTTTCCTGGCACTGAAGTCAGGCGCCACTAAGATTGAGATCTAAAATGTTTCCCTCTATGTAGGTTCCTGAACCAAGTGTTCCATTAAACTGTCTTTTATTCCATCCAGGAACTTTATCAGTCTAGCATGTTCTGATATTACATTTACCCAGTCAATATTGGGGTAATTGAAATCTCCCATTATTACTGCACTACCAATTTGGTTAGCTTCCCTGATTTCTCTTAGCATTTCACTGTCCGTCTCACCATCTTGACCAGGTGGACAGTAGTATACTCTTATCACTATAGTCTTCCCCGACACACAAAGGATTTCTACCCATAAAGATTCGACTGTGCATTTAGACTCTTACAGGATCTTTATATGCCATCCCAGTCAAAGTGCCACCCCGCCACCTCTCTGTCACTGGTTGTCCTCTTTCCACCATGTGTCTGAGATGCCAATTAAGTCTATGTCATCATTCACTGCTATATACTCTAATCCTCCCATCTTACTTCTTAGACTTCTGGCATTCTCTTAGACTTCTTAGACTTCTGGCATTAGTATATAAACATTTTAAAGTGTGTTTTTTGGTTGTATTTACATTCTGCTTTTCAGTTGACAGGGATAAATTGGAATCTTTTAGCTCAGGTGAGTTTTTAGTTACAGGCACTTGGACTACTTTTCTTATTATTGGAACCTCACTGTCGGGATGCCCTAACTCTATTGCTTCATTAGTATCCTTCTAAGATACCTCCCTTCAAACCATGTGCTACTGAGTGACTGTCGGCTTTCCCCTTTGATTTAGTTAAAAAGCTGCTCTCTCTCCTGTTTAAAGGCTAGCGCCAGCAGCCTGGTTCCACCCTGGTTAAGATGGAGCTCATCCCTTCGGAAAAGACTCCCCCTTCCCCAAAATGTTCCCCAGTTCCTTACAAAACTGAATCCCTCTTCCTTGCACCATCGTCTCATCCATGCACTGAGACTCCGGAGCTCTGCCTGCCTCTGGTGACCTGCGCGTGGAACAGGGAGCATTTCAGAGAATGCTACCCTGGAGGTTCTGGATTTAAGCTTTCTACCTAAGAGCCTAAATTTGGCTTCCAGAACCTCCCTCCCACATTGTCCTATGCTGTTGGTGCCCTCATGTACCTTGACAGCCAGCTCCTTCCCAGTACTGTCTAAAATCCTGTCTAGGTGACGCATGAGGTCCGCCACCTTCGCACCAGGTAGGCATGTTGCCAGGCGATCCTCACGCCCAGCAGCCACCCAGCTGTCTACATTCCTAATAATCGAATCACCAACTATGATGGCCAACCCAACCCTTCCCTCCTGGGCAGCAGGACATTTCCTGCTGCACCAGATTGATGCTCTCTGACCAGGAGACCTTCCTCCTCCAAGGCAGCACCAAGACTGCCAGACTAGAGTTAGGAAGTGGCTTTGTTGGCCCTGAAGGTCTCATCTATATACCTCTCTGTCTGCCTCAGCTCTTCCAAGTCTGCCACTCCAGCCTCCAGAAATCGGACTCGTTCTCTGAGAGACAGGAGCTCTTTGCACCAGTTATTAAGACTGTAGGTATCTCACAGCAGGATTAGTAGCTAGCTAGTTTATTGAAAGCTTTGTGGTTAAACATGGGAAAAGGAGGGGTTGGGGATGAACTAAACAGAAATCTTGTATGCTTATCTATTCAAGTTGGTGGAGTGCTAAGGAGGCAGGTGACTGTCATAGATAAGGAATGTTACTGTAAAAGCACTCATACTGTCTGGCTAGCAGCTGGGATGCATCTGGCCACCTCAAGCAGGAGGGGGGTTATAAAACAGGGCAAAAATCCCTGGGTTGTTGACCATGAAATGTTTATGGCACAGTAGCCCAAAAAAAGCTGGTTTCTGCCCAAGCTGGAAACCCAAAGAGGAGGAGGAAACTGCTGAACCAAAAAAAATAAATAAAGTTAAACACATCCTAAACATAAAAAACATGACTCTCTCCTGAATGATGGCATAAAATCATGAGAACTCCTCCCCCCGTTTATATTCTAATTAGAAAATTTAGCTGGCAAATAAACAAGCATGCTGGTACTGCTGCTTTTTACAAAGGCCCCTCCCCCCCGGTAATCTAACACACAAAGTGCAATCAAACTGATTTTAAAAACACAAACCAGTAAAAAGATCTCTTGCTGACTACCCTGCCTGCATCCCATGGCGAAGGACAAGTCACAGAGGGGGGTGCCCAGCCGGCTTTGGGATCCTTTGTTGTGAGCTGCAGACAAAGTCTCGCCGTGGTGGTGCTGCTGCTGCTGCTTACCTGGATTAATGATCTCATCGTCTTCGCTGAAGGAGACCCGCGAGTTCCTGCGTTTCCTCTTCGGCCTCTGGATGTCCAGGTTGCCCTCTTCTATGGTGAGGGTGGAGATTCTCTTGTTGTGGGCAGTGTTAAACTCTGTCAGGTTCTAGGAAAAAGCATTCAGGAATAAGAGCCAGTCAGTCACGGCTGGGGAGGACACTCTGCAGGAAAGAGACTGCGTCAGCTATCTGCTGGCCTGCTAACACAATGCCCCACCCGGGACAGCTTCCACCCAGGATGAGCAAGAGAAAATGTTTGCAGATTACCACAAACACCAATTTCAAGAGAACTTACTTTCCAACCCTTGCCGCCATGTGCTAGGCGAATACTTTGTATACTTGTTACCACTATGGAGGCAGGGAATGGCTGCTTTTGGGGCACACCATCAACCAAAGAGGTGCGTTGGAGGGGAGTTACTGTCAAAGATGGTTCAGCCAGTAAAAGGAGACCTTGATCAGTTGGGCAAGTCACCCAGGAAAAGATGCATTTACTCTAATCATGTGCTTGAAAATAAAGAATAAATGTTGAAAGAAATCTCCAGGAAAGAGAAAATGCAGACATTTCAGCAAGCTTCTGATAAACCAAGAGTTCTCAGGCAAATGGATACAGCAGCAGGGGAGATTCAATAAAATCTAGAATCAGCATTCAAAGAGTAGTAACAGCTTCCACGAAAAGGTTTTGTAATTTGGGAAACTGAGATGCGCAAACGGTGTTAGCTGTGAGAGGGCTATGCAATCTTGACACACCCATTGGTAATGCAGCCTATTTATCTCCCTGAGGGTCTTGGGATATGAAATGCTAAATCTGACTTAAAAATAACACTTCAGATGAGCTGAAGGAGCAGGGCTCACTGTCTGCTCACTCACTTTCTGCCATCCATAGCTCTTCTATGTCCCTCCAACATTTTTGTATGACACACATCTGTATTCCTCAATTTTTATTACAACTGTTATTTTCACAGAAACAAAAGTGCTACATCCGCGGCCGCAGCAGGGATGACTCCTCCTTCCCTTAATGGTAAGTGACACACACTACCCCTAGAACATAGAGAGAGACAATGTGGAGTTTAAACTCTGCAGTGCTATCGATGGGGTCTTACATAATACTCTACCCACAGCATCAGCAGTTCCTTCTATGTCTCACCCAGGTCCTCCCTCCTGTGGCAAATTGGCTTGAGGAAAATAAACTCAAGTTAAACCCCCTTAAATCAGAAGCACTATGGATAAGCCAACAGAGGAGGACACTTATCCTACTGCCTGTCATGTGTAGGGTTAGTCTAACTCCAAAGGACGTGGCCTGAAGCTTGGAGATGAAACTAGATGTGCAGCTATCTATACAGAGACAGGCAACTGCAGTTGTTCAAAAAATATATATATACACATATATATTTTGTTTTGAGTCTGCACCAAATTTGTCCGCTTCATGGCTTTTGACAGGAAAGACCTAGCTCTGGTTCTCTATGTGTTAACAAGTCACATAGATTATTACAGTTCTTTATACTAGAGTATTACAGCCACTGATATAAAATGACTCTGATGCCTTCAAAATACAACAGTGAGGTTGGCATTAGGGGAGAAGAGATCTGACCACATGCCCATTTTTAAGGAGTTACACTGGCTTCCTGTGGAATTTAGATCCACATTTAAAATTCTAAGGATTGTTTTTAAATCTCTACAGACTGGCCTGCCTGTTTGTTTGGCAGATTTCTTCTTGCGCTGTGAACCTAAAAGAATTCAGGGGTCATCTCAAGCAACAATTTTAACCATGCCACCCACTTGCAACGGTTTGGCCGATTACTATGCTTCATAGCGCTTTTAGTGATTTGCTCCTGCACTCTGGAATGATCTCCCTTATAAAGAGAAGGTACAGACTAGCTATCTAAAGGCTTGAAAGAGTGTCAAGACTATGTAAGCTGGATTTCTCCCCTGATGTGGTTTATTACTTGAGTAAAGTGCATTTAATGGAGAAAACTCCAGTTTTACACGTAGAAATGCTTTTTAAAATCAGGCCCATAATTAACAAGAAAAATAAATCCTAATCTTCAAAAGGAATCCTAACTAATAAACCAGTGGACTTCTGAAAATTGCTACAATCTGTGCCATTGAATTGTCCATAGGATTTACTCATGTAAGTGCACTTTAGTCGAGTAAATGGCTTTTGAAAATTGCTATTTTACACGCATAACTCCTTTAAAATTGACCTGGGAGTTTTTAATCTCTTTTAGATTTGTGAATTTTTTTTACTTTAAGTCACCTTGAGATGAAAGAGAAAGGCGAGATAAGTAAAAGGAAAGGAAAAATGTTTTAGGTTTTGAAATCCAAATGTAAAACACCACCCCCCCGAGGTCAGTAATAAATAAAATCATGATGTACTGCATCAGTGGAGCTCCTACTCCGTTTCTCTCCCATGAAATTACAATACTTTGACTGACTGCTACACCTATTCTCCGTGCACAATATGCTACAGAAGTATTATGTTATCACAAACTCTGAGCATCATGGCCACATTTTAGGGGGGGCTGGAGGGACAGATTCTCATTAAGACTCACATCAAGCTCCGTCTCCTCCTCGGGAAGACCCAGCAGCCCCTTCAGCTCCTCGTCATCCCCTCCCATCTTGTCATCTCCCTTCACAGCTGATGGCAGCGTCTGCGGCTTCTCCCGCAGGGTGTATGCCCGCGTAGAGGCGCCGAAAGAAACCGTCGAGTCGATGGGAATTTGCTGTGGCTTGTGAGGCTCCAGTCGAATGCGACCCAGGAAGGTGCCATGTGCTGAATGGAAAGAAAGCGGGTGCTCAACACTCAGCAAGGGCTGCAGCTGCTCTTAAACAGCAAAACTCTGCCATAACCAACAGGAATCAACTGCCAAACATTTCTAACCAAAGCAGTGGTGCCACGGGAAATGTTTTATATATATAGTCCCGCTCCCCAAACAAAGGTCAAGAAAAAAACTCCCAAACCTCTCTGCACTTGTAAACAGTTTTTCTTTTACATACTTGCTCTTCTGCTCCCACCAAGGTCTTCAATTTATTAAAAGCAGAGGCCCATGTTCTCACAGGATTGCCCAATGGGACAAAACCTCCTGCCTTCTAGTTCCAGCTTCTGTATTACATCAGCTCACTTTTCCTTCCTGTCACTTAAGAATCAGCATTAACATCCCAAAGTTAAACAGAACTTTTTGTAATGGCCTCAGACACTTCCATGAATATCTGCTACAAGCAATGCTTCCATAAACTGTTTGCCCTGGCAGGTTTCTCCCATCTCCACATGCATCCAAACCAATGGGAAACAACTTCACCATACACCGGTCTGCTGCCACATCAGTAGGCAAAGCCAGAAGACAAGAGGGTTGCAGGTCCATGCTTCAGAATATCAAGAAATCAACCTTGATTACAATTAGTTCTTATTTTAAAAACTCAATTTTTCTTTACAAGGGTCTGGGAAAAGGGGATCCCCATGAATGCCTTTCATTTGCTCCTATTGACAAGAATAGATTGAGGGCAGGAAGATTACGGGGGACTACTCTCTTCTCACTCTCTCTTCGGAGGGTTGGCCCCCACGTCCAACAACAACTATCTGAGCAACCCAAGTTCTCCTGCTGGAAAGCCTGCTCTGTCCAGGTCCCAGGTTCCTCTGTCTCGGACATGCAAGAACCTCACCAGCTAGGAACAGGACATTCAAAGCAGTATCGTGTGTATAACTGCATGCAGTGCCACTGCTAAGTCACAGGAATGGCCCTTTGACTGTCTTGTGAGCCCATCCAGCCATAGTCTCACTTACTGCTGTTGAGGTCTATGAGGAAAACTCTCTTCAGATGTTTGTGGTAGACCAAGGCAGCATGGACCCGCGAACAGGACTGGTGATCAATTGTGAAATCACACAGATCAGGGTTCCTCCCAAAGAGATAATACTTCTTTTCATCGATGATCAGTTTCTGCAGCCAGATAACCAAATACAGGAAGAGGGTTGTCACTTATTCATCACAACTGAAAGCCAAACAAATCAAGGCTTCCAAGTGCACTGCTGCAGAGAAGCAAAGAAACAGGGATTTAACAAGATAATGTGGAAAATATCACAGAACCTGCAGGAATACCCAAAGAATCAGTCTGACTGGGTGCAGTAGCTTCATCCCAAAGCACTGCATAAGATGAACCAGAGGCTGGTAAAGCTGATCCCCATCATTGTGTGAAAACAAAATTTATAGCATTATGTAAACCCCTATACATATAACACTCACATAGTGCATCCTGTAAGGTGGGGAAGCAAGTTGGGTAGACCTGCATTTTTTGTTTTAATAAAAATTAAAGCATAGGTTGTCTTATTTCAAAGCAGAGATATTTATCTAACTGACCGTAAAATCCAGGTCTGTCACTTAAAAAAAAAAAAAGAGTCATGTTCTCCATTTCAAATGTACACCACACCCAAAAAGCAGTATATTAACCTCAAAACTTTTAACACCCAGTCAGTCATTCTGAAATTTTTAAGCAGTGCTCCAGCTGATTTGAACTGGTGGGAACAGCCAGTGCCACACCAGACCTTACGTGCAATAACACATACCAATCAGATTCAGTGAGCAGAAAGTATTCTGCCACTCCTGCTACTGTGACAGAGAGGTCTTTTTAACTGGTTAAGCTGCGGTTTGGCTGCGAGTTGCTGGATACAATCATACTGCCTGCATAGTTAGTTGACATACAAAGAGCTTCCTGATACTGTTGGGTACCTGAACACCTCCTACCTTACCCTCACAGTCTGCTAAATACAAAACAGCTTCGTCCGGCTGAAAATTAAATTGCTTACAAGTTTTAAGGCTTGGTTTGTTTTTTTTTAATCCCCTCCCCCCCAGTTTCCTCTTACTTCTATGGGCTTCCAGCTCAATCAGAACCAGGGCTGGCACTCTGAGCCTTCATTCACAACTACCAGGGGATTCATTCCCCTATTTTATATACCCTCCCAAATTAGTTTTAGTTCAGTCGTTATAGAGACAGTGCTGCGTATCACTAGTAGCACTTTATAATTGATATATACTAGTAATAGTAGTACATAAGAAATTGCCATGCTGGGTCAGACCAAGGGTCCATCAAGCCCAGCATCCTGTTTCCAACAGAGGCCAAACCAGGCCACAAGAACCTGGCAATTATCCAAACACTAAGAAGATCCCATGCTACTGATGCAATTAATAGCAGTGGCTATTCTCTAAGTAAACTTGATTAATAGCTGTTAATGGACTTCTCCTCCAAGAACTTATCCAAACCTTTTTTGAACCCAGCTACACTAACTGCACTAACCACATCCTCTGGCAACAAATTCCAGAGCTTTATTGTGCGTTGAGTGAAAAAGAATTTTCTCTGATTAGTCTTAAATGTGCTACTTGCTAACTTCATGGAATGCCCCCTAGTCCTTCTATTATTCGAAAGTGTAAATAACCGAGTCACATCTACTCGTTCAAGACCTCTTATCATCTTAAAGACCTCTATCATATCCCCCCTCAGCCATCTCTTCTCCAAGCTGAAAAGCCCTAGCCTCTATAGCCCTTCCTCATAGAGGAGCTGTTCCATAATACTTCCAGAACCCTGCAAACATGGATCCTAAATTCCAGCCACCAGATGTCGCCTACTGCAATGACTAACTCCAGCCACCCCCAGGGCTGTGAACTTTGCCTCCACTGCATCACTAGTCCCGGCCAATCTGGGGAGAGGATGACTCAAAACCAGGAATTTAATCCAGGTAGCACTACCATGTTGCCACTTTGCTGGCCCACTTGCAGTTTTAAGTGAAAGAACACTTTGAAATTCCAGGTTTGGGAGGAGGGAGTACATCAGCACATGTCCAACAGTAACATTCTGAGACCCTCAGAAACTTTCAGCAGAGCCCAAAAACGAAGGCGATTTTTTCAGCTGAGAGAGCAATTCGTGTCCAAGTTTACATTCTATTGCAGCAAAACAAGTTTGCTTACCATAAACCGCGTTTTTCATAGAGAGCAGGATGAATTAACATGTGTATAACATCATCCAGCAGCACTGAACGGACCCCTCTCTCATTGAAAGTAGAGCTTTTGCCCTACTGAGCATGTGTGGGAGTTCCTGCTCAGGCATTGCTTCATTTTAGAGCTAAGTCTAGCTAGGTAGTCAAACTTCCAGGAAGTCAGGCAGGTATTTAGTATGGCTAATACATCCTGCAATCTACGAAAAATACAGTTCACTGTGGGCAAACTTGCTTTTTCTATTGATATGCAGGGCTGAATTAGCCATATGATGTGGGGAGTCTCAAACTGAGGGTTACAGAGGGGCATTTATTGAATGAGCAATCCAATCCTCAGCATTGAGAGCAGACGGGTGAACAGGCTACATAAACCTGCTTGTCCGACTTTACTGGAACTCAGAGGTTGTCCAATTAGTAATGGAACAAAGGTGTGAAATGATGATGTTGCAGCTTTGCAGAGGTCTTCAGGAGGCATGGCTCGTAGACTAGCTACTGATGCACCCATGACTCTACTTGATGAGCCTTGATGGAGTCTGTAATTTGTATGCCTGCTAACTTACAGAAGTATGCAATACAGTCTGTTAAGCAGTTGGACAATGTTTGTTTGGCCACTGCTATGCCTAGTCTGTCGGGATCATAGTAGTTGGAAAGCTTGATGAGGCAGACTCTTCCTTTTGTAGTAAGCCAAATCTTTTACAATCCAAGGTATGAAGGGTTCTCACACCTTCATGTTCATGTCACCTCGGGAAGAACGTACATAGCACGATGGCTTGATTAATATGGAAAACTAATAACTTCAGGTTGGTAAGGAGCACCACTTTATTGTGAAAGAACTGCATATAAGGAGGAGAACAATGATCTAAAGCCTGAAGTTCGTCAATTCTTCTAGCTGAGGTTACTGCTACAAGGAATATTACTTTCCACATTAGAAACTTGAGAGAAGCAGACTCCAGTGGTTCAAAGGGTGGCTTCATCAGTTGTGCCAGGACCACGTTCAGATTTCATGGAACAGGCAGTTTTTACAACTGGTGGTTTAGTATGCTACAAGCCTTTCATGAATGTGGATACTAATAGATGAATGGAGATAGGCTTACCCTTGGTTTGAATAGGGTGAGCTGCTATGGCACTGATATGTACTCTTACTGATAAGGTGGCAATGTCTGACTGAGAAAGCGAGAGCAAATTCAGTAGCTCTTTTGGTTTGCATGCGAACAGATCCCAGTTGACATCTCTTCTAGTTGAAGGTTTTCTAGCAGACACTTATGTCCTCCACTTCTTTGGGTAAGGACAATTCTTTTATTATTGAGAGTTCAACATCTAAGCCATCCGGTTGAGGATAGGAAGTTTTGGATGAAACAGACACCTACTCTTCTTGAGCTAATAAGTATGGATCTGAGCCAAGTGGATTTGGAGGATGGCTGGAGAGCTGAACCAGATACACAAACCAGACTTATCTGGGCCACACTGGAACTATAAGGATTAGATGGACCTGGTCCTTCATCACCTTTTGCACCATCCTGGCTAGTGGAATGGTGAAAAGCATATATGAGATCTGCATTCCAGTCAAGCAGAAAAGTATCCTCAATGGATCTGAGTTTGCTGGGAAGAAGGGAGCAAAACTTTTCTAGCTTTCTGTTTAGCTCTGATGAAAAAAGGTCAATGTCTGGGAATCCCCAGAGATTGACCATTCATGTGTAAGAAAGATTCTGCTAAGGCAATCTGCCAATGTGTTGGATATTCAGAAAAGATAGGTTGTTTGCAGCACAGCTTGATGTTTGTAAACCTACTCCCATATCTATCACTTCTTGGCAAAGAGTCTAATTCCTGTGCCTCCTTGCTTGTTCACAAACAATATGGCAACTCGATTGTCTGTTTGAATGAGAATGCTCTTTTCTTGAAGGAGACGAGTGAAAGTTGTTAGAGCATACCATATCACTCGCAATTCAAAAAGACTGATCTGAAATTGTTTCTCTAGGAATGACCATGTCCCTTGAGTTTGAAGACTGATGCTCGGAGGCTCAATGCATTGAGGACTTTTGCAACAACGGTGCACATGGAACTTTGTAAGTTGATGGCAACAATGCACTGAGGGTTGACAGCGCTAGTCCACTCAAGCCTCTGTTTCTTCAGTGCTTGCTACTCCCGAGGTTCCGCAGAGTGGTGCCTCTTTTTCTTCGACACATGGTGGCTATGTTTACTCAACCCCGAGGATTCAGGATGCTCTGCTGACAGGGGAGATATTTTAGTGCTAGTGCTCAACTCTGTTCCCAGTGAGACAGACAAGGCTTCACTTTGAGAAGTGGCTTCTCAGAGGCTTATGCAGTTTCTCTTTTCCAGGCCCTGGACCTTCAAGTTCACAGGGACATCCATCCACAATTTTAACAATTGGCTTAGTCATAGTCTGGACCCAAGCAACAATAGCAGAGGCCATGTCCATCTTGATGAAAATTTTCCTCCTACAAATAGTCTTTAAACCTAGTTATTGCAACTTTTTACTCTGCAGACATTGGGACAAAATAAATCTCTCTTTTGAAAGGCAGCATTGAAAAGTGCTATTTCGGGGCTGCTAAAGCATGGAGGAAACTAGTGCGAAAAAAGACTGAGGGGCTCGCAAGGTAATGCCAAACAGGAATTCCTGCACACACTCAGAGCAAAAACTCTATTAGCTAAAGGAGAGAGAGATCCATTCAGTGCTGCTGGATGTTGTATTGATTTCTGCAGAGAGGTTAGAATGTCTTCTTGGGAATTCGCTGTCACAAGTCAGTCGTCCAGGTAAGGGAAGACCTGGATGCCCCTAGGGCGTACATAAGCTGCTACTGCAGCTAGGCATTTGGTAAAGAGCCTCAGTGCGGCAAATTCAGCCTCGCTTATCGATGGAAAGGAAAAGCTGTGCCTTTGAGTTATAACCCAGGATGCGTCTTTGCACACGGAGCTTAAATCTCAGGGCTTGGTTTAATATCGCACTCCTTAGCCCCAAGTATCACAACACATACCTCAGGTCTCAGACAGAGAGCTGAGGTACGGATACCTAGGTTAGTATCAAGTGCATCCATATACTGTTAACATGATTAACCAATACGGACATAGTTTAAACTTCTCAAAACACATTGTCTAGAGATCAGCACTCTGGCTTTCACTCATGAACTCTTGGGAAACAGAAAACAAGGAAGAAATATACTGCTTTCCCAGTAGCAGAGGAGAGAAGCAGGTGTGAATGGTAACAAACCACCACTTGTAGAATCAGAGAGAGGAGAAGAGAATTTCTGTCCTCATACAGCATTTGCAGGGACCGCTATAAAGTCCACAGCATTCAGGCTCTCTCTTACTATTTATTTTGAATTATTTTTTACATATAACTTAGCTTCTTTTGCGCTACAATTTTCCCCTTTTGAGGGTTTTATAGACCATCTATTAGATAAGCTTCAGCCTCTGAAGCCCCACAAACAACTGAGGATGGCATCACAGCATGATCTCACCAACCAGCATACTGCAGCATTCATCCATCAGTATCTGATGCTATAGCATGACAATAGGAAGAGTAAAGGAAAAACTACCATTTGTGTTATCTACAGTATTTCACTAGAATACACAGTAAGCATTCATATCCCTAGGGCAGAAAACTTCAGGTCTAACTACAGAAGACAAACAAAACCCCCAAACACTACATTTCCCAATCCTGCCCCTCTTCCTCCTCCAGCACACGAAAGGAGAAAAGCTCTTGATCATATGACTGCTTCTAGATGGGAAATCATTCAACTATGTAAACTCCTGAAAAAGCGCACCGTGTACAGAGGATACTGTATAGAGTAATGGTTTTGTCTGGAATAAAGAAACACCACAACTTACAATTGATACCACTCAAAGCTTTTATCTATGACTAAAGTAGCCTTTTAAGCCAATGTAAATGCAGCTGTTATCCATTAGTATCCAAGGGCATGTTACAATAATTATATGAGTCCAGGGTGTTGATGGATGACAAATACAATGCAATTAGCTAATGAATCAACTGATATAATATCCATGTACTAGTGAGGTACTACAAATCTTCAGGCCATACTTTTAAACCAGCAGCTCCCAGGTACCAGAGTCATTCTTTCAGCCTTTTGCCTTACAATGCACCCCAGGTGTGTACCTCCAAATTTTTTAGCAAAGAACCCCTCTACCATTTGACAGTCCCTATTCTTCAATATCTCCTTTATAGACAAAAATAAGAACATGCCTTACTGGCATGACACAGGGTCTATCAAGTGTCTCCAACATGGCCAATCCAGGCCAGTACCCAAAAACTATCCCATGTTACTGTTGCTAGTAATAGCAGTGTAAGAATACTTTTACTACATCTGTGCTGCGCTATAAACACAACAGAGAGCTTGATAATCTGGTATATATAGGATTTCAGTAATATTGTAGAGTTTTTGTGAACACCAATACAGAAACAGTGCTGTTTGGAGAATATGTCTCAAGTAAGACAATGGCCCAAAAGAACAAAGTGTAGACTGTAAAATCCAAAAAACTACAGGTCACACCAGTGCAAAACATCTCCTACTTAACTTCCAACCAAAATAAAACCTTTACCTAACCTCTCATCTTTTTTATGTCAAGTGTCTCTTTTGCATCTTTCTTTTTCTGTCCTTCTGCTTGGTTATTATGCCTTGTTTCTTTTGCTCAACCTTGTATCTATCTCATAGGGACGTGCATTCATTGCTCCATTTGTTTTGGTGGTATGAGCATTTGACGAATGGACAGCAGGTACACCAAAACGAATGGTGTGCGCATATGTAGTCTGTGACATCATATGTGCACACTATTCGTTTTGGCACACCTGCTATCCATTCGTCAGATATACATGTACTGCCAAAATGAATGGAGAAACAAATGCACAGGGCTGGTATCTCATGGTTTCCCAGTTCAGCCTGTCAGTTTCTTGTCCTTCTCCCACCATTCCCCTGTCTGCAGGTCCCAGCACTTGTGCTATCCTCACAGTGCTGCTAGAAGTCATCATATGACCAATGTGATTTCTAAGGCTGGCAAACAGCGAGGGGGAATCAGGCCAGCAGCAGCCCGGGGTGATAGGTGATTGTGAGCACCTCTTTTTCCTCCCATCCTAGCGAAGACAAGCCATGGGAATCCATGATCCAGCAGTACAAAGTAAATGCTACATACAAGATGCTTCTTTTCAATTCAATTCTGAACAAGCTTAAATGTATCTGTTGTAAAACAGCAATGATTTGGTATTAGATGTGAGCGTTCTTTTTATAGGCTGACAGGAAACATAAGTAACAGAAAATGTATTCCCATACCTCTATAAGTTTATCGATTTTGACTACATCCAGATGCAATCCAGGTGGAGGTTTTCCTGCCCTGATAAGAAAAGCATGTAAAAAAAAAAAAAAAAAAGTTTACATAAATGTTTAACACAATGTTACCTGTTATCATACAGGCATTAGAAAGAATGGTGCACTCTCCATCCTGTCACTGACATTAATCTACAGGTTGCCACTTTGCATTCAAGAATCCTCCATCATGAAACCACCTGATTTCCCCTCCTGGGTTTTTATTTTAAATCTGTAGAAAATGCACTTAGAGCTCCCAAGACTGCCTGCTTAAACACATACTGAGGGGGGGAGGGAGGGGGAAGGTGTAGAGGGGAGATTTCATTCATCAGTATGTCCAGCTTCGTCTTCAAGAATCGGTGCAACATTACCACGTAATTTTATTTATATTCCGCCTTTCAGTCACTTCAAAGCAAACAACATTCAAGCACATTCAGCCTTCGAAAGTGGTCAATCCGGGTCACTTGATAGTAACCGGAAAATGTTAACAGGAAAATCCTTTCCATGCTACCTAAGCTGGGGTCCAGGCTGGGTGGCGGTACTACCATTAGAATTGGAATTGTTCTTGGGCAGGGCAGGGGCATTGCCACTGAGGCTGCAGAAAAAAAAAATGTGATGGGGGAAAAAAGGAAAACCAGGACGAGGAGAAAAATTAGCAGCAAAACAACCCCCCCCCAAAAAAAAACCAAACAAAACAACATTGATAACATTCCTCCCCCACACACCAAAACCCAAGAATAAAAAAGCACAAAATAATTCTGCCAAGAGTTTTTCATCCCCTCCTAGCACCTGCAACTTTTCACTGGCACCCAAGTTCTCTAAAGCTTCCCCGCCCCCCCCTCCCCCATGACCTGACTACACTCCTGGTAGATTAGAAAACGAAACAAACAGTAGTTGCATGGCACCTGTAAAAGCTGCATATATCATTTGAGCTGTTTTCATACAGCACAAAACATTCAATCAAGACAATGTTTTCTGCTCCACAAACAGCACATTCAGAGCCGCTGAATCCTGTTGCCTCCAACATATGCTCGGAGCAGCAGGACTGGGTCGCTGTAGGGATTCCAAAGCAATGATGGGAGAAGGATTCGCTGTAAAGAAACCAAAGCAATGATGGGAAAAGCACGCAGTAAGCAGCAATATCACAGGGAATATGCAAGATGCCAAAGTAGGGAGGAGGCCAGGCTTAAGAGTAGGTCTGAAAAATATGACCTCCGAAACAAGAGATCAGACAGGCTGCCCAGTCTTGCCTACAGCCACCCTTCATCATTCTCTCTATAGTTGTAATGTGGAGAAAGTAATGACTTTAACGTTTCACCTCCAATCGCCGCTGAAATAAGGGCCTTCATATGTGCTGGACCTAATTTACTCTCGACATCCTCATCTGGATCTTTTCTATTCACCAGAGATGCACCACCAAAGAAACTGTTTCTTTCTCAGTGGGCAACTGCTCACCTGCTGTTCCTTTTTTTTAAACTTTATCAGAAGTCATGAGAACAAAAGCAAGAACAAACATATAAGCAGAAGCAATATAATAATTAACAAGAGCATAAAGTCAATATCCATAGAGCTGCAAGCAAATATCAAGTTCTCAAGACTTTTTTTTTTCCCAACATGTATTTGGATAAGGACACAAGCATCTACAATATAAGACAAGACATCCAAACATCCCACACATATACAGTAAGAAATGAAATACAAGACATCAACACCATTGAGTAAGAAACCCCAATCTATGTAAGTGGTCCTTAAGTGATGAGAACAAAAAAAAGATTATAAAAAGACGTCCAAGCTTGCCTATAGTCAGCAGATAATTTACGGTGGGTGAACAGCACATCCAATCAGCCAGGACACTGAACCAAGATGCAAGAGGCAAAGGCTCTGATTGGATCAAATTTCAAATACAAAAAAATGCTATTAACAGGGCTACATAAATAAATTTCTAAAAAACCCTTAGAATAGAGATGACCCCCAAAACAAAACTCAACCAAACGAATGTCGTGCCTGAGTAACTTTATGACTCGTAGTAAAAAAAAAAACACCTCCCAGAATGAAAATATCTTATGGCATAACAAAATTTTATGAATTAAAGCGACTCTTAATTCTACTTCTAGGACAAAGATTTGATTGGGTTATACTAAAATTACAAACCTTAATATAGTCAATGTAACTGCGATGTAATAATTTAAAATACAATTCTTGAAATTTAGCATCCAGAGATATTTTTGTGCAATATTCAAAGTAAAGACTAATATCCTTGGGAGATACAACAATACCAGTTGTCGAAGACCAGGAGTGTGCAAGATCAGTTAGTAGAACTGGGATCATCTTAAACAGTTGCAATTTATACCACCAAGATTTTGACTTTTCCCCCATAGAACGTATTATTGCTACTAAAGAATTTGAATGGAACAACCCCGGAGATACCCGTACTTGTTGGCTTATGTAATGCCTAGCTTGTAGAAAAGCATAGAAGTGTAATCAGGAAACCTGATACTTATCGCATAATTGCTCAAAAGAGATGTAATATTCATCAATCCTAGTTCTTTGAAACATCCCACCCTGTAGACCCGGAGAGAATTGTGGACTGCCAACTAGTGGGAGTAGGCCTGAAGCTTTGGTAAAATTTCCCCAAAATTTGCATAAATATCGCCAAGCAAATTGAACAGGATGAAAAACAGCAGTGGTACAGCACATCTGGCAAATCACAATCTGAGGCATGTAGCCAGGTAATGAGAGAGAGAATGTCGTTTTGGCAGCCACTAAAATAGGGGTACAAAAAGCATACGAAGCAGTGATCCACTCCCATAAGAACCATAATTGGCAGGCTACATTATAGAACCCAGTATCAAGTAAATTAAGACCCTCATATTGTTTTGGACGCATCAATTTATCATATCCAATCCTAGCCCTCTTATCCCACCAGAGGAAATGCACAATTAACTATTTTAGATATGCTATATCTTTAATGTAAGCAGCAAATCCAACCAAGCTTGCAGTTGGGACTGAATTTCTGTAAATAAAAGTTTGTATATTAACAGAATAGAGCATAGATTTGTCCCTAGTAATGTGAAATCCCAAATACTTTAATTTATTTTGTGCTCAACTAAGAGGAAATTCACCCTGCCAATTAGTCCGAACCGAGTTATCTATTGTCAATGCTTCAGATTTGGTAAAATTAATCTTTAATTTGGCAAAGCTACCAAACATAGTAAAAAGATCCATAATGTGCAGTAGCAATATAGAAGGATTACTAATAAACAAAAAAGTCATCTGCAAATAAACATATATGGTATTCTGAAAAGCCTAATATAAACCCCTTAACCATCACCGAAGACTTACGTTTTTAATGCCAAGGGTTCAATGGTTAGTAGGGACAGGAAGAGATAAAAGGCAACCTTGACAAGTACCGCAATATAAGGAAAACAAATGAGAGATTGCTCCACTGATTCTTAGCCAAGCTTGAGGAAAAGCATACAACAGCCGAATCCAACTTAAAAAAAACAACCTGTGATCCCAAACCTTTCCAGCACCCAAGACATATATGGCCATTGAACTTTATCAAAATCCTTTTCGGCATCAAGGCAAATTACCAAGCCTGCTTGATTGGAAAGGCAAGGGTTGTACAAAGCCTCTAGCAATTTATGTACATTATGCACGCCTTGGTACCATTTAACAAAGCCAGTTTGATCTTCTGATATTAAGAAAGGCAAGACTACACTCAATCATCTTGACAGAATTCATGCCAAAAGCTTATCAACAACATTAATCAAAGATATAGGCTGATATGAGCCAAGATTGATGGTATCCCTTCCTGGTTTCAAAAACACTGATTAGTGAGTGATTGGCCCTCCTGTAAACCTCCCCCCCCCCCAAAAAAAAACAAACAAACAAACAAACAAAAAAAACCTTGTATAAACAAAAATTGTACATATCAAACAAGGGCATTGAGACTTATGTAGAGAACAACTTATAAAATTCAGAGCCAAAGCCATCAAGGCCAGGAGCCTTAGCTAACTTCAATGATTTGATGGCAAACAATCTCATTTACTTGAACAAGAGTGTTCAAAATTTGTAGTTGCTTATCTGAAATTTTTGGTAAAAAAAGATTCTCAAAAAATCTTGAATAGGACTCCTCAAAATCTGACAGCAGAATAAAATTTTGAATAATATTCCATTAGTACATCAATTGCTTAATAATAGATACCAAGTCCCCATTCCCAGTTCATAAAGTACAAATATATTGTCTGGATTTAATACCATGAATAAGCCTATCAAGTAGTTTACCTGCCTTACTCTCATACCTAAACAGCTTACTATGAAACCAATAACATTTTCGAATCACTCTCTAATGTACAAGTTGATTTAAAGTGTTCTTAATGTCCAATATTTGTGAATTAATCTCAGTTTGTAGAATATTCACATATAATACTTTTAAGAGTAGTTAATTCTTTTGTCAAATGTAAAATCTCAGCATTGTGTGTTTTATGTTTGCAAGCTTCATAGGAGATTACTTCACTTGCATAACTGCCTTCCCAGCTTCCCATAAAATATCAGGAATAACATCAGGAGAGGTATTAATCTCCAAGTAATCTTGCCATTTGTTAATTAGCAATTCCTTAAATTCAGCATCAAAGAGATGGGTTAAAATGCCACTTAAAGGCTTTAGAGGGTGGGGAGCCCATACTCAGTTGAAAAGATATAGGGGCATGATCTGAAAATCGAGGAAACCCCAATATCTGCACACCTAACCATGGGAAACATCCTGTCAGTCAGTAAAAAAATAATCTTATAAGGGAATAACAGTTATGAGAGTCTGAATAAAAAGTAAAATCTTGCTCCCCTGGGTGAAGCACTCACTAGCAATTGAAGTTCTTTCATGAGAAAAGATATACCAGTAGTCTGCAACACTTGTTTACTAAAGTCTGGATGGTTTTGCAACCATACTAGGATTTGCAAGCACATTGAAATCTCCCCCCAGGACCAACCATGTGTTCAGGAAATAGGCATAATAACGCAACCAACTGTGTAAAAAAGCAATGATTATATAAATTTGGAGCATATACATTACAGAAAACAATCTTCTGTTGAAATAAATTTCCATTAACCAAAATGAATCACCCTTCAGGATCTGTAATTTTTCTTAACTGAAAACGAAGATTTTTATAAAAGAACAGCAATGCCCCTTTGTCGTCTAGTAAATGAAGAGAAGAAAACCTGGCCCACCCAATGAGATTGCAATGTTTTTGTTAAGTCAGTGTCAAGTGAGACTCCTGAAAGAAGACGACATGAGCTTTAGACTTGTGGAAAAAGTTCAGCTTCTTTCTTTTAACTTGGTGAATGAATGCCATCTACATTTAAAGAAAGCTCATTTAAATCATCCATCATAAACAAGTAAAAAAAAAAAAAAGGAAACAATACATATTGTTAACCAAAGTTGTCCAGACATCCCCAGCATAGATGTCCAAACAGATAATCATACCAATGAAAAAGATGTCCACCCATGTTATTGCAACATACATTAGCAATAAAGACCAATAATTGCCAAAATAGACCTACAATCACACCACAAACAAAGAACACCAAAGTCCATTTGCTCCAAGGAACCAAATCATCTTCATCTGATCTTCTTCCAAAGATGTGTCCTAGAGGGCCCAGTAACTAGCTGCAAAGCATGGATTTCCCGTTGAGTATAAGAAGTCCAGGTAAAATAGGCAAAAATTAATCAGCCTCACGAACTGCAATCGACATGGTTCAACAGCATTAACATAGTGAACTGTCAGTAAAAGGAAAGTAATGCACAAAAATGAAAAGTAGTGGGCATAAGATTTAGATTATGAAATAAACACCATAAAAACCAAGCTTATGAATGTTGCAGAGAAAAAGCAGAGCCAGATCCAACAAGTCAAAATGACCATATGAGGGAAAGATCATCAAGGCAAACAGATAAACATATGCATCAACCAAGCAAGAAAAGTGGGCCATCCAATGAAAAAAGTAAAGAAAAAGGAAATCCCCAATAGTTAGCTGTAAGAGAAAAAAGAAAAATCAACTGTCTAGTTTGTAAAGAGGTAGGATCAACCTCCAAACAAAGGGCCTTCAGTCCAATACTAAAGCAGCCAGATGAATCACAGAGAATCCAGATATTGTTGAGCCTGTTCTTTGGTATTTAAAATAAGATACAATACCTCAAAAGACAAGGTCTTAATATTTGCTCACTGCATATCACACTACTCAAAAAGTTTTATATGTATAATATTTCTTTATTAATAATTACCTTTCCTTAACATTATAAATAGCCTTAACAAATGAAATACCATAGTAAACACTATGGGGCGGATTTTAAAACCCCTGCGCGCGTAAATCCTTCTGGATTTACGCACGCCTATTTTGTATAGGCCGCTGGCACGCACAGAGCCCCGGGACGCGCGTAAGTCCCGGGGCTTCCTGTCGGGGGCGTGGCGGGATGACGCGGCGTTTAGGGGGTGGGGTGCGGTGTTTCGGGGGCGGCGACGTGGGCGTGGTTTCGGCCCAGGGGCATTCCGGGGGCGTGGCCGCAGCCTCTGGAACAGCCCCCGGGACCGGACCACGGAGCGGGGCAGCCGGCCGACAGGCGTAACTTTGCCGACAAAGGTAAGGGGGGGTTTAGATAGGGCCGGGGGGGGTGGGCGAAGGAAAGTTCCCTCCGAGGCCGCTCCGAATTTGGAGCGGCCTCGGCAGGAACGGAGGCAGGCTGCGCGGCTCGGCGCGCGCAGGCTGCCAATTTTGGGCAGCCTTCCGCGCGCCAACCCTGGATTTTATAAGATATGCGCGTATCTTATAAAATCCAGCGTACTTTTGTTCGCGCCTGCTGCGCGCTCGCGTATCGTTTGAAGATCTACCTCTATTTCAATATTAAAAAAAAACCCAACACTCATTCATCCCGATTCAGACTACACAACATTCATACTCACCCCCACCCTATAAAAGTTCAACATATAAGATCAATGTTGCAAATATATTCTGTTGAATAAACAATCCAATTGGTTTCTCAGACCGTGCTTTAAATTCCGGAGCTGCTCAGAAAGCTGTTCTCATTGTGTTTACACAACGTGTGTCATTATTGAAGAAAACTTGAAAGTTTTGTAAGGAAAACTTTACCCCTTTACCAGAAAATATTGTTCAGACTGGCACCATTTTTCACTGCGCCTCTGAAACCATGATCAATAAATCGCCAAAATAAAAGTAAAGACTGACCATCGCAATCCAATTTACCTTCACGCTTCCAAAATGCTTGCATCAATTTACTTTGTCCACAAAATTCAAGATGCGTGTGATTACCGGCCTAGGTCAGGAATCGTTATCCTTTTTAATGTCAATCTGGTGTGCCCCATCCACAAGAATGGGTTCCGTTTCTAATGATAGCCCCTGCGCCTCCGGGAGCCATATCTGAAAAAAATGAATCAGATCTGGATCAGTGACAAGATTCTGAAAAGCCGATGACAAGAATGTTATTTCTGCGTGCCCTATTCTCTTGATCTTCAACTCTATCCAACAAGGCCACATTTTTCTTCTTCAGCTTTGCCAACAGCTTGGTAAGTTGATCAGACAGACAATCTCTTATGCAGCAATTTTATTGTTGAGGTCAGTTAATTTCATGGCTAGCACGTCAATCATTTCAGATATTTCCTCCATTGTGATTGCAATTTACTAAGTTGATCTGTCAAGGCTGCTGTATAATTTTTAGAAATATCACAGATAAGGTCTATAAGATCCATCAAAAACTGCTCAGTCATGATTGCCATCTTGACTTTGAGAGGGGGTGGTTTTTCCATTTCTCTTTCCACCAGAAGCTATTCTCAGATCTGCATACCAAGGTGTCCTGGGCCAATCTGGTGCCACCAGAAACACCATTCCCCCAGTGACTCTCGACCCTCTGAACCATACTGCCCTTCATGGGCTACGGGGGAAAAAGCATATAGCAGCTTGCCCTCCGGCCACGCTTGCATGACAGCATCGATGCCAAGGACTTTGGATCTCTTCTGCGACTGAAGAATCGAGGAGCCTTCGCACTGCGAGAAGTCGCCAGCAGGTCCAGAAAGAGAAGGCCCCAGCAATCCACTATTAGCTGAAACACCTTGTTTGACAACTTCCATTCTCCTGGATCCAGACTCTGTCTGCTGAGAAAGTCTGCTCTTATATTGTCTTTTCCTGCAATGTGGAGGCCAAGATCTCCTGAAAATGCACTTCCACCCATTTCATAAGTTGGTCTATTTCCTGCAACACTTGCTGACTCTTGGTTCCTCCCTGCCGACTGATGTAAGCCACTGTCATTGCAATGTCTGACATTATCCGAACTGCTCGACCCTGCAATCTGTCACAACTACAAGCACACAAAACTGACCATACAAGCTTCTAGCCGATTGTTGTTCCAGAGACACTCTTCTGCACTCCAGCACCCTTGCACTGTCAGCTCTGACAATCAGCTCCCCAACACTGGAGGCTCGCATCTGTCATGAGTACTATTCAGTGATCTTAGGGAAACCCCCTTTCTGAGATGATCCGCTTCTAACCATCACTGTAGTTCAGACCATACCTCCATTGGTAGGTGGAGTCGAATTGAGTAGTCTTGAGACCGTGGGCTCCAACAAGACAGTAGAGTGTGCTGAAGAGGATGCATATGCACCCTCGCCCACGGCACCACCATCAATCCAAGCACCTGAAGATAGGACCACGGCACCACCATCAATTCAAGCACCTGAAAATAAGACCACACTGATGGGCATCAATAGATACACCTTTATTTTATTTAACGGTTTTATATACCGATGTTCATTGGAAATATCACATCGGTTTACATTAAACGTAAAACTACGCTTATATAGTGCTTGACAGAGAACTAGAAAATACAAACAACTTAGAACAGTTTAAATGCATATTATAAACAGGCTATATATAGGCAATTTACAGGAAATAAAATCGGACAATATGGGTTAAGAACAGGGAGAGTGGGAGTTCAGCTTAGCTACCTATTAATTATATACTAAATATAGAGAATTTATAGAATCAATGAAATCGGAACTAGGCAGCTTAAGTGTAGAGTACATATTATATACATACTAAGTATAGAGAATTTACATAATAAAGGTAGTTGGAATTATACAGCTTAAGTGAAGAGTACAGGATTAAATAGAGGAATAACAGGGGTTCAGATTAACTACCTATTAATTACATACTAAATATAGATTTACAGAATAAAGGAAGTTGGGTCTATGCAGATTAAGTACACAGTAGTCTATGCGGGTCAAATATAGAAACAATAGTGGAATAGTTTAACTACTTATTATGTACATACTAAATTATAGTAATTGCAGAGGTAAAGAGAATCAGACTTTGTGGGATAGGGACAGAGACAATGGGGAATGAGACCACTATAGATGTAAGAGAGCAGGGTTCGAGAGAATGCTGGACTCCAAGCATTTTAAGAGGGGGTGAGGGTCCATTGAGGGAAGCCGGAGGGCTGGGATGGGCAAGGATTAGGTGTATGCCTGTGTGAACAGCCACGTCTAATTTCTGCTTAAATTTCTTTGGGCAAGGTTCCTGACTAAGATCTGCTGGCATTGCGTTCCATAAAGTAGGTCCAGCTATGGAGAGCGCACAAGCTTTTGAGGTTGCAAGGTTGGCGAGTTTGGGGGAAGGTGTACGTATGGTGGCAAGGTATTGATTTCTGGAGGGTCTAGAGGAAGAGTAGAATAGTAGGGAGTCATTGAACCATTTCATATTGGGGTTGTGTAGTGCTTTATGTATGATAGAGAGGGTCTTGTATTGGATACGGGATGCGATTGGGAGCCAGTGTAATTCCTTTAAGACAGGCAAAATATGCTTATTTCTGCAGGTGCTGGGGAGGATCCGTGCAGCAGTGTTTTGCAGAATTTGAAGTGGGTGGATGGTGTTTTTGGGTAAATCTAGGAGAAGTGAGTTGCAGTAATCAATTTTGAAAAGATAGTGACTTGTAGTACCATGCGAAAGTCAAAGAGATGGAGCAAGGGTTTTAGTTTTTTTAAGGTGTGTATTTTGAAGAAACACTCTTAATGTTGAACTAATGACATTTTTTTTTAGAAGGATTTGATTGTCTAGGGTGACACCTAGATCTCGTACCTGTTGAGAGAACGAAATGGAGGGTGGAGGTGAATAGTGCAGGGGGAGGGTGTTGGGGTGATTTTGTGGTGAAATGAGCATAAGTTCAGTTTTTGCGGTGTTAGGGGCAAGATGAATATTAGTTAGGAGCTTGTTGATTGAGAGAAGGGTGGATTCCCAGATGTTAATGGCTTTAGGAAGGGTGTCACTTACAGGTATGAGTATTTGCACATCATCTGCATATATATAGTGGAGTAGATGAAGATCAGATAGGAGGTGACAGAGCGGTAGGCGGTAGATGTTGAAAAGGGTAGATGACAGGGAGGAGCCTTGAGGAACACCTTGGTCAGGGGGAATTGCTTTGGATTCACTGTTTCCAATTTTGACTTTAAAGTTCCTATTGCTGAGATAGGATTTCAACCAACTGTGGGCAACTCCAGTTATTCCAATTTCACTGAGGCGCTGAACGAGGATATTATGGCTGATGGTGTTGAAGGCCGAAGAAATATCTAAGATGGCCAATAATTACGATTGTCCTTTATCTAGGCCTTAATGAGATGGTTTGTTAAGGACAGGAGGAGGGTTTCCATGCTGTGATATTTATGAAAACCATATTGTGAGGGAGAGAGAAGTAGTTGGTCATCAAGATAATCAGTGAGTTGTTGATTGTTTTTTTGAGGATTTTTGAGATGAACAGTAGGTTCGAGATGGGGCAGTAACTGGACAGGTCGGTGGGGTCGAACTTAGGTATTTTTTGTATAGGCTTGACTACAGCTTGTTTGAGGGGGTTGGGTACTGAGCCTAGGGTGATGGAGGTATTTATAATGTTGGCTATTGGCTGGGCAATTAAGTTGGCGATGGTAAGGAGATATTATGTGGGGATTGTGTCTGAGGGGTGAGAGGATGGTCTGGCTTTCTTTAGTATTGATCCAATTTCTAGTGCAGTGGTAGTTTCAAAGGAGTTTAGGTCTGTGAGGGGTTTTTTTGGAGGGGCGAGGGGGTTTTAGGGGAGTGTTGGTAGGTAGGGAAGATAAGGGAAAACACATTAACAGTTTGTTAATTTTGTCTTGAAAGTATAGTGCGAGATCCTCACATTTGGCTTTGGCTTCTTCTTCAGGTATAACAGTTGGTGATGATTTGGTTAGCGTGGATACGTATTCGAGGGCTCGTGGATTAAATTGAAATTGGTGGATTTGGGTGGCGCAGAAGTCTCTTTTGACATTGTTTAACATTTCACGGTAGATATG
The DNA here is from genome assembly GCF_901001135.1 of Rhinatrema bivittatum. Classification (NCBI taxonomy): domain Eukaryota; kingdom Metazoa; phylum Chordata; class Amphibia; order Gymnophiona; family Rhinatrematidae; genus Rhinatrema; species Rhinatrema bivittatum. Next base: position 80,980,027 of record NC_042625.1, read on the forward strand.
TAGTAAGAATTTTTATCTGGCGAGGAGTGTAGGGATCGGATCTTTGCGCCAGTTCTTTTCTATTTTTCTAAGATTGTGTTTCATGTTTTTTAGTTCCTGTGTGTATCAGGGTTTTTTTGTATTTTGAGAGGATTTTATTTGTCTGGTTTGAATAGGGCAGACATTATTGGCCACAGTATTAGTAATGTTGTGCCAGGATGAGAAAGCAGAATCTGCATTAGACAGATCTAAGTTGTCAAGAGTGTTAGAGAGGGCCGAGATTAGGTCATCCCTTTTACATGTTTTTCTGAAGTGTATGGTACTATTTGAGTTAGTGGGGGTGCTGGATCGCTGGGTTGGAGGTCGCCAGATCACAGGATGGATGGGTTGGTCGTCAACATATCACCTGTGCCATCAGCTTCTGAATATGGCCCGCCAACAGGAACCTCTGCCCTGATTCATGTCGAACTGAACACAGAGATACTCTAGTGACTAAGATGGCTGAAGATTGCTCTTGGCTAGGTTCACGACCCAACCTAGCTCCTGCAACAAGACCCGTAGGCTCTCTTCCAGACTATTGGCCTGAATCAGCCAGGATCCCATCTTTTCTCAACTCCACTGCCATCACCACCAAAATTTTGGAAAAAGTTCTGGGCGTGGTGGCCAAACCAAAAAGTAGCACTCAAAACAGATGATGATGTCCGAAAACTAACCACCTATCTAAATAGTAAAACTTCAAAATGAAGAAATTGTTGATGCTCTAGTCAGATGGGAATATGCAGGTATGCCTCAGAGATATCTAGAGACATCAGGAACTCTCCTGACTGTACCACCATTATCACTGAGCGCGAGTTTCCATGCGAAAAAGAGTCACATCAAATGACTGTTGACTCCTTTGAGATCCAGGATGGGAAGAAATTCTTGGGCAGCACGAAATAAATGGAATATTGGCTCGTATTAATTGAGATATGGGCGCAGGAACCACAGCTCGCAGGCTAAGGAGTCCTGACAATGAAGCCTCCACTGCCTGTCTCTTCTGCAGAGAGCTGCAGGGAGATACCATGAACACGACTCGAGGAACACCGCGAAACTCCAACACATAGCCATCCCTCATCACCTCCAGCACCCACTGGTCTGTCATGAACTTGACCCACATCCAATTTAAAAAAAGGGAGAGGCGACCTATCCCAGAGGTGGGTTGGCACACCTTCATTAGGAGGCTTGGGGTGCTCCACTACCTGAGCCTGAACCCCGTCTGGGTTGCCTGGAATGTAAGGACTGAGATCTACCCAAAGGTCAAGTCCTCTGAAAATCTGCTCTTCTGTAGGGTCGAAAACATCTGAACCCCCTAGTACGACCTCTCGTGTTGAAGGATTGCTGCGCCTGTTTCTTATCCTTTGGCAAACGAGGAACCGGGAATTCACCCCACTTATTAGCCATTTTCTCCAGCTCGCTCCCAAATAAGAGCGAGCCTTTAAAGGTAAATTTATAAGGTTAGACTTCAAGGTTGTATCGGCCAACCGATTTCTCAGCCATAGATGATGCCTAGCCGCTATTACAGAAGCCACCCCTCTGACCAAAATGTGGACTAAACCGCAGCCTGCATCTACCAAAAAGGCGGCTGCTGGTTCCTTCACTGCCCTGGAATTTACACTAGATTCATTAACCTCCTGAGAGAGCAAGAAACAAGAGTGAGTCACCAGGGAATAACAGGAAGCTATCTGCAAATTCACTGCCATTGCTTCAAAGGCTTGCTTAAGGATAGCCTCAATTCTCCTATCCTGTGCATCCTTCAAGGAGCTCCCCCTTCTACAGGAATAATCGTCCGCTTGGTAACAGCACACACAAGCGCATCCACCTTCAGAAAATGTAATAGCTCTCTTGTAGTTGGATCTAGGGTGTACAGTCCTTCCAAGACTCATCCCCCTTTAAAATTAGTTTCTGGGGTGCCCTATTCAAGATCAATTAATTCTTGAATGGCCTCCATAATAGGGAAGAAAAATGAGGCTTTACCCAAGGAAATCAAAATAGGATCTTTCTTTGGCTCAAACATGGATTCAGCCCCAAGTACTCCCAAGATCTTCGAAGTCTGAGAAATCAGAGCTGGTAACTCATCACTACGAAAGAACCTTAACATAATTCTATAAGGCTCCAAACCCGGAGGAATTTCCCCATCATCCAGGGCAGTGGTTCTCAACCTTTTTCCCATCGTGACAGACCACACTCACATGTGTGACATACTGCTCAGTACAATTCACGGTGGAAATAAAAATAATTCTGGCCTTATATTACACCAGGCCTTAAACTTCCAAAACTCCTCCTTTTAGGAAGACGGACCAAACCAGACTGCTATAGAGCTCTATACAGAAACTACATTCCAGCAAAATACCTCACCTCAGTCACATGTGCAGACCCTCACCTAACAAAGAACAGAGAGAAGACCATAAAGCATAAACAGAAACATGCAGACAAAAACTGAACTAGAAACCGCAACAAGCCAGAAAGACTGTATGCAATGTAACAAAGGAAAAAGAGAAACATCATCAGTCCTCATAAAACAAATCAAGAAATATAAAATCAACAACAGTAAAACCATAATAAAAAGAAAGGATTATTTTGAAACTGCTGATGAACAGAATATCCAATAATTAAAAACTCATAAAAAATTTCCAGATACCAATAAAATATTTCAAAATAGCAGGTACAAAGACCCAATAATGAAAAATAATAAGGATAAAAAAATGCTTTGCTCTGCATACCTGGGAATGTTTGATATCCAGGTGCCTTGAGATTGTTTTGAATTTGCAAGAGGAGGTTTGAGTGAGAGGAGAAAGCTTGCAGCTTTCTCCTCTCACTCACATTGGCTCTCAATCACATACCTATACACATGCTTTTTCTCTCTCACTTACATAGGCTCTCAATCATGCACATATTCTCATGCTTTTTCTCTCACTTATATAGGCTCTTAATCTCACATTTACACACTTGCTGTCTGTCTTTTCAGTCACACACAGACTCATTCACACACTTACACACATGAACATAAGATATGCCATACTGGGTCAGACTAAGGGTCCTCAACAAGTCCAGTTACCTGTTTCCAACAGTGGCCAGTCCAAGTCACAAATACCTGGCAAGCACCCAAACATTAGATAAATCACAAGTTACTATTGCTTATTAATTATCGTAATAGCAGTTTATGGATTTTTCCTCTAGGAACTTATCCAAACCTGCTCTCTCTCAATCACATACTCTCACCTACACTGGCTCTCAATCACACACAGAGACACATGCTCTCTCTCTTACTTATACACACAGACTCTTAATCATATATACACATGATCTCTCTCTCACACATACAGGTTCTCAATCATACACTTACATTCATGCTCTCTCACACACACACAAGGCTCTCAATCACACACACATGCTCTCTTTCACACACACATACAGGCTCTCAATCACTTATTTACATACATGCTGTCTCTCACACACACACACAGGATCTTGCTCACTCACTCATGCTCTCCCCTCCCCACCAAAATAGCAGCAGCAGCCGCCGCCTCCTCCACTTCCAGCCCTCGCAACCTCGAGAAAGGACTCACATTGGCCGCGGGGGCTGACGTTGCTCCTCTTTTGTTCTGAGCTGCCCGCAATAGCAGGGTCACTTCTTCCTGCACTTGTGGCCGCTGCATACTACGTCCTCTTCTGGGCCGCAGGGGGCGGGAAGACGAGATCATGCTGGTGCCGTTGACGCCAGCTTTCCTGCTGCTGCATGCTATCAGCATTTTAAGCCCGGGCGAAAGATAAGTTCCTATTTCATTGGGGCAAGGTGAGCAACTGGGCCAGCCGGGGACCGGGAAGTGACACAACACACCTGCGTGTGGTTGGAAACACACTGGTGTCGCAACACACCAGTTGAGAACCACTTCTCCAGGAAATAAGGATCAGTCTCATCATCTGGGTCCCTATTGGGAAGGCTGGTTCCTGGCGTACCCTGACATATACCAGGCAGCACCAGGCATGTGGGATTTCACCTCTTGCCATCCTGAATTGTTAAGATTGGCTGGGGTTGGGAACTGCACATGAAGGAAGGCGTGCAGTCCTTGAAAAATTTCTACTCAAGAAAAGGCAGAAGGATCCAAGCCAAAACCAGGAGGCAACTGTCTTGTGCCCACTGAACTAACTTCCTCTGCTATCAAACCAGTTAGTGGAGCTCCAAAATCAAGCGACCCTTCAGGCAGCTCTTTTTCCAAACATTATGATGAACACAAGTTTTCAAGACTACACAAAAGTCCCTTTTTCAAATTAGGAAGTTATTCCTGAAGAAGAATAATCCTATTAAATGCTTTGTGCATCATCTGAAAATGAGAGCTAAAAATCCAAATCCACAACCTGAAGAAAAGCCAACTTTTGCACAAACAAAACATGAGTTTTCTGCACATAAATCCGGATCACCGGTCCCAATGCCGGAACTCCAGCGTCTGCCCATAGTCTGACACTAGCAGTAGAAGCTTAACTCCGCCTCTGACCAGGAGTAAAATTTCCAGTTCTAAGAAAACCTGAATTAATCCAGTACAACTCTCTGCATTGGAAGTAATAGTTAATGCCTTCATTTACATGGGATTTCCATGCGAAGGTGCTAAACAGAATGTGCAGTTTTGTGCACAACTCCTTGTTATATTTGGAGTAACACTTGTGCACAAATATGGGTAAAACAGTGTGCACCGTATTACATTGGACCTTTAAGAATGGAAAGGCCAAATTATTTACTAGTTATTGACATTAAGTGGTCAGAATGAGAAACTTGGTTGGTAGAAGTGACAGCCTGCAGCAGGAAGTATAGGCTGTATAAATATTACCGGTATTCTCTCACATAAGACTAAGAAGTAGATATTAAAGATGCATTACTAGGAAAAAAAATAATATAGCTCACACCTTTTCATTGGTAGCTCAACATGAGTTACATTAAGGTTGTATAAGTATTTGCTGTTTTAGGTTCTGATTTGTATTTTATTCCTGTGATTTATGTTTCTAAAATTTTGGAAACTTTCCCTTTGCCAAGGCCTCCCCCACCATGAATTTAAGAAAATCTGAGTAAGGCTTGCTGATAACAAGAGGTCACCCCAGTACCTGTAAAGTCTGATTATAGCACAAACAGCTGAAAAGCAGATCTCCATTACATCTCTACGGGCCGATTCAGTAAAATTTGCGGGAGAGCCGGTGCTCCGAGGCGAGTGCCTGCTCTCCTGACGCGCAAGTCTGTACTTAAATGAGGGCCTGCGGTAATAAGGAGGCACTAGGGACACACTAGAAGTGGCAGCTGTCAGCAGGTTTGACAGCCAATGCTTAATTTTTCTGGCGTCAGTTGTCGAACCCACTGACAGCCATGGGTTTGACAGCCGATGCTTAATTTTACTGGCGTCAGTTGTCGAACCCGATGACATTGGAAAACGGACACCGGCAAAATTGAGCGTCAGTCTTCCAACCCGTGGACTGATTTTTAATTTTTTTAGAATATTAATGTTTTTTTTATTTTTGGGGCCTCCGACTTAATATTGCTATGATATTAAGTCAGAGGGTGTACAGAAAAGCAGTTTTTTCTGCTTTTCTGTACACTTCCCGGTGCTGGCCAAAATTAACTCTTGCCTTCGGGCAGGCGTTAATTTCTGAAAGTAAAATGTGCGGCTTGGCTGCATATTTTACTTTCTGTATTGCGCGGGACTAATAGGCTCATCGACATGTAATTTGCATGTTACGGGCGCTATTCGTTTTTGGGGGTTGGACACGCGGTTTCCTTACTCCATTACCCCTTACTGTATAAGGGGTAATATTAGCGCGTGGAAAACACACATCTAGATGGAGGCTAATGGTGCGCTCAACCTCAGCGCACCGTACTGAATCGGCCATGCTGCCATCACACTGACACATAAAAAGTGCAACTACAGCACTTTTTATGCTTAAGAGAAGATAATCGTCAGAGTCCCATGAAAATCACATTGCATGGATACAACACAGACATCAGATCCCTGTTACATGTAAAGCACGAATACAGTAGACAGCTGCATAGCAGATTCAACTAACACTTTTCAAGGCAAGGGCATAACTATAATAAAGAAGGAAAACAAAAAATGACGAGAGAAGTATATCAAAATCAGTAACAGTAACATAAAAAAATAGGCAATCCACTCAGTCATCGCAATTAAGCAATGGAAAGCTCCTAAAAACTCTTATGTACAATCCTTAGTATTACAAAACATTTATAGCCAAGGACCAAATTCATAGAGAATCAATGTATTAATACAGATATTTATCAAAATAAATGTGACACTCATTCCCTTGAGATAGATCAACATTAAGTGCCCCAGAAAATCCACGATTTAATTTACCCTACAACCACAATTAGATGTATGAGATTAAAGCCAAAGGCCTCCCGATGCATCAATGAAGCTACTATATAATTTAAAAAATGTGCCACTTTTTACTCCAAATAAATATAAAAGTGTGACAAAAACTGTATGCGTACAAATGTAAAACGGTCTGGGGTTACTCTCAAACCGCGGAGCCAAGCAAGAAGCTCAGAGCGTGTACAGAACCTGCAGCCCGCGCTTATAACGCTCGCTCCTTCTACAGCGCTGTCCCCGACCCAGGCCGAACTCTCGAGCATGAAACGCTTCGTTGGCCCTCGAAGACCCAGCCGGCTGGCCCCGCACCCACCCACAGACCGCTCCCGGCCCCTAGCTCCCGCTCACCAGGACGGGCAGTCGAACAGCGGCCTACTCTGAGGCTCCTTCCCCGCCATCTCAGCGCTCGGCCATTCACGCCCACTCAGAGCATGCCGGGACGCAGGAGGACTCGCCCACGTTGCGCGTGCGCGCTCCGACACAGTACCGGAAGCTGGGCGCAATGGGGGGGGAGGGGGGAACGGTTTCAACTCACGGTATCACCCGTTTGGGGAGGGGTAAGCGTTTGACGTCCCTCTCCTCCCCATGCAGTGACATCGGAAGACTGTGCGACTTGGTAAAGGAGAGTGGGGTATGTGTCACCCTATCGTGTTACTGCGGGAAGGGTCCGCAGGATCAGGAGACCCTTTTCAAATAACAGTGGAGGGAGCAAAGGAAGACCCTACCTAGCAGCGCTTGGGGGAGTGCAGGATCATCGGGTGGAGTATATCACCCCCACATTAACATGGAGGGGTTTGGGGGGGGGGGGAAGGGCGCAGTAGCCCCACAAGATTGAGAACGAGGAGCTGCATGTTATCCCCTACTACTATTACTGTTTATTATGTCTATAGCGCTATTAGACTGATGCCGCGCTGTACAAATACACATAAGACAGGCACCCTTGGCAGAGCTTACAATTTTCCACCTCCCTACAATAAGAGGGGGAACGGAAGATCTACTACAGTAACAATGGTGTGAAGCGTGCCACATCGAAAATATTACAGATAGGGTTGCACAGTTCGAGAACCCCACTATACCAGGAGAAGCATATGCATCGAGGGCTCCAGTAATGTTTGCATGTGTGTGGGGTGGGGGGCGGGCATAGCATAGAGGGGGCACAGTGAACTTCCCTCCGACCAAAGTAGTCCAGCAAGACAGGAGGACGGGGGCAAGTCCCTTGTTTAGGAAAGCTGTCACCTCTACTCCTCTGGCGACATCACTGCACGTAGGACACACCCATAGTAGCACACAACCTAAAGAAAGGGCAACCTGGACTCCCAGATCTAGAACAACGAAATCCCAGTGGAGAGAGAGGCACCAAAAATCACAGCACTTCAGCTTCACCAACACAGAACACAAACTACCTGAGTAAAATTTCTATAAACATTTTTGGTAAAAAAAAATAGAGGGATGTTAGACACGTGTTCAGCCACAGTTCTGGATTGTACACATACAGTATCAATCATTTTTACCCTTCAGTGCACAGCCCCAAAATTGTGTATTATTTTTATCTTTTTGTATATACAACACTGTTAATGGACCACTCGCTTAATGACTGCCAAAAAAAAAAGGCAGTACTTCCTTGAGTCCACAGGAAGAGACTCATATTATTCCATTGTGCTGACAGCTGGAAATCTCTGAGCTTGGTGACTGTGTGAGCAGCAAAGAGCACTCTTTTGTTTATTATTGTTCACTGAACCATCCGTCAGTATTAGGATTTACCCTCTTTTTGCTGGTAATTAAGCCTGTGAACACTTGTGGTGTTCCATATAATAGAAAGATAAAAAGACATTGTATGTTATCCGTTTTACATAATTATATTTGATGTTTATGTTTTATGATTGTTATCCACACTGAATGATTGTAATTATGAGTGGGATATAAGAATTTTAAAATAAATATTATAAAAGTATAATTACAAGATTTCATATATGATCATATTGTACTTGATTTGTTTCAAAATCTTCAGAAGAATAGCAGTATTAGTCTAGTGTAGCAAAAATGACAAGAGGCAGGTAGCACCTTATAGACTAATCAATTTAATGAGGCATGAGCTTTGGAGGACAGAGTCCACTTCATCAGATGCATCTTGTTACTTTCTTTGTTTTACTGTGGTTTTCTACTAGTATTAGTACTACTCATTACTTCTATAGTACTACTTGATGTACTTAGTTCTGTACAAAAACATACAAAAGACAATCCCTTCTCAGTAGAGCTTATAGTATAATCAGCACAAAAGTACAGGGCAAAGGAGACTTTCACGAGGGTCCTAGTAGTAAGACACTGATGCCCCTGAAGCAGAAAAGAGAGTACGGGGTGATTATACCTGATGATTTGAAAGCAGGAAAACAACATAACAAGGCAGTGGCCAGAGCAGAAGAGATGGGCAGTTGCATGAGAGGTCTGGCAGGGGAGTATAAATCCACTGGTCCTGAGTCCACCTGTCTACACGCTAGGAAAGACCCTTTCTGTGAAAAAAAATATTCTAAGTGCAGAATGGCCAACAGGTAGGTGTAAGTGGTGGTGACTAAAAGAGCAACAGTGCATGGGATAAACACAGAAATGGTTCTGGTTGCTTAAAATGGAGAGAGCAGAAAGCACAAACTAGATATGTATGTGCGTTCATCTCCAAAAAGAAAATACAATGCAGGACAAAACAAAATATAATGCTTATGCCCCAAATGTATTCCATTAAAACTTTTCACCATACACTTTTTCACTCATGACACCAAAATGTAGTAAGAACAAACCTTATTTTAGTCTCAATATAATTTTTAAACATTTTTCCTTTTGCAATATAAAACAAACCCTCAAAACCACTTAAAATAAATCATGGTACTTATCCCCAAACTATCATAGAGCTAGTCTCAACAAGGGTCTAACTTTCAGGTTCACTCTGCATCAGGGGGGGCACTTCACAGTTGGTGTCACTCTGAAAGCTTGTTACCTCCCCCGCATTCTCAATAGTCAATCCGAGAAGGGAGTGGCTCTATCCAACCCCATTTGTCAGATACCACAGTGCAGTTACTCATGGGTCAGTAACTCTCCTCTCAAGACACTATACCACTCAGCTTCAACTTTCATTCCCTCTGGATGGGCTAACTTTAAAGTGAGAATCTAATACTGTTCTTGATAGGTCAAAAATCACTAATAACCTCTTCCCCATACTGGTTGAATACTTTCAACAACAGTCCATCATAAATCCTGGAACCTATGGCTCAGCTCCATGCAATGTCGGAGCATAGAAGCCTGCATCTTCTGTGTAACTAAATAGCAGTGATGTTTGATTAGGTTGGTCTTGATGCCACTTCGTATAACCCACTTACACTTTGGGGTAAGGACAGATAATAATATATAGCACAAATGATGACAAACAGTCTATGCCCCCCCCCCCCCCCACCATGTCATACATGACCCCCAATATGGAATGTGTCCACATATTGTCTGTGATAGTTTGGCTACAGAATGAGCATGAACTACATGCTTGATGCCCACATGCTTATCTAGCAATCAGTGTACTGTTCAGGAGCAATGCAGTCTGCATCATCAGATTCTTAACATATGGCTTCTAGTGTACACGATACACAGTTGTTCAGCAAATACCTGTATATTGCAAGCACATATCAATGTGTGCACATGGCCACCACTAATAGCTATTTATTAAAGTAATGCATTACACAAGTCTAACTAGTGTCATTTGCAGGCTGTCTGTATGTTAAAAGCAACTTCTTATTTAAAAGCACCATTCTCCTCTAAGTGGTTTTAATGGCCACAATTGGATGCCCTTACATCAGAAACCTCCATGCTAGCTCCTGAGCTTGAACTTTAAAACCTTCAGCATCGAAAAAAAGGCATTGGATCCTCAAAAAATGACTAATAGGTAATCCCATGCATAACCTCCTCGCATGATGACTCTCAAAACATAGAAAGTTATGCCCAATAGATTTATGAAATACTAAAATATGTAAACCTTTTTTGCAATCATGTCAAGAAACAAGTTCATGACGATGATGAACCACAGAACCTCAAGCTGGAAGCCAACAAATGAAGCCAGATAAGAAAGTCTTAATTTTGACTGTGATGCTTTGCAAATTTAAAAAAAAAAAAATCATCAATGTTCCTGTTCACAAAAGAATATGCTGATACCATTCTGAACCATATAAATGCATATATATATATATATATATATGCACACACACACATGGCAGTACCATGTATCTGCAAATATTACTTATGATCAAAAGTGAAATGGTCTTTATTACATTTTAGAGTAATGAGGGGGGAAAAAAGAGGAGGAACATTTAATGGAATTTTGGAGATAAGCTGTGCTCATAGCATCATGCATGCCTGATTTAATAATTTGTGTTGGGGCTGCCAAATTGCATGGCAGAGAGGTCAATATGAAATATTAATAGCAGTATCACAGGCAACCATGTAGCTAGGTCGGTCTGGCAGGCTATGCCAGGAACCAATGGAGGCTGAATGTTTGGGCAATGGCTGCAGAAGGGTGCTGGTTATTTATTTTATTACAGAGTTTTGTGGTGAGGCATGGAGAAGCTGGGTCCTGGAGGGAGATACGTGGGGATCCTATATGCTCTTTTAACCAAGATGGAAGAGTAAAACAGAGAAAGGAAAAAAGAAGGACTGTACTGGACAAGGACAAACTTGAAAGTGGTCAGATGGCTGGGATGTATCCCTGGCAGTATGAGCAAAACTAACGTCAGTGTAGATGGGCCAGTTGGTCTCTCTTTTCCATCATTTACTGTGTTACTGTATAAATGCCAAGCTACATTGGGCTACATTGTGAATGAAATCTGAAACCTGCATTAGACTAATTTATGGATTATGGCACATCATCCATATCCTCATATTTTGTGTGTGCACTTTGTGTACCGGGCACTTCTTAAAGAAACAGGCCATGAATTGCTTCATTACTGTGGCAGAATGTGATTGATTATACCAATCACAACATTTAATTTAAGAATCAAGACTTAAGTCTGTTATAGCCACCATTGCTGATAAAGTGACAGAAAAGCAACCTCAGTCATCCATGCATTAAATCATGGCTTAGAAAGTAAGACACAAGGACAGTTTAGTACAATACTAGCAAGTTATTCACTAGCATTCATTTATTTACACAGTACATACACTGTCTGTGGGGACAGTAAGGCCAATGGCTCACAGCATTGCCCACTATCATTCCTTCACACCCTTCCCACCACCTCTGCCAGCGAGAAATTATTCATGTATTCGCTCCTTCCCATACTGGCAGTTTTCTGCTACTTAAAACTGAAATGTCTCAATTTAGTTACATCTTCCTTTCAGAAACACAGATCAAGCTGAACACCATCAATTAAATTGAGTAAAAAAAATTAGTGATTCTGGAGTGTAGTGCTCAAGCAATTGTGTTAGTCTTGGTGAAAGCTAGGTGACCTTCTTGCATGTTGTTGATCCTAAGGTTTTTATTTTAACAAAATTCTAAAGCTGGTTTAGTTAACAACTCTATGCATAGACAGACAACCTTGGATCACTCATGGCTTCTTTGTGTGCGAGACCAAAGAATTAAACAGCAGAGGGTTTCCAAAGTGTTACTAAGATCCACCCAGTAACAACCAGAAAGATACAGAGCAAACATTTGAGAAAAAAAAAAAAACAAGTGGAATGTTCTCCTTGATTCTAAGACAGACCCTGTGGGAAGAGACGCAGAGAGAGCACTCATGGTCCAGCAGGGTCATTCCCACATCCAGAGGCTAATCATGCAGATGCACTAGGTTAAATGAATGAAAGTTCAGGATTCATACATTTCAAAGAGCAAAAGCAAGATGGCTCCTGCTAACCTCAATTACAGCACTGTCCATTGTAAGCAGCTTAACCTATTCATCTGGGAAACATACTTGTTTGTGTAGCTCACACTCTTGGTCTACTTTCTATACTACTTTTTTTTTTTGCCCTTGTCCAAAGAGAGGATACTTCATTAATTTGTTATGGTTTCTTGGAACAGAGGAGGTGCATAGTTTATGAGCAACTGGCACCTTTCCTTGTACAGTGTCATACATCCTACATATCAGGTTGGTACTAGCACATACTCAACCAACTTTATCAAGAGCCAAGCAGTACCAAACCCCTCACTGTAGGAAGCCTCAGGATTGTTTCTTACAAGTATTGACTGAAGGGTAATTCCCATTTCTTTCTGGTTATACTGCTGCTTTCAAGGTTACAAGCAGCCAGGGGTCCCCTAGCATGCTTATCACCTTTAAACGACTGACAATACACACACGCAGCACCAGTACCTTATATAAGCATGCTCATTTACAACAGACCATTTTAACAACATTTCTTTCTAGGTTCTGAGGCGGCATCCTATTATGAAGTCTATGGAACTTCCCTGGGGAATTTATGACATCAGAATGTCCCCAGAAAATTGCAAATGAGACTAGTTAAAAGATGCAACTTCAAAAGCAGGGAGAGTAAACACTACAGCATAAACTAGAGTTCCATTTTGTCCTGCTTCACCAGTCCAGTCCACACAGGTGGGTTGTGTCCCCTTGCCAGCAGAGGAAGGCAGAGCACACCGCTTTCTCCAGTGACATCATGCCACTCTGTATAGGTTGTGCACCACCGGAAGAATCCAGTATTCATCCTACATCTGCTGGAGGTAGAGAATTGTTGATGCAGCACAACGTTTGTTAGACTGTTGCAGCCAGGTCACTGGTGCGATAGTCTACACAAGCCCTGTAACAGTGATTCTCAGTCCCAGAGAGGAGTTGGTTATACAAGGCAGGGGGGAAGTCTTTAAAAAAAAAAAAAAAAATTAGAAAGATTGAACAAGGAGAAAACATTCTTCTACCCTTTGCCAACCTATAAAAATCCTCCTCCTCCCCATTTTTACCCACCCCCTCCCTCTGCTTTGGATTGTGTGCACCGGTAAAAAAAAAAAAAAATCCAGAGGGATTGCTGTAGCATCGGACTCTCTCTTTAGGAAGTTTGAGAGGAGAGGACCATTATTTTGCTGGCCAGTTGTGGGTAAGCGGCTTAATTTTGGAGGGGGAACTCTTGTGTCCTTGGGACTGAGCCAGGCAGTCTTTTTTGGCATAGTACTTGGAGAGACAGAGCTTGAGCCAGCCTGCGGGAACTGCGCTGCAGGCAGTCCATGGCAGTTGCAAGGCCGCTATGCTTGGCCTGCGTTGTGGCCATAGAAGCTTCAGGGAATATTTGATGACCCCCTAGGCGAGGTTTTCAAGCTCTCCCCTCACCAGCTTTCCTCTGTGGAGTCTGGTTCAGAATTATCGCATTGTGAGGCTGTGAGTTTGGCGGAGCGTTGGCCATTTTGGGCCATGCTCCCGTGGCAATTTCTGACAGTTCCAGAGGGGGGGCCTCTGTAATGAAAGATGCTGCTTCTCTCGCTTTAGTTCCTGTGCATTATGCTTCCTCTTTTTGTCCACTCCCAGCCAGAATACTGAGTTTTTCAGATTTTTGTACCAGGCTTTTTTGTGCAATCCAAAGGCCTGATGAAAGACCTCTTAGTGCACTGGAATCCGTCACAGCCGATACTCTGGCCCCAGTCCCATGCAAGCATCCTCTAGGGTCTCCAGAGAGGCCCCTCCCCAGGTGCGTATTCCGATGACAGACCGGCCTACCCCGGAGATACCATGTGGTCTGCCGAGCGCGGCTCTGTCACAGCCACACTCGGCAGACCACGTGATTAGAGCTACTGGCCCACCGGGGGATGCCCGATCCCCCCCGATAGGCCAATCCGCCCCTGCCCCTCCCTAATCTAGATGTGGATCACATAGATCTTGAGGATGCGATTGATTCTTCGAAAGGTTTATCTGGAGGAGGGCAAAATGATTTCTAAGGATGATGATTCTGTCATTCACATTTTTTGTAAGGAAATTGCATCTCTGATTGATCAGGTTGTACCCTCTCTCTGGATAGCAGAAGTCTCGGTTCTGGAGGAGATTGTTGTAATCCTATTATTAAGAGAGTGCAGAAGTCCATGAAGGCCTTTCCTTTGCACTCTGAGGTGGAAGAAATGGTGTTGATGGAGGCTTCTGACTTGGGTCTCAAGGGTGATAAGGCCCACCTGAAGTTGTATCCTCTTCCTCCAGAGTCCATTAAGCCATTGTTTCAGGTTCCACATTTGGATGCCTTAGTCGCGGTTGGCACTAGCCGTACCACTATTCTAGTTGAGGGTAGTACTTCTCTGAAGGACCTGCAGGATAGGAGAACTGAGAATCCATTGAAAAATTTGTTTACTTCATCGGATCTGGCTGTTCAGAATTCAATTTGTGGTGGCTTTGTGGTCAGAGCGCTCTTGAGATGGATTCAGCAGCGTCCAGAAAGCGAAGATGTGGCTACAATGGAGTTGGCTGCTGTTTTTTTTGGCAGACGCCATGTATGATTTTCTCCAGGTTCTCTCAGCTGGTGCAGCTAAGCAGCTGCTTTGGTGGCAAAACTGGTCTGCAGATTCTTGGTCAAAGTTGTGCCTTGGGAAGCTCCCCTTTAAAGGGAGAATTTTGTTTGGAGAGGATCTGGAACAACTGGTTAAAAACCTAGGCAATCTTAAGTCTCAGTGCCTCCCTGAGGATACACCGCCTTCTCTTACTGGTAGACGTTGGGGTCAGTTCTGGGACTGCAGGTCTTATAAACCAGATAAGCAGTTGGGTTTTTCATTCCAAGGTTTCAGGCTTCAAGGGACAACGGTCAGCCCTTTCGTGGTTTCTGCAAGTCCAAGTCAGACTCCGGCACCTTCTCTGGGGGCAGTCAGGCTTCTCAATGAAGCTCAGCAGGTTTGTTCTCTGGTCCTGCCTGTGGATGATCACCTTCAGCTATTTTCCCAAGAGCGGACCCATATCACCAAAGATTAATGGGTATTAAACCTGAACAGTTTCAGTTATTCTCTGGAAATTTGTTGTGTTCCTGACACCTTTATGATCTCTTCTTGTGCTTTGCCCATCAAAAGAAAATGCATTGGAGTCTCAACCATGGCCTTTCAGCTTCTAGAAACTGAAGAGCTAGTTCTACCCCAGAAAAGGAATTGGAGTCAGTACTCTATTTCTTTGTCCCAAAGAAGATGGCTCATTCTGGATCTCAAAGGGGTTAATATACCAGCCTCTGGGTCTCTTGTTTTGAATGGAGACGCTTTGCTTAGTATTTCTGGCAGATCATCAGGGCAAGTTTCCATCCTCCCTGGATCTGTCAAAGGCTTACTTTCATATCCTCATGACTCAGGAAGACCAGAGAATTTTGTATATTTTAGTTCATGATGCTCACTTTTGGACTGGCCATGGGCCATATATAATCACCAATGGCATGGTGGTGGCAGCATGTCTGAGGTGAGAGGGTATCATGGTTCAACCCTACCTGGACAACTGGCTGATCAGGGACAAGTCTTATCAAGAAGATGTTCAGGCATCCCACAGAGTGGTCCAAATCACAGAAAGCTTGGAGTGTCTCAGTCAGAGTTTCTGGGAGCTCGCTTCAACACCAAAGTGGGCTAGATCTTTCTAATGCCGAAAAGGATAAACAAGCTGAGGCTTCAAACTCGCAAATTTCTGGCTCTTCCGGCACCCAGAGTTTGGGACTACCTTCAACTCATGGCAGCAGCCCTGGATCTGTTTCCTTGAGGCAGGGCCCATATGAGAACCCCTTTAACAATCTCTTCTGTCTCTTTGGTCACCTTAGTCTCAGGATCACGACTTGTCTTCTCCTTCTGGCTGTGGTAACTCAGGAACTCCGGAGCTGGACTGACCCTCAGAATCTGTCACAGGGAGTTGATCTATCAGTGCCTTCTTGGATTCTGGTCATGACAGACGCATGACTATGTTGGCTCGTTGTCTGGACCAAGTGAAACAGGAGGCGAACTGGTCAAGCAACAGATTGGAAACCAGAGCCATTTGGTTGGCCCTGTTGCATTTTCTGCCTTTGATTCAAAGGGAAAGCAGTCTGGGTCCCTTCCAATAACACAACATCAGTAGTATATGTGAACAGACAAGGTGGCACCTGAAATACTGAGGGTCCAAAGAAACAAATCTTTTTTCCCTGGGCAGAGAAAAATCTGCCCATGTCAGCGGTGCACATTGCTGGTCAAGACAATGTAGGTAGACTTTCTAAGCCAGAAGTGCCTTGATCATGGAGAGTGGGAGCTCAGCTGAAAGGTTTTTCAACTCATCGTATCCAAATAGGGAGCTCCTCACATGGATCTCATGGAAACTTGTAAAAATGCCAAGGTTCCTCTCGTCTTCAGTCATCACAGGGAGTTTGGTTCTTAAGACAGACACCTTAGCCCAATCTTGGCCACAGCAGGTGCTTCTGTATGTATTTCCTCTCTGGCCTTGAGTGGGCAGGATTCTGTGGCAGCTAGAGGTGGGGGATCAGGTGATTCTGATGGCTCCAGACTGGCCTACAGGTACGTGGATCTGATGAGGCTTCAGAACGACCCTCCTCTCCATCTCCCAGTGGCCAGGAGTTTTTTGGTTCAGGGTTCGATTGTCATGGATGACCCTTCTCCATTCATTCTTACTGCTTTGGCTTTTGAAAGGACATAATTGAGGAAGAAAGGGAATTCTTTATTTCCACTATTTTGAAGGCTCAGAAGACTTCTATTTCTTTGGCTTATAGCAAAGTCTGGTGCTTTTTGAAGAGTTCAGTACAGGCCAGTCCTTGTCTTCCTGGCACACTGATACACCTAGCATTTTAGCCTTTCTTCAGTAAGGACTAGATAAGGGTCTGGCCCTAAATTCTATTAAGGTTCAGATTGCAGACTTATCTTGTTACAGGGTAACGATTTGTGGAGGGTCCATTGTGACTCATCTAGACATAGTTTGTTTTTTTGTGAAGAGACAAGAAGCTACATCTTCCATTTCAGCCTTTGGTTCTTCAATGGGATCTCAATCTAGTCTTCAAGGCTTTCATTATACCCCCTTTGAATCAGTGAAACAGATTTCCTTGCAGGATTTTATTCTCAAGGCTGTTTACTTAGTGGCTATCTGCTAGGCTTGTGTCCGAAATACAAGCCCCGTCTTACAGGTTCCTTTTTCGGTTTTCGGATCAGATTTTGTGCCTTTTGGCTAGTGCCTAAGGTTTTATCACTATTTCATTTGAATCAATCGGTCACTCTCTCAGCTTTTTCGAGTGTTAGGGGGAAAACAGATCTTTGTGGTTTCTGGATGTGCATTAGGTCCTACTCCAGCATCAAGAGGTGACTAACTCTTTCCAGAAGACTGATAGATTGTTTGTGCTCTTTTGAGGGGTCATGTAAGGATGAAGCAGCCTTCAAGGACACAATTGCTTGATGGATTAGAAACACCATTACTTCGACTTATTTGCTTAAGTGGCATAGGGCTCCTGATTTAATTTGGGCTCATTCAAGGAGGGCATAGTCTTCATCCTGGACAGAGGCGATAGCGGTGGCACCAGAAGATATTTGCATGGCATTACTTGGTCATCTCTGCACTCTTTTTCTAAGCATTATCACTTAGACATTTTTGCAAAAGGGGATACTGCCTTTGAGGCAGATGTCCTTAAAGTGACCCTGTCTTCTAACTTTCTTGAGTAGTGGGGCTTTGGTACTTCCCATCTAGTTGGACTGGACAGGTATAGCAAGACAAAATGGAAGGAGAAATTATCATCATTAATGTTCTTTCCAAGAGTCCTGCTACATCAGTCCAGGACCATCCCAGGAAGTTGGCCTTTTTGGGTTCGTGCAGAGTGTACGGCTCAGGTTTCTGTATTCTGTATATAGTTCCTAGGCTACTCAATGCAGAGTTGTTATGTTGTAAAGTTCTCCTGTCCTGTTTCTTTCCTTCCATTGAATTTTTATGTTCCTGGACAGGTGGGCGAAATCATATGGATTTCTTGTTCTTTAAATTGAGAATTTATGTTGTTATCTCATGTATATCTGTTTGTTTTTATTGCGTTGATATAGGGATACTGTATTCTTCTGATGCTGTATCGCTATACATAATGCCATGTCTTCACTGGAGAAATCGCTGTGCTCTGCCTCCATCTGCTGGTAGGGGGATTCAACCCACCTGTTTGAAATGGACTGGTAAATAGCAGGACTCCTGGAAAGATAATTAACAGGTAAAAATTTTTGCTTTCTTTCTTAGAGTTCTAAATGTTAACATGTTTCAGGCAGCTACTATAAATCTGTGTGTTTGGAGATACAAGACAACATTCATATTTCTACAGGTATGCCTCCAAACATAGAACTCAGAAAAAAGTTTAAAACTACTTCCATTTTATATCTGACCCTGAAATTGTAAAAACTAACTCAGATTCAACATGTGTTGAAAAGGTTCAAGTTCTAATTTAGATTTATTTTAATATACCATCTATTGATAATATACTGTTGGTTCACATCCTTGACATAAGTCAATAATGGTACCAATACTAAAAATATTCCATTTATATAACATTATGATCAGAAGTTTCACTCCATCAAAAACTTCAACATCTATAATAGATACAGCTACAAAAGTACAGGAGGACACCTTGATCACATGGGCCCTATCAGGCAGGTAGCAATCATACAGTAACAGGATAACACCCTGGTTACACAGGTCCCATCAGGCAGGGAGCAGTCACACAATAGAACACCAATTATATGGGCACTGTTGACCAGCTAGCCGTCACACAGCACAGGGCAACACCCTGATTGCAGGGGCCCTGTTGGGACAGGCAGCAGTCATACAATACAGGGCGATATCCTGATCAGATAGGCCCTGTCAAATAGGTAACAGTCTCACAGTACAGGATTACACCCCAACGAGTGGCAGCCATAGCACATTGCAGGAAGCAGAAAAGCTCACCAAGTTAGTTATAAGTTATTAGTTCTTAATTACATAAAGCAATATAATTTGTACATAAACCGATAAATACAATTTCCATAGTCAACTAAATTCAAATACTACATTTTTCTTCAGATAAGTTTCTAGGTATATTACTATCAGAAGTTCAGAAGCGTGAGTTCAGACAGAGATTGGCTTGTTCCCGAGGAAGTAGATGGAACATCTGTCCTTGAAATACAGATGTGCAGAGCTTAGGCTCCTCGGAAGGCTCTTCACTTCGTTGACAACCAGATGATGAGTCCCAGGATGGCAGCAACTATAACCAAAATGAGGACCAGGATGCAGATCTTCTTCCGGGATTTTTTCTATGGATGGAGGGATAAAACCATTAACTGAGGAAGGAGTCTGGCTTCATTTGGCTTCCAACAGCCCAAAAGCTCAGCTATGATTACATATGTCCTGGCTGTGCATAGTGATGTGATTAGGAGCACATGCTTTGAAATAGATAGGAAGCTGACCCTAAAAAGAACTATAACCTCCAGTTTAACAAAAGCTAATTACCATAGCTCCCATCTTAGGTATCTGAGACTCAAGAGGACTTGTGTTATCAGAGCATTTTTTTTCTCCTTAGAATCTATATCTTGGGCAGCAAGCTTTCGAGGGGAACCACAGATATTAATAATGTCCCTTTGGGGGTTCTTTATTCACTTGTTTGAAAAGGGATGCCAATAGCTTGATAATTCTGCTTTAATACCATCACCATGACAAAATTAAAAAGAAAAAGTATAGTATTTTTTTAACCATAAATTAAAATGTTTGCATCATTCACTGTACACTGAAAGCAGAGTCCTTATCTGTTACAGGTGTTCTCCTAGGACAGCAGGATGTTAGTCCTCACACTTGGGTGACATCATCAGATAGAGCCCTGATGTGGAAAACTTCTGTCAAAATTTCTAGAACTTTGACTAGGCACATTCAGCATGCCCAGCATGCACTATACCATGCAGGGTCCCTCTTAAATCTCTTAACATAAAATTACGATCAAAATAAGAGAATAGGAGAAACCTAACTCTGCTAGGTGATGAGTGGGTTTCGAGAGGACTAACATCCTGCTGTTCTCTGAGAACACCTGTTACAGGTAAGCAACACTGCTTTCTCCAAGGAGAAGCAGGATGGTACTCCTCACACATGGGTGATTCCCTAGCTACAGGCTGCTCCCAAACACAAAAAGGGAACCAACAGACAACTAACAGGTGCCAATGGGTAACAGAGGGGGAGACAGCCTGAACCCAGACAATAGGCCCTAGGTTGGGAGAGCTGGGTTCTACATCTCAAACAGGTTCCGAAGGACAGACTGGCTGAACCTACTGTCTAGTCAGCCATCTCTATCCAGATAGTAATGAGATTGGGAATGTTTGGAGAGAAATCCACATCGCAGCATTGCAGATCTCCTCCATGGGAACTGCTTGCAAGTGGGCCACCAATGCTGCCATGGCTCTGACAGAATGAGCCTTGATATGGCCCCGAAGATGCAGTCCTGCCTGGGCATAACAGAGGAGATGCAATCTGCTAGCCAATTGGATAGAAATAAAAAGTTGTGTGGACTGTCTATGGCTTTTGTCCGCTCTAGATAGAAGGCTAAAGCTTTCTTGCAGTCCAAACAGTGCAGTGCACATTTGCTTTGGGGCATATGGGGCCTGGGAAAGAATATTGGCAGGTTGACTGACTGGTTAAGATGGAAATCTGTCACCACCTTAGGCAGAAACTTAGGGTGCGTATGCAAGACCACCCTGTCATGATAAAATTTAATATAAAGGTGAGAAGTCACTAAGGCCCGGAGGTCGCTGATCCTGCGCACTGAAGTGATCGTCACCAAAAATATGACTTTCCAGGTCAGGCACTTCAGGTCCCAGGTGTGCAGCAGCTCAAAAGGAGCTTTCATCAACTGAACTAACACTTGCTGAGGTCCCAAGACAAAGCAGAAGACCTTAGGGGAGGCTTCAATTGAAGCAGGCCCAGAATGAAGCATACAACCATAGGCTGTACAGAGATGGGTGTACCATCTACACCATGATGGTTTGTGTCAGCTGCATTCAGATGAGCTTCTCCAGCAGCTGTAGGATGATGGGCAGCACTGGTTCCGGTGCCACAGGCCCGATGCCATGCAGTGCCTGATCCACCGCCAGCTGGACTTGACGCTCCAGCTCCTCCTCAAAAGTTGCCAATGCCAACACCAACTGGGAGGAAGAAGGGGTGGCCAGATCTTTTTCAGACCCATGAGGCGGATAGGTGGAGACCATCATGGACCCCTGGCAGAGATAGAGAATGCTCTCCTCTCTGCGGGATCACTTTGGGGGCATTGTGGCAAAAGCTGGTGCATCCCCGCTTCCAACACCATGCATCAACGGGGACCGGTGCTGATGCTTAGGCTTCTCTTGATGCTTGGCCCAGTCTTTCCTCAGTGCTGAAGCCAAAGATGATTAACAACCTTGGCACGGAGGAGATAGCGGTCTATGCTGAACAAGTAGACTGGATAAATGCAGTTATTCACATTCATACCCCCAACGAAATTTACGGTCAGCAGGTAAGGGTCTTCTCACAATCCCCTCGGTTTCCACAGCCAGACTTACATCTGTTAGAGAAAGGGCGGTGTCATTAGCGGGACCAGGTCTTTGGAATTCACTACCTGTTGAACTAAGGCTTCAAGGTAACTTAAAAGAGTTCAAGAAAGCTCTGAAAACCTGGTTATTCGTAGAGATGTGAATCGGAACCGGTATCGGTTCGGATTCCGGTTCCGATTCACATCGTGAAAGTTTTATCTTGCAGTCCGATCGGGTTTTTTTTTTTTTTTTGTTTTATCGGCTGCGCCCGAGCCGATAACAAAAAAATACAGCAAACTCTTTAAAATGAGTTTGTTAGTATCCCCCCATCCTCCAGACCCCCCCAAAAATTTTTAAATACCTGGTGGTCCAGTGGGGGTCCCAGGAGCATTCTCCCGTGCTCGGGCCGTCAGCTGCCAGTAAACAAAATGGCGCCGATGGCCCTTTGCCCTTAGCATGTGACAGGGTATCCGTGCCATTGGCCGGTCCCTGTCACATGGTAGGAGCAATGGACGGCCGGTGCCATCTTTAAAACGATTCACATCCCTAGTTATTCGTACAAGCTTTCCAAGCAGCATCTAGTTAGAAGCATTATTTTATTTTAGTTTTTTTATATTCTAGTCCTAGATTTGAGCATTTCTTGATTTAATTTTACTTATGTATTAGTATTTTTATGATTGCTTTCCTTGTTTTTTATGAAATTTAATGTACTTTTTATTTCTTTTTATGTATTTTATGCTTTTATTATTTTAAGAAACATTGTTAACCTGTGTGAAGGTATGTACCAACACCGGTATAGAAAAACTAAATAAATAAAACAGTCTCCGGTGCCCCTATCTGCTGATGGCATAGACAGAACCGAAAGTCCCACCAATGTCAATGGTGCGGTGTCCATCAATGCCGATGACTCAGACCTCCTCGACCCAAAGAGCTGATCCATCTTGTCTAGTTGAAGTAGATGTCACTTCAGAGTCATCTGGGCACATAAGTGGCATCCCTGGACATCACGCGATTCCCCCAGGCAGAGGAATCATACCACATGATGATCAGTAACAGACAAGGTCCTCGAGGGCTGGGGGCATCGGTGAAAACTGGACATGGCCATGACAGGGTAAAACAAAAGGGCTGCAAAGTCGGAAGCAATGGTGGTGGGTGGTGATGGCCGGTGGGCACCGAGGCACCACTACCACGGGAGGAGTCAACTGTGAAAGGAAACTTACCTGAAATGCCGAAAACCCTGACTAGAGACACTACGGGGAGGCACAGAGAAGAACCTGGAAACGGAATTGAGAAGAAAAAAACCCCACAAAAAAACGCAGACACACACATTTTTTCACAAGGCTAAAAACAGCCAAAGTGAGCTCAATCACACAGCGAGGCTTTCTGCTCCATGGAAAAGAAGAGACTGAAGACAGACCAAGCGTGGATGTGTGGTATAGGGCATGCTGAGTGTACCTAAGTTTTCTGCATCGGGGCTCCATCTGATGATGTCACCCATGCATGAAGACTACCATCCTGCTTGACCTTAGAAAACAGTGTTTCCATGGGGGTTGCGGGAAGGGAGTCTGCCAAGATAGGGCATTAAGGGAGCTCTCTAATCAAGACCAAAGTTTTGTCTGATTTCTATTCATCTTAATTTTGATTCCATAATTTAAAAAAAAGCTTAAACCTGAAAATAAGCCCCAAACTTACTCAGCAACAAATACTGAAAAGTTCAAGACAAACCCAAGATCAACCATAACATACTGTAAGAAACACCTTCTCACGTAAAAAGTGATCGCTGCTGTATTTTTGGGCTCGGAGCTGGTCTGTATGTGACTCCCAGCTCAGATTTGCACAATGGAGACATTACTTACCTGATAATTTCGTTTTCCTTAGTGTAGACAGATGGACTCAGGACCAAAGGGTTATGCTCCCCTGCCAGCAGATGGAGACTGAGTCAGATTTCAAAGCTGACCTCATACTAGATACACCCCTGCAATGACCTCAGCCCTTCAGTATTCTCTTCAAAAGCCACTGTGGACATTCTAATGAAAAAACTTGATTAAAAATATAATTACATACACATAACTAATTGTACCCCCCCAATAAGAATATAGATGCCCTGATCTAGGGACTGGATAAGGGCTTACCCGTAATCTCTTGGAATTGATATAGACTCCACAGGTGAATCCTTGGCACCGTTCTTGGGGAGAGTGGGCGGGATGCTGAGTCTACACTAAGGAAAACAAAATTATCAGGTAAGTAATTTCTCCATTTCCTAGGGTGTAGCCAGATGGACTGATTGGGGCAGGCGGCTGCCTGTGGTCCGGTTAACACCGCCCTTGTAAAGATTGCGCCCTCTCGGGCCTGTACATTCAGCCGATAGAACCTGGAGAAGGTGTGCAAGGGCGACCACGTCGCCGCTTGGCAGATGTCGATGGGAGACAGCAGCCTAGCTTCTGCCCATGAGACCACCTGAGCCCTAGTGGAATGAGCTTTAACCTGAGAAAGTAATGGTTTTCTTGCCTCCACATAGGCTCCCGTGACCACCTCCTTAATCCAGCGAGCTATGGTAGCCCACAAAGTTGGTTCGCCCTGCTTCCTTCCACCGTGAAGGACAAATAGGCGGTCCATCTTTAAGACTGGTTCTGAAACTTCCAGATACGGCACCAAAAGCCTACTGACATTCAAATGGCAGAGGCGGCAGTATTCTTCCATGTCCTTGTGCTTATCTAGGGATGGTAACGAAATGGACTGATTCAAATGAAACTCCGAGACTACCTTGGGCAAGAAGGATGGAACAGTATGAAGCTGTAATGCTCTTGGAGTCATGCGGAGGAACAGTTCCTGACACGACAATGCCTGTAGTTCAGAGATGCAACATGCTGAACATATAGCCATCAGGAACACCATTTTCAGGATTAATAAACGCAAGGAAAGACTGCACAGTGTCCGAAAGGAGGTCCCTGCTAAAAACTCCAATACTAGACTAAAATTCCACAAGGGAACTGGCCACTGTGGGGGTGGCCGGAGGTGCTTCATCCCTTTCAGAAAATGGGCCACTTTCGGATGAGCCGACAGGCAGGTTCTGTTCACCTCGCCCCTGAAACAGGAGAGAGCTGCTACCTGGATCTTCAAAGAGTTAAGGCTCAAACCTTTATTCAAGCCGTCTTGCAAAAATTCCAGAATTAGTGGGATTTTGACCGCCCAAGGGGGGATACTGCGTTCCTTGCACCAGGCATCAAATACTCTCCAGACACGCACATATGGTAGGGTCATAGAGAACGTCTGAGTGCGGAGTAAGGTGGCAATTACTGCCGCAGCATATGCTCGTTTCATCAGATGAGCCCTCTCAAGAGCCAGACCGTAAGACAGCATTGAATCGGATCCTCGTGAAGGACTGGTCCCAGCTGACGCAGGGCTCTGTGCGGTGGGAGGCACGGGGAGGGGTTGTCTCCTCCAGTAGTCTCCGCATGTCCGCATACCATGAATGCCTGGGTCAATCTGGAGCTATTAGTAGGACTAATCCCCTGTGGTGCTCGATTCTGCACACGAGTCTGCCCAGTACCGGCCACGGAGGGAAGACGTATAGCAACTCTTCTTCCGGCCAGGTCTGAATGAGAGCGTCGATCCCCAGGGACCACGGATCTCTTCTGCGACTGAAGAATCGGAGAACCTTCACATTGCGAGATGAAGCCAGCAGGTCGACGGACAGGAGACCCTGGCTTTGGCTGACAACACCCACTCTCCTGGATCCAGACTCTCCCCCTGCTTAGAAAGTCTGCTCTGACGTTTTTTTCCTGCAATGTGGGAGGCTGAGATCATCTGTGAATGTATTTCCGCCCATTTCATAAAGAGATCTATCACCTGTGACACCTGCTGGCTCTTGGTTCCACTCTGGCAGTTGATGTAGGCTACAGTTTTATTTATTTATTTTTTATTTAAAAGCTCTTCTATACCGTCATTAAGTTAGATAACCGTCACAACGGTTTACAGCAAGGCACGATAATGAATAAAGTAAGTGGTATAGATTACAATTAATCATGTGCCAGTTATTCTGTTGTCTGACATAACTCGGACTGCTTGACCCTGGAGTCTGAGGCTGAATTGTAGATACGCCAATCTGACTGCCTGGGCTTCCAAGTGGTTGATGTTCCAGAGGGCCTCTTCCTCGATCCAATGTCCCTGAGCTAAGGGCGGATTGCCCTATTGGGGGATCGGGCATCCCCCGATGGGCCAGTCGCTCTAGTAGGGGCAAAAGTGTTGGGAACCCCTGGATCGACCCCTCATAGGCAAGGAGTGCTCTAACTGCTTTCTCTTATTTTCTGGTAGCTGGGGAACTAGAGATTCGCCCCATTTACTGGCTAGCTTTTCCAATTTGCTTCCGAAAAGGCATGATCCTTTAAAAGGCATCTCTGTAAGATTTGCCTTGGAAGTTGTGTCTACTGGGCAATCCCGCAGCCATAGTTGTCTTCTGGCTGCCACTCACTGAGGCCACTCCTCTGGCCGAAGTAGGGACTAGATCCGAGCTCATGTCAGCTAAAAAGGTGGTGGCGGGTTCCGGAAAGTAGCAAGAGGCTTTCCATAGGGAAATGAGAATGGAATTCTTCTTTGGTTCCTTCATAGAGTCTGCCCCAGGAACTCCCAGCATCTTCATGGTCTGGGAAATCAGGACTGGCAATTCGCCTCTATTGAAAAACCATAACATGGTCCGATACGGTTTTAAGCCAGGGGGAATTTCCCCATCTTCTAAGGGATCGTAACCTTCTCTTTGTCTGTGCCGTCCGGGTCCCTGCTAGGGATACCCTTGGTGAGGCGAGGCATGCCAATAAGACTGGGAGAGGGAGGGCTTACCAGTTGAGGTTCCATCCGGACAGGGGCAAGTGAAGAAGCAGACTACCCCTCTATGAAGGCTTGAAGGCCCTGGAAAAATTCCACACAAGAGAAGGCAACCGGGTCCATGTCTAATCCAGAAGGTACTGGGGTAGGCACCGAAGAATTTCCTTCTCCCATGGATGACCCAGTCACGGGGGTACTCAGATCCAGCATACTTCCAGTTAAGGCTGTGGCTAACCCATCCTCTGAATGGGAGGAGCCGGGCTTAGCAAAGTCCAGGGAGGCCAGCTCTCCCTGGGCTTCCTCACATTGCTGACAAAAGTTGAAATCCAGGTCAGACTGCGAAGGTTTAATGTGACAAGCAGCGCAGAGAGAAAGGCGCTTATGTTTCTTGGCTCCCGAAGCCATTGGCGGTGGTAACTGTGCGTTCTGTTGGTTTGCGCTTAAAATTTTATGCACACAGATTTCGGGTGCCTAGGCAGGACACGGCGAGGCGCATGCACAGCCTGTGCGCCTGGCATTACCTGTATTCTGCACTTAGTAGGTTGCGCACGTATGTATGCACTCGAAGTTATGCATACAGCTTGCGCAGAGTCAATGCACTGCGCACACTGACGGTTTATGGAGGACAATACGGTACGCACGACGCGTGCAAGATGGCGCCGTTATGGCCTACCTTGCGGTGTGCCGACCAAACCTAAAATGAGGCCTAGCCCACTGGGAGAGCTGCTCAACCCACTCGGAATCCCACTTCCCCTTACTACAACGGGATCGGTAATGTAGTCGGTACAGCGCATTGAGCAAGGAGATCGGAGGAAGTCTTACCGAAAAACCCTCCAAGCGTCTCTGAATTGGGAAATCGATGAGGCCGGCCACACGATGTGCCTAAAGCGGGGCCCAACCACTCAAAAGGCCCAATTTCCCTTACCCCCATGGGAGCGGGAAAGTCGTCGGTAAGGTGTGCCGAGCATGGAGACGGGAAAAAACCTACCAGAAATCCCTCCAATCGTCTCTGGATCGGTAAATCTCTCTTTTTTTTTTTTTTAGACTTACCTGGGCACAGCACTTACTGGCTGAGTATGGAGACGGTCTCTCCAGCTGCGGGGGGGAGGGCTTTGGCCATTACCGCTGCACTTGGCTTCCTGCACCCACTGCCTTTCAGCTGCTTAAGTAGCAAAGTCCACGCTGGGAGCCGGCTACCGGACCAAGACACACCTCTGAGGGGTCATGGAAAAGAATTCTTAACTGGGGGAGGGACCTTTAGGTATCACCACAGGAGAGCAGGGCTCAATTTTTTCTCCAACTTAAAATGTAGAAATTCTCCTTCCAAAACGTACAGCGATCCCCATAGCGAAAGGAACGTCCACCATCTGCTGAAGATGGAGAAATACTGAAGGGCTGAGGTCACTGCAGGGGTGTATGTAGGGTGACGTCAGCTTTGAAATCTGACTCAGTCTCCATCTGCTGGCAGGGGAGCATAAACCCTGGCTACATGCTAGGAAATTACTCATTTATAAAAAAAAAACCAAGCCCTCCCTGTGCAGCTAGCACTCATTGAAACAAAAGATATAACTTGAGTCATCAAACAAACTAATCGTGATTCAGAACTTCCAGAATAGTATCAGGAAAGTGCCCGTCAGCTCAGGACAGGACACATCCTAAGTTTCAGATTCTGTTTTCCACTTTGCAGGAAATGAACAAGAAAAGTGATGCTACCATAAGAGTGGTGTCCCAACCTTTATATATAGAAATGTAATATGATGATAATTGCAAATTTATCAATCATTAATAATGTAAATAAAGCTGCAGCTCTCCAGAGACCTGCCAGGTCAGTGCAGCAGGGTGGGGTGATGGGGAAAGGCCATGGGGACCTAGTAAGCTGGATGTTTGTGCAAGAGCCACAATACCATTGGCTAGACATGGGAAGGGAGGGATGCTGAATTTGAACCAAGTGGGGACCCTGTATGCTCTTCTGCCCAAGATAGTGGCATACAAAGGCATAAGACGACAAAATGTCTTGATCAAGGAATGATATCTTACAAGTGGTCAAGCTCTGTGGCTGGTAGCTGGAATATATCTTTAGCAGTGTGGACAGGAATAATTGCTCAGGCTGGATGGATTAATTCATCTTTTTTTGCTGCTATGTTACTATCAGGCAGATTCAGTAAAAGTCGTGGGAGAGCAGGCAAGCGATTCAGGGGGGAAGAAGATGCAAATGGGGGCCCGCGGTAAAAAGAGGCGCTAGGGACACTAGCGTGTTCCTAGAGCCACTTTTTTGACAGAAGTGGCGGCTGTCAGTGGGTTTGACAGCAGACGCTCAATTTTTCCGGCGTCGGTTCTCGAGCCTGCTGACAGCCACGGGTTCAGAAAATGGACGCCAGCATAATTGAGCGTCCTTCTTCCGACCCGCGGGCAGATTTTTAATTTATTTTTTTTTTACTTTTGGGGCCTCCGACTTAATATTGCTATGATATTAAGTCAGAGGGTGTACAGAAAAGCAGTTTTTACTGCTTTTCTGTACACTTTCCCGGTGCCAGCCGAAATTAACGCCAGCCTTTGGCAGGCGTTAATTTCTGAAAGTAAAATGTGCAGCTTGGCTGCACATTTTACTTTCTGTATTGTGCGGGAATAACTAATAGGGCCAGCAACATGCATTTGCATGTTGCTGGCACTATTAGTTTCGGGGGGGTTGGCCGCGCGTTTTCAAAGCTAGCGTGTCGAAAACGCGCGTGCAAACCCGGGCTAACACTGTACTGTATTGGCCTGTTTGTTATCAAGAAACTGAACAGATCTAGAAGTCACACTTAGGGAAGGCCAAGACATAGCACTGGCCTGTAGCTAAAGATATTTATCCTCAAAGGAGTGTTCATGCAGCCCTGTACAATACCAGAGACATTTTAATCATCATCTAACTGTGTTATGTTCGTGGGAAGGCAGCCACATCTGGCTGACTGTGGCATTATCCCAGGAGGTGCAGAACATTCGGCTTATACCTGGTAATAAGCTGCTCGCTGGAGCTGCTCATTGGCGTGTTCTACGTGGACCTCCGTACTCTCTACGTTTGCTTCAATGCTGTCTGTAAAGTAGAAAACATGAAACATGTCAC
The DNA here is from genome assembly GCF_901001135.1 of Rhinatrema bivittatum. Taxonomy (NCBI): domain Eukaryota; kingdom Metazoa; phylum Chordata; class Amphibia; order Gymnophiona; family Rhinatrematidae; genus Rhinatrema; species Rhinatrema bivittatum. The sequence goes on from NC_042625.1 coordinate 81,009,764, forward strand.
AAAGAGACTTTTCCTTGCCTAAGCACATAACCCAGACTCCTGACAGCAGCAGCTCATTCAGCAATACACATGAAATTGCTTGCACTTATGGAACAGGAAGCAGCTCTCACCGTTCACTCCTATGCCTTTCTCCTCTACTACCAATTCCCAAATCCATGCTTTCCACCTGGCTGCACCATGTGCTTGGAAGAGACTTCTTGAGTTGCTGTGTCATGCTCCCTCTCCACCTTGTTTAAATGCCATTTAAAGTCCCAACTTTTTGAGGTTGCTTTGAATCATTAGCCCTATTGTCTGTCTTCAGTCGCTAACTAATTTTTACCATTGTCTTAATATTTTTATGAAACCCCCAAGTCTACTGACCTTTATGTTGTCTTGTTTAGACTGTAAACTGTTTAGCAGGGAGTGTGTCTTACGTGTTGTTTGCATAGCGCTGTGTATGTCAAGTAACGGTATAGAAATGTTAAGTAGTAGTAGACATTTTCAGGGAGCAGCTGTGCTGCTCTGTTCCTAAGATGTCAGAAGCCTCATGCACTCTTACCAATCATCTCTCCTTGGTCATGAATCATGACGGCTAAATCTTTAAATATTTGATTGACATCCAGAATGTCTGCCTATAGAGAGAGAGAGAGGGAGAATATACATGTTTACAATTTTGTGGAAGTACCCATCAAAATTGATGGAGAAAAATAGCTTGTACACATGTAGCCTCGTTACTCTGACAGTGGACACAAACTAGGTGCATACTTTTACCCGCTTTCTCAGCAAAATACAAAATGCATGGGTACACAATACGTCTACCCTTATCCTATTTTTCTGTCACAGCACACGTACATTTAACTCAAGTGGACCTAAGACAAATGCACAAAATGGTACAATCAATTTTAATTGGATTTCTCACTTAAAATTGTCCCTTAGGAATATGAATTAGGCATATGAACCGTTTTTTTATGACGGGTCAGGGTACGGGTCTGGCAACCCGTGGAAAACTTTGTTTTCTAACAAGTCTGGGTTTTTTTCTTGGCAATTTTCGCAGAAAAAAACCCCCCAACCCATCCCAACCCTTCAAATTTAGTTAATTACAAACCCCCCCCCCCCCCAAACTTGCCTAAAATCCCTGGTGGTCCAGCGGGGGTCCCGGGAGCGATCTCCCGCTCTCGGGCCATCGGCTGCCAGTAAACAAAATGGCGCCGGTGGCACTTTGCCCTTACCATATGACAGGGGCTACCGGTGCCATTGGTCGGCCCCTGTCACATGGTAGGAGCAATGGACGGATGACGCCATCTTAGAAAATGGTGCAGGCCATCCACTGCTCCTTCCATGTGACAAGGGCCGACCAATGGCACCGGTAGCCCCTGTCACATGGTAAGGGCAAAGTGCCACCGGCGCCATTTTGTTTACTGGCAGCCGACGGCCCGAGAGCGGGAGATCGCTCCCGGGATCCCCGCTGGACCACCAGGGACTTTAGGCAAGTTTGGGGGGGGGGGGGGGGTTGGGAGGGTGTTGGGGTTGTAGTTAACTAAATTGAAAGGTTGGGGTGGGGTTTTTGTTTTTTTTTTTAAACAAATGTGCCCCTCCCCCCCGCGCTAAACCCGAACAAATTTTCCCTAAAGTTTGGGGAAAATCCGTCTCGGGATTCGGGTCCTCCAACGCATGCTGAATTGGACTATTTCTTTGAAATTTTCCAATTTGGCAAAAACGATTGCACATCCCTAATATGAATTGAGTGGGATACCTAGAAAAAGTCAAAACAACCAAAACTCACTCTACATGTCCCAAATAGTGATGCCAAATATGCTTTTTTCAGTGATACACAATGGGACAACACATGCATCTAGCAAATTATATATGAGCTTACTTCAGAGGTAACTGCTTCTACCCATATGCTGTGCAATATTTTACCTGTGCACATGGTAAGATGTTGCACTCACCCTGCACGGATTAAAATATTTCACATACAAATTATTCCTGAAGCTACTGAAGATTCCACCAGTAGCTAGGCCAGTGTTTTCGTCCCTCTCCTGGATGCACACCTAACCAGTCTGGTTTTCAAAATATCCGTAATGGACATGGATGAAATAGATTTGCATATACTGGGTCTCCAATTTATGCAAATCTATCTCATGCATATTCATTGTAGCAGTATTGAAAATATGATTGGCTAGGTATGCCTCCAGGAGGGGAGTGGGACACACTGATCTAGGGGATATTTGCCTCAATTTAAGAAGAAAGAAGTTGAGGGACAACAATTAGACCCTTTACAAGATATGGATACTCTGGATTTGACTGGTTTTCTATAAAGATCATACTCTGAGCAGGGGTACCCTGCTAATTTGTTTGGCATTGGTCTCATAAAGAGACTGGCTGTTGCAGCTTTTTTTTTTCACATATTTATTTATGCTTTTTATATACTGTCGTTCCAACAGAAGATCACAACGGCCCACATAAATTGCATTCAATTACATTGTATAATATTGTATTAACAGGTTCTTCAAGTAATTATATCTATTTTAATACTACTGAATAAACAAAACATTCACAGTTAACAAATATATTCAAATATAATGTTTTTTGAAATCGCCCAGACATTTCTAACTATTCAAAAACGGAGACGGTATCTTTTATTGCTGCAACCTTCTGTGTTATGAATTTATTTTTGTTTACAATGTCCTTGAAAATGCATAATTAAAATATCAGTCTGTTAGGTACATCTTTTATGAATCATCTCGATTTATGGTCTTTTTGAACACGAAAGAAGAGTCAGGAAATTTCCTATTGATTATGTGCTTTGGATCTCCTCAGGAGTGTGGCGGACTTGGGTGGGCAGAGTTACCTAAAGCTTCCCCCTTTCATTTCTTAAATTTTGGTGTATGGCTTTCCTTCCTTTCTTTTTTCCCCCTTGCTCTGCTCAATTTCTTTCTTCAAGTCGTATTCACTTGAATTGTCTATGATGAAATGATAAATAATAATAAAACTATGGCCTTCTTAATCCTTCAACTAGTGAGACTTAGTAAGCCACCATAGCCACGAGACAGGCCCCCAAGCACAACACATTCAGATGTGCTCCTCGGGTCAAACAGCCATTGTCAGACAGTCTGGAAAAGAAGATTGACCTAGTGCTTTGGTCTTCCAGCTCAGTCAGAACTGACCTTTACTGGGCTGCAGCAGGGATTGCCTCCCCCTCCCCTTTTGTTTAAACCCTCACCCCATTTAACTATTGCCAGCAATAGTCCTTGGGCAGAGGCCACAGACAGCAGCCCCCTCTGGAACTCAGTACATGTGCACACCGAGTCTGGCCAGTAAGCTTCAGCACTGTGCTCAGAGTATCCCTAGCCCTGGCAGGCCAAACGGAAGAAACTCTGCTTAGAAACTGAACCCGCATCCCCTTAGGTTAGAGCTGCCTTCCAGCTTAGGGTATATAATTTACTTTTGATACACAAACTCGAGTTAACATTGCAGTGGCTGGTAGCATCCTTCCCAGACGTAGTGCTGATAACGGAACACATTTTTCTAGTGCATCCTTCCCCTTCTCTTTACTTAGTCTGCATTCTCCATACCAAGGAAAATAGCAGCTCTTCTAACTCTTCCTGGCTGATTGAGAGCGCTAGGTTTCTCATTTCATTTTTCTGACCTAGTAGTTTCCGCCTGCTCCTTTGCACTTCCAGCTCAGCTGGAACCAAGGCTGGAATCTGGAGCCATAAGCCTTCAATCACAACTACTATGGGATATTTCCTCTCCGTTGTTGCACGGACAGTCCTCAGCTGGGTGCCATGTTCCAGGTCTGCTTCTGGAACCTTGTAATTATAGTGCTAAATCCAGCCACTAGGTGTCACCATTGCACACGGCCTATGACCCTCTAACCCCAGGGACTGAGAGCACTGCCTCTGCGAAATCCCCAGACAATCTGGGGAGCAGAAGACATAAGCTGGGAATCACAGTCAGCTCCCTCTACATGGCAGCATGCAGTACTGCCACTTAGCCAGCACCAAGTTTATTATTTCTAATGTGTGACAAGCAGTGAGGCTGCCCTCCCTACTGGGGCACTACTAAAGTGCCTGCACTTGGTGATCTGTTCTCCAATAGAACTCAGCAAGGCTCAAAGATCAGACAGGAGCAGAGAAACCACAACAGAGATCCCCAGCAGTTAAGTGTGCTGGCCCCACTTTGCTATGTTACCTACACATGGCTCATGGAAAATCTCTTCTGCCCCAGTCTTTGTACCTCAAGATGTAAACAGTGCAATAAGGATCTCACACTACTCCCACAGATGAATGTTTTCTCTCCAACCACAACTGGGAAACTGTAGATTTTTGAAAAGCTGCATTAGACCTCACCTCCAGCTGTTGGATTGCAGTTTCCCTCTCTTTAATGAGTTCCAGGTCCTGCTCCGTTATTACGTCTTCCTCCTGTGACTGCATCTGATTCCAGTCTTCATTGCTACAAGAATTAACAAAAAAAAAACCCAAACCCCATTTTATTCTATGCAGTACAAAAAAAAAAGACAAATGGATTTTCTTACATCTTGGATTATTATGCCATGGGCAATAACCTTATAATCACTCAGGAAAGGGGAAGGCAATTCTTTATTGCTGCGACCTTCTGTGTTACAAATGTAATCTTTTTTTTTCCTTAAAATTTCCTTGTAAAGGCATAATTAACTATCAGTCTATCAGGTATATCTTTTATGAACTATCTCGGCTTACGATCTTTGAGTATTAAAGATTTCCTTTCTTGGCTGCAATATTTCATTTTTGAGGCGTTCACATTTAAGAGTTGTTTTATTACAAAAACAGTATGAAAAAATAAGTCAAAATATGTAAAGGTCATAAGAACCTGGAGAAAGCTGATCCCAAGAGTAACGGATGGAAGCATTTCTTCTCAGAGAGAATACTGGGTGCACGGAAGAGCCTCCCAAGATGTGTTAGTACAATGAAACTCACGTTAGCCTATGCCAGCATTAAGGACAGATTGTGGCTGTATGGAAGGCAAGGAGGAGAAGGCTCACCTTAACCCCTTTTTGGATTGAAGGTCTGGGCAGTGGTTATTTTTCAGTTTGGTAAGGTTTGCATCCCTGCTTGCGGTACATTTTAAATTTTGCCACAAGGGGGAGACGCTGCTGCTTAAGATAGGACAGCAATGCATTATCAAACTGTCCCCGATTCAGGCTGGAAGGCACAAGGAGCACCTCAGTACTGTGGGATTGATATAGTAAGGGAGAGCACCAGTTTACTCCCATATTTGTATGCACAACTTCACTCGCAATTTAATAAGGATTTCCAAGCACAAAAACTGTGTGCACACATTAGCACATCTCCATATAAATCCCATGCTATTATTCCCCAATACAGAGAGACATTTAAAAAAACAAACAAACAACAACAAAAAACAAAACATGACAAAACCTTCAGGGATTTAACACTGGAAATGTAACTTCTGGATCAGAGGTGGAGTAAATTGAACCTACATTTCAGGGGCCAGAATGGTCCTGGTTAGAACACCACCCTTGGTAACCCAAGATTCAGGACCACCCTGGCAGAGCACCAGAAATGCGAGTTAACTTTTATTCCATTTCTGACCCAAGAGTTCAAGTCTAAAAAAACAAAACATGATCAAAGCTCTGGAGTACCTGAGTCAGAGGCCCAAGCCAGGAAATTCTGCCCTGGTAACTCCTACTTCCCTACCCTCACCATCCACCTAAATATTCCCTCCCCCTTCTCCCTCCAGCTGAGATCATTTATGCCTTTTTAAATGTTCCTTTTCAATTTTGTCCACACAATGCTCAATACTCACATTAATGGAGCATTGTGAACATTTTTGGATTGGTGTGTTATTTTTTTAAACTCCAGATGAATGTGTTTAACTATTAGCTTACTGCATCAGAGTTAACTTGTTTTTCAGCATGTGAATAAAGAAAATGTGCTACATTTAGTGTGCATTCTTAACACCCATTTGATTACATCCCTTCTATTTCTTGTAGAGCATGTTTTCCATACTACAATATCTACAGAATTGTTTTGTAGAGATGGTCATAATAAACACAAAACGGTTACTTCTCATTCTGCCTAGGTCAACTCTGTAATCTGACATTTTAAATCTAATAACTCATTTTATTAATAGGAAAGAGGCCATGTCTGTTTACAGTCTGCAGTCCTCCAGCACAAAAATACTTGTACCAAACCGGAAGGACAACACAAAAGGTCAGACTCTTGCTTTGGAGCTGAGGGAAGACAGATGTGCTTGTATCTGGTGATTGATAGTAAGCATGCTAGAACACATCTGACTTGATTACATGCTGGTTTATGCAATCCACGACTCTTTACCTGTCAAAGGAGACCAGCTGCTCATCCTTATGCCTTTCCTCACCCTGGAAGACAGAAAAGATTGGTCATTAATTGCTACCATTTTGTTCTGTATAACCTGCAGTGTGCAACAGGAAGTGACTCAATGCTTTCTCCATAAGAAAGCAGAGTTGCTTACCTCAAACAGGTGTTCTCCGAGGAGGCTAGTCCTCACACATGGGTGACATCATATGGTGCACTGATGCGGAAAACTTATGTCAAAGTTTCTAGAACGGAGCAAGCCCTATACCATGCGTCCACGCGGGGTCACTCTTCAGTCTTGTAACATAGAATTGCGATTAAAATAAATAAAACAGGAGAACCCCAACTCCACGGGGTGGTGGGTGGGTTTCATGAGGACTAACATCCTGTTGTCCTTGGAGAACACCTGTTACAGATAAGCAACTCTGCTTTAAAGCAGGATAGTAGTCCTCCTACATGATTGAATCCCTAGCTACAGGCTGCTCCCCAACACAAAAAGGGGTCCAAACAGACAACTAATCAGGTACCAATGGGCACAACAACACTGGTGCTGTTGGTAACAGAGGGGAAGACAGCCTCGCCAAACAGGCGGCCCTAGATTGAGAGTTGGGTTCTACACAAACAGATTCTCACCCTATTGTTGTATCAACCATCCCTATTCAGACAGTAATGCGATGTGAATATTGGAGAGAACTCCAATTCACAGCCTTGCAGATCTCCTCTACGGGACCTGCCCTCGCAAGTGGGCCACTGACGCTGCCATTGTTCTGAGAGAATAAGCCTTGACATGACCCCCAAGATGCTGTTCCGCCTGGGCATAAAAGAAGGAGATGCAATCTGCTAGCCAATTGGATAGTGTGTTTGGCAATGGCAATGTCCAACCTATTCCTATCAAAAGACATAAAAAGTTGGGTGGACTGTCTATGGGCTTCTGCCGCCTCAGATAGAAGGCTAAGGCTTGCTTGCAGAACAAACTGTGCAGTGCTCGTTGGCTTTGGTGCGTATGGAGCTGGGAAAGAATATTGGTAGGATAACTGGTTAAGATGGAAATCCATGACCACCTTAGGCAGGAACTTAAAGAGTGCATACGCAAGACCACCCTGTCGTGATAAAATTTAGTATAAGGTAGATAAGTCACTAAAGGCCTGGAGCTTGCTGACCCTGCACGCTGAAGTGACCGCCACCAAAAATATGACCTTCCAGGCCAGCTCATATGAACATATGATATGCCATACTGGGTCAGACCAAGGGTCTATCAAGTCCAGTATCCTGTTTCCAACAGTGGCCAATCCAAGTCACAAGAACCTGGCAAACAGATATATCACAAGCTACATGCTTTTTTCCTGCACACAAAACCCTTATTTCATCCCCAAATAGGACTTTACAGGAGAAAATGCACATACAAACACATGTACATGCGCAAGCAAACCAACGGCAGCTTCAGTGCACCTTATTACATTGGCCCTTGTATGAGGTCGCAGTTCAGATTAGAATTTTGACAACAGATTTTCTTCCTTTGAAGACAGTTCCAGGAATGAGCAGATTTGCTACTTCCACTTGGAAAAACTCTCCACTACAGAAAATACTGAAGGAAACATATAGTAACAGGGCTGCTAAGTGTGCCGTCTAAGGGTTAACCTGTGTGGCACCATCTGCAACCATTACAGGTAGGAAGACAGGTGAATGAACTCTGCCTCTCCACACTCTAACACACAACTCCTGCAGAATGATTTATTGGGTCTCTATATTAAACCCCAAAATTGATTCATTGAAGCTCCTCCTGTGAGGGGACATCCGAGCAAATGGTTCATCCCACTCAATATACTTTGCCATCTTCAATATGTCGTCTGTTGGGAGAATCACAATACTTTCAATAAGCAACATCACCATTAGATTTAGAACTGCAAGCTATGAAAACTTAACCCAGTTTGTGTTTATTTTTATTTACTTCGCTAGGTAGCACATTATATAAAGAAACAAAAATATAACAAACTTGCAGGTTTATTAACAGTTTGACTAGGAGCAGGTGATAATCTTAAAACAGGATCTGTATCTAGTAAACATTTTTCAACAAATTCTCCTTCAGTTTGCCTTTTCTGTCTCTGGGCAAAAGTGAAAAAAAAAAATCTTTTTTAGAGGTTGTGGAAAGAATCTTACAGATCTGATGTTAACTTTAGCAGACAAGATGTACCAAGCTACACTGTTATTCATGCAGAAGTCACAATTTTCCATGTGTAACTTTTCTATCTGGACCAGTATGCAAATGAACTTGTATAAAGGATACGCACACTATATTTTTACTTAAAAAAAAAAAAGAAAGAGAACAGCATCTCATTGAGGTATATGTGGTAACTCGAGCATAGTGGGTGAGAACAGTCAGAAGAAAAAAGGATACAGACTGGCTGTTCCTTCAGTGCACGTTATTTACAGTGGAAAAACACACACAGAAAGCAAAAAAGGGCAGCACAACTTAACTCCAAGTCTCAAACATATAGTGCAGTTCACATTAACTTCAGGTCAAAACATGTACTGCAGCTCACCTTGAGACATAACAGATTCTGGTGCATGAGATGTCTCTCTCTCTGCTTCCTGGGGCCTTTCTAACTCTTCTATGTCCTGAGATCCGATGTCCATAGGTGCACAGCCCATCAAAAGGAGCTTATATCAGCTGAGCTAAGAGGTCCCAAAGACACAGAGGCCTTAGGGAAGGCTTCAATTGAAGCAGGCCCCGCATAAAATGTACAACTATAGGCTGTACAGGGATGGGCATACCAACTGCACTAAGATGAACTCTAATGGAGTTAGTTTTTAATCCAGCTTCCAAGAAGTTTTTGTGTGGGGCAGGAGAATGGATCTAGGGCCATCTGCTCACACTACAAGGAAAACCTCTTCCGTCCATAGGACTTTCTAGTAGAAGGCTTTTTAGAAGCCACCAGGATCCAAGACACATTCTCTGATAGATCAAGCGGCTGCAGAATTAACCTCTCAACATCCACGCTGTGAGTGACAGGGCCTGGAGGTTGGGATAGCACAGCATGCCTTGGTCTTGTGCGATGGGGCAATCCTTGGTACTGGAAGTGCTGTTTTCCCACCACAAATCGGAGATACTTCCTCTGACTGGGGAAGATCCTGATGTGAGAGTGTATGCATCCTTCAGGTTGAGGGAGCAAGGCCAGTCCCCTTTTTGCAAAAGGGGGATCAAGGTGTCCATGGAAACCATCTTGAATTTTTCTCTTTTTAGAAACTTGTTCAAGGCCCTTAGGTCTAGGATGGGATGCAGTCCTCCTGTTCTCTTTGGAATCAGGAAGTACCTGGAGTAGAATCCCCAACCTCTATGCTCTAGTGGTTCGGGCTTGACCGCTTTGGCCGTTAAGAGGCAGAACTTTGCTTGTAGTACCTCCTGATGTGCTACTGTCCCAATATAGGCATGAAGGGCAATCTGGCAGGACATCCAATAGATTCAATTGGTACCATTGATGGATGATGGACAAAACCCACTGGTCTGAGGTTACACTGGGCCACTGGTGCGTGAAGAACCGCAGCCTGCCCCCGACCGGAGGGTCCATCGTCTCAGGTAAACTGGTTTATTCTCCCTACGGCCTACTCAAAACCCCATCCGTGGAGTTGAAAGCTTTCTGGTGCCTTGAATGGGCCACGGGAGCTCTGATGGTACTGACGGGATTGAGGAGGCAGAGGATAGTGCTTCCTTTGATGAAAGAAAGACTTCCTGGGCCCTGGTTTTGACAACCTTCTGGATGAGGAGGATGGATTTGGAGCACTAGCAGAGAGTTGTTGGAGGGTTTCATGGTGGTCCTGAAGCTGGGCCACAGCATCCCTCACCCTATCTCTGAAGAGATTATCTCCAGTGCATGGCACGTCAGTGAGCCTTTTCTGTACCTCCAGTCGGAGATCCGAGGCCCACAGCCATGCCACTCTGTGGGTGCCAATTCCCACTGCAGAGACTCTCAATGCTGTCTCAAAAACATCAAGGAATGTACTGACCTTGTGTTTTCTGCACTCCAGACCCTTGTACACCAGCGACATGAGGGTGTCTTGCTGCTGTTGAGGCAGCTGCTCAGCCACCTCCTGCACCTGCTTCCATATGTCCCATGAATACTGGCTCATGTAGAGCTGGTAGGTGCGATGCGAGCAATAAGCATGGTGCCTTGGAACACCTTCCTCCCAAGAGCGTCCATCTCTCTGTGGTCCAGCCCCAAAGGCGCCAAGGAATTGGTCCGAGAGCGCTTGGCCTTCATGAGAGATTTGACCATCACTGGCTGGTGAGGTAGCTGACGCTTATCGAATCTGGCAGCCTTCTGAACAAGGTAGTCCCCCATCTGCCTTCTTGTTAACGGGAGGCACTGTGAAAGGATCTCGTGTACCGAGGCCACCAATATTTCCTTAGGAAGATTCACAAGCTGGAGGATCTCAAGCATTTTATGCCTAGCATCCTTCTCGGTCAAAAGCTGAAAAGGGATGGCCTTCACCATCACCCTCACAAACTGTGCAAAGGTCATGTCCTCAGGTGGGGACTTCCTTCGCTCATCTGGAGAAGGGTCTGACGGGAGACCATCAGAGTCCTCAGAGGAGGACTCCAGTGGATCATCTCCCCAGGGATCATAGGGACCCTCATTCTTATTGTATGCTACAGAGAATGGGGCCTTAAGTGCTTGGCCTACATCCAGAGGTGCACGCTTCACTGACTATGGTGAAGCTTCCTCCTCAGAGAAACCAGGAAAGACCACTGTATCAGTAGGGGGAGGTTTCGGTGACTTGCTGGGCACCGATTCTGCCCGGGAAACAGATGGCAGCTGGGTCGGTACAGATGAGTACATTGAGCTTCTCCAGAGATGGTACGAGGACGGGCAGCACTGGCTCCGGTGCCATAGGACTGAAGGCCTGCAGAATCACTGGCTCTAGCTCTTCCTGGAATGTTGCCAATGCCAACACCAACTGGGAGGAAGGAGGGGTGGCCAGATCTTCCTCAGATCCATGAAGGGGACAAGTGGAGACTGTCGCAGACCCCGGGCAATAAGCTTCAGGGACATTGCAACAAAAGCCGGTGCATCCTCATGCCCGGCACCATGTATCGACAGGGACTGGTGCTGATGCTTCTTAAGCTTCTCTTGATGCTCGAGCTGATCTTTCCCTGGTGCAGAGGTCGAAGACGATGAACCCAGCGTCCTCAGCTCTAAGGAGATAGACAACAGTCGGACTTTGGCGCCCCTATCCACCGGCGACATCGACGGAACCAATGGTACCGCTCATGTCGATGGCGTGGTGTCCACTGGTGCAGTTCCGAGGTCCTTTGATGCAGATGCTGCCGATGCCGATGGCTTGGACTTCCTCAACCTGAAGAGTTACTCCATTTTATTGAGTCAAAGAAAACTTCCCTTCGGGGTCATCTGGGTGCACAAGCAGCAACCCCGGACATCATGTGATGCCCCCAGGCAGAGGATGCACACCTCATGAGGATCAGTGATAAGACATGATTCTTGGGAACTGGCGGCATCGGCAAAAATCGGACGTGGCCATGATGGGGCAAAATAAGGGGGCCATAAGTCGAAAACGATGGCAGCAGACGTTGATGGCCAGAGGGCACTGAGGCACCGCCACTGCCACCACTGGGATAATTGACCGCGAAAGGAAACTTACCCAAAAACGAAGAAAACCCTGACTAGGGACAGTATGGAAAGGCACAGAGAGGGACCCAGCGATGGATTGAAGGAAAAACCGTGAAAACCTGCGAAGAGCAAAAGTTTTCCACAAGGCAAAAAACAACCATCAGCTCTATCACACTGTGAGGCTTATAACTCCGCGGAAAAAATGAGACTAAAGAGGGACCCCCACGTGGACGCGTGATATAGGGCCTGCTCAATGCGCCTACTCAAAGTTCTAGAAATTATGACATAAGTTTACCACATCAGGACTCCATCTGATGATGTCACTCATGTGACATCATCAGATGGAGTCAGGACTACCATCCTGCTTGACCTCGAGGAAGATTTTTTTCTAAAAACAGATACATCAAAAGCGGCTGAAATCAACAGTCCCATCCTTTTTAAAGAGGTCTCTAGGAACATAATGTCCTGATTAGACAACTATAAACAACATTACATGCACAAAGATGCAGGATAGGCTCAAGAATGTTAATGAAAAAAGTTTTGCCTTTTTTTTTTTTTTTTAGGGAAGGGGAAAGAGGTGGGAGTCAAGAAGAAGAAAGGACAATTATAAGGTAAAGGCAACTATGTGTCACAGATGTGCTCCTGCAGTGTTAACTGAGCTTCCAAGAGGTAAAGCTACCAGCGTTTGCAGCAATCTGAAGAACACTCAACATAAATCTTCAAAATATCAGCTAGCTCTCCTGGGTTTGTTTGTTTTTTTTGCTTTTATTCTTGACTGATTCTGTTATACATATTTATATTTAGAGAAATGTATATACTACATATCCACAACTCTGTGCGGTTTACAATAAAACATTCATAATAATTCACATAAAATAAATATAATAAAACCCAAACATACAAAATAAAATCATATAAAACATAAAACCAATTAAAACAGAACGTCTTTCCAGTCATCCTCTCTACCTATCCAATTCCACGAGTCTTCGCTACTAAACCCTACTCATCAGCATTACTTTTTAAATTATTAACTACCTCTTCCCCCTAAATTTAATCTTTAGCTATTCATGCTAGCTCTGCTTTTGATATATCAGTGTGATGCTCCACAGTGCCTGGATTAAGCACAGCAGTACCTCCAATTAACTTAATGTCAGAAGTGACAGCGTGAGGAATTGTGAAAAACTGTAAATACTAATATCTGGGGGCCTAGGCAGAAACGCAGCCTTGGCTGCCTCCATCAGGTCTGGGGAGAGATGGGCCTGGTGAGAGACAATGTTAGGACCACTGCCATCAGGTCCGGACAGAGACGTAGCTGCTGCTGGGTTCTAGGCAAAGATGAGGCAACTCCCTCACTGTCTGAGTCCAGATTAATATACCGACTATTTTTCCTTCCTGAACAACTAAGGTCTTTCTTAGAATCCAGAAGTGTTGCCAATATATCATCTGATGGCCCTCGGTAGGAGGCACTTATATAGATCCATTAATTTTTTTAAAATGGCTCCTAAACAATTTTGGCTGGCTCTTAAGTAAACTTGGAAGTTGGTCAGTTAATTTTTTTTTTTTACTTTATATTTATTGAATTTTAGTTATATGCAAATCAAATGCATTGCATAAGAAAAAATGATACATAGAATATGTACTACATTGACTCTATAAAAAAACATTTTCAAAAGGCAGAAAACAAAAGAAGAAAAGTGTATCATATTCAAACTTCTCCATAAAGAAAAACAGTTGGAGAAGGAACTGAAAATTCCTGGGAGAAATAATCAAAGCAATAGACTTAAGATGTTACGCAGCACTCAAACATAATGGATCTATATAAATGCCTCCTACCGAGGGCCATCAGATGATATTGGCACACTTCTGGATTCTAAGAAAGACCTTAATTGTTCAGGAAAGAAAAATGGTTGGTTTGTTAATGCAATCAATAAAATTATCTAAATATTTTTTTACCTCTTCTAATACCAACTCAGAATGAAAATACACTCTTGGTTTTGTAAAATACCTTCCATGCAGCCAACAAGAAAATATATCAAAAGCATTCCAAGTTTTTACAGAGCAGCTGTACTTTGCCCCACAGTCTCTTTCCAGATTGTGCCCTCTTCCTGTTGCTCCCACTGAACTCATTTCCATGCTTCTCTATCAGCAGAACTTACGGAAAGGCGAGAGCCGGCCCTCGCTCGGGCCACCATCTCCTTTTCTTTCTCCGATACTCTCCTCTGAATTGTCTGGAAGTTGTTTAAAGCACTTGAAAAATCATTCATTAAGCGTTCCTTCTGTAGCTTCTGCTGCCGCTGAGAGATTGAAAAAAAAAAAAAAAAAAAAAGTGTTACATATCAATTTCACATTAATAACTGCTGGATACCTAATGGAAAGCAGGTGATTAGAGTAAGTGCTGCAAATTCTGCAGCACTTTGTAAGTGGAAAACTCATTTTATAGTCTCACAGTGAAGGAAATCAGAGTAAATAAAAACTTGAAAGGTGGTCTCTACTACAACTGGAGGCAACAGAACTACATGGCTTCGTATGCACACATACAATGCACCACAGAAATACACTACACCCCAGGAGATCGGGCCTGTATCACCACTCACCCGTCACATCCCAGGATCAAACATGGGGCAGGAGATGTCTGTGTGCACACTCACGTAACACCCCAGGACAGTTTGGGCAATACAATGCACCACTTACCCCAAGATCGGCCAGGAGGCAGGCTCCATTTCCATACACCACTGCATTCTGCTCTTCAGAGAATGGCAGGAGGGAACTACATTCAGAGGTTTCGCGGTATTTGTACTTAAACAAAAGCTTTTTTATTTTATTTATTGTGTAAACTCGTGCCTTTTCAATAGTAGCTCTCCCCTGTACATATATCCCCTGAGTTAAACGCTACTTATTCTTGATCTAATTACCTAGTTCCTATAGCCTCACCCCCCTTGTTTGCCTCTCCTTTCTCCCTAACCTCTTCTCTTTACCAGATTAGTTTTAACAGTTATTTTATTATGATGTAACCTGATTATTTCAAACAGTTATCTTGTTATGATGTAACTTTCCTTCTTCCTTTTCCTCCTCACTATCCGTTATATGTAAACCGATGTGATGTTAAATAAATAAATAGCTCAAGGTGTGTTATATTCAGGTACAGTAAGTATTTCACATTCGAGGCTTCTCCTTGCATGCATGTGCTCACCATGCACTCATTACAGGGCAGGCTGCACCCCCACTTTTGGGTGGCGCACACTCAGTTATGTTTATACACACTCAAATGAAGGTGGCACCCCAAAGCATTGCCTGTACACAAATGAAGAAAATGTTTTCCACTATCTTCACTATGAATGCCACATTGCGACCGTAACTCATTTGCTCCGAGCAGAGACGTCCTGATCAAGCACTAACCTGCTCGGAGAGAGACAGCGGCAGAGGCAGGGTTCCCAGTTCCTTCAGACATTGGTTTGTATCCTTGGCGATTTGATTTGTGGAATGCTGTATCTGTTGCCTTGTTAAAAAAAAAAAAAAAAGACGACTAGTAATAGCCTTGGATTGTACACTGTAAGTGCATCATGATTTTTACTCAGTTTGATCAGTAATAAGATTACTTACTACACCTCAAAGCCATTCCATTCAGCATGAGGACGCTTGTCAAAGCATTACACCGGCGTTTGTTGGCTGCTGAAAGTCCACATGTTCCTCTACAGTGTAAATACATTTAGCTGCACTAGAGAGGAGGCATTTCTGGGGCGTGCATAGGTTGGGGGAGGAAATGTACGTGCATAGCTCATACTTTCAAATTTGTGC
The DNA here is from genome assembly GCF_901001135.1 of Rhinatrema bivittatum. Classification (NCBI taxonomy): domain Eukaryota; kingdom Metazoa; phylum Chordata; class Amphibia; order Gymnophiona; family Rhinatrematidae; genus Rhinatrema; species Rhinatrema bivittatum. Next base: position 81,025,500 of record NC_042625.1, read on the forward strand.
ACCAGTAAAATTCTACTCGCAGAAAAGCGATTGCAACTCGTCGCATGTACTTTGTACCCTCAGAATTTTTCAAACTGGAACTGGTGCAAAGCCTGCAGGTAAAATGTCAGCAGAGTCTTTATCCCAATGCCAAGAGTTTGAAAATTGCACCCCTGCCCCCTAATAGGTTCATGTAACTAATGAATGTTTACTGTGTTTCTCATGGAACAAATGAAACATTCCCAAGTCTAAAACAAAAAGAACCACAGATACACTAACATTTGATTATATAAAGGTAGTTGTGTCTATACAGACCCTCCCCTCTCCTGGGTCCTGCATACTCCCTCCCCCCTCCAACCTTCCACCTCTAGCATTTTCCTCCTCTGGCCCCTAGAACTCCTTCACCACCTCAACCCTTCCTTCTCCAGGACCTTCCTTCCCTCAAATCTTGGTTATTCATCTTGATTGGAACATTTAGTTTTACCTTGAAAGATATTAATTTTAATTTGTTATGTTTTGCTTTTATGTTTTGATTTGATGTAATTGTGTTTGTTGAGTTTGAAATCCACAATGAGCAATTTTTTTTGGGGAGTAGCAGAATATAAGCGCATTACATAAAACAAATAAATATATAAAATCCTCTCCCAGTTATGGGAATAAATAAAAAAGCTAAATCTAAGAGAAACATGGGGGGTAACCTGCACGGAGCAGCAGTTACTACCCTTAAGAGAAACATGGAGGTAACCTGCATGGAGCGGCAGTTACTACTTTGGGAAGCTTGCTGGGCAGACTAGATGGACCATTTTGATCTTTTTCTGCCATCGTTACTATGCATGTTACTATGTATGTTATTCCTTTCCCAGGTTCTGTGACTTTCCTCTCCCTACCCTCTTCACTGGCCCTTAGCAGGACTGCTATCACACCCAATCCTGTGCCCTCAACATCTGGCTAGTCCTTTTATTGAATCCCAGGGCTTCTATTCCTGCCCTTCTTTTCTTCCTCTGGTTTTGCTTCCATGACCTGCTTTCCTGGTATGATTCCTATCCACCCCACTTCCCTCCCTTTATGGACTCGTGCTCGCTTCACCATTTGAACAAGTGTTGAGGCTGTCGCAATAAGATCAGCACTGAGCACGGGCGCTCAATATGAGCAACCGTTTTCCTAAAGCATACACAACCACTTCCCTGGGCACCCGATGCAGTATTTATTTATTTATTTAACAGCTTTTCTATACCGACATTAGAATGCACATCATATCTGTTTACATCTCAACAGTAGGTGGAAAATACAGGGGTGGGAGAGGGACAACAGTAGAAGCTCGAGGGCAGGAGGCTCTAGGGGGAGCCTGAAAATTGAACTAGAGAAGTAACAATAACTCGAGAGGTAACATTTACATGATGCAAATTACTTGGAGCGAGTCAAAGATAACAGAGAAGCAGGAGAAGAGGGTGAGAGAAGTATGTGGAGTTAGTCTGGAAATGGCTGGTGGAAGAGCCAAGTTTTTAGCTTTTTCCTGAATTTAGTATGGCAAGGCTCCAGGCGGAGGTTTGTGGGTAGGGCATTCCAGTGAGTTGGGCCAGCAATTGAGAGAACACGGTCCCTTGTTGCTGTGAGTCGGGCCTTCTTGAGGGGTGGGACTTGTAGGGTGCCTTTGAGATTTGCTCTAGTGGGGCGGATGGATTGTGTGGATCGGAGCGGTTCGCTGAGCCAAGAGGAATTATTTATGTGGATGGATTTGTGTATGATAGTGAGAGTTTTGAATAGGATGCGTGATGGGATGGGGAGCCAGTGGAGGTCTTTGAGGATGGGGGTTATGTGGTCTGATTTGCTTGCATTCATGATTATCCTTGCAGTGGCATTCTGTAGTATTTGGAGGGGTTTGATGGTGGAGTAGGGAAGGCCAAGGTACAAGGAATTGCAGTAATCCAGCTTGGATGATAGGGTGGATTGGATGACGGTTCTGAGATCGTGTGTATGGAGGAGTGGCTTGAGCTTTTTTATAACATTGAGCTTGTAAAAGCCTTCTTTTAGGACGGAGTTAATGTGTTTTTTTAGGTTTAGATGTGGATCAATTAGAACGCCAAGGTTTCGTACAGGAGGCTGTGAAGTGAGGGAGGTGGCTGTAGGGTCGTTGGGAGGAGAGAGCTTAAGGGTTTGGTGGTTGTGGATGAGGAGAAGCTCAGTTTTTGAGGAATTGAGGACAAGTTGTAGGGAGGTGAGTAGTGAGTTTATGGATACAAGGCATTTCTCCCAGAAAATTAGTGTTGTAGATAATGATTCACGGATAGGGATGATGATTTGTACATCATCTGCATAGATGTAGAAATTGAGGCCAAGGTCAGATAGATGATGGCAGAGGGGCAGGAGGTAGATGTTGAAAAGAGTGGATGATAGGGAGGAGCCTTGAGGCACTCCTTGGGTGAGGGCGAAGTGTGTGGATTCTGAGTTGCCAAGTTCAACAGAGAAATGTCTGTTAGCCAGGTAGGATTTGAACCAGAGTAGGGCTATGCCAGAGATACCGATGTCAGCCAAGCGGGAAATGAGGAGGTTGTGGCTGCAGAGATGTCAAGGAAGGCAATGAGAAAGCTATGACCGTGGTCAAGGCCAGTGAGGAGGGCATCGGTGAGGGATAGTAGAAGGGTTTCTGTGCTCAGGTTCTTACAGAAGCCAAATTGTGAGGAGTGAAGAATGTTGTTGTCTTCAAGATAGTCCATAAGCTGGGTGTTCACCACCTTTTCCATGATTTTGGCGATGAGGGGGAGATTTGAGATGGGACGGTAGTTGGCCAGGTCTTTGGTGTCAAGAGATGTTTTTTTGTTCAGGGGTTTGACGACTGTGTGTTTTAGGGAATTGGGAACTGAGCCAGCGGATAGCGAGCTGTTAATGTCGTCTGCTAGGGGTTTGGCAATGATGTTGGGGATGGATAGGAGGGTTTTGGTCGGGATGGTATCGGATGGGTGGGATGCGGGCTTGATTTTTTTGAGAATGGACTCAATTTCCTTGGAGGAGAGGTCGATGGTGTGGAGTGATGGGGTAGGTGTGGTGGTTGCTGGGCATGAGAGTGGTTGAGGGAGAGGGAGAGAACCTGAGGAGTATGTTTGTTATTTTGTTATGGAAGAATTGAGCGAGTTCTTCACATTTTGTGCTGGCTTCTTTGTCGGCGATGAGAGGGGCAGGGGCTTTGGTGAGGGCGGTGACATATGAGAAGAGGGCTTTGGGGTTATAAATATATTGATGTATTTTGGCAGCATAGTAGTCACGTTTGTTTTTTTTGAATGGCAAGACGGTATGTGTGTAAGAATGATTTGTAGGTGGTGGAGTGTTGTTGGGTTGGGTCTTTACACCAGGCTCTCTCTTTAAGTCTAAGGTTGTTTTTCATATGGTGCAGTTCTGTGGTGTACCATGGCTTGTTGTGTGGGGGTGTAGTGTGTTGCTCGCGGGTGATGAGAGGGCATAAGTTGTTGGCTATGTCGAGGGGGAGGTTATCCCAGGAGCTGAGTGCAGCTTCGGGTGAGGAGCAGTCTAGTTTGTTTAGGGATTCGGAGAGTGCAATGATAATTTCTTCAGACAAACAGGGTTTACGGAAGGAGGAGGAGTTGTTTTGGGGAGGATTACAATTGGTGGTGGCACTTATGGTAAGGTGAGTCTCAATAAGTGAGTGGTCAGACCAAGGGACAGGGGTGCAGGAGGCGGGAGATGGTGCGTGGATGCAAGAGTTGATGAAAATGAGGTCTAGAGTGTGCTCCGCTTTATGTGTGGGGGTGGATATGATTGGGGTGGAGCCTACGGCCTGTAGGGCGACAAGGAATGTTTCACATGATGGTGAAAGGGGTATGGAATCTACGTGAATATTGAAGTCTCCGAGTAGTATGGCAGGTTTATCGTAGTTGATGTTGTTGGATATGAATTCAATGAAGGGGGAGGGAGTGTGTTAAAAAATGCCTGGGGGGGGGGGGGGAGTAGACTAGGCAGATTTGGAGATCTATGGATCTAAATAGGCCAATTTCGAGTTTGGGTGGGGGGCTGATGTTCAAGGGCCTGAGTTTGAGGTTTTTTTTGGCGGCTAGGAGGATGCCTCCTCCTCTTTTTTTTGATCTGGGAATGGAGAAGATGTCATAGGAATGTGTGGGGAGTTGGTTTAAGATAACAGTGTCAGAATCCTTGAGCCAGGTTTCAGTGACTGCGCAAATTTCTGGTTTGCAGTCTAGAATGAGGTCGTCAAGGATGTGGGTTTTTTTTTTTTAGAGAGGGAGTGAGCATTAAAGAGAATGAGGGATAATGTGGTGAGGCCAAGGAATTGAGTCAATGGGGAGATAAGGATGGGGAGTAGGGATTTGGGCTGGGCTTGCGGGTTCGCAAGCTGTGTAAAAGGGGATGCACTAGGAGAGAATTGTGCGGCCCTAGCGCTCAAGTGCATCAAGTGCCCACAAGTGAAACAGGCACTTAATAGGAGCTTCTTCTGGCCATTTTACTGAGGTTAGTGAATATGCCCAGAGCTAAGCACCCTTTTGCTATGGGTGTCTAAATTGTGCACCTTCTTCCTTTCTATTACAGTAGCTTGCCTCCACACCCCATTCTCATTGACTGCGTGGAACACAATCTGCTGCTTTTGTGGTTCCCTATGCCAGCGTTTTCCTCTTCACACCCAAGGCACATCTACATTAAAGAAAGTGCGCGGCACGCCAACCTCCACAGAGCAGGCAGTGCAGACAAGGAGAGGACCCGTATGGCCAAAAGAGCTAGGGAAGCACTGAAAGCCCCACCAGTCTCTCTTCCAAAACAGGAAAGAGAGGGCAAAGACACGCATGCATCAGTTCTCAAGGTAAAAGAGAGAAATCAGTGTAGTGTGAGCAGCCGGCCTGAGCTCCGGCGGCGGCCCCCTCCTTCAGCCCCGCCAGCCTGGGCTCTATCGGTTGCTTGCAGCTTCTTTCTTCTGCCCTGCTGGTAGGGAAGAGAAAGGGGTACAAGGGAGAAGATCTTCTGCGGGCTGATGTTGGGCACAGAGGTACCTCAGGCATGGGGCCACTGTGACCAACACCAGCCCATGTGATTGGCTAGATCGACCAACCGGGGCATGCCTGAAGTCCCAATAGGACAATCTGCCCCTGCTCTTATCCTCCCGCAACTGAGTAGGGACAGCTCAAGTATAAGAGCAGTCAAAAGAACCACGTAAAAATGACAAAATTTCATCTTCGTGTAATGTCTTAACACCAATTATGTATTTTAAATTGGAGGCATACTTTCTATCCTGGCTACAGTTTGTGAAATCAGAGTGGTATCTTGCTCCAGGGACTTACACATACTTTACTTCAGTCAATATTTCATGTAGAGTTGAAGGAGCCATATTGGGTCAAAGATGATGATGTACATGAGCTTCTGGGATGAAAAAAAAAATCCCCCTTTTTTTTTTTTAAACATTACATGAGGTTGTATCTTAGGAAATCACTTGTACGATCCATGCAGCTCAGAATACAGAAATCTCTTTGGAAAATTCTTTTCATCAATCCAAGAAAAGGTGTTGCAGCAGCCTGGGAAGAATCCTGTTTTCATTACAACTATAAATCACTGAATCAAAGATTCAGTGCAGCAGCTCTCTTCAATCCTTTTCATTTATATTCCATTTTTCAGCACGTCAGAGTGGATTACATTCAGAAACTGTAGGTATTTACCTATTTCCAGAGGACTTATTGAGGCAACAGAAAGTGAAAGGACTTTGCCCAAGGACACAAGGAGCAGCAATGAGATTTGAACCTGGACTCTCTGGTTTACAGCCCGCTGCTCTACCCTTTAGGCTGCTACTCCACTCCTGAAACGAAAAAAGTCTGTCTGCAGGCACACAAAAAAAGTGAAGGCTATTTAAACACTTACAGATTTTCCTGAAGCTTGCTGCTGTCCTGCTTGGTTCCCAGTTGACTCAACAGGCTCTTTATCTGAGCAGCTATAAAACAAAAAAAGAAGAAATGGATATATAAGGTTTGGTGCTCACTAACAGGAAGAAAACATTTCTTTTTGTTTGAGTTGTGGCAGTACCTTTATCATCCTCCTGTCACTACGACAGCAGCAGAAAACCACCGCACAAACTTGCATCGGCAGTAGTTCAGGCGAGGCAGCAGATCAGTATAACACACTTCCTCCCAGTAATCCTACCTCCACAAAGCACTTCTTGTTATGCCAGCTCTTCATGGTTATAGATGTTGTCACCTCAATACCTTGCCTGAACCCAGCGGAGGTTCCCAAGCTGAGCATGGCCCATCTCATAAATATCAGCAGGGTGCCCTGGCATACCAATTTTAATCCCTTGACACAGGACACACAAGCTGCCACTCAGGAAGGATCTCACTTAAGGCAACGATTACCCCACCCTACAAGTGTGATAAAACGCAACTACATCAGGACAAGAAATTCAGAAAAATAGCTGCGGACAGTCAGAGTTCCTGGACAAGAGTACATGAGGGCTTCATGCTCTATTACTGTGTTTCCCATTTTGTAAACCATTACATGATACTGAATGAAATGGTGGTCAAATTAAATAATTCTTATATTAAAGGCCAAATAAAAGATAATAATCCATTAAACATGAAGTAAATAAATGTTTTAAACCCATGAATATCTATCAAGCATTTAGATAAAGTAGTTTGCTTGATGTTAGATCACTTGAACTCTGACCTGAGGCAGAGAGTATTAGTTCTTGAAAGCTAGTCAAGAAACGTATTAAAATTAGTCCAATAAAAATGCATCACCTTATATATTTTTGTTTTTATTTCTATCAAAAAACTTTTGAGTAAAAGATGGTTTCCTATGTGAAGGTTATATTATACAAGAAAACATCACACCTAGGGATCAAAGGCAAACATGCCAGGACATGGCCGATTAGATCTCACTACAAATGACATTCTTTTGCATTGAGTGCAGAAAGAGAACGCATTATAGGGAGCTTGTGTCCATCCATCTGTCCGCGTGTTTTAACTCGCAAACAAGCTGGCTGTTCAAGATAAACTTTTTCCCCCCCCCATTCCTGCAGCCCGGCAACAGCCGCGACTCCCAAACCTGACACCAGCAGCCGCCAGGGCTCTAGCCAGCCCCAGCCCCTCCTCCGCTAAGCCCAGCAGGCAATGCTACTCAGGCTGCCAATTTGCTTCCTGGACCTGGCTCCGCCTTTGTCTGCCACTGCTCCTCTTTCCAGTTCTATCGGTCCTGCTGCTCCTTTTTCTGGACGACTTCCTTCTTCGCTTGGCAGCAGGCACCAAATTTCAGGTGTCCAGGTAAACTGGTGCCCGGGATTTTTCTTGCCTTATTCGCATGCCTATTAGCTGTGGATATCCTGAAAACCCAACTGGTTGTGGGGGTCACAGGAAGGTTTGGGAAGCCTATGTAATGTGAATATTTAGTATTTTACACAGTATGAAGCAGCAAAGGGAGAAGCAATCCCCCACAATATTGGACTATGTTGATTCTGATCTTCGTCTGCCATCATATTCTCTCTCCTCATACATACATCTGCTATGTTTGTGTGTTGGTGACTGTCAGTCTCCCTCCAAAAAACGTACTTATGCTGCTTTTTTGGGATATTTAATAACTGATTTTGTTTCTTTAGGAACTACTCTTCAATTTCCTGCCAAAAAATGACCCTTAACTTGAAATAAACATGAAATATAATTGAAATCTGCTCCTCATGGAGCAGAGGGAAAAGGCAATCATCTATACAAGTTTCCCACCAGTGAGCACGTTTTTGCATGTAAATCATGCTTAACTATTTGGTCTCTGTGCAAGTAAAAAGTACACACCCAGTGCAACAGGGCATTTATTTTATTTTTTTACCTGCTGCAAGAAAAGGGACATTCCTGGAGGCAGTGGGGCACTGGGAGTGACTATGCACAGAAATGCCTCCCCATTTCTGACAGCCCTTACACTATAGAATATTCTATATTTTAGAATTTACACTAACAGTGGAGTATGCATCTTTACAAATAAAAAATCTCAAATATAAAGGACTTTTTCCTTGCCAGTTTAAATTGATTTCATTTAAAACAATCCACCCTGCTCACACTTGTCTCATTTCTTTCTTCCAAAATACACATACATTTTTGCTAAGGACAGATTCCCTGTTTATTTGTAATCCTCAAATAGATATATGTCCAATCTACCAGCCTCACAACATTTTGCATACTTGTGCAGGAGATCCAGGTTCAGTTCTAGATTAGGCTTCTGCACTTTAGGCTGGCCAGGGCTGGGGACACTATTGAGACAGTTTGCACAGCCCCTGGGAAGGAGTCCTGGCTGTCAGTCTGTGGCAATGCATATCAGCCAGCACAAAGCACACTTGTACCAAGCTGGGAAAGGAACCGTGCTTCTCAGCTGAGGCCCATCAATTCAACAGCGTGTAAATAATGGCTACCAATCCTAGCAGCTATGAATGAACACTAGCAATTCCTGAAAAGGCTGCTGGAAACCCCAAGCTCAGCAAGAACAATTATTGGACAATAAATACAAAACCAAAACAAGTCCCAAAACAAGACAGCTCACAATGGTCCGATTTCCAAAGTTTCAGTGCGACTTCTTCCAAAACCTCCTGCCCTATGCAGTTTTCAGCAGCAGGGTGTGCAGGAGTTTCTGTAGCTCTGAGCTCTGCAAAATTGGCACCCACTCCACAGATTGTCTGCATCTTGCTTTTGGCTTTCTTTCAATGTACCACTAGGAATTGTCCAGACATCCAGATCTTACTTGCCAGCACACAGAGCCCAAGATAACTACCCAACAGAAACTCTGAGCCTTCTCCCTGTGGCTTATACTGTAAACCAATTGAAAATATTACAATTGTGACATAGTAGTTGCTGGATTCCAGCATTGACTGGAGGATAGATATGGGCTTTTATGCTCCACTGCTAGTAGTGGAGTCAAGCTGCAGGAAGCTCTCAGCAACTTTAATCACCTTCCCAACATTCAGACAGATTTCAAGGTACAGTGATAGTATGTGAAATTTTTAGCTTTAAATAAAAACAAATAGTAATTTTTTGCTGCAGTGAGAGGGTTCAGCTCTACTAGATGTTCTCCAACTTAGGGGAGATGAGTATGATGTGTTTGCAGGTTAGACTGCAGGAGGAAAGCTAAGTACTTGTGTTCAGCCTCCAATGGATGTACAACATGATACAGTTATACACAAGCAGAGACAACTCTTTGTGAGCATAAGCTCCTTGGAGTTTTAAACTCATCATATTTCAAACTGGGAAGAAATCTACTTTTATAGAATGTTCTGACAAAGTGAAAGATTTTCATTCCAAAGCAGCACAATTTGGTATGAGAAGAGCATGTAATATAAACGAAAGTTTTTTTCTCTCTTTTGGGCCCAGCAGATTCCTCGTTTGGCCTTCCAGCTCAGTCAGAACCAACGGAACCCAAAGTCATGAGTTTTCATTGAAACTGTCTATCCTTCCGCACCTCAATTTACTTCATCCAGTCATTGCAACGACAGTGCTCAGCCAGGGGCAAGGCACCAGGCTTCTTCTAGCACAGGCCCAAAAATCAGACTACAATGAGTCACCACTGCATGAGGACTACGATCCTCCCCACCCCCCCCCCCCCCCCCCCAAAAAAAAGGCTGTAAATGCAGTATCCCCAGTCAGCGGAAGTCCTGAACTGAGAATCTCATCATCAAGCTGCACTGCCACTGAACTGCCAGGCTGCCCCCCCCCCAAAGCTTTTATTTTTAAGAATCATACCATTACTTACAACTCAACTTTCAAAACATTTTCTAAATGATTATTTTTAAAGACAGAGCTGTACAATCCTGACGCCTTGATCGGGAAATGGAGGTAAATGACAACAGTACCCCGAAATGTTCTTACCCCTGTGATTAAGTTCACGCCCATAAACACCAGATTCTACTTGTACCCACCAAAGAAATCCTGAAAGAAATAAAGACATTATTTCTAGTCCAGTTATCCCTAGCACCATTCATGAGATCACATGTACTCAGTCCAGCACCAACAGCAGTTTGGCAAAACTCCTCTCAAACTTTCCCAAGAGCTCTGCCCAGCAAAAGAACATTTGTCTTTAAAATATTTTTACATTCCTATGACTGAGCACATGACAAAGAAACAGTGATGACCACTGAACTCCTGTTTCCACTCAGAGCACATCCAGCATAGATATTCCCCTGGTAGAACACATCAGCTAAACACGCAATCACAGCCAAGCTCAAGCATTAATTAGTCTTTGGAGACTCATGTGACATATACATAGCAGGTAGCTTTCCTACAAGTATTCTAGTAAAGATCAGAGGCTTTTGCCAGTGTACAATGCCAATGGCTTAACATGTACTTTAACTCCAGTTAGTCATAGACTGAAAAGCCTCCCTGTAGTATAGCACAAAACAGGAGCATTTACCATAATTTTAAGGGCATCTTCTTGGTGTTGTGTTCTTGTTGACCTCTGACTCTCTGCATGGAGAAGATCTCTAGAACATAGTAATATAGTAAATTACGGCAGATAAAAACCAAAATGGTCCATAAGAACATAAGAAAATGCCATACTGGGTCAGACCAAGGGTCCATCAAGCCCAGCATCCTGTTTCCAACAGTGGCCAATCCAGGCCATAAGAACCTGGCAAGTACCCAAAAACTAAGTCTATTCCATGTAACCATTGCTAATGGCAGTGGCTATTCTCTAAGTGAACTTAATAGCAGGTAATGGACTTCTCCTCCAAGAACTTATCCAATCCTTTTTTAAACACAGCTATACTAACTGCACTAACCACATCCTCTGGCAACAAATTCCAGAGTTTAATTGTGCGTTGAGTAAAAAAGAACTTTCTCCGATTAGTTTTAAATGTGCCCCATGCTAACTTCATGGAGTGTCCCCTAGTCTTTCTACTATCCGAAAGAGTAAATAACCGATTCACATCTACCCGTTCTAGACCTCTCATGATTTTAAACACCTCTATCATATCCCCCCTCAGTCGTCTCTTCTCCAAGCTGAAAAGTCCTAACCTCTTTAGTCTTTCCTCATAGGGGAGTTGTTCCATTCCCCTTATCATTTTGGTAGCCCTTCTCTGTACCTTCTCCATCGCAATTATATCTTTTTTGAGATGTGGCGACCAGAATTGTACACAGTATTCAAGGTGCAGTCTCACCATGGTAGTCCATCTAGTCTACTTAGCAAGTTCTTTTAGAGTAATAACTGCCGCTCCATGCAGGTTACCCCCCCAAACCTTCTATTAAGAAAGCAACTGCCGCGGCATGATGGCTACTTCCAAGTAGAAATGTAATCTTTCGGTTACCCCATTTCTTTGTTTCTATTTTCTAGCCAACAGGGATCTCCTGAGTTTTTCCCATGCCCTTTCGAATTCCATTGCTGTTCTTGTCTTCACCACCCTTTCCGGGAGGGCATTCCATGCGTCTACCACCCTTTCCGTGAAGAAATATTTCCTGACATTGTTCCTAAGTCTTTCCCCTTGGAGATTCATATCATGACCCCCTAGTTTTACAACTTCCTTTTCATCGGAAAAGATTTGATTTTTGGTCATTATTAATTCCTTTCAGGTACTTCAAAGTATGTATCATATCTTTCCCATCTCTCTTCTCCTCCAGGGTATACATATTTATGATCTTCACTCTTATCTCATACAGCTTTCCATGCAGACCCCATACTAGGCTGATTGCCTCTCTGGACTGCTTCCATTCTGTCCTTATCTTTATTTGAGATATAGTCTCCAGCACTGAACACAGTACTCCAGATGAGGCCTCACCAATAACTTGTACAGGGATATTATCACTGGTTATACCTCTCTTGATGCAGCACAGCATCCCTCCGGCCTCGCCACCGCCTTGTCACAGATCATTAGACAGTATCACCCCGAGGTCTCTCTCCCAGTCTTTGCATATCAGTCTTTTCCCCCCATCAAGTATAGCTCCATTGGCCTGCCATACCCTAAATGCATGAACGGCCTCTCGTGAATTCAGAGGACACTCAGGAAATTAGACATAATTACTTTAGATCACAATTTAACACTTAAAGTTACAGTAAGCTGTAAAAGTGGCAGTAAACATAAAATCTTAAACTGGTTTGGGTGGTGACATGAGATGGGACAGAATGTGATAAGGATGGTTAGTATCAGGATGAGGACAGAAAAAAATAAGAAGTGGAATGGAAGTAAGGAGTTAAGTATTCTATATATCATCACTGACTAGGATGGAATGCAGCATAAGATAGCAGTGTAGAGTTAGGATTGCAGTGTGGGCCAGTTAAATGTTAGGAAACAGGCCAGGATTGTGGGGTTTGTGTGTTAGGATACAGAAAGATGAGTCTGGAAGTGAAGGGATAGGATGGGGAGGTGGAAAACAGATCAGAGAAGAGGTATGTGGCAGTTGGGAGATGGGTTAGCGAGAGCTAATTTGGCATAGCCTAGTGATTACAGCAGTGAGCTGAAAAGGCAAATATAAATCAAATAAATATACATAATTTAAGACAATAAGACTGTATGGAGGGCATGTTGCAGTATTATTAGGATAAGGGAATAGAATGTGGATGATGGGGTCTGGGGATGGGTTAGGAAGGGGATAAGGTAGAGAACATGTGTTCTTAAGCAAATATTAGAATGAAGATTTGGAAAGAATAAAGGATAAGGGCGCGGAGATATGCTGGAGAATGGGACAGGATAATGATTTAGGCACAAACTACCTAAATTACAGTTTAGGGTTTCAGATGATATGGGACTACTACAAAAGAAGTTACCTTTCAAGCTTTACATTTTTTGGTACTGCTATAGGCCTCAGCACTATTTAAGCCAGCCTCGGACAGGTTATCGATAAGACAGGATAATAGAGATGGAGAGCAGGTAAGCAACAGGGTGTGGAGCTACAGTTAGAAAGAACGGGGTAGAGGTATATGATAGAATTGAGGTTGTAGGCAGGATAGATGGACGAGCAGTGTTTGTGCAGAAGGGCTGAGGAATAGTAAAATAAATATATATATATATATATATATATATTAGGGGTGTGGGAAGGGTCAGGACCAGTTGTGGGTCAACATTAGGTGTTGTGGCGTAGAATGTAATGTGGGGATAGACTGGAGAAGGGTGGAGGGTATGGGGTAGGCCAAACTCCCCCCCCCCCCCCCGGAACTCACTGTTGTGGGTGATTTTTTGCACATTGCCGCTGCAGGTCTGGACGATGCTGTTAAAATCCCGCGGTGTCGGGGAGCGGAAATCCTCCAGCGGCCCATACATGCTGGCAGCTTGGGAGAGGAGTGCCCGCTCTCTCGGTAGCCGAGAACAGTAGGGGAGAAGGCCCGAAGTACGACCACGATCGATGCCCGCTCGTTAATTCCCGTCTCTCAGCAGCCAGGAACCACTGCCCGGCTCGTTCCGCGCATGCGCCGCACTCTTCATGCCGCCCAAGGTGAGGAAACCGAGACTATCGATTCGTGACGTCACAGAGTGACGCGCTAGAGCGATCCTCCCAGGCAGGAACTTCCGGTCCAATGCTATGTTGCAGAAGGCAGAAGTGCGTGGCCGGGACCCGGAATAGGTCAGAAGCAGAGTAGGATGTAATAGAAAAAGGCGATAGGTGCGTGGGAAAAGTATGTTACTTTATTTGGCGGTTGGGTCCCTGGTGATCCCGTTCCTACAAGGTGGCTTACCACCAGTCATGGCTTTCTGAAACCCCGTCCTCATGCTGCATTCCGGTATTTTCAATGTTGAGTACAAGTGGAAAACAAAGGTCTGCAATTACCTCAGTACATTTAATGAAATAGGGATTGATGTCGTCAGAATATCAAGAGATTTCCTAGAGACACATATTATAGTACTCCTTTCCTCTAAAAATGAAATTTTCCTCTAAGAGAAATAAACAGACATGGTAGGAGCGAGACAACGTTTTAATATTTTATATTTTTAATTCACCTTTATTTTCTTGTTTACAATTACAAGAACAAAACCTACTGCACAGTAAATTACATATTATATGAACAGAGAAGCATATGACGTTTGCTGACATCAGCAACAAGCTAAAAATGCCTCATCTAGATATGCTCTGAAACGCGTACCTGTCGCTGCTCCATAAAAAAACAACAGAGGAGTAGTAGAACAAAGCCAGGGAAAAAACCCACAAAGAAAAGCTCCTTTGAAAAGCATGATCTACATTTAAATGGACTAACTGCAACCTCACTGCTTAATACAATTGTAAACACACACACAAAAAAAAGGGTGAAATTATTAGAAAATATGATTTGGACTTTACTTTTGTCCACTCTTCTGTAAGTTTAGCAACACAAAACTTCCTTTATGCCAGGAATCACTTCATGCTCTAGTGTAGATGGTACACTGTTCATCCAGGCCTGCCAAGTTGATCTACAGTTGGCTCCATGAATACACCATCATAGACTGCCTGGAGAAGGCAGATAAAGAATGAAGCCAACAATAGGTTTTTTAATCCAGTGACTCTGCAGGCGCCTGGTTAGTCAGATTGGTACAATAGGCTATAACTTCCCAGAAACCAACCAGATCAGTACTAAGTTATTTTGTTACATGTTAATCTACATTATATACTGTAAATACTTTCTGTAAATATCATATAAAACAGCTATGCAATTTAATTTTATCTAATCACAAGATATGTGATATTATGATAATGAATGCTAATAGGATATAGGAGAGCATATATTGGCAAATATTTTGAGGGAGCAGTTGATTCCCACATTTGAAAAGAAAGCATTCAAAAAAAGCAACAACGAAAAGCTATAGATTTTTTCACTGGCATCTAATTTTTCTAAAAAAAAAAAAAGTCACCCCTGTACTTACATATACACACATATTCATGGAGCCTTAGTGTCTAACTTAGCTACTTTAACAGGCACACAAAGCAACAACCTACACATAACACATACAGGAATCTTTGATCACACAGGCAATACAGATGCACCCCTAGCCTGGCTTCAGCTCTTCACAGATATGTATCACAACCTCAGTCACACTGATACAGGCACAAACTATTGTATGCAGCCTTGATCTCACATACACACAGCCTTGGTGACACTTAGGACAGTCATTGGACAAAACAGCACCCCAGAGCAAGGGTTGCTTTGGTGTCCCTAGTCCCTTTCAGTTCAAATTCAGATAACTTTCTTGGCATGACAATTTTAATAAAAGTGGCTAGATTTAACTGCACAGCTGCAGTCATACAAATGGCTGTCCTAAATCTAAATTAGCAAACAGAGCAAAGACTGTACTCAGTAATAACAGTTCCACCACAACAAGTGCAGAAACATGTCACATAGTCCAATTTTTAAAGTTCCAAATCTTTTTATTTTTAAATGAATGGCAACTCCACTGTTATCATATAAATACTTCAAAGGGTCCCCCGACACGCACCCGTGTTTCGCCGAGGCCGCGTCGGGAGGGACAGGCAGTATTTTAACGAAGTCTAAAAACAAAACATAAAGACGGACTATGTTAAAGTGGGCTACAATACCAACACCCTTA
The DNA here is from genome assembly GCF_901001135.1 of Rhinatrema bivittatum. Lineage (NCBI taxonomy): Eukaryota > Metazoa > Chordata > Amphibia > Gymnophiona > Rhinatrematidae > Rhinatrema > Rhinatrema bivittatum. The sequence continues at coordinate 81,040,954 of NC_042625.1, forward strand.
TGTTTTGTTTTTAGACTTCGTTAAAATACTGCCTATCCCTCCCGACGCGGCCTCGGCGAAACACGGGTGCGTGTCGGGGGACCCTTTGAAGTATTTATATGATAACAGTGGAGTTGCCATTCATTTAAAAATAAAAAGATTTGGAACTTTAAAAATTGGACTATGTGACATGTTTCTGCACTTGTTGTGGTGGAACTGTCCTAAATCTATCAACAAACTCTTTCCAGCTAGACTGAAGAGGATTTTCAGCTGCAAATCTGGCAGATGAATCTGAAAATCTGGATAATTACAAGTTTACTCACTGATGGGCCGATACAGTAAAAATTGAGGGAGAGCGGGCAAGTTCTCCCGGCGCGCGCGCACAGGCCACTCTCCTGTGCATGCGATTCAGTAAGTTAATTTATTTAAATTATGGCCCGCGATAAAAAGAGGCGCTAGGGACACTAGTGCGTCCCTAGCGCCTCTTTTTTGACAGAAGCGGCGGCTGTCAGCATATTTGACAGCCGACGCTCAATTTTGCCGGCATCGGTTCTCAAACCTGCTGACAGCCATGGGTTTGGAAACCAGACGCTGACAAAATTGAGCGTCCAGTTTTCAAGTCGCGGGCCCATTTTATATTTTTTTTTTTTTATTCTTAACTTTTTTTTTTTTTTTTTTTTTTTACTTTTGGGACCTCCGACTTAATATTGCCATGATATTAAGTCGGAGGGTGCACAGAAAAGCAGTTTTTACTGCTTTTCTGTGCACTTCCCCGGCGCCGGCAGAAATTAACACCTACCTTTCGGTAGGCGCTAATTTCTTAAAGTAAAACGTGCGGCTTGGCTCACATTTTACTTACTGTATCGCGCGGGAATGACTAATAGGGCCATCAACATGCATTTGCATGTTGCGGGCGCTATTAGTTTTAATTTTTATATACCGATGTTCCTGTATAGAATACATATCGCACCAAAACCGGTGCGATATGTATTCTATACAGGAACATCGGTATATAAAAATTAAAAATAAATAAATAAATATTAGTCTCGGGGGGGGGGGGGGTTTTGAATGCGCGTTTTCGACACGCTATTACCCCTTACTGAATAAGGGGTAAAGCTAGCGCGTCGAAAACGTGCGTCCAAATGCCGGTTAACAGTGCGCTCCAGTAGAGCCTTGTTTGGGCCTTGTTCAGAAAGAATTTTCACCCTTCTCTATTTATAGAAAAAGTCTTTGGTGAACAAGGTCTTGTGTGTTGCAATACTTACAGAAGGGTGGACAGATGTTCAAGGCAAAAATTCAAAAATTTAAGAGTACCTCAGTCAAATTTTTTTTTTCTTTTTTACAATTATTGTGGTTATTGTATTAGTCCATTTGAATTGAAACAAGCATAGAACATATTGCATAATATATTAGTAATGATATATGTGAAGTACCAAACGAGACTGAAAGTTGGACAGCAAGACGTAGCATGGAACATAACAGATAAACAACCATATATTATTGTAGCAAGATGCTTCCCACCCCTCTAAACCTCTTATTGATGAGTTCATGAAGTTCAGCACACCTGAAAAGATCTAAAAAAGCAAAAGAATGTAAAAAATGTGAAAACTGTGCAGCTTGGACTTGATTCACCAGGTATTCAGGACAGAAATAGTTCCAGCAAAATGTAAATTTGCTTCATCAAGTGACTGGAAATAAATGTATACTACACTGGAAAATAAAGAGAGAAGAGTGACAAGTGGAGTGCCTCAAGATTGGACCGAAGCGATATTGCGGTTGGGTTAGAAGAAAAAGTTTGTCTTCTTACAGATGACACTAAGATCTGCAACAGAGTGGAAACACCTGAAGGAGTAGAGAGAATGAAATGTGATCTAAGAAAATATGAGAAGTGGTTGGAGTTTTGGCAGCTGGGATTCAATGCCAAAAAGTGCAGGCGCATGCATTTGGGATGCAGAAATCCAAAGGAGATGTACGTGATGGGGGACAAAAGACTGATGTGCATGGACCGAGGGAGAGCCCTTGAAGTAATAGTATTTAATGATTTTAAGGGCAGCAAAGCAATGGGCCAAGGTCATGGCTAAGGTCAGAGAGATGCTGGCCTGCACAGAGGGAGGCCTAACCAGCAGAAAAGAATGTACAGGTCATTGATGAAACCTCACTTGGTATACTATGTTCAGTTCTAGAAAGCATATCTCAAAAAGAGAGACAGGATGGAAGCGGTCCAGAGAAAGGCAACCAAAATGGTGTGGGGTCTGCACTGAAAGACTTATGAGACTGAAGGACTTAAATATGTCTCCTGGAGGAGAGGAGAGACAAGGGAAACACTTAAATACCTGAAAGGTATTAATGATGCACAAAAATCAATCCTTTTCCAATGTAAAGAAAGCTGTAGAAATAGGGATCATGATATGAAACTCCAAGGGGCTAGAATCAGGAATAACATCAGGAAATATTTTTTCACAGAGTGGATGGCATACCCTCCCAGAAAAGGTGGTGAAGCCACGAACGGTGATGGAATTCAAAAAGACATGGGATAAACACAAAGGGCCCCTAGTGGCTATAAGATAGAAAAGAAGAAACAGGGTAACTTGTGTTAATTTTAGGTATAACATTTCTATAGGGGGTAACCTGCACAGAGTGCAATTACTATCCTAAAGAACTTGCTGGACAGGACCACTGGGGTCTGTTTCTGCCATCACTTACTATGATACTATGTAAAATGCAGCCATTAGGGTGTGTAGGCCAGCCCCCATTCTCCATCACATAATACACAATTACCTACATTACAACATGCACAACCCTTATTATCCATTTTTGGAAACAGTACTAAGATCTGGAAAAGGGCAGAGGAAGATCATGGAGCATACTGACAACAGCAGCAGCTAAAGAGGCTTGCTCTAGCTTCAATTACTGCTGTGTCTTATTTAAATATGCTCTGAAACGTTCACCTGCCCCATTCTCATAGGAAAAATTGGCAAACAAAGCTAAAAGAAACCACAGAGAGAACCTCCTGTTAAAGTATGATGATCTGCAGCAACGGACCACTAACAAAACAGAAACCTAGAACTAGTTCCGTGCATGTGTTCACCTTAATTATTTAAACACTGTCCTGTCCAAGAAGTACTGTGATAGAGCACATTTAAAAATAGAGATTTTATTTCTTTATAAAATTCCTGCACCTCTTTGTGGTTTGTTTTCAGAAATCAGTGGAAAGTAAGTTTCACAAAAGTATTACTAAAAATAAAGAAAATTAAACATATCTCCCTCCTACCCATGTCTTTGTTTCTTTTGAAGGAAACAAATTCTTATTTGGAGGTGATAACGCCTCTATACAGATGCTTGGTGAGGCTTCACCTGGAGAACTGTGTTCATTTCTGGAGCCCTCATTTCAAAAAAAAGGATAAGGACTGAATGGAAGCAGTTCATAGGAAAGTGACCAAAATGGTGTGGGGTCTGTACGGAAATCCATATGAGATGAGACTGCAGGACCTTAATTAACATGCATAACCTGGAAGAGAGAAGAGACAGGGGAAATATGATACATACCTTCAAATACCTTAAAGAAATTGATGCACAAAAATCTTAACATTTTCTGATGGAAAGGAAGCTGCAAAACTAGGTGTCAAGATATGAAACTCCAAGAGGGAAAACAAAAAACAATGTCAGGAAATATTTCTTCATACAAAGACAAGAGGAATTGAATTCAAAAGGGCATGGGTCAAACACAGAGGATCCCTGCAGCCTAGAAAATGGAAATGAACAAATGGGTAACTTTACTGTTTACACCTACAGTTTACATTTCTGCTTGGGGGTAGCCTACATGAAGCAACAGTTTCTACTATCCTTACCAGAAGGCTTGGGGGTGAACAGCACGAAGGGTTAGTTGCTACTATCCTTAAAAAAAATAAAAACCTTGCAGGGAAGGCTAGATGGAACCATTTTGGTCTTTATCTGCCTTCATTCATTATGTTACCAGGCGAGCAGCACAGGAAACCCAGTGTATTCGACTTGACGTCAATCTCCCCCACTCCATTAAATGTATTGAGGTAACTGCAGACCTGCTGCTTCCACATATAACAATCGGTAAGTATTACAGATATCAGAATGCACCAGGAGCAGGCCGGGGTTTAAGAAAGCCAAGGCTGGTCTAAAAGCACCTGACAGGAACGGGGTCCCTAGAAAACCAAACGAAGGGTAAAGTAGCAGACTCTTCCCGCTCGCCTATCGCCTTCTTCTAACAAGTCCCACTCTGTTGCCCACCCTAACCACGCACGTCTGCCACCTGCAACATGGCGTCGGAGCGGAAGTTCCTGCCTGGGAGGGGCGCTCTAGCGCCTCACTCTGTGACGTCACAAGTCGGTAGTCTCGGTTTCCTCATCCCGGGCGGCATGAGGAGTGTGGCGCATGCGCGGAGCGCGCCGGGCAGCCGTTGCTTGCTGTTGAGAGACCGTAGCTAACGGGCAGATACCGGTAGCGGCGGGAGTCGGCCTGGCTCCGGGCCTTTTCTCATTCCGGCCCCGGCGCACTGCACTCTCCGCGGCTACTGAGAGCGCGGGCGCTGTCCTGCCCGACAGCCAGCGTGTACGGGCCGCTGGAGGATTTCCGCTTCCCGACGCCGCGGGATTTCAACAGCAACGTGTAGAGAGATTCACCCACAACAGTGAGTGCCTGGGTCACGGGGCCTGGCCTACCCCACACTTTTACCCTTTGTACATAGTAAACCCCCCCCCCCCCACACACACACACACAATGTCCTGTTGTCCCCGAACCCTTATCCTACTTTTCTTCTACCCTATATCATCAAAGTATCCCTTTATCCCGGTATCACCATGTCCTGTTTTACGCGATATCCCCAGTATTGTCATGCACTCTTCCCTCCCCACATCACCTCACCTCTGTTTTGACTCACCCACCCACCCAAATCGATGTACTTCACAACACTTAATGCTGACCCACCACTTTTTCCGACTCTACCCTAGCTCATCTTCTCAAAGTCCCAATACTAACTTTACGTCTCTTCTATCCCCATAGCCAACCGCTACTTATTGTATCACCGATTGCACGAAGCCTTGCTTTTTCTCAAACATTCTACTGTCCCGCTCTGAAATCTTAACCCAGCACCCCAGATTATCCCACAATAATAGAGAATACCTATCTCCATCCTTTCCACTCCCCATCCTTTTCTCATTTGTCCTCATCCTGATTCTAACCATTGTCATCCCACATTCTCTCGTCACACGTCATTACCTTAAGTCTTTGAGAAATTAACTTCAGTTCTTGATTTTATATTTGCAGCCATTTTTGAAAGTTATAGGTTACACACTTTACCATTTTTAATGTTAAATTATAATTTAATGAAAAGTAATGTTTTCTGTAATATTGGTCTCCGTGTGCATTTGAAATAGCTTGTTTTGTGTTGTACTGCAGGGAGGCTTTTCAAAGTGTGAATAACGTGTCTCGTACCCTTTCCATGTCTTTAAAATAGTTTTACATTCCCATGACTAAGTGCATAATAAAGAAACAGTGATGACCTCTGGACTCCAGTTTCTACTCAGAGCACATTCACATCAGCTAAACTCACTCAGTCACAACTGAGCCCAAACATTAATTGGATATTGGAAACTGAACTCATGTAGTATGCACATCGCAGGCAGCTTTCTACAAGCATTCTAGTCAAGATTAGAGTACTAGGTGGACCCTTGCTGTATAACTCTGACTTAGGTTGCACTTTATCTCCAGTTCTGCTAAACTGCTGTTAGTATTGAATGAGTGCATGTGATCCCACAAATGGATCTGGGGACTAGAAATAGTTTGCTTATTTCTTTCAGGATTTATTTAGTGGGTAAGAACATGAGAACATAAGTTGCCTTACTGGGTCAGACCGAGGGTCCATCAAGCCCAGCATCCTGTTTCCAACAGTAGCCAATCCAGGTTACATTCACCTGGCAAGTACTCAAACATTAAGTAAATCCCAGTAATAGCAGTGGCTGTTCCCTAAGGGATCGATTTTAAAACCCACACGTGCGTGGCCATACACACAAGGTTCCTAGTGTGCGTGCAAGGACTGACAATTTTGTAACATCCGCGGTGACATGCGCATATTATAAAATACAATTCCCGCGTGCATATGAATGGCCGATTTTTAATATGGGCACGCATATGTGCAGGCGGGTGGCATCACATTTGCACAACGGGGGAGGGGATTTAGCAAAAATACACACAGTGACGTAAGTAGGGTTTTTCCATTTCCCTATACCCCTTCCTACTCCGCCTTCCTTTTCCCCTCTCCTTCCTGACTCCTAACACCTACCTAGCTAGTGTAAATTTTTTTGTTTTCTTACTGCTCCTTTGGAGCAGAAGTAACTTCCGCATGCCGGCGCACGCTTCCCCGGGACAACATCAAATGGTGTTGTCCTGGCCAGCCCCAGCCCAGACTCTGCTCCCCAGCCCTCCCCTTTTTGATGGCCTGGCACTTCTGCGTGTACTGGGAGATACGTGCATGACCGGGCTGTTTCTAAAATGTGCTCGGCATGCGCACGGCCCCTGCCATATGCGTAAGTCCCAGATTTTGTGTGTGCCGGGCTTCGAAAATTTGGGCATAAGTCAACTTGATAAATAGCAGTTAATGGTCTGCTCCTCCAGGAACTTATCTAAACCTTTTTTAAACCCAGCATCACTGTCTATCTTAACCACATCCTCTGGCAACAAATTCCAGAACTTAATTGTGCATTGAGTGAAAAATAATTTTCTCCGATTTTATTTTAAATGTGCCACTTGCTAACTTCATGGAGGCCCCCTAGTCCTTCTATTATCCGAAAGAGTAAATAACTGATTCACATTTACCTGTCATAGGTACAGACCGCTGTCCTCTTCTCCAAGTTGAACAGACCTGACCTCTTTAGCCTTTTCTCATAGGGGAGCTGTTCCATCCCCTTTATCATTTTGGTTGCCCTTCTCTGTACCTTCTCCAGTGCAACTATAACTTCTTTTGAGATGCGGTGACTAGAATTGTACACAGTATTCAAGGTGCAGTTTCACCATGGAGCGATAACAGTGGCATTATGACATTTTCCGTTTTATTCACCATTCCCTTTCTAATAATTCCCAACATTCTGTTTGCTTTTTTGACTGCTGCAGCACACTGAATCGACGATTTCAATGTGTTATCCACTATGACGCCTAGATATCTTTCTTGGGTGGTAGCACCTAATATGGAACCTAACATTATTTATTTTTTATTTAACAGTTTTTTATACCGACCTTCATAGTAAATAACCATATCGGATCGGTTTACATTTAACAGAGGGTATAACTGAAGGAACAATTCATAACATTGCATAACTATAGCATGGGTTATTTTTCCCTATATGCATCACCTTGCACTTATCCACATTAAATTTCATCTGCCATTTCGATGCCCAATTTTCCAGTCTCACAAGGTCTTCCTGCAATTTATCACAATCTGCTTGTGATTTAACTACTCTGAACAATTTTGTATCATCTGCAAATTGATTACCTCACTCGTCATATTTCTTTCCAGATCATTTATAAATATATTGAAAAGTAAGTGTCCCAATACAGATCCCTGAGGCACTCCACTGCCCACTCCCTTCCACTGAGAAAATTGTCCATTTAATCCTACTCTCTGTTTCCTGTCTTTTAGCCAGTTTGTAATCCACGAAAGGACATCGCCACCTATCCCATGACTTTTTACTTTTTCCTAGAAGCCTCTCATGAGGAACTTTGTCAAACACCTTCTGAAAATCCAAGTACACTACATCTACCGGTTCACCTTTATCCACATGTTTATTAACTCCTTCAAAAAAGTGAAGCAGATTTGTGAGGCAAGACTTGCCTTGGGTAAAGCCATGCTGACTTTGTTCCATTAAACCATGTCTTTCTATATGCTCTGTGATTTTGATCTTTAGAGTAGTTTCCATTATTTTTCCCAGTACTGAAGGCAGGCTCACTGATCTATAGATTCCTGGATCACCCCTGGAGCCCTTTTTAAATATTGGCGTTACATTGGCCACCCTCCAGTCTTCAGGTATAATGGATGGTTTTAATGATAAGTTACAGATTTTAAATAACAGATCTGAAATTACATTTTTCAGTTCCTTCAGAACCCTGGAGTGCATACCATCCAGTCCAGGTGATTTGCTACTCTGGCCTACTATATCTTCCAGATTCACCATGATTTGGTTCAGTTCATCTGACTCATCACCCTTAAAAACCATCTCCGAAAATGGTATCTCCCCAACATCCTCATGAGTAAACACAGAAGCAAAGAATTAATTTAGTCTTTCTGCAATGGCCTTATCTTGCCTAAGAGTCCCTTTAACCCCTTGGTCATCTAACGATCCATAGAAATGACCACAGAAAAGGACCAAATGGTCCATCCAGTCTGCCCAGCAAGCTTCTGGTGGTAGTGTCTGCCGTGCAGGTTACCCCCATGTATCAGTCAGTCCTGCTGGACGTGCTGTGCTTATGGACTTGACCGTAGAAGCAGTCCTGTGGTGGTGTTTTGTTTTTTTTCCTTAATGTCTGCACTTCAGTACTCCAGACTTAAAAAAAAAAAAAAAAAAAAAGTCATTGATCATGTTGGTTGTCCCTGAATCCAAACTTCTCTTTTCCTCCACCCCCCTCCTTTGAAGCAGAGTGCGATGTTGCATCAAGGCTTATTGGGTAGTAATCCATATCCATAATGACCTGAAAAACATCTACTACAACTTTAAAATTGCCAAGCTTGCTTAATATAGCATTGGCATCCATTCATAGTTCCTAATGAATTTAAAATTATGATTTTTTAGCAGTAGCAAACTTTTCACCCCACCTTTCTGCCGAAAGGTAGAGGGAGGCCCTTTGTCCGGTACTTTGGGAAAGTAAAGTAATTAAGATTATTTTGGGAAAATGTTTACAACAGTGCCAGGCTTTCCTGAAGATCCGAGAATCTGTGATGGTTTAATTTAATTTTACAGTATAAGGGGCTTATTCACATTTTCCAGTAGGCACAGAATGGGAATAGTCCTTTTTTTGAATAAAGTCCTAAGGGTCTTGAGGGTGTGTATATTGTATGAAACAAGTAAATGTCATTCAGCCTTTTTTTTTTTTTTTTTTCAGGAGCAGAGAGGAGTCAGGGATAGCACCAGTAGATAAGTTTAAAAGGTGTTTTGCACTCTGCACTTACCTGCTATATTTTAGATGTGTTGTGGAATAAATGATGTTCCGTAAACTGTTGGAAGGTAGACAGTTTTAATTTTGAATATGAATTATAAAAAATTTTGAGGATAAATTCTTATTTTATGTAATATAGAGCATATAGAAAGGACAGTAATTTATCTATTCTGAATATATTGATGAGCAAAATTATTTTTATGTTAAATATCTCATGGACATTTCTGAATATTTGTCCACTTTTGAGCTAGATATATGGAGGTAGCTGTTTGTTTTTAAGCATGTGCATTGGCTTACTGAAAATGACAGTTCTTTTTCAGTACATCTAGTCACAGTCAGGGCCGCCATCAGGGCAGTATTCTTGGGCCTGCAGTATGGGGCCCCAGGATCTACTGCCACATATTGGGGGCCCGCTGTAGCGGGCCCTCAGCAGCACATCCTGTTTTATGCGCACAGAACTCCTTGCTGTATCCGGAGCAAAGCGTGCACATGGCTGCAGGTAAAAAAAAAACAAACTGCTCTGCTGAGATCGTAAACCCTGCCATAACTCACTATACCTACAGCTCGGATGGTGCTGTCGATTGCGGGTAAGACTGAAAAGCAGCCTCGGAAAGGTGGGATTTTGCACAGCACGTGAGTAAGTCTAGGGAGGGAGCCTATTCCAGCCTAAGGGGCAGCAAGCTCAAAGTTGGGAACTGGGTGGTGGTTGGGGTGGGGAGGAATATGGGGAGACCCTGGGCTGAAAATCCGCCTCTTAAAACATTTTCTTTCCCTGCCCCCCCCCCCCCCCCCCATGACAGGTAGGAGAGTTACTCCGTATTCAAAAGTTATCCGGCTAGGGAAGTTAATCGGATAAATCCCCCCCCTCCCAAATAACTTTAGCCCTGCTCATGTAGCCAGGTGGACTGGACTATGGCCGCCTAGCAGGCCCTCCCTGGGCATTGGTAGCACGGCCGCTGCATGCTCACTCGCCGCTTTCACTCCTGCCCTGCTGTGGCCCACGTTGTTTCCGGGTTCAGGATTTCCTCAGGAAGGAAGTTGGGTTTTCAAAGAGAAGGGACCCAGCGATGGCCGCGCCCGTGCTCCTCCGGGTAAAGCTTTGCCCTCCTCCTCCCCTCGTGATGTCAGCGATCCGGGGCCCCGGGACAGGAAGAGGAGCTGCGGTGGGCTGGAGAGAGTCACAGAAGAGGTTTTTTTTTTATTCTTTCTTTTCGCTTTGAATTTGCAGATAAAACAGCTGCAAACATTGTTGCATATACTTTATCCACTGAATGCTTGTGGCCCAGACATTTTGGCTGTATGGGGCCTCAAAATTCCTGATGGCGGCCCTGGTCACAGTGAATGCTTCTTGGGCTTGCTGTAATTTTTTTCATTTGCTGATCTAGTGTCCTTGACAACCAGATTGTTTTTTCTTTAATGTTACTGTGCATCATTGAAAAGATACTTTACGTCCTCAATTGTTTCCAAAATTTATTTATTTAAGTGTTTATATACCACTTTTACAAATATAATTTAATCAAAATGGTTTACAGTTTCATTTTAAGACAAAATAAGTTTAAAAATCTTTTGTACACAAGTGAATAATAATTCCACTCTCTCCTCCCCCCCCCCCCCCCCCCCCCACCCCCCCACTGCCTTTTTCTTCTACTGGACAAAAATCCCTCCAGCATGAGCTTTGAATGGTTATATATTGGATTTCAAAAAGAATGGTACAAAAGGCACAATTACAAAGAAAAGAACTTTGTGTTAAAAAAACAAAAACCAAACATACATTTTTTTTTGTTTGCTTTATCTTGTGTAGTTAAAATGCATTTCCCAGCCTGCTGGCCCATTGTGGGAGACCAGGGCTGAATTCCCAGCCTCTGCTCCTCCTCCACTGGTTGTCAAATCTAGCTTGACACCCGTCTCCTCCCCATCCCCTCCTCAGCCAGTTGGTTTTTCAGGATATCCACAATGAAATACATTGGCATATGTTGGATCTCTAATATATGCAGTTGGTGCAGCAAAAAAAAGTATGTACTCTGTGCTGTGCCTGATATTAATGCATGCATCCGCCATCTCTCACCTGCAGTATCTTCTAAGGGACTGGGATTGTTAAAACTAAAATGCTATACTTTTATTTTTTTTTTTTGTAAGTTTTTTACATCAGAACATTATCAACAAACTGAATTGTCTCCTTTAAATCTTTTAGTTCAGTTATTTAGCAAATTTATAGCCCCCTGGTCCTCAATACTTGCCCTAGTTTTAACACGTCTCATGGTTCTTTTAGTAATTTTCAAAGGTTTGCTGCCAAGTAGATCAGCAGGCTGAGAACCAAAGAAGCCAGGGTTGGTATTCCTGCTGATGCTCCTTGTGACCTTGGGTAAATCACTTCATTTTCCATTGCCTAAGTTTCAAATTTAGTGCTGGATTTTCTATCGGCGCACAGCTTACTGAATTTCGCGGTGGCGGGGGAGGGGGGGGCCTGCGAACACCGGCAGCGATCACACCACCGCGGTGTTATTGCTGCCGGCTTTCACACCCAGTAGCGTCACCGTGAAAGGCGGTGCTATTGGGCGCCCTACTGGCGGCAATAACGGGTCTTACCTTATCGCCGCCAGCAAAGTTACCGCTGCGTCCGCCCTGACACCGCCCTGACTCCTCCTCTTCCGATCCCGACTCCACCCCATCAAGCTATCGCACATGAAAAGGGACTTTTTGCGTGCGATACTGATAGAAAATGACCCCCTTAGATAGTAAGTCCTTTAGGGACAAGGAAATACTTACAGTAGCTAAATGTAACTTGTATTGAGCTATTAATTAAAGAGCCTCAGCTAAATATAAGTAAAATAAACAAATAATTTTCTGCCTCTGATAAGTACAGAGTGCTCCCTGAACAGCACCAAGTTTTCAACCCAGCTAAGTTTGCCTTACATAATCAAAACATATTTGTTTGCTTGTATTTTTGGCTAGCGTTGGTCATACCTGTACTTTAGGGTTCTAACAATGGAAATCCCACCCGAAGGCTGAGAAGTTACTAGTTTCCCTGCTGTTTACTCAGATTAAAAAAACATTGTTCCTTTGCTGTTTGGAACAGTGTGTAATGTCTGTGTTTTACATTCTGATTTTGGATTGGAAGTGTCCCTTTGGAGATTTCTCATTGAAAGGGTGTATAATTCCATACTTGTCCAAATCTTTTTAAAACCCATTTATACTAACTACCTTTATCACATCCTCTGGCAATGAATTCTAGAGCTTAATTGTGCATTAGGTTAAGGAGAGGTACTTTGGTTTTAAATGTCCTACTTATTAACTTCATGAAGTGTCCCCTAGTCTTTATATTTTTAGAAAGAGTAAATAACCAATTTATATTTACCTTTTCTATTTGACTCATGATTTTAGGCCTCTGTCATATATCCCCTCATCTGTCCCTTCTCCAAGCTGAACAAAGAAGCGGACTGGGAGGGAACTTCCCTAACCCCCTAGCTACTGTTCCTCCCTTTTCTGCCACAACCCCTAAACCCACTCTAACCTAATTTTTTTTTTTCAAGAACGTACCTGCTCTCCTGAGCAGAAGTAAATTCCACGTGCTGGCAGCTGGCTGGCGCTGTCCCACTCCTGGCCTGCCCCCTTTCGGAAACCCAGCACTTCCGTGCATACCGGGAATATGCACGCTCTGAAAATGCGCTCGGCACGACCACGCGCATATCTCCCGGAATTTGTGCATGCCAGCTTTTCAAAATCAGCCCCATAGAGTGTGACAGAGATGGTTTTAGGGAAATTCTAGATACTACTTTAGAAAAGGAAAGATTGTGATTCTCGGGAAAACAGATTTGCTTGAGCGACTCTAATGTATTTTTTATTTTACACAGTCTGTGCTTCCTAATTAATATTTTACCCTTCTTCCATTTTCTGGTCTGTTGTGTTAGGAGGTTTTGGAATCTGTGACTGTAATTATAAGGTTTTGATATTCATGCATGTCCATATTTTTAGACATCAAAACTGAGTTTTTTTGGAACCAAAGACTTTTATTAGAAGTTGATTTAAATAAATGCAATTCTTCTATTTTGCTAGTAAGTTTAAAAGTTACAACCCCATTTAACAGTACTGATCCATGGCATTATATTTTAATACATTTTTTAAAATTGTGAGGGAGGGCACAACTAATTTTGATTAATGTGAAAATCAGTTTCACTTTATTACAAGTATTTCCTCGCTCTCCTACCACAGTACTCAGTGAGGTACAGAGTTATCTTTATGTATTTTTATGTTCTTTGTTTTTTGCTCAATATCTTTTAGTGATTGTCATTTGGTGGGAGTCCATTCTGGTCGCTGCTGTACCTGTTGATGCTTTGAATCTGGACTTGCACTCGGAGTATGCTCCATTATTGCTAAATATACAGTATCTCTTTCTGGCAGCACTCCTTTTTTTTTTTCTTGAGCGTTTTAATCACTGTACCATCCCTCTATACCATGAAACAGTTTGGGTCCTGCTGCAGTTAACTTTTTTTTCCTTATCCTGCTAGACCAGTCATTACAAATGGGATTTCCCTCCTACGCAACCTAATCAGACAGAGGACATGCTATTTTCATGACCTCACTCTGGTATAAAGGAGGTGTGGCCCTAGCCGAAACCAGTATTCCTCTGGCTCCAGCAATGATAGACACGTGAAGAGGACATAGCTTCCAGAGTTGGGGTGTCCCCTGGGCTGCTTGAGTCCTTTTTGCTTCTGAGATAACTACCCCAAGGGGTTACTTCTCCCAGTGGAAGCAGTCTCCCAGGTCCTGCCCTGGTTGAGCTCCTGGGTTGTTTCAGTGGGAGCAGTCTCCCAGGCCTTGCCTGAGGACTCAGGGGTCTCCCAGTTGCCTGTGGACCTTTGAAACTCCCAGAGCACTGTGCATGCCCTCAGTACCCTGTGGGGGCTGTAGTGTTGCCAGAGCACATTGGCAGTCACCTATGTGTAGAGAGTGATCCTGGATTCTCAGGAGTCTTGCAGCTAGGAATAATGGACTAGGACTCCAGTTCTGTTTTGTTGGTTTTTGGAACTGAGGCCATGATTAAGAGGGATGGCTGGGGGCATCTCTATAATTAGAAGTGAAATTATTTGAATGGTGAAAAACAAACTAAAGTGAAATAATATGCCATGAATGTTTTCACCAGTCAAAAATGAAAGTCTGAGTTTCAAAAGACTATAAGATGCTGCTGTAGTTCTGATCATAAACCATGCAGGCTAGCAGTCCAGTGAAGGTCTTAACCATCATCCCCCGAGCAGCTTCCGGGAATCCAGTCTTTGGATTTCAGGAAGAGTGTGGTAGCAAAGGTGAAACTTAAAGGAATTGACAGAAGGACACCACCAGGAGTGGAACATGCAGCTTAATTTGACTGAATATGTAAAATCTCACCCAGACCAGATATGGAAAGGATTGGCAGATTGATAGCTCTTTCTGGATTCTTTGGGTAGTGGAGTGATTTCTCTGATTAAGTCCAATAATGAACAAGACTCCTCCCATGCTAACTAGTTGTGTGACTCCCCAGTGGTCTGTGTCCAACCTCTTAGAGGGACAAGTGGCAATTGAGTAGTAACAGGTTTGTTATGACGGTAGAGCTCCGGGGCTGCACACACGCTATGCTAAACAGATTGGCATGTGTCTACTCACTGATCCCTGTTCGTGATGGAGATTGGGAATTGCAGTTATTTTCCATGAACGAAAGACACCCAGTAAATGCAAGTTATAAGCTTGCATTGATTGTCCTTGCCCTTTATACACACTGTCCGTTGTTACCACTGATTTGATAGTTTACTGAGTTCTTTGGAGCAGCCCCACTGAGGTCGGCAGTGTTCCTGGTGGAGAGTCATGAAGATGATCAAACTTGACTAGAGGAAGAAAAAGTCATAAGAAAAGGGTTTCCATACGAGAACCTGCAAAAGGGTCACTCACCAAGATGGAGGAAAGTGGTGCAGGCTTGCTGCCCTATTTTTGTGTGTGAAAGCAACCTTGGATAATTTACATCCATGGGTGGGCCTGGTGAAGTGGTCCACCAGCTGCGACACAGGAGGGCCAGGTCCAGCAGATTACAATGACCTTCCCATCTCACAATTTGCCACTTATCCTCAGCAGTAGAGGCGGTGAAGAAGGGGAATTTGCCTCATCATATTTCATGGGTGCTGGGACAGGACCCTTACTGGCTCTGACTGTCATGTTGTTTCTCTACCCAGGTGAGGGCTTCAGATGTGATAGGGCCAGCACCCCTCTTTTTCTCATCATGGGACCTGGGAACCAATGGAATGCCAGCTTCTCTGAAAAGGGGTAGTGACACGTGGTAGACCATCTGTGCCCTATGTGGTGGATAGATGCCCGGTATGCTGGATGGCTTGACATTCTGGGCCTGGATAAATGGCAGGCAGGTGCTGTGTTCTCAGTCTTGAAGGGCATGGATCCGACCGGTTGAGCACTCTTCCCTCTGAATTCCGGGTACCTAGCACTGTCCACCCTTTGCCCACAAGCTGGGCAAGGGGCATGGTGGACGTTTAAAGACTTGTGGCCCGATGTAGCTGTTGTGAGACATGCTGAAGGGCCTTGGTACCACATGCAGAAGTGGTAGGGTCACTGGGAGAGAGGCCTGCCTCTCGTCTCCATGAGTCTCTCCTAGCAGCAAAGGGAGAGGAGAAGCCTCTCTGAGCGCCTGGACTTTTCTGTGGCTCATTCAAGCTTTTTCAGATGTCAGATTTCTGTCTTTTGTCAACCCTAGTGTCCTGTTTCCTCCCTTCTCAGATCTCTCTCATTGTAAGAGAGATGTACTTGAGAAACTGCTCACTTGTGAGTCTTAGTGGTGGATGACTGTGCCTTGATGAAGAACACAGCTATGAGAAGTAGTGTGAATTGCCAGACACATTGATCGTCGATAATTTGAATAGGAGTAGAGGAGTAGCCTAGTGGTTAGAGCAGTGGGCTACGAACCAGGAGACCAGGGTTTGAGTCCCACTGTCTCTCCTTGTGACCTTGGGCAAGTCACTTTACCCTCCATTGCCTCACGTACAAACTTAGATTGTAAGCCCTGTGGGGATAGGGAATTACCTACAGTACTGAAAAAAGTGCGAAAAGCGGAAAATAAATCTAAAATAATAAAAAAAGAATGCACATTGAAGCACTAGGGTCCTTCCAGGGCTACACTTGTATGTCAGTTGCCTCAAGGTTTTCCAAGTATGCAGTTGGGGCTGGTCATAAGATTCCACTCGGGACCCTTTGTCCCCTCAAGCACAAACTACTGGGATGCCCACCTTGACCCCAATGGAGCATCAATACAACTTCTCATTTCCTACACATGTCCCTTTCCCTTTGCAGGGACTGATGTTTGATAGAAATGGATTGCTGCTTCCTAGGTGGAGGCTAGCTATTCCATCTTCCTGCTTGTGGAGCTATTTTTGATCATGCATGGCTACCCTTGGTACATGCACCTCACCCTGCATTCCAGGCATGTCCTTGCAGTTGGGTAGTCTGCCCTCTTTGCAGTTGACATGGTATCCTTCCGCTGGAATGTCTTCTGCTCTTCTCCTCTTGGGCCTGCCCACCTTTTCCCTCCCTTCCCAAGAGCCCACTCACCTCATTCTTTGTGAGGAGGGTGGTGGGAAAGACCTCAGATCAGACGTGGTGACCCGGTGAATTTAAGCATATTACTAAGCGGAGGAAAAGAAGACTGCCTCCCCAGTGCCACTCACAGGCCCAGATCTTTCTGATTGAGGCTCAGCTCGCAGATGGTGTTAGGCTGGTAGCACCCCCTGGTACATAGGCATCAGGTCTTGGAATCGGATTGCTTGGGAAAGCAGCCCAGAGCAGGTGGTAAACTCCAACTAAGGTTAAACACCGACACAGGACCAATAGCCTAGGCGAGGGCATGAGTGGAGCCACTCAGGTGCAGATTTTGATGGTAGTAGCAAAAATTAAAAAGAGAACTTTGAAGGCCAAAGTAGAGGAGCACCAGAAAATGGGTCAGTCGAGGTGATGGCCTCTGTTGTCCTAAGCCAATTGAAAGGGAATTGGGTTCAGATTCCCAAACCCAGAGTGGCGGAAATGGGCACCACAAGACATCCAATGCGGTAATGCAACCAAGCCCAGAGAAGCCAGTACTCATATCGGGGAGAATTCTCTTTCTTCATGAAAGGTAGGGTACTTTGGAATGGGCTCATCCTAATACAGGGGCCAGAGCCTTGGAAAGTGTAGTGTTTCTGGTGGCCTTGAAAATCCTGGGGAGATGGTATTAATATAACATCGGACCATACCCATCTTCCCAGAAGGTCTCCAAGGGGTAAACAGCCTCTGGCATGTTAGAACAACGTAGGTAAGGGAAGTTGGCAAGTCAGATCTGTAACCTCAGGATAAGAATTGATGCTTAAGGACTGAGTTGGTTGGACTGGGGTGCAAAGCAGGGCTAGGCATGTGCCATGGCTGAATAAGGTGCCACCCCTAGGTGGTGACTCTGGATGCAAGCCAGGCCCTTCCTGAGGATCACCCCAGCTATGGAGGACTTCTCTTGCCCTCCCTCCCCTGATGGGAGCAAGGGTCGGCCAGTGTTCTGCCTTGGCTGGCAGCTAGCAACTAATTTAGAACTAGCCATTCTAAAACCTTTACTAAAAAAAACCTAACCTAACCTTCCGACGTCTGACCCTGCTAATTTCCGACCAATAGCAAACCTACCCTTGATCTCCAGAGTCATGGAAAGAATTGTAAACAAACAGCTGTCTGACTACCTCGAGGAAAACAACATTCTCTCTCCATTCCAGTTCGGATTCAGAAAGTCGCAAAATACTGAAGCCCTTTTATCCTCACTATCTGACACCATCCTTCTTAATCTGGAAAGAAAACAACCCTACCTTCTCGCACTTCTCGACTTATCGGCCGCTTTCGATACGGTTAATCACTCCATCCTACTGGAGCGCTTATCAGATATCGGTATCCAAGGAGAGGCATTTAGTTGGTTCAAATCGTTCCTTGAGAACAGATTCTACAAAGTCAGGATTAATAACAAGGAATCACACCCAATCAAATCGAACTGGGGAGTCCCACAAGGATCATCCCTCTCCCCCACACTCTTTAACATTTATCTGCTGCCACTTTGCCAATTACTTTCCAACCTCAAACTAAAGCATTACATATTCGCCGACGACGTACAGATCCTCCTACCAATCACAGAATCCCTGCAAAAAACGTGGGCACACTGGAACAGTTGTCTACAATCCATCAATAGTCTGCTTACCAGCCTTAACCTTATCCTCAACTCTAACAAGACTGAGATCCTCATTTCACCAGACGAAAACCACGTTCTCCTCAACTCTCAAAGCACATCCCAATTCGCCAAAGCATTCATCAACCATTCTCCTTCCGTCAGAGACCTAGGGGTTCGGTTCGATAACCACTTCAACTTAAAATCTTTCGTCCTCAACACAACCAAAGAATGTTTCTTTAAACTACAAGTACTCAAAAATCTGAAACCTCTCCTGCATTTCAATGACTTCTGTTTAGTAGTTCAGTCAATTATCCTCACAAAGCTAGACTACTGCAATTCTCTACTGCTAGGTCTCCCAGCGACAACTACCAAACCCCTTCAGATGGTCCAGAATGCCGCGGCAAGGTTACTCACAAACTCTAATAAAAGAGCCCATATCACACCCATCCTTCATTTCCTTCACTGGCTTCCCATAAAATCTAGGATTACCTTCAAAGCGTTGATGATGATCCACAAGGACATTCACGACATCGCCCATCTCAATCTAAGCTCTCAACTCCGTCTGCATACATCAGACAGACCAATCAGAAATGCATATAAAGGTTCATTATATGCCCCACCGGTCAAAACCTCACTAAGAAAGCATGCAATCTCGACAGCTGGACCCACCCTTTGGAAATCTCTGCCTCCAGAGCTTCGTCAAGAACCTTGTAATCAAACATTTAAGAAACACCTCAAAACATGGCTTTTCAGAGAAGCCTTCCCGGATTCCCAAGACCATTTTGACACAGGTCAAAGGACATAACAGAATATAATTGTCCTTCAGGGTCCCCTTTACGCTCCATTTGATTTGTTCACTTGTTCTCATATTTATACTTGTTCACTTGTTCTCATTTTTATTCTCATATTTATTCTCATATTTATACTAGACCCTATGTTTTAATGTAACGCCTTAGCTGCCACTGTTATGTTGTTCTATTTACTCTATTAGAAGCTTTGTTTTAATGTAACGCCTTAACCGCGATTGTTCTGTTAGATTGTAAACCGATATGATTTGTCAATTGTACAAGAATGTCGGTATATAAGAATTCTAAATAAATAAATAAATAACTGATACAGATCAGGGGAATCCAACTGGTGGGCGTCGACTTGATATGATTTCTGTCCAGTGCTCTTACTGTGAAGAAATTCAGTGAAGTATGGAAAATGGTGGGAGTAACTAGGACTCTCTCTTAAGGTAGCCAAACACTGCCTCATCTAATTACTGATGCACCTGAATGGATGAGCAAGGTTCCTACTGTCCCTACCTACTATCTAGCAAAACCACAGCTAGGGGAACAGGCTTGGTGGAATCTTTGGAGAAAGAAGACCCTGTTGAGCTTGACTCGAGTCTGGCACTGTAAAAAGACATGAAAGGTGTAGGATAAGTGGGAGACCTTTGGGCTGACTGTGAAATAACACTACTCTTACTGTTTTTCACTTTCTCAGTGTGGTGGAGGAGGCAAGCCCAGCGTGGCTCTCTATTTTGGTTCCCTGCACCTGGTTCATGCTGGATATGGCTCGTTCCGGGTATAGTGGCAGATGAGTTTGACTGGGGTGGTATACCACATATGTCCTAAGGCATGCTCAGGGAGGATGGGGCAAAAGCTTGTGTGATCTTAGTTTTCCGTTTGAATGCAGACTTTGAAAGTGGGGCCTCACAATCCTTCTGACTTCTTGGGTTTTAAGCAGAAGAATTACCACAGGGATGGCTTGTGGTGGCCAAGCATTCATAGCAGCATTTTTATCCTTCAGCATCTGCTCTTCCTGTCATTGCGAAGCAGAATTCACCAAGTATTGCATTGTTCACCCACTAATAAGGAAGGTGAGCTTGGTTTAGATGGTCGTGAGTCAGGTTGATTTTACTCTACTGATGATCTTTATCTTTATTAAACTTTAAGGACCACCTTATGCACAGAGCTCTGGTGATTTACAAATGTATATACACAATAATAAAATTCAAAACACAGGACAGAACTAAGCATAAAACAAAAGCCCATTAGAAAATCATTTATATGCTGAACTGAACATAATCGCCAGAGAACACATTTATTGTTACTCTTAAGCAAGCCTAAAGAAATATGTTTTCAGCAAAGATTTGAAACTTAGGACAAGAAGTAAGCCATAACTCTTGAGGTAGGGAGCTCCAAAGCTCAGGTGCCACAGTGGAGAAATCTTTTTGTCTTGTTTCATTCAAGTGTGCCATTTTGGGTGATGGCACATCTAACAAACCTTGCCTAGCTGAAAGTAAAACACAAGTTGGAGGATACATCCCGTAAAAGAGCAGCAGCTCAGGAAATAGAGTCTAGTCTTAGTAAATTAAACACCGCCTCTCTCCTATAGTGTACCTCTTGTTCATGGGGAGCCTAGTGCTAAATTACTCATAGACTACCTGATTCTGGGTCAGAGTTTGTACATAGCAGAGTAACTACCTTGTGATCTCTTGAAAATCCCACGTTTTTGTCTTCTGCTCCAATCCAACTGGGAAATCATGCCTCCTGCACAAGGATGATGGCTGGGGCCTATCAGACAGGGAATCACTCTGGCAGGGGAGTGTTTCAGTTGCTGGCTGTCCTCTGCTCTGGCTCAAAAGAACCAGATGGTCATAGATTGAGGGCGGCATGGCTGCCGAAGAGCATGGTCCCTTTGTAAGGAGGACGTGGGGCTTAATAATTGGCCACCAGAAATAAAAGGAACAGATGGCCAGAAAGCATGATCCTTTGTAAGGTGGACAGGAGGGCTTAATCGTCGGTGAAAACAGGTAGTCCACATTGGGACTTAATGCTCGCCCATTCAGAGTAGATAACAAAAGGAAGAGGAGAAGAACATGTGGAAGCGCAACAATTTTTTGGTTTATAGTGGATGTAATATCTAAGAAACAAGAGCTTGGGTCATTTTCTAATAGAGGAGTGCTTCTATTTTCTAATAGAGGAGTGCTTCTAATAGAGGAGTGCCGCAAGGATCATCACTTTCACCCACCCTTTTCAATGTCTACCTGCTACCACTCTGCCAACTACTAACAAAATTAAGCCTGAAACATTTCCTTTTTGC